>NC_089017.1:13647272-14982435 GCF_963932015.1 Anas acuta
AAAGAAAAGAAAGAAAGAAAGAAAGAAAGAAGAAAGAAAGAAAGAAAGAAAGAAAGAAAGAAAGAAAGAAAGAAAGAAAGAAAGAAAGAAAGAAGAAGAAAGAAAAGAAAGAAAGAAAGAAAGAAGAAAGAAAAAGAAAAAGAGTACTTAGTAACTTTCCCTATTTTTCTGGAAAAAAAGGGGGGGGGGGAGGGAGGGGGAGATTAAATGAACTTGCAGATTCTAAAGACTTTCTGATTTGCCATCTAAAAGGTGTGTTGACTTCTGTAGGCCAGGATTTCTCTTTTTCACTTCAGACCTTCTAGTAGCCTACTTTAAAATGACCAGCTAAAAACCCCAGAGAATTTTTCTTTCCCCTTTCTGCTGATACATTTTTGAGTTGTGTGTGTTTTCTTTCCACATGGGGAGTTCTAGTATTTAACATTGCGTTGACTGAAACTTGATTTATTTAACTTTTTATTTACAAAGGTTATTATTTTCATGCTTCTTATTTGTGTCACTGGAAACAAATGATGCATACATGGTAAGAAATATTAACCAAAACAAATATCACAAAGTAAAATTAACAAAAATATTAACCAGAACAAATATGCAGAAAGTTTGGATAACATTGTTACCTTGTTAAATACAAACAGCAAATTTTTCTGTGGTAGAAAGCTGGAGCTAACCAACTATGTGTGATAAACGAGGAACTTTATTTTTCTAGCATTCTGGGTGGTAAACATCCTGAGGAAATTGTCAAGAATGGTGTGGTCTAATCATATGAAATGGCAAGTCCTGTGAGTTTGGTGCCTCAGTTCCTCATAGTGAGACAGGAATGCTTGTTGTCTGATTTTACCTCCTACAGGATGTACTTTACCTTCCTTGCTCCTGAACCTTATGGCACACGGGCAACCTCTGCCCTCATGGCAAGACTTGGCCATAAAAATCTGCCAGCACTGATTGCCTTATAGAACAGGGCCATAACATTTGTAAAGCATGTGGCCAATCTTCCTGAGCCTACAAACTGCATCCCAAACTTTCCTGTGTGGATAAGTGCCACAGAGTCAGAGGTTCAGGAGGACAAGTGACCATACCAGGGAACAAGGATATCCTGGAGCGTTTGCAAGCAGGAGCAATAATCAGAGCTGACAGCTGCTCAGATGTTGGAACTGGAGGCTGGGACAGAGCCAGGTTGCATTGCACTGTGCAGGGTGTGCAGGTGGACTGGGGAAGCACTGGCCTCACGACATTCTCAGCCTCATCTTGTTCCACTGCTGAAGATGCAGCTGGGAACTCAAATGAGCTCTAGGTGGCAGTCCCACCTGAACTGATTGAGAGCTGCCAATGGCTCAGGAGATCACTGTAGGCTTTCCCTTGTTTGAACAGAAGGGCTTCCTATCTGCTCAGTACCAGAAATAGAAATAATGTTTATCTTACTACATTAAAAATAGCAGCTGCTAGTTTCATTGAGTCATAAATAGACTAAAACCCAGGAAGATGCACAGGTTAATGTGCAATGTGAGCCAGATTTCCGTTCAGATTGTATCTTTGCGTGGTCTGGGCTTTTAAGGTCATCGCCATCTGGGAAGCGATATAATTCAATTAGAAGATTCACTTTGACTCAGGACCTCATTTATCTCTTAGAGCTGGCACAATAAATCACAGCTTTGTGAGCAACAGTACAAGACAGTTGCTCTGCCCTCCACCTTGCTCATTGATCTGCCTGAAAAGAATGCATCTGTCTCCAAGATCTGGCACTGGTCTTTGTTCCCCTGGCAGTCTGGCTCCAGGAGCAGAAGTCAGAGCCAAGCAAGTGAAGTAGAAATAACACCTAGTAGGAAACAAGTCATTTCCATGCAACTGGAAATGCATGTGCAGTGACCAACCATGTGTAACCAGAAATTGTGTTTGTGAATAAATAGTTCAGTCACTGTTCTGAGTCTGAGTTTGTTGCTGGTGGTGGGCCTCTGCTGAACAGCGGTGCCATTGAAGCTGAGCTTAGTATTCAAGCGTGGTTGAAAAAGCACAGCAGTGTGAGTTTACTGCCAATTCTAAAAAGAGCTTAGCAGCTGAGCATAGAATTCTCTACACACTCTATCTTTTGGGGCTGGAGGGGTTATTTTGTAGAGAAAGTCATGTAGGTGGGATTAGCCTGCAAATCGTCTCTGTCAGCAAGTACATTTTCACTTACAGGTATTCTACATGAGACAAAGCACTTGAATTTAGTTTTTTTTTGTGGATTGTTGTGTCTCCATTCCCTTGTCATGGCCAAGACTACCTACTTTGAAGGTTTCATGGCATTCAACATGCCTTTATACAGATCTAATGATGGCTAATAGATAAGGTCCTGAACAGACTCAACTGACTGAAAGTCATAGACTTGGACTAGAAAGAGGCAAATCAGAAGTGATACTGTAAACACCAATACAACACAAAGAGATTTGGGATTAGACTGTTCTCTTTTTCTTATTATCTGAACAAAGTACAGTTGTGGAGCTCCTCACACATTTTCTGGAACAGAAAACCATCACAGGCTTTTTTTTTTTTTTTTTTTTTTTTTTTTTTTTGAATACAAAAGCACTCCTTTGTCTCTGAAAATCCATAGACTGTTGGAGCATGTGGAGAAATACCATATGAGGTTCCTCTCTTGATTTACATTTTCAGTATTACATTTTCAGTAGTTATCCAAGATCAGCCACTGCTGGACACAGGATAATGGAGTAGATGGATCTTTGTGCCAGTATGTTACATATCTACATTCTTAAATCACTGTTGCATTGATCTGTTGGAATTATCCCACTCTTCATATATCATACATGCACTCAGTAAGGAACATGACATCTTAGTAAATTGGTGCTAACATGGAAGAAATGGGCAGAATTTTTAATGCAATTGGTGTGAACTGCACACCCAAATGTCTCAAAACAGTCACACAAGAGAGAGTTTTGACATTAACATTGACGTGCTATGCCTCTGTCACGTATTACACATTTTCTCTATAAATGAGTCTGTTTACTCAGAAGGAAACAGGTTTAGAATAAGAAAGGCCTTGTGAACCTCAGGGATAAATGTGATTTCTGGCATACTTACATTCAAATGGCACTCCCTGCTTTTTCAGTTTGTGTAATGCTTGAAAATCAATATGTCACTTTATCTTGATAAAGGCTAAGTGCAGATAATGGATTAATCGGATTATTGGGCTGTGATGAAAATGGTCCCAGGAGAGCACAGATGCACAAAGATGCATGCAGGTTTTGGGACTGTTCAGCAACAACTGAAAATACTTTGATTTTGTTATGCAAATCATGACTTTTTAATGTAGTGATTCAGCAGATGATTTACAGTGGAGTTTGGGATGCATAATTAATATTGTGTTGGGTTTTTTGTTTGTTTGTTTTGTGTGCGTGTGTTTTGTTTTGTTTTGTTTTGTTTTGTTTTTTAACATCAGTGAAGATAGATAACTACTCAGAGTGCCATTCAGTGTATGAATGTCTCAGCCTTCCTGAATTAGCACTTTAAGCACTACAGGTATATAACAGGAAGCACTCTCTTCATCATTTGAAGCAATTCAGACACTGTGCCCTGTGTATGAAATCAGTGTGCCATACAGACAAAACCACAGAAGTCATTTAAAAGCATTTTCCAAGACTGCTTCCTGGTTTACTGTCTTTAGTTTATGATCTGTGAACTCTTTCTATCATACTCACAAACAGAAACAGAAGAGCAAGACAGAAGAGCAAAATTCCCTCTAAATGAACTGCATGTTCACTGGAAAGACTGGGGAGCTAGGCAAATCAGAAAATCAAGTAGGATTAAATTGTGCCACCTCAGAGAGAATTTACTAAATACATCATTTTCTCCAAAAACAGCCCCTGCTTAATTCAAGGGACCAAGAGAGTGACTTACCAATTAATTCAATACTACTGCAACTGCAGAGAAGCAGGAAGGGGTGCGCTGCGCTTTTGTTAAGCATTGCTCAATAAGGGAAGCTGCATATGGAAATTAATTCCTTCCCTGCATTTTAGCTGTTAATGCATAAACCAGCACAAACATTCATGACCTAACGTCTGGACAAGGAACTTTCATGCTCTCTCACTTCTTTCTTTCAGTTTGGAACTCATGGCTTTTTTTTTTTTTTTGTTCATGCTCCTTCAAAATACCATGACAAATGGAAGAAAGAAAAATAAATTTAGGCAGCTAGTGTAACGTAAAAGTTCTTTGATTTGTACCTTTTAGCATACCAAATGTATGCACAGTCGAATTCTAAGCCTTGATAAATGTGAAGGCAGGTTGAATATTAATTTTAATTTTTTAAAAAATTATGAATAATTTATAGACAGAGAAGTTCCCACATTGGTCAGATGAATGATTCACAATGAATAATTCATCCAACTCCATTAAATAATTTTACATCATTGAAACCCCTATGCCAGGCTCCCAGCTGTCTCTTCAAAAATCTGATCACTCTCAAACAATGCAATAACTTCAGTATTAATTCTGAATATTTAAACCATACTTTTAAACTTCTGTACCTAGTGAAGGACAGAAAGGCTAGTAGGGGATCAGGAACTGTATGTATGTATCAAGTTCTTTCCACTGAAGTGAAATAATCTGAATTCCCCAGGAAACGAAGACTTATGTTCTTCCTTATCAAGCATGGGTCAGCTTTACTGTCACCAGAACTCTTAACACTACAGGTGTACCTGGTCATTCAGTTCAGTTGTGTTTAAGTGATCAACCTCTCCTTGTTTCTACAGGAACTCACTTTATCTGTTTTCTTCTACCTGAGAAAAATTACCCTAAGAATAGTACTTCGTGGTATTGAATTCATTGGTAAATCTGTTTCTTTTTTGTTGTTTTTTTTTTTTTTTCTTTCTCCATTTTTTGGCAGGTTAATGAGAATGCTGCCAGAAAGCTGAATTTAGTGCAGACAGCCCTAGCAGCACTTGTGACATTTGGGAACTGGTAGGATCTGGTCTTTATTTTGTCAGAACAACCACTGGCCCCAAGGATTATGACATTTCATTTAAAAATACATCAGAGCAAAGCCATTAGGTTAGTAAACAGTTCCTGTTTGCTAGCAGAGAAATCTTTTCAACCTTACTCAGCATTTTGCATCAGATGTTGGATGGTCACAATCTCAAATTCCTGTTTATTTTCAGTGACTCAGCCATTTCTCCTTTTTCTGCCCTGAAAACAAGTAGTTTCACAGGACTCATTTTCCCTAGACAGATTATATGTGAGCACCAGGGCACAAGTCACTTGTCTTCCTTGCTCCTCAGATCGTGACAACTACTCTGATCACTCGTTTCTCTCTTACTTCCTTCACACTTGATGTCCTTTACTGCATACCTGACTATTCGACTTCACAGATACAAAAAATACAAAGGCCATTTCCTCCTTGTCTTGCATAAGAATTTAGTGTGAGAAATAAACATCTAGATCAACGTCTTTTAAAGGGAAGCTACAAGAAGGGAAGTACCTGAGAAGATGTATTTTTGAAGCAGCACACTGAAGTAAGCTATTGTCCTGGTTTCAGCTGGGATAAGTTAATTTTCTTCCTAGTTGCTGGCATAGTCTTGTGTTTTGGGTTTAGGATAAGAACAAGGTTGATAACACCCTGATGCTTTAGTTGTTGCAGAGCGGTGCTTACACAAAGCCCATGTCTTTTCAGCTCCTTGTGCTGCCCTGCCAGTGAGGAGGCTGGGGGTGCTCCAGGAGCTGGGAGGGGACACAGCCAGGGCAGCTGGCCCAAACTGACCAGAGTGATGTCCCACACCATGTGGCTCAGAAATGAAACTGGAGTGACTGGCTGGGGTGGGCATGGGGCATTGCTCAGGGTCTGGCTGGGCCCTGGTCAGTGGGTAGTGAACATTTGCATTCTGCATCACTTGCTTTGCATATTCTTTTGTTGCTGTTGTTGTTGTTGTTGCTGTTATTCTTATTCTTCTTATTCTTCTTATTATTATTTCTCATCCTTTTATTTCCTATGAAACTGTCCTTATTTCAACCCAGATTTTTTTTACTTTTTTTTTTTTTCCAGTTCTTTCCCCCATCCCCTCTGCAAGGGTATGAGGAGTGAGGAAATGGCTGTGTGGTGCTGAGGAGCTGCCTGCTGGGATAAACCACAATAACTATACATGTCTGTGAAGCTATTGGTATTTTATATTCTCCTCTATCACAAGTAACCCAGTTTAGACATTTTGTCCCTGTGTTATGTTGATGTGAACTCCCTGTCTCTCTTTCTCTGTCTCTCTCTCTTGTGTGTGTGTGCACATAAACAAAATCCCAGCCTGGTTTTTATAAGAGGAGATCTCCCTGGGGACCTTGTACACCAGCAGAAGATGGGGCTATTGTTTTCTGACTCTTGATGACGCTAGAGCAGTGCATCACACAGCTCTGAGCCACAGGACTCTCATGTTTCCATGTTGTAACCTCTTATAGTGCCGTTCTCCAGTGCACAGGGGGAAAAATTCTCTTTTCAAAAAGGCTTAAGTATTTGGAGGCTATGTACTTATATATTGGGTCCAAGAACTCAGGCTCACCAAAAAAGTTATGTGAAGGAGATCTGTCTTGTGTTGTACTTGCTGTGTACTGCATTGAAGTATGAGGCAAACACAGTGTTAGCTAGACCAACGCCATGGGATGTTCCCAGGCACTGCCACTCAATGTTGTTACATCACCAGAATTGTCCTCAGCAAGGCTTTGGTCCAAGACAACTAAAAGACTTCCCAAACTTCCTAGACATGGCGGTTTCCTAGGCTAGGAGCCTTTCCTAGGAGAGTGTCCTAGTTGTGGCCATCGTGTCTGGGAAGGCAAGAGGGGTTAAGAGTATGCGAGCTCTCCTAAGAGAAGTGGCTCCTGTTCCAGGTAGAGATCTCTGTCATGTTTAATTTACCAGGATAGCTGCAACCACTAAGCTGAACTCTTACCTGATTGCTATAATGAGATCTTCTGATTTTAGTTACAAAATCTGGTGTCTATAGGTGTTATTCTGGCCCCTAAACCTGCTCCAGAGGACTCCCAGAACAGCAGGTTATACCCCATCACTGTACTGCCATGCTGTCTGCAGGTCTCCCCACTTAACACTGGGTTAAACCCAACCTTTCCATCTTCCTTCTGAAGTTGACGCAAAGGGTGAGAGACCTTCTCTCTCCACCAGCACCTTCCACTGAACACCAGAACAGCTAACTGCACCAGGGGGATTTGGGAGCCCCAGCACGCAGCTTTCTGGGCAGCTAACACAGGAAATTGGGACTTGCCTTTGGAAAAAAACTAGAAACACTGACAAGTTATTGTGCCTTTGGAATGAAACATAAAACTCATTTTTCCTGGATGGGAAGAGAACAAATGCAGTCAACAGCAGCACGATCCAGTGAAGCCAATTTTGCTGATTTTTTATTTTTTTATTTATTTATTTTTTATGAGCACACTGCATATACAAGATGAATAATTCTTAGAAAAACTCAGTGGATGGTTGCTGTTTTTCAAATTTTGCTATACAGCTCTTTAGGTACAATTGTGGCAAACATTCTTAACAACTTGGCTAAACACAACAATGCTGTGCAACTTTCAGAAAAAAGGAGTAGCATGAAGATAGTCTTCTTTGGTCACTTTATCATTCACATAAATCATCAAGGATTCTATAGAAATAAATAGATTAAGAAAAAAAATGAGAATAGAAAAGGAGTAATTTATTCTTTGTGCACTTCCAGAGTGCTTTGTTATTTAAACAGGGGGTCATATTTCTTGTTCTGATCATTTCCACTCTCATTTTTTTCCCTCTGTGTTTCCCTTTCATTCTTTAACCCTACATCAGGCCAAGAAAAATAAAATTGAGAAGGAGAGGTGCTCATGGAACAACCAGGAAAGCAAAACAATATGTGGGTGGAGGATGGAGGGAATGCACAACAGTGGATTCAGCTGTAAATTCATGTAGTTTGTAGCCTTGCCTTTTCAGACTGCCCAGCAAAATGCCACATTGCCCAACTTGGCTTGTTTCAATGAAAGAAAAACCCATGACTCTTGCAACCAGGAAATGTTGACATAATGGAGTTACTAAGAAAACCTAAACATTAGTCATTCTCCAAACTAGATGCATCACAAGCAAGGTTGCACAAACATTATTAACATTACTACCAACTGTTCTGTTGTCTTGACATGGACTGTGACAATCAGGCACCAATTTTTTGTTGGTGCATGAAACAAAGCAGTATATTCCCTTCAATACATTGAAAGGAAACATTGAGCCTGTGGTATGGATGTACCTGTGAAAAGAGAATAGGTTTATGGCAAGGAAGACTGCATTGCAGAGAATTGCCAGGACAGGTTCAGATATGGTGGGGTATCTTATTCCTCCAGCTGCTATTGTTAATATACATCTAAAGAAATTTAAATGACCATGAAGAGACATTAATCTTATATTCAAGAATTCTCTTTTAATATCAAAAGCCTGAACAATTAAATGCCTTTAAGCCTACACCACACTTTGATAACTAAAAGTCATCACTGAAGTAGTAGTAGCTGGATATATGGAAGACTGAATCAGTTAAATGCAATTACAGAACTGGATATATGTTGTATGAGGGCTCTGTGTCATGAACCGAGGAGAGGAAAGGAAGAATGAGCTGCATTATTTGACAAGGATGAACAAGGCAAGGACAGGAATAGAAAAATAGATAACAGATGTAGGATCTTACAGAGTTTTGGTGTTATGGGTAGCTTCTTCCCCTTGTGGTGGGAAAGGAGGGGGTGAGTGTCACTGCGGGCATGGGACCATCTGCGTGCAGCACGTTGGTGTGGTTTGTGTGAGCAGCAGTGGGAGTGAGAGGTGCAAAGGCAGAACAGCTGAGCCTGTACACCTGCCTTTGCATCTCAGCCCAGTGCTAAGCCACCTACAGCAACCTCTGCTGTCTGACCAGTTCTATCTGTTAGTTCCTCTATTTTCAGCAATTCATTTTCCATCATCTCCCATTTTCCCAAGAAAGGAATATGGCCGAATTACACCACTTTATACAAAATAAATAACTCAAAAAGTTGTTTGTTTGTTTTTTTTTTTTTTTGAAAACGTTAACATATAAAGCTTTGTAACAATTCAATGAAGATGAAGATTCTTACTCAGAAGTGAAAATTTTGAGGCAAAGATAAGGTTTTTATTTAACCATTGCTTTTTAACACCTTCATTTCTTAGGCTCATTGCTGTCTTGTAACTTCATTTTTAGGGTCAGAAAATGTGTGCAAATGATCCCCCACTAAAGCACTTTATCTAAAGGCGTGGACTAAGTCAATGCCAGTTAGGATTAGAAGCCAGGATTTCTAAAATTTTGGTCTTCCTGTTTAATTATCTCTATTTATCTATTCTCTCCTTTACAGATCATGCGATCACAGGGGAACCAAACAGCTACACATTTTGCCCATCATGTTAAAACAATGAAATATTTGGGTTTTATATTGAACTGGCATGTGAGGTGTATATGGACAAAATTGGAGTTGCTTCTCTTCTGTTCCTGCATACAGTTAAACTTGAGTCCTTGAATAAAAACATCCTCCATTACTACATCAACTTCAACTGAAGTAAGCATGAATTAAATAGAATGTATATTTTCCTGTGACAGTAAGTGACCACCAGTAATTTCTGGGTAATGAAAAAGATAGGTTTCACGGTGGAAAGGTCTCGGACGGGACTAACCACAAGCATGTGTCATTCATTATTCACTGTGAAGCTGAGAGGGGAAAGCTAGTCTGCCTTTAACATTTCAAAGCCAAAGGTCATATTCAAAACATTTTCAGGTTATTAGTAAAACTGAGGTTCTTACATCTGCTATAACCCCCTGAAATCTAAATACTTTGCCCTCTCTATATATATTAAAGTACACAGTTCTGGACATTAGCAATGTAATCCAGGCTCTTCAGTGTTGAAAAATATCCCTTTTGGAGTCATTGTCTTTCTAATTGAACTGCAAAAAAGGTTTCTTCTGGATAGCATTACCATCAAATGACTCTAAAAAGCATAAAACTACTGAATTACTGAATCTATTTAAACTCCACTCAGAGATCAGTTAGAAACCCCACTACAAATATGTTCTTCCTAAAAACAGGCTTTTGCTTCTAATTTGTGATTTCTGTGTTAAAAGAATTCTCTCAATTGTTTTAATCTCAACAGTTCAACTATCACAATTTAAAATAGCAATGAGGAAGAATAAGTGAGCTTTTTTAAAAAAGTATCCTCTTGCCTATGTATTTTGTGTCCTTTAATTTGACAAGTACATTTATTTCCAGACAAGGAATCTCAGGACAGGCACATAGCACCCGTCATGTGAGGTTTAATATTAGAAATACAACAATACCAAAAACTTGGCATTAGGGACACTCAAGATGCTTCTGTTTGCAAATTAAATAAATCAAACAGAAAAAAACCATAGTTTAATGGCCTAAAAAATTAAATTAACCCCATTCATTATGGAAAGGTTACTTACACTGCATACACCCCAGAGATTCTGGTCTCTTTACCGATTACTCTGGTAATTTCAATGATAGGGACACCTGTTCTCTGGACACATGGTTCAGGCTACCATCCTTATTTCATCTGGGACACTAAACAGCAGCCAGATGGCTGCTTGTTATAAGCCTTTTAGGAATTTGAATCCAAAGTGGGAAACAAAGTATGCTTTTCTGAGTTTCCCCAGAGAGTGAGCTGCATCCATACTGTGAAAATCCAGTACAAAACAGCTTAAAAATTTTCCTCATGTGAAATGGACATTTTTTAGCCTGACTTTGTAGGGTAATAAATAAGTTATTTTGTGAATAAATACCAATGTCATTTCATTTTCAAAAGGATTATTAATTTCTTCTGTTTAGAAGTGGTGAAGCACTTGAATTGTGTCCAACAGGGCAGGAGGAGAAGAACTGTGCTCTTGAAGTACTGCACTGTGAGTACATTGCTGGACTGTGACACAGGCAAGTGGTTGTAAGCACAAGGCAAATTGACTCTTTCAGTGTAATCATTAATTAACAAAATCCAAAGCAATTATTAGGCAACCTTTCCCATTGTGCTTTTTCTTTTCCAAATCAGAGCCTTAGTAGATCAAGAAAAACATCTGGGATGACACTATGTGCACCAGGGCTCCCATTTAAAACCTAAAGCATCTTCAGTTAGGCATCAAAATCCTTAGCAGGATACCTGTACAGTAGTCAAATTCAAAGATGTGAAGGGCATACTATAGCTCTTTTATGAATTTTGGAGAACATCAAGACAATTTTGCTTGTCAGAGCAAGGTGTGAACTAGGCAAGAGCCTCGTGAAAGGCTGCATTTTCATCCTACCACTTCAGAAGCCCATTCAGGAAGTCCATTCAGGAAGACGATTCCCATCACAGGTGAAGTCAGAGGCAGGAGATTGTCAGGGTGGGAGAAATTGCAGATCAGGAAGGAGGGATGTGTTTGGGAACTGAGATATGCCACCCTGTTAATTTCCTCTTCCCCAGACAAATGAGGTGGGCAGGATCCCTTTGCTTGGCTGCTGGCATTCCTTTTTCTACCTCATTGTATTGCTAGGGCACTTCTGTTTGACAAGGCTTATCATGAATTCATAGATTTTAAGTCTCTAAGCCTGTTTAAGCCTGTAACTCTCTTGGAGCTACAATACATATTCAAGAAAGACTTTCAGGCTTAATCTGAAGGCTTTTAAGTAAACACAAGCAGGATGACATTCCCAAGTACATTTTTGAAATGGTTAAGTTTTGTACCCAGAAATGTTTCCCATCATTTCTTCACAGTCAGCTTCATATGACTGTTTTTTTTGTTTTGTTTTGATTCTGTGAAGAGTCACCTGTAGTCAGAAATCTCTTCTCCAGAACTGCAATCTTCTAGGCCATCATCAAAGCAGATGACTTTGGTCACTTTTTTTCTGTGAAGAGAAAGCCTTCTCATAGTCTTCTCATAAGAGCATGAGGTTTGATTTCCTCAAGTATTCCCCTTCACTAAATCACCCTGTTTTAGATTCCTTTCCTACTTTAACTGTTTTACCAAACATGCACAACAGCATTGAAAAATCTGCTCCTTTCTGCTCTTCTTAATCCAGTACTGAGATAATACTTCATCCTTAAGCCACTTTGACATTCTTCTGCTTATAAGGTCAAGGATTATCCTTGTCTTTGATCTAATGCAAGACATTGCAGACCAGGTTGAACAGCTTTTTTTGCTGTCACCTATAGTCATCTACAGTTCCTGGTCAATGTCACTACTTTCTAGGAGACAAACTCAACTCTGACTTGTAGTCTTCCTTCAAACACAGTTATGTTTGAAGCTGGTTGCAGGTTTTTCAGAAGCTCAGTCTCTCAGTATCAACCTTTATTGTGTTTACATGGCAAGGTTTTGTTAGAGGGGGGCTGCAGGGGTGGCTGCAATAAGAAGAGCCCAGCAGCGGCCCCATGTTAGATAAGGGCGAGTTCCCTGGGAGAGAGAGGAGTGAGAAGCAGCCGTGCAGCCCCCCAGGTGAGTGCAGCAGGAGGGCAGGAGGTGCTGCAGGCAGGCAGCAGCAGTTCCCCTGCGGGCTGTGCAGGGAGAGGCCCCTGGTGGAGCAGGCTGTCCCCCTGCAGCCCATGGGTCCCCCATGGAGCAGATCTCCACGCTGCAGCCCCCCCATGGGTGGAGGAGCCCCCGGTGGAGCAGGTGGATGTGGCCTGGAGGAGGCTGCGGCCCATGGAGAGCCCCCGCAGGAGCAGGCCCCGGGCCAGAGCTGCAGCCTGTGGAGAGGAGCCCACGCAGGAGCAGGGGGTCTGGGGGGAGCTGCCACCCGTGGGGGCCCCTTGCTGGAGCAGTTTGCTCCTGGGGGATGGACCCCGTGGGACGGAGCCGTGTGGGAGCAGTGCTTGAAGAGCTGCTGCCTGTGGGCAGCCCCCGAAGGCTCAGTTGGGGAAGGACGGCATCCATGGGAGGGACCCCATGGGGAGCAGGGGCAGAGAGGGACCGAGAAGGAGTGGTGGAGACGAAGCATCAGGGACTGACCACAGTCCCCATTCCCCATTCCCCTGTGCCACTCAGGGGAGGAAGCAGGAGAGGGTGGATGAGATAAAGGTGTTTTTGGTTTGCTTCTAGTTTCTTGCTTGTTAGTGATAGGCAATAAATGGCATCAGTCTCCCTGTGCTGAGTCTGTCTTGCCTGTTAGAGAGCACTGTTAGAGAACTGTTGAGAGATCTCCCTGTCCTTATCTCAACCATTGAGCCCTTTTCATCGTATTTTCTCTCCCTTTCCCTTTGAGGAGGAGGAGTGAGAGTGTGGTTGTGGTGGAGTTCAGCTGCCCAGATGGGTGAAACCACCACAGAGTATCACAGGGAAGAGGAGAAACTGTAGCAGCATGGTAGCAGTTTATCTTTGACAATCACAGAGAACACATTTTAGAACTTAATTCCTCATTCTTCAGCCACCTACAAAACACCATTCTAGCATATCGCTTCTGTGTAGCTGTTTCACACATTTCAGTCTTTCAATATTTGCAACACTTGAAAACTTCTTTGAACTACAAATCTCCTTCTTCATTTTTAGCCTGGTTTCCTAAGGGAACAACCCCTGTGCAACTGTGCCATTTACCTGTCTCCCAACTCCAATATCAGTGCTACAGCCAACTTCATCCAACTTTGAAGGGGTGCTGAGATCTATAAGATACCATGTTCTTGCAAACTCCATGAAAAACGGCAGCTGAAAGGAGGAAAGAAGCCCTGTTTAGTATCTCCTGATGAGTGAAACACATGTTCAACTCAGCATCCTCTCTGTTTGAAGAGGCAGCAGCCATCTGGCCAGTGCATACACAGATTTTGGCCAATTTGGCAGGATGGGTAGCTCTGCATCAGCCAGAGAATACACCGAAACTTCACTGTGTGAGATACGTAGGAAGGAGCTGCAGGTGAGCCTGCAGAAGAGCAGGGGTCTGTAAAACACAACTCCATGGGAAGCTAGGCCTTGTTCATCTTGCTGTACGTCATCTTTCAGTTATTCCTCTTAAAGATATGACCATCTTTTTTTCATGAGGACAAGGAAAGGAGAACTACTGATAACTTTTGGCTACAATGTCAGATCACCACTGGCTTAGTTAGTTATCATACAACAAAAAAAGGAGTATCAGCACGATGAGAAACTAGAAAACTCCTTGGGAGCTCACAAAACTCCATAAAAAGATGACAGCATTATACTAATATTCTGTGTCACCTGGCCCAGTGCATACTGTCACTACCTCCCACTGTCGTTGCCATATGCAGATGGCTATGCAGTGTGCATGAAATATCTGAGCTGACCAAACTTTACAGCAGTTTCTATTAAATATTGCTCTCATTACACTTGATGAGGGATCTTGCTTTCCTTCTTTGTGCTCAGCAATATTGTCGTTAATCTATTCGTAGCTTTGACGCATACAGCTGCTTGTATCACTTCCAAAGTAATAAAGAAACAGGTTTTGAAATACCCTGACTAGAGAAAACTGTTGGGAAGTCACAAGGGACTTTGACATTGAAACCAGCACCTTTATAATTCTGTGATTCTATAATATTATTTCTATATTCATAAAAGCAGCTTCTAATAAAAGTTATGTCTGCAGCAAGGACAGGCAGTGTTCTCTTAAGGCTGTCTCCTGTGTTTTTAAAAACAATCCAAAATACCTTCTTATGAAGTGGTCCCAAGGAAGCTCAAAACCAGCATGGATTAAATGAAACTGTGATTTCATTCTGCACACATCTGACAGAGAGAATCTGGTGTGGTAGATTCACATCTGCTGCCAGCTGAGCTCTTTTATCGGGTGTTAAAATAACATTAGAAGCTGGAGCAGCAATGGGAAAACAACTTGTCAAGAAAGAAGCAGGCGTAGATTAATATAACTCGTTAAAACTGGAAAACAAAGTAAGCATTGTTGCAAAAGCAATGGGAAAAATTGTCTGCTGGGTAACTGCTGGATGACAGTAAAATGTCAGAAAAAGTGCTTTGCATGAGACTGCAAGGAAAGTTGTGATATGATTTCTCTGACACTGTTTATCTGAAAACAGAAAACAAAAACATCAAAAGCTGTAAAACAATGGGTAAGAAAGCCCCTGTCATTAACATCTAAGGGCAGTTCTCTGGAGAAGAACATTTATGCAATGCCTTTGTGAGAGTGTATTTGAATGCTCAGACACCGCCACTCTGGCAGTTAGCAGTTTTGTTTATAATAAATAATAAATTAATAAAGTCTGCAAGCTAGTGGGTTTTCAGGAGGAGGGGAGGTGTCAGTCAGAGAGGAATAAGATTTAAATCCAGATTTCCCCAGTGGTACACGGATGTCCCAGTCACTACATGTATGAAAACCATCCCTACCTGCCACCACCACCACTTTCCTTGAGTGTAGGGAGTTTGCAAACACAGTGGAAAGGGAGTTTGTATTTCACTTCGTTACCCTAGCCAAGGTGCAGACTACATCAAGAGGCCAAGACTTTACTTATTCTTCAGCTGCTGCATTTATATGCCCAGTAGCAGAAATAGGACTATTGAGAGATTTTGGGACATATTATTGCTGTCTAGCTTCATTGTCACTCTTGCACTGGTGGATAAATTTGCCAGAATGATGAAAAATTCAGGTCATTTTCTACACTGAATTGGTAGTCCTGGGCCCCAGCCCAGAGTCAAGTCTAAGGCAAGCCCAAAGACTGGCCAGTGTGATGGCAGCCTCTGCCCAGAGCTTCCTGCATGCTGATGTGTGCCGTGCTGTGCTGGACAGTGATGATGCAGCAGGTGCAGTGACACCCTAGTCCTTTTCCTGATTTGCCCTAAATGAACCGTAGAAATATAGAATCATTATGTTTGAAAAAGGCCTTCAAGATCATCTGGTCCAACCATCACCCTACCACCAATATCACCCACTAAAACATGTCTGTAGGCACCACATCCAAACTTTTCTTGAACACCCCAGGAACAGTGACTCCACCACTTCCCTGGGCAACCCATCCCAGTGCCTGACTGCTCATTCTGAGAAGAAATGTCTCCTACTTTCCAACTTAAACCTCCCCTGGTGCAACTTGAAGCCATTCCCTCTTGTCCTATCACAAGTTCTGTGCAAAAAGAGGCTGACCCCCAGCTCCCCACACCTTCCATTCAGGTCACTGTAGAGAGCTATGAGGTCTCCCCTGAGCCTGCTCTTCTCCAGACTAAACAACCCCAGTGCCCTCAGCTGCTCCCTATAGGACTTGTGTTCCAGGCCCTTCACCAGCTTTGTAGCCTTTCTCTGGACATGCTCCAGGGCCTCGGTGTCCTTCTTGTAGTGAGGGGCCCAAAACTGCACAGAGTAAGCAATCACTAGATGTTTCTCTTTTTTACAGTGTATGTGGTAAACACAGAGCAAAATCCCAGCATTCACTCCTGTTTCACCCCCTGTGACAGACCTCTCTGGGCTGGGTTTGGAAGAGAAAATTGACACAGAGAAGTCACTTCCAACCAGCCAAGCTACCAGTCAGCCGTGTAGCTGCATGAGCTCAAACACTGTGATTTCCAAAGGATGTACCAGTCCTGTGTGTCTGCCTGGGATGAACAAGAAACCAGGCCCTTTCCTGTGCCTGGGAAGTCTTCAAGGGCGGGCTGCAGAGGCCTTGCGTCAGGCGTCTCCTTTGCTCTGAGACACGTGCTCGTACGGAAGCCATTAGTCACTTGTGTCACTTGTTCCAGAGTGGTACAAAAGGTTGAGCTCAGAGCAGTTCTTTGTAAATATAAATGCCTCCTGGTAGAAAAACAAACAAGCAAACAAAACAACAACTTCCGTTCCTCTGTGGAAACTGTAAAAATGGAAATAAAATAGCTTCGTGAGATACTTGCTAGATCCACCTTTGGCATTTCTTAAGCATGTGCTGTCAGCATAACCAGTAGCATGACTTCCCCATGTGGTACTCAAGGGATATTTCCAGCTCCTCACTTCCCACAGAAGGGCAGTCCCAGTCTCACCAGACTCTCTGGAGGTCACACAAACAACCAGCTTCATCATTTTTGCTTTCATGTATGGATGGTATCAGTTGCCAAGAAAGAAATGCATCTATATTTCTCATCATCAGGAAGGAGTACAATGAAGGTGGTTATTGCTACTTATTTTAAAAAAACTCCGCTGGGAGACAGAGTTGTAGAAGAGTTGGTCTCTTTTTTTCCCAAATGAATAAAGGTTGGAGAAGTTGCCAACAGCAGCCCTGCCATTCCTTGTCAGCCTTGGGGGGATAGCTACAAAGCCTTTCAGTCATCAGAGTATTAGGAACTTACTGCTACAAAATCTGTGCGCTGGAATTGCTTCTCACGGAACTCTTATGTAAGGAAAAGGAACGTGTATTGTGAGCAGTGAACATTAAACCGTGTGACAGATCCATAGTGGAGACACATAAATGCTCTCCCTCAGCAGCCAGAACTGTTTGAAGGAAATGGCAGTACCCACAACTGACCATGACAGACAGTGCCAGTGAGGTAATGGGCAAAGATGAGTTTGGATATGTAGACCTGTTAGATCCATAGCTCATATCTCTAACACCTCAGAGGTGACGCACAGTTTACAAATAAATTATTACAATTTCTTCTGGCAGAGGATCTGATGTATGTATATGATTATATATTCTTGTTCTGTTTGTGCTAGACCTTCCTCATAATAAAAAAAAAAAGAAAGAATAATAATAATTAAAGTTTTTAAAAAGCACAAAAAGGAAGTTAAAATCTAAAGCAGGAACTGGGTATGTCTAGGTTTCTTAGCAGAGAACTGCCTTCTGGTCACAGCTGTTGGCCTGAGAATTTCCCAGCAAGGTGGAAGTGGGAAATCTGTGAAACCAGAGCGAAGGAGCTCTGCTACACAACAGCCCCTCCGAGCACCTCCTTCCCCTGCAGCTGTGCTCATTGGGGCACAGGAGGGGACCTCTCCCTGATGCCTGAAGCAGTGCAGAGAGGTCTCACAGAGCAAAGACTTTGCCCTTAGTTGCTGCGAGGGACACCCCAAACCCTGTTTTAGAAACTTCAAGGTAGCTTGGGAACCAAAGAAATGGGAATGGGGTATAAAGTATCTTTAAGTGTAACTTGTGGGTTCAGACTAGGGTAGGCCACATCTCCATTCAGTGGTGACCAACAGTAAAACCACTCTGCTAGCTCTTAGGTGGCACACAGAGAAGTACCAGGCTTCTGAGGCCAGATCCCATGCTTGGAGGCAAGAACCACCAAACAGATATCCCAGCATCCCAGGAATTAGCACAAAGGGGAAAGGCTAAATGATCCTAAGTCCTACAACCAGGAGCAAGGCGATTTAGGGTGGGAAAATTGGTAACTTGTCTCACTGATTCTTAAGCTGCAGCATTCCTAGCAGCATATAGGATCTTGGCTGGATAATCCTGTTAGGCCAAGAGATGGTATGAAGTAGGGAGCTGTTTGATTTTTCCTGCTAATTTGTACCACTTCTGCTTACTTCTACACCTGATCTAATTTTAGTCCTAGAGCTGATCTTTAACAGCATTTTGTGCAGCCATGTGTAAATGTGAACAGTCCTCAAGCTACTTTCATTTCTTTCGGGGGCAAGTTCAGCTCCATCTCCATCTGCATTAGTTCAGTGCTCCATGTCAGGACCTTTATCACCATGCTTTCAAATACCTTCCAGCATTTACAACTAACAAGAGTTACCACAGTAATTGTGGTAACAATCAGTCAAAACCTCAGAAAAGTTCACCCTGTTCCTTTCTGCATTTTGACCAAGACACTGGGAACACTGCAGCTCTATTTTTAAGGCAATATTCATGCCAACAGGCTTTAATATCTGTTATACCCTCTCCAACCCTGCTCGGCAAGACTGGGCAACGGTTATTTATATAAGGAAGGATTTTAGTGATGTGATCTGATGAATCCCCACAACTGGACTTCTTGACAGCCAGACACCTTTACAAGTCAACATTCAGTATGTTCATGCCATGGTAGGTTTAATTCAGCTAAATCTCATGTAAGCTGCAAAGAGATGCAGAAAAAAGAATAAAAAATAAAAAATATATATTTTTTTTCCTTGAATGTCAAGCAAACTTGTCATCTTGATTCCAAGTCTTCTCTGGCAGTGAGGTGACTTCCCCAAACCCTGTGGTGTGTCGTAGCTCTCTTCCCACAGGCACAGCTCAGCACACCTGCTCTGCCTTTCAAACAAGCCCACGGCTCTGCTGCTAATCAGAAACAGTGTGACCAGCAGGGCTAGGGAGGTGATCGTCCCCCTGTACTAGGCTCTGGTGAGGCCGCACCTTGAGTACTGTGTTCAGTTTTGGGCCCCTCGCTACAAGAAGGACATCGAGGTGCTTGAGCGGGTCCAGAGAAGGGCGACGAAGCTGGTGAGGGGCCTGGAGAACAAGTCCTACGAGGAGCGGCTGAAGGAGCTGGGCTTGTTCAGCCTGGAGAAGAGGAGGCTCAGGGGCAACCTTATCGCTCTCTACAGATACCTTAAAGGAGGCTGTAGTGAGGTGGGGGTTGGTCTATTCTCCCACGTGCTTGGTGACAGGACGAGGGGGAATGGGCTTAAGTTGTGCCAGGGGAGTTTAAGTTGGATGTTGGGAAGAACTTCTTTACCGAAAGGGTTGTTAGACACTGGAACAGGCTGACCGGGGAAGTGGTGGAGTCACCATCCCTGGAAGTCTTTAAAAGACGTTTAGATGTAGAACTTAGGGATATGGTTTAGTGGGGACTGCTGGTGTTAGGTCAGAGGCTGGACTCGATGATCTTGAGGTCTCTTCCAACCTAGAAATTCTGTGATTCTGTGATTCTGTTGTTTTAAAACTTCCCGTCTACCCCAGCAAATTCACTTCTGTCCTGTCCTCCTAGCTACCTGACTTTAATTAACATCTTCCCCAGCACTCCTAACACTTCCCCAACACTAACAAGGCAGCTTCCCCAGTGGCTTTGCATGTCTGAAACCAACTTCCTATGTGTCTCTGCCTTACTGATTCACCCTCATTTATACATATTTGAGATTAGCCTTGTATAGAAAATACCTGTGATGCTTCTGATTATTTTTAATTTTCTCTAGAATCTCAGCAATATGTTTTTCTGTGTTATACATAAAAGTTGATATGTAAGATAAAGTTTAATCAGTCATCTGCTAATAATTGAACTTATTTATTCTGATCTATTGCCTCTACTCTTTCAGGAAGCTGTGACGCTCAGTCCGTTCCATACCAGTGCTCAGTCAACTCAGTCTTCTTTTCTCCCCAGTGAATTTATGAGATATGACGCCTCTCTGTGAAGCCATGAAAATGTGATGCAGCTAAAACCTCAGTCTGCAAACAACTTCGTGTTTAGGTAGTGGTTACCAGCACGTAAAAAGCATTACCACAAAAATAACCAAGAAGCAAGACTGGAATTGAGGAAATGAGCGTGCAAAGCAAGCATTTCACCATACCGAGTCTCCCTACAAACAGATGTGAAACTATAGATTTCACCAGTTGCAATGAAAGAACATTTTGTTCTGGGACTGCATTTGGGATACACAAGCTCTGGCAGGAATGATTGTTTCGAACAAGTGAAGATAAATTAATAGAGTTTCCATTGAATATGCCAGGACAATTATTTTCAGCCCATTTAAAAATATTCACAGAATGTACTTCTACATAACATCACGAGGGCTGACTTGAAAAAAAAAAATGGTGCAGGCAGAATGTAGGCCTGTAGCTTAGGACACTGAAGTGTATTCACTACTGAATTTGGTCTCTCAGGTCTTAACAGGCCATTGCAGCACACACTGTAGCTGGTGCTTATGGATTTCTACGTTTGCTGACAGTCAAGGAGCTGCAGCATGGTGCAGGGGAAGCTGCTCTCCGGCTGCCACCAAAATTTCTAACATTTCAGAAAAGAAATTCCTCATCTCAAGTTACAGAAACAACCACAAACCATCTGAGTTCTGATTAAATAAAAATGAGAAACAGCTCAAACAAAGCATTTCATGTGGTAAGTGGGTAATAATATCTTAATTTAGTATCCTGAAGTTGGGACGCAGTTTTATTGTAAATTAAGTTTAAAATTGTATCAACCTAAAACACATAATTGTTCAAATTGTCCTTCTTCCTCCAGTTT
Organism: Anas acuta; assembly: GCF_963932015.1. Classification (NCBI taxonomy): domain Eukaryota; kingdom Metazoa; phylum Chordata; class Aves; order Anseriformes; family Anatidae; genus Anas; species Anas acuta. The sequence continues at coordinate 13,668,320 of NC_089017.1, forward strand.
AACAATCCTTCTCTGGTATAACTGGAGCAGAAGGTTTATTTGAACAATATCAGGCCTTTTCATTGTTGAAGTCAATCAGATCAGCATTTTCTGACCTAAAACATTTGAAGAATGATTTATAATCAGCTCCAGTACTGGGCCAGGACTCTCACAGTGTGAGCTCAGATGCTGAGATCTTCCCCAGAGAGGCAGCCAAGCAAGATGCACACCAGTTTATTTTGTAAGACCAGCTGCTTAAGTTTTCTCAGTATCTGGTTAGACACTTGGACCCACAATTAATATTAAAACAGCTCGGTAATTCAGCACTACTGAAGCAAATGGCTGACAGGTCATGAGAGGTTTCTCTACTGCCTTATGAAAGAGAGACAAGACAGCACTAGTATATTAACATTTAAAAAACTGATATTTTAAGACCTTCTAAACATGTGCATTGAAAGAGAAAAAAAAAAAAAAGGAAAAAAAAAAAACTTTAATCCTGAAATACACCCAACACAGTGCTGCCTGAGCCAGTTCAAACAAATGTGTTAATTTTGATGTTATGTTCATGCCAGTGCTGAACGCAGCCAGGTGGATGCATGATGAGGTTTCTCTCTTTTTCCGGCCATGTGCATTATGTTAGAGGCACAGTGCTGGGCACAGCACAACACAGACCTCAGCACGTGTCTCATTTAAAAAAGAAACATCTGAAAGCTCATTAGAGCACTGTTACTGGCAGTGGGATCCTGTTCTCTTCTTGCACCGCAGTACTCTGTAGGTCTTCAAAGAACACACGAAAACCTACGTGTGTGGATTATGAACAAAACAATTTATTGATTTTATATATATTTTCAAGGCACTTTTTTGCTGCAGTTTAAAACTCCATTTGGTAAGAAAGGGAATCCTTCATAAACCACATCTTCAAGAAATAAAACACACAGCTGCAGGACTAAGGAAACAACCAAAAAATTCAAAGCAGGTCTTGACCATAAACTAGCTATGTTCCTGGAATCACAAAAGGAATCCATAAGTACAAATCATTTGTTTTCCAGCAGACTTTTTTGATCGATAGTTATTTAGGAAACAGAGGATGAGACTAGCTCATTTAGAGTCAACAAGAAAAGACAGGCACCTCAGAAAAACAGCTCACCTCACCTGTATTAAATATCTACGTTTAAAAAAAAAAGATGAACTCTCCTCTGCCAGAGACTATTCTGTATTGTCCACAGGGAGAGCTTACATGAAGGCACTCAATTTTTTTAATACAGACTCAGGATACAATATTAAAGTAAAAAACATACATAATTATCAAATACAATTTTCAATATAACATTTTATATGATAGCCAGTAATCACTGATACAATATACTTCTCCATATAGAGTTCTCATCAGAATGTTCCAACATATGGCAGGTATTATGGCAAAGCTGTATCACAGCAGCACCAACTGAGAGAGCAAACTGATTGCTGGTACACTTCACTGATGAATTAGGCCTTTACATTGTTTTTAATAATTAAAAAAAAAAAAAAAAAAAAATCTCAGTGCTTTTGAAATTGAGCCAATACTCAAAATACTCAAAATCACTTGTCCCATACTGCCTGATTTACTTGAACATCTGTTGACAGGCAAAAGCATTTTTTTGAAATAGAGAACAAGGGTTTAGTCCATTATGTTTACATAAAAAAGAGCCAGCACAAAATCTGCAACCTTTTCAGTATTTTTCATGTACAATTTCTTGCTCTAAGCATATAAATACAGACATTCAGCAGGTCCATTCAGTTCTGGAGTTCTAAATCCATTGCTGTTATTTTGATTCACTTGATACTATGTAGTGATCTCATTTTTTACCATTATCATCATTACCGCAGCCTGATGTTACATCTCCACTGCACAGTGAACACAGCAACTTTGGGCTTCATTGTCTTTACAGTGATACACACTTAGCAACATATTTCACTTTCATATTTATATTCAGCTTTTCAGGGGTCCACAGGACTTTGTCATCAGACTCCAGCAGCATTATTTGGTACAGTGTTGGAAACACATCACTTAGTCTCACGGTAGGTGTTGGAGTACGACACCTCTTTTGCTGTTGACAGGAAGGTCTTGGTGGTAGAGAAGTATTAGACATGCTTGTTTAAGTGTCCAGGAAGTGTTGGATTATAGTTCTGTATTCCTTGTTGGAGTGGAGCCTTGAAGGAGGTACAAAGGGATCGGGTTCCTGCTACCAGCTAAAAGGCTTTGGAGGAAGGGTTTTGCAAATGCTCAGCTGACAGCTGGGATCTGGAGGAAGCTGCTGTTTGCTTGGAGCTAGCAGAAGAGGTCTCAGGAAATGGCAGGAGATGTGCAACTGCACCTCCACAAAGGATGCTGGGGTGTTCTTGCAATAGCTGACAGTACCACCGCTCTGACTGAGAGTTTCTAAAAACAGTCCCAAAGATTTTCTTTGGAAAAGTGGAAAAAGTCTATATATAGAGTTTTGTAACACAGGGCTGCAGCAGTCCATCTGCGACATCTCAACATCCCAGCCTTTTACACTGGCAGTGCTGGGTGAGCTCAAGCCTGCTTACAATGGCACCAAGGAAAAATGGTAATGACAGACAAAATTGTGTATTTGGGTTCAAATGTATTTTAGTCTGAGCATACAAAGGGTTCACATCCTTACTCACTATTGCTGTACTAACCCAACCAGCTGAAGATGTGTCCTGTATATTTCTCATAGACACTGACCTCTCTCCTGGGAGTGGGCTCTGAACAATGCATTGTTTCAAAATGCGCCAACTGAGGCTGCCTGTGGCAGAGGGAACGATTAGAAGGACTGCCCCCACTGCTTGTGTGTTTTGTTCCTGGGACATGGCAGTAAGCAGTGACTTAGTCTGGCCTTCCTCATGGGTGAAAATTTCCTTCAGCTGAAATATATAAATGTCAAAAACATAATCAAGCAGCAACAACAACAAATAAGTACCATGAAATGAATAGCACCAAGGATGTTCAGTCCCATACATTCATTCTACAAAAGCAAGACCGGCAGTACTTGGGCTCAAATGAAAATGTCATTCCAGTGTGAATAATAATAATGCAGCAGTGAGACATCTTGACACTGACCACAGTGTTTTTAGAGGCAAGCTAATTGGAAGCTGTAAAGCAAAGTACAAAAATAGATGAGAAGTTCAGTGGTCAATTTGTCCTCTGAAGTCAACAAGAATTTTGCAGTTTTCAGTGGAAGAAAGAACGGACCTTAACAGGAGGCTGCATATCACTACTGAGGTTGGATTTCCGTAAATATAAAAATATCCCCTTTACAGAGAAATTATTGCACATTTTATTAGCAGAGCTGAATTAGAGTAGGTAGTACTTGTCACGGGGTATAAGGCACATTTGATCTGCATTCTAGGAGATGAAGGGTAAATTGTGAAACTTCAGAAGGGAGTATGTTTTTAGTCACAGCATTGTTTCTGTCTCTAGTTCCTCAACACATGCTAGTGTGCAGCAAAGGACTTGATGCTTCTGTCATCTAGCTGAACTCACAAACTCCAGAGAGAGTTATCCTTGCTTCACTGAAGGCAGAATTTAGCCCTTATTCAGGAATATAAAATTTGATATGTACTTCCAGATATAACCTAAAGCTAAAGGTAATGCAGCAGACAGGCTGTCAGATACATTGTTTTTGCCATGTGGATTAGAGGTCATGGATGCATTTTACTAGTCTGCAGACATCAAAGACTAGATTTCAGCAATAAATAAGGAAAACAAAACAAAATAAACAAGAAAAAAGCAACTAACAAAAAAACCACCTCATAATGTTTTACCAGAACACTTATCCACTGCCACTGGTGTAAATTATTGCTGAGATGAATTCTAGATTTCAAGTTCGTTGACGCAGATGAACACTTGGCGAAATAACACAGCTTTGTTTCTTTAGTACTGGCCTTTGAACAGCCTTCAGGTCAAACCAACATTAAAGAGATTAGCACCTTGACAATTACTCGTAAAAACAGTTGAAAGTTCTTACAACAGAAATGACAGTTCAGGAAAGTACACAAAATCTTTATAGCAAACTTAGTTCTTCAAAATAATTATTATGTTAAAATACACATAATCCACAACAGAAGGTTCTACTTTATCCCTGTCATGGGAAATAAGAAATATTGTATACACAGGATGCACTCAAAATCTACAGTGACAAATTATGCACTGACTTAGGTAGGAATCTTGCTGAAGTATGAACTGTAAATCTTACTTTATGGCCACTGTAACCAGTAAGATTTTTATTATTATTTTGCAGGTATTTGGGTTTTACCTAATAAACAGTGCATCATTTGACTTATAATAAATAAGCATAATAAAGAACAAATTATATGTCAATAGTGTATACTCTCTTTTCCATGCTACCTCAATTAGCATGACCAAAAGTGGCCATGAACTACACCCAGTACTGATTGCGCTTCAAAGTTGGGTTTGTTTTTCGACAATACTGGATCATTTCAGGATCAAGGTTTAACCAGCTATTTTGCAAAGGCTGTCCTACAGTTGGAGACACCACCATAGGAAGTAGCTGTTCATGTCTTACTGCCATCGGTGTCGAGGCAGTACTTTGCTCAGCTCCCTTCAGGAGAGGGGTCACCGTAACAGTAGGCACAGTCAAGCTTCGTTCCAGACAATGACCTGGACTACTGAGGATTACATCCATCTGATTTTTGACAGGTGGTTTTGCCTTCTCTTTCTTCTGACACATTAGCAAAATGCACACAGAAATAACAGCAATGATAAGCAGCATAGACACCACGACCAGGGGGATAATGATGTACCAAGGGTTGCTGCTTTCACCTGCTTGCTCTCTGGGACTCTTGGCATCAGCCCGATCTGTGGTCTCAATCCCTGCAGATCCCCTCGTTCCCACTGCTAGGTTTAGCAATGGGCCTTCCTCATGTAGATTTCCCCAGCGATTCTGACCTGGGAACATGCTTGGGACGGTCTTCTGTGGTGCTACTGTGGGTTCTTCATTACGGGAGGAAACTGGTGCATCGTCCTTTGAGGTACTATGGATTTTTAAAGCGGTCGTGCTGGTTATGACAGGCACTTCAGCTGTAAAACCCTGCACAAGCAGAGGACTATATGGCACTATGGAATACTCAAAATGTCCAACAGCAGGCTGAACATCATCTGCCCTGAGCATAAATGTGAATGAGTCATTTAACAGATCAACGCCTGTCATATTTGCATCTATGTCAAGAAGCACAACACCTCTATCAATGTCAGCTTGGGTGAATGTCTGAATATCTTCAAACTCTGCATCATTCACAAACCTTTTTTTTACAATCCTTCCATGAGTTGGGGGCACTAGCACTTCAAATCTAGGATTACTGTTTGTTAAATTAGCGAGCTCAGAAGCATCCAGATCACTGCTTCTGAATTTATACACAGCTTTATTTGAAATCTGCATGTCAGATACGACTTGCACTAAGGGCTTCATTGTGATGTTCAGTACTTGTCCTGTCAGATTACTTTCTGCAGTGAATATCATAAACTCTAGTACTTCTTTGAACACAGTGAGATTTGTCAGGTGGTAAGACAGTCTTCCTGAGTACAAATCTGCTTGCTCAAATTTACTAACCTTCTCGTTTCCAATCATCAGGTGCCCATTCTTTAGAGGCTGAGTTATTTCATACATGATATTAGTGCTTCTTCCATTTGAGACAGCTGAAAGCTGCACATTAGTAATAGTGACAGATGTCTGGCCCTGTGGAAGTGCAACATTGGTAAGGTTGACCAGGACAAGAGCGATTGGTATTACTTCAAGACTGAAAAGTTTGTATAAAGGACGATGTTTACCATCAGTCACGCTGAAATAAAACACGCCAGAGGAAGAACTTCCATCCTGTACAAACCAAACCCTACCATTGTCGATATCAGCTTGTGTGAAATCCTGTATAGAGACACTGAGATTGCTCTTCATTGCTAAATAACCATTATTGGGGTTGCTAACTATGGTGTATTTAAGCTCAGCTGGGTTGTTATCTAGGTCTTCAACTTTCAGATTCTCTGACCCCAGCACTGACACATCTCCCTGCAGGACTCTCAAGTGCAGCCTTTTAGTCTTCAGTTCTGGAGCTTGATCATTCACTGGAACAACAGTAATATTAAATATCTCCTCCAAAACTTCACTATGGGGCTTTGTTGCAGACTTGGTCTTTAGGTTTAACCAAACAGCAAAAGTGAAATTGTCACTAAGCGATTCAGAATTATCGTGCATGTACACAATTCCAAATTTGTCCAGGATGTATTGGGAGAAATTAGGATTTTCTTTTGTAACATTCCTTTCTCCAACAATAATCACACCATGTAGGGGTAAAGATACAACTTGATACCAGACTTCATACATGGAGCGCTGTACCTCAGGTAGCTTTATCAACAGATTTGAGGCATCTAAATTTGTTTTGTTGATTAACACTCTACCTCCTTCCTGGACTATGGTACCTAGTAGAAACAAAAAGAGAGTCTTAGAAACTGACTGTTTCATAGCTGCAACGTTTCAGAAATTAGGTAATGTGTTTTAAAAATTTATGATGCTCAAAAAAGAGACTACGGAATCATATATTTCTCTTTCATGGTATCCTCGATTCCCAAATGTCATGGCTAGAAATATATTATCACTGTTCTTAAAATAGACTTGCATATAAGATATTACATATTCTATTGATCATAGAGCATGATTAAAGAAATATCAGTATCTCAAAGCTCCAGATGACTCTTTCATTATCTCTATTGTTACAGCAAAATGGAGGATACCGACTACAGCAGTAGGAAGAATCTAACATAGGTGGTTAATTGCATTTTTAAAGACGCAGTGATGCAACTACTATCTACACTATACTCTGTGATGAAAGTATTCCAGTCATTTGCTACCAAAGAAAAATTATCTTTCGTTTTTTCTCATTTGTTCATTGGAATGCTGACAGATCTTAAACAATCAGAAGGTCCAACCAGCACACCATCTTTACCTGTATTTGCTAGAAGACGACTGTTCTGACCATGCCTGGTAATTTCATACGAAATGACAATATGGAACACCTGGAGGTCCAGAGCTGACGGTGGAGAGGAGACAGTAAACGTAAAGAAATCTTCTGCACTCCAGGCAGCTGACTCTGCATCTAAGTGCTCATACATGATCACACCTTCATTCACCTGTTTTGGGGAAAAGATAGCAATAGGTATATGAGGAGATTAATTTTAAATACAGGAGCGTAAGGAGAGAAAAAAATCATAAGACATAAATCATAAGAAAAAAATCATTGTTCAAGAAAGGGTTTTGTAGCTTAGCTCACACACAACGGCTGTGTATGTAGCTTATATTATGAAGTTATTTTATCCTGCATTTCTCCCTTTGAACATACTCAGTGTTGCCAGACAAGTCTAGTTGAAAAACAGATTTATGCTAGATATAACCACGCATCTGTTCAGACCCAAAACCAAAAGCTAGTATTATCATACAGGATAATCACCAGCTGAAACTACACCAGAAGTTTAAGATCAATACCTTCATACACTGACACTTCAGTAGGATTCCTAAGAGTCACAAGACTAGAACACTTGCTATTTCTCATTCACTATTTCAGCTTTGCTTGATAATTCATTCTCTGACCTCAAGAAAAGACAAGCTACCCATTAAACCCTTTGCAACTTCCCAGGCAGCTACTGTAGGCTTGCCTGTATTAGTTTGTAATTGCCAAAGAGATCCCTGTCTATGATGGTGGCAGTTTTAAGTCTACAACTCGTAACATGGGTTACACAGCTTTGCAAACAAACTGAAGGAACTTATTAGCACATGTTCCCATGACATATGCTTGAAAGGTGTGAAAAAGAAATCCAAAAATCCCTGCTGCTATCAAGGATGAGGCACTTAAGCACTACAGAATCTGTAGCTACAGACAGAGCTAATCCTGAAACCACTGAAACAGCCCCCTCCAAGCTCACCAGGGAAACAGGCTTCCAGAGGCAAGTTTTCTCACCAGCTTCAAAACTGTCTGACCATACTGCCCATAGAATTCAGACTGATGTGCATGTCACCAGGTTTTCCCTATACTGATTTAATCCTTAATGGTTATTATGGGACCAAACACACAGAAGTGGTATTAAAATGTTGTGCTGCTTCAAGATAACCTTCCAAAGCATGCCTCTAGGACTTCAATTTGGAGAAAGCAAACTAATGTAACAAGAATAAGAATGACATCCTATAAATTCAGCGGTGTTTAGTTATCAACTGTTAATCTTTCTAGTTTTTATACCTTTTTTTTTTTTTTTAGTAAGTCACAAGTCCATGCTAATATCTGCACTGACAAGAAAATGGAATTGGTTAGCAGTGCCTTGTTTACCTCTGAAATGACTTTAAATGTAATGATGACATTGTGGCTTGCTGCAAGATGAAAACTCTTCTAAGTTATCATAGAACATACTGTCAGAGAGAAAAAACAACTCATTGAATTTAAAGAACAATTAATTTCTTTATATTGGCTACAAAACAACTGTTCTTGAAAAACTTCACTGGAATGCGATACTGATTTCAGCTTCTTCTTCTATTTTTTTTTTTTTTTGGCCACAAGGCAATAAGACACTGGACATAAGGAACATGCACCTCAGAAAACGTAATAAATTCTTTTTTAATCTAGCTGCATACTACTTCTCAGAAGTAAAATTCCAAGTTCTACAATACAGAATGGAGCCAATGAAGACAAACAACAAAACTAACCCAAAAACTTTCAAATTAAATCAGATTTACAAGCCTTTTGTTACCAAACAGAAACTGAAATTCTTATTCTCTGTGTAATGGAGAATATACAATGCTTGCAATATCATTGTCATTTTTTCACTGATATTTAACTTCATGTGGCTATAGCACACTAGACAGTGGAAGTTTATTTTGGATCTTTTTTCTTCCCCTTACTCCTCATTCTCTGCCAGAACAAATAGTGAGCTGGTTAGGATACCTTAATTTTACCTGCAATAAATCACTTAGCTCTACTTGTTTGAAGTGAAAGTGGCCAATACAAATACCTCCAACAGAGAAAAGACACACACACATTATTACATCTCAGATCCTTACACAATTTACGAAGTTCAAAGCAAAGTTATCTACACATTAGTAAGAATTAAAGCTATAGAGAAAAAGTGGCATGTTCTGACATGGCACCATCAAATAAACACATGTAGATCATTATCTGTAGGCAAAGAGATCTAAACTTCAAAACTCTACCTGAAAGATCTTGTCTGACATGCTTAACTGTTTCATTTAATGCTCATAAAAACCGTTCATTTTAGGAACAGAAGGAAACCGTGTCATTAGTCAGGTTGTTTCAAAGTTTGGTAGTAACTAACAAGAATGCCAACTTTTTTCTCAGTCTTGTTGGTCAAGTTTCTGTTTCTAAACAACAGATTTTCTCATTATTTCATTTACCAGTCACTTTTTAAATCTGTAAATGTAGATTAAATCCAAATTGTTTCTTATTTTTTCCTTCTGTAAAGTCAGATGATCGAGCTCCTTTTATCTCCCTTGCTAGGATTTTCTGAGAACAACTTACAGCGCGCAGAGCACACAGCTCCATTAAGACTCAGCCCACAGACGTAAGTCATCTCAGTTGCAGAAGAATGTTTTCCATCAAGTTACATGAGCTGCCATGTTTTAGCCATTCAAGTGCGGGACCCTGTATCACAGTTAAGATTCTTTAAACACTTAGTATCACAGCCAATCAAGCCAATAAAAGTCCTCTTGGGGACACCCATGAGGACTGTGCACAGCTGAAATGAATCTGTTACTTGGAGTTTTCATACGGCACAAGGCTACTCCTTCTGCCAAAAAGTCAAGGCTTCCAACCTCTGACTGCCGGTTAATGGCACCAAAACAGCTCTTCCCAAAAAATACTGTTACAAGCAAAACAGTGGAAATTGCCAAGACTCTGCTAGTATCCAGAGAGAGGGGAACAAAGGCTCTTCTTGCATTCATTACTACATGCCAGATATTTAATGACACAGCAAATCTGGGCAATCGCACTGATGGGTCACATATGCTCAGTTACTAAACAGATATAAATGGACCAGGCAAGGAAAAAGCAATTGGGATGCCCTTTGAAGTAACAATCTACCACTGAACTATCCAGTATAAAGTAAATGCTTACCATAGACTGTGTAAAACTGAGGATTTCCTGAGTGGTATTATCAGAATTTACTCTGATCAGCCTTCCAAGTTTGGGGGAAGTTACAATCATAAAAGTTATAGTTCTGTTTCCTGCATTGGTCACATCACTGGTTACAGCTTTCAGATCATGTTGTGAAATAGGTTTCCTGGAACCTAAAAACCATCAATTAAAAGTAGATTTGCAACAGCAATTTTTCACAAAATGGTAAAATTTTATATGTACAAATCACCCTTTCATCTAGTTATTCCATTTAGCATTTTAATAATGTTTTGTAAAATCATCAGGTTTACCCTTTTCCAATTACTTCCAAATCACACAACTCTTACACAATGAGTTCAATCAAAAAGCACATCAGTATAAAGTAACTTTGTTTTACAGAAATGGAAAGGTACAGTTATCTTCAGCACATGTAATTGCTAAATTCTAGTTTCTGCAAAGGCAACCTGAAGTAGAAAGTAGTGCATATATAAGAAGCCCTGCCCCTTTTTTTTTACATGTCTAGAACTGAATTTAACTCCAGCTGAAGTGACCGCTGGCAATGTATTTAGCAATCCCAGTTGCCCACAGAAGGCTGGTTGATTTGGCTGAGAAAAGCCTTAACAAAGCACATTTTTTAGTGAATGCACCCAAACCAAAATAAATAATTATCAAAAACTTGAACAACACTTTATTAATATGAAGGACAATTTTCATTGAATGAAGTTTAAAAAGTAAACACTGAATTAAACAAATAAGAAGGACACTGCACAACAGAAATAATGGCCTGAAATAAAGTATTATTAAGATGGATGGAGGACTGAGGGATTCTTTTAATACACAGCACTGTATTAACCAGTGCCTTCTGACTTGAAGATTATAAAGAGCTTTCTGGAATTTAGCCAAACCACGACAATTTTTGACATAGCTGTGACAAAAACAAATCTAATAGTTTCCTAGAATAAAATAAAATAAAAAAAAAGACTGGTTTAGTGATTTTTTGATGTACTGTTTCCTGATGATATACACTCAGAAAACTACAAAGGATGTTAACTAACACTTTTAGAAGAGCAATAGATTCACACAGTCCTGTTCCCTCTGAGCCCAATTCTGCCTCCCTTTATACATTTTTTTTCCTCATCAACAAGCTTTTATAGGCATCAGTGAAGAATTTCAGACACTAGCAATACATATCCTTCAGGTCTGCATTATCAGTCTATCTCCACTTAAGCTCGGTGTTTATAGATGAGTAAACCAAAATAAGATCTTTCTCCTGTAAAATTTGGAGGTGGGGAAGAAAAATCCTTGAAAAATCCTCTCACGCTATCCAATACAAGGAGTCTCCCTTCTTTTCTCTCTACTGTTCTCCCTCTTCTGTGTGACAGGCAGAAAGGGAAGCATGACCACGTGTTCAGACTACACCAGATGTGATCAGGAATGTAGAACAGAGAGCAAAAGTTCATCAGACCACGTGTATCTGGAAACAGAGTTATTTCTCAATAACTTCATTTATGCAAATCAGGCCCCAGTGCCATAACAAATTGAGACAGAGTAAATCACAAACACGGTTATGCTGTAGTGATGGATATACCCACTTCGAGTTTTCACAAAGCCCCTGGTCCTTCCCAACGGCCCTGACTTCTCTCAGGAGCTGTGGCTTGACCATGAGGGACTTCACAGTGCAGCAGAGGCTGAGATACCAAGCAGGGCCATGGGCACTGGAGACTCCCACACCCTCCTGTGAAGTGGGAACCTCCCCACATACAACCGTCTCCTGTGAGTGGTGAACACCCACACTAAAAGTGGGTGAGCACTTTTCTCCTGAGACACCAAAAACCTTCTCCAGCACCTGCAGTGGTTCTGCTCTGGTCCAACACCTCACCAGGGAAGCGATGGTTATTTGCCAGCCAGCAGAGTGGGCAAAGCAAAGGGAAGTGAGAGCACAGCCTGCCTCTTCCCCCGCCTAGGAGCTGAGAGGTCACACAGCAACACCACCCAAATTCTGCAGAAAGGATCAGAGACAGGGGATGGGTGACAGAGTAGGGCCAAGCTAATCTGTACAAGCGGAACACAATAGTTTAAGGCTGTTATCAGTACCTAATAACTTTGGCCTCTGTTTTTTCTGCCTACTTTTACAACTGGGAAACTACTCTGGTATGAGCATTCGGCCTATCACTACTAAATAGTTATGGATCGTCATGTGTGCTGACCAGCCTTGGCAGCTCTGCTTCTGAATACCTACAACTCTTTCCTTCTCTAAGGACAGCTCATCTTATTCCTTCTTCAGTCAATTGCTTCCCTGAAGAGAGAAAATCTTCACGTTCTAGATATCTAGCATACATAAGACAAACTCATGTATCTATCCGTCAGCTTACTGAGCTCACTGAATAAAATGATCTGCTGTTGGATAGAAGAAATCTCTAAACCATATAAACAAATCTGCTATATTCAATACAAAAGAAGAGAGTGGTACATGCTTTTATAAAATTGCAAAACAATATGCTTGAGAAAATAGTTTATACCCAGTCATGAAAACATGGCAAATTCTTCAGAAAATATTCAAGTTTTACTTCCCTAGAGGGAAGGTTCTTCAAGTTGTCTCTTAACATTTCCCACAGTGCTATAAAATATAGCTAAACACTGGCTATTGTCTTTATGTGTGGGGGTTAAGCAACCGGCACCATCACTGTTTTAATTGTCATTCCACAGTGAGCAAGTATCACTGAAACCTGTACAGCTCCAGAACGTCTTTAAAAATATCAGAAAGAGAACAGGTACAAAAGCTAGCAGTACTTTTTAAAACCAGTATAGGAATTCTGCTAACTCAAAGCAAGCAACTATTCAGCAGAAACTGTAGGCTTGGATAAATAACAGCCTGCAGCGCTGAAGGAAGCACTGTATCTTCCAAGCTGGAGAATGGATAGAAAATCTAGAAACTATTCCCTCTATAGAAGTATCAGGCACACTTTTCTTACAATTATCTTTGCTTTAAGAGGGAATTTCTGCAAATCCCTGTGCCTGAGGCAACCTTACACACTGAAATCACAGATTAATAAGCCTTTTAAGTGGATTTACGTGAATCTCATTTATACTGACTGAAGAAGATCATGCTGCTACAATCTCATTTTTTGTTGCCTGTGTTTAAATAGCTTTTGCTGCAAGCCTTTGTTTATGCAGTTTATATTCAGGAAGTCTTAGAAAGTGACATGCTCCTCTTCTGCATGAAATTAATAAATCAAGACACAGATTAATACCTATAGAGATTTCCCATCTCCCTCTGGCTTCCAAGAAAAAAGAAGGCAGCACAAACATGAAGTGTGATACAAGATGTTGCTGAGAGAAGGCTAATCTTTCTTTCTCCTTTAATTCTGCAATTAAAGTCAGATTACTAACTCAATGAGGGATTACTCTTGCTAATGCAAAGCAATATATGACTCTGGTGAGAATCTCTGTACTCGTCAACTCCTGTAGGAGTACAATTTCTTTAAATATAGTACTTAGCTGCTGACACAGCTTGCTGCAAATGCATGAATACAAATTTAAACTGTTCAATCTTTCTGATCCATCAGTGAGTCTCCGCTGCTCTCCGTAACTCTGCTCAAACAGTAAGAAAGTGAACTAGAAACCTGGTGAACTTAAGTGTGCTATTCAGAGTTCGGTGGACACAAGCTTCACTGTTTGCTCCAGGCAAAAATCCCAACCATCTAAAACAGCCTGAATACTCTAAGCAGCACTTTGCACCTCTAATTCTATGAATATTATATAGAGCTTTTAAATTAATCTGAATGAGGAATGTTGAGAGCTTAGGCAGACAGTGTTTATTGTCACACTGTGCTTATATATTTTACTGCCAAATTCCATCATCCCAAGCACACAGGCATATCAAAAATGTAAAGACCATAAAATAAAAACATTTGAAACAACATAACTGTTCTTTTAAAAAGCACAGAGATAAAATTTTTTTTCAAGTACAGCTATATATGGTCACCTATGCAATTTTATCAAGTGGACAAAATCATGATAAGGTGTTAAAAACAGACCTGGAAAGACTCCGAGTCCTTTGTTCACTTCAAGACTAATGACTAGAGTCCGAGCTGTGATGCTAAAGATCTGTCGTGGTGCAAAGTTCAAGCCATCTGTTACCTGAAAGTTGAAGCCTCCAGACATTGCTCCTGTAGATAACAAAAGCATAAATTTATTTAATTTTTAATCTTTTTTTTTTTTGTAATTTTTATTATTTTTCTATTTTTCATCTGAACACACACACGCTGGATACCTTTTGCTGTAGGCTACAAGTGAAATAAATGCCAAGTCATTCTAAAGCAGTTTTTGATCAGCAATTTTGTGTCTTAACTAGAATTGCATAAATTCAAAATGCAGAGAACTGCACACAAATGAGGAACTCCTGGCTATTACTTACACTGAAAGCCATATATACCACAGCTACAAATAAGCAGAGTGCCCCTTCCCTATTTCCCTCACTGACCTCAATAGACATGATACCCAGTTAAACTTGGAGAGAAACTAGCTCCCAGATTTTCTCCTCTTTTTACATCTTAGGAAGGACCCAAGCACTTAAACAGTCATTTTTGTCGTAAGAGTAATTTTGGGAGAAAAACAGAATACTAGAATACACTTTCATTTAAAATTTACATTTAAAGGACTGGATCAAATCACAGGTTGTTTGCTTTGCTTCTTTGCTCTCCTTCAGCTTTGTTGAATAGGATATGTTGTGACAGCCTAAATTATTTCAGAGGTTATGTTTACTCATAATAAATGCACATTTTTTTCTTTAATCTTAAGAGCTATATGTACTTTGGCACACGGTAATGGCAAAATATCTCCAGGAGACTGGGCAGATTCCTGTAAAAGTGCATCTTTTAAAACTGACTTACTGAGGTGTATAGTGCTTCCTAAGACTGCCTTCATGTTGATGGTGCCCAGGGTGTTTAACCAGGTAGAAAGAGAGAAGGAAAAATTAAAATATTAACTGTTGCAAATGGCTATCATTACCCTCCTGCTTGTTTTGCCTAATGCAGCTATGAGATATTGCTACATGAATATGTATCCTGAAAGTGAAATGTTGCCATGTATTTAAATTTAAAGATCAGAACTCCTTGCCTAACTCTAAATTAACCTATCAGAAGAATCAAATGTAGGTTCTAAGATTATAGTTCACAACTCCCCTAGGCTCCTCTCACAACTCCTCTTATATTCAGCCAGGCACCAAAGCAGCTCTGAAAAATCATGCCATACTGTTTTCTTATTTTAAGTCTTTATTCTCTAATGTTTTATTTTCATAAAAATGTACAAGCAGTTGCACATTTAAAGAGGCACTTAAGAGTCTACTAATTGCCTCAAGTTGGTCGAAAAAGGCTTACTCAGCTTCACTTGTTTTTTTGGCTAATGTAGAGCAACTGTCTGATTGACACAATCAGACATTTTGTCATTGACAGAGCCAGGAAGAGAACTAAATCCTGCTGCTACAGCGGAGCATGTATTGTTTTAACACAATTAATTTTTAAAGGGATATCTGATAGAGGTGATAAAAAGGACACCAGAATGAGTGTTGTAAAAACTGCACTGAGAAGACACTGAGGCTTCAGAACTGACAAGAGGTCATTTCAGTCCTTCCCTAAGAAAAAACAGTGGCAGGGTCTAAGGGCAGACCCCAAACTGCAAAAGCTGTGCAGGATCACCCTGGAGGGAAGCGAGGGTGGAAAAGGGAAGGCATTCTCACACTGAAAGAGTGGTACAGAAAAGGAAAGGTACGATCTGGTTCTGCATTATGCAACAGCGAACAAAAGATTTAAGGGGAAAACCTAAGAACAAAGGGGCCGATTTGAAACACAGCAGACAATAAGCAGCTTGATGTAATTCACGAGACAGCAAAGATGAAGGGAAAAAGTTATGAAGACTAATGTTAAAGGCATAAAAGCAATCTTTCTTTTGTACTGTAAAAGACCCTGAGGACAGAGAGTCAGTGCCATGTACAGTTAAAAAAACCCTCTTACAGCTGGAGCAAGCAATGCCAGTGGGTGGAAGAGCCAGTTCAGCCGAGAAGATGCTGCTCTTCCCCTTGGAAAGGCTCACGGTGAGTAGGAAAAGTAGAAGCCAGGCTGGGGAGAACATGAAATGGGCACACTTCCCGGCAGGAGCCAAGGAAGCTCATAGGCAACAGAGGACTGAAAATGGGGAACAGAGCAGCTGAGAAGGAGGTTAAGAAGCATCGTGATACCAACAGGTAAGGGAAGGCTCCAGGACAAGGCTGGGAATAAGATTAGCACAGCACGCACACTTAAAACAACAGTCCAGGTTGGAGGAGGAAAGAAAATCTCCGACTGAGGAAGGAAAAGAAGTGAAATGTCAAGAGTACTTTCTGAAACACTGAAGGTGATGATGCTGCCAGAGCAGCTGCAAGAGCTGATGCGTGACCTGGGCAATTTTACATTTCAGATTTACTGTACATCCCACACTCCCACTCACTGAAAAATGAAATTTGCTATTGTTTTTACTTTTGTTAATCACGATTCACTTCCTAAGGCTACAGATGTGCATTCGCCCTTTCTGGAACACAGAGTGAATTCATTTCCTCGCACTCAGACTACCATCTTCCTACCACCACTGAGGTTTTTACATATCAAAGCCCCTGTTGGAACAACATAAACAGCTTGGCTCACTTTTGCTATGTTCTTGACCTTTCATCTCCTGACCAAATTATTTGAGTAGGATAGTAACAGCTCACCAACAGCTGCTTGTAAAGCAACTTCAGCAACACATGCACTCAGCAAGATACTGCACTGGAAGAACACTTTAGAGCGCTTTAACCTGCATCAAGCCTCAAGGAGCCACAACACAGACCTGGAGAGACTGCAGGACGCAAGGGAGCCCTGGAAGTAATTCCACCTCACCCCAGGGCTGGTGAGGCAGTTCTGGACCTCTTCCACCTCCTTGCCCACAGCAGAAGGTTTATTCCTTCTCTAGCACCAACTTTCTTCTTCCAGCTGGTACAATACGGTAATAGAGCTGGGGCAGGAGAATAGCAGCTCCTGCCTCATAAAAACCCCACGTGTTCCTCAGACTGGAACCCCACTGGGAAGTTAATTCCTGCAGCTTCTCAGCACTGCCGCTTAAGGATCCAGGAGGCTGCCCTGACTTCTTTCATATGGCCCACATATTCTTTCTGTAGCAGCAGCATGAATAACCCAATCTCTAGCTCTTACCACTGGCTTAAAAGAGTCAATGGTTAAAGCTGAATTCATTCACAGCCTTAAGGGAGGTTCACATTACCCAGGTGAGCCACAACTTTATTTGCCCTGAGCTCGTTAGGAACATGAGGGTACTGTGACATGTCTCTGAGAGACTGCCAGTCCATGAATAACTCAGCAGTGCACCAAGACTAAAAAAAAAATAAAAATTGATTATCAATGACAATGGTCAAAAACATTGATTTTGTATCTCTGCAAGCTGCACGGTGATGTTCCCTTACTGCAAACAAAGGTTTCAGTTAGGAGACTGCTACCAACTGAACTTCTAGTGCTTCTTCCAACAGAACACCAGGCTTTCTTGG
This sequence comes from Anas acuta, assembly GCF_963932015.1. NCBI lineage: Eukaryota > Metazoa > Chordata > Aves > Anseriformes > Anatidae > Anas > Anas acuta. The sequence goes on from NC_089017.1 coordinate 13,686,033, forward strand.
TGAGCATACACTTAAGTGTATGGGACCCTTCCTGTTTAGGTTGTGAGACCATGGATCACATAACTAGCTGTCTGAGATTTTTGTGACATGACAAGGAGATTCTCAAAGGATTACCAACACAAATAGACTGAATAGGAGCAGTATACTGTCAACAGGTGGTATTTTTTGAAACTACATACCATTGTGTACAAATAACAGCTGCCCTTCCAGTATATGAGCCTGAGTAAAATTAAGGATGCTCTTGTTTGGTGAATCCTTCAGAGCCAAGTGCCCATTGCTAGGTGGAGTAATTGAATATATCAGTTCTGATGGTGAGGAGTCCTTATCTTCTGCAAAGAGGTCATCAGCAGTTATTTCTGTGACTGAACCCACCCAGACCTAGAAAAACAAACAGAAATAAAAAATAAAGAATAAGAAATGCATGCATATGAAACACAGAAGATAAAAAAAAAGAATAAAGATTTATGCTGTACAGCACTAGCAGCTATGACAGATTTCCTTATTGTCCATCCAAATTTCTGATCATGGACTGGAATGGTTAATGCTGGCATGTGGTTTTCAAAAGCAAGATCACAAAATAAGACAAGCACAGATATACTCCATCAGTTTTGGTTTTTGAAAGCTGAAGCACAAGTGCTCTATTTGTCAAGCACTACCCAAACTCTTACAAACATAACAAAATTGTATTTTGATAACTGAGTCAAGCAGTTCCCATCCAACACATACACATGAATATTGGAGTCATGTACTTCACAGCAGTCACAGCATTCAATACACTCCACTTTCACTAGAAAAACGAAGAAAGAAGAAAGAAAAATAGTCCAAGGACAGCACAATCTCTAATACAAATGGAACACTTGTTGCTGCATTATTTCCTTTTAACACTGCACTAAAAGCCCTTTTTTAGTGTACCAAACAAAGTGTACCACAGAGATGCTCAGTCTGGTGGCAGAGGAAAGAACCATCACCTCTAACAGCTGCTTAGCACTTTGCAAGGTCACGCAGACAGGCAAAATAAATAACTAGTATTTGGGAAGATACTACAAAACCTAGTACTTATTTCTACTAAATCAACATGCTTGGTGGTTTTTGTTTTTGTTTTTGTTTTTTTAGCTTAAGATACACACAAACTGACAGATTCTTTTTTTTGAGCAGAAAGAACTAATGTCTCAGATTCATTCACATCTCACTAGATCATTTATTTGGAAGTGATAAGCAACAGCTCACTTTACTCTTCATCTCTTCTCTATATAGTTAGAATATAGACAAAAGTACTAACAACGGACAATATGTATTTATCACAAAATATAGTGAAATTTCTAAATATTCAGAATGTCTATGTCAATTCTTTCCATTTAGAGTTCGTATCACAGTGTATAATCTTAAAAGTCTGGGTTTTTAACAAACTTATCCTGAGGTTCAAAATACATATTGCATCATTCCTCTCTGTCTTCCTAGGGCCTCACATAACAAATATTTGGTAGAAACATCATACCAAGTGATTAAAGAGGAAATGTGATCCTTGAAGAACGGGCATTTTACTTCTGTCAGAAACAAAATTGTCAGCCAGATTTTTCCTTAAGTATCAATACTATTTTTTATTAAAAACTATGGATGAAATCCTATGGGTTTTTTTTTTTAAAGCCACTGGGATTTTTGCCATGACACTTCAATAGAAGAAAGATTTTGGCCTGGATTGTGTCACAAAATATATTCCACAGGAGAAGAGACATTAAGATGAAATTATATATTTTCTAATTAGGAAAATAAGTTTGGAAATGTATGTGTTACATTTTGTAGTGGAAAACATCTTGCAACCAGGAAATTGTTATTTTCTTCCTTTAAATATGTATTTCTCTGAAATGCAATTACTAGTATCTAAGTTTGACAGAAGATGCCACCTGTGAAAACACAGGATGAGAACTAAGCAAAGTCTGATTGACCAAAAGCAGCACCAAATGCGTACATCAGTGTCACTGGTTTCATAACGAGACCCTTTTGACTCATGTCAGCAGCACTCAATTCTGCACAGAAAGTAAGACGTCACATACAGAATATGCAAACGCATAAGAAAGGACAATGCAAATGTTATTGCATATGACTCGGGTTAAATGGAAGTTTGGAAAAAAAAAAAACTCTTATTAAAGGAAAAAATCAGCTTTTTTACCTATAAAGCCAGTGTTTATTGCAATTGTTCCAGCACACTAACACACAATGCTTTTTAAAGTACTGTACATGCTGAGGTCCTCTGTGACCTGTAACATGATCCTCAAGGAATGAAAGGAGATACAAGAGCTGGAAAGGGCTGTAGGGAAGCGGACACTCAGTGCTGCAAGTACTGTGCAAGTGGCTTACTTTCCACATCTGGGATCAAGCCCTCCTTGAAGAGCACCATGAAAACTGTATTTGAACTTCTAGGATGTAGCAATACACTAATTGTACATTTGCCTAACACATTCCACAGACCTGGTCCAAAAAAGGGTTCATGACCCTGCCCGCTGGGAAATAATCCATTCTGCTCTGCTTACAGCATTCAGCTTGTCAGTTATTCCTTCCGTGCTACATACTCCACCAGACAGTCTATATTCACAGCCATTTTAAAACTCCAGTAAGTGAATGATTTAAAGAAAAGAAAAGAAAAAAAAAATCAGTGTTTGATTTAAAAAAAAAAAAAATCTATTGTTAGGAAAATATGGCCCTCTTGTGGCAACAGGATGATGCAGTCATTTCAGAGCATCCCTACTGAAAAATATGTTTAAATGCAGAAACAAATGGAGCAAGTAAGGCCAGGATACTGATTATCTTAGTATTGTCACATTACCCTTTCCTGTCCCCGCTACAGCAAACAAACAAACAAAACATAAAAACAACAATAAAACCAACCAGAATTTTAGGAGATGATGCATAAAATGCTATATATGAATCCCATAAGCATTTATTGTTTTAATGGAAAAGCTATAAAATAAATGCAAGGATTACTAGCGAGCACAACAAAAGCTTTCACTAGAATAAAACTTTCTGTATCTCACATGTTATGTTAATGTAAATACTTCAGCATGTCATAAATTCTCAGCCAGAGGTTAAAAAATAAATAAATAAATAAATAAATAGATTGCTTTCACTTCCTAAAGAAAACCATAAACAACACCAGAAATATTTGGTTGTGTGTCCTTCTGAAACCCTCTGTGGTGTTCATAACCTTCACGTACACAATGGACACAGTGGTTTGAATAAGGGATGTTACAGATGCCTCAGAAGTACTGCTTTTTCTAGAGCAATGCACAGGTTATTACTCAACATTCATTCACCACTAGCAGCATCCCTGAGGAGCAGAGTCTGCTTGGTCAGCAAGCACCATCCTACACAGGAATGCCAACTCATTTCATCATTTAGCAGCACCATGAAAAATCCATTTTCTCCCTCCGATTTGGGATGTGCGAGGTTGCTTTGAAGAAGGATGATCTTAGCATATTCCTCCCAGTACGTAACTCACCTCTCACCTTTATTTCAGCATGCACATGCTGAACATATCCAACGTATGTGCATTATTACTACACACTCGTAACAAAACTAAAGCTTATTTCTCAGCAAAAGCTTACGCACGACCGGCAGACCACAGGCACAAAGGCAACATCACGGCTCTGGATATGCAAACTGCCTGCACAGCAGAGAGGACCAGCTTTGGCTAAGTTCAGCTGTGTTATCATTGTTCTTGTGAAGCTTGGACTTAAAAGCCATTTTTAGAAAAAGCCACGGGATGCACTGCAGTGCACTACTATGCCTCAGTGCTCTGAACAGACGGCAGTTCAAAGCCTGCACTGTACCAGAGGGGAGACACAGAAAGAGATCAGACTGACATACATCCCCCTTGTCTGCTACTAAATATTACCATATGCTGTGCTGTTATCTACAGGGTACAAATGTGATTAATTTAAGCAAGGAAGATTTTACTTTACCACTTGAATGCTTGTGAAGACAGTTTGTCCTTCTACCAGCACTGTCTGCATAGGGGTAGGGTGTCCTGTGCTGTGGGCACCTGCAGATTATCACAGGTTTGCTGCCATCACTGTGAAGATGCATGGTATTACCTCTATCGCTGCTTAAAAATTACAGCTTTTCTCCTGAAAAAATGCTGCATACACAACTCAAGGCTACGGTCACCTCCACAGTAACCCATTCTACCTAAGCAACACATGACTAAACATGTAAAATTAAATGTATGCTTTAGGTGTCACCAATTTTTAAACTGCAGCACTGGGAATGACGCAGCCTCAAAATAACCTGATGGGGAAGCGGGGAGGAAGGGGTATGAGGAAGAATGAGAGAACAAAATAAATAAAATGAATAAAATGAACAAAATAAATAAAATGAATAAAAGAACAAAAGAGAAAGCAAAAAAACAAAAAGCACTGAAGTGACAGTAGTGACTTTTTTCATCACTGGAAGATTAAAAAGCCAGCTGTGGTTATTAAGAGCAAAAAGCATAGCATCAGCCTACAGTTTTATAATTTTCTTCAGTAATTAGCAGGGGAAAAGAACTAGAAACAAGATAACACGTGATTTTTCTACCTCACCATATCGAACAATAATAGCTTCAGTGTCTGCAGTAATACCTCAGTGACCTCCACCAGCCTAGATTTTCACTGACTGCATTGTGTTATTACATAGTTGGAACTTTTTTAAAGACTGTCAAAGTCTTACTAAGGGAACATTCCTGTTCTGTATCAGGAATACCCAACACGTAGTTAATTAGCTAATGATGTGCAAGTGAGAATGTTGGTCCCTTCTCCTGTTCTGTCCTACTGGGGGTTCAGGGAGGAGCAACAGCAGGTTGCACCTCAGCAGGTCTGGCCCTTCAGTATATTTAATAGCAAGATGCACAGGAGCTGATAGCCATGAAAAGGCAACAGTAAGATATTTGTACTCATTATCAGTACTCCTGGTACTTTTTTAGCTGTCTTTATTAACAGCCCTGAAGACGCCCTAGTGAAGAAAATGGAAATACAGCAGTGCTCAAGGTACGAGCTGCCCAACCCCAAAAAGCCCTCTGTTAGCCCAAGAGACTTAATGTATCCTTAAAGTTACAAAAAAGCTCAGTGGGCCCTCTAGATAAACTTAGTCTGCTTTATAATACAGCAGCAGAAAACATTCCTCATTCTTCACCCTAAACACAAATTACCCATGTACTGCATCCCTTCGTTACAACTATTTGATTTAAATCCCAGGACTGCATTCCAAGGAATATTCCAACACTATTGCACTGAATATTCCAATAGATGCAAACCTCACATGCTGTTAATGAAAGCAAATTCAATGATACCAGATTAGAAATCAACATTTTAAAATGATGATAAACATACCTGAAGAATTCTGTTAACTTTTATAACAGGAGCTACATCATTTACTGCTTTAACTGTTACAAACACAGTCTGGGGCAAGCTTTGTTTCCACAGTTCTGTATTATTTACCATAACAGTAAAATTGTCTGTCAGTTCCTCACTGTTATCATGAATGTAGTAGATTAATTCTTGTTCCACCTGAAAAACAGAACAAACTGAAAAATGAGGAAGCTAAGAGAAAATAAATGTGATGTTAAAAAATAGAAGCATGTAAATCTAGTCATGCCCATCTGGATTTATAGCCTTATAACTTTTTATGACTTCCAAGAATTCATTTGCACTTGCCTTCAAGGAAAAATGGAAAACCCAATCCCACTGTATTTACCACAACATTTCCTTGGAGTTAACCAAAAATAGTGAGTAGTAACAGATGGTAACTTATTATACAGTTTTGCTTCTTAGAACTAACAAACTGCAAATTAGGTTGTCATGCACATACACATTCTCTGTGAGCAAAGAAATAACTTTAAAAATATATGTATTGTTTCCACTTCCCTCCTTGTTCAATCTACATACCATTTCCTCTGGTCAGCTCTTTCCAAGATGTACCCACTGCCTGCCTTAGGCTTCTGCAGTTCCATCTCTTACCTAGAGTGAGTTGCTCATCAATTTCTTATGATTATAGCACACTGGTATGTGTGACCAGTGGCACACAAGGCAGTGATGCAGTAGGCCACTAAAACTGGCCGCCTACCTCTCTACCCAAATTGACAAGAGAGCAACTGCAGCACTAACACTGCTACAAGGCCAGAACAAAGCTCAAACTCATGCATCTCACCACCTCCCATCAAACCCTCCCACTTCAGACAAAAATTCACATTTAGTAATACAAACAAACTAGAATCATTACTACAGTACAGTGAATATAAATGCATTACCTGTTTTCTGGTAAATTTGATTAACTTTATTCCAGGAACACGAGAATTTTCAATATACCCATGTTTTGGCTGCTCAACTAAAATAAATTCACAGCTGAGTCCTGCAAAGTGTCTACTAGAAATTTTTAGATAGTCTTCCACCAGGGCTTTTGAGCCACCTTCAATTACTGTGAAGTTCTGTACTTCCAAGGGAATCACTCTGGGAATGATGTCTACAGAGATTTCTATTCCTCTCACTGTTTGGACACCATTGGTCACATCCAGAGAAAAATGGTCATGTAGTTGGTCAGGAACTGTCTGCACATACTGAACCTTGCCCTCATCAACATCTTGCTGTGTGAAGGTCAGAACTGGCTTTTGGTCGGCACCGAGATAACTTCCTTCTGACGAAAATTTCCGAATGTATCCATATACTGGAAGCTGTCTTACTGTGAACACGATCTCAGATGAAGAGCTGTTTTCATGAGCAACCTAAATTTGAAAAACACACCCCAAGATCATTTAAACAGAAACACATGAAGTTATTTAATTATCTTCTGAATTTCTCATTTTTAACACTGGGATTATCAACCTAATTTTTGGCATTCCTGGTTTGGTTACAGGTGTATCTGCATATTTCTAATATGTAAAAATTCTTTAAGTACACATGCGTTAAATGGCATGGGAGTGTTTTGTAACTCCAAATATGGTTTGTAAATTGTAAAAGGACACACTCTGTAGTAAACTAATTGCCTGTAGACTTGTTAACTGTAGACTCCTGCTGGAAATGAAGACTTCAGCCAGCACAGCGATGTGCTGCAGCAGCCCCCTTGTGGTGGTTACTGTAAGGCTACATGCAAACAATAGGGAGGAAGGTATTAACCAACAAAATACAATCTCTTGTTAATGATTTCATGTTTTTAAAGTCTTATATACAATCCTCCATGTTAATGAGGATAGCTCCAAATGGAATGAAATGAAATCCTTTCTTCCTTGGCATATTCCACCAGTTCAACTAATGAACATACATACAAATGGTTGCCACATCTATAGCAAATATACAAGTAAAGCATCTACAAATATTAACTTTCTCAAGCACCAGTATGTAACAGAGTCAAAGACTACAGTCAGTCCTTCTCCTTCTTTAACATAACTGATTTTCTTTCCTAGGAATGAATGTTAGCTAGTGTCAGTGTCCTTACAGAATCAAGCATCCAGAACAAAGACATGCTAGTGAAAACCAAAAAGAGTTAAAAATGAAAGACAGTTTTGGTGAACAGAAAGAGTACAGATGCTGCAATCACTGAGAAAGCAGAGGAGAACACTCCCGACAAGATTGGAGAAACAGACAACACAATTAACTAACTTAATACAGTTAACTTACCTGCAGCTTTCCTTTACTGATTTTAACTGGTTTTCCTTCTTCAACTAAGAGATTGTTATTGTTCACAATCCTCGGTGGCCACTGATGACTTTCCAAATATATGCGAACATGTACACCAGCATCCAGAAGGACATCTTTAGCACGGACTGTAAAGTTAAATGTGTCAATAAGGTTGTTGCTGTCATCATGCCTGTAGGTCACGTAACCCTTTATCAGATCAAGTTGAGTGAAGGAATCTGTCGTTAAATTATTTACAAATATTCTTCCACATTTTGGGAAAGTGGATATCTTGTAGGTAATCTCATGATCATTTCTGATGTCTTGGTTTGTAACAGCACTTAGGTTAGCTGTTGTAAAAACTTCTTCTTTTCCTTTTTGAACCAGCAGGCCCGTATTATTTGCCAGCCTAACAAAAGGATCGGTGGCATTAACTTCTAGGAGGAAAGACGTATAGTGCTTGCCATCTGTCACAAAGAGCACAAAACGCCCAAAATCTGCACCACGGTGTATAAACAGGACTTGCTTTTGCTCCAGGTCTGCTTGCTTGAATTGGTAGAGCCTGTGCAATGTATCATTTGTTAGCACCAAATCCCCATTGGAAATGCCACGTCTAGTGTACAGCAACTGTCCATCGTCAAAGTCAGAATCAGGATCGTCATAGCAGAGGTCTGCCAAAGTTAACAATCGCTTACCATTTCTCACTACATTAAATACTTTATCGACTACACGTACTGGTTTTTCGTCATTCTTCAGCTGGACAGAAATGTTGAATCTAATTTCTACTGACAAAGATCCTGCTTCTGGATCAAAGTTTGCCCACTCCCCTGGTTCTTCACTGAAAGCTCTGGCAAGGAATTCATCAAACACTGTCTCAGAATCATCATGCACATACATAAGGCGCTTATCACTTATATCTTCACTAGTGAAAGAGGTGAGATTGTCATTACTCTCAAATGAACCTGAAAAATTAATGAGTTTTAGTTTCCCATGCTTAGGAAACTTTAAAACTTTGTATTGGAAAGTTCTATTATCCAGCGTTTGCACAAACAATTTTGTGCTTGTTATTAATTCTCCTTCACCTTCAGTAACAGTCAAGCCATTGTTAATCAACAAAACATTTCTGAAATCTGATTTGATGCAGACTTCGAATTCGTAGAAATTTGATTCCAGATATTTTGTTGAAATGAGGAATTTAAATGAATCACATTTGTCTTCATGGTATCTGCTGATTAACTCATACGCCACTTTTTGATCAGTAATATCTTTCTGGCTAAAGACTGAATGTTTTTTCAAAGGCTGGTCATTAAGCAGCATTTGTCCACTCTTTGGTAGGGATAGCAGTTTAAAATGAAGCTCGTCTTCAGGTATTTCTAGATCCACAAGCACAGCAAAAAGATTATCTGAATTCAGGTACTTCTTTCTTGATTTTTCAATTTCTAGAGGAGTATATTTCACTAAGCTGTACCTTAGCCATTTCACTTGGACTGGAAACACATACTCTTCACTGATTCTGTTTCCTATGCTAACTCTGAATTTAAATTGGTCAGTCACATTGTCCTGCTGAATTTCTTTAAAAGTGCTACAGTATCTCACACGGCTGCGCTGAACAGAGCGTTGAGAAAAAGAGCTGACTTGCTTCCATTCCCTGCCTGAATGCTGTCTTTGGACTTCCCCAAACTGGGGCGGCTCTGTGATCTCGTACCGTATCTCCAGCTCCTGCAGGTTGGCATTTGTTTCAACAGCCAGATGGCTAGGTGTGATCAGAGCTGCAGCACCCTGCAACAGTCTTATTCCTGAGCTGCTGACAACTTTGTAATCCAAAGGAACTGCCATGACACGTAACACAACAGTGTTGCTCACTTTCTCACCATCACTTGCCCTCAGAACAATCCTTGAGTTCTTGACACCTGTGTGAACAAAGAAAATATTACCTTTCCTTAAGTCCTCATTAGAAAAAGTAGCAATAGCTTTTCCAGGATGCTTTGAGTTTTCTAAAAATCCCGCATCTGCATTCATACTTCCAAGAACTGAAAGACTGAGGTCCAGAGGATCTGTATCATTATCTAACACTTTTATCAGGTCACTAGTCAAACGTTTCTTTGAGTTCTCTAACAGAAGAAGTACATTTCCCTCAGGCAGTGTGATCTCAGGAGCATCATTTACTGGAATGACGGTAATGTCAAACACATACTGCTCATTTCCTTGCAAGTACAGGGGCAGAGTGTTTCTGCTGCTGGCAGAAATAGAGAAATTAAAATGATCAGAAGTGTCCTCCGAGCCACCATGGACGTACAGGATCTTCCCTTGCCACAGGTCCTGCATAGTAAATGCATTTACCTCCTGCAGAGCTTCAGCATCCAATTTCAAGTTCCCATGTGAGGGTGATTGCTTTATTTCAAAAAGAACTTGTGACTGATGGATCCCAAGTTTCTGAAAGTCTAAGTTGACTTTAATATGTTTAGATTCAAGTGAAGCTTGTCCACCCTCTTGCACAATCAAGTTACTCAGAACTAAAAGGTGACTTTTATCTCCCTGGCCCAGTGAGACAGAGCTTTGAGAAGACATGGCAAATGTGGGGGCTGCTTTCGCAGTAGGATATTTTAAAGCCATCTCTAAAGAAAGATTTGTATTAAAAGCACTTTCCGTTTCACATCCAGCTGAGATGTCCTTTGTTACCAGAACATTCTTCAGAGATTTCTTTTCTGAATTGACTTTTAGGTCTCTCAAGCAACCTTTGAAGGACCCTCCTCTGGCATACTTTCCAGACACTGAGGGTAGCTCTAACTTAATCACTTCTGATCGTGTACTGTCATCTACGCCACCTACAAAGAGAGACCCCTTCAGAAGCAACTTGTTTTGTGGAGGGAATGATTTTTTCACAGTTTCTTCATCCAATGTCAGCTGTAAATATTGTGTGCTAAATTTCAGCTTCACATAGTGCCAATGACCATCATTGACTGGCATACGAGAGGAAAGCTGGGTTCTACTTTGATGCCTTCCAATACAGGCTTTAATTAATCCATCTTGCATTTCCATTGCAATGAAATTTCCTGCTTGCCCAGGATGATAAAGCAGCAAGCCACGTGCAGCTGAGGTTTGTAGTGCATACTCCACGATTCCCTCACCATCAACGTTCCACAATGGGAAAGAAACATAAGATCTGGAACTGAAGAAACTGATGGGTTCATCTTCACCTGCAAAGAATTCATCACTGCATCCCACCGAAACTTCATGAATACTTTTAAAGCCAGGAGAAGGTCTCAGGGGCATCAGGATGTCTAGCTGATTAAATGACACGTCATCAATACATCCTCGGAAGTTGGGCAGTGCTCCAACAAGGTCAGGAATGTCAAGTTCACTAGTACCACCTACATAGAATCCATGATCAATATTTAAGTCGTAGAGAATTCCAGGCATTTTTGCACTTGTTCTATCATGTTTATCAACTACCAAGGTGACGTTATCATGTTCATGATGCAGTTCAACCAGATGCCAAGCTAAATCATTCAGCTGAGATCTTTGCTGAGAATACAGTACTCGTTCCCCTGTGCCAAAGTTAATTCTCAACTGCCAAGAGACAGAATATTAAAAATACATCAAAATCCAATGTCATATTTTTTACAATCATATATTCATATAGACTTGAACAGTTACTTTTCATAATTTTTTGTATTTAGCGTATCATTTATAAAATGTAATTGGGAAAAAAAAAAAAAAGAAATCCCATTAAAATTCAGTCTGGGTTTACCTGTCATCACAACATTGACTTGTGTAATTGCAGAAGAGGGAATGAACTACACTCCAGTTCTCCTGAGACCAACAACTCCTGAGAACTCATGTGACAATGATGTTTCAAGAACTTGCCTTGCAGAATAACTATTATTTGGAACCAACACTTCTAAGATGCTAACAGCATTAAATCTGAAATGTTGCCCTTACTGAACCCTCATGCCTTGAACAGCAATCTTGATCTTAAACCTAGAGATCTAAGAGGCTTCAAGATAATTATTAAAAAGCTAGTTATCATTGTAAGAAGCACATACCACGTTTTGAAATTATCAATTATATTATACAAATTTTCCATTCTTTTTAACATAAGCTTCAGGAATTGTTACAGACAACAGCTTAAAGAAAACACTAAACAATAGAGGCTATGCATTTCTTTTTTACCATAGCCACAAATCTTACCTGCACCCTTCCTGACTGTAGCTCCATCAAACAATAATCTGTCTTCCCAGCTGCAAGAAAGAGCATTCCATGTGGCTTGCTTGTTCGAAACCGCAACTGTAAGGTTGTCTGTGAGGATGTTTCTGCCTTCTTCAATGCCACAAAGCTATCACCATAAAATGATACTAAAAGAAAGGAAAACAAGCAGATTTAGGTACACACACAGAATCTCGTCTATAAATATATTAAAAACTCATATTAACTCTCTCTATATTTATATCTGTATAAAAATAGACCTCATATATTAAATTCATCCAGTTCAAGCAACTGGGTAAGAGCCCTGCAGCCATACTAGTGTGAACAAGAACTGAATATAGCCCAGTATAGTATCTCCAACAATGACCACAGGGAATCATGGCAGAAGCATATTTAACATTTTTCTTCAAACACTGTCCTAGTTTCCAATTATTTTTCATTTCCGATGTTTTCATGAATTTGTCACAGTCTGCCTAAGTGCCACAGGATTTCTCCCTGAAGTACTCATCTGGTTTCTCTTTGGCCTCATGTAAACATCTTCATCTTCAAGATGTTTCCCCATGTCTCTGTCAGAGACATCCTCTGTCACCTCTGATGAGAAGACCAACAGGTCTCCTAGCGCCTGCAGAACCATATCCTTTCAAATGCTCCCATCTGTCTTTCAGGCTGTAGAGTCCTAGCTTCATCTCTTGGTTCCTATATGCAGCCTTCAACCATCCCTGCTGCCCTGTTGCCCAGTCACTTGGTTTTGTATAGAACTCCTGCAATATTTCACTCTCTTCTCCCCTCTTTACTGCCCTGAAGTACAGTAAAATCAATAAACTTCCTCATTTGACTACTCACTGCCTTTGCCATCTCCTTTATTACTATACTGAACAGCACAAATTGCAAGAGTGACTCCTGCACAGCTCAGCTGTTAACTTCTCTCCTATGCAAAATATCATTTACCCCTTCTTCCTACCTTTTAATCTAAAACTTATCACTCAGTGCCATTTAGTATAACCAAATATGAAGTTGCAGAGAGACGATATTTTTCAGTGTGACACTGGGCAACAGTTTGGTGTTTAAACTGCACTTCCTGAAAAAGAAAAAAATAAATGTAAGCTAAAGCTTTTGCCCTCCACAAAACACTTCAGCGTCAGAATTCATCACTGAAGGTGGGACTGGAAACTCAACAACAGCCTAGGCACTGATCCAACACCAGAGGAGATCTTGGGCCAAAACCACCTACTGTGCCTTGGCGTGATTTCTGCTTCAGTACCCACCAAACTAGGCAGCACGTTATTACAATATAGGAATCAAGTTCATCTTTTAGAATGATTTCTGGCTAAAACCATGTTATGAGTGACCTCAAAATGACTCCAGTGCCACAGTTTTAGAAAAGGGGACATTATGTCCTGCTCCATCTGATGTCACTTGTACCACTGTAGTGGGTTTACGTGGCAAGGTTTTGGTAGCAGGGGGCCATAGGGGCGGTTTCTGTGAGAAAGATCTAGAAGCTGCCCCATGTTTGGGAAGGGCCACATTGTTTTCCAGAGCTGAGCCAATAAGCAATGTTGTTTTGCGCCTCTGTGAGAGCATGTTTAAGACAGGAAAAAAACGCTGCGCCACACAGCAGCCGGGAGAGTCAAGGGAGTGAGGAACGGCACCAAGGTCAGTGTAGAAGGAGGGGGAGAGGTGCTCCAGGCGCCGGAGCAGAAGTCCCCTGCGGCCTGTGGTGAGGACCATGGTGAAGCAGGATGTCCCCCTGCAGCCCATGGAGTACCACGGTGGAGCAGGGTTCCACGCTGCAGCCCGTGGAGGAGACCACGGTGGAGCAGGTGGCCCTGCACCGACGGAGGCTGCCGCCTGTGGAAGACCCCTGCCGGAGCAGATTCCGGGCCGGACCTGTAGCCCGTGGAGAGGAGACCACGCAGGAGCAGGTGACCTGGCAGGAGCTGCTGCCCGTAGGGGAGCAAGGTTGGAGCAGTTTTCTCCTGAGGGATGGACCCCGTGGTACGGACCCATATCTGGAGCAGTTCTGGAAGAGCTGCTGCCTGTGGGAAGTCCACGCCGGATCAGTTCGTCAAGGACTGTATCCCGTGGGTGGGACCCCACAGCACAGGGGACGAGAGTGACCGAGAAGGAGCGGCAGAGAAGAAGTGCTGTAGACTGACCGTAACCCCCATTCCCCCGTTCCCCTGCGCCGCTCGGGAGGAGGAGGTGGAAGAGGGTGGATGGGGGGGAAGGTGCTTTTGGTTTCTTTCCTTTGTTTCTCACTTCTCTAGCTTGTTAGTAATGAGCAATAAATCTTAGTATCTGTCTTCTTATGCTGAGTCTGGTTTGCCCGTTACAATAATTATTGCATGATTTTCTTGTCCTTATCTCAATCCTTGAGTTTTTTTCACATATTTTCTCCCCATTCCTCTTTGAGGAGGGGGAGTGAAAGAGCGGCTGTGGTGGAGCTCGGCTGCCCACTCAAGCGGAACCACGACAACCACCATGGAAAATAGGTGGAGTTCAACCAACAATACCATCCCCAAAAGCTCCCTTGACATCGTAACACATGCGTTCAGTATATCATACAGGAAACAATTCCTTCAGACTGTGTGGGCAGACAATCCATTTTGCAATGTCAGTCCATGCCCCAAAGGGAAAAAGAAGGGTGGAAGCAGCTGAGAGTAAGAGTTTCATCTAGCTCAACTATGATTTCCCTTTGTGGGTATTTCTATGTGCTATATATACAACAGAACAGAACAGCTCAGTTGGAAGGGACCCTCAAAGAGCATCGAGTCCAACTGCCTGACCACTTCAGGGCTAACCAAAAGTTAAAGCATACTGCTGAGGGCATTGTCCAAACACCTCCTGAGCACAGACAGGCATGGGGCATCAGCCACCTCTCTAGGAAGCCTGTCCCAGTGTTTGACCACCCTCAGGGTAAATAATTTTTTCCTAATGTCCAGTCTGCACCTCCCCTGCTGCTGCTCTGTGCCTATCCTGCACATCCTGCCATCAGTTACCAGAGGGAGAGACTGGCATCTCCCAACACAGATACACAAAGCCTCAGAAAACAGAGGTCAAATCACTTGGGACATAAATTTAAAGATCTGCTCAACCTGAGTTACTGGCTAATTTGTGGTCCCCATCTCCCTTGTTTCTTCACTAGAGCACAGTCACAACTCCAATTAGAAAAAACACACAGGGGCTACAAATCCTTCCTAATATTTCTATCACGACAAGTTACACTTACATGAAAACCGTAAGTGTTGAGAATTTTGTTTCAAGTAATTTTACTGAGTATTCCTGACCAGCTCCATCCATAACAGCTTTCTTAGAAGTAAACACAAGAAGCCAGGCCAGACACAGCAGAAGGCTTCAGAATCACGCAGCAAGAGAGTCTTCACTCTTGTTACCGTGCAGAACCATTAGGCTGGCTCTTTGACCTTTCGCTTAGCTTCTTCTCTCTGCTGTTGAAAATATTACTGAATTCAACTACACTCTGCATTGCTTTTCTCTTGGTTTCTCTCCTCACTGTGCAAAGCAATCAAAGCCTCGTCTCTTTTCCATTTCCAAAACTAATAACCTCCAAAATGTACCTACAAAAAACGACCTCAAACAATCCACACAGTTATTACTTGTGTAGTGCACAAACATCCAAAACCAAAATCAAGACTAAAGACCTAAATGAAATACTGCATTTTTTTTTTCTACATTTTTCTGTATTTCTCATTTCAGACTCGATTGCATGTCTTCTCAGCAATGTAAAAGGACAAACTGATCTTGGAATCGCAATCCAATGCTCACTTCATAACTGGAAGTAATTTAATGCGGGCTTCACATTGCTCAACACCTTTCAGTCTACACTGTTGGCAGGAAACTGCCAAAGCTCTGCATATCTCAACCATATCTTTCCTTACCTTCTACACTCTCGTCCCAAAAAAAGTTGTAAGAGAAGGCTTAGGCTTGGACCTGTAACCCAAAAAGGCTTTTATATTCATGCCACATAGGTTTTTCAATCCACGTCAGTTGAAAAAGAGGGGCATTTTTTAGATGCTTGCCCTGCCACCTTTTGTATGAAAAACTCAAAATACACGATTTGATCTTCAAGCAGGAAAGAAAAAGACAACATTGCCATACAAGAGAGCATTTGGACAACGTTTTTGTCTTCAAAGTGTTCAGAAGGTATCGGTAAAAATACTTCCAGGCTTTATGAAAGTACAGCTTGAAGTCCCATTAAATGCCCTCAGTGATGCAATTTGAGGTAAACAATGAGAGACACCTTCAGTCTTAATGTGCTTCTGCTGTAACTAAGATGAAAAAAAATGGGAATGAAACAACACGAGGGCCTGGCAAGGGACAGCAAGAGAATGGGCAGCAGCAGCGTGCAGGGTGTAAAGAACAATGGAGCCTTACTATGTCTAACTGCTTTGTTTTTTCTTCCTGGTACTGGATTGCAGAGTTGTACCAATGGATGCGATAAACACCAAATGTTCCTAGATGCAGGCTGAACTGCTCCTTCTACACTGTGCAGGTCCCAACGTTTTTTCTGTTAAGCTAGAGGCAAAACAGCATGCAACCTCACACACAGATATAATAGAAAGTCTCCACCCTGGGAGAGAATTTGAGTGATGGAAGCAAGTGTTCAGAGACTATGAATACCAAATTTAAGCTGTTGTGATATTAATAACTTTTAAAAGCTCTGCTTCTTCTGATTGTACAGCACAAGTGAAGACATTAAAAAGGAAGATGCTTTCGGAGAAAGTGTACCAAATTCCAGTTCTATTTCCTTTCACCTTGAAGCTGCCATTAGTACATCTGAAATCGCTGTGACTACAGGAGAAGCCTAATACCAGAGTACATAAAAATGATTCAGAGAAAAAAATGCTGGGCTCCAACACCATTACACAATTATTTAAAAGTTTGTTAGTAATTTATACTAAACCTTTTGAAATACACACCTGCTGAGTGATGTGAAAAAGATGATAAATTAGGATAAAGTGAAGTGTTTGTTAGATGAAGCAATCTTCACTGAAAAATAATCCTTTCAGGCAGAATATTCTTACTAATATTCACCAGCATGACTAACATCTTCTTGCAAGTTTTGGAAAGGTTTACATATAATTTATAGTACATCAGTGATAAAAATCACTATTTTTAAAAAATACAATACAAATAGTAAAAGAAATAACCATTACAGTAAACCATACGTTTCATGGAGTTCTCAAGAGCTGCATCAAGTGGTAAGACAAGAGGAAATGGCCTTAAGTTGCACTAGGGGAGGTTTAGGTTGGGTACTAGGAAACATGTTTTCACTGAAAGGGTTGTAAGGCATTGGAACATGCTGCCCAGGGAAGCAGCTGAGTCACTATCCCTGGAGGTCTTGAGAAAACGTGTAGATGTAGTGCTTAGTGACATGGTTTAGAGGTGGAGTTGGCAGTGCTAGGTTAAAGGTTGGACTAGATCATCTTAGAGGTTTTTTCCAAACTAGATGATACTCTGATTCTAGATCATTCTGGTTATTCAAAGCTCACTCAAACTACAAGCTGGAAAAATAAAAAATGACAGCAAATACTTTAAGTAATCTCCCATTTGTTTTTTGCTTCTGATAGGTAATGAAGAAGAATCAGATCAGTAGCTGATTTTTCTCACATTCCTGATTGAAACCTGGCCTTATGTTAGAAAAATTTATCGTCTGTGTGTCTGCCCATTAAAACTAGATTGAACAGGCTTAAGAATACCAAGCAGAACATCATTAGCCTGATGAAATGAATAATACCCTTACATAGGTGTAATCTGATATTGATGATAATGCTCTTTTACAGTGAATCTCAATGTCTCTCTCTCTTGCAGAGAGAGGAAAATGTGAACCTCTTTCCAGCCTGATTCAGCAGCACTCACTAGTAATCACCTGGAAAAATAATCACAAAACATATCCTCACAATTAAAAATACACTCCTGTCTTCTTCATTTGATCTTACAGCTGGATGGAACCATATTTAAAATATTCCATTTTTAACCAAGAACTTGCTGCATCATAGATATGATCTAATTCAACCAGTGAGATGGAAAAACATTATAGGCACCACTGAATATCTTAGGTCATATGGCTTGCTTACAAATCTTTGGTGGGAAACTGGTTAAAAACCTTGTTCTAAACAAGGGGGAGAGGATATAAACTTTAGTCTCTCAGAATTCAGGTGCACTTCTTCCAAATATGCCTGATGATTAAATTACATGGAGATATTCATTGTTTCCTTCTCTCTTTAGCAAGGTTGCCTGAACGCTTTTGTGGTACCAGGTCTAAAAAGTACAAACATATTTCATTATTAAAATGCTTATGTTCTGCTCCACTTGAATGGTATGCAAAGATCACACCTGCACAAGCAGCCCGAGGGTGATCAAAATATTAATCAGGAGAAAAAAGGAAAAAAAAACAGAAGCTGTCAAACTGCACTCTGGAGGATGCATTTATTAAAGACCTGAAAGCAGAAGACATTCTGATACTTACAAATACCATGGCATGAGACTGTTGGGTTAATGTTGGAAGTGCCTCTTCCCAGATCACACAGTCTAAACTACATTCTCCAACACACAGTCCTGATACTTCATAGAACGGCAGTTTGGTTAATGAAATTTTGCTATGAGGACAAACAGAAGAAATAATGCAGCAGAATGACAGAAAGCAAACAGAGAGCCAAAGGATACTTCATAATGGAAAAGTACAACTTCTTTTGCTTCTTATTCAAGCTAGTAGCAGATGACATCGACAGCACTTCAGGGGCACGGGAAGAATGGACATGGAAAAGGACTGACAGATTTGCTGGGAAAGCCATTTACAGGTAATGTAACCATAGTGTTGAAGTGAATTCTCAGGGCTGATTCACACTTTACCACTGTTAGATTTAGAGTGAGATTTTGTGGGTAAATCAAATGCTAGTAAGAGTCTGCAAGCCTCTGATTCTTGCATGTAATGCAAAACTTACACAGTGAGACACATCCCTGTGTTGCATCCAGATGTGCTTCACACACCAGATTTCCAGATAAAAGATAGTCCTATAGTTGAAGCACTGAACATCAAATGAACAAAGGTAAAATGTTAATTTCTGGTTCCATCAAAGAAACATGCCAAAGAACTGTGCGAACCACTAACAACCTAATTTCAATTTACCGCCTAAAAGTTGTTAGCGCTTTGTTTTCCTTCCAGCCTCCAATTGTTTCTCAGTTCCTCACTAAGATCTTAGGGACAAAAATCAGTCTACCTCTGAGCATGGCTACAGTTACAGCAGCAACTGCAGTAAAGAGACAAGAGCTAGATTTTGACACACAGTCCTGGTACAGATGCCAGCCCATGGATGGTAGAGATCCGCATGACAGCTCTGCTGAAGCATCCTACATTGCTGCACTTGGGCTAGCACAAGCAGCAGGCTGTGATTCTGACATCCTACCTTGCAATCTGGAAATGTTCCCTGCAGCCCTGTATTTACCGTGCACTGCCCGGAATGCTGGGCACGGGCAGCTCTCACCACAACAGTGAGGCATGAAGTGGTTTGTCAACTTCTCAAAGTACTGTTTGCAAAACCATACTGGTTGGCCTAATATTGCTGCCAACAAAATCACTGACAAAACCCTTAGACCATGATATTTATGAAAATGCTACCAGCACTAGAGAAATTTCAGTGGCAATCTGATCTCCCAGACATCTGTGATAGCTCAGAGACACTTCTATGAGCAATAAAATATCCTCCCTACTCTGCATACAGGCTTCTTGTCCATGAAACCAGCAAGAACACTGTTTAGAGCACCATACATTGAAATCCTCTTGCAAAAAGACAAGGGAGGCATAAGAACTGAAGATTTTTTTAAAGTTACAATTAAGCATTAGGCGTTAGTTCCTAGCTAGTCTATGGATCTAGAGAAAACATTCACAGTACAGTCACAGACAGTGAGACACTTGTGATTTTTAAGGAAAGGGAGTTATAGCAATTAGTTCCTGTCGCATGGGATTGCAAAGCATACTAGACAGGTCAATTCTGCAACTGTTCACTGGTCAAATATTTAAGTGCATATTTAAATAGCAAATCTGATTATCATTCCTTGGTGCTGTAATTACAGTTCACTGGAAGATGAAAACAAAGAAATTTCAAGCTTAAGCTTTTGTCAGTGCCAGTGGTTTTGGTGACAGCTCTGGAGTAGCACCTCTATTTGCACCACCGTCAGGAAGAGTGGCAGGCCCTCGGCATGTGTGGTAAGCCAGACAGCTCAATCTGGATGCCAAAACCCGGCACCCGTTGTCACTGGTTGGTAATGAACATCGAGGCTTCTTGCAAGCCAGAACAGGGGAAGAACCACAGGGCATACCCTTGCACACGCCGTAGAGCTTTTCTCATGGCACATAACTTCAGTCATACTCACGACTGTTAAAAAAAGAATTTTACGCCAGTTGCTCGCTATGTGTTTGTATTAAAAAGACTCTGGGACTCTGTCGAGTCCCGCCATCAACCCTGCAGCAGGCGCAAAGCGAATCACGCCTCAGCGGGCAGGCTCGGCCTCCCCTTTGCAGAAACACCTTCCCCTCGCCCCCAAAAGCTGCTGCTGTCGAAAACAAAGCTATTTCTGCACGCCCACCGCCAGGTAAGCCCGGCTGCTCCCACCACAGGCCTCACACTCCGGGGGCTGGGTGCGGGGCTCGCCCCGCCGCAGCCCCCGCCCGAGCCTCCAGCCCCGCGGGGCGCCCCTCCATGGGGGCTCCCCTCCCGCAGGCGAAGCCCCCAGCGCCTCCCTCCCCCTCAACCAGCGCCCTGCCGGCCTGCCCGGAGCCCGGCGGCTCCCCGCGACATGGCGGCAGCCCCTACCTGCGAGGGCCGGCCGGCCGGCGGCCAGCAGCAGCAGCAGGAGCAGCAGCGCCGCCAGCAGCGGGGCGCTGGGCCCGGCCGCCATGCCGCGGACCGGCCGGGCAGCACCGGCCGCCCCCAGCAACCGGGGGCCCGGCACGGAGCTCGCCGCCCTCCCCCTGCCCCCAGTCCCGCCTCCCGCTACAGAAACACGGCGGGGGCGGCACCGGGAGGGTGGAGGGACGGCCCTGGGGCTGCCACAGGCGTCCTGTGGAATAGGGGTGGCTCCTCGCGGTGTGTTTCCATAGTTTTGTTTCACCGGGCTCGGCGGCGGTCCCCGGGTTGTCCCAGCTGAGCACAGGAGGAGAAGGGTGTGAAGCCCTGTGCAGAGCACTCGGCGTTGTGTTTGTGTCCAGCACTTCTCTCCAAGTCTGCTGCCATCGCTGCATCCCTCGGGCTGGAAGCACTCAAGGTGGTCAGCACACAAGGTGGTCAGCACTCCCACATGTGGCCTTGTCCCCACACGATTCCAAGGGTCAGTTCTGGTGTCCCCTCCAGATCACTCCTAACAAGATCACAGAAGGTTGGAAAAGACCTTCAAGATCAATCGTTTCAACCATCACCCTTCCACCAATGTCAATGTCACCCACTAAACCATGTCCCTAATCACCAGGTCCAACCTGGTTCTCCACCTTTAACCAGCTCTCAGGATATGTGACCCATTAGCCACAGACCTGGGAATAATTAACTGACAGACCTGGGAATGGACGGCACACACAGCCCTGGTGCTGTAGGAGAGTTGTCTTAAGCACACCATGTGGCTCAGTAAGCATTTCACCTGTAATTTTCATGGTTTCATTTTGTTTCAAAAATTTAGTTTTGGATTGCTAATTCTCTGATGGCACTGTATGACTCGGATCCTTACATCTAAAATTGATAAACTATGGTTTTTGTACTTCAGAAAACTATTTAAGTATAAATAAATTAAACCGTACACTGATCAAATACTCTAGTGAGGGTGCTATATGCATACAAGGAAAAGAAGTCTGAAATGGACATATAACAGGTAATAAACAGCACATCACAGTCCCTTTAAAGTCCCTTCAAAGAACAGAAGGAAGTAATCTAGGTATGTTGTACTTGTACCTTGTAAATACTATTGCCTTTTGTAATCATGAAATAAGAAGTCTTATCTACAGCTTTTTTACTGATTCTTTTTGTACCAGATATGGGATATAACTACAATCATACTTGCATAAAGAAGTAAGTCATGTTTTGTTGTAGAATGAATATACAGCAGGTAGACAAAACAAAGTGAAATTATTATAAGCTGTACAGAACTTAAACTAGACAGAGGAAATTCTGCATTTTGCACCTTATCAGTGGTGCCCTGTACTTGAAAGCACAAGGTTCTAGGTTTTTTTTGTTTGTTTTGTTTTGTTTTTTTAAGAGCATACTTGAACTACTTGTGTATAAGCCACTTATCATACTTAATTCAAATATGCAGACATACCCTTAGTTACATACATCATCCATGCCAGGAACAGCCTTGCAGTCATAAAATTTTCTCTGATATAATCAGCTGGCAGGGTGCTTTCTAATGTGTCTCAACAGGTCAGTTGTTTTTTTAACTTGTTACTTCACTTACACATAGAACTGGAATTTGTGAGATGAAATGCTACACTAAATAAGCAGAATAAGTAACCTAGATAATATTCCAAGGCTGCAGAAATAAGAAAAGTTGTGATGGAATGAATCTCTTCTGGGTCAGCTGTCTGGTTCCTCTCTTCCTTTGAGGTTTGTAGTCATCATTTAGTCTAGATTTTCATTAGAAATTTTTGGCAGGCTTTGCTGTCTTCACAATTTTAGAATAATGTGCTTGGGTGGAAGCCATGTCCAGTGGGAAATCATAGGGAGTGATCTTCACCCAGATATTATTTAACAGATTTATTAAAAATCTCAAAGTCAGAGACCTGATAAACTTCTTTCTTTTCAGACTGGTGCTCTAAGAAGATTTGTACAAACCTTGAGAAGGAGATACTAAAAATGTATCAAGATAGTCCAGGATTCAAACAAGAAGGTCAAAAGCAAAAAGGATATAACGTGGAATAAAGATCCATAATGTGTCTGAAGCTGGAAAAGCAGGCCTGCAGGTGTGTGTCAGTGAAACTCTGTGCTTCTGATGGAAAACCTTGGGGAAAAAATTGCTTTTGCACTGACCATGTATTGCACAGGTATGACAATGTATCCCCAGTTAGGAATGATAGTGCTGAGCAAGACATTTGGATGAGAGGCAAGAGACAGGTAAAATGGCAGTATCCTGTACATGCGGAGGTGTAGAACTATACATTATTTTTAAATACTTTGTGATTCATGTCATAGGATGAAATTGGAGGACATGATACATTTGTTTTAAGGTATGTACAATTTAAAGTCTATTCCACATTGTAGTTTGATATAGTCACAAAAATATACTCAGTCAGTTAATGTGGTCTGTAACTCTACTGAGTAACTCTGCAATCACTGAACTAATTTTGTCATTAAATTGACATTTTTTAGTATGCTCATTTTCACATTACTTCTTGTCCAAAGAAAAGTAATCCACTCAATGTATGAGAAAGTTCAGCCTGGAGAAGAGAAGGCTCAGTGGGAATCTCATCAATGGGTACAAAGAGCTGATAGCAGTGTGTGCAGAATAAGGAGCCAGACTTAGCGGTATCGAGTGGAAAGATAAAAGGCAAAGGGGAAAAAAATGAAATAATGGAAATTCTATTTAAATACAAGAATCTTTCTCACATTGAGGGTGGTCGAACGCTGGAACAGGTTTCCCGGAGAGACTCACAGAATCGCAGAATCACAGAATTTCTAGGTTGGAAGAGACCTCAAGATCATCGAGTCCAACCTCTGACCTAACACTAACAGTCCCCACTAAACCATATCCCTAAGCTTTACATCTTAACGTCTTTTAAAGACTTCCAGGGATGGTGACTCCACCACCTCCCTGGGCAGCCTGTTCCAGTGTCTAACAACCCTTTCGGTAAAGAAGTTCTTCCTAACATCTAACCTAAAACTCCCCTGGCACAACTTAAGACCATTCCCCCTCATCCTGTCACCAGGCACGTGGGAGAACAGGCCAACCCCCACCTCACTACAGCCTCCTTTAAGGTATCTGTAGAGAGCAATAAGGTCGCCCCTGAGCCTCCTCTTCTCCAGGCTGAACAAGCCCAGCTCCTTCAGCCGCTCCTCGTAGGACTTGTTCTCCAGGCCCCTCACCAGCTTCGTCGCCCTTCTCTGAACCCGCTCAAGCACCTCGATGTCCTTCTTGTAGCGAGGGGCCCATCCTTAGTGATGTTCATCCTTAGTGACTAGTGACTCCATCCTTAGTGATGTTCAAAACTTTGTAGGGCACAGCCCTGAAAAACCTGATGTAGGTGACCCTAGTCTGAGAAGAGGAATCAGACAAGATAGCCTCCAGATGTGCCTTCCAGCCTCTGCTGTCCTGTGATGCTGTGACTCAGGCA
Organism: Anas acuta; assembly: GCF_963932015.1. NCBI lineage: Eukaryota > Metazoa > Chordata > Aves > Anseriformes > Anatidae > Anas > Anas acuta. The sequence goes on from NC_089017.1 coordinate 13,710,207, forward strand.
GACACTTCATGGCCATGTAAAACAGGTATTAAGAGACTTCTGAGAAAAGAAAGGCCACATTCTGACGAAGGCCCAAGTGACCTATAGCTTTAATCCACATTTTCTTATGTCCTTCAGGAGTTCCCAAAAAGTCCTACTTGCTTTCAGTGAGACTTGTGTGGTTTGTTTTTTTTAAGAAGTGTAAATCTGAATTCTTCTTTGATTTTAAGCCTTGCATCCTTAGTTCCTGGAAAGCTTTTATTTATTTATTTTTGTTTGTTGGTAGGTTTGGTTTGTTGGTTTGGTTTGGGTTTTTGTTTATTTGTTTTGTTTTTATCATCTTTGGCATTTATTACTTAGGATTTTTTGTCTTCAAAGTGTAACAGTACTTGTTCCCTAAACAAATTCCTGGTCATGCAGTCAGACGGGCAGAAATCCAGTATGTAATTTTTTCTGTTTTCTGTTTGTTCTTCTTCCTCTGTAGGATTATTACTGTATGCCAAATGGATATCCTGTAGTCTTGACCTCCATGTGGAATATTTCTGTGAAAATACAAAAAATTTTCCAGCTAGTAAATAGATTCTTTCCTACTAATATTGGAGGTAAGCTTGCCTGCAGGTGACAGTCAGTCAGTCTATCGGTTAAAGCAGAATGTGTGGTATTACTGAGCTCTATAATACCCTGCACATTAGTTCCTTTCTATCAATTCCTTTCTGTTGGTTTTGGTTGGATAAAGATTTTACTGAGAAGAAAGCAGTTTCATGTCATACCAGAAACTACTTTAGAAATTAGTTTCTATTCAATTTTCAATGAACAATACTCTTTGCAAATTTCTGCTGCAGCCAAGACTTTCTTAGGGCCCTCATAGGTTTTCGGCCAATTTCATAAGCCAAAATTGTCCCCACATTTTGAAAAAAATTATATCAGATTTCTTTGGTTTTGGTTAAATTATGCTGATATGACAGTAGTGTAATTATAACAAACAATGAGAAGACAAATATTAATTATTCTGATGGGAAAGATTGAATGCTGCCTGCAAGCAGTTAGGAGATGTCCTGTCCTAATAACTTAAAGATTTCCAGCTAAACAGAAGAAATTAATAATCTTTAGGAAAAAAAAAAAAAAAAAAAAAAACGGTGGAAAATGAATAATTTATTGTGTTAAAATGGCTTTTTTATTATTATTTCAGTCTTAATTTTAATTTAACACTGTATCAGGTGGCAAATATTCACTTGGATTTTCTGAGTGAGGGGTCAACACTGTGGACTGAAGCTCTGAGGCATGTTAGACACAAGTTACTGATGTATGCTCCGTAGTCATCAAAAACAGACACAGAACTCCAGTGGTCCATGCAGTTCCATAAAGAGCTTGGCTGTAAAGACACTAGAGGGAGTCCTGAGGCTGCAATATAATCTTATTCCTGTATTTCTTAAGTAAATGGTACCCTATAAATAAAAATGTTGTTGAAATACAGCTTCTGGGAAAAATGAAGAGGTGTTTCGATTCAAGTAGGATCAAATGGTATTCAAATTCTAAATTCCGAGTTTTCCAATGATTCATTTAATAAGCCAAGTGAATTTAAAAAGGGCATTGTTAATAAGGACTTTATTTTTCCAGTAAAGAGAATATGTAAAGTCACCATTCAAAATGGAGTAAAAGAATCTCTTAGATTTTTCTTCAGTGAGTTGTCTTACCAGAGATATAAAATCTCTCTACAAAATCTGTGCTCTTCTTGTAATCCCTCATTATCTTGTGATCTTACACAAGTTAGACCATGTAAATTTTCAAGCTGGACAACTGAATTCATATTTACCTTGAAGATCAGGTTACATATTTATAGTAAAAATAATTTTACAAGAAGTGCATAGGTGAGTTGGGAGCACAAGTTACTGTGGGATGCTGATCCATGCATATTCCTAAACCACTTCAGCAACTTTGACAATTCTGTTTTAGGTGTCTGAAAGAGAAATTTGTGTGCACCCAGGACTGGCTGTCCTCAGTTGCTCAGAACGAATGTTCATCCTGTGAGATAGCCTAAGTTCATCAGTGAGATAGCCTAAAGCAAGTTAAGATGCTGTGTTCGATACAAAGGAAGAGGGTAGTGTTGGCCTTTCTTCCCCTTGGTGGCTCATGCATCAGATCAAGATTTCTTAGCCTGCTTCAGGTATTCTCCATATAATCCCTGCCCTTTCCAAGACATCACAGAGTGCTCAGGTCTTGCTCCTCTCTTGATGTTGGGTGAGCTCTATTAGAGAGATCTGAAGGTATGTTCAGTAATAGATCATCCAAGGAACAAAAATTTGTATTTTTCAGTAATAGAATAATACAAAAATTTGTATTATTCAGTCATAGATCATCCAAGGAACAGAGGGCTGGAACTCCTCTGTTCCAGCCAGAGTGGCACAACATGGGAGGCTCAGTACAGGAGGCTGCAGCTGCTACTGGGAGGAAGAGGTTTTGCTGTTGCAGGACACAGAGAAGTTGGTGGGGTGACACTGGTGGGCATTGGTGCCCTTCGTCTGCACAGCAATAGCGTGCCATGGAGAAGTTCTTAATGGTAGTCCTCCCTGGACTGTTCATGTGGTCAGCCCAAAAGAGATGTAGTACTGTTACAAGAGCAAGAGGAAAATCACATCCACCTAGCAGGCCAGCTGCTGTGCGTTCTCTCTGTTGCTAATCAGGGCGTGTGGGCCTAACCATTCTCCTCCTCCCCATTTTTTCCCTGTGGATAATAAGGCCCAAGTAATCGGTTTGATTCTGTGCAACAGGCTGTGTGATGGACCTGCTGTCCTCATGTTCATGCCTAAACTATTATGGCTGCTTTACTACCCCAATGAAAGATGCACCTCCTGACAGTACACTACAGTTTTAGAAAAAACATGCCATGAAGAAGCATGAGTTTGTATTATGAGGCTGCTATGCTGTAGCCTCTTCTTTAATCCCTGTAGGGTATGTGTCAGTGAACACAGGGTGCTCTATATGTGGTCTCTTCTAGTAAAAGATCAACCATAGTGCCAGATTTATTGCAATGGCTGGGTACTGCAGTGGTTTCACCCCTGCGGTAAACGTTGGGGATGCTCTCCTGACAATCCTGAAGAAGCTCCAAGAGCCAGAGTGTGGCTACGAGCAGCTTTGGAACGGAGGACCATTCAGGAGCTAACAGGAGAAGATGTGTTAGGTGCCTTTCTTTTGGGACACCAGATACTGTGTTTGGACAGAATATCTTTAGATCATGGCAGCCCACCCAGCCTACTGGTTCCCAAAATCAGGTCCTTAGAAAATCCGGTAGTGCTATCAAAGGGTGTTAGTGATGGCAGCTGAATTTTGGGGTACCAGCTCAAATTAATTAGGCATAAGAATCTGCCCACCCAGAGTTATTTTTTAAAACAGCAGCTTAAAACTGCCTCCTTTTTGTTTTGATTTTGAGTACAACCTCTAGTCATTTCTTAGCAACACATTTTCTTAATTTACAAGGTACACTGATGAGTATATTAGTTTGCATAATAAGTGTTATTGAAAAATCTGTGATTATTAAAACAGATGTGGGAATTCATTCAGTGTACTGAACGATGCAGCATCTTTAATTTGTGTTATTTTTCTTGTTTGTTCAGTTTCAGTATGCGGAAATGCGTTTCTGTATCTCAGATAGTTACAGACATAAGTGCAGGAGTCTGAACAGTCACACTGGCATAAAGAAAATATTTATTTGCCCCAAGTTCAGTGTTAAGTGTTGTAGTTCAGTGTCCTCTCCTCTGCAGATCCATATGCAAGTCTCAGGTCATTTCTTTCGAGGGAACCTGTGTAAAGCTTCCGACTCCAGCAGTATCCCCAGAGAGAATCTCTCAAAACTGGGAGTCCTGAACCAGGTCTTCACCCCTGTCTGCCAAAGCAAAACAATCTGCAGCCAGACAGAAGTCCAACAAAAGAAAAACAGAAAAATAACTACAGCAAAACTATGCAAATAATCTTAGCACAGGGAGAAGACTAAAACTCAGCCTTTGTATAGGTCAAAGGAGGGAGAGGAGCTTGAGGGGATGGTGCTGAAGAAAATGCTTTCATTCCCCTGCCTTCAGCACGCTGAAAGAGAGAAGCAAATCCCCAGAGAGGGCCTCAGTTCCAGGGCAGTGGCATGTGGACTCCCTCAGGATATCTGAGGAAATTAAGTTCTTAGGTTTTAGTGAAAAACATCATCTAATTCCATGGCATGGCTGATTTAGTGACTACCTAGGGATCAGACACTGCACCAGCCCATTTACAAGCAACATGTGCCAGAATGCTGAATAGAAGTAGTGAAACTGAGAAGAACCTTTCATACAGGTTGTCTTTTAAGTTGTGTTTTTCTTTCTTTCTTTCTTTCTTTCTTTCTTTCTTTCTTTCTTTCTTTCTTTCTTTCTTTCTTTCTTTCTTTCTTTCTTTCTTTCTTTCTTTCTTTCTTTCTTTCTTTCTTTCTTTCTTTCTTTCTTTCTTTCCTGATACACTTTGCTTCACTGATTTCTACAGTTTTACTAATCTTTTTGGTTTCTGAAGGTTATCTATGCTACTCTGGTTGATCGGTAACTTTGTTGTTTGTAACTCTTCAGCCAGACCCTTACTCTCTAGGAAAATCATTTATATTCATCTATACTGACCTGTTTTTCTCATTTGCCTGTGCAAACAATCCAGATTCTTCCAATAATGGTAATATATCTTTCTTACACCATGTGAATCCTAGATTAGTGAGAATTGTCCTCAGCATCATTGTTATCCTGTCTACACATCTGGTGCCTTTGCAAGCGCTGCTTTTAACATCATTAGAAATGAGTGCTGTCTTTACAGCCATTATGCTCTCATACTCGCATGGCTCCCATTCTTGTCGCCTATTTTGAAAAGTGCATTTGCAAATGTATTTTGTATGGCTTTGCTTTTGAAATTACTTACCAAATGGCAGCTGTAGTAGGTTCACACCATTACTATGCAGAAAGCTGTCTCTTTCTGTAAATCAATACCCTCCGTTGATAGTAGCTTTTACATCTGAATTGGGTTCCTGTTGTGCATCCATTTTACACAACTGCTGCTGGGCTTGCTAAATTATCTCTGACTCATGCTAGGTATTTTCACAGTCCTCACAATTTTGACTGTTTTGCTCTTTTAAAGCACTTGCACTGGAAGTAATGAGAACTGCTCTTTTTTCTGTTGGCCATGGGTACAGAATAATGTTGGCTGTGGAAGCATAACAGCATAGGATGGAAAGGACCACCTGGATCATTAAATCCCAATCCCAACTACTGCAGACATTACCTCATGTAATAATCTCTGTTTTTCATTTATTGAGCTCTATCTTAAAAACATTCAGATGGCTTGGTCTCATCCCTGTCCCAAGCCTGACTCCCCCTCTACAGAACTGCCACATGACATGGTTATCTTCACGGTCTGGAAACTTCTGATTTTAAGTTCCTTACGGGCAGCTGGTATCTCGCTTATGCCAACACTGCTTTTTCATCAGAACAGTTACCAGCCCCTTGGTGTTGAGACCTTTCCTCAATGTATTTGTAGAGAGCAGTGGTTTCTCTCAGCGTGGCTGAGCAAGCCTTGCTCACCTAACCTCCTCTCGTAAATTTGGCTCCCCGTACCCTTGCCGTTATCATCCTGGTGGCTGTCATCACCCTGCTAACCAGGGGTTGCAGCTTTCTCTCCCTGTGCTGATAACCATCTCTCCATGGCAGGTCAGCCCAATAGGAATTGCCAGACTACAACCATGCTTCCCTTTTCTGGATGTGTGATGCACCACGGGGACTGGCGTTGGCCTGGTGCCGTGGTAGGATTTAGCACACTTTTTGCAGCAACCTGGAGCCTGTTTAGTGCACAGTGCATCATGTGCACTATTGTGCCTCTTTATTCCTTAATGTCTGGATATCACCATTTATTTCACATGCATTTTCAAAGCCGTGCTGTTTGCTTTTTGCTGCATCTAAATTAGTTACCTCATTGCAATTTTTTCTCAAGGACTCTGCCAGTTCTCCTCTGTCACTTCATCATAAACATTTATTTACCTTGGGTAACCAAAGTGCTCTGGTAAGCGGTTGAGAAACAACTGTAGCCCAGTGGGTCAGGGAATAGTAAAATAGTGAAATGGCGAACTGAAATGAGGTGTGGGGGACTGAGTTGCAGAGTAGACTGTATGTAGATCAGTATCTAGGTTTTGAATATGTTAGGGATATGTTTGTGCAATGTTTTTTATATATGTTTAGGTTTGCCACAGAAGTGAACTTGGAAGAGTGGGATTTGAAGGTTGGGCTGGTGGCTTGGTGCCAAGGTGTTTGGGAGCAGGTGAGAGGATCCGGGAAAGTACAGGAAGGACTTTGACTGAAGAAGAGATAAGAAGAACATCAAAAAGAAGGTTAAATTAGCATCTTTGATCAAGTAGACACTACAAACTCAGAGATGGATGTCCTTGAGCGGGAAAACAAACAATAGTACTGAACTAAAGGTCTCCTAACACCAGAAAAAGCATTTTCATTGAGATTGACAGGGCTGGGATTTACTCCAGAAAGTTTGAATCTTGTACACATAGAAACAGGGAGATATGACAGGTCTTGAGGTGACATGGTCACCAGTAAATTCTAGCTGATTCCAAACAGCTAGAGATTTTGCAGGGTGGAGGGACAAGTACTTTCATAGCTTCAGTTTTTGTCACTTTGTGGTTAAATTGTTATCTGTTCAGGTTTCTCAGTGTTTCCCAGCCAGGTCAGTTCCTCGTACAAAGAAGAACAAGATTGTTTTAATTTTTAATCCCTTAATTTCCTTAAGAAGGAGGAGATCAGTTTTTAAAGCCACCTCTTAACACTTCAAGCATGTTTGACTCATCCTGTCTGGCAGATCCTTCAGTGCCCTAATCAACCCGCTGCGAACACTTCGTTCTGGTGTGTGGTATTCAACCCTGAGAGTACACTTTGGAAGCAGCCTGGTTATTGTATCCCACCCCACTGTCCAGACCATCTGAGTGGGAGCCAGTTCACTCTGCCTTGTTACTACTGAGGAATGTTTTAGTGGTTTGGGTGGCCCTGCAGGAGCTGGAAGGGAGTAAGACATACTCTGAAACCAGCATGAGTTACAGTTTTGGATAAGCACAGACTTTCACATCTGTAAATGGTGGCAATGGTACCTACTCCATTTTATGGAATATCTTGAACACTAAAGGTAGTGTTCCTGTAGACTGCTATGGGGGATATACTGGACTCTGAATTCCTTCCCCGCCTTGTGTGTAAGCAGTCAATAACCCTAACAGTCACCTGCCCCAGTGTCAGTGGACATAGTTCCACATCTCCTACACACCTGCCCAGCCACCCATTCAGGTAGGGGCTGCATCTGCTCCAGTATCAGTGACATTGTTCTGTTTTTTTCCAGCTGAGGCCAATCACATGCCATTCTGTGCATCTGCTCTAGGCTGATCACTGATGGAAGCTTGTTCCCTTGCTGTTATTCAGCTAGGAAAGTTTGACACAAAACAATGCATAGCGAAAAGATCTTCTGAGAGACATCAGGTTTCACCCTTGAGAGCTGCCATAACCAAATCACCTGTCTGTGTTCACGAAGGACTGCTTGTATAAAAAGAAATGTGAACGCAAGCCCTGTCTGATCAGAGGTGATGGTAGGATGAATCTGCAATGCCTTTCAATGTAAAATATTGATCAAATAGTCTGATATTTAGTTTTTCTTTTCATCTTTTACTGGTCGTCTCAGATCTATGTGGTCCTGCTGTCCTTCAACTAGTTCTTCAAGGTTTTAGGAAGAGAGGGATTGCTTTTCTCTTCAGTAGTTTAGAAATGATAGCTCTCATCTGCAGTCTTTTCCGCACTTTCCAGCTGTGCTCAACCCATCAGTAGCACCATCAGCATTAGTAAAACCTGTGTCCTAGTTTTAAACTAGGTCTCTAAACTTGCAGTGACAACCTAAACAGTAGGTATGGTCCTTCCAGCCAGAGCAACCTATGGATATGCTGGCTGAAGCAGAAGCCTGGAGACCCACCAGCACTCTGGACTGCAGCATCATACCAGTGGACCTGAGTTAGCGCTGAGAACAGAAATAGGGACAGGTGAGCCGAGTGCTAGTATTACATCCTGAACTGTACCCAGGCAGCTTTGAAGATATGTCCACTCCCTGAGACAGTTTCAGATTACAAGATTCTTCACACCACAGGAGTCACAAGCAACCATAGATGAATTGTTTCAAAACAGAGAGAGTTGGGTGCTCATGTCAGTCCAACTTCTGCAGGAATCAGGGAGGTCTGGAAAGGGTTGTGGGTGGTGGGTAATGAAAATAAAGAGAAAGAGTTGTTGACAAGGAAAAAAAAAAGAAAAAAAAAGCGTAAAGGAAAAAGGAGCAGAAGTGAAAGAATTTCTTACTTGCTTGCTTCCTTGCTTCCTTGCTTCCTTCCTTACCTTCATTCCCGTCTGCCTTGAAGGTACTAGATATGTGTGTGGCTGTGATGTAGATACTGGAAGGAAGAGAAAACAGAAGTTTCACTGATCATTTATTTCTACTGTCTATCAGCATCCTCTTTAAGGCCAGGGTTATACAGAGGGTTTATAATTATTTCCTAGGCAGTCAGAGTCCTGTCTCCCTTCAAAGGCAGGGAAAGTCTCTTCCTTACATTGCCCATGCTCTTCCTTACATTGCCCATGGAGGCTCTAGATTTGTATTATTTGTATAGAAGAACAAAACTTTTTATTGTAGCATATTCCAGCCATGCTTCTTCTGCAAATACTTTAACTTTTAAGCACAGCATGTCTGGTTTATTTTGGCTTCCTTACACTTTTTTGCCCAGGATATGAGGAAAATAGACATGCATCTCCACTGCGCTCTTCTCAGCTCCGTGTTCTCAGCACACAGCTGTGCAATTTGCTGGAGACAAGGTTGCTTCTTCTGGCAGGGTTGATCTTATGATCTTATGGCAGTGAGACCCCTTTGAGGCAGATATTGACCAAAATGTCCCAAAACTAGAACAAGTTTTGTTTTCCCAGTATCGTCCCAATTTTCCCATTAACAGTGGCAGAGGTCAGCCAAATCTAATATGATCCCTGCAAGAACATCTCAAGCCTAACTCCTTGTGTGGGTGTTTCCTATAGGATAGACTGCCCATGAAGACTGCCTGACTCCTGCCTCGCTCGTACTCGTGTGGCACCACTGAATCCAGTCAAATCCCGCTGTTCAAAATCCACTGACAACAAGAGCAGCATCCAACCCCCTGCTGCTCTGCGTTTTACAGGTCTGAGTAATTTTTTCCAAACCGCTTCTGACTCCACTTCAGGACTATAAAACTGATGCTCATAAAATAAAATGCTTGATAGATCAAGTGAGATATTTTTGTAATTCTTAAAGAGTGAAGAGTTTTGAAAGAAAGCAATTGGTTGCCTTCCTTTGTGTGAATGCGGTTTTTCATATGGAAAAAACAGAATTAGTCATTTGATAGCTGACATTTGAATAGTGTTATGTTGCAGATAGTCATTTTTCCCTCAAATATGGTGTGGAGGCTTTTTTCATTAAAAAAAAAAAAAAAAAAAAAAAAAGCCACAGCTTTTAGCCCTGTGATCCAATGAAAATAATTAGAAGTAAGAAAGGGAATCCCTATGGATTGTAGCAGTCCAAGTTTCTTTGACTTCACGAGTACCTGCTGTTTTGACCATCAGAATCCATCTATTGTAAAAATGTTCATAACATTTGGTTTTACTCACAGAGGTAGTTTTAATCCTTCACCTGATAGTCAAACAGGGATTTTGCCAGTACAGGCAGAGTTGGAGCTCTATTTTGCAATTGCTCAGAAGCCTCTAAATGCAATGTGACTTCAAAAAAGACCCAGTGAGAGCATTTCTTTCCCTGATATATAATCTTCTCTGTATGATATTCCCACCTCTGTGCAGTAGTCCTCAAGAGAAATGAAAAACAAAGGGATATGCACTTATTCTATTATTTACCTCTTCCGACAATACCACCATGCAAGGCTTGAAGCTCTCTGTCATCCAGCAGCAGGAAGAATTTCCTTAGCGCTTCCAGCCCTTTTTCCCTAAAGTGTTGAGCATCCACCAGCTCCTTCCAGCTCCAAATCAAACCACTGCGTGCTGAGTTGTTTTCAAAACCCAGGCAATCTGTTCACCTGCTGAGAGAATGGCGTTAGGAGTTGTACACATCGAAACCAAAGGGTATGACGTCTTGGAACTTAATATTCCCTGGCGGCTGCTGTTTCAGATGGCCAGATGTAGCAATTGTGGTATTTTGCCTGTTTAACACCTCCCTCCTATGTTAATTTTCAGTGGAAGAACTTGTGTTAAACTTGCAGTTTGTCAAAGACACCACAAAGTCATCCAGTATTTCTGCTTTTAAAATTAAGTAACTGGTAACTGACTGGTGAGGATATGCACAAGCCAGCACAGATGTGGCAGGCACCAAATCAGTATCAGGCAAAGAAACATTTGTAAATGTGAATGGAAATGCTGTGGGGATCATCTAGACTCATGAAAAAAAAAAAAAAAAAAAAAAAAAAAAAAAAACTCCAATAATTAATCACTGGAATTTGAACATTACAGTGATTTGCTTTTCCTTGCAGAACTTGTGCATCAGACTAATAGGACCCCGAGGCCAGCTGAGATAGAAACTGATTGAGTTTTGCTCCAACAAATGCAGCAACACTGATTTATCCCATCTGAACATCTGAGTTGGTGTTGCCATGTGTTACCATGGTGGCAAAGGTTTGATCCAGAGAACTAACTGAATAACATAGCATGCTGGGGTTTAATTCTTATTTTTTCTAGTAGTACTAAGTCAACTTACAGATCCTACCCATAGAAAAGAAAGAGTTCTTCATTTTCTCTTTGTCTTGTTAATATTACAAGCAACAGCAAGAGTAACATGAAAAAGAGGTACAGAAATACTGAGACAATATTTTATGAGTAACTTTTACAAACTTGCATTTGTTGAGATACAGCCCCGCAACAAGCTGGGATGTTTGGCCACATTTGTCTGCAAATATTTAGGTGTGCTCCAGGATCTGACACCTACAGCTTGTGGCAAAAGATCAAAATCTTAGGATGTTACATACCATTCATATACCAACATACATGTGATTCATTCCTAGTTTTATTGATGACACATTCCCCTCTTCTCCTCATCTTGACTTCTACAGATGTAAATCAGAAAATATATGCAGTCCTTTCTCAGAGCTGGTTTGATACCTAGAAGATGTTCACTAGGTGTTTTAAGAAATTCATAGTAAGCATGAAGGGTTGTCACATTGTTTTTCCACTACTGGAGAATAATGCTTAGCTTGAAATAGTTTATCTGTCTGTGTTAATGATTTTCTGAAAAACACTGAAAACAATCAAAGAAGCAGTTTTCTCTAAAGTATTTGTTTCTTCTACAAATGCTTGCAGAATGGTGTGAACTATTCGAGTTTTCAGTTCTGGGGCTAAATAAATTAAAAAAATGTGGAAAAGTGTTTTGGGTCTACCTTGAAAAAAAATGTAAGCATAGTGAAATAGAGTTGGTCTGCTTATAGCATAAGGATGTTGAAGCACTTCTATATACCAAGCAGATGAGTTTGCAGACTTCATTTACCACAGCAACACTAATTTATTGTTTCTCAGGGGCAGGAGGTATAACAGGCAGCTTTAAAACATGTTTAATTGCATTTAGCTGAGCTTGACCTTAAGCATGCCTTTCAGCTTCGGTTTTTGATCATGACAAATAATCAATTGAAAGAATACTTATAAGAACTCAAAAGCCAAAAATAACACCTCTGTTGCCAACACCACCTCCCTTTCCCATCCAGCTCTGAAAAGCACTTCCCTTCCTCTCTTTCTCCTCTATCCAGCCATGTCTTCCACCAAGCCCTGAGGCTGGGGCCTGGAAGCACACAGGAAGGCAGCTGGGGAGGGAGGAGATGAAAGCATTTGAGGTATGGAGAGGATAGAGATGTTTTCTCTTGATCCTTACATACTTTCTAAGCATCCTGCCTGCCTTAGAGGGGAAAGACAGCTTATCTGCCAGTCACCGTTAATTTCTTTTAAACCAATATCCTTTTCCTAGTCCACTATTTGGAAAATGGTGAAGTGTCTTGAAGTGCCATTTCAAAAGAACATTTGAAAAATTTAATACGTAAACTTTTTAAAATACGCGTCTTGAATTTTCTAGAAGTATCGAAATCATCTACTTTGTTTCACTCTGAGAATCCACCTAAAATGTGCAGATAGCTCCATCCAGCCCCGGCAGTGCCTTTTTTGACAAACTGGATGTCTGCAGCCTGCTCCAGTGCTTTGTCAGATCCCAAAAGTCATCTGCAGCCTACCAGCCACCAACTTACATCTTGATAAATCGTGTTTTTCATTCCATGTGAACTGAGTTTTGTTCTTGTTTATACCCAGCGGTATAAAACAGCTCCTATTGTCCATTGTTCCCTTATGTACTTTCAGAAAAACCTGTTTGTTGCTGGCAGCCTTCTCTTGGAGGAATGTGATGCAGAGCACAGATAAAAGCACGAGCATCTGTTAAGATGATTGGCATTATCCTGACAACAGTGTAAAAATCATCTGCTTGGGATGGCAAGCAGGCACAAGACAAACAAAATCAACATCAGCTTCAATTTGCAGTGAGTATGATAAAGCATATGGTGTAATTCAAGGAGGCTGTGCAAAGCTTGTTGCTTATTTCCTAGACATCCTATTCATGGCAGTCATGCACACGCTGATTCATTCAGCAGGAGCTGACGCTTACATAGGTGCTAAGCACCAAAATACTTTTGAAGATAATAGCATAGATAAAGGCAAAAAAATAAAGAATAAAAAAAAATCTTCAAATACTAGTCCATCACTGGGAGCTTTAAGGAATGTCTGTAAGTCCCAGATGCTGGTACTTATCAGGATAAAAGTGTTGATGCTTTATTTCAGCCCTGAGTGATGGAGGAAAGTCTTCCACAGTCACTGGTGCTATTTCAGACAACACTAAGAAAATTCTTGATATTTTCACATTCAGGCTTTGACCTCACTTGACCCTGCTTAACTTTAAAATCTGACAAGCATAGTCTGGAATTATGTTTCTGTAACTAAGGATTGAATGCATTTTTAAATGCTTTAAGCCTTCTACTAAAAATGTTAGTCTTATATTCAAGACTCATTGCTCTGTTTGGGTTTTGCATAGCTGATTTTGCCTTGGCATCCCTAAAAATATTTCTGTACGGAAAAATTGCTGCAAATTGACATCCTATGTGTTGTTGTGTTTTTTTTTTTTTTTACTATATATTTCTCTGTATTTTTAATGAGGAAGTAAGAAGCTTCACTCCTCTCTGCTGAAATTCACTGTGGTGTTTCTGCAATGAGATTTTCTTCTATTTGCTGACTATATTCAAAAACATAATCTTCCTGAAAGAGACCAACTGTTACTATTCCTTACAATCTCTCCTCCTCACTTAACATAAAGTGTTTTATTTTCGGTTTTGTAATATGAAATGCAACAAATCATTTCAGATGCTTTCAACAAATATATCAAACTCCCTACTGATGTCCCTAAACATCAGTAAGTGCAAATAGCTTTGGAGAGCCTTCTGCAAGAACCCAGTCTCCTGCACCACCATAACTGGATCAAAGTGACATGATTGGCATGCAGAAGAGGGAAAGACTCTCTCCCATCACTGATGTTTCTCTGTGGGCTGCATGGAGATATCAGGTTGATACTTTGATAGATTGCAATCTGTTTTCAGCAGCTGACCCAGACATAACATCATCATTTCCTGATTATATTGATATGTGTTTCTATTATTTGCTTATTTTGCGCCTTGAGAAACAATTCCTTTTTGTTGTTCAACTGTAAACAGCATTGCAAGGCCTCATATTAAATCATAATTATTTACCATGCTGTTCACGCACCTTTGTCCCTGGGGAATGTGGTGACGTGAATTTACAGGAAGATCGGGGTATTTCTCACCAACAGTTTCCTGTTATTGATATGCTTTTGTTTAGTTGTGATCTTTTTTTTACCCTTTCAGGTTCTCAGGGGAAAAATAAACAGGCACACGACATTAATCACACTCCTCGGGTATCGTATTGGAGGTCTCACAAATATTTGTGGTGTGGAATTGTGAACTGGGCTTGGATCTTTCCAAAGCACCAGTGACTGGTTGTTGTTCCTTCTTACTGAGTCTCCTATTCTGACAAATGATTCCAATAATTCTTAAAAATTCTTTTGTGATCGCGTTCCCTTTTAGGAGCCAACGAGGTTCAAAAGTTTATGAAGACAACCTTGAAAGTTTTGCATTTGTGTCCTTTTAAGAGATAATACAGGTTGTGTGGAGATACAGAAGTAATTCAAAAGTCTAGAGTTCTTTCAGCAAATACTAGCAAATGTGGCCAAAAAATGTGTTTTTCAAGATGCTTTGCCAACTTCTTTTCTTCATAGATAAACGAAGATTTCAGTTGTGGAGAGCCCATTTACTTTCTACAGAAAGGTAGGATATAAATTATATTCACTAGCATGTCAAAAGGCACAGCATAATAACCAGGGTAGTAGCACACATGTAACACATAAATCTTAAATATTTTTGCACAATTTTTGGCTATCCTACTTTTATTTCTGTCTCTGTGGACCTGTGGTGCACTCCTATCCAGTGACCTTTGTGTAGTGTCTTGATTTTGAAATACAGAGTTATAGCACAGCAACCAAGAAATTTAATATCAAACCAGAGTTTGGAAATTTTAGATTTTTTTTCCTTGAAGTGATTGTAGAAATATTGTGGTAAAAGGCAAAATGGCAGTATCTCCCACAGAACCCACACAAGCAAGACCACTGAGGGACAGACAGATCTGTTGGCTTGGCCAGCAGATTCTTTTGAGAAGTCATTCAAGGAATATCACAAGCTGCACAGTAGCTATTCAGGTTCACTACCAAAACCTCAATGTTTTATATTTTTGGTTCATGTCTTGGTAAGTAGCATCTTTCTGAGAAATTGTGTTGTAAGATTCAGAGAAAAATATTGCAATCAAGGCTACATGTCCATATCCTATTAGTGTCTGCAGATTCATCATGCTTGGTGCTTACTGCGCTGCTATAAATGAGGGACACTATTATTTTCCTGCACTACTTCTGCTAGTACTACGAACTACTAAGGATCGGCCAACAAAAGCTGTACGTGATAAAATCAGAAGAAAAATCCATGTTACATGACTTCATACAAGTTTTATTTTTTTTAAGTACATTGCTGTCTCCTTTCAGAGTATTTAACTTCTAGATCACCTGTAGATTTTATCTAAATTCTTTAAATACCCACTTTTACTCCTTCCAGAAGTCTAAGTAATGCAAAAGGCTCTGTAAAATGTTCTCTATGGCCATGCACATTAAGAGCACAGTCCTGCTTCCACAGGATTCTTGTGTATTTGTCCTCATCTGTAAGCTCAGCCAAGTGTTATCTGGCCACTTCACAGATGAGGAAATTCTAAGAAATCTCAGGTTAAAAGGTTATTCTAGTTGTGACATCTCATCTGTAATTCCAGGCCTTGAAAACAATTTGTTTCAATTTGTTTCAGACGTATTCTCTCCCAGCAGTGTCAGTTTAAGATTTCAAAACCTGAGCAAAAGAAACCTTTTTCTTTCTGGAAACTCCCACTAGAAAAAGAAAAAATAAAATAAAATTATGAAGAAATCCACAACAAAGCTTCCTATCTGTTTTTGTTCTCCAAGCACATTTATCACTCAAACCATAAGAGCATGCATTCCCACAAATGAAATTCTTTCCATCCTCAGTAAAACTCACCACTGACAGAGGAACTCCCACATGCATCAGCAAGCTCACCTCCTGTCTTTTATATCACACTTGAAGACCTTGTTTGCTTGGAGATACACATGGAGACCTCTAGACGGGTTCTCCTTTTACTTTCTCCAGCATGTTGCCCTTTTATTAGCACCTGTTCAGATTTCTTCTTAGTTCTATGGTCTAGCTATGGGTGAGCAATAGTGTGGTCTGCATAAAATTGTGGCTTAGCGTTTGCTTCATACAGTTGAAGTGTCCTTTAACCTGCCATCAGAGCTGATCGACCTGGTGAAGATGGACTGCGTTAAAATGTTTTACAAATGAATGAAATTCCATATTCAGTTGTCATATCCGCAGTTACTCACCCTCTGAACGCTCAGAGTTTTAACACAGTTCTTCCTTCCTCGGTAAGGGTTTAAGATAGGAATCTAGATCTTCTATTTAAGTTCCAGACAGGACGGAAGGAAGTCGGAATTACATTTCATCCAAGAAGTTTCAGGCTCTTCATTCCTCCTGGACAGAGTGTTTGGGGTTGATATTTGGGCCCAGTCCTCAGTAGAGAGGAAGGGAAAGGTTGCATCATTTCTCTGAGTCAGTGACCATTTCGTTGTTGTTCTTGCTCTGTGGTTCTTGTTCTCTGCTAGCTGCCTCAGGAGCCGTTGCCACCAAGATGGTGAGACTAGATTGTACTTTGCTATATCTCTACATGGTCTGTGATGTATAGGTATTTTTATTGTCTCTCTGGTGATTTTTTGTGATTATTTTTTCCTGCCATGGTCAAAAGTTATTTCTGTTATTGCTAAGTGCCTTTGGGAAGCAGAGACATCAGTTATGATCATGACAGAATCATAGCACCAGAGGGGAATACCTTCCTCTCTGCATAGATGCTCGTGGCCACTTTGGTTGGCTTTGTTTGACCAACTGTTTGCTCTCATACATGTACTTGTCACACTTAGGAGGAAAAATGATCTAGAAAAATGATGAAGGCTAGAAGGTATTTGGAGGGCAATGACAGATGAAAAGAAACCTTAGATTCACAAACCCTTCCAATTTTCAGATATATCCAAATTCTGGGAAACTAAAAGCTTACAAGTCTCTCCTGTTTCCACAGTTCATTATCTTGTGGGGAAAGATTAACTTCACACAGGATGTACACTTATGTGTAAAATCAGCTGATTAAATCAGTGTTGCCCTCATGATATTTCTTCACCATTTCCAACTTTGGTATACCTAATAAAGCTATTTTAACACAGAAATGAAAAGAATATAATGGTATATATCTAAGTTGAAAGTTTTGAACGGTATTCATGTGACCTAGCTCAAACTGCAGGGTGTCAACCTATGGCCAATCTATTCTTCTGTTCTGCTGAAAATTGGTAAAGAAGAGTGAGTTCTGAGCTATCATTCCTCTCACCCTCTAGAGGACACAAAAGTAGGTTAGAAGAGCGTGTGTAGATGTCACAGCTCTGATGTGGGTTTAGCAGCATAGAGGTATAGCATGAAAGCAAATGAGGTTGTGGCTGCAGCTATATGGAGGTTTTACACACAGAAGTGCTGGGTGGAGGGGACATCTGGAGCACCTGAGTCCCATCCACTCCAAACAAGGCTCACCATCACTAGATCAGGTCATCCATAGCTTTGTGCAGCCATCTGTAGACCTAGGACTAACGCACACAAACTGGACACACCATTGACCTCTCTTAGTCCCTTGGTCTCCATAGCATCTCTCTGTTCAGGGTGTTAAGTCCCACCCTGGTTCCTCTAAGTGTATGTGTTTTCCCTTCCTCTCATTTTAGCAGTTTTTCATCACTGCTGGTTTTTTGTTTGTTTGTTTGTTTGTTTGTTTGTTTGTTTGTTGGCATTGTTAATCAAGTAAGTGTGATTTAGCTGTGAACTCAAGAATGCAGAGGTACCCAGCATAGAAACGTGGATATAAATTCATTCTGCTCTGTTTAAGGATTTCAGTGATCTCGGGCCCCCAAAAAGTCTCTGTGATACTCTGCCAGTTTTAATGCTTAAATGCAGTATTTCCAAATAGCATTAGTTTTAGCTAAAGAGAACACGGGTCTATTCCAGTCCGAGTGCTGAAGACATTTCAGCTGTGGTGATGTCCTGCTGATTTATTTAGCTAATGAGAGCTGAGCCTTAGCAACTGGGATATTGACATAGAAATGACAGTATTTGTGTACAGACACTCTGTCCATTGATACCAGAGATGTTCATGGTGCCCCACACTTGTGAGCTGCAAAGTACTCTTGTCTTATGGAGGGTAATGTGCAAATACTTTTTAAAGTTTCGCATTTGAGTAAGGTTTACAATACTACTTACATGCTTAAACCTTAACACACCAGTCAGAGATGGTCCCAATGGAGAGCTGCACTGCCAGCCACTTAGGTCTACCACAGAGAGTCCATTTTTAAAACATAAAAACCCACTCTCTCTTCTCTTGCAAAATATTTATTCTTGCTTTTCCTAAGCTTTGTTTTTCTCCAACATTTTTCAGATATTGGTGCCAATGTCATTTTACAATGATTCTGGCTCTGAGTACAATATATTAAACTCTTCCTTTCCACACAAAACAAACAAATGAAAAGAGAAACAGAAAATCCTTTATCTGTTGTCTTTTTTTTTTTTTTTTTCTTTTCAAAAGTAAATAGTTACCCATTGTTTTATAACCACAAATCACTAGTGAATGTTACCAAAAACATTCTGGGAAAAATGAAGGACAATATAGATTCCGCTAAACAGATCTTAGTTTAAAATATATATATGTTATCACAGTAATATGCGTTGATTTTATTTATAGAACTTCCCTTTAAAGCACAAAATACAAATTTGCACTTACAGGGAGTTATGTTATGATACATAGATATATGTTTTTCATTATTTTTTCACTGAATTTCACATAAAATTCAGGAAGCCACTACTGAAAAAAAATGCCCAGCAGTATCCAAACCTGCAGTGTTCCCATAACCCTTTGCTGCTGATTTCAAGGAAAAATAACAAACTGATAAGTCATAATTTCAATGTTGCATCTCTTGTTGATTCTTTGCTTGATCCTACCCACTTTCTCCCATTGTATTTTGGATTCTTGTGGTGCCATCCAGCCAAAATCCAACTTAAAGAGGAGATTTAAATCAGCATGAGCTAAGCAATTCATTTCAGCAGAGGTTGTACAGTCCCAGGGAAGTTTGCACAGGTAAATAAATGATTTCATTCTTAATGACAAGAAGAGAGCAGAACACTTGGCTCTTCCCCTTGGAAAACAGGCTTTGTTGGCATTATAATTTGATCAAATTGCCACTCCACAGTGGGCTGGTGCATCATGGTAACATTGGCTCCGAGCCTGAAGAAAATTGCCAACAAAAGCCTTAATAGGTATGCAGTTATTCCGGAAAAAGACTCCTGTCAGCAGAGCTTATTCCACTTTCAAACTGATTTCAACTATGCCAAGAAAAGTACTTTCTTGCTCAGGTGATGAGATGGTGCCAGTATTGCTGAAACAAAACACCTCTGAGGTGTGGATAGCCGTGTAGTGTGCATGCATTACATGTCCATGAGGTGAGCCCCAGGGGAGGCACACAGCCCAGTCGGTCCCCTGCCAAGAGATGCAGCCTGGATGTGTCTTAAAGCACATCACAGAAATATGGTCATCCCCTGCACCTGCTCTGTCCACAGCCTGATGGCAAAATCTTTACTTGGCTTGGTTGGTTTGCTTTGTCTTAAGAGATGGCTTCAGGTGGACTTCAGAAGGACCCACTTGCCAGGCTGCTTGGATGGGTCCTTACCCCGCAGCCCACATGCACAAGAGCACTGCTGTCTGCATTCACATCACCCCACAGCAGTGCCCAGACACTGCAGAGGTGGCAACTCCAGCCCAGGAGCAGCCACGTGGGACTGTGGGTTTGTGGCACATACAGGCAGTATGCTGCATCTGGAGGGTAACACCTCTGCAGCCCTCGTAGCTACACCCAAAGCACTTCAGGAGGGCTGTGAATGAGGTGCAAGGAGGGAAGCATGGGTACAGGTTTGGGAAGCATATTTGCTTGTTTTTATTTCTCCCCAGAATATCAAGGATGGGTGAGTATTCAGTGGAAGCCCATTTTCTTCCAAACTTGGAAATACTCTACAGGATTGAGGATTTTCCAAAATTCCAACTTGCAAGACACAAAGAAAGTTCTTTTCACAAAATGATGCCTCATTTTAACAAAATAAGAGGTAAATGACAAACCTCAAGCAAAAGAAAACTTGCTGTTTAGTTGGTAATGTGTGTCTGAGTTCAAATAAGGCTTTTTTATTTTATTTTATATTATTTTTATGTACTTTATTATTAATAGACTATTTCTCAAATATAACTTTTGACTGAATCCTTTATTTCAAACAGGAGGACATCATGGGGCTGATGAGAACATTTGAAAGTGCTAAGTGTAAAATCAGAAAGAAAAATATTTACCTTTCATGAAGGCATGATGGCAATGAGAAGATTCTGGAGACAGTTTCAGCTGCTGCTTGGAAACTTGGCACCATGGCCAAGGGACTCGTTCCTGCAGTCTTTACTCCCCTGATACAAAGCTGCACTTGGCCTTCTGTAAGCACTCATGGGGAAAGCACTGCAGAAACAGACCCATTTGTTCTCAAGGAGAAAAATCCTAACATGTTGGATTCGGTCAAAAAAAAAAAAAAAAAAAAAAAAAAGACAATTTTCAACATCTCAAGGATTAGCAGGAGACCTGAGTCTGTTTCCAGCTCTCCCACATCTGATGGGTAAACCTGGCTATGATACACCAGGATTTTGGGTCTCACTTTCTTTCTCTTTAAACAGGAAAGGGAAATGTGGTTTAGAGATAAAGATGCAGTTATTATTCAAGAGGTAGATATGGCTATTATTTTTTATTACCAGTGCAGGACATAGTATTTTCATGATACCATTAAAAGCTTTTCAGCTTCAAACACTGGCTCAATATTTTTCTATTTTTTTCTGTTTTCTTTTCTGCATGTTCCAGATCATGGAAGGAAACTTACCCTTATCAGGAAAAATTGGACCAAAATAGAATAGAAAGTAAACATTTTAAATTAAATTAAATTAAGGTAAATAATTTAAACTTGTGGTGTGGGAGTGGAAATAGATAATGATTTTTAGACTATGATGTCTTTCTGTTGTTCGGAATTTGAAGTGAAGGAGACATTTTTTCTGCTGACATTACTTTCTCTGCACCTTGGAAAAACATCTCTGGTGATAAAAATATAAAAGATCTTTTTAGAGCAAGAATTAGAAAAAAATGTCAGGCAGGAAGAAACAAATTAGCATAGTAGAGAGACTGAATTTACTTTAGCACAGCAAGAGGCAAGAAGAGAACGCTGAATAGGATCCTGAAGTGCTCCTGCAATACAGACAATAGTAATATAACATTATCCATGCATGTGAACATACTGCTTGCCTGATTTTTCTTTTTTTGATAGCTCATGGTATTGAGTCATGGAGGGAATATCAGGAATATTGAATAAAGATTATGAGCTATAGGTGTGATAAATCCCCATTCATGTTAACTTTTCAAGTGTATGTATCCACACGTTTGCATGCTCAGCTAATGGGGTTAATACGTGTGTACTTTTCTTGGAGCAGCATGGGTTTGAACAGCCCCGCACGGGACTGGGACTTCTTTGTACTTCACTCCATAAGCTCACAGGAAGACATGGTCTTTGTCCCAAAGCATTTTAATGTCTACGTAGAAACAATGGCATGAAACAAAAGGAGGGAAGCAGAGAGGGAAAGGGACAATGAGGTCTCGCAGTTACGTGAGTCAACTCCATGTACAATAGAATTGACCTGAATCATCTGAAAGGCTCCTCGGGTAAATAGCTTTACTGTCCTGGGATGTGTCCGGGCAGCTGTTGCTTTTACACAGCTTTGATGGTCTGTCTATTCAGTTTTTGTTCTGATGTGGAGGATGGAGGATGTTGTTTGCCTTGTAGAAGAAGGAGACCTGGTTTTGAAAAGGGAAGTAGGACTTCCAGGTTTCCATGCCACTGCAATGGTTTTGGGAAATAAAGTGAAACATTGGACATACAGTGTTTTTTACAGCATGTCTGATGAATACAACAAGAACAGATACTGTTTTTATTATCTGTCCTAGACTTTTCCATCTCTAGAGTCTCAGCAGGCTCGGAGATATATTTGGACAGGGAGGATATATTGGACAGGGATATATTTTGGAGTAGAGAGGATCCTCCTGTGATTTAATTTATATTCCCCAAGAAATCAATAACATTTAATTGCAGCTGACAATTAGCAAAATTCATGTATACCTTCTGTCTTATCTAAAAGCATATTTGTGTGAAGAAATGCTAGTCCCAAAATATCTATGTGAACAAAAATGTTTTCACATGAATCTTCCTGGAGAAACAGTTGTGTAAATGCACAAGCCTGCTAGAAACAAACGTCTGGCCAGAGCTGAAAAAAGCATTCATGACTCTTTTGCAAACTTACTGAGCCGAAATAAATCAAACCAACATTATCCGTGTCTTGCTTAGAGCTTCTTCATTAAAATTGGAAGGCTCTAAGATACAGAATAACTACACATCCTTCACTGTAATCAAGTCCCCCATGCCAAACCATAGAAACCAGAAGTCAGACTAATACACATCCTTCTTATTATTAAAGTATTGGAGGTTTGCCTCACAAATGTTCTCCAAGTACTTCGTGGAAGAACATAATCCAACACAAAGGTCACCAGCTATAGCTATCTGGAGGGAGCCCTTGCTCTGGCACAGGGTACCATGAGTGGAACAGCTGGTCTCCTTCTTCCTTGGTTTGCCATCTGCAATCTGTAGTGCCTTCCTGTCTGTGGCAGGAGCAACAGGGAACACTAGCAGTGGTGAGATGCTCATGAAATTTTAAAGGAAGCACCATAACATGGTGAAAGGCTTTTATTATCCATCACACTCCATGCTGTAATTTTCATATGTAAAATGTTCTTGTCTGGTCAGCACAGTCTCATCTGAGTTTCTTTATAAATTACATTGGTGCTTTTTAGAGCGCAAGAGCTACAGGTAGCTCATTTGCTATTTCTCTGTATGTGAGCGCTGCCAGATGAACTCTAAATGCTTCTGTCTCCTTCCTTATTAAGGATGCTATTTATAGCCCCTTTGGCTGCATTCCACCTGAGGATCAGATTGTTTACATAGAGTGAGGATATATTGTGTTTTTCTAAATAGAGAGCACATTTTTTGATTCATAAAAAAAAATTCTTTTCCCTGAATAACATAATGGACAGATCGTACTTCTCACTCCTGGCTGAAATTCCAAGGTGTTCCAGAAAAAAAATAGGATAGTAAGGATATTCAAGTGCATGCAGGAAAATAAAGTGTGTCCAAGTAATAAACACAAATAAATACACATAAATGCAAGTAAAGGTCATTTATCTCAATCAAATGTTTAACACAGGTTTGTGGTTGCATTTCTTGCATCTGGTCCTCTCTGCTACTAACAATATATGAAGTTCTGCACAGTTTTATCTTTCTTAGGCAGTGCTACTGATCCCATTATTTCTTTTTCAGAAATTTTGCTGTCTTCTTTTTTGGATGCAGGATGGAGTCAAGACTTTTGAAGATCTACAAATCCAAACGGAAAAGGAAAATGGTAGATGGTGTACAACATTAAATGGCAGTTTATGTGGATATATAACCTATTATATCTTTTTTTTTCTTCCACCAAGTTCTCCATGTGTTACAAAAGTGATCGTGTCTTGGAAGAACAAAAGAGTCCTTGTATGTGACATGATATGCTTTTTTTCTTTTTCCATTGTTTTTCAGTTCTTCAGCTTCTCCTCACATCACAGGGAAAAATATTACAAACGTAAGAGCTATTCTCTCCATCCCAGTGTATAAAAACATAACTTTAAAAAAATAAAATAAAAATGAGACATTTTATTACTATGGTATTGCAGCAGTTTCCAGGATAGTAACACATGGAATGGGCATAAACTCTCACATGTTTAACCAGGTAGTGAAAACGTATCAGCCAAGAGAGCTGCTTTTGGCATATCAGTTTGATCCTAGGGAATTAAGTGTCCTAAGAAGGAACTCTTATCCAGTATATCACAAGAAAGGCCAGTGTGTGGCCACTGAGCCAGTTACAGGCTCAGGCTTATGTGGAGAATTAAGTTAATTATCTTCTCACCTCCCATTAATTCCAGCCACTGCTGCATCACACAGTTGCAGCCTGCCCCTGAAATGCAGCCTTTTAGCTGCCTTAAAGCCTGGTCTTTTCTTTCCTTTACTGCAAAGTTAAGAGCCTAAAGAAAAGAAATAAAGGTTTAAAATTGAAAAATAGACAGGAAGTTTAAACTGAAGTGGCTGGAAAGGGAGTTTGAGTACCCACCACCCTGAAAAGGCACCCACAAAGCCGAGTGGTGGTGCCCGGCTGTATGGCAAGGGGGAGCAGGCCGGCTGCAGGCCCCATAGTTGAGTTCACTAATGTGCTGTGGGCAATTGGGAGGCTTACTGGGATCACGTCAAAGAATGAACACTGTGGGGCTGGGGGTTAAGGTTGGGTGGTGCCTCTTTCCCAGATAAATCATGTCAGATACCAGAAAAACAAGGGTTTCCAGGAAGCCATCCTGCCTTGGACTAAAACTTGTGCGAAGCTGCAGGTGGGCCACTGGTTCGTGAAGTGACCAGGCTGAGGGCTGCCCAGCCTCTCCACTCACAGCCAAGTCTTTCAGGGCTGTTTTGGGGCACAGCACAAGCATCTCTGCCACCTCCACTGGTAGGTGCCATGCAGCATGGTTCCCTACCTTCTTGTTTATCTTTTTACCTGGTCACTGGAGAGACTGACCAGTGTACTGGAGAGGTCCTGGGAAGAAGAAAGCAATCTATTTCTGGACTGGACCCATAGGTCTCATTTTTAGTTGTTAGTTTTTTCAATTACTGAACAGTAAGCTACCAATACATTTACTACCTCTTACCTTTTTTTCCCCACGACATGTAAAGGCACTGATAAGTATGCTGCAATGCCATATAATACTTTCTATTACAGCCTGTACCATAGGATGTTGCAGACACCATTATGGTACAAAGAATATACCATTTTAGAGTGTCATCTGAAATTCACAGAGGAATAAAAAGCCTATATCCCTTCCACAATTCAAATAATATATCAAAAATATATTTCCAGCATAGACCAACCTTTAATGACAAACAGCCTTATCAGCTTGAACTGTGTAAAACATCTTTAATGCACTTTTAAGTTCAATTTCCTTGTACAAATACATTCATGCAACTGTTGTTAGACATATCACTGCCTAATCACCAGAGTGTGATTAACAGTATAAATTTGCCTCTGTGATCTACCCAGACATATGCATTAGAGCAAACACACTAAAGTATATGTTTTAAAGGAAAATATATTTATTATCACCTCTGTACATACTTGATATCTATTTAAATGGACTGTCAGGTCACAGCAGTGTTTTGAAGGTATTTCCTGACACCTGCAGAGTTGGTAAATATTTCCTGTTTTTGTTGTGTCTGTTGAAAATAGGAATTTTACAAGCTGGAACAGATAACTTGACAAGCACCATGATCCCCAGTCTAGCAGGTCTTAGTGTGGTTTCCACTGGGGTTTGTGACTGTTCAAGGGCTGGACAGTCCTTGATTATCCTTGGGCTGACAAAATGGCATGTTGTTGCTTTCTTGCTCTCACAAAATAGGCACTACTGCTACTCAAGCACAGTCATTTGTGTATCTGTGTCCTGAGCAGCCACCAATGATGCAAAACCCAGCTGTGTGGTTTAATTTTTGCAGAATGGGTGAGCATAGCAATTATATAGGTGACAATACAGCAAGATCTCTGAAAGCTGAAGCATTCTTTCCTGTCTCTCAAGCAGTAAGCACCCTGTGCGTTTCCGGGTTAGGCAAGATGCTCCGTGTAAACAAACAAACCTGTGTTTGGATGAAGAACAAGGCAGAGATTTCCTTAACTTTATTAGTATGCTGTGCTCCTGATCCTCCCTGATCCCCTCCCATCCACCATGCTCCCAAACCAGTCGCAGTTCAGACTCACGTGCTGGCTCCCTTCTCACTTTTGAATGCTGTCAAGTCAATACTCAACTGAAATTCAGAGCAGGAGTTAATTGTGCATAAGCTGATCTTCACTGTTCTAATGAGACTCAATTGATTTTTTCATGAAACAACAAAATTCACATAGTCCTTCTGCTCCCAGCAAATGCCAGGCATATAAAAGTATTATATGATAAATTAGGACAGCCAAAATCATATGAACATTACTTGAAAAAAATCTTTCTTCCTCACAAGAGAAACATCTATTTTTGAAGAACAAATAATGGATTGGAATGCCATTGAAATCCAAACACAATATTAGTATGTTCCTGAAAAAAAAAAAAGGTACAATACTGAGGGAGAATGCACAAGAGCCCTTGCAGCTGTGTCACACTTTCCTGTTTGTTATTTTTAGTTTTCTATTCCTGCTTTTTATTTTGGGCTTTGCTTTGCTTCCTATGCAGCTTCCCTTTAACTCCTGTATAGCTCTTTCTTACATATTTCAAGCACATGGCTTTTTTTTTCCTCATTTTTTTTCTCTCTCTTTTTTTTTTTTCAAAGGAAACCCAGGCAGTACTGTCCAGTTTCAGGAACTTAGTTTCTTTTGGCAGGGGTCGAGTTCTTGGTTTTCTGAAGGCATTTAGGAAATTTACATTGCTAGTTTTCAGCTTTGAACATGATAAGGCTTTATAAGCATAAGAAAAACATCAGCTCACAAGGAGAATGCAAGTCTGCAGTTTGGTATGTCCTGGTCCACTTTGCACCTGGGAAACTGATGGCATCTGGACCAACATTACATTTCCAGGACAGCATTTAACAAAAAAAGGAACAAAAATGGGTTCTGGTTTTAAAACACTGTATTATGTTTTTTTTTTTTTTCTTTCTTATTTATATATTGAAGTATTTGCAATCTTGTACAGACATACAGCTTGTCTTAGAACAGGAAATGTTATCACCCCTTAAAATTGTACTACAAATATCCCATTTCTGAGTAGTTTGCTTTCAGGCCAGGATCTATCCATACATAATTTGTTAAGAACATCAGTTGATGTCTAAAAAAGATATTTGAGGGGTGGTGGGTGAAGAAAAGACTTTATTTCCCTCACAATAAACTTATTGCAGGAAAAGGTTTACGAGTGTGCACAAGTAGACTCAGAAATCGGTAGCCACTTGTTAAAATCCTGGAAGATTTTGAATTTGGTATCTTGATTTCTAGGACTTGGCTCCCAACAGAAACCGAAAGCTTGGGGCTGGCAATATTGATACTGTCCAACAGTAAGTATGAAATTAGAGTACACAGAAAAGAAGTGAAAGTATCTGCTTCCCTCCTGAACCTTTCCTCCCCCTACTTTAGAAAGCTTTTATTGATTGCCAGGGTGGACACAACCTAAGCAGAAGGTGAAATCGGACTCGGCCAACTCATAAAGGCAAATAATGGGACACCAGAAACCTGAAAATTTCACACAGTAGGTGCATAGTAACTGGTCTCAGTTCTGGTATTAGGTAAAGTAGAGCTATCTTTCAATACTGCTGCTTACTTCAGTGAACAGGACAATGCAGGAGCGAGTTAAAATGGTCATACTAGGACAGGCTGAAGATCCGTCTAACCCCACATCCTCTTCATAAATGGCACTTAGCACTCTCACATCCAGACAGACTGCCATTCTTTTTCCCATCCCAGGTGGCACCTACCAGCAAAGGTGGCAGAGATGCTTGTGCTGTGCCCCAAAACAGCCCAGAAAGACTTGGCTGTGGGAGGAGAGGCTGGGCAGCCCTCAGACTGGTCTTCAAGAACTTCATGAACTTCATGAACTTCATGAACTGGTGGCCCACCAGTGGGGGTTGGTCTGTTCTCCCACGTGCCTGGCGACAGGATGAGAGAGAATGGTCTAAAGTTGTGCCAGGGGAGGTTTAGGTTGGATATTAGGAAGAACTTCTTTACCAAAAGGGTTGTCAGGCATTGGAACGGGCTGCCCATTGAAGAGGTCAAGTCACCATCCCTGGAGGTCTTTAAAAGACGTTTAGGTGTAGAGCTTAGGGATATGGTTTAGTGGAGGACTGGTTAGTGTTAGGTCAGAGGTTGGACTCGATGATCTTGGAGGTCTCTTCCAACCTAGATGATTCTGTGATTCTGTGAGTGTGCAGTGGGAAGCCAGTACAGATGTGAAAAGAAAGGTCAAAAGATGAAAAAGTAGAAAATAGAGAGGCAGGCTAAGAGCCTTGGTCCCATAATCCTCATTTCATCATTTGCATCATTCCTTCTACGACATTAATTTCACTGCCACTAGTACCAGCAGGTAGAAGTTTCAAATGATAATGGGTACAATTTTCTTCCATTATAATTTCACGTTGGAAGCTATTGTGTGTGGATCAATCTCTCACAAGGGCAGCTGAAGAAATACAAAAGAATTTTATAAATTGGATGGAAAAGAAAAGAAAGCGTCCCTAAATGGTTTGCAGATGTCTCCCTCCTTCTCCTTTCATCCTTTATTTGCTACGTGTAAATCTATAGGTTACACCCATAGGGTAAATCAAACAATGCCAGGGAATCACAGCCACTGGTCCCTGGCGTGGCAGTGGCCTGACCTGTGAGAGGGCTCCCAGACCTTTCATGTGCTCAGGGATCAGCCAGGGAGGGACCATTCCCAGTGAGCAGTCTGGGCCCAGACACCTTGTGTTGGAGGTGGAGGTGGTTGAAAGACAATGACACAAGCCATTCTGGACACAAGCCATTCCCTGCCACTCAGCTTCAGCAAAGAATGGTCCCCAGCAAATTCACTCAAGTAGATGCAGGCAATGTAAAAGTACTTCTATGGATTTGGGAGCAAAACTGTGCTGAGCTTCCATGCGTAGTGGCTCTGCCATCACCAATCTTGCTCTGTCATTAATGGATAGGCACAACAGTGATGCTTTCAGTCATGTTTTGTTGTTTTTTTTTATTGAACAATAATAACATATACTTTTAAAAATCAACCAGCTTATTAGATTTACATTCAAGAACTCATAATGTCATTTATGACACTTGCAAAATAGTAATAATGTATGCAAATATTTACTACATTCTTTAAATAATTCTCTTCAGTCTGCTGAAGGAACACGGTTTTGATCCTGCTCTCACTGAAATTGAGAAAAGATTACTTTTTATATCAATAGATGAGAAGCAATATCGTTGCCTATAAATATCCCCAGATAATATTATGCTCTCTCTATCTCTCTACAGGTTAAAATGTGGTATATGCTAGTTCAAGATTTGTATTTATGTTTCTTGGACTGTCATGGCAAGAGGACCTGTGCTGCCCTACTGATGTCTGGATGTTTGCTGCTGTTATTGTCCTTTTGTTCTGACACGGCGCGGCTCAGTGCTTCCCTCCCAGCTGAGAGCACACTGCTTTCACTGAAGCTGGCTTTGCATCAGGGTTTGGACTCTTGAAAGTCTTTGGAGTTTCCTGTTAATAGTTTTAAGTTATGTTTTGAGACTCTGCACCAAACCTTGCCTGTGGTACTGCATGCGCCTTCTCTCACTGAGGTCACTGCCAAAGCTCACGTTGCTTTCAGAGGAAATAATTCAATTCAAACTGCATTTCCAATGAGCGTGCTCTGCCTTAGGTGGCAGTTCATGCAATCCAGGTTCACTCAGATATAGCTGCATTCATTTCCATTGTCTGAGGGTCTGGTTGTTTCTAAATGTGTTAGAAAACCCATCAAAGTGTAGATTATTATGTTACAAATTCATAATCCAGTTTGGGCTGAATGATGGACTGACAGTTCCTACAGCACTCTAAAGTAGATAAATTATGGGGCAGGAGCCAATGATGAGGATGGAAAGTACAAAGACCCATTTGCTGATGTCTGGCCTTGATCCCAGTCTTCCCCAAGGAATGCAAGTATTGCCTTAATGGCACCAAAATAGCTGCTTTATAGAAACATATACATTTAAATAATGCTAAACAGCTTTTTTTCTTTTCAGATTATCCTCTACAAATCTGTATAATTTACTGAGCATGTTTCTCTGTACAGAATTCAACTTTAGAAATCACCTTAATACAATATATGACTGCAGTATCTCAGCTAAGTTTTTCATAATATATAAGCTTTAATGCTGTGTGTTTTCTTCCTGAAGAAAGGTGTATTTATCTCCAAGGGATTGTCACCAAATTAAAAAAAAAAAAAAAAAAAAAAAAAAAGAAACAGAAAATTATGGGTGACTAACATTGGCTTATTTCATTCACACTTCTGTGCTCCTACATTGTTATTTATTATTCTTGTCAGTGTGACTCAGGAGGGGCATTGCTTTCTACCCTGGCATTTGTTGATGTGCATTTCTTTTGCAATAGTTTCACACACCCAAACTGTCCACTTAATTCAGTGAGAGCTTTCCTGGCCTGAGGCTGCAAGAATCAGCCTTTGTCATTATTTAAATGAATTGTGTTGTGGTTTGTTGTTTTTTTTTCAATATTACTATACATTCAGCAATCCACAATATGTTTCTCTGTTCAAATACTTATCAAAACAAATATCAAAAATCATATACACTGTACAGTCTATTTTTAAGTAAACATTTTTTCTCATGAAAAACAGAATCACAATTGGCCTTCAGAGGTTACATTTTCATATGATATAGATCTACTTTGTTCTTAAAGTGTGTTGTTGCATATTCAATAATCTGTGAGAAATGCATTCACTTGACAGTCTTACTAGCGTCAGTAAATATCAGCGAGGATTTAGCCATTTCATTACCGGAGACCGAATTGCTTTCTCCTTAACAAATTCCTCTTTTACAGAATTGCCATCCCCTGATGCCATGTCGTTGTCTGAAAATATAATTAAGAAAAAAAAAATAGTAAATTTCATAATAATGAGAAAAATAGAATATTTTCCTGCAGCAATGTTTCTGTCTTGGGGAACACCTAGAAAAAGGTCAGTTGACAACTCTTCTTGCAGGAATCAAGCTGAATGCCTCCAGTTAGCCAGTCATAAAATTTCTGCTAAATTATGGCACAAGGCAGATGTGTTTTCTAATAGTTTAAGCATAAGGCAGGTGACCTGAGTTCAGTTTCCAGTTCTCACTGTAGCACTCATATGTGACATGGGACCAAACCACACATCCTCACAGGGATAGCTACAGCAGTAAATTAAAGATGCCTGCAACTATTCTGTGGCTGAGGCCAGCTGGCATACAATAGCTTGATCCATGCCATTAAGCTCTCTTGTGCTCCAAAAAAAATAAAAATAAAAAAGTAAAAGATATCCCATTTGTCTACTGGAAGTGGTTCCTGGCTCACGCTAATTCCTGAGCTGCGGCTGAGGCTGCTTGGCAGGGCTGGCTGGCCTGGGGCACGCCAACTGCTGCCCTACTGTTTGACAAAGAAGGTGATCACATTGCAATACACAGGAACACACTTTGGCACCCTTTAATTCACTAGAGCATATGTAGCCACAATGCCTATATAAATTAGTGTCAGAAACTCATCCAATTAAAATACAGAAGCATTCACAGCTGTTTTAATTAGCTGAGAATCTGTTCTGGGTTACAGAGCTGACTCTGAAGACCACAATCAAATCAAATCTTGCATGGTCATCCCATGAACTACTGCACACAGAGGTCCTGGTTCAGTGATGAACTTCTGAGGGACAGATTTCAGCATGAAATCTTTACATGGGTGAAAAAGTTCCATTTGTTTCCATGGGGTCAGGATTTCGTCCTGGCTCCTATCAGGCAACGTGGTGAACACTGAGCGTGCTGAAGGCTTGGGACAAAACTCGAGGAAGAGGAAAGGGGTGGAAGCACTGAGGAAAACAGGCTACCTGGGAAGATCTGGAGTATAGACTAGGCACAGAAAAAAAAAAAACAAGACAGGAATGATTTTCATGATGTCTTAGTGCCTAATAATAAAGGCAAAAGAACACAATCACACAGGAAAATCAGGAAGGATCAGGACTGATCCATCTTGCAAAGTGTTTTTCAAAAATCCTTTTAAAAGTAGTAGGAGCATAGGCTCAAGCAGTTTGTTTCTGTCTAACCTTTTCTAACTAAAGAGGGGGAGGAAGATACGTACCAAGGCAACAAACTCTAGATACTTTAATATAACAGGAGAAAATCAAAACAAGGCAAGCAAACTGCAGCAGGAGGAGAAATATAATTCAAAAACTTTGGGGTGAAATTTTAAAGAAGCCAGTAAGATCTAGGATTAAGTCTCTGATATTTATTTAAAATGCTTGTATTTCTTTTCATTTTGATTGTGTTTAAATTTTGGGTAAACATAGTTTGGTTAGATATACCTCAGTGTCATCAAGAAAAAGAGTCAAAAGAGGAAGAAAAATTAATCACAGCTATAAAAAAAAAATATTCCAGCTTTTCACATCTTAAAAAAAAAAAAAAAAAAAAAAAAAAAAAAATCTTGAAAAATCTGTTACAGGCTTCACAAACAGTCTTAAACATAATAATTTATTCCAAAGATATTGGAATAATTAAACTAAGGCATTTCATAAAACAGCTCATTGACATCTGAAAAAGTAGAAAACTCTGTCTTAATGAGAAAAAGATATTATTTTTACTGTATATAGCTGACAGTGGTAAAATAATCTAGTGAAATTGTATTTGGATTTCATCTGAAGTGGCTAATGCAAGTCCTAGTGTATCCTCCCTTTGCACAGGTGGCATCGCACTGCTAGTGCATTCAACAGCTGCAAAGTATTTTGCCCATGTTAGTAGTTCAAAATGTTTTTACCATGTTTTACAGCTCACATAAATCCTTGCCTTATGTTAAGAGAGCTGCCAACAAGGAAAAAGAAAGAAAAAGAAAAAAAAAAAAAAAAAAAAAAAGCTACGTAGCTTGTGTTGTTAGCTGTTTGCACTGGTCCACCAAAGTACACACCACTCATGCACAGCATGCACAGCGTGCTAGTAGATCACATACAAGGCAATTTCTGCTAAAATCGCCTGCCCCACCAAGTCTTACCTGTGTGTGAAATTATTTTTCGTCGATTTGGAGGCTTTGAAGCAGACAGCTGAAAAAACGGGAACTTCAAGCACTTCCCAGTTACTCTGTCACAGATGCCAGATGGACAATTGCAGGTTTTCCTGCACTCCATGCCGTAGGTACCGTAGGGACACTCTGAAAATAAAATTAAAAAATAAAAAAAATAGAGAAGGCCGTATAGCACTGCAGTCATCAGTGATCCAACTCAGCACTCTCAATAGCTGGCCTGCATATAATAGCTGGCCTGAAACTGCTGTAGTATTAAATTGCAAATATAAAGCAATATGCATATGCGAACATGTAATCACAGAGGATGTCATTAAAGGATTAGTATTGCATTTAGAGAAGAACACTTCCAAAAGTTTCTGAGCCCACTGCTTGGGCATGACATTACCTAACCTGGGGGACCCTCAGGACTCGGAGCTGCCCACACCGAGGCTGCCTGCAGCAGGAGCACGGCACCAGCTGGGAGACAGCCACCAGCATGACCCTGAGGAGCTCTCCAGGGTGGCAGTGCATCCTCCTGTCCCCAAACCCCGGCGAGGTGAGGAACGCTCCCAGGGATGTGCAGGGATGTGCATGTATGAAAAGACTACTCAAAGGTCTGCCTTCCGCTGGCCAGCAGCAGCAAGCTCACACACATCTTCAGCCTAGCGAGTAAGTGTGCTCAAAAAGGATCACGGCACTAGAAGGTCTGTCTGCTGATATACTGCATCTGGCCATGTACTGCCCCATTTCTGATCTCCCATCCCTGAGCAAGCTGGCAGAGAAGCACCAGAAGGCAGGTGTCAGGTTGGAAACTAAAGTTTCTTGGCAAAGATTAAATCAGGTGCAGAAGGTTTGCCCCATCCCATGACAGATATAGATTGCTTGATAGGGGATGCTTTGCCTGTGCTAGATTGTGTAATGCTTCAGAGTGTTTAGGCCTGGTGTCACAACACTTTTCATCCTCTCTTTTTCTGTTTTCCTCTCTTTTGCTGTTTGTACATTTGCAGGACCCAAGCTTAAATGATGGAGACAAGGAAAATCCAGTTCCAGCATCCTCTTTCCAAACCACCCAAGAAGAGATCATCCCAAGTGGTGTTTAGGGTGTAGCAGGAGAAGGATCTGTATGCTCAAACTATCCTTTCCAACCCAGGGTGTATGGTCACCCTAAATGAGAAGTCCCAGAGAGTTTCCCTTTCAAGTCCTAAAAGCAGATGAATTCTGTGTTAGACCAAGGATCCATCTAGCCCATGCTGCCACAAAATACTTCAGAAAAATGATGATCATAGCACATATGATACTTTCCTGTCATGACTTACCACATGTGACACCTCCCTATCATGTCTTCCTTTTCTCTCCCATTTCAAGCTCTGGGAATTCCCAAACCAGACATGGTTTCTGTGCATTTAACAACCCACAACACAGTTGTCCTTCTCTGCCCAGTTTCCTCTTGAATCAATGCAAATATGTAGTTTTGCTATACAACCTAGACTATCTGGAAGATCAGGCTAATGAGGCCAACATTTGACAGTTCTCTGCATGCCCAATGGGTATACATTTGTAAAGAAAAAGCACTTTAAAAACAGCCAGCTCCCTCCTGGGCACTGTGCAGTGACTCCCTCCAGCTCAGAGGACCTCACTGAGCTTTGTCACCTTCCCCAGCAAGGGGGAAGCATCCCAGCCAAGGATGCTCTTTGATCAGCAGTTTGTTCACATAAAGCAAAACCCAGATCCTGACCAAAAAAAAAAAAAATAGTCTGCTTGTGCAGAGTCCTCCCTGAAAGACAAGCTGCGAGGGCTGACAGCATGGGGCATTAATCTGCGTGTTGTGGCTGCTCAGCCACCCAGCTCAGCGATGTGGGTTGCAAAGCTGGGCACAACAGAGTGGAAAAAAGCCTGAGTCCACAGCGCTTGGCTCCATGTGCAGTAATCCTGGCCTTGATGATGCTCGTCAGGTCTGGTGAAACTGAGAGATCTGAGTCAATTCTGCCGTTCAAAGGTTATGTTCAGCAGGAGCCTGCTCCTACGTTAATTAGCAAGTAGCCTACCATGATTTAAGTGAAACAAGAGCAGACTCTCACTGTGACAGAAATGTCTCAAACTAAGAGTCTATTTACAAATAGAAGGACAAAGCACCTTTCTTCCTTAGTCTGATTTGGATGATAATAACATTGTTACTGATAAGAATACGATACACTCTTATAACACTTTTTAGATAAGAACCACCAAAAATATTAATTAATACTCAGAAAACTGCTCAGACACACACAGGGCATACTCTACACATTCTAGAATTAAGAAATTAAAGAAAAGAGAACTCAGGTTATTTATCTACAACTCTAAAGTAAATCAGTCACATTAGAGAGAATCCAATCACACTGGCTACATAAATTATTACAAGCATGAAATTTATTAAAATGAGTGAGTGATCTACTATCACGGTTATAAATGCATACTTAAAATAATAATACTTGGTCTGATGAAGTTCACATAGTTACAGAAAGAGATTGCACTATCTCAGAGCTGATATCTCAGAGCTGATCAGAGATTAAAAAGAATAATTAGAAATGAGATATATATATAGTATTATATATCTATAACATCTAGTGCAAATCTGTATATGGGGAATACAAGCTTTAAATACCAACTTAAAGTTTAGCTATGGCTTTATTGAAATCAATGAGAGAGTTTTCATTGACTCACTGGGAGAAAGAATTTTACATTTTCTACAGAGCTTCCAAGACTCAGCTACAGAGATTCAGATCTCATGTCTCTCAGTGTTGCTTTTTTCCCATTTCAAGCTTTCTATTGAAAATACATTTACATGAGGTTATTGAAAAGTACAGAATAGTTCAAAAAACTGTTAAAAGAACTAGAGCTGGTACCTTGCACTGCAGCATTTTTAATACACTGAAGATCAGTCAGCTATCTCTGGAAAATACTATTTTGGTGGGTGCACCAAAGTTACTATCTTTATGCGTAAATTCTAACCTTTAGAGACAAGAGGAGTGTTTTCAGTTTCACCCTCAAACATGCACATTAATACATTTTTACATACCAACGTAAATAAACGTGTGCTCTATGCAAGTCATCCTGAATGATTTTTGCAGCGTCTGGTCCTAAGTCATGCCTTGAGCTGAGACTATTAATACTCCTAACATTTAACTGCCAAAACGCCTCTGTGTTTAAGGAAGTTATTCAGAGGCATATCTGTATCTGCTTACTGAAGTGGTACACGAACACAGGAAAACTCACTGCTTCCACGCTTTGCAAAGCATCAGTTTTACTTACTTTAAAAGCTTTCCTCCTACCTCTCAGCAGCTTGATACCCCCTCTCCTTTAGAAGATTGTCCTTTTTGCACAGAACAACAATAGCTCTTAATTGAAAAATGCCGTCATGACGAAAGACATCAGCATGCAGCCTACCTGGCGTCAGCTGGGAGCAGTGGCTGCCTGCTCCTCTCCCCTCCAGCTCCTGCTCTTTATCCCTGCCCGTCACGCAGGAGGGTCTCTGCCTCCCCTGACCACATCCCCGGAGCAGCTGGGTACCTCAGAGGCAGGAGTGAATGAGGCACGACAACGTCCCATGGCAAGGTTGGACGTGCAAGATTAAGGTCTCTGCAAGTTACACAAAGGCACCCAGCCGCTCAGCAGAAGGGTCAGGACTAGCACCTGTGTCTCCAAAGTCCCAGTCACAAGCCTTATCTCTGTGCACAACCCATCCAGATTTCCTCACAGGTGTCCCCAGGTCTAAACAACACTCTCCCATCAACAAGGCTGTTCCTTCCTACGTGTAACACCTGTTAATACCAGCAGGTATTTTTCACTTTCTTCTTGGCTAGGGGCCTGTTTCAGACCTTCCAAGCAAGAGGCAAGTCCTACAGGTCGGCTGCTGTCAAACTGCCACAGCGGGTGCATGCAAAGTGAAGGTCGTTACCTTTGCAGATACCAAATTCATCACCAAAGTCATCCTCCTCAGTGTAAAACTGGCACTTCAGCCCCGGGCCACACTTGACACCATCCATACCGGAGACGGTGCGGTAGCAAGTCTCCCCCAGCGCGGCCGCGCACACCCTGCAGCAGCCGCAGTCATCCAGCACCGTCCGCTTACAGCGCAAGGTGCTTTTGCACGCATTGCTCTCACAGGGCTCGGGGCAATCTACTGCATATTTCGCACTCCAAGCGGTTCCAGCGTGCATGGGCGTCAGCAGGAGTGTGAGCAGCAGGAAGACCTTCATGTCTTGCGGGGGTCAATGCTCGGTCCCAAAGAGCAGGTTTTAATGTTCAGCCCGGTGCCTGGTGCTGAGGGAAGCAGCAGTACAGAATCCAAAGCAGTAGCTGCACACATCAGCCTACAAGTTTATGAGCTTTATACAGCGTGTTGCCCACATGCTGCACCGTCGTCAGCTTCCTCAATCCGGCAGCGCTGCTCCTGCCAGCCTCCCCTGTTTCAGTTTATGAAATCCAGGATGAAGGTTGGATTAGCACTCTGCTGCCATCCAGGAATTGAAAAGCCTGAGCTGATGTAATCTGTTATGTTTAGTTGGTTGTTTTGCATGAGGACTGAAAACTCTCTCACATCCGTCTCAAATGCTCAAGGACGTCTGCCAAAAGGAAAGAAAAAAAAACACACACAACCAAAAAAAAAAAAAAAAGAGAGAGACAAGTAGGTTGCATACCTTCCTTCAGGACAGGGATGGCTCTGAGGCGGGCGCTGCTGACAGCACCACTCTGCCCTGCACACACAGCTCCTGCAGCCAGAGGAAAATCACACCGACTCGCCTCCCAGCTCAAAAGGATAATTTTGCAAAGAGCAAAGCTTTGCTTTCCCCTTCGAGGGGAGGTGGGCAGTTGCTGCAAAGCGCAACGTGAGATCATGCCATTTAATGTCCGAGTTCAGATATTTCAGCACCGTTTTTCCTGCCTGCTCTGAAATGGTACTTTTTAATAATTATTTAGGTGGGGATGAATTAAACATTTCACTCAGAGGTTATTGCTAGAAACAGGTCAGACAGAAACCAGAATTTTGTGGGATCTTCCGCAGGAAGTTGAGGAAAATGGTCAATGGGATGCCCCTGACCTCACAACCAAAGGGGGAAATCCCCATCTGTCACCAACACCGGCTGCACAGCCCAAATGTGGATCCGGAGGGACTGATTCTCCCCTCCTTTACACTACCTCTACCCTGACCAAGCTCTGTGGGATGCCCTGGTGTTGCTCCTGAATGAAACTAATGTAAATAAACTGAAAATAAGCCTCAATTTCCCCTCAACCCTTCTTAGACTTCATTCACGCTGCCAGAGACTTGACAAGAAACAGCAAACAAGCTAGGAGTTCAACACAACAGACGAGCCACCAGAGAGACGGAAATTTCTGCTCTAGAGAAAGATCTGCAGGAAAGGAGAAAAGGAACAAACCTAATCATAGAGAAATCTCTGAACAGCAAAAATTGCTGCCACCGAAGTTAGTGGGAAGAGAGTCAAAGTAAACTTGTAGGTGGCTAGCTTGCCGTTTGGGAATCCTGCATCTTGCGTGGGCTGAGGATGCTGCCAGGAGGTTGCCAAATAGAAGGAAAGGCTGGAAATATGCTGGAAATACAGGGGATCAGGAAAGCCTTTTCTTCATGAATGCAAATGTTTATTGATAGGTCCTAAACAAAATGCTTGAC
This sequence comes from Anas acuta, assembly GCF_963932015.1. Taxonomy (NCBI): domain Eukaryota; kingdom Metazoa; phylum Chordata; class Aves; order Anseriformes; family Anatidae; genus Anas; species Anas acuta. The sequence continues at coordinate 13,748,644 of NC_089017.1, forward strand.
TCTTCTGCCTTGCAAGGAGGCAAAGAAAACCAACATATAGTACGTTGCATTTTAGGAAATGTTTCTGGTACATGTGGTATATGTGGCCATAACAGAGAGGAGAGGAGAGGAGAGGAGAGGAGAGGAGAGGAGAGGAGAGGAGAGGAGAGGAGAGGAGAGGAGAGGAGAGGAGAGGAGAGGAGAGGAGAGGAGAGGAGAGGAGAGGAGAGGAGAGGAGAGGAGAGGAGAGGAGAGGAGAGGAGAGGAGAGGAGAGGAGAGGAGAGGAGAGGAGAGGAGAGGAGAGGAGAGGAGAGGAGAGGAGAGGAGAGGAGAGGAGAGGAGAGGAGAGGAGAGGAGAGGAGAGGAGAGGAGAGGAGAGGAGAGGAGAGGAGAGGAGAGGAGAGGAGAGGAGAGGAGAGGAGAGGAGAGGAAGTAATAATTCAATAAATAATAAGTAACAATTCAGTACTTCTAATCACAGTCGGCAGATGCAAGAAGTTTACATGCCTGTTTTCACACGTAATTCAAGATGACAAACAGTGAGTTTAAAGTGTAAAATTAAAACATCAGGGCTGAAGTCTCACACAAACTGCACGAGTTCTACCGGTAGCCATGAAGAGCAGTAGTAGACAACCTTATCTTCAAAATCGCATGTAGCTGTCCTCTGGGAAGGGAGGGAAATACTGTAAGCATGGAAGTGAAGACCGCAGCTAAAACTGTGGGGAAACAAAAGTGTAAGATTATAGCGGGGAGATAAATCAGAAATGGATGTACTACCCTCGACCCCGTCACAGTCACAACACAGCCAAAGCAGGGCAGTCACCGTTTCAAGCCTCACGCCTCAAACTCTTTGCAAGGGTGAAATAGCACAAAGCAGCAGGTTGCATACTCAGTGCACAAGACCTTACAGGTCTGGAGCAACCAGGAGCATGAACAGTCTCCCTTAAGTCACTCCCTCAAGTTAATTCACACCTGCCCTTAAATTCAGATCTGCTTGTTCACTAACAGGTAACAGAAGAGTGTGCAGACCCATCCACACATGCACTTTGGCATTTATGCCTGGTAATAAACATCAGCTGGTAAAATCCTTTTATGTATGTATGTTTAGGAAATGCTCCTTGCATGAACACCAAATGAGATCTGAAAAGGCAGCATTTCACATTTGGGTTTCTCACAGGGAAAATGTCCTAGGGAGATGATAAATAAAAAAATTACACACAGATGTGGTGAGGAAAAGAAATCGTAAAAGAAATCAGCACACTCCCCTAGCAACAAGCCAATATTATTTGGAATAAAATGGAAACTGCATTCTGTGCTTGGAGCTAGAAGCCAAAGTAAATTATTACAATGGATCAAAAAATACATGTAATGGAAGAAAACAATATGAATAGATAGAGGTCTGGCTAATACATGAGTGTCATAGAGAAAATAATGACCTTCCACACTGTCCACTGACTGAGTTGTGAAATAAATCCTGTGTTCAATCCCTCTGGTATTAGTGTTTCTTTGTTGTTTTACCTGTTCAATCCATTAAGCTTTTCTTTCCAATGAACAGCTTGATCCTGTAAAGCCCTGAACTAAGTTCTCCCTTGAAAATTGCTGCGATGGGAATTAATGAAGCTTCCCCAACTATCAACAGCAGAAAAATTGGCACCATTATTTAACTTGTGGTACAAATATACTTTAAATGTGGGAGATTTTCTGGATCACATCAGATCAGTGCTAGAAATTTTTCAAATTTACAGTACAATTTGTCTTGGTGCCAGTTTACATCATAATTACATCACCATATATAAGGTTTGTCATTCCTGCTGGAAGCAGGAAGGGTTTCAGCCCTTAGGTCTGACAGGGAACTGAGCGACCACAGCTTCAACATCAGTGAGCTGTGAACTGTGGTTCCAGCTGAGTACTTCAGAGCACAATTTTTCTACTTTGCTAATTATCCATTTCTTAAGCAATAGCAACTTGTGTGAGGGTCTCAAGGTTGTATTTATACCTTATGAGAAGTCTGACCCACTTGTTAAAGATAGTCATGAAATGACACACCTTGTGACACATGATTAACCTGTGGCTGGTACACAGAAGTCTATCCATTAGGCCAATACTCCCAGGCTTAGTTCATTTTACTCTTCAGATCAAGTATCCATCACTTCTAACTTAAGTATTTTGATCGCTGCAGTCATCCAGCCTTTTGAACATGTAAAGTTGGGATAAGCAGGAAGCACTAATACCTCCTTGAACATTGGAAAGGTTTAACACATGACCCTTGTTGCTGATTTCCAAAAGGCAGTCCCTAAACTAAAAATATGATACCATGCATTCCTGAATGATCCAATGTTTTCCCAGGCTTCCTTTACAAAAAGCCATAAGCACAATACTACACCTCAAGCAAAGATTCAAAGGGAAACACCGAAAGGAAGCTGAGCTGCAAAGTCCAAAATAAAAAGCCAGAAATAGGAAGTAAAAGATAAGAATCAGGAAAGTGAGATAGCAGCAAGGACTCCCCTTTGTATGATTTCTTTTCTTGTATCTTTTCAATGAGTTGCTAATTACTCTTTGTTTCGACTGTAGCATGGCAACTGGGCTTCACTCTGGTAAAAATAGATGCTTTGGGACATTTCCTACTTGCTGTCGGCAAGAGGTATTTACATCCTTTCTCCAGGCAGACCAGGTGCTATGCAGAGAACTGGGCAGACTGGACACCTCTATGCAGACTTCAGTAGCTGCTACAGAAATGGCTGGATATGGTAGCATTATCTGCAGAGATCCTCAGGAGCTACAGCCACAGCATGTTCAAAGCATATTAAAAGCAAGCCCAGTCTGAGAAATGGAAGCCAAACTGCATGGGGAAGCAACACAGCTGCACATAACTTTTTGTCTTTCTATCAATTAATTTGTGAATTAAGTCAAATAATTCCACTGAGCTTGGAGAACATGTTTAAGAGACCAAAAAAAAAGTATATCAGAGATGTGGAAAAGGTCTACTACATGGTAACAGTGGTCAGCATTCTCCGAGGCAGGCATGTCTAGGTTTGTCACACACCATAAATATGCAGTTGAATTGGGAAAAGTTAATGAAAAATGTGTTGTGATTCTTTCATGCTGAAGTCTTTATTTGCTACTTTAAAATCATCTACATTTCCAGAGGAAGAAAGGCTTCTCATTACTGACCATTTCTAAGATCTACAACAGTTAGTTTCCTGAAAGTATGAAAAAGTCACATACCTTGTCTACTTCAGAAAATCTACTTCACTGGGTATAATGCTAAACTTGATCCTTCACAGCCCAGACTAGAGCCTCACCTTCACTTCCTCACCACCTCATCAAAAGTTTTGTCAGCAGCTTTCTCTTGTGAGAAAGAGCTACATGTCCACCTAGGAGACTGTGGCTTTTTCCACAAAGAGAAACATCTCTGCTGCTATTCATAGGAACTGATTTTCAAGCACCTGGGGTAAAAAAGAAAAAAAAAAAAATCTTGGACATGAATTTCAGGTAAAATAAACCAGTATGTCAGTATGTGAATAATGTTTTTTTGCATGTTTTACTTAGGTGCTCAGGTGCATATATTTTGCCCTTATAGTACACAGTTTTAAACCTGAGATAATGTGAGAGAGATTTTGCTTCTTGCTATTTCATAGAAGTAGCTGATGTAGGAATATACTGATTGCTGTATTGCTATGCAGGAGTTCACTGTAACACAAGAATAAAACATGAGACTTGAAAAAGCGTTTTAATTAGATTTTTTATTATATAAATTATAACACAATGGTCAACAAAAATGGCATATATCATGAATTTTATTCTTTTCCTACCTGGTATGATCTGTAAATGTATTCTTATTTTACCAGTTTCTGACAACTAATCTGAATTCCTAGATGAAAAATATTTGTTCTTAGCACCTGTACAGAATCTCAGTGCAGCACTTGGTTTTCAGGTCCTAGCTATAAATTTCAGAAGCAAACTTTTTAGGATTGGTGGGGCATATCTTTTTACTTGTAGCCCAAGCTAATTTTGGTCTTTGTTCTTTAAGAAAAAAAAGCAACATCTCTGTACACAATGATGGGAATAAAACCATACCTTAGACATTAGTGTGATTTCTGCTTTTCTGTACTAAAACACGTTTTTGAAAACGTTGTTCCATTTAAGCAGTGTTATTGTCTTACAACATTAACATTTATGAAAACGGTTTAGCTATGCTTTTATTATAGTCGAGACTATGTATATTGACTAAGTAGCTGTTTCCTGTAATGAATGACAAAGCTATTAAAAGCTCAGCTCATGCTGTGCTCCTTGGGATGCCAACAAGAAAGTCTGTGGTCATATGTGTGAGATGTTGTTACTTGTTGTGTTTGGGACAGGTGTCCTCATGAGTTAATATTTCCAGGTACTATTTGCAATATCACTGGGACCTTTCCACTTTTTTTAAAAAAAAAAAAAAAAAAAAAAAAAAAAAAAAAAAAAAAACCTGCTAATTCATTTAGATAAGCAATACGATGAAATGTTTATCAACCATTTTTTTTTCATTGGGAAGAAATCTCTCTTCCTTTTCATAAGTACCCATCTTTGAAGCATAAGCACTTACAAGAATAATTAGATGATCCCAGAAAGGCCATAAGAGGAAATCAGCATCTCCTAGGTGATAAAATTTCAGGGAAGAGGCAGCCAAAGGCTGAAAGCAGCAAGGACACTGGTGGGAGCTATTAAAGAAATTTCCATTGTGATACATGCACCTTCTTTCCCTAGGATAAGTGGCTGTTTTTATCCCTGCTTTTCTCTGCCTCACAATCTTTTCATCTCACACTTAGTCTTAATTCTCCTGTTTTTCTTCAATGCTGACATTTCATTCTCTTTATTTAAATGTCCTCTCTCTCTCTGTTTTACAGCTTTATTCTTCACAAGTCTACTTATGCCACATGCAAAATATCCCCTAAACTAAGAGTGGAATAAGAATATGCCCTTTCAGCCCATCTTCACTGTTTTCTCTTGCTCAGTCATCACACTTGCACACATCTTGGCTAGCCATCCTGAAGCTTCTGAGAATTTGGGCTACCTGGTGCAGAACCTTCTTCAAGCAAGAGAACCTTGACAGTTGTTCTTCAGGCATTTCCATGTTATATGCAATTGATATCTACTTCAGCGAACGGATTTGGACACAATTTAAATGAAAAACTTGGTTTCCATGAAAAAGGTTGCCAGTCAAGGTCTTGCAGAACAATGCCCTTGGTGGGACCTAGCACCAAGCAGGTCAACAGATCCATTTGTTTCCCCAAGGAGTTAGCAGGATTTTCATGTATGCACATGCTTCCTACATCCTTTGTCCTTTGCCTCATTAATCACATGTCTGTATTTTCAAATATTTGAATACATTTCCCTTTTTTTATTGCAGTGCACATATTGTGGGTGAACACAGATGCCCATGACATAAATGTTCTGCCACCCATTTCACTAGGGCCGTGATTTCACACAACGCTTTCAGCACATTATGATCTCCTCTGCTGCAAAGAAATGAAAGACAGTTCAAAGCTTTTTTTGTGTGTGTGTTTTCCCCTCAAAGGAAAGGAATGTTTGCAAACAAGCTCTAATTAGAAAGCAATGAGGGGTAACAGCTGCACATTGCCTGTGATAAGTTTGTGTTTCATTAAACAACAAAACTGCCAGAAAGCTTAGAATTATAAGCCATAAACCTAAAAATGCCTCATCACTTCCAAGTCTATTTTAGCACAGATCTCATTATTTTCTACCTTCTTAATATATTGCTAAAGAAAAAGTCTTATCACTAAGCAGTGTTACAAGTGCAGAACACAACACTGTGTTCTTTTTCAGACAAACTTGCCTTCTGCTTCAGCTCAGGGAGACCTACTATTCTAAATCTGTGCCTAATTTAAATCGACTAAATTAGTGCATAAATTCTGGATTGACTTTAAGATGATTTTTTGTTTACTGATATTTATTTATTTACTTTTATTATTATTTACTTTTATTTATATAAAGAAAAAATTTAATTCAGAGCTGAAAATCTCCTTGAAATGAATTGATTTTCTTTCCTCACTGAAAGAATATACAAAAAACTTAAGCACTGGCCTATTTTAACTACCATCTAATGGCAGGTAAAATATGTTCAAATGAACCAAACCAACTTTGAGTGGGACTTCTTAGAAATTTGGTAATTTATACGCATTTATATTCCTGCAATATATTTGAGTGAATGAAGTAAAATATTGTGAGTTCATTGCTTTACTTTATTCATAGATCAACTCAAATTATTTAATCAGAAACTTGATGTTAATTTTCAGTCATATAATCAAAAGCCCAGAAGCTTAATCTTTTAAGATAAATGCTTGGGGAAAAACAAATAAATAGATGGACAGATAGATAGATATAATTAATTTTTAAAAAAACTAAATTATTCAAAGCTGCAGCTGTTTTCCCAAATTATGAATCTGCCAGGTTGAACATGTGATTTCTGCACAGAGGTATACTCCTCTTTAGCTTTATTTTTTGAATTATCACAGACTGACCACAGGTTATTTTAGCTTCCTGTTGCTGATAAACTACATAAGCCTGCAGAGTTTCTGAAATATTTTGCAATAAGAAATATCAGAAATTAGATGATTTATACAAAATAGTACAGATACCATTCAGCCCCAAATGCTGTAGTCCAGTTGACCCCATGAATCCTTTTCACGGTGCCAGGGGTTGATCTACAATGTGACAGATGTCTGGCTGTTGGGTTATCTCATCCTGCCTGTCAAAGGGGACCAGGAGAAGGCCAGCTACTGATGGTTATTGACAGGAGGAAGCAGCCCCAAAGCTGTGGCCCATGAGATATTCCCTAATATGGATCCCATGAGGGCAGCTTGGCCAGAGATTGGCAACAGTATCTTCAGTTCTACCTTAAGTGGTTTATTCTGTTTTCTAAAATGTAAAAAGCTTTTCATTTCATAAAGCAACGCTAATAAGAAAATGAGCCTGTTCTCTACAACTAGAGGGAAAGGACATTGTTGTTGTTGTCTACTGCCTGTTGTAAGTGCATGAACCAGGACTCATGAATGAGTGCTTGTGCCCATTGAAACCCACCTACAGTCACCAGCAGTGTTTGGCTAGGCAAGTGAGTAATTGTGCACTCTCTGTGAACAATTGTTACTTCAACTCTGCTAAGACCAGTGCTAGGACAGGACTGTGGTTTTTGGAACAGGTTGCACATGCCCTGGGGTGAAAGCCACATCACTGTCAGCATGGTTCGCTGCTATTTGAAAATGCCAAGGCTTTTGCATACAAGATAGTCCTCCTTCTTTTCAAGCATCTGCTTTTATCTGATACCAAGGGGGCTGAAAAGATGATTTATGTGGCTTTGGTAATGGCAGTTTGAGATATGGATGTTCCAAGAAACCTTGACATCAGATTCTGATAGGTAAAGTCCCCTACATGATTTCAAGATAACCTGAGCAACCATGTGCCATTTATTCATTTAAACAGAAATCATTAATTAACTACTCATGCTACTCATGACTAATAATTCTTGATTACAGTAATTTACAAGTGATTAACATTTTTTTTTCATTTTCTGAATCACATTAGTTTTGATTATTACTTGTCTTTTTTTTTTTTTTTTAATGTGGCTGTGAAGAGGCTTGATATTTTATCTAAATAAAGGCTTTGTGAGAGTGTGTTCATAGGGAAGAATTCTTATTTTTTACAATCAAATGTGCATATGAATGAGATTTGTGAAAATCAATTACTTATTCATTGAATCTATGTTGTGGTTTAACCCAGCCGGCAGTTAAACACCACACAGCCATTCGCTCACCCTCTCCCCTCCCTCTATGGGATGGGGGAGAGAAATGGAAAAGTGAAGCGTGTGGGTTGAGATAAAGACAGTTTATTAAGACAGAAAAATATAATAATAATAATAACAATAATGATGATAGTACTACTAATGTGTATGAAACAAGTGATGCACAATGCTATTGCTCACCACCCACTGACCAATGCCCAGCCTAACCCAGAGCAGTCTGGCTCCCCTCACCCCAGCTAGCCCCCCCTACATATTGTTCAGCATGACCCCATATGGTACGGAATACCCCTTTGGCCAGTTTGGGTCAGCTGTCCTGGCTCTGTCCTCTCCCAGCTCTTGCTGCACCCCCAGCCTGCCTGCTGGCAAGACAGAGTGAGAAGCTGAAAAGTCCTTGGCTTGGTGCAAGCAGTGCTCTGCAACAATTAAAACATCGGTGTTTTTATCAGCACTCTTCTCATCCTAATCCAAAGAGATTAGAACATAGAACTCTACCAGCTACTAGGAGGAAAATTAGCTCTGTCCTAACTGAAACCAGGATAACATAGTATGTGCATTTGGAAGTTGCTAAGATCTGTTAGTTTCTGTTCTAATTTTGATTAAAAATAAGGTTTTATCTTTCTCATGGAGTCGCACTTTGTTGTGACAAGGATGTGGGTCTTGCTGCAGCTTTTAGGATCAATCACATTTTTTCTAATTGGTGGCTGATTTATAAGGCACATTTCACAGCTAATTTCAAAGGCTTTGAAGCAACCTGTTCCATGGTAAATTTAACCTACATGCATTTTGATACATATCTGTTATTACATATTATTAGTAAATCCAAGAAGATTTTTTCAGAAGTTTGTGAGGTTATAAACATATTGGAATGGAGGTATCTGAAACATGTGCCAAATCTTTAATAAGATGAGGATAAATTTTGGAAACTGGTAAATCATGACTAAAAGATATTAAGCATTTAAAAATCACATGCTAAAACTTGTCAGCCTATGGTAAACTGACCTATTGAGACTTTGAGTATCCTCTGGGTTTGTCTTTAATTCTCTTTGGTAAATATCCAAGAAAATTATCTGGAAAATCTGATGGCTTTGTTTGTTTTAATTCTGTTCTCTAAATGTTTCTTCCTGATGCCAGATTAAGGTGCCCAAGATGAAAGTTACTTTTATTAGCTTGCTAGACAGGCAGGTGGTTCTGTAGCCAGAAGATAAAACAAAGACTTAGACTAGAAGCTGTGGAGGCTATCCATGCTCCAAACACATCATGTTTTCAGGAAGCAGCATTTGTTGACAATAGATAATGCCACCCTCTATACTGAGAACTAGAAGTTTGTTTAAAGAAAAAAAAATTATTCCCACATTAGACATAAAATGCATTAGATGCACAGCCAAAACAAGTACAAAACATCAGTCAGTACTGCCCAGTACAAAGGCGAGGTGGCAGAAGGAGCTAAGGACTAAAACTAACTAGTATGCACATCCCTGTGAGATGTGTGAACATGGGTTGTCAGCCCCCTCTGTTGGATAGAGAGCTGTTAACCATATAACAGCACAGTGTGCTCTCTGGAAGCGCCATACATCACATGTCAGTGCCATATGTCATGTCATGCATGGTCTGGTCAGCCTTAGGGGCTGCTGTCCATGCCCAGCCATGAGTATGTGACAGGTGATGAACAACAGCTCGGATTCCTTAGCACATACTCCTTAAGAAATGCTGCATAACCCGAAGACCTCAGTAAAAACAGAAACAGTTGCAAATGTAAAAACAAAAGTGAACTCGGGAGAGTCTATGTGTACTCAAAGTTAACTCAGTGTAGACCTTGCTACAAAGTGCAAGTGTAGATGGGAACCTGGTCCTGGCCTAGGGCAGAAGGATTCCTGGGACAGGACTTCTTTAATCCACTGTGAACTTTCCAGTAAAAATAAAAACAGATAGTATGGGAGACCTCATCTGGTGTAAGCTGGCAAGAAATGTGAAAGTGTTGATTTGTGACAGGTTGAAAGAAATAAGACTGGATTCCTCCTGCTGAAGGAAAGTGGAATTGCAAATGCTGTGCTGGAAACCTGAAATCTTCAGTAAACTCCAGCACAAGCTGCTAAGTATGAGCTCCTCTCAGTTGAATAAGAGCATAAGCTTAATTTCTTCAGGCTTCATGGGTATTTGGTATTGTTCAACTGGAGCTACTTTCTGTGGCTTTCCTGTTTTCAGCTCAGTTCTGTGAACCACCCAGCAGAGGTTTCAGCAGCAAGTGATACTAGTGGCCAAGCAGTTTAGCCAAAAACTCTCAGCCATCCCTAAACCTTTGCCTACCCTGTGCTGCAGGGTAGTCAGCTTTCTACCATGTGCTTTCACTGTAGTTAATAAAATGCAGAATTGCAGGGCATTTTGCTTCTCTGCTGCAAAACTCCTACCACAGTACCTGGCCCACACTGCACATAACCCGGAGGGGCTTGTGGGCAGGAACTCTTGCAAGCCACGGGGATCTGAGCCCCTATAACGAGGAAGACGTTTATCACCTTGTTTTTTCTTGGGTGTGTTGACACCCCACAAAACTTTTACAAAATTGCATTCAGTTTCAACAACCAAATTGATGGGTGTTTGTGAATATACAGCTTTCTGAATGTGGGAGACAAGTACTACGGCATAGGAACATTCAGCCTTGCGCCTGTTACACAAAAAGATGAGGCACTGATCTATTTATCTGCATGCAACTATGAGCATGAAAGCATTTGTCTTACAAAAGCAAACTGCTTATTGAAAGCAAGACTAGTTCTGATATTATATGTAGACACGTTTGAATGTGTGTGCATATAAAACCCAGGTGTACATGTACTACCCAGCCCCTAATCCTCATAAAGCAACCCACAGGGAAATTACATTGATATAACTGCCAGCCAGGGAGTTTTGCTCTGAGAACAGGCAGTAACCTCCAAATTGCAGCCATCAAAGTGTACCATAGACTGCAGTACAACAGTATCCCTGCAGCAGCAATCCCTCCAACTAGGCTATATTGACTTACCCTGTGCATGGCAATGGCAGCCATGTAAGAACTGTCATGTGAAATGAAAAACTATATTGCTCTGAGAGCAATCACGTAGCATAAAATGGAGAATAGTTGTAGAGGCAGCAGGATTTATCTGACTGTGCTGTTACTTGCAGTATAGTCTGTAAACAAAGCCAGAGAGAAACAGTTTATAAGAAATATCTGTGGGACTGTTACTATTTCCAATGTAATTTTAGGTGTGCTATTTTTGCTCATTTCCCTCCACTGCCTCAGAGCTTAGTACAGCTTTGCCGCCTATGACTAGTCAAATTACCTAAGCAGCAAGTATGCAATGACCAAAATCCTAGCCAAAAATGAGTGATTTTTCTAATTTCTGCCTTAGCAGACTTCAAGCATTTGCAGGATGGCGGGGTTGGGCTGGCTATATCTTGAGTGAGCCCCACGTTTGGGTGGCTCGTGACGTCAGGGGGATTGCTGGTTACACTGTGCTGCCCACAGACATCTCCCTGTGGACTCCAGGACTCTCTCTCCAGGACTTGGACCTGCAGTGGGCCCAGCTCCATGGGACAAGTGACCGTGGGTAGACTGAGGAGACCCCAGGGACTGCTTGGGGCAGTTAAGGCCTGCTGGTGCCCTCTGGGCCTGGTGGCAATGCCCTTCCACTTGCTACACAACCCATAAAGAAAGATGGTGTAAATGAAGTAAAGAGATTATAGGGGGTCACACATACAGTATCTGAACTGGAATTAACTGCTGGCTTATGGTTTCCACACTGTATCACTTCAGTGAATCTATGACATGGTCCTGGGCCCCTGCTTGAGTACGAGTATTGGACCAAATGGACTTCAGAGGTCCTTCCAACCTCAGCCTTTCTGATATTACCCATCAGTAGCAGGGATAAGACTACTATAAGGGAAATCCTTGCCTTTGGGAGATGAAACACCAACATTACTGGGCTGTGGAGTGTGAAGAGTCTCCTGTAGAACAGGAAGTAAGATATCCTTGCTGTCATTTAACTTACAAAGGTAAAAGGGGCCAAATTATTTGCAACCCCCTTTGGGGACTTCCAGACAAAAAGTGTTAACAGCAATATGCTATTCTTTGCATTTTAATATCATATGCCTATTTTTTCCATTTTTTCCCAATTTCCATCTGTGTTCAAAGCCTCAGCAAATTCATTGACATCTTTTGACAAGTGTCCATGACCTTCAGTGAGAACTGGATGAAACCCCCATAAAACTTATAGGCAAGTTTCATTACACCATTACAGATCACCAACACGGCTTTGAAATGTCCATTTGCTCCTTTATTTGCAGAGCTTTTACAAGACAGCTTTCCTTTGCTCAGCTAAGTGATACAGCTGTTGATCAATAACCAAGGCAACCACACTGAAGTGCTGTAGTTATTTATTTGTGCCTCTGAAAGATCTCAGAGTTTACAGCATTTAATACAATAACCAAAGAACCAGAGAAACCCTGCAGATTGTCACTTCCAAATGCTTGGCAAAAAAAGAGATCTTGAGAATATTTGGAAGGTGATGGGAGAACAGCAAGCTAACCACAGGCTTATTCAGAAACACACCAGGTACTTCTGGTATCAGAAGTTTACTGAAATCCACAGCAAAATCACTGTGCTTTATTTGTTTGTTTGTTTGTTTGTTTGTTTGTTTTTTAATAGGTATTATACAAGCACTATATTTTTTTAGAGAAAGGTAGTTATGCTCGTTACAATGAACAGTAATGCTTTTTTCAACAGAAAATTTTAATTCTTTCTTCAACTGTGAAGAATGGTATCATGGACCAAGATCTGAAAAGAGATGATTTTGTTGATTTGAGCATGAAGAAAGGGAGGGAAAATAACCTAGAAGAAAAATGTGAATTATTTTTTTCACACTAACAATGTAAGATTAGCTGGAAAAAATATTTATCAGCTTATTATTTTAGATCTGAACATTAAATTAGTTAAATATTTAGTAACAGTTAAAGTATATAGTATTGAAAAAAATAAAAGTCAAACTGATGCATTTGAACATTTCAAGTTTTTTTACTAGTTTTGCTCATTCAGTACACATTTCATTAACTATCAGTCTGAATTTGAATTTTTCTGTGAATACACATTCAAAAATATTGCTTTATCCCAGTCACAATGGAAAAGATGAGTAGTACTTTCCAATCACACCAAAAAATAGGGTGAAATCCAATACAAATTGTGTTGTCTAAGAGGCAGTTTCCTACTAAAGATTAGTAAACATTTTATTTATACAAAAGGGAATATTTTCAACTTTCTCATAAACCTGTGGTGGTGTTAGTAAAGGAGTAAAGCTAGGACCTACTTTGTAAAGTTGGCAGTGTAAGGCAAAATCTAGTTCTAAAGCATAGCACAGTATCTATTAAATCTATTAAATGTCTTGCCTGTCTTAAGGCACTCTGTTATGGGAAACTATTTCTTTTATCCAGTCAATATAGTTTTTAGTCAGTCGTGTGTAAACTCCAGGCAAGTGTCCTTTGTGTCCTTTTCCACATTTGTCTCCAAAAGAAACAATCCCACTGTAGTGACCACAACAGATGAGCGGCCCACCAGAGTCTCCCTGAAAGAAAAAAAAAAAAGAAGAAAAAAAGAAAGAGAGCTATCAATGTGTTTGCTTCTATGAAGAGGAAAAAAAGATAAAATAAAATAAAATTTAATAAAATAAAACAATTTTTATTTTTAATTTAAATTTTTAATGAAATTTTAATTAAAAATAATATTTAATTTAATAAATTCAATAAAATAAATGATGTGTAAACACATCATTTTGGAAACATTGCTTCTGATCTGTTCTAACCTATGAAATGCATCAGATGGCATAGGGCACTTCAGGGGAGTTGGGTGAGGTATGAGGTGTGTGGATGCTTGTAAAGCCTGACGGAGTCTTTGATGTAAATGTCGTAGACCAGCACAGTGCTATTATAATCTCATTTCATTTTTTTTCAGTTTGTCTTTTTTATTGTTGTTATAAATTGAGTTACACTTCCGTAACAGCTGGCCTTTCTGGATTATCATAGAATCATAAAATCATAGAATTAGGCACAGAAAATGTCAAAAGGAAGATCTAAGCAGAAATTTTGAATGTACAGTTAAATTTGTACTGTTTGGATGGGGACATCTGGAAAGTATCAGATGATTCAGACTGAAAGTTCTTCTGTCCATCAGGTACAAGTGGATTCTAAGGAGAACAGCTTGAAGAAATGCACCTGAATTCAACTGAAGTAATTCCCAGGCTCAAAGTCCCATACTCTAGATCTTGTTTTGTACAGTGACCAAAACTACCCAAAGATTTAACACTGCTTTTTCGCAGCACTAAAATGTCTTATAAATGTGTTTAAATCCTCTATGAATCTGGTCAGCCTGCAAAGTGTCTAATGCTGCTTTGTTCCTCGTGAAAAGGAACAACTGTTAAAAGCACATCCCCTCATCTTTGTAACTGCTTCTTACCTTGCAAGCATCACTCCTTCGAAACTTCTTTTTCCCTGTAGCACACAACATGTTGCTGGTTATTTTCACTTTTTTTTTAATATACTGTTTTTCACAAATTTTTCTATCAACAATTTTAAGAGTTGTTTCCTGAAGACATTCTGATGGCTTTCGTGAAGATGTAATTCCCCATCCAGCCACCGTGCACTCTGTGCCATGTTTGATATCTTCAACATATTCAGGCAGACGCAAAGGTTGCACATATTTATTCAGATTTGCCACACGATCCAGCTGGAGAAAAAACAAATAAATAAATAAATAAATATGCTTTTTCATGCAGAGAGGAAGGAAGATATATATCACTAATTCAGTGGGCTAAATAGTCTATTTTTATATTTTTTACCAGCATTTTCTCTCCTAATAAACCACTTTTCAATATTTAGGAACTTATTCTGAACTTGCTTGCACTTCTGTGGATCCAGACGTACTTTCCTTATGTCTGTATAGTAATTCCATAACCATGGCAGCATTAATGAGTTCACACCCAGATTTCGCATTGATTACAGCAGGAAATTAAAAAACTATGCAGGTCTCGTTGTTAGATCTGTGTCCTGTTCAAGAACCTAACATGCCACTGAACTGCTGTGTTGAAATCAGTCTGGTGTTTTGCTGACATGCAGACAATTGAAATGGACCAAATAACAAAGATGTAAAGAAAAGTCATAAGCAATTAGATGTGACAGCAGAGACCTAAACTGTGAAAAAGTAGGTCTTGAAGTCTTTAGATTGACAGGCTTTTCCTCTGAGAGACTCAAAAGCGCTTAAATGATTCAAACCTTATGTGTTTTGTTGGCCTTTATGTGACAGATTCATCCTTCAGCATAGGCCAATTAAAGTCTGTAAATGCAAACATAATAAAACATGATTCCATATCCTCAACACATTTACTAAGGATTCGCAGCTACAGAACTAAGCTTATTTTCTGTTTTACACATGATTACTACACTACGACTGATTTCACAGGTGCTTACATGTTTTGCTGAATGGTTGTCAGTTAAATAATTCTGGCTTTATACATTTTTTTATCAAAGGAACTACAATAAATCAGATGTTTATCTCCCTCCAAAAACATGGATTATTGTGTCATATGCTGGTGGAAATTTCCAAAGATAGAAAGTTTATCACAAGTCACTTAACGCTCCACCACAGCAGAACTGTAGTAATGGGAGGTGAGCCCTGGTGCTACCACTATCCCTGTTACTATGTCAAATTCAAACCATGGATTTTATGCTATCTTCATCATTCTGGAACAGGGCTGTAACTTTCTGCTCTAGAAATAACGTTTTCTAGGGATCCATTTTGGTATAGTGTTCATGCTCATCAAATAACTTGGGGTTTCTGATAAGCTGGTGGTGGACGCAGGCACAGCCAGTGACATGAAACTGCCTGTCTTTGCACTGAAGTAGATGAAGAATTGTTACTGACATCTGAGGGAAGGGGCTTCTCATACTTGGACAGCGATAAGTCACTGAGGACACAAATGGCTGTAAACGCTCCAGCTAGTTTCAGAAAGAGACATTGCTAATTTCTTTCCTGTGTCATTACACCAAACTGGTAATAACATCTAACTATGAGAAATCAGGTTCAAGTCATCAGATCTTTTTCCATATAATTCCACCAATTATTTCAGAAGAGTGGTAATATTCTTAATATGGTGTTAAGAGCTGTAGTACTCTTAGTATCAGTTACTTTAAATATACATCTTGTCTTTCGTGTTAAAATAATTCTTGATTAACAGAACATAATATTAAAACATAGCCTGAATATAAGTCCATATGTGGTTTCTTAGGCATTGTACAGAAGTCATGACGTTTCTAAAGATATAGCAAGATGATCACAGAATCATAGAACAGCTGAGGCTGGAAGGGACCTCTGAAGATCGTCAAGTCCAAATACCCTTCAAGCAGGATCACCTAGAGGATGTTGAGCAGGAACAGCAGGATTTGTGTATCTCCAGAGAAGGAGACTCCACAGCCCCTCTGGGCAACCTGTCCCAGTGCTCTGTCACCCTCACAGTAAAGAAGTGCCCCCTCATATTCAGCTGGAACCTCCTGTGCTTCAGTTTGTGCCCATTGTCCTGTCTCTGGGCACAACTTAAAAGAGTCTAGCCCCACCTACTCAACACCCTCCCCTCAGATATTTATACACATTGATGAGGTCTCCCCTCAGTCTTCTCTTTTCCAGGCTAAACAGGCCCAGCTCTCTCAGCCTGTCCTTGTCCGACAGGTGCTCTAGTCCACTCATCATCTTCATAGTCCTCCTCTGGACTCACTCCAGTAGCTCCATGTCCCTCTTGTACTGGGGAGCCCAGAACTGGACACAATACTCCAGGTGGGGCCTCACCAGGACCGTGCAAAGGGGCAGGATCACCGCCCTTGGCCTGTTGGCAACACTCTTCCAAATGCAGCCCAGGATCCCATCAGCCTTCTTGGCCACAAGGGCACAGTGCTGGCTCATGGTCAGCCTGCTGTCCACCAGGACCCCCCAGGTCTCTCTCTGCAGAGCTGCTCTCCAGCAGGCCAGCCCCCAGCCTATACTGGTACTTGGGGTTATTCCTCCCTACATGAAGGACCCTGCACTTGCCTTTACTGAACTTCATGGAGTTCCACTTGGCCCATCTCTCTATCCTGTCCAGGTCCCTCTGAATGGCAGCACAGCCCTCTGGGGTATCAGCCACTCTTCCCAGCTTTGTGTTATCAGCAAACTTGCTGAGGGTGCACTCTGTTCCATCATCCAGGTCATAGATGAATAAATTGAACAAGTCTGGACCCAGTACTGACCCCTGGGGGACACCACCAGCCTCCAAGTAGACTTTTCACTGTCCTCCTTGGTGGCTTTGGACTGGCCCTGAAACTGATGGTACAGGAATCCATTCCTCCAGAACCATTTTGACCATCTACAGGTTTTCTGTACAGACACTGGACACCCTATTCAAAACACCCACGGCTGACTCCATGTGAATCTGAGTGCTGCTTTAATGGAGTTCTCACTGCAGGCACACACAAGGCATGAGCTAGGATGAGCCAGGAGCCGGTACTCAGCAAATCCCTGTTCCACACAGGCATCCAGGATGATGGTGTCAGCTAACACCTTTCCATGCCTCATTCCACAGCATCCTGAGCCTTTTTCTCTGTGTGACCACTCTGTGCTCCTAGAACTGAATTCTTCTATGTCTTTATTATCTGTACTTATACTTTATGTGGACACACAAAATAAAGAATATGTTTCATCCCCATTTTCACTCAGTCCAGCACAATGTATCCCCTCAGAGTACAGCTGTGGCCCAGACTCCACTGTATACATCACTTCAGTACTGCCTTTGATAACTGACAAAATAATGTGATTTGGGTTTTCAGAAGGGTTGCAGCAGTGAGTACATAAAAGAGAGTTTTACAACTGAATGATCTTGAAGTGTCCTCATTGCTCAGCCTGCCACTGATCCTGTAACCTTATCTAGATTAGTAGAACCAAAAACAGAGTTTTCTGAGATGTTGTTAAATAAATATACTCTAATATCAAAGAATAGCCAAAATGATCATCAACAATATTCATTTTGTAATAATAATTTTAAAAAAATGATAATAATTAACATTACCTTGAGGAGCATTATATCATTTGTCTTGGAAGACCTGTTAAACTGGGGATGAGAAAATATATTCATAACCTTAAATATCTGCTGTTCTTTTTCATTTATGGATGCTCGGTGGGCTCCAAGAACAACTCTGAATTCTTCTTTTTTTAATCTAAAATTTAACGAAAGTACAGGAAGAGATGGTCACTACTGGAACAGAGAGCAACATCTCTCAAGATAATCAAAAGCTGTGTAACACAATTAACAATTCCATTTTACAACAACTTATTTAAAAATATAGAAAGATACTGTTCATTTTGATAGCTTGACATGAGCTTGTGTTTTCCTCTACAAAGTAGCATTTCTTTACCTTGAATATCATTTAGTAAAATAACTGCATGATAGCTGACCTTCAAAGGATTCCAGAGTTTTGAATTAATGTCACAGAAAAGCTTACTGACTTTAGGAAAAGTGTCTTGCACAAGGATTGCTGTGGATTGCCAGTGGATTTATGATCTAATCTTGCAAAGGATAGAAACATGTCTGGCTAATAACACAGAGGTTGTCTTACTGGCATCAGAGTGATGTCAATACACACATCAACACTCAGTATTCATGCTGAACATTATACATGAAGGTAAGTGTGAACGTCTTTAATATTAATAATACTTTTGTCCTCAATTTCACCAAATGCAGCTCAGCCCAAGAAGAAGAATGGATGTTGCCTACCTCAAGACATCCCTGAAGAATATTACAAAGTAAGACTGACAAAACCCACAGAAAGTTATACATCCAGTTTCTGATGACAGCTAGTAAAAGTCAAGCAACTCATAAATCTCCCGCTCCCCTAAGATCTCTGAGTGTCATCAGAAACCCATTTATGCAAGTCTGTCTTTCTTGCTTTTGCCCTTCTCAACTTAATGCAGCCCAGTAAGAAGACGCTGCCAGAAGACACACTACTGGGTTCCTGTGCTTCATCTTCAGAATACAAACTCAGTACACACAGGACAACTCTTTCAAGCCAGAATAAAGACTTTATCAATCCAAAAAAAAAAAAAGTTATTTTCTTCATTCATCATATTTTCTTCATTCTAGCTCTATGTCCCAAGGAAAGATACAATTTATTTATTTGTATGTAAATTTTTGCTTGTGAAAATGACTGCACAGACAATGCAGGAGCCTAAAAAATTCTCTTTTTATCTACAGAGCTTGTACAGTGAAAAGTATTTTTTAAGAGTTGAAAAACTCCTTCCCTGTGACTCTTTCATTTATCATCCATCCCCAAAAGAGGTGTAACTTGCTGCCGAGGTATAACTACTGCAGGACTTGTAGAAAGCTCAAGCAATCTGCTGCTGTGCATACAGAGAAGCCTGGGAAAAAGTTAATTAATTAATTAATTAATTAATTAAAATTAAAATTAAAGAAAAAAAATGCCACCTAATCCAGGTCCCTGACAGGTTGTTTGCAGGCCACATAGAAATTCATGCTGCTGTACTCATTCTAATTTGTCTAAGCCAAAATATTTTCAGAAGTGATTATGTGTATCAGATAGGAAAGCTGCAACAACATCTACTAAGAATAGTCTATAAACAATGTATGAGTGGTGTTTTTTGTGTGGTCATCATCATACAGCTCAGAAGGAGACCAGGCAGATGTTGTTTCAGTTTGCCACAGTTAGGCAGACTCAAAGACAGCCCAAGACAATGTCCTTGTCAGAAAACCAAGACAGTGAACAGAGCTGTCCTTTCCACAAGACCAGAGAAAACTAGTGCTGTTTCCACTGAATAGCTCCTAAATCTGAATTTTTACAACCATAACTGACTGGATATCTCTGATCCACTGGCTGAAAAGTGAAAGCCTCCAGCACCCATCAAAACATCCCTTAATTCCAAAGAGGAATGTTTGGATTTTATTTTGTAAATGCCCATAATAGCATGTGCTAGGTGGGAGTATTTCTACCTTTACAAAATAATAATAATAATAATAAAGAAAGAAAAAGAAAAGAGCAACCAAACCTGACTCAGGTAAAGAAGTGAAGACCCGTGGAAGTTAACTTTACTTTGAAAGGAGCACTGTCCTCTATTTCAGACTCATTGGTGGATGAAGACTGGACAAGGTGCCCAAACTTGTGTTTGAGTAGGTCAAGTTTTCACAGTTTTCTTGTAACTGGCTTGCTTTCAGTTACTTAAAATATAGAACAATAATTGGAAAGCTAGAATATGATTCAAGTAACATTTTAGCTAAAACAGGAGAATTTTTCTTCCTAATGTGAACAGTAGATGTCCCTTACTTTGAGTCAGGTGTACGAAATATGTGGCAGCCATGGGGTATCCAACCTGGGGAAGGGATTTTTGCATCCACATTTGAACGGTCAAAAGGACACGGCTTCTTGTCATAGTCACAGCTCTGGCATTTAGTTTTTGTGCACCCAGACAGGGCATTTACAGTGAAGGGAACAGTGGTTACATCTAATTCAGCTTCATCTCAGGGTGTTCTAGGCTTAGTCCCAGGCACAGTGGTAAATTATATACACTTTGCAATATATCCCCTTCTCTAAGACACTGCTGTTTCAAGTGAATAATGCATTGGGTCTGTTAACAGCACAGTCATTGTCCTGCAGCAC
Source organism: Anas acuta (assembly GCF_963932015.1). Lineage (NCBI taxonomy): Eukaryota > Metazoa > Chordata > Aves > Anseriformes > Anatidae > Anas > Anas acuta. The sequence continues at coordinate 13,769,124 of NC_089017.1, forward strand.
TAGCTAATCTGACTAGTGAAGAAAACAGTCCTCAATGCAGATCAGTAGTTAAGAAACAACTTAAAGCAGGATGAAAAGAGAGAGAATAGCAGCTTTACCAATCCTTCAATATCCATCTTTCGTCACTTACAGGCTTGCACACCATGCCCCACCTCTGCGCAGCATAAGACACTTACGTACAGTGCGCTGCTGTCAAAACCCACTGGTCACCCACCAGAGCTCCTCCACACACGGTTGAATTCTTTGTCTGGATGGCAGCCATGTAGGGCCGGGAATGGGGAGGCACAGGGTGTCCTCCGATAATGTCACTGCAGCCATCTGAAATGCAAACGAAGGGTAATTTATTACTTACGTGTTATCCAGGTGAAGTGGGAATCTGGATATTTTTATCCTTAGAGGACCACTTACATCTCAGAGGTAGGATAACAGCAATTAGAGAGAGAAGAAGAGCTAACAGCTGGCTGGTCATAGCTGTTACTTCTTACTCATGAGAGCATTGTAAATTACAATACTGTCTTTCTATTTAAATGTTCTCTACAGGATATGGTGGTTAGTACGTTTTATAAAAAGCACTCTCTTGAAGTTTCTTTACTTCCTTAATAGTGCATTGTGTTAACTGCAGCTCAGTTTCTTTAGGTTCCTTCTTTGGGTTTCTTTAAAACCTGTATATTCCTTGAATCCCCACCACTCATCAATTCACATCTCACAGGAACTTCAGCAGACCTCCATGTGTCTGACACCAGAAAATAAATGACCAAGACAATTCCTGAGCATTATATGGGATGAATGTGTAATAAAACTGTAGTATGACAGTTAATTCAACAACTCTTGCAACTCTAAAGAAAGGCAAGTGAACAAATTAGAGAACAAACAAATGGGCAACCTGAAAAGGATTCACAGAAACTGAGAGGGAGAACTCAGGGCATGTGGAGTACAGAGTTCATTCCCAAGCAGTGGGCAAAGCCAGCAGCAGCAGTAGCCATAATCCTCTGCAGAATTATACTGTCCAGGCAACATTTTCAGTTGAAAGGACAATGAGGATTCATACATCAAGTTTAGGAGAGCCACTAAGAGCTGTCAGAAATCTGTTGGTTGATAGCTTAGGAATACCTCACACAAAAAGACAAGCTACACATATGAAAGGCACAGCAAATCGTTTTTTTCTTAGTAATAATTTCTAAGGGTGCAGGGTTCAGATACAGAAACCCCAAGAGCGTCCAAGTGTCAAATGCAGACAAAATACCGAATCAATGATCACAAGAAAAAAGATTAAAAGACCCAGTGGTGGGAGAGACTTTACAGTATTGCTAACCACTCTGTCTGCACCCATGTTTTTCACAGAGTGCTGGTAAACCACTACAAAAATAGCATGCCATCAGATCAAGAACTTAAAAAAATAAATAAATTAAATAAAATAAAAAATCTGTTATCTTAAGTACCCTAGAAAAGAATCAGAAACCAATACGTCTAGCTCTCATTGATCTTATTTAATTCAAGAGAATAGCAACTCTGAAGATTGTTGAATGAAATTGACTATAAAATTGAGATGTTTATTTCTATGACATAGAATCTTAGTGTAAAAATGGAAAATATGTATACAAGGCAACATTACATATTTTGTATTTCAGAAAACTCTTCCAAAGCTTTTTTTAAAGGAAAACACATGACTTTCAGAATTAATCAGCTCATAAAAGGACTAGCACTAGTTACCCCAAAGTCATTCTCCATCTTCAAGCTAATCCTAGGATTTATTCACACACCAGAGGTTACCTCTGCAAATCAGTGCTTTGGCCCAGAGGGTCCTAAAGGCATGATTAGGTTCAAGTTTTTTATGACTTTACCCTCACAGTGGCTTAAGTGGCTGGCTTAAAAAAGCAGTGCAAAACCTACAGCTACAGAGAGACTAAATGGGCAGCAGCCCCATGTTCTTACCAGGCAGGACAAGGCCTGAGCTTCCACAACATAATACCTGATGGTGCTTTATTTCTGTTAGGTACACACAGTTTTATAGGCATGGTGTTGATTCTCTACAAAGCTTTGAGGACTCTCTAAATTAACTGTGCAACTAATTTTTTTTTCTGTGATATCACACAGCAAATAGGCAAAAATAAACCTAGATTATTGCACATAGATGAGACAGATGAGACAACAGAAAAATACTATGACACTGGTATGAAAGAAGAAAGTAAAATAGGCATTCTGAGTAGAAAAGGGTGTTCAGAGCAAGAAATAATGTCAAGTTGAATAAAACTGAAATCAAAATGGGGAGCAAGATAAGAAAAGAGTATTAAGATCAGTAGGTAATGTATGGTTAAACAAGACTAAGACAAGAAAATTTCTAAATGCAAGTCAGTAGACCATAACAAACCTTTAATCCCAGATCGTGACCACATTGAATATTCAGGCAGTTCAAAAGATCATCCCATAAAAGTTAATATAAACGTGGTCGTCTTTGCTCATTTGTTCTGGGGACCTGTTGTTCTCAGGTAAACAAACACAGGATGTAAGTGACAACCATTTTTTCCCAACCTCTTCCAGCTAACTTCTTAGCAACTCACTCCCTTAGTTCAACTCCTTTCTCCACATGCAGGACCCCACCTTGCCAAGACCAAGTGCCAAGGCAGGCATGATCATACCACTCATAGCAGTGAAATAGCAGTGGCCCACGCTTTACCCTCTTGGAAAATTTTGCAAAAATTAATCAGATTGCAGGGGGAGCCAGTAATACATGGTGGTTACATTGTGAAGTGCTTTGTGTTACAGGAACTGGTCTGCTAGAGTGTCAGTACAGAATGAAGAAAGCCAGTGTTGCCTAGGCATGAGTGACAAGCTCGGGATATGTGCTCATTGGGAATCACAGAATCACAGAACCACAGAACTGAAGGGGTTGGAAGGGAGCTCTAGAGATCATCTAGAGATCATCGGGTCCAACCCCCTGCCAAGGCAGGTTCCTTAGAGCAGGCTGCCCACGTAGCTGTCCAGATGGGCCTTGAATATCTCTAGAGAAGGAGACTTCACAACCTCCCTGGGCAGCCTGGGGGAGCCTGTCCATCACCCTCACCGTAAAGAAGTTCCTTCACATGTTGGTGCGGAACTTCCCGTGCTCCATTTTGTGGCCATTGCCCCTTGTCTTGTCCCCGCAAACCCATGAAAAGAGGTTGCCCAAGTCCTTCTGTCTCTCACCCCTCAGGTATTTATACACATTGATGAGATCCCCTCTCAGTCTTCTTTTCTCCAGGCTGAACAGACCCAGGTCTCTCAGCCTTTCCTCACAGGGAAGATGCTCCAGGCCTCGTATCATCTTTGTGGCCCTCCGCTGGACTGTTTCCAGGAGATCCCTGGCTTTTTTGTACCGGGGAGCCCAGAACTGGACACAGTACTCCAGGTGAGGCCTGACCAGGACAGAGTAGAGGGGGAGGATCACCTCCCTTGACCTGCTGGCCACACTCTTTTTAATGCATGCCAGGGAAGATGGAGCTGTTTAGTGCAACACTCATGCTGACATCCTTCAGAAACTTGAATGTGCATTGGAGAAATTTAAGATTTCCTCATTTTCTTTCCATACAGAAATTATCCCAGACAAATAAAGGAAGAGATTATTATTATTACTTTATTTTTTATAAGAATAGCTGGGTTTGAAGCAAAAAGGAGGTAAAATCTCCCATTTATTAGGGAAGTGCTTAGCCACTGGGCCATTACATATAAGATGGGTTGTTATTGCATCTGTGCTTCAAGAAGAGCTTGTACACCATGCCCCCCTCTCAGAGTCAGATAAGACTCCCCAGCTCTGCCTTGCTATGCTCCTGGTGGTGTGCCCACTCTGCACTGCTCAACTTGTGCAGCTGGAGGCTCTGAGAGGTATAGAGCTTAGGTATAAATGGGGCTCCTATATTGGTCCACCAAAGTTGTATTTGGTTTTTGCCTTTAGCAGCACAGGAAGCAGCATGAATGAAAACGAAACACAGTTATCAGGGAAGCAAAATTATCAAAATGACTGTGTATGAGCTAGGAGACAGAGGAGTATTCAACAGTCAGAATGGAGCTGAAAGTGACCCATTGACCCATGCATAATGCCCATGGGAAACTTCCTCAAAGGCAAAGGCTAGAAATAGCAGCTGGAGAGATTTGTTCTTTTGTTCAGGCAGTAGTTTCCACTGAAAGAGTGGCTATGCCTCATGGGCACAGCAGGGGGAAAGAACAGAACATTTTGCTTACATGTTTCAGACTTCTTGAAGTCCAATTGCTTATGCAGCACAAGAACTAATAAAAAATCTTGACTATGCACTCAATGGAGAAAGAAGATTTGCTCTGAGGTTTCCTCCCTTTACACAAAGACTGAGAATATAATCTAAACTTGACCATAAATTAACTTATTGACACGGCCAAAGTACTCCAGCTGACTTGTTTACCGTATGGAAAAAAATATCAAACTTTCAACCTCATCTAAATGAATTACAAGCTGAAGAGGACACTGACAAAAGCATTTGGGTACAAAACTAGAGGCTGATTATGTGCTTGTCAATCTGATCTTTAATACCTATGCAGTCAGTCCCAGGAGTATGTGATAGAGGTAACACTCAGAATGAGCTTGCACAGCTAGCAGTTATTATTTGTGCAATCCCAAGCACAATACAAGTACAGGCTGGCCAAAGAATGGATTGAGAGCAGCCCTGATGAGAAGGACATGGGGGTTCTGGCAGATGAAAAGCTCAACATGAGCCAGCAGTGTGTGCTTGCAGCCCAGAAGGCCAACTGCGTCCTGGGCTGTATCAAAAGCACTGTGCCCAGCAGGGTGAGGAATTATAGAATCATAGAATATCCTGACTTGGAAGGAACCCACCAAGAATCATTGAGTCCAACCCGTGGCACCACACAGATCTACCCAAAAATTCAGATCATAGGGCTAAGAGCACAGTCCAAACACTTCCTAAACTCCAACAGGCTTGGTGCCATGATAATGTCCCTGGGGAGCCTGTTCCAGTGCACGACAGCCCTCTCAGTGAAGAACCTCTTCCTGATACCCAGCCTGACCCTCCCCTGATGCAGCTTGACTCCATTCCCTCGGGTCCTATCGCTGGTCACTGAGGAGAGCAGATCGGCGCCTGCCCCTCCACTGCCCCCTGTGAGGAAGCTGTAGGCCGCACTGAGGTGTCCCCTCAGCCTCTTTTCGAGGCTCAGCAGGCCAAATGACCTCAGCTGCTCCTCATATGTCTTCCCCTCAAGGCCCTTCACCATCTTCATAGCCCTTCTCTGGACACAATGAATGTGTATGTGGAGGCTGGAAGTAGATGATCTTCAAGGTCCCCTCCAACCTGTGCTATGGCTTTAAACTGAAGGAGAGATTTAAATGAGATAGAAGGAGGAAACTCTTCACTCAGAGGGTGGTGAGGCCCTGGCACAGGCTGCCCAGAGAAGCTGTGGATGCCTCCTTCCCTGGAGGTGCTCAAGGCCAGGCTGGATGGGGCTTTGGGCAACCTGGTCTGGTGGGAGGTGTCCCTGCCCATGGCAGAGGGGTGGAACTGGGTGGTCTTTCAGGGCTCCTCCAACCCAAACAATTCAGTGATTATCAAAGAGTAGTCTAGACAGCATATTCATAGTTCTAATCATCAATATAAATGAGGTGTTTAAGAATTAGATAGGATATTTTTAAGGCATGGGTATGCAAACACCTAAGAAATTACAACAAAATTGTCTTTAGAGGTAAATCAGAGTGTATTCAGAGAATGAAAGAATATGGACAGGCCATAAATAAATTGTGTTTAGATGGTAGGTATAGATTTATCTGAGTAGCCTGAAAAATGTCTAGGAATACTTGTTAATGTTTTATTCTGTTTCCCAAATAGTCTTTCCCTGAAAACAGACCAGGTAACAAGAAGATGATATATATAAAACCTCGTTTCTCTACATACTGCACCTCATACAAGAATATTTGAGGACTGTAGTTGTATGAGTTTAAACAGGTCTGGGTTTAAGAAGGTATTTTAAAACTGCCTATTAAAATGACATAAAGTCAGACTTTATCACCTATTTTTAAGTGATGAATGCAAGAATGGTACCTATGTCACTTGGTGATACCATGTTCAGGATAACACTGAAAAAAGGAATGCTAAGAGTGCTTGAACTGCTGATAGTTACCAGGGGTGTGCAGGTAGTGAGGAGAAAACTGAAAGAAAATTAAAAGCTTGACATGGGTTGCAGTGCATGGACCTGTCACTGTGTCACATAGGTACAGTTTCTCCAAAGGGCTACAGCAGTCTGATAAGCTCTGTTATCTCTAAAACTAGCTCTGCTTCTACCTTCTTCAGAGAAATCACCAACAGCTAGCCTATGCCCAGGAAAGAAAATGGCAAATTTGAGCCAGCTGTCTGTCCAGTATCTTATGTGAGTAAAAAGCGTCAGGCTGAGCCCAAAGATGTGACACAGCCAACATGCAGAAGCTTTCTTCAGGCTGATTGCAGTGGGGCTAAAGTCCTCATGAAACCTTCCAGGCTGTGTAGTAATGACACTTCATTGGATTTAGCTAACTATCAGAAATTCCAAATATTTTTAATATTTTAAATTAAAAATTTGATGGAAGGTATTGCTGTATCTGTGTATATATTTGGAAAGGAAGGAAGTGAGGAGCTGTGAGTCCAATAAGACTTATTTGGCTTTCATCCAGTGGAGATCCAATAGCTGTAGTTAGCAGAGCCTGAGAAGTGATTCAGCTCAGATAAACAAGCCTGTAGCAGCTGATGCACTGAATGTCTCTGAAGCATTTCTTCAGTAAATTGACTAGGTAGACTTCAGAAATTACCTTGCAAGCTTAAATTGCAGATGCTAAGGCCTGTGAGCTGGGGTCTAGACTGATATGGTCTGTCTCAGCCTTATGAATTTTTTATTCTCCAGGTCCTCACTCTAGACTACCCAGAGGTGTCTAGACTGGAACTAAACATCTTCATGGAGGCAGCTGAATTAAGCTGAAATTTAGGTAAGCCAAGTTCCACTGTGTAACTTGATTTGTAGTGGCTTGCAAAGATTCACTCTGATGCTCATATTAACTGTCCAGTAATGCTACAGAAAGAACATGAAAGAAAGGAGATTTTGTCCTCACACCACAACATGACGCAACTTCTCACTCGTACCTCTGCTGTGAGCTATGTTGTTGGGGAGGGTTTTCTTTTCTTCAGAGTTACAAATTTCAAATACCCTTAAGAGGAAAAACAAAACCCACATCCTTTTTGTTTTGCTATATATTGCATAGTGAACAGAGGAGAACAGCAGCTAGTAACCATGGGAGCTTTCTTTACCTTGTCGACCTCTGCTGCTGTCATCCTCCTTGTAATTCCTGGAGGTAAGTAGAAAACTAGACGTTTTTGAAGGTAAATGCCGATGCGTGCAGTTCCACTTAAGCAAACGTGCATTAGCATAAAGAAAGTACTTGCAATTGTTATTGTGGTTCTTACAATAATAGAACTCTCTGTATCTCTTTGAGCTTTCATACAGACAAAATCATTTCTGAATGGATAATAATAACTAAAGCTACACAGATGACAGGCTATTTGGAAGAATTTAAAGAAATTAACATGATCATTTTTCCATCTTTCTCTCTACAGGCATGCACTTACATGATTTGCTTGGTTTTCTGCTTTTCTGACAAACACGTTCATGTGATGTTACTTACCATATACAACCCAGTTCCCAAGAATCTGTGTAGGACAGATAATGCACAACATTTATCTGGTGTCAGAGTTGGGGTTCTTACAATGACAGCTAAGAACTTAACCATTGCCATGAACATCAAGAAAATAAATCTGTGCAAGATCAATAATGTTGTGGTGGGTTTGGGGTCGTTCTTCTTTTTTTGTTTTCTTTTTGTCACAGCACTGACCTAATTTTGGTCCTACTGAAACACACAGCAGTAGCACTGCTGAGCAATCTTAGAAATCTAGCCTGAAGACCAGCATTGTGACACACATACATACCTGTGTGTCTGCGTACTTTGTGATTACATAAAATGTTCTTTTCCAGGAGACTGCAGTGCCTGTCAGTATTTGTTAGCCCAGCTGTATGTATTGTGGCTTATTTTTATTTTTAGGTTTATGTGTGGAAATAATTGGAGGAGATGAAGTAAAACCACACTCAAGACCGTTTATGGCCCTAATCGTAAAAGAGAAAACAAAAGTTATCTGTGGAGGAACTTTGATCAAGCCAAACTGGGTGTTAACAGCTGCCCACTGTCCTGTGTAAGTTTTTGCTCTGAGTGGGAGATTGTCCTTAGTATTTTTGAGTTTCTAGCTGCAGGCAAGCACAGAATACCAACACCGAAGTGGTAAATCTGGGGGAAAGACCCATGCCTGTTTTCTCAGTCACTTGGCGAGAGGACTGGCCAGTCTAAATAGCTGCTCAGAAAACAGAAACAAATTCCTGTCATTTTATTCTGCAGAAGACACACTGGGCAACACAGAAAGACAACATGCAATTACAAAGGAGCAAAACATTCTCCAGACAGATGACAGGAATCACTTAGAGACCTCTGCTTTACTGGATGTGTTGCTCCCTCCTGTCTGACTCACGCCGCACACGGCTATTTGGCCCAGCGCATTCTCCCTGCCAGGAGAGATGCGAGGTTCAAATCTCACATCCCACCCATTGCCTCTGCTGGGAGCACTGGAGCTGCTGCTGAGCCAGACCTCACACAGGCTCTGTCAGCAGCCTGCCCAGGAGCAGTGAATCGCTGGGCTCTGCAGACATCAGAGGCTTCTATCCATTTCTCCTGCCACCAGACAGGGAGATCTCTACTACCCAGGCAGCACAGGGCCCAAAAGCAGTAGTATCAATATATGGCCACTATATGGTGATTCCAAAAGAGATCTCTCTGAAGAAAATATGCAGGAAGTAATCAACATAATGATGCTCAGTGAACAGTCACACAGCCCTTAACAGCTGCAGGAACGGGAGCAACCATGTCCTCAGGGTTTGCATTGCTGCAGGAAGAGGCATTTGAGGGCCAGCCTGCACTGACAGGTTTTACCCATTCGGCAGCTGCAGGCATCCAGCTCCCGAGGGTAACAACAGGGGTAGGTTCCCAGTGAAGTACCTGAACCCTTTCTAATAGTGCCAAATTGAAGGTAGAATAGCATCAGTTGTGATTCACTGAGACACTTTCATTAACTACTTGTAAAACAGGGTAATTTTTTACATTTTTCTGAATTACTCCTGCTTTTCAGGCATGAGAAAAGAGATTTACAGCACCACATTTATCAGCAATGAATTATGGACTTGCAACAAGTGAATCCCAATAACCATGTTGTCTTTCTCCTCAGGGAAAATAGCAAGGATGAAGTTGTTCTTGGAGCTCATTCAATAAAAAGAAAAGAAAAAGAAAAACAGGTTTTTAAGATTGCAAAACTAATTCGCCATCCATGCTACTGGCCTGGAAGGTGGGATCATGACCTTATGCTGGTGCAGGTATGTACTTACTTCCACGTCACTCAAGCAATATGCATCTCCTATGATGCACCAGTTTCCTCCTTCTTGTGAGGAAGGGAAATCAAGCACAGGAGTGTCTGGTAACTGTTTCTGCAAATCCAGCTGACTGGGGAACTGGGGATGCAATGGGGACGAGGGCACTCAATATTTCCTGCAATGCATGCAAATACTCAAAGCAGAAAAATTCTGCAGCTTGGCCTACATATTGCAATTCCTGGCTTTTCCGTGGAATAATAAAGAAGCATGTGAATTTTATTCACAGAAAGCAGCATGCTTCAAATGTAAAAAATAAATTGTCTAAAAACCGTAACGTTCTGACTAAAAAAACATTCCATTAAAAATTTCTCAACTCTCATTCTCTTTTTTGCCAGCTTCACTTATTGCTGTTATTTTGCTCTAGGCAAACAGGCCCAGATTCCCTCTTCTTAGGTACCTCCCAATGATATGAGTGCCAGAGAAGGAAAATAAGGTCTTTTCAGACATAATGTTTCAGCAGAAGTTGAATGGGTTTTCATAAGACAATATATACCCATTTTCTTTATTTCTATATTACCTCACTGATTATATAAATCCCCTCACAATCAATTGATGTATCTGAAAGACAGGTTGCAGTAATCATTAATTGCCATAATGGGATAGATCTAACTTTCATGTGTTTCTGTTGGACATAAAAACTATTTGCTATATCTTCCTCAGCTTAATAGAAGAGCAAAACTTAATAAAGCTGTGAAACCCATTCGCCTACCTACCTCAGGTGATGATCCAAAGCCAGGAACTGTTTGTAGAGTAGCAGGATGGGGAAAAGTTACAAATGAATCCAAGGACTTTTCTGATACCCTGAGGGAAGTCAACGTCGCTGTCATCAGCAGAGCAACTTGCAACAGCGCAAAATATTATGAGAACGAGACTACTATAACAGACGGGATGATATGTGCAGGGTCTGAGGAAGGCAAAACGGACTCATGTCGGGTAAGTATCCTTACATATATAATCCCATATACACATAGGTTATATTAAAAATAAAATAAAATACTAGCTTCTACAGACATAGGATCTGCCTATGCTCAGCTCAAGAAGGAATGATCCTAGAGTTGAGAATTTATCAGGGCTTTTTCTTCTAGTATTTAAAATCAAAAATTCACCTTCACGGATGTTGTTTTAATCCAGGCAAGGCAGATAGCTGTTCTTTTCTCCATTCAAATGTTTTTTGATAGAAAAATCTTTACAAGCCCTTTCTCAAGCAGCTAAATTCAATGGAACACCTTCTCTGACACCAGGGGGTTTTGGAACAGATTTTGCTAAAAAAATAAATAAATAAAATATGACTGGATGCCAAGTCAAATGCAAAACTTTGTAAGAACTACCGCATTTTAAAATAATTAAATACTGAAGTAACAATACTACAAATATATATTTATACATATATAGCAATTTCTAGACACCTTTAAAGGTGTCTTTAAAGAGGAAAGTGTCCATTTTTTTCATTTCACATTCATTAAGACCTGCTGTACCTTGACACTGAATTAAATTTATTCCATTTAAATCACACTTGAAAGATCACATTGAATTCTTTTTTGTTGTTGTTTTTGTTTTGTTTTCCTTTTGCTAATGAAAAGTGAAAAGCTTATCCTCTAAGAAGAAAACAAGAAAAAGAAAACACCAGCACTGTCTATGTTTTTATTTTCACTGTGGAGCTGGAGTGAGCTTTATGTAAGGGAAGGATTTTTTCACTTTTATAAATCTGAATAACAATTTTTGTCCTTTCTTTTGCAGGGGGATTCAGGTGGACCTTTAATATGTAAAAATGTGATGAGAGGCATCACCTCTTTTGGGAAAAAAAATAAGTGTGGTGCTATTGGTGCCCCTGGTGTCTACACTCGCCTCACAAAGCAATACATTCAGTGGATAAAGAAAACCATAGGGGGAGACTTATAGACTGGCAAGCAAATTCCTACTTTGTACTTGCATAGCAAAATCTAGTTTTGAAATATACTTTTAAAACAGGTTCATCTTACTGGTAATAATGATATTCCCATGCAGCTATTCCCATGCTGAATTTCACTAGCTTGATGTCCTTATAGATGAAATGGCATACATTTATTTTCAGGACAGATGTCTTTTTAATAGGACCAGGACACAGAACACTCTGGTAGAACAGCATTTGTAGCTTACACTGCCATAGAGTCTATCTATGACTCAGACTTCCAATGTCCTTGTGTTGCATGTTCAAACTGAGCCCTACCTGGATGAGTACATCTGAGCAAGAATCTCATCCAGCCATTTGTGTCCTCACTGCACATTGAGTATATACTGCTCTCTTCTCTATCTTGACTTCTGCAAATAACCCTAAGTGGTAACGAGATGCTAGGTATAACACCAGACACCTGAAAAACTTGTTAGTTATTTGGCAGAAGATCTCCTGATTATATAGGTATAGAGGACTGACAAATTTCAGAAAATTAATTTTCAGCAACTGTTTAGTTGGACTTCTGACCGCGGGATATAAGAACGATTTCCTAACTTTCATGTATTTGAAACCTCTATACTTCATCCCTTCATGTAATCTGCATTTAATAAAGAAACAGCAATAAAACCTATTGTTTGAAGCTGTCCATTTATGTGGAACACAGTGTCTGTTGCAGTACAGATATTCTGTGCCCATAATGTTTTGGATGTGCACTATGTTCAAAGAATAAAACAAGGTCAGCAAAGTTATACTAAAAAAAAAAAAATCAGCTGAAAAGCCATCTTCCCTTTGTTGTTTCTTTAAATGGCAGAAGGTATCTCAGCTGGAGTATTGATATGATAAAGCACTGTTTGTAACATTTAAAAAAAAAAAAAGAATCTTACTTTTGTGGTTTCATTACTGCCATTGACAGACATGCAGTGAAATTTCTGCGTGCTTCAACAACCGCTTGTCAAACATCAAACAGACCTACTGTGAAAAATGTTTCCCCCTATTTCTATATTAACAATCTTGGGTATTTACAATGCCATGAACACCATAAGTTTGTTTCATTGGAAATAGGCATTAGCAAAAAGAAAGTGGAGCACTTTCAAAAGGTGGAGCAATCTTGTATGATTTTAATTTTAAAAATCAGTTGCTGTTTTCAACATGAATATATACATCACTTATAAACACAACACACAAAGGTAGAGATTAAAACTTTTTACAGGACTGCCTCCACCTCATATCTTGTTGAGAAGAAAAAGCAGTTTTGTCACAGAGAATAAGAAAGGGTAATAAGGGGGAAAGGTTTAAACTATGGGGATATCTATTGAAATTTCTGATGCTGAACATCTTCATCTTCTTTGCTGAAAATGTAGAAGCATTTAGTATCTCTGCCTTCTCGGTGTGTCCCGTTACCAGGACACCCCCCTCATTCAGCCAGGGATCCACATTATCCCTAGTATTCATTTTACTGTTTATATACTTAGACAAACCCTTTTTACTATCCTTTATCTCTTTTGCAAACTTCATCAATTAGTCTTTTCCTGAAAACAGACCAGGTAACAAGAAGATGATATACATAAAACCTCGTTTCTCTACATACTGCACCTCATACAAGAATATGTGAGGATTAATCACTGTAGTTGTATGAGTTAAATGAGGTCTGGATTTAAGAAGTTATTTTAAAACTGCCTATTAAAATGGCATAAAGTCAGACTTTGTTACCTATTTTTAAGTGATGAATGCAAGAATGGTACCTATGTCACTTGGTGATACCATGTTCAGGATAACACTGAAAAAAAGAATGCTAAGAGTGCTTGAACTGCTGATAGTTACCAGGGGTGTGCAGGTAGTGAGGAGAAAACTGAAAGAAAATTAAAAGCTTGACATGGGTTGCAGTGCATGGACCTGTCACTGTGTCACATAGGTACAGTTTCTCCAAAGGGCTACAGCAGTCTGATAAGCTCTGTTATCTCTAAAACTAGCTCTGCTTCTACTGTCTTCAGAGAAATCACCAACAGCTGGTTTAAATCCAGTGGAGATCCAATGGTCATAGTTAGCAGAGCCTGAAAAGTGATTCAGCTCAGATAAACAGGCCTGTAGCAGCTGATCCACTGCTGTGGTTTAACCCGGCCAGCAGCTAAACATCACACAGCCGTTCACTCACCCTCCCCCCTCCCTCTCAAGGATGGGGGAGAGAAACAAGAAAACTGAAGCCTGTGGGTTGAGATAGAGACAGTTTATTAGGACAGAAAATATAATAATAATAATAATAATAATAATAATAATAATAATAATAATAATAATAATAATAATATGTACAATAAAAGTGATGCATGATGCAATTGCTCACCATCCGCTGACCAATGCCCAGCCTAACCCTGTGCAGTCCAGCCCTCCTCCCCGCGGCTAGCCACCCCTATATGTTGTTTAGCATGACCCTATATGGTACAGAACTTTGGCCAGTTTGGGTCAGCTGTCCTGGCTCTGTCCCCTCCCAGCTCTTGCTGCACCCCCAGCCTGCCTGTTGGCAGGACAGAGTGAGAAGCTGAAATGTCCTTGGTTTGGTGTAAGCAGTGCTCTGCAACAATTAAAACATCGGTGTGTTATCAGCACTCTTCTCAGCCTAAATCCAAAACATAGCACCCTACCAGCTACTAGGAGGAAAATTAATTCTATCCTCGCAAAAACCAGGACATATATCCACCCCTTATTCCATATGAATTATGTCATGCTCAGGTTACACCCTTTCCAATACATTCCAGTTGACCATCATTTTCATGTATAGTATACAGAATGTCCACTGAGTTTGCATAGTCCATGACTGACTTCAGGCTCCATCTGTCATCACAGTCTTTCAGGGCAGAAAAGATGGTGTGTGACGTTGGATTGTCACACACTGAAGCCTGTTCTCATTCCATCACGTCACTTTGCTTGTCCAATTCTATCAAAATTCATTAATCTGTATCTGCATGGTTGTTACTGCGATACCATTAACAGGAAATTAACATATAGGAATCATGGTAGTGATGACATACCGTGTTATATAATAATTAACATAATATAATTCTACTCATGGGCTATTAAATCCATTAAATCCCAGTATTAAATCCCCTTAAGGTGCACATTGGACCTCCCAGTTCTTTTGCATTGCCCACCAAATGCACCCAGGTCCCTGAGCAAAAGCAATCCCACAAATGGTTTTGCCTTTTCCTGAGGCAGGAGTAGCCCAGACTGTCTTCCCCAGCATGTTTCTTACATGCACTGCAGGAACCTTATCCCCTTCTACAGTACATAACAGGTTTGGTTGTGCAGGTCCAGCTCGGTTGGCAGATCCCCTAGTATTGACTAACCAGGTGACCTTTACCAAATGCCTATCCCAATTTTTGAATGTCCCAGCACCCGTTGCTTTCAATGTAGTCTTTAACAGCCCATTGTATCATTCAACTTTCCCACAGGCTGGAACATGATAGGATATGTGATACGCCCACTCAATACCATGCTCTTTGGCCTGAGGGTCTATAAGGTTGTTTCAGAAATGAGTCCCATTCTCTGATTCAATTCTTTCTGGGGTGCCATGTCGCCATAGGACTTGCTTTTCAAGGCCCAGGATAGTGTTCCGGGCGGTGGCATGGGGCACAGGATATGTTTCCAGCCATCCAGTGGTGGCTTCCACCATTGTAAGTATGTGGCGCTTGCCGTTGCGGGTGTGAGGGAGTGTGATGTAATCAATCTGCCAGGCCTCTCCGTATTTATATTTCAGCCATCGTCCTCCATACCAAAGAGGCTTTGACCGTTTGGCTTGCTTGATTGCAGCACATGTTTCACAGTCATGAATAACCTGTGCTATAGTGTCCATGGTCAGGTCTACCCCTCGATTACCATCTGTATGTTGCACCTCTGCCCTGATGGCCCGAGGTGTCATGGGCCCAACAGGCTATACATAATTCACCTTTATGTTGCCAGTCCAAGTCCACATGAGCCACTTCAATCTTAGCAGCCTGACCCACCTGCCCATTGTTCTGATGTTCTTCAGTAGCCCGATTCTTGGGCACATGAGCATCTACGTGGTGTACCTTTACAACCAGGTTCTCCACCCAGGCAGCGATACCTTGCCACAATGCAGCAGCCCAGATGGGTTTACCCCTGTGCAGCCAGGTGTTCTGCTTCCATTGTTGTAATCACCTCCACAGGGCATTTGCTACCATCCATGAATCAGTGTAGAGATAGAGAACTGGCCACTTTCCTCATTCAGCACTATCTAAAGCCAGCTGAATGGCTTTCACTTCTGCAAACTGACTCGATTCACCTTCTCCCTCAGCAGCTCCCTCTGTACAAACTTCCACCGCATGGGTCGTGTACACTTGACTTCATCTGGATCTGTGGATGTTTGTCCGAGGTCTGGGTCCTCATAAATCACCTCCAGTATGGCTAATTCCCTCAGGTACTAGATTTCCTTCTCCATAGTGGTCCACTTGCCTGGTAGACATACAAGTTCTTCCTTGAAGGGATACCTTTCCCTCACAGCTGACAGGAGATGCCTCCAGAGGCTGTGAGATCGTGCTCCATCTCCAATTGCTTTGTCAATGCCTGCGAATCTAGCAAGAGATCCCAGCTGCCTGGTTTCCCCGCTCTCTAATTCCACACAACTGGCTCCAGTGTCCCAGCACCAGAGAGGCCAGGTGACAAGCTGCTCACCTATACATTGACTGAAAACTTTTCATATATCTTATAGCTCAAACTCGGATAGGTTTTGGCTAGATACTGCTGTTCTTGCGACGTCCTCATCTTCATCCTCCTGCTCCTCTGATGGCTCGGCCTCACCTTCTCTACACCTAGACCTAGCAGAAGACTCTCTGCGTGCTCAACAACCTGACTCTCTATACCATTTTTTCACCTTGGTTATGGGTGCAACTGATACTAGTACAGTTTGTTTCCCTGGCTCAGCCGTGGGGCCCATTTTAAACTTAGAGTGGCCACTGGGCCTGTCTCAGAAGTTGAAGTGGCCACCAGGTCTGTCACTGGGGTTATATTGGCATTGGGTGCAGCTCGGTAAGCATAGGCCAAACCCCAGCACGTTGGAGTGATTTCTGTATGTCTGGTACTGCCAGGGTGATGCCACACCTTTTTCAAGCACTCTACCACTTTTTTAGGATTTTTCAGTTGTTCGGGGGTAAATTTCCAAAGCACTGCAGGTGCCCACTGCTCTGGATTCCTGCCCATATCCTCCCACTCTCCCTGCCACTCATAACTATCCTGCCTCAGGACAGATCTCTGGATGACACTCTTAAGTATTTGTGTAACCTTAGACAAAACCTGAAGTGCATTCAGGAGACATAACAGTGAGAACATGCTGGTCTGAACACCCCAAGAATATTCAAAGTTTTGGAAAGCTACCACAACTCGCCTGGAGGAGAAAAATGGAAGAGTGAACAAATGGGAAAAAACATCTTCCCCTGACCCCTCCATAGATTGGCTCCCTGAAGAAAAAGCATGAAAGGTGTAATTATTAATAGTTTCTGAGGTAGGGTTCCCAAAGTATGGAGTTGATGACAATGCTGAGTACAAATACCAGATTAGTCTCATGGCTGGTAATTTTATCATATCGTAAGCCAGTGTTACATACTACAGCAAAATAATAACCCTGTACAAAACCCCAGAAGTGATAATCAACATGACAGGGAAAACACACACTAAGTAATGTGCTATATAACTCAATTTGGAAAACAGGCACAGCAGACTTGAGATCACAAAAATCGGCATTGTGATTAGTAACTATTAAACCGATGTAATGCTTATCAGAATTTTGTTTTAACACACTCTGGTCAGATCTGTCATTGTCTCAACCCTTTGTGCCCCACGTTGGGTGCCAAAAAGACTGTTGTGGTTTAACCCGGCCGGCAGCTAAACACCACACAGCCGTTTGCTCAGCCTCCCCCCTCCCTCTCAAGGATGGGGGTGTGAAACGAGAAAACTGAAGCCTGTGAGTTGAGATAGAGACAGTTTATTAGGACAAAAAATATACTACTACTACTACTACTACTACTACTACTACTACTACTACTACTACTACTACTACTACTACTAATAATAATAATAATAATAATAATAATAATAATAATATAAAACAAGTGATGCACAATGCAATTGCTCACCATCCGCTGACCAATGCCCAGCCTAACCCTGAGCAGCTGGTCCCACCATATCCCGGCTAGTACCCTCTATATATTGTTCAGCATGACCCCATACTGTACGGAATACCACTTTAGCCAGTTTGGGTCACCTATCCTGGGTCTGTCCACTCCCAGCTTTTGCTGCACCCCCAGCCTGCCTGCTGCCAGGACAGAGCAAGAAGCTGAAATGTCCTTGGCTTGGTGTAAGCAGTGCTCTACAACAATTAAAACATCAGCGGATTATCAATCTTATTCTCATCCTAAATCCAAAACATAGCAAACTACAAGATCCTAAGAGGAAAATTAACTGTATCCTAACTAAAACCAAGACATCCACTGAATGTCTCTGCAGCATTTCTTCAGTATATTGACTAGGCAGACTTCAGAAATTACCTTGCAAGCTTAAACTACAGATGATGAGGCCTGTGAGCTGGGGTCTAGACTGGAACTAAATATCTTCATGGAGGCAGCTGAATTAAGCTGAAATTTAGGTAAGCCAAGTTCCACTGTGTAACTTGATTTGTAGTGGCTTGCAAAGATTCACTCTGATGCTCATATTAACTGTCCAGTAATGCTACAGAAAAAACGTGAAAGAAAGGAGATTTCTTGTCTTCACACCACAACATGACGCAACTTCTCACTCGTACCTCCGCTGTGAGCTATGTTGTTGGGGAGGGTTTTCTTTTTTTCACAGTTACAAATGTCAAATACCCTTAAGAGGAAAAACAAAACCCACATCCTTTTTGTTTTGCTATATATTGCATAGTGAACAGAGGAGAACAGCAGCTAGTAACCATGGGAGCTTTCTTTACCTTGTCGACCTCTGCTGCTGTCATCCTCCTTGTAATTCCTGGAGGTAAGTACGAAATGAGACGTTTTTGAAGGCAAATGCTGACGCATGCAGTTCTACTTAAGCAAACGTGCATTAGCATAAAGAAAGTACTTGCAATTGTTATTGTGGTTCTTACTATAATAGAACTCTCTGTATCTCTTTGAGCTTAAAAACAGACAAATTAACATGATGGTTTTTGATCTTTCTCTCTACAGGCATGCACTTACATGATTTGCTTGGTTTTCTGCTTTTCTGACAAACACGTTCATGTGATGTTACTTACCATATACAGCCCAGTTCCCAAGAATCTGTGTAGGACAGACAATGCACAACATTTATCTGGTGTCAGATTTGGGGGTTCTTACAGTGACAGCTAAGAACTTAACCATTGCCATGAACATCAGGAAAATAAATCTGTGCAAGATCAATAATGTTGTGGTGGGTTTGGGGTTGTTCTTTGTTTGTTTTCTTTTTGTCACAGCACTGACCTAATTTTGGTCCTACTGAAACACACAGCAGTAGCACTGCTGAGCAATCTTAGAAATCTAGCCTGAAGACCAGCATTGTGACACACATACATACCTGTGTGTCTGCGTACTTTGTGATTACATAAAATGTTCTTTTCCAGGAGACTGCAGTGCCTGTCAGTATTTGTTAGCCCAGCTGTATGTATTGTGGCTTATTTTTATTTTTAGGTTTATGTGTGGAAATAATTGGAGGAGCTGAAGTAAATGCACACTCAAGACCTTTTATGGCCCTAATCATAAGAGAGAAAACAGAAGTTATCTGTGGAGGAGCTTTGATCAAGCCAAACTGGGTGTTAACAGCTGCCCACTGTCCTTTGTAAGTTTTCGCTCCAATTTGGAGATTGTCATTAGTGAGTATCTGTTTTCTCATAAAAAAAAAAAGATCATATTGCTGGTGGGTGTGTGCAGTTAGTTTGATCATGATCATGTTCTGACTGCTATGTTTAAAAATTATATTGACAGCTGTGCTTAGGTGAGTAAAAAATACTGTAACAAGGTATGCTGTTCTTTGTTGTTTCTAAAGAGACATTTCTGAGTTTCTAGCTGCAGGCAAGCACAGAATACCAACACTGAAGTGGTAAATCTGGGGGAAAGACCCATGTCTGTTTTCTCAGTCACTTGGCGAGAGGACTGGCCAGTCTAAATAGCTGCTCAGAAAACAGAAACAAATTCCTGTCATTTTATTCTGCAGAAGACACACTGGGCAGCACAGAAAGACAACATGCAATTACAAAGGAGCAAAACATTCTCCAGACAGATGACAGGAATCACTTAGAGACCTCTGCTTTACTGGATGTGTTGCTCCCTCCTGTCTGACTCACGCCGCACACGGCTATTTGGCCCAGCGCATTCTCCCTGCCAGGAGAGATGCGAGGTTCAAATCTCACATCCCACCCATTGCCTCTGCTGGGAGCACTGGAGCTGCTGCTGAGCCAGACCTCACACAGGCTCTGTCAGCAGCCTGCCCAGGAGCAGTGAATCGCTGGGCTCTGCAGACATCAGAGGCTTCTGTCCATTTCTCCTGCCACCAGACAGGGAGATCTCTACTACCCAGGCAGCACAGGGCCCAAAAGCAGTAGTAAAAATATATGGCCGCTATATGGTGTATACCTCAACCCTGCCTGTTCCTGGCAAATTGAAGGTAGAATAGCATCAGTTGTGATTCACTGAGACACTTTCATTAACTACTTGTAAAACAGGGTAATTTTTTACATTTTTCTGAATTACTCCTGTTTTCTAGACGTGAGAAGAGATTTACAGCACCACATTTATCAGCAACAAATTATGGACTTGCAACAAGTGAATCCCAATAACCATGTTGTCTTTCTCCTCAGGGACAAAAACAAGGATGAAGTTGTTCTTGGAGCTCATTCAATAACAAGAAAAGAAAAAGAAAAACAGGTTTTTAAGATTGCAAAACTAATTCGCTATCCATGCTACTGGCCCAATCGTCAGGATCATGACCTTATGCTGGTGCAGGTATGTACTTACTTCCACGTCACTCAAGCAATATGCATCTCCTATGATGCACCAGTTTCCTCCTTCTTGTGAGGAAGGGAAATCAAGCACAGGAGTGTCTGATAACTGTTTCTGCAAATCCAGCTGACTGGGGAACTGGGGATGCAATGGGGACGAAGGCACTCAACATTTCCTGCAATGCATGCCAATACTCAAAGCAGAAAAATTCTGCAGCTTGGCCTACATATTGCAATTCCTGGCTTTTCCGTGGAATAATAAAGAAGCATGTGAATTTCATTCACAGAAAGCAGCATGCTTCAAATGTAAAAATAAATCGTCTAAAAACCGTAACGTTCTGACTAAAAAAACATTCCATTAAAAATTTCTCAACTCTCATTCTCTTTTTTGCCAGCTTCACTTATTGCTGTTGTTTTGCTCTAGGCAATCAGGCCCAGATTCCCTCTTCTTAGGTACCTCCCAATGATATGAGTGCCAGAGAAGGAAAATAAGGACTTTTCAGATATAATGTTTCAGCAGAGGTTGAATGGGTTTCCATAAGACAATATATACTCATTTTCTTTATTCCTATATTACCTCACTGATTACATAAATCCCCTCACAATCAATTGATGTATCTGAAAGACAGGTTGCAGTAATCATTAATTGCCATCATGGGATAGATCTAACTTTCATGTGTTTCTGTTGGACATAAAAACTATTTGCTATATCTTCCTCAGCTTAATAGAAGAGCAAAATTTAATAAAGCTGTGAAACCCATTGACCTGCCTACCTCAGGTGATGATCCGAAGCCAGGAACTGTTTGTAGAGTAGCAGGATGGGGACAAACTCAAAATAATCCCAGAAAGACTTCTGATACCCTGAGGGAAGTCAACGTCACTATCATCAGCAGAGAAACTTGCAATAGTGCAAAATATTATGGGAACAAGCCTACTATAACAGACGAGATGATATGTGCAGGGTCTGAGAAAGGCAAAAGGGACTCATGTCGGGTAAGTATATTTACATATATAATCCCATATACACATAGGTTATATTAAAAATAAAATATAAAATACTAGCTTCTACAGACATAGGATCTGCCTATCCCCAGCTCAAGAAGGAATGATCCTAAAATTGAGAGAATTTACCAGGGCTTTTTCTTCTAGTTTAAAATCAAAAGTTCATCGTCACGGATGTTGTTTTAATCTAGGCAAGGCAGATAGCTGTTCTTTTCTGCATTCAAATGTTTTTTGATAGAAAAATCTTTACAAGCCCTTTCTCAAGCAGCTAAATTCAATGGAACAGCTTCTCTGACACCAGAGGGTTTTGGAACAGATTTTGCTAAAAAAAAAAAATAAATAAAATATGACTGGATGCCAAGTCAAATGCAAAACTTTGTAAGAACTACCACATTTTAAAAGAATTAAATACTGAAGTAACAATACTACAAAAAAAAAAAAAAAATAGCAATTTCTAGACACTTTGTGCCTTTCAAGAGGAAAGTGTCCATTTTTTTCTTTTCCCGTTTATTAAGACCTGCTATACCTTGACACTGAATTAAATTTATTCCATATAAATCACACTTGAAATATCACATTGAATTCTTTTTTGTTGTTGTTTTGTTTTGTTTTCCTTTTGCTAATGAAAAGTTAAAAGCTTACCTTCTGAGGAGAAAACAAGGAAAAAAACCACCAGCACTGTCTATGTTTTTATTTCCACTGTGGAGCTGGAGTGAGCTTTATGTAAGGGAAGGATTTTTTCACTTTTAGAAATCTGAATAACAATTTTTGTCCTCTCTTTTCCAGGGGGATTCAGGTGGACCTTTAATATGTAAAAATGTGATGAGAGGCATCACCTCTTTTGGGAAAAAAAATAAGTGTGGTGCTATTGGTGCCCCTGGTGTCTACACTCGCCTCACAAAGCAATACATTCAGTGGATAAAGAAAACCATAGGGGGAGACTTATAGACTGGCTTTTGAGCAAGCAAATTCCTACTTTGTACTTGCATAGCAAAATCTAGTTTTGAAATATACTTTTAAAACAGGTTCATCTTACTGGTAATAATGATATTCCCATGCAGCTATTCCCATGCTGAATTTCACTAGCTTGATGTCCTTATAGTTGTTAGTTGTTATGTTTTGTTGGACTTCTGACTGCGGGATATAAGAACTATTTCCTAACTTTCATGTATTTGAAACCTCTATACTTCATCCCTTCATGTAATCTGCATTTAATAAAGAAACAGCAATAAAACCTATTGTTTGAAGCTGTCCATTTATGTGGAACACAGTGTCTGTTGCAGTACAGATATTCTGCGCCCATAATGTTTTGGATGTGCACTATGTTCAAAGAATGAAACAAGGTCAGCAAAGTTATACTAAAAAAAAAAAAAAGATCACCTGAAAAGCCATCTTCCCTTTGTTGTTTCTTTAAATGGCAGAACGTATCTCAGCTGGAGCATTGATATGATAAAGCACTGTTTGTAACATT
The DNA here is from genome assembly GCF_963932015.1 of Anas acuta. NCBI lineage: Eukaryota > Metazoa > Chordata > Aves > Anseriformes > Anatidae > Anas > Anas acuta. Next base: position 13,792,026 of record NC_089017.1, read on the forward strand.
TAAAAAAAAAATAATCTTACTTTTGTGGTTTCATTACTGCCATTGACAGACATGCAGTGAAATTTCTGCGTGCTTCAGCAACCTCTTGTCAAAAATCAGACAGACCTACTGTGAAAAATGCTTCTCCCCATCACTTGGGGACAATCTTGGGTTTCTACAATACCATGAACACCATAAAAATGGATTTTATTTTGCGTTGCTTTCAAGTTTGTTTCATTGGAAAAAGGCATTAGCTAAAAGAAAGTGGAATAGACCCCCACTTAGGTACTGGAAGGCCACTACTAGGTCTCCCTGGAGCCTTCCCTTCTCCAGGCTGAACAACCTGAACTCCCTCAGCCTGTCTGCTCTGGACTCACTCCAACAGGTCCATGTCCTTTTGTTGGGGGCCCCAGACCTGGATGCAGGACTCCAGGTGGGGTCTCAGAAGAACAGAGCAGAGGGGAAGAATCATAGAATTTTCATAGAATTTCAAAAAATGGCACAGGTTAGAAGGGACCTTAAAGGTCATCTAGTTCCAACCTCCACATTCACATTCATAGTGTCCAGAGAAGGGCTATGAAGATGGTGAAGGGCCTTGAGGGGAAGACGTATGAGGAGCAGCTGAGGTCATTTGGCCTGCTGAGCCTTGAAAAGAGGCTGAGGGGACACCTCAGTGCGGCCTACAGCTTCCTCACAGGGGGCAGTGGAGGGGCAGGCGCCGATCTGCTCTCCTCAGTGACCAGCGATAGGACCCGAGGGAATGGAGTCAAGCTGCATCAGGGGAGGGTCAGGCTGGGTATCAGGAAGAGGTTCTTCACTGAGAGGGTTGTCGCCCACTGGAACAGGCTCCCCAGGGACATTATCACGGCACCAAGCCTGTTGGAGTTTAGGAAGTGTTTGGACTGTGCTCTTAGCCCTATGATCTGAATTTTTGGGTAGATCTGTGTGGTGCCACGGGTTGGACTCACTGATTCTTGGTGGGTTCCTTCCAAGTCAGGATATTCTATGATTCTATAATTCCTCACCCTGCTGGGCACAGTGCTTTTGATACAGCCCAGGATGCAGTTGGCCTTCTGGGCTGCAAGCACACACTGCTGGCTCATGTTGAGCTTTTCATCCGCCAGAACCCCCACGTCCTTCTCATCAGGGCTCCTCCCAATTCCTTCTTCACCATTCTAACCTCTAATCTAAATTCCCCCTCTCTAAGTTTAAAACCATTCCCCCTCGTCCTATCATTATCTGATTGGGAAAAGAGTCACTCTCCATCTTTTTATAAGCCCCCTTCAGGTACTGAAAGGCTGCAGTGAGGTCACCCCAGAGCCTTCTCTTCTCCAGGCTGAACATCCCCAGCTCTCTCAGCCTGTCTTCACAGCAGAGGTGCTCCAGCCCTCTGATCATCTCTGTGGCCCTCCCCTGGACCCGCTCCAACAGCCCCACATCCTGCTTGTACATGGGGCCCCAGCCCAGGACGCAGCACTCCAGGTGGGGCCTCACCAGGGCAGAGCAGAGGGGAACAATCCCCTCCCTCCACCTGCTGCCTAGCCCTCTGTTGGTGCAGCCCAGGATGTAGTTGGACCTCTGGGCTACAGGCACACACTGCTGACTTGTGTCGAGCTTTCTGTCCACCAGAACCCCCAAGTCCTTCCCCACAGGGCTGCTCTCAATGGGTTCTTCTCCCAGTCTGTGCTTGTGTCTGGGATTGCCCCAACCCAGGGGCAGCACCTTGCACTGATCTCTGCCTCAGTCTGGGTCTAAACATGAGTCAGCCACATGCCCGTCCTGATCAGAAAGCTAATGGTCTTGTTCTTGGCTGCATGAGGCAAAGTTGCGCCAGCAGGTCAAGGGAGGAGATCGCTCCACGCTACTCAGCACTGGTGAGGCCACCTACAGCACTGTGTCCAAAGATGTGGACACACTGGAGAGGGCCCAGTGCAGGGCCACCAAGATGATGAGAGAGGATGAGCCTATGAAGAGAGGCCGAGAGAGCTGGGACTGTGCAGCCTGGAGATGAGGAGGCACGGTGGTGGGATCTCAGTATGTATAAATACCTGAAGGGGGCTGGGGATGTAAAGAGGACAGAGTCAGGCTCTTCCCAGCAGTGTTCAGTGACCAGATGAGACAGTGTGCACAAACCTGAGTTTCCATCCAAACATCAGGAACTTGCACTTCCTCACTGTGTGCATGAGGGATCTCCTCCTTGGAGATCTCCAAAAGCCACCTGGACATGGTCCTGGGCAGCCTGCTCTGGGTGTCCCTGCTGGAGCAGGGGCTGGGCCAGATGGACCCAAAGGTCCCTGTAAGCTTCAGCCCTTCTGGGATGCTGTGCTTCTGTGAACCACAGGCTACACACCTAAACAGCAATGAGCTAAAAATATACCACATTTTACAGGGAAGAAGTCAAGGTTTCACATTTTGCCTGATTTCAGATGTTAAGATCTCAGAATGAGGCAGCCATGCATGAACATTGATCTACCAACTGTGTGCTCTATGCCTGTAAGTATTCAGAAACAAACTAAAAGTTTAGTGAAGCAGAAGCATGCTACCCACTCAAGTCCTCAAATTTCTATTACAGCAAGACAGATATTGGCCATGTGAAAGGAACTGACAGTAGAGGAGCCCATTTAGAAAAGAAGCATATCCAGAAAAGGCATATGTTTAATTTGTATATGTTTAATTTGTCTCAGATTACAGAATCACAGAATGTTAGAGATTGGAAGGGACCTTGAAAGATCGTCTAGACCAATCCCCCAGTTAGTCACAGTCTCGAGTTTAAATACATGTTTAAATGCTTTCTTAGGCAGGGTCATAGAACAGAGCTACAGTGTGCACACACACACAGTTTCAGATATTCGTTTACTGGCTAGTTCTAGAGAAATCGTTGACTTCTCCCACTTTTAGGTATTGTGTTAAAATACGTCCAGGGCCAACACAGCTTTACAACTCATTAATGAACAAGGATAATTGACTAAGTACTGAGCACTTCTCAGTCTGAAAGTACGGTAGTTTTTTTTTTTATTTTGACAGTTGAGCATCCAATAAAATATGCTTGAGTATTAACTAACTCCTTCTCCACCACAACTCCATCCTCTTTTCTTTTGTTTGGCAAACCAATATCATTTATGTACCATCATAGGAAGGAAAGAATTTCTGAGGGCATCCCAGAAATATATGAGTAAAGAACTGAATGTCATTGCTTTTTTTTTTTTCCCCAATCATAAACCTAAAAAAAAAATATATACTTTTAACCTTTAAAAAAATGGTGTTTTGAATATTTAATTCATATTCTAAACATTTGATAAAATCAGCTGCAGGAAACATGCTCATATGAGAAGACAGGCACAGTATAAGTTATTTCCCATTCTTAGACATCTTCACAGTCATTTCTAAATTGATAATCAATGTTCCCATTTTCGAGCCTCTTCTGAAGACCAAGCGAGATGACCACAGAAACCAGTAACTTGGTGGCAGATGTACTGTAAATTATCAACTTCTTAGGCAAAAAAGATGAGTGGTCTCAACCTTCCAGACCTAAAGTTAGTGACCACGTGACTTATGAACGGCAGATGAGGTTTTAAGAATGATGAGAACTAAAGACATGACAGTTTCACATTCATTTCCAGTGATGCTTATGCCCCTTTAACGTTGCCTATCTCTTCTCAAGCATTTTGTCACTGCTTAATTTTCCATTGACTGACACTGTATCTTCCATTTTCTCCCAGTTCATCTACAAGAAATACTCAAAACATATTTAACACTGGGGGGTGAGGGGAAGGGGGCAAAAGCAGTATGGGTTTCTGAGCTCAAAGGGTTTTTAATATACAAAAGTAAGAGTGAATTTTTATGTCTTTGTCCCCTGCTTCTCTTCATTCCCAATAATGAAATCAAAGCTCAAAAGACATCTGTGGTTAGAACATGCTTTCAATAGCACTACTGAGCTGCACCTGAATAGCAATGAAGACCAATCCTGACATCCTTACTTAGCTGTTGACAGTGTACAGGTCTTATGCAGACAAATAAAAGTCCAAAAGGTCTGGTTCTTGTGAGCACTAAATAAAATTCATACAAGAGTAACAGTTGCCAGGTTTTCTGACACCCAGAATTAAACTGGTACCTTTAAGGGATCAATGAACTAAGTGCTGTGTTTGATCCAAACAGAATACTTCTTTGGCAATGCCCAGCTGGCTTGTTAGCCAGTTGATTACAACATTATGCATATTAATATAATTATTATGCAGTTATTTATATTTTCAAACATCCATCAGACACAGTAGGTGGGTAAAAGGAAACAATTCAAAATCCAATACAGACAGTATTTCTAGTAAAGTTAGTTATCATTAGCACTATGAAAACAATAAAGAATTCCAAAGAAAATGTTTCTTTTTAGTTAGAGTCATATATTTAGCCAAGATCTCTAGAAATATTTAGACAGATTTTATACCATGATCTATGTGATATATGGAACAATCCAGTCCCCTGGACTGGTATCTGCTGATCCCAGCCCTTGAATGACGCAAGCCAATTTACACAGCCTGGCATGCAGAGACATTAAAATCATGTAAAACAACTTACAAGAGTTATAGCTAAAGGCAGGACCTAAGTCTTTATGTTGGCACTTGACAAATGGTGGATTCCATCCATGCTTGCTAGTTTAATGAAAATAAATATGATGTTATTCTTCAGAGTTAGAATATTTTTCCTCTAGGCTAAGAAAGACAAGCTACTAACATTTCATATGATGGATAAAAAGCAAAAAAAATTGCTTTACTCTTGGAAAAAAGAAAAAAAAAAAAAGATACTATCTTTTGCCATGTTTCAATTGGAAGGAACACACATATTTTGAATTTTATTGAATTGATGAAATACATTTAATCATTTGCTTTCAAGGAAAAGAAGTCACAGGAATGAGCTCTAATAACCATTATAAAAAACCTTGCTGTTGTGCTTGCTCTTCCCAGACTTGTGGCATTTCCACAGACAAGCTATCCCATCAGCCGCAACTGAAAAGAGCCTGCTCTGGTCTGGGCTCAGGGCTATATGCAGGACTCTACCTTTATGACCTGGAAGACAAAATATGTACAAAAAATGCAAGATATAGCACAGTTTTACAGAGAGAATGTCTATCACCTTTAGCAGAGGTTGTTCTGCTTTTACTGCATCGGGTTGATATGCTTCACAGGATGTGTAAAGATAGCCTTTTTTATAGAGTACTTTCACATTAAGAAAGAACTGAAGGCAGTATTTTATTTTTAGGGACCAAGCTTTAACTGCCAGTATTGCATTGCATTGCAAAGTAATTTCTGTCAAAGAAAAACATTAAACCTGAACTCATGATTCTCCACTGCATTTACAACATCAGTCTCATCTGTGTTTGGTAATGTCTCTCACTCCTGAGCTTTCCCATCTGGCTGCACATGCCTTGCAGACAGTTTGCAGCTGATCCAACAATCATGAGATAGTGTTTCCAGCTGCTATGTTATTACTGTTAAAAGGATCTTTTAACAGTGATCCCAATGAATAATTTATTGAAATTGAGCACATTTGAGTTTGTCTGCAGTTGTATTAAACTTTGGCAGCTAGATATTGAAAGCCAGAAGCTATCCCAGCCTGGCAGCACAAATAATGTACAAAAGGCATTAACCTGGTTATACAAGCATCTCCCTTGGTAGAAGTAACTGACTTTAGAAACAAAGAAAGAAAAACTGTTTGGTATTAAACTAAGACTACTGAGACCTGTATTTACCTCATTACTCTGCCATAAGCCTTTGTGTGATCTTATGCAATGCCAGTGCTAAGGTTTTAGGCACAAAGGGGCACAACAAATTAGAAGCTTTTCTATTTTTACTTACTGGCTTCTTTGGGTTGATGAGTTACTGATGGTCATATAGTTGAGGTCATCATCCACAGGGGAAAAAAAAAAAAGACACTTTTGAGACATAGTGTCTCTCACCTAAAACAGACAAGATGAACCACATCCTAAAAAGAAGTGTGAAGGTGTGAAGAAAGTCCTGGGTGACCAACTTGAAGGAATATAGATGATCTTTGTACCCACATTCTCCATGAACACAATGGGGAAATAGTATTAATCCTCAGAATGATATTATGAGGATAAGCATGTGAAGACCTGTAAGACCCTCTGACACTGTGGAACTTACCACAATGGTACCTGATGAAGATACTCAGGAGTGTTGTGGACGGCCAGGCTGCCCTAACTTTGTGAAGCTGCTGCAATGGCTTTTTGACTGAAAGGAAGTTTCTGCTGTCCTAATGCTGAGAAATATGTGTCCCACCTAAACTTTGTAATCAGAGTTTCAATACCACTACTAAATTATTCCAGCAGATATTTTTTGAGGCTTTGATCCTTCTTAAGACATTGAAGAGTACACGATCTTTGTCAATATCAAGGACCAGGAGTTTGCAAGCCAGGAATTTCCTTTCACTGTCTCCATTCAGTGTCTGTAGCAATTCTGAAGGAGCAGCTGCAGATGTGGCCTTTGTAAGCATCCAAAACTATTCACAATACTGACTGAAAACTAATTACTAGTTTCAGTCAAAAAGAAGAGAAGAAGGATCAGAAGAAATCAGAAAAGTTGAAATTATTCATTTCCATATTTTCTGAGTAGAGAAGGCTGGGGTTTTATTCCTATGTTTCAAGATCACATCCAGGTGCTTTTCACAGCAATTACATGTTTTGGTTCCTTATGTGTTTTCTTTGATCTAAAAGAACTGCTCTGAGGGAGGACATTTATATCCAAAATGCATTTTTTTCTAGTGAAACTAGAAACTCTAATAGTTCTGTCAGAAGCATATCAGAGATGGGTTCTGCAACAAGAAGGTTACTATCTTTCACTTGTTATTCTGTTCTGAATATGTTCAGCAATAGGCAATACTAAAGAACTCAGCAGTAGTTGTTGATGATCCTGAGCACTTTCAGGATTTTCAGAATTTGGCAGGATTCAACAATAAAATTCAGTTACAATTTATCTATTAATTTCTTTGGGTGTAAGACTCGTGTTGAAGAATGTTTGAGGCTGATTTTGAACCATGTCATAATCATCCATTACAGTGTTTTTTCTGAACATATTTTGATACATTTTAAATTATTTCAAGCATTCACTTGCTTACAGTAAGTTAGTAAGTCTTCATAAGCAGAAATATATCTGTGTAAGAGCAATCTGGTCTTTTTATTCAATAAAATTATTTTAAAATAAAATTATTTTCTTTTGCAGGTGAAGTAAACTGAATCAGAAATAGGATGATAACTAACCCTCCAGCATCACCAAGTTACCAACATCTTTTACTTATATGGTAAACGTTTTACACCATACACTGTTCTCAAAGGTAGATCTAGGTTTTCTTTGAAAAACTACATTCAAGAAAAACTACACTCAAGAATTGAGAAACCTTAATGCAACAGTTAAGACTAATGATCATGTCACTGTCCATATTATTTCTTAGAATATCACATGCAATTATCTGCAATTAATTATTGCAAATTATTTGAAATTATCTGCAAATTAATTATCTGCAAATTATATGCAATTAAAAGAGCCATAAATATCCCACAAATGAGTAGGGATAAGGAAGAAAAAGCAGCACAGATAAGCAGCACAACACAAGGATAATCTGTAACCAGATAAACAAATGTCTTTGCTGACCTCTCTTCCTTTTGTCTTTGTTTTGACTATTCTCTGATTTTCCCTTACAGTCTAGTACTGAAGTCAGGTCACTGGTTCCAAGGACAGCATGCCAGGATAGCACACATCAGAAATTTAATAAATGCCCTCAAATGTAATAATAGGGTATAAAAAGCATTTGTTAATATAAACTATGTCTGTCAGGTTAAAAATGCAAAGCTTCATTTGTTATATCTTGTCGATGAGTGTGAAAACCAACCATACTTGATAAAATCCAGCCATGTGCAAATTTGTGCTTTCCTTTAACTTCAGATTGTCTACTGGATCACTTCAGCTAACACTGGAACAAATAAAACACAATGCATCTGACTGACAGCAAGCTCCAGCAACAAAAAAGGCTTAGTGTCAAAAAACAACTGTGATACGTAGCTCTGCAGCTTCATGGACCAATACAGAGTTGTAAGGGAATTCCAGCGCATGTCAGCATGGCACAAGGGAAACATGCTGCATTACATTGCTTCACAGCCAAAATCATTAACTAAAACTCAGACATAGAGATTTATTTCAAACTTCATTTGGAAGCTGGTTCAGTATCCTGGCATGACCAGCTGTAAAACAGTAATCCCACTTCTGGTTCATTTTATATAGAAGGCCACCAGCCTACAATATACTGGCAACAACACTCAGTCCAGGCCCAGCAAACCTTAGGGTGAAGACACCCCCAACATCCTGCACCTGGGGTGGTGTCCTGGTTTCAGTTAGGACAGAGTTAATTTTCCTCCTAGTAGCTGGTGGAGTGCTATGTTTTGGATTAGGATGAGAAGAGTGCTGATAACACCCTGATGGTTTAATTGTTGCAGAGCAGTGCTTACACTAAGCTTCTGACTGTCCTGCCAGCGGGCAGGCTGGGGGTGCAGCAAGAGCTGGGAGGGGACAGACCCAGGACAGCTGACCCAAACTGGCCAAAGGGGTATTCCGTACTGTTTGGGGTCATGCTGAACAATATATAGGGGGGGCTAGCTGGGATATGGTGGGACCGGCTGCTTGAGGTGAGGCTGTGCATTGGTCAGCAGGTGGTGAGCAATTGCATTGTGCATCACTTGTTCCATACACATTAGTAGTAGTAGTACTGTTATCATCATTATTGTTATTACTATTACTATTATTATTATATTTTTCTGTCTTAATAAACTGTCTTTATCTCAACTCAAGGGCTTCACTTTCCCGTTTCTCTCCCCCATCCCAGAGAGGGAGGGGGGAGGGTGAGCGAAAGGCTGTGTGGTGTTTAACTGCTGGCTGAGTTAAACCACAACAGGTGGCCTTAGAAATGATAAGAGAACCCCATCATTAAAACCAAGGAATTTTACAGAAGCAACTTACGCCGTTATCTTAATAAGTCAACCTTTACAATTCCATACATCTGGATTCTGTGAATGAATGTATGCACGTAGGTAGTGACAGGAAGTGTGGGCGACTGCTCTTTTTAACTTTATTTTACTTAAAAGTATAAGGTTTGCATTTGTGAAAACGTGTTGATTAGACAGGAAGATAGCTAATTGAAATAGTTAAAACTTTTAACTGAAATACTTGCCATAGAGTTTCAATGAATTGACAAGCATGGGATACTCCCACATTTTCATCTGATTTCCAGGAAGGCCTTGTCCAGTCATCAGTTCACTGGTTTTAGGTAACCAGAGCAAGGAACAAATCTATTGCAATGTAAAATAATGTTTTAGTTTTCAGAAAGGCTTGATATACACCATTCAGTAGATCTGAAATGTTTTCTACAGTATTTAAACAAGCCGAGAAGTAGCCCCAACAGAATATTTGCTTATTTAGAAGGATCTTTCCATTTCTTGCAATACTTGAAAGCACAGCTGTTTTATTGTCTAAATGTGGTAATAGCCTATCAGTATAAAACCAAAGCCCTTTAAACACATCTTCAGCTAAGTTGTCATAGCTCCAGGAATATCAACAGTTATGCTGCTTTATTCCAGCCGACAATCTGTTCTTCTGTCTCCGAATATGCAAACTCCAGAGACTGATGTTTGCCCTCTGACTCTTAGACTTCTCCCTACACCAGCACTCTGGGATGTTTCCTTCCCACTCAATGTTCTCTCCTCATGAGAGTTTTGGCCAAAACCATCATTGTCACTACGGAAAAGAAGATAAAGAGTGTCTGGCTGTGAGACCACCTCCTCTTCAAGCACTTCTGTGTGGAGACAGAAGTGGTGAATTAAAAACAACAAACTGCTTCTGAGTCCAGCCATACACTGCGGTGCTGAATGTAGCACAATGCTACAAGAAGCAGATCCAGAGAAAATCCTGCTGTTCCTCTGTCCACAGAACCACCCTCAAAGTCAGTGGGAGTTTGCCAAATGAGCACAGCTATACAAGAAGAGCCCAAGCATGCAGACATTTCATCATTTCACCTGAGAATCTGTAGCTGCACTTTGGATGATTTTCTCACGGTTTATGTCCCAGACACGCAAAATCCCATCTTTCATTCCACCCCCTGTAGCAAGGACTTTGGACTGCCAAGGACACCAGTTCATAGCCTGAGAAGAAAAAAAAAAAAAGAAAAGGAAAAGAAAACATATGCCAGAACAGACTAGGAGGTTAGCTCAAAAAACAGAGAATAGATTTTGCTTAAAAGCCTAACTGGAAAAATGAACTGCAACAAGCACTCAGAACGTATCTTTTTTTTTTTTTCCACCCTATATCATTCTCCTGCTTCCATATACACGCAGAATGTAGGATCCCAAACCTCCAAGCATTCCTTCCTTTGACATTGCTTCACATTAGCACCCCCTCCATCACACAAGCCCATTACACTCTAGCTTCTCTGCTTCCCCTTCACAAGTCACAGAAGTACCAGAAGAAGCCAGCAGAATACAGTCTGACTTAACTGTCTGAAAAAGCCATCACAGAAGCTTCAGCAACATGGCTTACAGGACTTGAAAGAAAGATGACCTCTTCGAGTTATTTCCTCAGTATGCCTAAGGCCAAGTCTCTACCTGAAGAAAAGCTACTAAGAACTGAATTCTACCTGTTTCAATAACCTTCTCTAACCCTTTAACATCAGTGTTTCAAGCCAGACACAGAATTTTCTGGGAGGAATAACAGTTCATATATGCTAGACTCCTCCTTACTGCTGATACCTGTCCTGTCTCCCTCACAGACTGGGACTTTATAAAGTCAGAGAATCTAAATTGTCCCGTTTCCAGTTTCTCAGTTCAGATCCTTTGTTACCATCAATCATAACCTGAAATGCGAATATGATCAGGAGGTCAAAAGAAACCTCACATTTAAAATAATTTCAGCAGAAGGAAGTTCTGAGAGACTTTTCCAGAACTCCTATTATTGAAAGGTCTTGTTTGGTAACTTTTAAGTATTGTGCCAGTGAAGTCTTCTGCACAGGATAGAGAAGGAGGGGAGCAGGCTGTAGGTTTCATTGCTGTTTGATATAGTATTTACAAAGGCCTACTGATTTGGTAACATTTCCTAATCAGTCAAAGCACTAGCACACTTATCTGCATGAGAACTGGTCTGAAAATTAACTGCATTGGAGTCGGGAGAAGAAGCTAACAGAAATCCAAAGAAACTGAAATAATCTGAAAAAATCCATAACTGTTTACATCAACAACATAATTTCATGAGATCAAATACAGAAAAGATGTTCCTCCACCATATACCTTAACTGCTGAAGAGTGAGGTATGGTCTTCAATGGCTGTGACTGCACTTTCACACCAGGGTCACTAGGCCAGATATTCAACGTACCATCATTAGATCCACTTGCGAGCAGCTGGTCGGTTAGTGACCATTTCAGGCTGCAAATGCTTTGTTTGTTTTGGCAAAGAGTCCCAATGTGGTGCTGAGCAACGCGAACATCATGATGATGAATAGATCCCAGTCTTGAACCACTTTAAATGAGAAAAAGACAGCTTACATTTGATGTTAATGACAGCAATCTACCTCACCATATTCATGTTTCTTCAGTGGTTTCAGAAGCAAACCACATCAGAGCAAAGCATGCATGCAGTACAACAGTACTTTGTCGGGGGCGGCTCACAACAGAAAGGGACAAAGCGGCTGCTCGGAACCAGCCAGGCAAAATACCTGTTCTTCATCATGGTTTTCATTTGCCTGAATCCACATTGCCACCTATGCCCGCTTGTTCAACAGTTAACCACTCAATGTAAACTCTTTCCATTCTTCAAAAAAAGTATTTTTGCAACATGAATTTTGCCAAGGCTGGATGCGACTCCACACCCAACAAAGAGGCAGTGTAAAACTGCACTGGCCTGGGAAAAGGTTTACTAGTCACTGTGTTCTTCCATCCTGTCCCCCCTCTTGGCCCCTTTCTCTTTCCCTTTTCCAGGTTGAATGAAAGTCTGCACCAGTCACCTCTACCCGTCACAGCATATTTCCCCTCTTTGTCTGACACTGCTGCACTAGTTACCTGTTAGAAAATGGGTGCATGGTTTTATCTGTCCTGAGGGTCCACTCCCTCAGGCTGTGCTCTCCCACGGATACCATGGCCAGAAGAGTCAGTCTACCAAAGGAAGGAAGAAATACCCTGTCTGGAAGCACAGCTACTGTTAGAGTTTATCTCCTGGATGTGGGTTTTACTCATCAGTGGTTACTGCCTTTCTAAGGATATTACCTACATTAAACATATACCAAAACAATAGAGCCTCCTGCTGGAAATTAACATTTCCTGTTCTGATGACACTGAAAAAATCAGCAAATTCACTACCTACTTTCTGGGTATCCGAGAAACAGGTATCTGACATTACTGCAACAGATCCATTTCAGGCAATAACAACTGGAGACCTTCCCATACTGACTCTTAAGAGATTTCTCAGATGCAAGTAGAGTGATTTGGAAGCTCTAAAAATGCACAAAGTGACTGAATGCCACTCTATTGTGCTTGGATTACCTACCTGCCATGCTTTTGAAGTCTACAAAAGCCTGAAAGATTTCAACCAAGCAGTGCACTAGTGAATATTAAGCACATCTTTATGGAAAATATTTATAAATATACATAGCAGTATATGCATTATATGCAAAGGCATGATTATTTATCTCCTGAAGATTTGTATATATTTTTCCTCCTAAATAATAAGCATTAATTCTAACCAAAAGAGATGAATTGAATGGCCAAATTAAGGTTTTCAGTTATTGTAGTGGTAGAGATGGGAAGGAGCCTGGCTCCCGAGAATCCTGTTTGAAAATAAAGTTTTTTATTTGGTATACTAAGAAATCAGAATTATTTGCTTTTGACAAAGAAGATAGTATCTGTTTTGCTAAAGACAAATAGAAGCTAATAAAAACTTGGGACAAGTTAATTTGTAGTACTGAAATTTATTTAGAGGTTCATTATTTTGAGGATGTATTGTTGGGCAATTTTTAACCACAGGAATTAGTGTGCAATCCCAAAGTATCAACTGTTGATATTGAAGTTTTCTGTAAGAATTCTGCTTTTATTTTAGTTATAATGAATGCTAATTCCATGCCTTTTTTTTTTTTTATGGATTATTTTAACTGTGCAGTAATGAACTGGTTAGATTCAGACCTAAAAAGAGAAATCTTTTATCTGAACCTAGATTATCAACAATAACTGTAGTTCACAGATCCACGTTGAATTTTATAATCATTTTCTACTCAGAGATTTGTAATGCTTCTGTTGTTTTCACTACTTTGGCCAAGCTGAAATGCACACTGAAACTAATCATTACTGTTACAAGGTTATGCCACTTGGCACTGACAGGTGTTGAAGCTACACCCTTGTAGCTTAGCCCACCACAGTACCTACTTCTGCAAGAGCCACAGCACTTTATTATCTGCTTGATTATCTGGTATCCTTGTACCTCACTCCATCTACCACACCCAACAGAACCAAAAGCCACAGCATCATATGAAATAAAAATAAAACTACCTCTAGTGTTCTTATCAAGAGATACTTTCATCTTGAGGTTAACAACAAAGTTAGTCAACCTTTGCTATTGTTTCCGTGTTGCTATGTAACTAAAAAGACAGGTGCTGCCATGATATCAATAGAGCCTAAGATACAGGCCCTCTCCCTTGCATAGAGTAGGCTAACGTTTTTGGAGCCCAGACCCACTGGAGACAACATCATTTAGAGCTCAGGCTTTTCACAAAACTAGAACCATAGTCTCCACATCCTAGTGAGATTCTGCAAGTGCTGACAGTTTTCTAAAAGAGTGAGAAGAAAAGACTAAAGAAGTGGGCTAAATTCCCTTTGGCTTCTATCCTGCCATTAAGGAAACCTACGTATTATTCCTGCAAAGTCTGTCAAGTCACAGGATATATCACCTACAAGCAGAGCCAACAAAAACAGCTAAAATGAAAGCTTGACACTTGTCTAAGTGAAAGCATCAGGACTCTTTCTGGGAACATGCTACACCACCCACCTGCTCAGAATATAATGATTCCAGCTCAGAGCACCAACTACAGACAGGTGACCAAACATATTTCTCAACCTCTTTTTGGTTTCAATGTCCCACAGCTGCCAATCCAAAACAAACAAAACAAATACAAATTTAAGAGGTAAAATATATACATATATATAGTTCTCATAATTTGTTTGCATGTAAACCACTGCCCAGTTCTAGTTTGACATATGGACAACTTCAAGCTCATTTATTTCACAACTAAGACAAGAAGGAGTATTTTCAAATTTTACTGTGAGGGAATGTGCATCTCTGAGATTAAAGCCATTTATTTATATGGCTGTGTTTGGAAGTGCATGTTTGAAAGCACTGCCCTTCAGTACCTTCAGACTGCTGACTCAGAACTGCAGCAGGTAGATCCCCATATTTTCTAGCATCTCAGCCAAGGTCCAAAAAAAACTTTCAATAACAGGACTGCTCTGTAACAGCAGCCTGAGGGGTATGGGTATAATCAGACTGAAGTCAAATTCTGCATGTAAGTGTGTGAATCCATAAAGAGAATTTTAGCTGAAGTTCTAAAGGCATCTGTCAGTACTGGACAGATCTCTTTGCAAGAGATGTACAAGAAAGAATAGCCTGTGCTGAGAAAAAAAATAATTTAGAGTTACTCTTACTTTTGGAAAAATTCTGACTCTTTGGACAGCTGAGTCTTTAGTTCAGTCACCAGCTCTTTCGTAGCTTCATAGGCTCCATGTAGATAATAGTGGATAGCATTTACTTATTCAATAAAATGCATGTTAATATGGGATAAGTGCTAAATGTTGTCTCCAGAAGGGTTTTTCTGTATTTCAGCCAACCTTTCTGTTTTGTTTCAATTAAAAAAAAAAAATACATATTGTCTTGTGGGTATTTTAGCTAGAAATGGAGAAAAGATTGAAAAAGTAAATTATTAAGTACTTGCACTTCTCCATCACTAGTGCCAACTGCAAGGCAAGTTCCTTCTTTTATCCAAGCCAGAGATGAAATGTATTTGGAACAGGAATTCAAACCAATGCTTTCAATGCCTTGAAGAGTTCTTCCATTCAAGATGTGTGCAGCAGGTCCTACAGCAACAGCAATGAGATTTTCAAGGTTCCAGTCCAGTATGTTCAGATCTAGAAGAAAGCTACTAGAAATCACTGCAAGAAGGTTGTAGGTAGGTGATGGGAGAGATGTGCATGGTTTTGGGGGAGAAGTGTTGTTGTTTTGTTTGTTTTTCAATAGCTATGGGAAAACTTCAGGACATTGTTTCTATGAAACCATTACTAGCTACTGTTCGATGAAGACACCAAATGAGAACTAAATGAAGGAGAGTATTTCTAACAAGTCAAGGTCTTCATCAGGCTAGTGTCCACAAGCTGGTACACCTGTACAGCAGAACGTGACTGACAGATTCCTCATCATTTTTTTTTGCATCTATCATACACCATTTTGGATGCTCACATCACTCTAATTTCTGCCACCAGAAATGAGGGTTCTTCATCACTAGTTGTTTGCCAGCTGTTTGATTAGAGTCCTGGTTGCTGCAGTCAGAAATAAGTATTACAAAATCATTTCCAAAGACTATTTATGCTTAATCTTGGGACACACTTTGTGCATAATCAGTGTAAATGATCCAGGTAGAAATCCAGCCTCAATCTGCATGCAAATAAACCTTTGTCCTGCTCACAGATTTACATCTAAAGAACATTTGTAAGGACATGTTAAAAGTTGAAATAAAAAAAGCACGGGGACACTTTTTAACACTTTCATATACAGGGTTGTTAGAACGTTGGAAGTGTTAAGACACATACTTGGTGCTTATATTTATTCTATTATTATTATTATTATTTTATTGTTATTGTTCTTATTATTTTATATTTGGTGCTATATATTTAGACCAGAAATCCATGCATGTTCAGGTGTAACTTGTGTATGCTTAATTTTTGCCTATACATCACCAAACATGTAAGCGAGAATTTAGTTCAGAAGGTATGTGTCATCTAAACTATAGACAACAGCAATGATGTCTCCCTAAACCAAGAGATTTCAAAGTCTTCTCAATAAACCTGCTGCTGTATTAACAGTCTGCTAGACATCCAAAGCTGATATCTGAAATGTCCTCTGCTTAATTAATAAGCAGGGATAAGTATATTGGTTTGACTTTAAAGTTGTATTGATACCTATTGCTGAAGAAAGCTGCATGAGATGGAGGTGATACTGATTCTTGGGTTTGATCGGTCATCTCTACATCCTGAGTCAGGCAGTTTTCAAAGGTGAAATGTTATTAAAAAAAAATTACATTATGCATAAGTCTTGGAGAGTTTCCATTTGATCTGAAGGGGACACATATTTGCCATCTTTCTAGATGCATATATCAGTATCCCCAACCTCTGCAGAAGCCTTTGAATAGAAGAAAGTAACTTACAGTAATCATCGCGCAAACCAGCAATATGAAGCCTCATTTCTGGCTCCAATGACATGGGTGACTTCACAGTGGTAACAGCTCTAAACTCATTCTGTGTCCTTTCTTGGCATCCTGTATTTGAAGATGCACCATGCACAGTTCAATAATGCAAAATACCACCAGTTTTTCTCATGCCTAAGCCTTTCACACTGACTATATTAGACTGTCCATTGTCCATAGCATTCCAGAAGGGTTTGATTTATCCTGTGTAGGCCAAAACACTGCACACAAAAGTAGGTGAAAGCTACCTTTTAACAACTCTTTCAAATCTCCATGGATGTAATTTGCTAGAGTGAAGAATAGGGTCCACTATATTTTATTTAAGTTGTCTCACAGCTCAGTGCAGATCATGGTTCACTTTGTCTTTGGTTAGCTTTCTGTCAGAAGTTGTTATTACCAGTTCATATGGACTCTCCCACCTTAAAACCCTCTCAGACAGCAATTAACCTTTTTGCTTTCTGATGTTAATATCACGTTAAAAGGTCTCTCCCACCAACATCTAACCACAGGAAAAGGTTTTAATGCACACCCACTTTGATCACAGCACACTAAGCTTGTGACAATGCAAAAGTGAGAAACAAAAGCAGTAGCAGTAAAAAACAGGTATGAGCAAACAGAAGAGTAAGCCCTTGTGGTCATAGTCTACGGTACGCTGCAACTGCTAAGCATTGTAGGAAAAGATCATTAGCACCATGAATCATTTAATGCTATATTTTTATGAGTAAGAAATTGTCTTTTTGTAATATGCAGAGAAAAGAGCTGGAGACTCATATTTCTGCACTTTCCTCTGTTTTGACTTCATTTTTGAACTATTCTCCAGAGAGGAATACTTAGAAAGAATGCCAAAAGCTTCAAGGGCAGAATAGATTATCTACCTTGACAACTAACCTTTTCTGTTCAAAAAAAAGTCAATACTCACAAGTTTTTGCACTCTGTAACACAAATACATGCATTATCATCCCACACGGAAGTCTTATCAATGACAAATTGTGGAGAACATTTCACACACTCCTTTCCTACTTTGTCCTTAGTCTTCTTCCCTAATCCAAAATGAATTTCTGCCAAACAACTGTTTCTCCTCTCGACTGTAGCACCTCCCCCCTAAATGAAGACTGTAGATTAGCAAGAAGTAGGCCACGGTGATTTTTTTCCAGATCTAAGTCTGTGGAATTAAAAAATTAAGCAGGATTGCAGGAACAACTGAGTGTGAGACCTTGCTTGCCCTATGCAGTATGTAACACTTCTTCCTAACACTAAAAATGGTCCGATAGCACTGAAATAAGATTTGTCTGGGCAGCAATATATATTTCTAATATCTAGATTCTGGGTTATTTTTTGAAAATTTACTGTTTCTGAACCCAGACAAATAGGACAGTTCAGGGAAGCTACAGCACTTAATTATAACAGTTGGAGAATGACAACTTTTGACACAATTTGAAAATGATTTTCTTCTTTAATATTGGTAGCTGGGATTAAGGATTGAGATAAAAAGGATGAAATCATCTGTGTAACTCATTTCAGCTTTCTCTTCTCTCACATGCAATTTATCTACCCCAAACTCGTATTGATACGATTTCAGCTCTATTCACATGTCCATATATGGACACATGAATGTGCATAACATACTTTCTTATTAGTGGAAAATAAGCTTTATTACACCATTTTGTGTTATTTTGCCTGAGTGCTAGAAGATCATCACTGTTTTTTGATAGGATTTCAGGTCTCAAATGCATATGTCACTTCTCAGAACGAGACTCAGGAAGAGGTAAGTAGTCATCACTGGCATGTAAGACCACTTGATCAACAAGTAGATATGTGGAATAAAACCCAGTTTTCCTGATACCTATATTCATTTGCCATTAAGAAAAAAATACTGTGACTATCCCCTATACTGTTGCTATTGACTGCTTTGAAGCAAGTTTTATGTGCATGGAAAAGAGTAACAAATGAATATACACCAGTCTCTCACATGCCCCCGAACTTCTTCCGCATGAGCTGAACTCCAGTCATATAGAGGTTGTTTCTCACTATTTTTACATGAGCATGAATCAATCTCTGAATGGAAGGAGTCCAGCACAGAAATAGCCAGATCACCAAAACAGATTACCTAAGACAGAACACAGTAAAATTTTGGTTTGGTATCTTACAAAGTGTTGCATACCCAAAAAAACTCTGGGAATATCTGTATTATTTGACAGATTAGATTCTCACATCTCACCTGGCTTCCAGTCCCCTGATCATTCACACTCTCTGTATGCTCATTCAGTCCTAGGATATTTTTGGAGTGAACTAAACTAATCAACTCCCAGTCAGATGAAACCAGAAGCAATGCTAGGGACAATCTGTTCCAGCTACCTTTCCCTACAGGTAGGTGCAACAAGATTCCACTATCTCTGTATGTTTTACACTCTCATGTACCTAGAAGTCCATCCAATACTTACCACATTCCCTATCTGAAAGTCAAAAGGAATTCATGTGTCTGATCGTGCCCAAAGGAGAGCCAGGTAAAATACTAGGTGTTAACCACAATGGAAGAGGTGGGTGCTATTGCTTCAAAGGCAGTGGCAACTGAAGGAGAAGTAGCCTGAAGCTGCGTACATCTCAGCCACTTTGTATTATTTTGCAACACTTTTTGGAACAGATGTTTTTTTTCATGGTAGATGCAGCCTACTCTATCTTCCTGTTCAGTGTGCATGGGGGTATTTGCTATAGTGGAACACAGGAACATACCTTTCCAGATGCAACTGCTATTTTCACAAACCTTCATGTCTACACTTTTGACCATGCTACATCCAACCTCTTGGACCACTGGAAGCTGAGTAGAACATCTCTGCCAATACATTGAAGTGAAAAGATGATTGAATGAAGAAATGTAACAAAATGTATTATTTAAATATAAAGGATAGCATAAAAATCAAAAAGACACAATATTTTTTACATGAATGTTTTAGAATGACTTGACTCTTGGATGGGAGATCAGTTAAAAATACACAATACCACTGTCCAAATCATATGCTCTGGCTAGAGTTATCATCTTTCCTTCCATAAAACACCAATTCACTGCTAACAATCATACAAATTCTAACAAAGCTGTTTGAACAAGGCCATCTTACCAGTGGAAAAGTTCTCAGGCTCTGTATGTGTACATATCACCTACTGAAACTTAGTGCCTTCTTGCCCTCTTTTAATTCGTATTGGCCTAATTTTAGCAGCATACAATGATAGATTTTCTACATGTAGGCAATATGTCTGATGCCTCAGGCTTGCTGATCAGTTTTGTAATGCATACATTGCAAGGTCCTTGATACCAACATGAAACCTACTCAGACCAGGGTCCCGGGGTCTGGACACCACGATCCCATTTCTTAAACAAGTATTAAAATTTGAATCCACAGGTGCTAAAAATATAAACAGGATGTTATTTATATAAATAACAATTGTATATGTAAAAATATAAGCAGGGGAATAATAATTTTTATAAAATTTCCTTGTGTGTCAGAGAAACAGATAATGCAGCAGACAAAGATAAGAAAAGGGAGATGTGACATGTTATTGGAACTCTTCCCTTAAAAAAAAAAATAGGTTAGGCCCTAGTTAGGTTTAGGCAAAATCAGGTAAAGGCTCAGATCAGTCCCATAGGATATGAATCCCTACACCAATCTCTAATAATATGCATTTCTTCCCAATGTTGTTTCACTTAATTGAACACTCTGATGTTAGTTGTCTGGTCTGTAATTCATTATTTACAGTCAGGTGGAAGTGCAGCTGATGTTTTTACCAGCCACTCAGTATGCTCTTTCTCCAGTGTCTGTGAAATCTATCTTTCCAAACACATCCAGTGTTACTCTTCTTAAAAACCCTGTTGTAATCACGATAAGAAATGTCTTAAATAAATATAACTGGAAAAAAAGGTTAGATTTTTATACATCCCATCTGTTCTACAGCAAGCCTTCAGCTCTGAGAAGCACTTTTTGCATGATTTATATAGACAACTTGGCAGAAAGCTAATCAGATTGCTTGGATCTGTGTCCCTCTAAAATAAGTACAGACATTTCTATGGAAAACCTATTGTGTGTACAGGAAAGTAATCTTTTGGCCCACAAGGAGACCACACACATTCACTGGAATGTGAAAAGATTTTATCCCACAATGTTATCTCAAAGACCCCCACATCACACTTACAGGAAGTTATTGTGGTCCTTGATGTAAAACTCTGAATATCTTAGTTCTAACTCAACTTCTGATGTCAGTCATAGTATAATTCTAGGTACTGTAGAGATGAAAGACTGACACAGAAGAGTGAAAACAACAGCATGCACGTACATCTTTAAAAATGCATTGAAATTTAAGAAAGGAAGTATGTTTTACAAATATTACTTCATAGAAAGTTTTTACCTTCTTACAAAAAGACTTCATTAAATTTCTTTGTGAAGAAATACTACTTTGTGAAGGGAAGTGATTGCCCTGAAAAACAGGTTTCCCAGAATGATGTAGAAAGCATCAGTCCTTTTGCAACATTCAATAACCTTCAAGAGTACAAGTTTTAAAAGATAACAACCAATAAGCCTGTTAGCCCAGCTATTCTGATACTAATTCTTCTTCTCGGAAGTTGATCTTCATACCCTCATGAAAATTTCTCAATAATATTAATAAAAAGTATAAACCAGTACAAGCAAGGACATTGAGTATGCAGCTATGAAGCATCCTTACTCAACAGTTATAGTCAAAATGTAATCACTTGAAAACAGCTGTCATGGTCTTCAGTACTGATCTTGCAACTGGTGCAATCAAGGAGAGGACCAGTGAGAAAAAAGCATTGTGACTGACCATAAGTTTACAACTTAATATACAAATAGTTGCAATCAGATAGGACTAAAATCAGGAGGTAGCTTTGAGGGTAATGTTACGGTAATAACTTTTCCTAACACAGATAAGTATCACTGTGATTCACATGAGAAAACAATTTTCAAGAAGTTAGTTAGGGGAAATGGGTGGGTGTCTGGTGCAGAGGTTTATTAAAGGTGACCAAACAGCAGCAGACAAAGCCCACAGAGAAAAAAAAGGTGTGAAAGGTTTGTCAGGGTACACTAGCAAAAATGAATGGATATAGTGGACAGCA
Organism: Anas acuta; assembly: GCF_963932015.1. Classification (NCBI taxonomy): domain Eukaryota; kingdom Metazoa; phylum Chordata; class Aves; order Anseriformes; family Anatidae; genus Anas; species Anas acuta. Next base: position 13,813,660 of record NC_089017.1, read on the forward strand.
ATAAAAAGCAGCACCAAAATGGGAGGAGAACTGAAGTCTTCATATCACATGGTAGAGATTTCTTGTGTTCATTCATCTTTGGCCAAGAATCATTAAACATTACTAACTAGCCTTTGAGTTTCTATTGTCGTGATAAAAAACATTATTCACAGAAAGCTATTTTTTGGCAATTTTTTACAGCATCTCATTCTGTCTACGTGACCAGAAGAACCGCAACATCCTGCACAATTGAAGAAATTATCTTCTTCATGCATAGTGGTTATTAAGCATGTGAAAAACTGAGTCATTCGTGGTCTTTATGCGCATTTTTTATAATACAGGTTTTCCCTCTGAGGTCACAAGTGCATCTTGAGGGCTTCATTAACTTGGTTTCAATTTTAGTTTGCAGGACGACAGGCTGACAGAAGGGGACAGAAACTGAATCAAACAAATGATGAAGCTATTGTTCCTGTCATCTTTTTAGCAAACATTTCCTAAATGGATCTCCTCTTGTTAATGTTCTCCGTGTTAATAAGGCAGCATCTGCACAACAGGTTCCAGACCAAAGATAGGGTTAAAGAACACATCGGGAAAACAAATATCCTACCTGTGCATTTTAATGTTGTGTTGCATACCTGTTTCTTTCCTATTTTAGTTCTCCTGTTATTTCTCCATTCTAAGCCTTCTGCAGTGTGACTGCAGGGTAGAGTCACAGTTGTTTCCCTCATGGAGAGTTTCTTAGGTATCTGAGGTGTCACTGAGAAAAAAATAATTTTAATGGAAACATTTTACTCAAAACCATACATAGGGGTATTGTCTAGAACTTTTTCAGAAAAGCATTTATTTTCTAGCAGCAATATTCTCAAAGCTGACTGGCACACTAAGTGGGACGATACAAATGCTGGCATTTGATTTAGTCAGTCTGCTCTCCCTTTCCTTCAGTGTCAAGGAAAAGAAACAGATGCCTGTACAGCACTGTTCATCTTGTCCTAAAAAAGACATCTAAAAAAGATCGGATTGGTCATTCCCTTTATAAGCTGTATATATTTACTTCTATAACACATATCTATTGACTGGCTACACCAGAACCTACTCCACACAAAATCAAAGTCTGATTTCCCACAACCATAAAGGCTTTCACCACTGCTGGTGACGCGAGTATGCAGTACTTTCTGTTCTAGAAACCAAAGCAGGGAAAAATTCAGTTTAGAACATGAATCCAGCTTTTGAACGTGAATTTCCCAGAGCTGGGCATGCATTATGACCACACTGTTGAAGAGTATTCTGCTCAGCGTAAGATAGAATGGCACTTTGTCTCCAACAACTGTGGCCTCATAGGAATACATCTTGTACAGCAACAAGCACCTTTTATTTGTTTTCTAAAGATTTCCATGATTAATCATGAAATGTGCCTTGTTTAGTTCCCTTGCTCTTCCAAGAAATTCTTCTAGTACATGCAAGACCCTTCTGCACTTTACCACTGCTGGATGTGGGAGTGAGTTCAAAGGCTTATTTAGTCTTTCTTCAGCTCCCTCTGTTGTTGATGGAGGGAAACAGCCTCTTCCAGAGTCAGTTCTCTAGACCTAAGTCCTGAAAGTACATGTACGACTGCGCTCTGAATGACAAACATGCCTTACCCTACGGTGTGTTGAGAATAAGTGTCTACTGGCAGGCAGGACTTTCGTCAATACCTATAGCCTTAGATATTGGAGGGGAAACTAACTTAAGGCACACGTCTCCTTCAGTGGGTCATCACAGAGTATACACAGCACCACATCCAGGCATGCAGACTGGTCGAAGTTCTGCAGTTGTAGACAGGTCTCGGGTAGCCACGTGCAAGGCAAAGGGAGACCTTATCACGCTCTACAGGTACCTTAAAGGAGGCTGTAGCAAGGTGGGAGTTGGTCTGTTCTCCCACATGCCTGGTGACAGGACAAGGGGGAATGGGCTAAAGTTGCGCCAGGGGAGGTTTAGGTTGGATATTAGGAAGAACTTCTTTACTGAAAGGGTTGTTAGGCATTGGAATGGGCTGCCTAGGGAAGTGGTGGAGTCACCATCCCTGGAAGTCTTTAAAAGACGTTTAGATGTAGAGCTTAGGGATATGGTTTAGTGGGGACTGTTAGCGTTAGGTCAGAGGTTGGACTCAGTGATCTTGGAGATCTCTTCCAACCTAGATGATTCTGTGAAAGGAAATAAGTATGCATGAATTCTCCTACTGTCCTGCCAGCTATGGATAGCTTTTTGAGGTGCAAATGTGCAGCAACAAACTGAGCGCTGTTACAGCCCAGTGCAACTTAAATCCAGCCCCACACACACCCCAGTGTAAAGGCAAAAAGGTTTATCTGTAACAGAAATTACTTGGCTGGGGATGAAGTTTTGTCTTTTCTTTTGCCCTCACCCCTGATGTTTACTGTCTGTGTGACCTACCGTCCTAGTCTGCCTGCACACTGCTAACAGCAGGCCTGGCTTTCCTCTCGTTCGCTGTCAGCAGTGTAATTCTGCTGAAAGGAAGCTGGCCCTGAGCTTGCCCTGCCTGGGGAGCGCTACACAGACTGCAGCTGCTGCACGCCACAGCCCTTGTCCATTGGACACGGGGAAACGTCATCCCACAGAATTACCCACATGATGCCATCCTGTATGTGAAAATAACTCTTTGCCTGACCTGGAGTCTCCCCAGGTGTGTCTGCAGGCTGGGCCCCCCCAGGGGTACTGTGGTGGGCCCTGCAGGCCCTGCTGGGCTCCTCAGCGCGGCCTCCTGCGTGCAGCTGCTGCCATCTTGTGACAATGGGGCTGCTCGCCACCGGGCCCCTGGCCACCAGCTGCTTCTTCATGGAGCTCTTAAACCTCGCGTACGTCGTCCTCTCTGAGGCGGCGACCTGCACAAGTGGAGGGAGCCAAAACACCAGGGTCAGTCATCGCTAAACACTGTTCTGTCCCCTCATGCTGTTGCAAATCTGTGTGGGCTCGGCACAGCTCTGAGCAGCAGGACATGGCGATGGGCATCGGGGTGGCTACACGGTACACAGCAAGTGATGGGATTTTTCCTACATCACACAGGGGAAGCAGCAACTCCCAGCTGCAGCAGAGTAACTCAGGAGCTGTTCAGAGCTAGGAGCAGTCACGACTGTCAGGTAGCTGATCAGCACAATATTTACCTTTCCACAGAGAAATACTCAAAGAAACTGAAGTAAGGAAGTTAAGAACTGGAAGGATCTAAGTATAAGTACATAAAGTGTGAGGAGAAAAAGAAAATGGAGAAAGAAAGAAAGAAAAAAAAAAAAAAAAGAATGAAAAGGGAAAGGGGAAAGGGGAAAAGGGGAAAAGGGGAAAGAGGGAAGAGGGGGAAAGAGGGAAAGGGGGAAAGGGAAAAGTCCTATTTAGGTAGGTAACCCTGAATCATTTGACAGGTAGAGACAATATCAGGTTGAGACAATAGATAGAAAACTAAATAAGGGCTGGCAAAAGTTCAGGCAAAATTTGCAATTCTTAAAATTGCATCCTAAAAGATGCGATTCTTGTCACAGTCACATAGAAAGTCTGCAGCACAGAAGAAAACCAAATTTGTATCACTCATGCACTAGGATACAGCACTGACCTTAGAAAGACACAAAACATTTTCAGAGGTTTAGTTTAGCATCTTTGGGCTGGTCTCTCAAAGATAAGAGCATTCAGCAAACCTATCTTAGCTGTCTGGAGCCAGGTTGGTTTTCTGATCTTTTCCCAAAGAAGGACTTAGCACATTTCTGATTTCTGAATCTTCTCATCGCCAGCATGACACGCTCATGGTGTTATATTTAATGTTACACTTAATTTATTTAGCCATACTAAATTAAGATCAAATGACAGATTTACATTTCTTACTTTTAATTCCATACATAAAAGACAATTATTAAACAAGAGAGTCAGAGAAACTGAATAATACTGAATACAAGACTGCTTTTCAGTTTCAAGGCTATGTTTTAGGGCATCATGTGAAAGTATCAACAATACTAAGGAAGCACTGCAAGTGTAATAGGCTTCAGAATCATTGTTTGACACTTCTGTGAATATTTATAGTATATTAAGCATTAAGTTTTGTTATTTTTTCCCTATTTCTGACATAATGTTCTGTGCAAATTACAAGCTATCAAGATGTAACTTGAACTCTAGCATCCTGCATGGATTTTCTGAAATCAAACACACTCAGACTTGCTTTTGAAGTCAGCATCAGCAATCTGTGCTTGCTTTCTGACTACAGCTTTTTTCCTTTCATCAGACAAGTCTGCACCTTTTCTGTCCCCTCTACTTTAACTCTGAGGGTTCACTGCCTGGCAGACATCAAGCCTCACATAACCCCTAGGTCAGAAGACACATCCATATAAATACTGAAATTTCATAGTATATCACAAGCATCTCTCTGTATAGAACTGTATGAAACACTTTATAAAGTCTTGTTAAAATAAATGAACACGGACCTTAGCTAGAGAACGTTGTAGAAACTGCTGAATGTACCATTATGGTATTGTACAAATCAAAGGTAGTTGAGGTAATATCTAAGCCCACAAAAAACAACAGACACCCAAATCCCAGGTTTCACCTTTGCAAAGTCCTGTTCTATTCTCATCCCTAAAAAGGTACCCTCTGATTGAAGGAAAAAAAAATAAAAAAGGAGTGAAAAGAAAAACAAGAGGCTAAAGGCTAGTTCAGACTGGGAGCAAAAGAAAGTTAGACAAGCAACAAGGATGTTAGACAAGCAACAGGCAGCAAAGATGGAGATAGCTTAGAAAAGCCCAAGGACAGAAATATGAAGAGGAAAAAAAAAAAAAAATGAAAATGAAAGCTGACAGAAAGGCAATAGCAAATGGACAGAAAGAAAGAAAGAAAATCTAAACAAGACATGAAGAAAGAAAGAGAAAATTATGTTTTTTTCCATGATTTGTCACCACTACATGTCAATGTACCTTCAGAGACTGAGAGCAAGAAGCAAACACCTTTAAAACAGAAAACAATTAAAGGCAGACAGAGAAGTCACTAGAGGTGCATGGCTTTGAAGTTGAGAGTTTCTTTCACAATTGCCTCAGCAAAACATCATTGGAGCTGCATGGCCAAGGTCTGAGACTCAGCTAACTCATTTTGCCCTTGTGCATACCTTGCATCTTCTTATCTCCCCATAGCTAGCAGCCAGGTAGGCAGTAGCAATACAAAAGCAACCTATTTTCCATCATGTTTTCTGTCCCCCCAATTAAATGTGTGTGTGTGTGTGTGTGTGTGTGTGTGTGTGTGTGTGTGTTTGTGTGTGTGTGTGTGTGTGTGTGTGTGTGTGTGTGTCTGTGTGTGTGTGTGTGTGTGTGTGTGTGTATTTGTGATTTTCTTCCCTTTTGCTAACCTATAAAGAAGGTTTTCTCTCTGCTCATGTGATGCAAAACCGTTTTACAAAGCTGCCTGTGTCACACAGCATCTCATGCAAACAGGCTTCTTCAATACTGCTCTCCTTGTTAAGGTCGGGGGCACCTGATGGGCCGAGGAGATGTGCTAGAGCTGCATTACAGACGCATCAATGAGGCCCTAGGCAGTTCTCAGGACAGTGTACAGGCGAACACTGCAGTTACTCCACACAGCTCAGCCAAACAGAGCAATCTGCATCGCTAGGTGAAGCAGCACACTGTTCATTCAGTTCTTTTTTCCTAGCAGGAGGCATTTCCCTACTCTACCGAGCGCCCTGGAGCCCAGCAGAGGCACTGTGAAGTGAAACATCTGCTTCAGCAACAGGGACAAAACGAGCAGCGTGTCCTTTTTAGTCTGAGTTGCAAGTTTCGAGTTTCAGCTCCTCCTTCGCATTCTGGGCCTGCCCTGGCTTCTCTCCCAAGTGTTTCGAAAATGGAGCCTCTCACAACTACTTACCCTCTGAAATATTCAGTGCCCAAAGCCAGGGTCTTTGTCGTTTTTCTGTCGATGGTTTTGTGTACTGCAGTTCTCTGCATACTGCAACTCAGATTTTTTAAACCTAAATCCAAAGATTTTTATTCTTTCGAAGTCAAGGATTCACGAGGAAGGATCGTTTCATTGGAGAAGTACAGAGGGAAAGTAAGTTACAACTTCATTTTATCTTTTTCTTGAATCTTTACTGAAAAACTGACATCCATTGGTAAGAAAACAAAAAGGTTGATTGTGGGAATTTACAGCAGAGATTTGTCCTAACTTCCTGTTATGTAAACAGTAAGCTACAGATAATATTATTTTTTTTAGTCCTGCTTCCAGAATTAACTATTAGAGCTAATAAATGAAGAAAGAATTACTATAAATCAGTACGATATAAGAATTGAATTTGTGCATGTTAATCTTAGTTAAGAATGATGACATGTTGCATTGAATTTTAGACACTGATCTGAGAAATATCATTTTAATGCCTGCTCTAAGTATCTGTTGTTGTTTTGTTTTTACATGCTTATATTTAAACAAAGCTGTCAGTTTAAGTTTATCCATTTACAGGATGTTTAAAGAAGGATGTCTCAAAGTAAATACCTCCAGCAGCTATCACTCTTATCAGTTTAATGAAATTATGACCAGAGTCTAGCTCTCAGGTAGGAATAGTGTGGTAGTGTGATATGTCACGTTAAGATTTAATTGAAATCTCTGTGCCATCTCAGGGTTCTTCCTCAATGTTCTGACTTTATTTCTTCAAAGGCAACTTTGGTTGTAAACGTGGCGAGTTACTGCCAGAACACAGACAAAAACTACATCGCCCTGCAAGAGCTACACAGGGAGTTTGGTCCCTCCCACTTCACTGTGCTGGCCTTTCCCTGCAACCAGTTCGGAGAATCAGAGCCCGGCTCAAGCCAGGAAATAGAGGCTTTTGCCAAAGGAAACTATGGAGTAACTTTCCCTGTTTTCCACAAAATCAAGATCCTGGGATCAGAAGCAGAACCCGCCTTTAAATTTCTAATAGGTAACTATTTTCTTTGGTATATTGAGCTGCCTCTAACCACAGTATTCACCCTCCATTCCTGTAGGAGTTTGTTTGACAGGCCAAGTCTGAGCACACACCATAGCCTATGGAGAGAAACAGGCACTATGCACACATTTTGCACACATTTGTCTCATTTTAATGTGGATATTGAGGAATACAAAGGTTAGAAGACCCCGAAAGCATCTGTTTCTCCCCACTGAGGATAAAAACAGCTTACTGTGACCAGCCCAGCTAGAAACATCCAATCTGATGGATATGTAAACCAGAGTGCAAAGACCCCCCCCTACAAAATCCTGCTTCAGATTATATGACATCTGTTGGAAAACAACTTTTCTTACAGAGAAAAGTGTAACTATGGGTGTCTTAATATTACTGGAAGATATTACATAAATGCATACAGATAAGAAGATTCCTTTTTAAGCAAAGAGCAACCAAGAGCATACAGTAGGATATATAACCACTAATTTGCATTAATTTATCTTGTGACCTTAGGGCCCAACTTGTAAAATGGGCTTGCATTGTTGGGAAGCCCTGTTACAGTAAACATTTACTGAGCCTCATACTCTCATAAGCAAAATGAAATTCTACTTAGCTGACCAAGAAGCTCACAAACCTAAAGCTGACTTAAAAAGCCTCCCTGAATTTGCCTCCCTGAGCTTTGGCCAGGTCTTTGATCCATACTAAACACCAATATTATGAAAGAAAGGATACTTAGGACATAACCATCCTCTATAACATCTTTTTAACTAGAAAATGGGGTAGGAGAAGGCCCGAACTTTTATTCCACTTCCCTGCCCCAGACAGGATCACAAGTACCTAACCAATATTATAGGTGCTTCTCCAAACTATTACAGTAGTCCTGTAAGAAACTCCAGAACGTCCCAGCCTGTTGCAGTTCTTCACAATCCCTTGTCAGAAAGCTCTTTCAACATCTAAATGAAACGTCTCACACCACTTATGCCTATTGCTTCTTGCTGTATTCTCTGTGATACATTTTATGTTCTTGAAAATTATTATCATGGCCCTCCTCACTTACGAGCCTTTTAAGTGGTCAGCATTATCACTGCCACTGTGTTTCAACCCACCTCCTCTTAGGCACGTTGTCACCGAAGACGTCAGGTAAAGCCTCATCACCCTGAGTTGCCCTGATGTCCAGGGGAATTTCTGAATGCATTCTGGAGGTGCTTCTCAGTTCATTATAGAAGAGACTAGGCAAGAAGGTATCAGAGTTGGGTGGGATGAATCCAGGCCTCAGACTCAGATTCTAACTCAAGTGCAGTCAGCGTCAGGCTTTAATACCTACACAGAAACAGCATTGTTACATCCACACATTCAGTTCTTACTTGATATGCTGTTTGCACAAAGGGAGAAGGATTCTCTGGTACTTAAGTATTTTGACATAAAGTCTATCTTTCCCCGAGTTCCTTTGCTTCATAAGAAATTCCTGTGCATCTTCAATTAAACAAGCAACTGTTTACTTAATTTGGTTGTCTAGACATACAGAGGGTTGAACATCTCCATGCTACATCCCCTTCTGACTGTGACTGCTAGCTAGCATTTTTCCAGCACTGTCAGTCTGGTGCAAAAAGAATTCACTGGCAGTATAACACAATGCCAGGGCCTTCACACAACTACTTGTTGCTTTCACAGCAGCAGGGCATTTTGCCATTAAGATCATGTCCAAACTTCTAGGAAAGAACTGGGTAGGATTGCTTCGAAATAAATAGCTGAAGAATCACTGCAGGATAATGAAACAATTAGAAGAGTAAGGGCGTCACTAAAATGATCCAATACCATTCTTACAGATTCTTCAAAGAAAGAGCCTCGGTGGAATTTCTGGAAGTACTTGGTCAGTCCTGAGGGTAAAGTTGTGAAATTCTGGAGACCTGAAGAGCCCATAGAAAGTATCAAGCCAGAAGTAGCATCATTAATCAGGCAAATCATCATGAAAAAAAGAGAAGACCTTTGAAAAAGCCATTCACTCCGTGAATCCATTCAACAATGGATCAAAGCAATCCAACAGCATGGTTGTACAGCCTTACCACATTCCTGAGAAATGCTGCTAGAAGTTAAACCATCAGGTGATTTATTTTTTTTTTCTCTTTAGTGTTAGTATTTTCAGCTACACTATGTCAATTAATGTCGGGTTGGCTCCTGCAACAGCCTTGAGAGCAAGCCACTGAGGTCAATGAGGATGGCAAGATACTTGGTACTTTGCAGGCATGGACGTTCAATTTGCATAATGTTTCTGAATGTTTATTTACATTTGCTAACAGCTAATGTCAATTTTCACCAGCAGGAAGATAGCTAAAAGGAAGAGGATTGGTGATAAATTACTCAGTATTTGCACAGCAGACGTTTTGTTTCCCATCTACCAGTGACAAATTGGTTTTGAGACAAATGCAAGTGACCATACTAGCTTTACAATATTGACAGAGGAAAATTAATGAACTGTGGAGCTTTCAACTAAGTTGTAAAAACCTGTACATAGAAAGTAATATTATTAAAAGAAAAAGAAAACGAAAAAAAATGCAAAACTGTTTCCTTGCCCACTTTCTGTGTTTTGATTCAGCGTGCTTTTCACCCTTACAGCAACACCTTTAACCTCTTTAGCCTTCTCCGTACATTGGCAGTGCAGTACAATGCCTTGACTGTGAGCACATGCCCTGCTGGATTTCCTGTCTTCTGACCTGGGTGAAGGCAGGGCTTGTGTGCATAAACATGGCAGCTTACAGCAGGAGCCAAAGGGCAACAAAAATCAGCAGCATGGCTCTCTAACATCCTCAAGCACAGCTTTCTGAGGCTATCCAATACAATGCTCCCGAGCCACCTAATAAACAAAGTCTTCAGGTAGAGACATTTGAAGGGGACAAAGGGTCTTGCCTCAAGCCTTGCTCTTCTCACCTTGCAGTTTCCCCTCTCCAGCATATAACTGCAATGCCATTCCCAGTTCTATTCCAGTGTTCTAGTTCAAACTGATATTCTGATTGACCTGTCTGATGAAGGGAGAAAAATTGGAATGAAGACCCTATGCCAGCTGTCTGAAAGGAGAGCTGAGAGGACAGGAACAAGAGAAATCAGTATCTCCTATATGAAAGTGAACAGGCAGAATTAGTGCTGCTCTGTAACGCTAGCAGTGACTGAAAATAATTGAATTTGTAAAAAAAAGAAAAACACTTTTACCTGAGAAAACATTCATTGAATTTCTTACTGCTTGGTCAGAATCTGATATATCTATCTGTATAGAAGTGTGAGTATAGGTACCATTCTATGTAGGTACCGTTCAGTCCTGAATCTGAACAGATTCAAGGCTTACTGTTTAGTAAGTGTTCCTCCAAAAACTCACTATGTTTGTATTAATTGTTCTTCATGAGAAATGCCAACTACTCCAATGCAGTATTTAAGGCAGATCACTGGTAAACTAAACACTTCCTTCTTAAAGTTATTCCAAGATAAAAACAAAGCATCTTTAACTGTCAAATTTGCACAGACTTAGAAAGAATAAATAAAAAGCAAGTTAGAGCACTGTTATACAAGCACACATTTACCTATGCTCAAAAGTCAGCACAAGAATAGATCTATGCATGTTTGTGCCCACTTATAGTTTAAATTGGATATTGCATATAAAATATATGTACTAAACTAAAATCACTATGAACAGATTAAAACCTATTTATTGGACTTTTCAATAATCCCAGCAACTTCAGCTACAACTGCCTTTAAGGTTACCAGAATTCAGTCCACAAATGTTAAATTTTCTTCAATTCCATTTAAGCATTAACTATTGTAGCCTTGATCCTAATGATTCCTTTATTTCTATCTTTCACTCTTTAGGTCTCTTCTTTTTCTCCAACAAATACCATTAACCAGCTCCTATTTCCAAAAATTTACCCAGGACTGCAAATATTCTAAATCTACTTCAGTCACTGGACTTGTCCCTGTTAATGCAAGCATTATCAGAAAATATTTGTTTGCTGAGCCCATACATCAATGTTCCAGTAAATATGAGCAATATTAGCGGAGCTGTGAAGTCATAGGATGACTTCCAAAACAAAATTTATGTCAGACCAGAACCCCTTTTTCTCATTCTGTCTCTGACAAAAGATGATGATGTTACTTGTACTCCCTATGGCGAGCAGTCTACAGACCATGTTATCACCTGACCTGTCTCAGTCATGGTGAAGCCAAAAAAATGCCAAATGTGCAAACAATTACACAAACAGATCCTGAACTCTGGCTCTGGACAACATATTTACATGGATGTTGCTCCTGTCATTCTGAAATCCCACGTGAATGACCTGTAGCTCTAGCAGCAAAAATAAATGCTATTTCCACATTTGAGCATGTCCCTGGAGCACAGTCACTAAGGAAGAAGGGCTCTGCAGAAGCACTTCACATCAGTCCTTGTTACAGCAATACATTTCTTACTGCTGTCTGTGGCTCTAGTTTGGTTCTACTACTGTGGAATTGACAAACTTCTCAGCACCTACGATTCATGAGAGATTTCTTTCCCTAACCCCCTTTGCTCATTTTAAACTATTTTTTGATCAAAGCAAGCAAGTTGCAGAGAAACAAAAGTGCTGCTTTTCTGCTAGCTCCCATTTAAGTCAACTCAGCCTAAGCTGAAGCCACACTCCTCTCCCGCAGAAGGACCTGCAGCTGTTAAGAAAAAGCTGAAAGTTTCCAAATCGCTTCTGTGGTTCCACTGCCTGCTTCTTGACACTGCCCTGACTGCTCCAAAGGCCTTAGCCTTTGTTTGTAAGGCTCTGTTTAGCCTTAGGATCATATTTAGTGGTGGAAGAAAACATACTCACAAGGGGCCCAAACCTGAAACTTTTACTGAAGTTACTGAATTTACATAAATTAGTAATCTCTTTAGAAACCAATTGGATTAGCTCCATAATTGTGTAAAATATATTAAATATATTTTTATAGATGCACACAGTTTGTGTAACCTATCACACCTTCTTTCAGTCAGGGGAACTAGTCTAGCACAGGGCCCCACACCAGCTAAGGATGCGATGAGGTATTCATAGCAACAGTCTTGATATTCTTGTCTCAACAGTGATGCAGTGATGTGCTGATGTGGCAGTGTAGTTAGTTGCTGGTGTATGGGGAGCAGCTAACTAACAACACACTGCCTAATCACCACACACAGCACTAGGACCAACCTAATTCTGGAGAGTTTCACAACGTTGTTCCCATTTCTCTTCCTAGAAGGCCTTCATTTAGACGGTTTGCAAGGCACATTACTTGCTTTGTTTGAGTGCTCCTATAACAAAGAGTTTCTTTGGCATTCCATAAAGACAAAGTGCAGAGATGAGGACAGAGGTAACGTTCTGATGCCTGTGGCAGTATGTTTGATAGAAGCTTACAGTGTAATATGAATCAAAAGGATCCATTTCCTTCCAGCCTCTAACCTGCCAAAGAATAATATATGTCCTATTCAAACTCCTGTTGTCTCCTGGTGAGAATATGTGCAGTTTTTTAGGGCATCCATGTTCACAAATTAAGCCATTAAGCAAGGAGAGAAAAAAAGCTTTAAAAATTACTTCTGTTTTATAGAATGGAAAGGTAATTATTGTTCAGTTACAGCCTTCAGGCAGTTAGTGAAATGTGATTTTAAGCCTTTCCAACTTCTAATTACTCAAAGCAAAAAAAAAAAAACATTTAATTAAATTTAAAAATTAAATAAATAACGTTTTTAATTGTTCTTTTAAGAAAACTTCCAGAGAAATTAAAGTGGTTTGATTTTTTTTTTCAAACCTGAAATAATTATTGAATTAATTACCTGCCTGTTTCAAGCATTTATAAACTTCCTACTACCTTGGTATATAAAAGCAGACACACAAAAAAAAAAAATCTAAACCAACCAAAAATTCTCTCAATTCTTTGGATAAGGGGAATACAACATACAACTATAATACTGAAAATGAGCCTGACAGTCAAAAAACAATAATAATCAAATGGATCCAAAAGTTTCCATATACAAAACTAGCAGCTCTCCAGTTTGATGCTAAAGGTATGTGTATCAGGATAGCAACTGCATGTTAGCTGATGTCAGAATTTCAACCAGCTAACATACACTGCCATCCCGTCACACACAGGTGCACCACCTCCCTTACTGGAAATTAGATTCAACATAAACAGCGATGGACTGGCCCTGCAGCTGGTGACAGTGCAGTAGTGACTGCTACACCCAAATACAGCAGCCACCGAACAACACACTGCCTACAAGCCACAGAGTTCATGCAGAGTGAGATTTCTCCTGAAATGCAAGTACCTGGAGACATCTACCTAAATTCAGCATTGTGTACCTCTTTCAAGTTTCATGTTTCATATACATATAAATACACACGTATGTATGTTCAAGCAGTAAATACTTACATACAATGCATGACACAGATAAGTTTCCGATTCAGTAAGACTTGAATTAAATTAATTGTACAAAACCCACATGGAATGTGAGAAGTATCAGACTCCAGACTATCAAAAAGGAATGCGAAATTGTTGTAAACAATTTCTTGCCTTGCCTTGTACCAGCACCAGTGTAGAATGTTGTCTCCACAAGTAAATTAGTATCATACACACTTACTTCAGTCCTTTTCTTCCTTGAGCATCCATATTGGTCATTGTGGGAGCCGAGGCCTGGGACTAGATGAGCCAGGAGTTTAACTCAGTGTAGCTGATTTTCTTATTTTGAAATACGAATCATTACTGATTACTTCATAGCACAAATTGACTTCAGGTGATGAGGCTCACTGTACCTCCCTTTACAGAAAGATGCATAAGGACTCTAAGATTCAAGCTCATGGATTTAGGCTGGATGGAGGTAAAATTTTACCTACAACATCCATTTTGAAAGAAAACCCTTTGAAGTCATGCTGAAGTCAGTCACTGAGTTAAATGTCTTGGATCAAAGCAAATTAGTACCAAAAATTAATACCAAATTTGAAGACTTCTCTTTGTTCTTAAAAGCAAGGCTTAGGTCACTGAAAATAAATCTCACCAACCCTGAATTCTCAGTACAAAACAAAACACTAAGACATTTACTTGTCAGAATGCTGCTGTTAGCAGCTACAGAGTAGTGTTGGCTAATTGCTTTCTGGTTTGTCCCACAGCAAGAGGAGGCCACCTCTGAGTTTTCCACGATGCTTGTGAATGCAACAATATGGAGTGCAGCTAGCAGCTGTTCACACCTCTGAGACAACAGCCAGCTAACAGGCACTGCCAGACTGCTACAATCCACTGTTTTGGCCATTGGCTCCCCCTCAGCCCCCAGTCAAACCTTCTCCTAGAGCCCAGTCGTTGCTCACATTAACTACACAGCTTTTCCTGTGGGGTCACTTACAGAACATTTTTATTTTGGAGTGACATTCTAAGCATGCTGGCAGCAAAATTTATTTTACTGTCACATCTATGGGTGCACTGCTTATCCCCTGTTTCGTCACTTCCAATACGGTCATTTCCCTTTACACCTTCACACAGTCCATCACTTTATGCATTCCATTCTCACTAGGTTTTGCGATACTTGTCAAATCCATAAAGTGCAAGCTGCCTGTTATTTTGCATTTTGCTTATTGTCAAGCATACAGTTCGTGAATATCATGTTTTTTACCTATGTACCTACCGTATACATGAGTTCTGTGTGGTTCTTTTTATCTTTACCACCCCCTAAATGTGGACAAGTCAGCTTGAAGTGCCAGTAAAAAGACAACAGAGTAAATCTGCAGAATCTCTTCAATCAAATCAGGCAGTGCTTGCTTTTAAACAGCAAGCAGTCCCCCTAGTGCCAAGAGAGAATCCCACGTGTTTCTGAATCCTTCCCTCAACAGATGTCACCATCATAACCTGCGTCTTTCAAACGCTTCAGATCTTGAAGTTAAGAAAGCGTGGTAAGGATTAACAGGAAAGGAAAATATATCATTCCTTTTCTCAAAATCGCCGATTTTCCACAGCCTCCTCCTCCTTTCCCTCCCTCCACAATCAAAAAGAGCAACACTAGTGCAACACAGACAGCGGGGAGCGAAGGTCTGTGCCTGCCCTTACCTCGGTCACCTGCTGCAGGCTTTGCTCTCTGCTCCGCTTCAGGTCTTTTCCGAGCGTCCCCATCACTTTCTCCTTCAAAGGAACAGAGGCACAACGCTTAACACAGACACCTAACTCAGCAGGGCTGCAGTTCCCTCACCCTGCATCGCCTGTGGCCAAGCCCAGACACTTGTGAGGCTTCACCACCCACGGAAGGGGCTGGTGGTGGCCGTCCACCAGCTCCTTGGACATGACCGCCCCAGGCCACCAGCAGCCTCCCATGTCCCTACAGGGCACCCAGAACACAGTTACCCATAGCAAATCCTCATCCGTCCTCATCCTCCTCGCAGCAGATTTCTCTAATTTCCACTCCATCTCTGCCGGGCCCGCCTGAACCCGCCAGCTGGTGGCTGACACACAGGATGGGGGACAGCAGCGGTGTGGGGAAGGCACGCCGGGTGGCAACTTGTGGGCACCGCAACTTGTGGGGACGGCGACTTGTGGGCTCGGCGACTTGTGGGCACAACGACCTGCCTCCAAGCCTTAGGCCAGCCGTCCGGCAGCCTGGTCCTCCCGTCCATTTAAGCACAGGCCGGCGTCCCTCCCTGTCCCCCCCCCGCCCTGCGCTGCCCGCCGGCGGGACGCGGCGCTCCCGGGCTGAGCGGCGGCGCCAAGGAGCGGCGGCGGCGGCGGGGAGAAGCGGGGCAGGGGCGGGAGGGCGGCCGCCACCCTGGGACGGGACCCGCTTTGGGCCCGCGGGGGGCTGAGGTTTTGTGGCGTGGCTCCCCAAAGCCGAAGCTGAGCGGAGGCTGAAGGGGCTGTAACGCGAAATCAGTTTGCTGTAATGTCAGAGATAGAAATCAGCGAGAAGCCGCGCAGGAGCGTGTTATCCCGGCAGGTGAGTTGCTGACTCACTTGTTTTAAGGTCACCCCTAGTCACTTAGTCACTCGTTTCATCCCCAACTACAGATTTGGTGGGAAAGATGTCAAACGTGTGTTTGCTGGAAGACAGGTTTAGATAAATCCAAAGAAACAGGAGCAGGAAAAACAAAACAAAACAAGAGTTACCACTACATATATGTTCCATATGTTACCCAAAATAAGTTCAGAACAGTACTTTTTCAGCCTTTATAACATGTATGTATGAAATTTTGGAGCTAGGCCACTTGAGTTTTCAAAGCTGAGAGCCACACAGCATTGTAAAAGAGCCCGTTTTCCCCCATTCTAGCTTTGTGTCTTAGAATCAACATTAAAGGTGTTAATTTCTAAAGTGTGAAGTGCGATGCCAGTTACAGAAATGCAGTCAGTTTCCTTCTCTTACGGTTTCACTCTTTTGCCCCAGAAGAGATTTTTCTGACTTCCCAGTTGGGAACGTCCTGTTTGACAAAAGAAGAGCTCTCCTGCAAAAATCTGCTCCTGTAAAGTCCCGTTTTCCCAGTCAGTTCAATTCCTATAGCTGCCTGTGTAACACCTGGGAAAGAGCATCATACAAGCACAATAACAGAGGGGAATATTTTTATTAATACCTATTAGTTCTAGGCAAATCTTAGATATCAGAGGTAGAGCTATTATGCCAAATCAATGTGAAATGTTCAAAAGCACTATTTTATTATCTCACTGTTTATTGGTAAGGACAGAGCTAAGGACACCCGGGCTACAAAGTGGCTGAGTCACTCAAGATCATTTTAATGCTTGCTGTGAAACAAACAATACACGTAGCACGGCAGGGCTTCCATCACAAAGGCTTGTTTGCAATGCTTCAGGTGTTCGTTTAACTGAACATGAACTCTTCCTACAAGAGTAATGTTCAACAAACATTGCCAGAGAGTTCCTCTGCACAGCCACTGCCCAACAGCAGCTGCTGGCATGCACTGCAAAACCACCTCCTTTTAATACACAGTGAATCAGCAAGACTCAAACGAAGCGTATCAAACAGTTACCTATTAGACCAGTGTCTGTGCCTCTGATGAAGCTTTTGCTTAGTGAAACTTAATGAGAAGCTTCTTTCAGATGAGCAAGTCTGTAGCAATGCCATTTTACATGGGACTAATTTGTCTCGCACTGCAAGGAAAGGGTTTGCAGTCTGAGAACTATATGGTCACAAATCGGAATAAAAGCCAGAAGTCTTTCAAAGTCAACAAACTTTTGTTTCAGCAAAGTAGAATTAGGATTAATCAAACTTCAGTGGAGAGAATATTAAAAAATATTTCACAACCTTTATCCAAAATAATTATTATAAAGCAGTTTTCCAGTTGTCATAGTCAAGTCCAGTATGTTCCTAATTTTATTAAAAAGTGAGAGCTTTAACCTGGTGGGAAAGTGTGTAATTCAGTTTTATAGAAACAGAAGTCCCTTGTTGAATATGATTCTGTTAACCCCACTTGCTGATGCTTTCAGTATGCTTTGTCCTGTGGAAGCAACTCTAAGTTCTGTTGAGAGCCTGTTTGTGTTCATCCCCTGCACACAGACCTGGTGAATGAATCACAGGCCAACACACACATAGGCCTTAGTCATTTTTTCTGTGCGTCATCTTCGTTACACCAGGCCTGAATTTACTCATCTTGTAGCTCAAACTCTTCTTCTTGCAGCTTGAGAAAAATAAATGAGTTGCAGACAAAGGGCAGTGCGCAAACTATTCCCAGCGGCTGAGTGACACCTGGTAACTTGTTAGGCCTCTTGATGATAATGTAGCTGCTACCTGAGAATCCAAGAGGGAAAAGAAGGTGAGATTAGCAGAGGAAGTTGTTAAAGAATAAGTATGTGACCCACTGCAACTGGTTTTACAAGCAGTGATTCCTGCCCGACAACCTTCAACTCGTGCATACAGATACTGTGAACAAATTTTTAAGAAAAGATTTGGAGGTTTTTCTATAAAAGCTTCTGAACACTGATTAACAAGTAGAAAACACACCAAGATATTCTGTATGTGCTGGTAGCTTTAAAAGAACTAGATCCTGAAATAAGTTGATAGTAGAAAAAAATCCAAACATAAGCAGCAGTGCCGTAGTGTGGCACATTCACACCTGCAATTGTGAATTGCTTTGTGTTTGTTAAAATTGATGTATTGGAATGTTGGGTAGGTTTTGTAACATGAAGGATATCCTTAAAACTCACTTCTTCACCTGAAGTGCCTGCCATTTAGGAAATGACCTGATAGGTGAGAGCTCTGTTGTCACCTAGGGACATGACCTGAATTTTAAAAAACACAGTTTTGTTTTCAGACAGCTGTTCATAGCTGAGCATATAGCTTCTGAAGTGTTTCTAGCATTTCACTAAAGCTTCTTCAAAGTGAAATAGAAATATAGAATCATTAGGGTTAAAAAAGACCTCCAGGATCATCTGTGCCAACCATCCCCCTACCACCAATGTCGCCACTAAACCATGTCCCTAAGCACCACGTCCAACCTTTCCTTGAACACCCCCAGGGACGGTGACTCCACCACCTCCCTGGGCAACCCGTCCCAATGCCTGAATGTTCTTTCTGAGCAGAAATGTCTCCTCGTTTCCAACCTAAATACCCCCTAGCACAGTTTGAGGCCATTCCCTCTAGTGCTATCACTGGTTACCTGCGAGAAGAGGCCAACCCCCAGCTCCCCACACCTTCCTTTCAGGTCACTGTAGAGAGCAGTAAGGTCTCCCCTGAGCCTCCTCTTCTCCAGACCAAACACCCGCAGTGCCCTCAGCTGCTCCTCACAGGCCTTGTGTTCCAGGCCGTTCACCAGCTTCGTCGCCCTTCTCTGGACACGCTCCAGGGCCTCGATGTCCTTCTTGTAGCGAGGGGCCCAAAACTGAACACAGTACTCGAGGTGCAGCCTCACCAGAGCAAAGTACGGGGGGACGATCACCTCCCTGGTTGTGGAAAGATCATCATGATTAAATATCTTCATTTCACTGCAGACTCATTTTAGGCTCCACACTATGGAACATAGGCAGACAATTGCTAAGTTATTTCACTTACATACTGGAAATGTAGATTTCCAGTATGGAAATCTAGTATTTCCAGTATGGAAATACTAGATTTCCAGTATGGAAATGTAGATTTCCAGTGCTCAGTTTTGAAGTTCATTGTAAAAGCATTCCCTTCGCAAACTGTGCAATTTGTCTCTGATGACAGTAGATGGTGCTAATATGTTGCACTTGGTAAATCCTTGAAAGAAAGGATCATCAAATCACCATCTCAATCACATAGTAATTTATGTTTTTTTTTTTCTCATCTTCTTATCCTTGAGGTGTCCATTCTAATTTGTCATCAGCATCAGCAGACTCAGAATTTACTGAGGTAAAATACCAGTTTACAGTTTGAAGGTGAGATGTGGATATCAATAGCAAGCTTCACATGGTTATCAGAGAATTAAGCAGTGGCTGAAACAAGACTTCAGGAAAAGTGGATTCCTCACACACAGACTGCTGACCAAGCAGTAGAGGTTCAGGTATCTCAGGATGTGGTAGTGAGGGTGCTCTTTGCCAAATGCTTGCTGACAAGAAGTGATGCTAGCCTATGCTGAGCTCTGACAACTAGAAAGATCACAAGAAGTCATAGAAAATTGTCTTAAAGCAACTGAATCACAGAATATCCTGAGGTGGAAGGAACCCACAAGTATCACTGAGTCCAACTTCTGGCTCCACACAGGACCACACAAACATCAGACCTTCTGTCTGAGAGCATTGTCCAAATGCTTCTTGAACCCTGAAAAGGAGGCCCCAGCTTTGTCTGGATCTCACAGAGCAGAGGTCTTGAGATATGGACATTTCTTAATTTTTCTTCCTATATTTATTCACTGTTCTCTCTAGTGTTCAGCCAGTGTCCCAGAAAGATCCCAGTCTTGTTGCCTGGTTAGTTATTTCAGTGCTGAGATACCTGTGAGTGGATTAGAGGAACGGTTCTTACAGTGGTGCAGAGCAAACTAAAGACTGGCAGTACTCATAGACAGTGGTTTCCATTTGCAAAAGGCACCTTTGACCCTCAGGTGTTTCTGACGGTTGTGGTAAGGAGAGAAAGGGTGGGGAAGGAAGGAAGGAATCAGGAAAGGGAAGGGATTTGCTTCAGTTCATGTGGCTGTTCTCTTCCCATCATTTCACACTTCGTGAGCAATCATTGTTTAGGTTCCAGTACGAAACGTTGTTGACTAGGCAACTGGAATATTCTGGCAGTGAACTCACAGCTTCGTTTTAGTGTACAAATCATGGGTTATTAAGATGTCCTTGAGAGTACAAGGGTGACAAAAGTTCCTGTTTCTTTGCTGGGGCTTACCTTAAGCCATGCACTTAACACCTCAGTCTGGTAGTTTGCTCATCAGACACTTTCTTTCACTTACCTTCACCAGCACAGTGAAAGTGGATGGGAACATATGGAGAGTGAGCTCTGGAAATGCCTGTCCACTGTGCCACCTCAGTTGACCCTTAACACCTCAGACACTGAGGAAAATTTCATTTCCTATGCAGACAAGCAAGAAAAATAGACCTATTCCTTACGTGCTGCATTCTGTCGCTGCAAGTGACTGCTGCATTTTCTGGATGGCCTGACATAAGAACGATGGAGCACCATCTTTACATTCTTCTGTCCTTTGTACGTTTGTACCACATCTTCCCATTACTTGAACTTCTGTTATTTCCAGTGTTAAATTCAGTGATAAATACTAGCCTACTCAACAAGTGTGCATTAAGTAGACCAAAGATCTCCTTAGTTCAAGGAGGAATTTGTGTCAGCTCTTAAGGGTTCTCATTGGTATAAAAACAAGAAAAAATAAAAACAAGAAAAGAAGTGTACCAAGTGATAACTGCTGGGAGGGAGGCTGTTTGACTTCTAATGCAACATCCTGTTGACTTCCAGGATTGTTGCTTTTAATGTCAGCTTTACCTTTCGTAAACAATACATTTCACAATCAGTTTTTTCAGTGTCAGAATATAGTAATTTCTTCTTCTCTCTGTTCAGCTGGCAGATCAAGAGCTTTCTTTCTAGGTCATCCTTCTCTGTGCCTTCCTGCTAAGTTTCTCTCTTCAGTGTACACCCACTTTCTCTGTTTCTATGCACATTAAGAATCCGTTTTGGCAAGGCACTGCTACAAAGACTGCCTAAGGTAGGGCTCCCAGCACGGCAGAATCCCGCGCTTGCCCTGCGGGCTGCGCACAGCATACTGCAGTTTGTTTGCCTTGGCTGCACGCCAGCCCAACTACTGAACCTCTGTGTCTGTTGCCAGCTGCCAGCTGTGTGTCTAAATGGTATTTCGACCTGGAATCCAGACATTCTGGATTAACAAACTGCCAAAATGCTGCCAAGACACAGTTCTTTCCAAAGCTTCTCTAGCAACTTCTGTTGGTAGCACAGGACCTAGTCCATTACTGGTACCAAACCCCTGTAAGTCACAACAAAATTACATTACCTAAAAGCTAATTATGTGTTTGAATAATTACGGATTGCAATATCTCTGAGGCTTGAGGAACTTGTAGATAATTCTTCTCAGGTTATCTTCTGAGACAGGGCAAGGTTTCTAATATCATTTCCTGTGTAAGGGCAATTAAATATACACACTTAAAAATGACTATCATCTCTCTTTGCAAACATGTTTCAATTAAATCATTGCTGAGAGCTTCAGCTCCAACACCTGTGAATATCTGGCTACTTTTTTTTTTTCAATCTCTTTTATTATGATGACTGAATTTACGAAGATCAAACTGAGGAATAGAAAGCCAGAGGTCAAAGTGATTTATTAATAATTGGCAACTTTAACATCAGTTTTGAAAGGGTGTGCTTATTCCCATTGATGCCCTTGTTACCACTAGCTTATTCGTGTGTGCTCATCTGATTTTCAGTAACATATGGGATATTGCTCTCTTATAACTTTTTGAAAGCATGGCTATTGAAGGAACATGGAAACCTGTATGGTCACATCTCATTTTCTAGTTCAGGGATGCATATTGAGAAAAAAAGTGCTGATTACTGTCATTGTCAAACACTTTAAACTAAACTGATAAAAAAAATAATAATAGTCTTCAGGGAAGTATATTTACAAGCCTTTAAAAAGATCTTTGTTTTGAAACATGGGTATTTACTGTTTATATTCAGTGAAGGTTAATGTACTACCATTGTGAAAAGGAGATGAGTGGTGAGCTTCTATTCCGTGATGGACAGCTGTACCCTCTAAGGAACTGTCTGAGGATTCACTAGATTGGATCATAAACTCAAAACTGACTGTGCATTATAAATGAGCTGTGAAGAAAACAGTTCCATAAAAGTGAGATAAGTTAATTGAAGCAATTCTCCATCCAAAACTGAATTTATTTTGTTAACAAGAGAAATATTCCTGAAATTCTGTCACATCTCTATGCCACTTCACATGGAGAAAAGTCTCCAGCTTCCATTCAAGAAAACAGTATTCAGGGAATTCAGACAGCCTATATTGTAAGCTAAGTTTTAAATTACAATATATTTCACTGTTTCTGTTGTTGTCATTCACTTGTTTGCTTGTTTGTTTGCTAGCTTTGGTTGTTTTGGTTGGGTGGTTGGGTCTCTTTGAAGACAGTCAAGACACTGACCTTGCCTTACTATAGATGTTCATCTGGTTCAGCTCTTCCAGCTTTCTAAGCTTCCAAAACCCTTTCTTGATATTTAAGGTGTGGTTATAGGTAAAATATCTCTGTCCATCCACAATGTGTGAAATTCTCTCACTTCATAGTAGATACAAGCCCATTCTGGATCATCTTAGAGGGCCTGTTTTCTCCAGTTCTGTAAAGACTTCAGCACTGCTGGATTCCTGAGCCCACTCAAAGAACCTCTGAGATAAAGGAGGTGTATGAATTTTGCCAGGAAAAACAAACTGGCTAACAAAAGAAGAGAGGAACACAACACCAAAGTGCATACAAATTGAGCTATATTGGGGGCTATCAGACCAGGCAAGATGATAGAAATGATAGAAAACATTTATCAATAAATGTACCTGCAGCTGCATGTATTATTAGTAACACCTTTCACACAAGCAACCTACTGTAAGAGGTTCATCTATTTTTAGCCTCATCTTTTCCTTTCTTCTTCAGTTTCCTAAACACACTTGTTCTGCACTGCACACCTCTGGATATCCTGGAGCACATGCTGCCCACTACTGTGATATGGGATAGCTCTACTTAGAGTTCTGAAGAATCCTTTATAGACTTGCCGGTTACATGTCTCTTACCACCTGTGCAGTCATCTGTAGGAAACCAATGATTGCAACCAAAATGATAGGATTTTCCTAAGAGCAGAAATAACTGATTCAGGGCTTTAAGATTCCTGGTACATCACAGGTTGGATAGGGCCTTTGTAGCATTGTTTACCTCTCACTACTCAAAAGGATGCAAAATGCCCCAAGGATGTAAACAACAAAATGAAATGTGTTAGAAAGCTTCCTTCATCTATTTATTTCTACCTGAGAACAGTCTGAGTTAGAGAATAACAAAAAATACTGCTTTGTTGCTGTACAGTGGGATGCATTAAGCACAGAGGGGTTAACCCACTGTACAATTTATTTCCATGAGAGAATGACAATATAGACCGGTTTCAAGGGAAAACTTGTCAAGTCATGTAATGTTTTCAGGCATTCAGCATTGGTCTATATTAATAAACAGTCCTATGAACTCTTCGCAGGATTCATTTAAAGTTAGAAGCACCAATACTTGAAGCAGAGAACTGATCTGCTCATTTTGAGTTAGAGTGATATTTTTCTGTGAATGTTATAATTTCTTTTTTCCTGCCAGTACCAAACGACCATCCACTGAGACATCAGAACAGCTACAGACCACTCCTGCCAGCACAGAGTCCAGGTGGGGACAGTGCTTGACTTTCTGCCCTGCGCTGAGTACACACAGCGACATGCACTGGGATCACCTACACAGGGCCAGAGGGAGAAAGAGGAGCACCCCAGAGGAGATACAAGGCCAAGAAATTCCCCATGCTAAGCTGCCTGAGGGGTGCATTAAGCACAGGAGGCTAACCCAGCATTGCAACACCAACCTGCAGCCACCTCTGAATTCGTAAGCTGAAGATCCAGGACCCTTCCTGAGGTTTCTTCCAGCTGCTCTTTGAAAAGGCTGAGAAAGACTTGCTGTTTCTTGTCTTAGCACACTCAGGTTAGTGCTGCTTTCCACTACCTACATTTTATACAGGAGCCTGTTAAAGCAATTCCCCCAGGAAAATGGGGAGATTTAGGTCCTGCACCCTAAACTGAAGCTAAGAGGTGCCTCAGCCCCCGCTGCCCTGATGAGTGTTTAACCTTGCCTGTGGGGGCTGGTTCCTGCTGCAGGAATGTGGGATTTCTTCCTGTCCCCAGGGACATAATCACTGCTTAGTTTTACCCAAACTAACTAGGTAAAAAGAGAAACTATGTCCCTGTGCAACCCTGATGCTTTGACTGGTTGTCAGCTCTGTGGTTATGTTTTGGAGCATGGATGTCTGTGGTCTGACCTCTTTACTGGTGGATCTGTGAAAGCAGGATTGCCATCCCTCAGCTGCCAAATGGTCTTTCATGAAGCAGTTTCATCCATTTACTATTACCTGAAACCCTCTGAATGGTGGTTGCTTCATGACACACTGTTGGGTTCTTGCAGTTCTTTCATTAATTCTTGCTCATTAGACCCACCGATTCTTCGGAACATGCATTCTTGAAATAAAACTCCTATTGTCCTGAGCAGATTTGTTTCTGCTTTGTGCCTGCTCCCTTTTTGTTTTAATTCTCTCAGCAAGTTCTTTCTTTCCAGCCTGGATGATTTCCCCTCTGATTGATTGTGATCTGAAAATAGTCCATTGTGTAACCTAAAAGTCCCATTATTAACGAATATTTGGTAAATGTGGTACGGTCTGGCTGATTGCAATATTCTTTGCTGGCATAAATTGGATATGAGCTGGAGTAAAATCTGTTTACAACAACGGAGAACTTTGCTTTCTGCACTGAAAATTCACAAGTTTATAAGGTTATGTGGTCACCCTCAATGAGACCTTCTGGTTAAAAAAAAAAAAAAAAAGTGTCATTGAAATACAAATACTGCTCGTAGATTTAGACATAGATTTAGATAATTAGATACCTGCAAGTTAGACTCTGACATAATTCTTTTGATATCAAAAGCAGTTGAAACAGATTCTATGGAGGCAAAGTATCAACATCTGTAGCAGCAGCAGAAGTAGCTGCCAGCCAGGCATTTGTGCAAAGATGGTGATCAGACATACGGCAGCGTTTCCATACTGGGGTTGACATTGTTTATGTCAAATTAGGAGTTCCTAGTCTAGGACACAGCTGCACAGGATCCTTGGGGAGTTTTATGAAAGAGGATAGTCCTCCAGAGAAAAAAATATATAAAATAAAATAAAATAAAATAATAAAATAAAATAAAATAAAATAAAATAAAATAAAATAAAATAAAATAAAATAAAATAAAATAAAATAAAATAAAATAATAAAATAAAATAAAATAAAATAAAATAAAATAAAATAAAATAAAATAAAATAAAATAAAATAAAATAAAATAAAATAAAATAAAATAAAAATGAACACAGTGCTAAAGCCACCATCTCTATCATTATCTGGTGCCCTCTTTGGAGACATGAGCAGAGATTATCACATCTAACCTCAGGCAATTTCTTTAGAAATATGTGGTGTGCAGTAGTCTTCTAAAGCAGCAAATAAAGTTACTGCCTCTATGTACTATAATGAAAATTCAATTTTGTATTACCTACTTCTAATTTGTCCCTAACCTTTGCCTTCACCTTTTTTGCCTTAGCTGTAAATACTGCTGCTATATTTCTTGCTTAGTGTGTGTCATCTCCCTCTGCTTGTTCTTAATGCTTGTTCTATGAATTTAGTGTTTTCTCATTGAAAAATCTCGACTGTGAGCATTAAAAAGCAGTGTAAATCCCTCAGTTCTGTTCTTCACATACTGTTTTGTTTCAGTATTGATATTCACTGAAGAACTTTTGCTTGTGGTCATAATCATTTCTAAATCAAGGCCATGTGTATTTACTGCAATGTAAACATAATTGACAAACACTGATTATCTTGAAATTATGACCCACTTGCTAATTTGCACTGTACTGAATGCTGGTAAAATGCCCCCGTTGTTACACGGGTATGTTTGCCTTGCCATAAAACATACTTGGAAGTGTTTCAATTAAAAACAAAGTGATTTGATTAGCCTATGGGGCAATTTTCAAAAGCATCTGGCACTCCTAATATTCATTAGACTCATTGACTCTTCCCATGTGTTGCTGAAGACTTGGAAGAAGTCCCCGTGATACAGAAAGCCTTAGTGGCTGATCTGGAAGAAGAACATGGGCAATGCCACAGATGCCAACAGAGTTCTGCTTTTTTACACCCAAATCTTTTTCTGTAATAGCAGATAGATGTATACCAAATGTCAAGTAACAAAAGCCCAGTTTTGTTGCCTCCACCAGTTCATGGAGACTAGATTTATCAGTAAAACTGAAGAAAACAGCCTGGTATACTTGAGAAGTTCATGCCTTCCCACCTGTGTAGCCTGATTCAAAGGCCACAGAAGGGAGTGACTGTCACATTTATTTCTTTGAAGGGGTTGTGGCAACTATGAACAAGCCAGGAAAAATATTAAAGAACATTCAAAGAGATTCAAGAGGACCATGGGGATTTCCAAGTTGATATCTTAGTAACTAATGAGGAAACAAACAATTGGGACATTAATTATTTCATAATCTTCAAACTTAACTTCAGATGCTGAATGTGTGCTAAAGTAAGTTAAAGAATTTGTGTAGCACATGTAGCAAACTTGCTTGTTTGCCTTTGGGGAAATTGGGAAAAGCCTTTCTAAATACCCACATCTTTAATTCTTCTTACCCAGTTGTTTGTTGAACCTTTCTGTGAGAGGTTGGTTGGAATTGGGGCTCTTTGCACTAATGGCTTAGAGAGGAAGTAGTACAAAAACAATTTGATAAGGAAAAAGTTCACATGTAATACGCTTAGTTGCATTAATATCTTTTTTTTTTCTTTTAAATAACTATCCATGAAGTTCTGTGAGTTTTCTGCCACCAAACGGATCATAAAAATGAGCCAAAAGGATGGACACTTTCAAAAAGTGCCTTTGGGAAGAGACTGAGCTTATAGAACATACAGCAAACCAGGACTCTGCCTTTGTGGCTCAGGGCACTTTTGACTCAAGGCAAGTAGAGAAGCATACTTTTAAAAAGGAGGAAGATGGTGAAGAATAAATACATTACTGAGAATTTTTTGGTTTCACTTAAAATGAATTTACATATAAACAGACAAGCTGTATGTATTTCTGTATGTATTTCACGTATTTTGCAGCTGATGACTTGATAAACTAAATTAAAACTTAGCTCCTGGTGCTGTGTTCACATAATTCGGTGTAAATAAAGCTGCAGCTCTCTGTCTAAGCTGTTGCACATCATCCACCATCCATCATAATCTAGGAGGTCTCAGAAATGACCATTATGCTCCTATCACCTCTCCTCTTGCTGAGAAGAGACAAGTTTGAATCCTTTATCCTCACCAGAGCACAGCTTGCCAGCCTGCAAGTCTGAGCAAAGGGAGAGTGGCCACACTCAGGATTACCACTTAAACATAGTGTCCAGTTTGCCTCTACTGATGATTTTGCCTCTACTGATGATTTTTGTGATGGCTCCTCCATCAGTGGGCTGACAGTTTCATTGCTCCACTAGAAAGCAGTTTTCAAGGGGAACTATGACTGCAGACAGAGAAACAGGTAATGGGTAATGAAGACTATCTCTAACCTGTCTTTCTAACTCAGGAACTCTGTTCAATGGAAATCCTGTGCAGAGAAATGCACTAGGAGAATTGTTGTTTGCATTTTTTTGCTCAAACTGAATCATTTCCAAAATTACAGTAAATGGACCTGAAGTTACAAAAGCAGATGGCAGATGTGCAGTGAGGAGCAGTGGTTTGTGGTTTCTTGCTTTTTGTTCTTCCAAACCCAAAACAAGCACACTGGATTTTCAGGAGCAGTTTGTAATCTGGTAGATCACAGGACTGCAGTCCAGCCTAAGGTAAGAAAAGGAGCAGTGTACATGGATAAACACTGTGATTCGCCTGTTTTTCTAACATCTTTGAAGTTTCATATTTTCCATTTCGCAAAAATTTTAATGGCACAAATCCAAACAGAACAGAGAGCCCTTTTACATTTTCTTTGCATTTTTGAAGTGCTTAGGTTTGATCCAGGAAGAAAATCATACACAGGTGAGATGAACTTTGCTTATCTATTAACACCACACATGCTTAGCTGCAGTTCAAACCTTATAACTTTCATTGAGTGACTGTCTCTTGTTGGACATGTGTTCAAATGCCTTCGTAGGATCCCAGAGTCAATGTTGAAACTGCTGACTAAAAATAGTGTAACAATAAACTGAGGTGTGTCTTTGGTACAATAAACAGATTAATCTGGCTAAATCTTTCATTAACATGGAAAGAGTTTAGGATAGTAACATAAATTATATTTTTTTTGCTTTGTTTAAACAACTCTATACTGTTAGCAAATTATAAAGAATACTTTTTGTACTGAGGTTTAATTTTGGCATGCTAGATA
Organism: Anas acuta; assembly: GCF_963932015.1. Lineage (NCBI taxonomy): Eukaryota > Metazoa > Chordata > Aves > Anseriformes > Anatidae > Anas > Anas acuta. Next base: position 13,842,165 of record NC_089017.1, read on the forward strand.
TCCTTTCTTACAGTAAAATAAATAAATCAATTTAAAAAATCACCTTACATAATCTTAATAATTATTAATATATCTTTAAAATGTTTGACCGCTTGAAACTACAGCTCAGTCATCTGCTGTAGACACTCAAAGGATTATTGACAGTAGTAGAAATTGAAGAGCTTCCCTTGTCAGCTCCACCTCAGCTAAAAGAAGGCGAATCGGGGAGAATGAATTTGCTTGTTCATGCTGTATTTGTTACCAGGATTGTAGACAATGGAGCATGAACAAAAAAAAAATATTCCAAAAGGAGCTACGATTCAGAGTTGAATTGTTTGGATAACATCCAGTGGTAAGTAACACAGGGAATCCAGTATTTCATAGCACCTGCTAAACAAATAAGTGTAAATGATAATAATTCTTCTATTTCTGGGCATCAAAAAAAAAGTTTCTGGGCAGCTTTTTGCTGATGACGTATTCATAAACTCAGTCCTTTTTTTCTAAGTCAAGGTTGTGTAAGAGTTCACACAAAAGCAACAAAAGCAGCAGCACAGTGTTTATGAATGTTTTCCACGGGTCATGGTTATTCTTGTAGGTGTTGATTTTGGCCTTAACCCAGAACCCCAAAATGAGGCACAAAACCATTTAATTTTGAGGATGTTGAATCCATTCCTGACAGGGAATTCTACTTACAGCAAATATTTAAGGTAAAACAAATACCTAGCTGCAGATCCTGATTCCATCTGCTCTGAGATTTGTTAACATTTAAATGGGATTTTTCTGTGACATGTGAAGAAGCAGACATGCTGTCCTAGTTGATCTTTTTGAAAGGTAGCGCAGTACTTCAGAGGCTAAAGCAAGTGTTATAATCACCTACTGCCTTGGTTTTAATGCCATACATACTGAAAACAACAGAAAGCTTTACTGTTTGTAGATATTCCACTCATTTTTGTTTCCCTCTTTGCTTTACTTCTTCTATCAGCTGGCCCCCCACCACACTGGGGCTGTGGCAGGAGGGTGCAGGAGCTGAACGTGGGGTTACGGTGTCTGAACACGGGGTTACGGTGCCTGACACGACTCTTCTGGTGCTAGCCTGTGTCCTGGTGGAAGAACAAGGTGAGATGGGATGACCAGAGAGGCAGAGGTGGCTACCTGAGACTACTCGTTAGCTCACAGGGACTGAAGGCCTAGAAAAAAGGGAGAAACTTTGCTGCAATGGATGGCAAGCAAAATACATTAGAAACTCTTCAACTCGCCTTCCTGGTATCCTGCATTCAGAAAATGTTTCTACAGGGCTTCTCTCCGGTGCTGTGATGCCACGCTTCTGCCCCAGCCTGTGAGCATAGGGCCCTGCAGAAAAGGAATTGCCATCACATTTGGTTAAAGGAGGAAGGTGTCTAGCAGGTCTCCGTCTACCTTTCCTCAGCGCTATCATAAATGGGAACTCACACCATGTCTGGGACAACTTGGATTTCGGGGCAAATCCTCAAGCTTTACCAATCTGTGCTGCAAAGCACTGACAAAAGGGCTGCTGTGCGGTGCTAACCAGCTCTGCTTAGAAAAGAGGATGTTTCTCTGTTCAAGGATATTAAAGAGAGAGGATTTAGTCACAGTAAATGCCTTCCAAGAGAATCAGCCTGCAGATTTCCAGCTACCCTGTTTCAGCAAGCTACCCAGGCAAGAGATCCCGAGGCTTTACCAAGAGTGATCACCACGTGTGAATAAACCTGAAGACACTTCTTAATTTTATTTTCATAGTGTTTCCTTGAAAAGTATAAAGTAAATATTGAAAATAAATAGTCACTTGCTATCAAAGTTTGAACAGGTGCTGGATGTGAAGCAGACTGTAAGACTGCTTCTGAAACACCTATGAAACAGCTGTGCCAAAGCAAACCACAGCCTCTTCTGACCTCACTAGCTTTATTTTTTTGTTAAGACTGTACAATGCAAAATGTAAATAATGGCCACTGACCAGAAATTAATGTTTAGAAAAGATGAGGAGGGCTGCGGCTGTCATATAAAACTGACTGCAAAATACTTGTCTTCTCCCTCAAGTTAGATATAGTCGTAACTGTCTTTATAAAAATATTCAGGAAAGCAAGGTTAGACGTGTCAGTAAAATTCCATTTCCAGAATCACTGGACAGAAGAGCCAAGCCCAACAGTGTTGGCTCACTCCTAGTGCCGTAGCACCATAGCTGCATTGCGACCTGGCCTCTACAAGACTACAAAGCCTCCATGCCACCCACCAACATCCAGGGGCTGTGGAAAACCCATGGGAGCACCCGGTGAATATTTCTGTGGAACTCAGCTCCGTATGAATGATGGTTGTAGGAATATGTGTGCTTCAGAAATGGTAGCCAGCCTAATTAAATGAATTGTAGAATGGTTTGGGTTGGAAGGGACCTGAAAGACCACCCATTTCCACCCCCCTGCCATGGGCAGGGACACCTCCCACCAGACCAGGTTGCCCAAAGCCCCATCCAGCCTGGCCTTGAGCACCTCCCGGGATGGGGCAGCCACAGCTTCTCTGGGCAGCCTGTGCCAGGGCCTCACTACTCTGAGTGAAGAATTTCTTCTCAGTAATGATTCTGTGGTTATGTGTAAGTTCACACCAAAGAAAGTGCATTTTTATTCCAAATGTCTGGAGAATATCTAAACTTTGTGGACAGGCAATGCTTCATCCGTAGGACACATTGAATGACCTCAGCAACCCTCCAGGAAAGTGCTATGCTGATATCTAGCCTTTGGGCTAGACAAAGAAGCAGGCAATATTGCCAACAAAAACTGCTTTCACAAATTATAATTATACCAGAAGCACTACGCCTTTTCTAAATACATCTAGTCAGGTCTCCTTTTCCTTTGCTATCTTGAAGCTACCTAAAATTTTTGACCTGTCATGCACCTATTTACTAAAAGAGAGTTCCTCTTTCTAGTATTTCTTTTTTATCAAGCTGTATGTAGAGATTTGGTGCCATGTTTTAGTTTACTCCTAAACATTTTTATCCAATGAAAAGCCGAAGTGTCCAGAACAAGGCTTACTTGGACTTGTCTTAAACTCAAGACACAGTCCTTAAAACTGTTCTCTGACACTGCCCCCAAATTAAAAGTTGTTCTCAAATTAAAATCTCCTCCTCAAAGTGTCCCCAGGTGTCCTCAGCTCTGCACCACCACACTGCATGGATGATGCACCTCCCTGGAGGGCGTGAGGAAAGGAGAATGAAGACAAACCACATATCCATGTGCTGTTCGGTGCACCATGCCTGCATTTAGTATCCTTGCCCCATGCATTGCGGCACATATCCCACCCCATGCACTAAAGCTAGATCTCATTGGGCATGAGGTTTCCTAAGTATATGTGAGTCTATGCCCAGAGGTGGTGGCCTCCCAGCTTCTCTGGGGAATTGAGGCACAGCAGGAGCAAGTGGGAAGGGGCTGAGCTCCATCCCCTCTCCCCAGACCAGCTCCCACCTGATGGGAAGGCAGAGCGCAGGTAAAGTCATTGTGGAGCTGCTTTCACCCGTGCGAGAGGCTTGGGCACTTATTTTGGAGTTCCTGTATAGGAGCGGATGGGTAGGTGTGAATGTAAAATAACACCTTGATGTTTTAACAAGGAAAAGTTGATATTTTAACACAAATATGTTGTGGTGTTGCATACTACATGATGTTACATACCAAACACCTCCTCCTTTTCCCCATTATTTGTGTCTGATGATGCTCCCCTGAGTCTCAGCGAGAAGCACTTTGGCCTCATTAGCCAATTAGCAGCCTGTCCGTCTAACAAGGATGAAGATAAAACCAGCCAAATGACACCTATGATCATTTTATATTACTGCTCAGAATTAGTCCAGAATATCTTTAACATGGAAGCATTGCAAATAAAAGTAGCCAGCAGAAACTTTTAACAGGTTAACTGCAATAATAAGAGAGTAAGCATGTCCCTGTAATTCTCAAAGGATGAAATAGCAGCAAAAACAATGCTAGCAATGATCAAACTGTGATTATTTTTGCATCCTACTGGAATTGTGCAGTTCTCATGTGTCACTATTTCTGAAGAATTAACATACTTACGAGAATTATGAAGTTGTTTGCACTACACGTGTTGAGTTTAACTTCCTAAAACACATGGAGAAGAGCTGTACTTATCCGTACAAGCTGCCTTATGTTACCAGTTTAGTCCCTGATAAATTTAATGCAGCCTGGTGCAGGTTTTTCCTCTCCTGTCTGCTGTTTTCATGCAGCATTTCTGCCAGCGTGGCAAAGGTCTTCTGCAAAATGAATGGCTCTGGATTTGTCCCAGGGTGAGCCTCAGCATGCCTCACCAGCACCATCCCTGCTAGAAGGTGCCACGGCTGCAGGCGGGGAGGACCACAGCTAGTGCTGGACCCCAGATGTGAAGGATCCCAGATGTGAGGGGCCAAAAATACAAAGGACCACAGGCACTCAGCCCTTTGCAGTTTCCTAGGAGCCACGTACCAACACATCGTGCTGACGAGAGGAGCCATTCCCCATCCTACTGCTGCCTCTGCTTGCCAGAAGCACAGCACTGAGGATGGGGTCACAGCTGCCTTAAGAAACCTCCCACTAAATGATGGTTTGCTGTTAGTGTGCATGGGCCTGCACAGGAATACTGGGAAATCTGAGCACTGAAAAGGGGAAAAATTGGTCTTTCCACAGGTACCAGCTCTCCTTCCTGGGCAGAGCACAATGCCTTCATTCATTGATGTGCCGCAGAAGACACCTCTGGCAGCATTTCACACGTGGCATTGGTGTCTCAACTTTCGAGGCAGTGGGTGTGAGTGAAATGTGTCTGCCTAGAAAGCCTTTAATTAATGTCATCCACTCTTCTCTTTGCTTGAGATAACATCACTGCACAGTAACAGCAGTGTGTTGCACTGTAAAGTTTCCTGCTTGAGCACATCGAGCAAGGAAAGGTTTGCACAGACACTCAGCTTTCTGCTGGTTTTGCTCCGATGAAAGCACACGTCCATACCTGGTGCAGAACGCTGTGCTTGCATCACACCAGTACAAACCAGGGGTCATTTTATGCACGATTTAATCATCACACTGAGTGCACATACACATCGACAGCAGCACACATGACTGACACACGTGCAGCTTGTAAACACTGTGGGTTTAACCACCACGACTGGGAGGCCGTGCTCCTTCCGACACAGCCGCCCAGGATCCCCATTCTCTTGCAGTTCAAGTTTCCACCGAGAGTTTTCTTTCCCAGCTGCAGCCCGGTGAGCAAGCCGGGCAGGATCTCGTGTGAAGGTGGCTCTGAATTCACCGTGCTCCTTAGCAAGCCACTGGTGGCGGGTCCCCAGCCGCAAAATCTCCATCCTCCCTGACACCCTGCGCTCGGTGCGAGGATGTGCAGAGCCTTCCCCTCTGCTCCCCCAGCCGGGAGAAGACCCTTTGCAATGCCTCCAGCACCGGTGAGACGAAATAAAAATAATAATAAAAATATTAAAAATTTAAAAAAAGCCTTCGTGCGCCATCCCGGGAGGAAACCACCCGGCTCAGCGCGGCACCCATCGGAAGCGGTACCCTCCGGCGGCCGTGCGCAGGGTGAAGGCGTTTCCCTGCGGGAAGGACAGCGTGCGGATGCCGCCCTCCTCCCCGAGGGCTGCCCGCAGGCTGCCGGCCCCCGGCAGCTCCCCCCGGCCGCCGTCGGAGGGGCGCGGAGGGGCGCGGGCGGGGCGCAGCCCGCGGAAGGCGCCGTGCAGGCGGGGCCGCTTGGCCGGGGGGCTCCCCGCCAGGCTGCGCAGCGCGGCGCGGCACTGCTCCGACACCGAGCGCAGCATCGGGCCCACCCCCGCCGCCCCCTCGCTGCCGGCGGCGGGAGGAGGAGGAGGAGAAGGAAGAAGAGGAGAAGGAGGAAGGGCCGCCCCGTCGGGGCACTGCGGGAGCATCAGCTTCTGCCGGGGAGAGAAAGAGACGGCGCGGCTTCAGGGGGCTGCCCCGCTCCGCCGCCACCCTGCTCGGCCCCGACGCCCCCCCCCAGCACGGCCCCGACCCGGCTCCCCCCCCTGCCCCGCGGCGGCAGCACTCACGTCGAGGACAGCGGCCAGCTGCCGGGCCTGGCTCGCCAGCTCCTTCAGCTGCACGTTGCTCTCCCGCAGCGTCGCCAGCTCCTCCTGCCTCTGCGCCAGGGTCTCCTGCAGCTGCGGGCACAAGATGGGGACACCCCGCTCGGGGCGCCGTGCAGCCTCCCCGTCGGGGGGACAAAGGGCAGGGAAAGCCCCCTGGGCCCTACCTGGCTGTTCTCCTCCAGAGCCTCCCCCAGCGCCCGCTGGTGCCGCTCGGCCGCGTCCTGCCAGCACGGCTCGGGGGGCTCCGGGCACGTCGGGGGGCACCGCGGCGCCTCCCCGATCCCCATCTGTGGGGCGCAGGGGCCGCACGTCGCCTCCTCGCCCAGGGACAGGTCGAAGTCGGGGCAGTCCAGCGGCGGCGGCATCAGGGCGGAGGCTTCCAGGGGGAAAACCCGAGGGTGTTAGCGCGGGGAAGGTGGTCCCGGCCCGCTTCGCCCCGATCCCACCGCGCCCTCCCCGTCCCGAGCATCTTCCTCCATCTCTGTGTCTCCAAAGCACTTCTGCGCCACGGCGGGCGCTGAACCCTCTAGGATTTCGCTGACACCCCCGCGGCGACAGCACAGGTGTGACCCCCCCGGCCAGGGCTGGATGAGCGTGCACCCAAAAATCAGATACACCAAAAGCAGGAGGAGACCGAGCGTGGGGGACGGGCAGGGAACGAGCCCAGATGCGCGCATCCCAGATGAGTTAAAACCAGCCACTTGCCAGATATGAAATCGTCGACGGCATCTCGGAGCTCCTGGAAGTCAAACTCGGGCTCATCCCTCAGCAGCAGCCCCTGGGGTGCAAAAGAGACGTGAGCAGGGCCGGGGCTGTCCCCGCAGCGCTCCCGCACCGACGGCTGCCCCGTCCCTGTCTCCCCCGGCCCCGTCCCGCTGCCCCCGGCCAGGGGTTACCTGCAGCGGGGCGGCGGGGGCGGCCGGACCGACGGGGAGGACGGGGCCTCGGGCTGCCAGCTCCTGCCAGTCGCGGGTGCTGAGCGCTGGGGACAGCGAGAGAGGGCGGTGAGGACGAGATGGGGGCCGGGGGCAGCGGGGCCGGGACGCTGCGGGCGGACTCACCGGGGGCCGGGCCGGCGGGGGCCGGCGGGGCGGCGGCGGCGGGGCCGCGGCGGGGCCGGGGCGCGGCCGGGGGGATCCGCGCCGGCTTTTTGGCCAGGCGGGCGGCCGGGCCCTGCACCCGGTTGGGGCAGATGCTGCCGAAAGCCCGGCGGCCGCCCGGCTCCATCGCGGCCGTTCAGCCGACGGCCGGCCCGGGCTCCGCGCTCCGATCGGCGCCGCCCCGAGGGTGCGGGCGGGCCGCGGGGGCGCGGGGGGACGGGGCCGGGCCGCGGGGTGCCCGCCCGGCCGCCCGCCTTCCCTCCGGCCCGGCGCGGAAACCTCCCGCGGCCCCGCAGCCCCCCCGGCCCGGCCCCTCCCGGCCCCCCCATTCCCGTCCCGCCGCCGCTCCCGCGCCCGCGGAGCCGCCCGGCACCGGCACCGGCGCTTGTTGGACGGCGCGGCCGGGGCTGCGCGTCCTAAACGGCGGAGGAGGGGCAGGGAAAAGGCGAGCGGAGCGTGGCGGGAAGGCATCCGGCGGTCCTTTGGTGCGGGACAGGCGATAAAATAAAAAAAAAACGGGGTGTTTGGGGGCTCTACGTCTCTTCTCTTGGTACCCCCCCACCCCGTGTCGCAGTGCCTGCTTGGTTAAGTACGAACGGAGACCGGCTGGAGCAAGGAACTATTTCTGCTACTTGCTTTATTGTGTAGTGTTTTCCTTTCTTACACTGTGATGAGTGCACCTTTTTTTTCTTTTTTTCTCTCTTTTTTTTTCTTTTTATTTTTTTTTCTTTTTTTTCCTTCTTTTCTTTTCCTTTTCCCTTTTTTCTTTTCCTTTTCCTTTTTTCTTTTCCTTTTTTATTTTTCTTTTCCTTTTTTATTTTTTTTTTATTTTCCTTTTCCTTTTCTTTTCCTTTTTATTTTTTTATTTTCCTTTTCATTTTTTATTCCTTTTTTTCTTTTTTTTTTCCCTTTTCCTCTTTTTTTTTTCTCTTTTCCCCCTTTCTTTTCTTTTTTCTTTCCTTTTTTTTTCCTTTTTTCTTTTCTTTTTTTCCTAGAACCATTACCAAGCCAGTGCACACCGTATGAAATGGAGAGTGATGCCAGCGGGCTTAACTGCTAATTAACTGCAGGGAATTGATTGCTGGGTTGATCTCTCCCTGTGCCCTCGTATTTCCACACACACACACCCCAGAAGCGCACGCACCCCGCGAGCAGACAAACAGCCGCAGGAGGTAAGTGGGAGAGGAGTTTATTTCGCGTCCCTGCGGCTCTCCCCCCCGCAGCCAGGGGCACTTCTGCGCCACGTCGGGCGGCAGCACCATGGGCAGGGACTGCCCGTTGAGGGCCACCAGGAGCTGCAGCTCGGCCATGCAGCCCCGCAGCAGCCCCTCCCGGTAGCCGCTGACCCGCAGGTCCAGCGGGCGGCGGTGCCGCAGCAGGCGGTCTGCCAGCCCCAGGCTGCCGGCGGCCAGCAGCGACGGGGCGTACTTGGTGAAGGCGTAGTCGGCCAGGCTCAGCTCCGCCACCCCCCGGGCCAAAATCCCGGCGTCGGAGGCTTCCCCGGCGTCGGCCCCCGGCTCCTCCATCCGCACCCGGGTGAAGTGCTCCAGGAAGAAGCTGACGGTGGGCGCCGCCAGGCTGAAGCCCAGCTTGTGCAGGACGATGCACTCCAGGTTGCAGAGCTGCTGGCGGCTGAAGGCGTCGCAGCAGAGGGCGAGGAGCTGCTTGACGCTGGGCGGGTGCACCTCCACCTGCGGGGGAACGGGAGAGGGGCTGCCGGGGGGCGAAGGGGCGGCCGGGACCCCCCCAAAATAAAAGTCTGGGGCTCTGCGCCGTACCTGCTTGCAGGCGATGAGCAGCGCCGTCACCCCCAGGAGCTGGAAGCAGTCGGCGGCCACCGGGGTGGTGGCGAGGAAGCGGTCGAGGGTGTTGACGGCCAGGCAGAGCGCCTCGAAGGAGACCCCCAGGTGGCGGTGCACGGGGATGAGCCAGCTCACCAGCTTGCAGCGAGCCTCCGCCGTCACCTGCCGCGACCGGGAGAGACAAGAGGGGACGGGATGGACGGGACGGGACGGGATGGAAGAAGGGGATGGACGGGACAGGAGGGGACGGGATGGACGGGAGAGGAGAGGATGGGACGGGATGGATGGGAGAGGAGAGGATGGGACGGGATGGATGGGATGGACGACCCCCACCTGCGGCTGCCGGGCGAGCGGCTCCCGGGGCTGGAAGCGGCTCTCCAGCCCCTTTCGGGAGCGGTACCAGCTCTCCCCGTAGTCGCGGAAAGCCTGCAGCTCCAGCCGGCTCTCCCCGGCCGCCTCCTTCTCCTCCTTCTCCTCCGGCCGCCGCCGCCGCCGCCTCCGGTCGGGTCTCGGCGGGCAGGAGCCGAGCCCGGAGCCGAGCCCGAGCTGCGGGGTCTCCCCGCGCCCCCCGCCCGCCGCTTCCACCATGGGGGCGGCCGCGCTGCCGCCGCCGGGCCGGTATTTGAGCCAAGGGGGCGGCGGGGGCGGCGCCGGTCTCCAAAACACAACGATCGCACCGCGGGGATGCGGCGGGGCCGGGAGGAGCAGGGCAGCGGCTGGAGCCAGCCCCAGCCCCAGCCCCAGCCCCTTTGGCACTTTGTGCTTGGGCCCTACCGAAAGGGACGGTCTCACGGGGAGCGGTGGCTGCTTTAGGTCACGCTGCACTGGAAGCAAATGAATGGGATGAGACCAGGAAGCACAGCACAAGTGAAAAAGGAGAAAAATAAAAAAATAAGAGTGCTTCAGTTCTCGATTCTTACTGACTGCTTACATCAGGGAGCACTATTTTAGACAGGTGAAGGGAGGGAAATCAAAGCGTTCCTCTAGTCTGACCCCTGGTTTACACAGCAGAGCTGAGGCCAGACATGGCAATTTTATCAGATATGGTCACACGATTCAGTGATTGCAAAGGGTAAGTAGAAGGAAATGCCCCTGGGTCAAAGCAGACTGAAGAAGTCAATAGGAAATGGTGAAGAGGGATTCAAGCAGCCCACAAACACAAGGGCAAAAGGGAAGAGAAGACAGGAGCAACACAGCTTACGGGACGGGAGCAGGAAACACTCAGAGGACGTACCCAGACCAAGAGGACTTTGCGCCTCTGGCACAAAGCACATTCCCCAGAGCACTGCAGCAAGAAACAGACACGGATACCAGCTCTGTGTCCGACGCGCTTCAAGAAGAGTGACACAAGTGTATTAAAAGAAGTGTTTATTAAATAAAGGGAACAGAGGAGAAAGTTCATCCATCCAGGAGAATACAGGCACAAAAGCTGCTCGCATACACTGCAGAAACAGAAAGCCACTGTGGTCTTTTTCTATCCCCATGTAAATTTTATAACTGTGCTTATCTATACACCACAGTTTGACCTGTTTCATCAGTTTTGCAGAAAACTGTTGGCCACTTAGGACAGTAACCAGTGCCCTAGTTACTACAATAAAACCCTTAGAAAATGAAAAAAAAAAAGATATTTCTGTAAAAGATTACAGAGCAGGGCATGCTTCAGAAACACAAAGAATACCTCTGAACTTCAACATTAACATACATCTATGAAATTGAAAAAATATATTCACCATGGTTAAGTAAGGGAGAAAATCCTCAAGGAAAATCAATGCTCTCATCACTAGGATTTAGCCATTTTATGACACTGATTTATGTGTGAAGTTCAAATCCAAAAGAAACAGGAGCCCAACAGTTCTCCAACTACTGAAATCTATCTCCAATTCATATTTCTAAGGATAGAAAAAAATACCTCAACTAGAACAAGAACTAGGAAATCATTCACTTTAAATTTGGCTAGCTGGGATGCAGATTTATTTTTCATCTTCCAGGAATGCTATTTTTTTTTTATTATTTTTAATATCTGCACCTCTACTACAAAAGAAAAACATGCCTAGGAATGGTGTATAAAATTGAGGTTTTAAGATCAAACTTATCTGTTTAAGTGCTTCCTTCTCTAAGTGCTGGATACTTTGCAATTAAAAAAAAAAAAAAAGCACTCCCCCTCTTTTCTAGGTAAGCTGGACTATGACTAGTTTATCACAATTCTTAAAACGATAGCAGATGTGATTATTACTTTTCCCTCAGAGGCCCTAGGAAACTATTAGAAGAACTTGCCTCCTTGCCGTGTTGAGCGTACGCTAGCATTCACAGGCTAGTTTTCCTTTCATCTTACGGTTTCCTTTTGGAGCAGCAGCACTGGTTCTGCTATTAATCATTTAACTGGGTATCTCCGTATGCTTTGCTTGGTCTATTTCAAGATCATGCAGTTCCCTCATTGTCCTTTTTTGTACACTACTCACCTCTGCTGCACAGTATTTGTTCTTTCCAGATGAAAAAATCTTCTGCACTATGTCTGTACATACGGAGTTTCTCTGTTTGACTGCAATTGTTGCATGGCAAAAAAGTAAGAAAAACAACTTCCCCATTCTGAAAGCTGTTTGTGATCTGAAAATTTCAATTTGTTGTTGTAAACAGTGTAAGAGAACCTTATACTGTTCATTAAGTTACCTGGTTATGAGCTACTCATTATAAAAAAAAATAATAAAGGTAGTGGTGAGTTAAACACACAGATGCACAAACAATAAGGAGCAAGTGATACAGAGAATAATGAAGACGTGGAATCTTCAGCTACTGATTTTTCAGCCATTTAAGGAACTGCTCCAATATAACTGTGAGGAGAGTCAACCTGAACTTTAAAGAGCGAGGGGTAAACACAATCATCGTGAGTAGTATGAGATAGTTGAGGGGGCTTGTGAGACTATGCAAAGCTTATGACAGGATGCGTGAGGAGGCTCGTGGGAGAGCAAAGCTTATTGCAGTACCCTGGGTGAAGGGTCTAAGGCAGGAAAAAACAAGATCGGGGTGAATGGGGAGAAGCAAGTGTGAGAAGACACAGAGAAGGGGGAGGACAGGCTGCTGGCCAGTACTCATGTTTGGCTGAGCCCTGCACCTGGTCAGGGTAGTCTGCTCTATCCTCTTATTACAACATTTTCTTAATGTAAACCATACAGAAAAATGAAGATATCTGTAAGATGTATTGCTTCCATACTGCAAATTCATAGCTCAAAAAAAAGCACACTTCAGAAACCAACATGATGAATGTCTTTTGTTTGCATCTATCTTACAGAGTTCTACCCCGCTGAGATTCAGGACCCAGTCTTGAACTATCAGAACAGTCTGCATCACCATTAATGGTATGATTAGTACATTAAGCAGAAACAAAGAAAACTGGATTTGGCCACAACCATTTTTATATTGAAAATAAACTACTTCCATCATTTATACATTCAGACAAATGGCACTGATGTAAAGGCTAAACATATTCCACATTCATCTTTCAAAATGATATAGGAAGGTAAATCATATCCAGAAATCATGCAGTCTTCCTTTGTCATGGCTGGTATCAACCACACTAAGCATTCAGATACTTTCAGTTAGTGTTGGAGTGTGTGTTTCTCCTGACATTACCAAAGCTATGGTTTGTTACTGATGTCCAGTATCAGTTACCATTCTCTGTTTTTATCAGTTCTTTGATGATATGTAAGACCTTATCATCTAGGAAAGAGAACACAAACAACAGTAAGCCAAAAAGAGTGAGTGTAAAAACAGATTCCCCCACAAATCCAAGAAAAATCAAAAGATGAATCAATCTAGCTATTAGCAAATTATGGTGGACTCAAAAGTAACACAAGTAATTCCCATTTGTGGAGCAAAAGAGCAAATTATGTCCAAAGCATGTGATTAGAAAGTCTATAAAAATATTCTGTGAGCTGTTTTTGGCAATTTCAGTATTTCACAGAAGAAATGGAGAAAGTGACAGTGTAACCTTTAGACATATTAGGATATTAGAACTTGCTGCCTTTTGTTCAGTGTTGTGTTCAAAGCTTTAACTGTGCTCCTCCACCCTTTACTGCAGGGGGCCAACATGAAGCTCCCCATCGTTATTCTAAATTGTGAGACAACTCACCTGACACTTTAATTCATCCGTACCTGAGGCTCGCCATTATACCATGTTATTTCGGTTTTGGGAAGTTACCTCACCATTTTCTAACACTACCTTGAATGTTATTATCAGGGTTATGTTTAAAACCAAAGTTGTGCACATCATCATACATCTGGGATGAGCTGTATACTATCAGTAATGACCTTTCCAAATTATTTCTCTCAAGATAATGGAATTACAGTCAAGTTACACTAATCCTGCTGAGTGCGGATGCAGCATACTAATACTTTCTTCAGTCAACCACAACATTCACGTAACAAATACTACATCAGCAATGCAGCAATAAAGTTACCTTCAAGTGACATTTTAGGATTTTCAAGCTTCTTCTTTAAAACAGACTCAATGAGAACTCTCAGTTGTTTGAAAATTACTGCAATCTTTACAGGAGCCTGTAAAGAACAGAGAAGAAACATTTTCACTGCTCTTGAAGACGTCTTATACAAAAGCATGGATTAAAACTTTACCTCATATATGTTTGTAGAAATATAGCTTTAAACCTCAGGTATATGCAAGACTGCAGAGAAGGGCAATATATAATAGCACACTCATCTACTTTCAGTACCAGCTCCATGAAAGCAAGGTTTAGCTTACAACCATTTCAAATACCTTCTCTGAAAGAACACTGACTTTTCTCCTGAAAAGAGGGAACTGACATGTTACAAGCTGCATATGTCTAGACTATTCTTTCTAGAGTGACTTGCAAAGATTTTATTACATGTATATAAAATTCCCATCGTTCCCTTAAATTCTCATTCATCCCACATGAATAGTGTTCTAAAGCAAGGCAGGATATTAACCGTGTAACACAAAAGTCCATAAAAGGCAGTTACCACTCCAACGCACCTGAAAATGGATCCAACCATCAACCATCAGGAGACGCTCCCGATGCTGGACTTCTATATCCCCACCAAAAAGCAAAATCGGAAAGGGGGATATCAAAGTAGTCTCTCTCAAATACACCTTAGCATACCTCACCTGTGTATAAACAAATACGAGCATTAAAAACAAACAAAAAATCCCTAAGATCTACAACATCAAATTTCAGTGCTGCTTTTAAAAGCAGGAATTATTTTTTTTTTCCTTTAATAACCAGGTCAAACCAAATTATTGTACACAGAACAGCTAGTAGCAATTTGTCTGCTCTGTACCCCAGATGACATCACATTTAAACCCTCCTAAGTGACAGGCTATCAGTGACATACTATCAGGAAATTAGCTAAAGACATATATTCTTGCTTAAATTTAAGTTTAATCTCTCTCTTCTGGTTAAGACTAGAAGCACTGGGATAACATTTTCTTTCTATTTAATAAACCAAATAAAATAAAAAGCAGGTAAAACTCTCCATCAGACATTCTTCTCAGCAGCAGCTGACTTGCCATTCTGTCTATATCCACATATATACATGCATAAATGAGAGTACATGGGTGGACACATACAGAAAGTAAACAGTGGGGCTAGACTTAGTGTGTGTTATTTCTGGCTTTGGAGCCTCTCGCAAACCAACATGGAATGTGATGGGAGAGAAGCTCTAATATGACAAAGAGAAACAAAAGGGTGCACCTTCACACAGAAGAGTAAACTTTGTTCATTCCCCTGTTCATGGAATAACTGATTAGCCTTAGCTGCTGCCTTGCCTTGAACTACAAGGTTCTTGGAGGCATGAAATACTTTCAGCTTACCAAAAAAATACGATTACTTCGTATATATCAAGAATTCCAATGTAATGTCCCGCTCCCCTACAGTGAAGCTGGCCATTAGGCAACTGCTATCATGTTTAACTCACTTCAGCAAAGAGATGACAAAATTTTGAGTTGGAATGTGGAAGAAAGTGGCAGGGGAAAAAAAATAAAAATAAAACCCTGCAATTCAGTTAGGAAGTTCAGCAGTCAATTACAGAATTAGCTATTTCATTTTACGTTGTTATTGAGGATGAGTCAGACCTGTAGCAAGCTTCAACACCTTTGAGTCTGCTTAGAACAGTGAAAAGCACACTGTGAAGTGCAACACAAGCATATGAGTGTGTCAAAGTGTTCATATTTAAGTTAATGGTACAGCGTCAAAGATTGTCAATGATACAGTTAAATGACACACAGAAAGGTTCTTTCATTTATAGCTGTGAGTTCACTATGAACAGACTTGTTCAAGATGTTCAGCCTTCACATTTTAGTCCAGTATCCAGCTGATTCATCTTTATGGACATACATGTAAGGAACCTTACATACTAAGGACTTTTAAGATGAGTCAGATATTAAAGCATACTTTACACTGGCGTACCTTACTTCTCCTTAAAGGCATTATGTCACCTTTACACAAAATATCAGCTACATTCACTATTTTCCCCTAGTTATCCCTTTGACAGAGTCAAAACCTTACCTTCTCCTGGTAAAGAAGCCATCCATGTATCTGTAAGTCTCTGTTTACAGAGGAGGGATGCACTTGTGCTTTACCCTGAGCAGTTTCTACCATGCATGCCAGCTTCTCTGTGATATCCACTGATTTTGTATATATTATTTTTCCTATGTTGTCATACAGCCCTGCGGTCAACACAGCTTTAAGAAGAGCTATTTCATGGAGAGAAAGGCATTGTGTGGCTCCACTTCCATCCCATTGATGCTGAGTTGTAGGTGCTGCAAATCCTGCTGCTCTGACCACCCTTATGAGTTCTTGCTTCACATCCTGAAATCAGGTAAGCAAAACACAGAGTTCAAAAATGCTCCATGTCCATCAGTTCCACCTGATGGACATGCTCCAGTCCATCAGTTCCACCCCATCTCGATTAGTTGTGCTTTCCAGTGGATAACCTATTTCTTAGAAAAAAACACTTGTGTCTTCTGTAGCCAACTTGGAATACTGGTTGTTTTTTATGAGGAAAGCATTATCTGGAATATAGGATTCGGTATACAGTATTGGATATACAGCAAACACCAAATCTCCCAGCTCTACTTTAACTAAAAAGAAAACACACATTTATATCAAGTATTCACTTCTGCTTTGGACATCTCAGGCATTCAAACTTAACTAGAAGAGATTAATCAGAGTATTTTCTTAGTAAAAATAAAAGGTCCTTTATGTAAGACTGTGGCTCATCTCTCTAACTATGAAACAGATCTATTCTTACATTTCTAAGAATGACAATCTAAGTATTTTAATTCATAAATTTTGGTTCTCTGGTTGAAGTAAGGAATGGCTTCTCCAATGCAGATAACTGCAAAGACATACCAACAAAACATGCATATACAAGTGTGCCAGTGTACACACAGCTACCTGAATTGATGTTATGTTTCACCAGTTCCTAGTAAGTCCACTTATTTTGGTCCTATCTAAATAGGAACTGTGACAGGTCATCACTTAAAAACGGCAGGATGTTTCCACAGGAAAATTTTAACGGCTAGTTTTTGAGCACAGAGCATAATTATTCAGTTTACCTCCAGAGTTAACAGTGAAGTCCTATTAAGGAAGTTTCTTCTGCAATAAGTCATTTCAGCATGATACCCTCCTTCTTGTCGAGCCTTCTTCCACCTAAGGAAAAAAAAAATCCCATCTTACTACAGCAAAAATAATCACATCTAGAATAAAACAGCACAAAAGAAGTACTAAGTCAAAAGGCAATACAGTTGTTTTGTTCAGCATTCTCCACTCAAAACCAGAAATAAATGGCATTAACAAAGATAAATGCTGCTGGTCTGATACCACTCAGGAGAACACATGAGTAACATATTTTACAGATACGTACAAAAATATAAGGTAATTTTCTCCCAAAATTACACCTATGTCTTGACAGTTGAGATGGAAGTCAGATGTGTTTTTAAGACTGCATACTGTTTTACTAATGAGGAAGAAATGTGTATCTTATTCTCTAATATAGAATCATACAATCATAGAATATCCCGAGTAGGAAGGGACCCATAAGGATCATTGCGTCCCAACTCCTGGCACCACACAGGTCTACCCAAAATTTTAGACCATGTGACTTCTTAGTCACAACAGTGACTTTGGAACAGTCCAAATGCTTCTTGAACTCTGACAGACTCACTGCAGAGACTACTTCCCAGCAGAGCCTGTTCCGGTGTGCAACAACCCCCTCAGTGAAGAACCTCTTCCTGATGTCTAGCCTAAACCTCCCATGTTGCAGCTTGACACCATTCCCTCAGGACCTATCACTAGTCACTAAAGAGCCTGCCCCTCCACTCCCCCTCGTGAGGAAGCTGTATATATTTTTATTTTCCAAAATACAAAATACTCAGATCAATCCAGAGCAAACAGCAAAAACAAAAACAACAGCAACAAACAATTAGCATAAAACATACTAGGATAAAAAGAAGCAGTGCATCTCTGGTACATGTGCAAGCATATTTTAAAAGGATAAGGTACCAAAGGAGGTATCTTTTTGTGCTACAGTATTTGATGATCTGCTGTTAGTCTGAGGAGAAAAGCTTCCAGGGCAAGCAATTCAAGGAAAGGTACTTCATAAGGATTATTTCAAGAACCATATTACTTGTGCATGCTTTTAGCTATAAGGACAACAAAACATTATTTACCCTAGATAAGCTTTGTAGATTGTTATATGGTCTGAAACTGCCATTGCTAGAGATGATTTTGCAAGATCTGCTTCATCTTTTCGACCTATTGGTGTGGTAAATGGTGATTTTTCTGTCATAACTGCAGCCAAAGTTGCCTGCAATTAATAAAGAATACATCAATATTTTATTGTAAGATTATGAGTTTACTACACAAATAACTTTGCATTTTGTTTTGTAAAACAATACTATTGTAATAGTATTTAACAATTTCTGATTAATTCAGATCTTTCTTACGTTAAAGACATTGCTTACATGCTGCCTTACTACACTGATGGAAACTTTAAAAAGTATCAAATCTCAAAACTCATCTGAAATGGTTTGTTACATGACAGAGGGATACCCAATATGATACTGTGAATATCAACAGATTAAGCAACTGCTGCTTTGAGTTATACCACGTTACCAGGAGAAACTGAGAACGCAAAGACTTTCATTTTCAATTTCAGCAGCTAACATGCCTATGCATCCTTGTAACTCACATTTAGTATCAGCTGAAAGTGTAAGCCACTCCACAGCCCTCGTGTAATAAATTACCAAATCAGTTAATTTGCAATAACTTTCCATCAGCATCTTCTTAGTCTGTATCAACTGCAAGGTAACCCTGATTGGTCTCACCAAAATGCAAAAGGGCTTTTTCTACAAGTTCCATACACCCTGGGATCATAACAGAGAGAACTGCAGTCCAAGTATGGCTACCCTCTTGTCAATAACAGCTGGGAGTTTACAGTTACATTATTCTGTCCCCCATGATATCCTGGAGTCTTCACCTTAAAATACGCATTTTAACATCTTATATCATCTTTTCAAAACAACATTTTGCAAGAAATCAGATCAATTTTAATATTTAGCTGTTTCTATACTACTACTTTTTAGAAAATATTCAGATAAAGATGGCAGTATTTGTTTACTTACCACAGGATCCAAG
This sequence comes from Anas acuta, assembly GCF_963932015.1. Classification (NCBI taxonomy): domain Eukaryota; kingdom Metazoa; phylum Chordata; class Aves; order Anseriformes; family Anatidae; genus Anas; species Anas acuta. Next base: position 13,860,811 of record NC_089017.1, read on the forward strand.
CAGCCAAATATAGCTCCAAATATAAGCATTTTTCCAATCTTTACATTGACAGGGAGGGCTGCAAGGTGCTGGCCCAATGGAGTCAGTTTGGGCTCAGTTAACTGGCAAGCCCCTATCTTCCTTAACAGGTTCATGGCGTTACCGATGACTTGTGGCTGTGGTGGGTCCAATGCTCTGGAAAGGAAATCTTCAGGAGAACCAAGGTTGCATTTCTACAGAGTGAATGGGCATATATTTTAGTATAAAATCTATTATATCAAAGACCAGGTGAAAACAAAGACATAAATTTAGTAAACTTTTATAGTAGCTACAAAAGAAACTGGACAGTTGTTTTTGCAACCAGAAGCACACATTCCCTACCCTCTGCACCAGTCTCTTGGTTGCTGGAATAGATATGCCCATAGCTTCATTTTTCAGAGGGGGCTTAACATAGCATGAACACTGATCAGAGAAGTGTCACCAATAGTCACAGGTGAGCAGGAGACAAACCTGCTGAGATGTCGTTCAACACCTGGGCACTAATTTGCAACCAAAGTTAAACAGTTTGTTTGCTACAACCCAGCACTTAAAATACAAGCACATTACAAACGCCTCACAAAACAGATCTTGAAATGCACAAGGGTGAAAAACCATCCTTATACAACAGTTTTCCCATGCATATCTTACTCACTCAGGATGAGGGAACAGGCCACTGAATTGCTTCTTTAAGCAGACAACAGTTTGAAGGATATTTACCTTAGCTTGAACTCTCATTCAGAGGTAAACTGGAACACTATAGGTTCCTATTCTCACTCACCAGCATGCTTTGGATTTTCCATGACACAGGTACTGTTTTTCCCCCACTGTAGTGGAAGAAACTCTAACTACACTGGATTAAGGCAATCCTTGCAATCCCCTTTTTAGCTAACAAGGTCAGAAATTCCATAACGAAAACCATACCATAATATGAAGGCATAATTCCTCCAAAGGCACACGTAGTATTTCTGGAACTGAATATTCCATGAAACTTTCAAACCTGTAACATCATAAAAAAGAGAATCACTGTATAGGGTTTACTTGGCAAGGCAGAAAGAAGGCAGGAGGTGCTGCAGGCAGGCAGCAGAAGTTCCCCTGCAGCCTGTGTAGGGAGAGGCCCCTGGTGGAGCAGGCTGTCCCCCTGCAGCCCATGGGTCCCACATGGAGCAGATCTCCACGCTGCAGCCCCCCCATGGGTGGAGGAGCCCCCGGTGGAGCAGGTGGATGTGGCCTGGAGGAGGCTGCGGCCCATGGAGAGCCCCCGCAGGAGCAGGCCCCGGGCCGGAGCTGCAGCCCGTGGAGAGGAGCCCACGCAGGAGCAGGGGGTCTGGGGGGAGCTGCCACCCACCCGTGGGGGACCCGTGCTGGAGCAGTTTGCTCCTGGGGGATGGATGGATGGACCCCGTGGGACGGAGCCGTGTGGGAGCAGTGCTTGAAGAGCTGCTGCCTGTGGGCAGGCCCCGCAAGGCTCAGCTGGGGAAGGACGGCATCCATGGGAGGGACCCCACGGGGAGCAGGGGCAGAGAGGGAGAGGCAGAGATGAAGCATCAGGGACTGACCACAGCCCCCCTTCTCCCTCCTCCCCCCAAGCAGCATGGGGGAAGAGGGTGTTTTTAGTTTGCTTTTAGTTTCTCACTGCCCTATTCTGGTAGCAATAGGCAATATTATATTAATCTTCCTACTATGAGTGTGTTTTGCCCATGACAATAATTATCGAGCGATCTCCCTGTCCTCATCTCAACCCTTGAGCATTTTCCATCAAATTTTCTCTCCTCTTCTCTTTGAGGAAGTGAGGTGAGAAAGTAGCTGTGGTGGAGTTCAGCTGCCCAGCTGGGTAAAATCACTACAAATCACAGATACGCAATTTAACGTTCAAATTGACGTTATAATATCATGTTTCACATGCTCATTCTTTGAGAATGTTCTCTTGGGTGGTGTATTTTAATGCATGGGAAACTGACTATTACATTAAGGCACACGTGGTAGCTTGGAAAGCAGAACTTTAAAGAAATAGAGGGACAGGCAGTAAGACTCTAATTTTCAAAACAGATTCTTAAAATGCATAGCTCTTAAATTGAAATGGAAGTCTTACATACTGCTTAAATGTACACTTCACTGATTACTTAAAATACTTTCAACTGAGATGGAGGCTAAGGTAAGGCAAGGTAAGGGTCCTGCTGCTCCAGACAAGCAGGAAAAAGGTTATTCTGCTGCAGTAACAGACACTAATCCTACACTGCATCCTGACTTTATCTTTTCACATTTCTTATCCACAGAGACACCATTTCAGAAACTTACAGATCTGTCTAGTAAGATTAAAAGATTCAATGTTGTTGAAAACATTATTTCCACAATTTCATAATGCAGCACTTTTCCTTTCATTTTGAAAAAGGTTAAGAAAACATTTACATTGGAGATAAAGAATACAACTCAAAAAATCATGAAGCCAAAATTAATACTACTTTAAAACTTTATGAATAAGGCATTCAGATTACATTTTTACATTTGAATCTTTATAGTTTGCATAACTAAAATTAATTTTAATGAGATTTGTTTTCCACAGAATGAATATAATTGTATTTGTTTAATTTACAAAAACAAGTTTACAGTACCTGTCTCTTGTGTACATTCGGAAGCAGAATCCATCCCTAACGCGCCCAGCTCTTCCTTGTCGTTGCAGAGCACTAGCTTTACTGACAAAAGTCTCCTCCAAGGAGCTCATCTGACTACTTTCATGGTACCTTAAAAATTATAAAGTGAGTGTCACTCAATTTCAGAATAAAAATGTATGTATATTTAGTTATTAATTTTAAAGCATATATACAAATACTTTATTTAAATAGTAGTAGTTTGAGAATATGATGTTTAGTTTTGAAAACTAAGCACACCTGGGGAAAATGGTACATCACAGAACCTTGGATACAACTGATTAATGGAAGTGTAAAAATTGGAAAAGGAAAGAGTTATGACAATAGCTCATCAAGCCCACCTCCCTGACAATTCAGAATTGGTCCTTCTAACATTTTATAGGGTTTTATACATTTGAAATAGACAAAGAGCAATTTCTAAAATGTACAATAGTATATATATGAAAAAAATCTACTTTACTTTTAAACCAGTGCTTAATCAAGATAATTCTTATCTATAAAGAACTCCCCTTGTTGTGCTTCACATCATTTGAAAATCCCAAGATTCATCCCAGACTTGAACCTGAATTGCGAGTTATTCTTGAGTTCAGTGCATTTTTGTCTGGAACTGTAGGTTAATAAGGATACTACAGAACTCCTGTAGTACTAGCCTGCAAGCATGCACAGTAATCACAATGTGAATTATGAAAGTCAAACTCTCACCTATTTTCTTTTGTTCTCCCAGTATCAATTACGAAGACAACATCGGGTATTGTAATACCCGTCTCTGCTATATTCGTTGCCAAAACAATCTGAAATGAAGTAACATAGCAGAAATAAAAGAATTACGGAATGTCAGTTTTCGTCCTTGTAATCACCGAACAGTTGAGGTTGGAAGGGACCTCTGGAGATCAACTAGTCCATAGTTCTATGATTTTATGATTAGTCCACCTCCCTGCCAAGAAGGATCACCTAGAGAATATTGCACAGGATGGCATCCAGGCAGGTTTTGGTTATCTCCAGAGAAGACGACTCCACAACCTCTCTGGGCAACCTGTCCCAGTGCTCTGTCACCCTCACAGTAAAGAAGTGCCCCCTCATATTCAGCTGGGACCTCCTGTGCTTCAGTTTGTGCCCACTGCCTCTTGTTCTGTCGCCGGGCACAACTTAAAAGTGACTGGCCCCTCCTGACACGCTCCCTTCAGATATTTATGCGCATTGATGAGATTACCCACTCAAGTCTTCTCTTCTCATCTCCCAGGCTAAACATGCCCAGCTCTCTCAGCCTCTCCTCATGTGACAGATGCTCCTCACCATCCTAGTTACCCTCTGCTGGACTCTCTCCAGTAGCTCCATGTCCCTCTTGTACTGGGGAGCCCAGAACTGGACACAGTATTCCAGGTGGGGCCTCACCAGGGCTGAGTAGAGGGGGGGAAGATCAACTCCCTTGGCCTGCTGGCAGCACTCTTCCAAATGTAGCCCAGAGTACCTACCACTGGCCTTCTTGGCCACAGGGGCACAGTGCTGGCTCATGGTCAGCCTGCTGTCCACCAGGACTCCCAGGTCCCTCTCTGCAGAGCTGCTCTCCAGCAGGCCAGCCCCCAGCCTGTACTGGTGCTGGGGGTTATTCCTCCCTATATGCAGGACCCCGCACTTGCCTTTGATGAACTTGCCCAACTCTCCAGCCTGTCCAGCTCCCTCTGAATGGCAGCACAGCCCTCTGGGGTTATCAGCCACTCCTCCCAGTTTTGTGTTATCAGCAAACTTGCTGAGGGTGCACTCTGTTCCATCATCCAGGTCATAGATGAGTAAATTGAACAAGTCTGGACCCAGTACTGACCCCTGGGGGACACCGCTAGCTACAGGCCTCCAACTAGGCTGCTCACTGAGCACAACCCTTGGAGCTCTGCCATCCAGCCAGCTCTCAGTCTGTCCACTCATCCATCCCCCACTTCCTCAGCTTGCCTATGAGGATGTTATGGGAGGCAGCGTCAAAAGCCTGGCTGAAGTCAAGGTAGATAACATCCACTGCTCTCCCCTCATCCGCCCTGCCAGTCATCCCATCACAGAAGGCTATCAGATTGGTTAAGCCTAATTTCCCCTTGGTGAATGCATGCAGACTATTCCTGATCATCTTCTCTTCCACATGCTTAGGGATGACATCCAGGATGAGCTGTTCCATCACATTTAGGGGACAGAGGTGAAGCTGACTGGCCTGTAGTTTCCTGGATCCTTCTTGTCTTTTTTGAAGACTGGAGTGATACCAGCTTTCTTCCAGTCCTTGGGTACCTTCCTGTTCTCGACATCCTTTCAAAGATGATGAAGAGTGGACAGCCAATAACATCTGCCAGCTCCCTCGACACTTGTGGGTGCACCCCATTGGGGACACCCATAAATCCATGGGCAAGTTCACCTAAATGATCTCTAACATGATCCTTCTTGACCAAGGGGAAGTCCTTTCTCCAGACCTCCTCTCTTGTCTCTAGCATCTGAGATCCATGAGGGATGGTCTTAGCCATGAAGACAGAACCAAAGGCAGCATTCAGTAACTCTGCCTTCTCTGTATCCTTTGTCACCAGGGCACCCACCCCATTCAGCAGCAGGCCCACACCTTCCCTGATCTTCCTTTTGCCACTGATATATTTGAAGAAGTTCTTGCTGTCCATGACACCCCTTGCCAGACTTAATTCTAAATGGGCCTTGGCCTTCCTCGTTGCATCCCTGAGTACCCCAACAGTGTCCCTCTATTTCTGCCAAGGGACTTGTCCCTTTTTCCATATGCTGAATACTTCCTTTTTCTGTTTGAATTTTGCCAGGATCTCCTTGCTCATCCATGCAGGTCTCCTGCCCATTTTACTTGCCTTCTTGCTCACAGGAACGTATCAATCTTGGGCTTGGAGGAAGTGATGCTTGAATGCTGACCAGCCCTCCTGGACCCCCCCCCATTCCTTCTAGGGCCCTAACCCATGGGATTCCTCCAAGTAGGTCCCTGAAGAGGCTTAGTCCAGGAGAGCAAATCAATGTTTAAAAAAAATAAAATGGTTAAAGGTTTTTGTTGTTGTTGTTTTTTAAACTCAGAATTATTTTCCTAAACAAGCTGACAAAGCACTAAAAATGCTGTGAGATGGAAAATGATTTAGTTTTCCCCAATTACTCAGGAGTCTAAATTTGTGAGAATTTCACATTCATGTTTGCTATTATAATCCATCAAAATTACTAATAGCTAGTATTTGCCAAAACTAGTCTATTTAAATAGTCTGGAAGTAAGTAAAATACTAATTCTGAAATAAAAAACTGCAATTACTAGTAAAATCATAGGAAAGCAATAATTAAAGTAGCTCTTAGAAAAATACTTGGTTTAAGAGTTTGTCTGATTACACAGCACAATAACTTCCATCTCTTACAGAGCACCAAATTAGAAGAACTGTTTCTTTCCAGTGAGAAAATTCCAGGAACAACTGATTGTCACGTAATTATGTATGATTTGATTTTTAAAAATTCATAGTTGCACACTCGTAAAAAAAAAAAATCTTCAGTGGTGTAATTTGCTTAACATACCTTTCTAACACCAAGTGGAGGTACTGTAAATGCAGCTGCTTGATCTTGAGTTGAAAGAACAGAATGCAAGGCTATCAATCTGTGCCTAGAGTAAGAAATTATACTAATCAATATGTATATCAAGATACAGTAAAAAAGAGAGCAGAAATACAACAGCAAGTTGGAGAAAGCAAGTAGAATGCACATTGGAAAGAGCAAAAGTTAGCATGACTGGTTTCAGCTAGGATAGAGTTAATTTTCCTCCTTCTAGATGGTATGGTGCTGTGTTTTGGATTAGGATGAGAATAATGTTGGTAACACACTGATATTTTAATTGTTGCAGAGCAGTGCTTACACCAAGCCAAGGACTTTTCAGGTTCTTGCTGTCCTGCCATTGGGCAGGCTGGGGGTGCAGCCGGGCTGGGAGGGGACAGACCCAAGACAGCTGACCCAGACTGGCCAAAGGGGTATTCCGTACCATCTGATGTCATGCTGAACAGTTAATATGGGGGGGCTGGCCGGGGTGGGGGATTTAGGCATCCATGAAGCTGAGTTCTTTACATTATTCTTCTGAGATAAGGACTGTCACTGAAGCTTTGTACACAGCTATAAACACAGGCAACTTTTAGCCTGAGTGAGAAGAGCCTTCAGAGAAGAAAGAGTCACAGAAATTTGTAACTTCCTTTTCTTCTAAACTTTGACACCTAAGGCCATCTACAAGTCTTTAGAATTTGACTGAAAATGCTCCTTTTATGCCATAGCGTTGCTACCTTTTAGTTACCCATAAAATAAATTTCAAAACTGTCACTACAACCCTATGCCACTTCTCTTAGCAGATTACTCTTCGTGGATCTCTTCTCAGTAAGCAGTCATTTCTATATAAACAGTATACCATGAAAAGCTATTGCCCAAACATACTAGCCCCCATGCCCTAAAAAGTGGAAACAAAGTAGTTGAGTATTTTGTGATTAAGTATGTTTGTTCAAATCAAAAGAAAAGAGACAGTTATGACTATACCATTTCTAAGCACCTGTCATCTTTTAAAAATGGATTTGCAGTAAAACCAGCTCAAAGGTATAACTCAACTTCACGTTTCAAGAATAGCACGCTTTAACAATCAAGAAGGACGTATTCATCAAGTTAATCAATTAACTATAGAAAATATCTGTGTTACCTGTCACGCAAGCTAAATCTCCTGTCAGTTGAAATGAGATCATACAACTGTTGGATATGAGCAAGGCCTGGTAAGAAGATCAGCACAGCTCCTTCAATGTTCTTGAACTGGGGACTTCTATCTGGAAAGCGACAATATAGACACACAGTTAAAACAAACATGGATTTTCAGACAGCCTAAATTGAGAACACAAACTAATTCTTGAGTCCTGTGGTAAATACTTTTTTATGATGTTTCATATAAAATTAAGTCAAGAATCCTTATCACTAGCTAACTCTGGGAGATAATCCAAAGAGCAGTCACAAGTATATAAACTGAGGAAGCAGAATGTACCTAAGTATGCAAGCAACTCCAAAATAAGTTCAAGGTTGATCTTGTAAGGATTCATATAGAAGACTGCTTGCTGTGTACGACTGCTATACTTCTCATAGTAAGGAGACAAATCAATACCAGATCCAGACTGGACTGGCACATACTCCTAGAAAGGAAAAAGAGGAGAAATCATATGCTCAGTGTTTTATAACATAGAGGTCAATTTGTCGTTCACTTTAGGCTTCTTAAAACATAGTAAGTGACCTTTAACTGATGAACTTCCCATGGAAAACAGTGAGAGTTAGATTAAATTACAGACATTTACATGACCTATCTATAGATAACTGCTACTGCTATATCCCAGAAGAAAAAATGAATAAAAGTCTATGCAAGCAGTACTACACATTATGTTTTACGAATTAAAACAATTCACATGTCCAAAATCAAGCATCTAATTAGGAGAATTTCAGAATTCAAATTCTGTACTATAAGCAAACAGCTTCCGTTCTCTCCCTAACATTCCCCTTCTCAACTAATGGTTGAAAAGAAAGTTCAGAGTCAGTTATGTGACAGCTCCTACAGTGTTCTGGGGAAGGAGGAAAGGGGGAGGAAAATAAATATTGGTTCTAATAATTATATATTTTCTATAAGTATCTCAGACATACATACATAGCATAAGGCTTCTGTGTTAAGTGGAACCATTATAAATTATTTCACTGTAAAAGCACTTCAGAAGGAAGCTTTCCACCACATAACCTTCTGTACTGAAATCTCAACAGAAATAAATCATAAAGATGGAGCAGCACTCTGGAGAGCACTTTGGCTTCAACCAAAATGTGCTGTTGCGATGTATGGAGTAACCATCACTCCAGGAAAAATCTGCAAATCACACGGTAGCATGCTTTGAACATGTGTACACCAGTGTTTGATCACAACAAACTAACTGGTCTTGCAGAAACCTCAAGGGAACAAGTGCGTAGACAGGTGTCCACCCAAAATATACACAGCCTAGAGCTGAACAGTCTAGTTGCCTGTAGTCAGAGGCATTAAAACTCTTGAATAGTATGAATTCAAAAACATGTCCAGCTGTCACTGTAGAATAGTTACAGGATTAACCATAGCCGGTCAATCCAAAAAGCTCTACAACATAAATTATCCCATTTGGCATGCCAAGTTGGAGGATCTTGGGAACTGTTTTGTTAAGAGATGTGGCCTTGCCTTTTCTGTTCTTCTTAGTTCAATACTGAGGATAATTCTTTGGGAGAATTTATTTAAATGCTTTTCCCTGTTGCTGCATACAGGATTAGAACTTGGATTTTGCAAAAGGGAAACAGCAGATTTCAGTGCCAATGATATCAAAATTATGGCAGCAATAAGAGAGCTGAGACAAACATAAGGACATGGCTTTAGTAAATATTTGATTTCCACTGTAGAAGTGCCATTGCATCTTGTGTCAACTGCTGAAAGAACACTTGATATTATACAAACCAATTGCATTTAATTAACAGAGTTAAAGGTAATAAAATAAAAATAAAACTCCTAAATTGAAATTAGAAATGCCTATTTTACCTGGTACTTTGTAGTGCCTCCTCCTTTGGTAGTAACATTTATTACTACTTCCTCCTCCTCCTCCAAGAACTTCTGACAATATTCGGAGTCTTTCTCCAGAACATAGCCAGTTGCTTCAATTACGTCTTCAACATGGAATATCTTTATTGAAAATTCACACACAAAAAAAAAGCATGTCAAAAACTAATTGGCAGATTTTTTGTGTTTTTTTGTTCATGCAAAGTTGAACAGGCCATCCCTTTCTATGTCAATGGTCTAACAGATCTTGCAAACTTCAGCTTAATCTTCCTTATGCTTTCTGAAAACCCAGGACTTGCTATGAATTTGTTAAAAGACCTTAAAAGATCTCTCCATATGATCACTGATGTTACCTTTAGTATAAGCCATGAGAAACGTGCCTGAGAAACATGCAACTTTTTCACTGCATTTTTTTGTATGTGGAGAGAGACAGGGGAATTCAATACTTTCCTTTCCTTACTACCTACATTCAATAGAGAAAAATCAAAATGTCACTGTCTTCAGACAAGACTGATCTTAATCAACTGATAATATACCATAATAAAAAAAAAAAACAAACAGTACAATTCTGTAGTTCAAAGTGGAAAAAGGCTAGAAGTCTCTGACATAAATACTTAAGGTATTTTTCTGACCAATAATATACAATATAATTATATTTATTTCAAATACTACCTAAGCAAACACGGTATAGGTGCAAAGTGTCTTTTAAAGTCAGAGAAACATTTGCTTACCTCAACAGGATAACTCCTCCCTGAAATCCTTAAAATGGGACAGTGCGAGAAATAGCTGGAAAACTTCTCACTGTCTACAGTAGCACTCATTAAAATCAGATGCAGGTCTGAACGTTTATGCAAGATCTCTTTCAGGATAACTAGCAAGAAGTCAGACTGGACACTCCTTTCATGCACCTAAAATTGGAAAAAAAACATATAACAACTTCTTAATAAAGATAGTAAGTCTGGGCCCAGAATAACTATAGTTTCTGCAGAAAATAAAGAGCTGATAACCTCGTCTACAATAACATGAGATACACTTGAAAGAAGACCATCTTCTTGAAGTTTCCGAAGCAGAACACCTGTTGTACAGTATAGCAGTCTGGTGGCTTCTCCTGTTCTAGACTCCATACGAATTTGATAACCGCACAGGGAGTTCTTTAAAAGAAATAACATGACATTAAAAATGTAACTTAAACAAGTAGACAAGCAACAGATTCAAGATTAAATTAAATTTAAGCACTGTTAGAACCCAACACTGCACCAGTTGGTGATTGAATAGTATAGTAAATGACTGACACATTTTTTTTTAATAGCTACCTTTGATTTTGTTAAGAAAGGGAAACTTATATTGAAATATAGCAACTCAAGTTTCTCCAGAGCAGGAAAGAGCCAATAACCTTGTTATTCTTTTTAAGGGTTCTTGGTAGTCCTCAAATAAAAATATTTTTGCAGTGGAGGTATGGAATCCCCCTAGGGACTTCACGCAAACAGACTACCATAAAACATACATGACCTTGCTTTTCTTCAAATAACAGAGAACTTTGCTGGAAGGGACCTCTCTCAAAGCTGGGCAAGGCTTCAAGTCAGATTAGATTACTCAGCCTTATATCCAGGGCAATTTTCCCTTACTGATGGGGACCTGCTACTAATAGGGATGTCAAACTCTCTCGGCAATCTTCTCCAATGTTTGACAATCCCCATTATTAAACACTTGCTCTTAGTCACCCTTGGTAATTTTTTTTTTTTTAGAAATCACACATTGATACCCGGACATTCAGAGCTGACAATTTATAAAAGCAGCTGACATAGCAAGAAGCCTTTTTCAAGAAAAAAAAAATTAATTTGGTTGTGTAAGGAATAATAATGTTTTCACTTTGTACCAAGAATACACCTTCCTAAAATCTGATCAAGATTAGAAACAGGAATGAAGATGCATCTTACCTTTCCTCCTGGTCCAGATTCACAGCCTAGCTCTTCACAAACCCTCGTAGCCAAACTCACTGCTGAGATTCTCCGTGGTTGCGTGCAAACAATATTACACTTATTCGACCCCTCATCCAGCAACAAGTCTTCTAACAAGAAATGGGGCACTTGGGTACTTTTCCCACTGCCTGTTTCACCAGCTACAACAACTACTCGATGTTTTTTAAGAGTTTCCACAATTGAGTATCTGTGCTTAAACACAGGTAACTCCTGCCTCTCTTTCAAAAGCCTCTGGTATTTTGGGGAACTTTGCAGCTTTTTGAACAAAATCCTGGAAGGTTCCAAATTATCTGTTTCTGGCGTCTCAAGTGAAAGACTGCTGAAGTCTTCATCAGAAACTAAATTTTCCCAGGAATCTTCAGGACCTTCAGATACTTTTGGTTGGTTTTCAGATTGTAGCTGTTGCTGTTGCTTTAGTTTGTTTAATAATTTAGCAATAAAGTTATCACGAGGTTTGTTAGTTTCTATCTTGTTTTCTTCTTCCTTTTTCTTTTCAATATCGCTCCATTCTAGCCAGACATCTCGATAGGTAGGAGGCAGCAACTGATGAACTGACTTAGGGAGAAAAACAGGAAAAAACTACTCTGTATACTATTCAGTAACGTAACTAACATTTTACGTGAAAATGAGCTTGCGTTGCAGAAGATACGGTAAGATTTGATATACAGAACTACTTGTAAATACAGAAGCTCTGAAACCAGTTATATTAATATCAACAAGACATTTTATTCTCAACTGTCTTGCTTTCTTTGCAGCACTGAAAGAACAGTTTTACTACAGAAGAGCTTCCTCCCCATATGCTGCAATGCCTGTGATTGTCAATAAAAGCAATTTATTATATCTTTCAAGCAAAGAGCTTAATGGATAACACTTGAAAAAACTGTTTTTAAAATTTAATTACTGGAGACTACAATACAAAAAACAAAGGGAAATTCCAAGCTAAAAAAAGTAATATTGGTGAAAGCCTTACCTGTCCCTTGGTTAGATGATACAGTGCCAAAGTAGCAGCTAGATGTTGTGCTTGCATACTATCTTCTGTTACAATTGTAGGACACATTGTCATTACATCATCTGATGACTTGATAACCCTGACCCTTAAAAACAGATTCACACAGGCATTGTTCTTAATTTTTGTTACCTATGTAAACAGCACACCTATTAATGTTTTTTAAAACATGAGTGAAAATCAAATATAGGAACTAATCTAAAAAAAAAAGTTTTTCAAAAATCTTTTGTGAACACACTGTTGATCACATTTGACTAAATGGCAGAAAAATTTCAGCAGATTACAGCAGCACATTTGTAGGGTGAAGTGGGTTCTCCCCCTTCCCCCTTCCTTCCCCTGAAGCATTACTTCTCCAGAGCTATTCAGAATGAAATACTTCCCTGCTGGACTGAAATCACTCAAATTAAACACACTACATTCATTTAAACCAGTACCAACATGTCAAAACAGAAGTTTTGAGCATTTTTATTTTTAAATAAACCAAAAGGAAAACGTAAACGTCATGGGAAATACATACCTACATTTCCAGTATCTTCCAACTGGAACCTTTTCAAAGGCAGGATTTGGACTCTTGGGAAAATTCTTCCTGCACCAGTCAATCAAAAATTGTTTGGGAGATTTACCAGTCCAGCTTCGAGCACTATAATCAAAATTTCTTACATCTAGTGGTTCTTTCTTTTTGGCTACAAGAGTAGAATGACATATACTTTAATTCTCCTAAAATTTTTTTTTTTTGTTTTTTTCCTTACATTCAAAAATATTTTATCTGTTCTAGAAGTGCGTTTTCACCAGAGAGTACTGTTTTCTGAAGTGTTCTGCAGCTCTACTAAATTAATAGAAAATATTGGTGTTGAGAAATGATAGAAATTCCTGCTTTTTCAAGAAAGGAAATTAATTCTTAGCAGGAAATTCATTACAATATTCTGTTTACAATATTTGATCATTGAGTAATTCAAGAGCTCTTACTAATATTCTGTTGTTAGGAAAACATTGACAGTTTGAAGGTTTACAATGAAAACAGTCTAGAAAGACGCGAGGTTGACAATTAATGGGAATAGTCACTAGCCCTGTAGCAATGAAAAAACAAACACAAGATTTTAGACATGCAGCATGGCAAAAATAGCTTTTAGCATCGTGTGCTAAAACAAATGTGGATCTTGTCAAGTCAGCTTGGTCAGCAAGACAGCCCACCTGCCATTCCCACAATGAAAAGCTGACAACTCCACACTGAAATGCTGTACAACCCTTAAAAAAAGAACTGATACTGTAAATATGTGGTATGTGTCAGGCTCATATTGAACAAGTTCCACCACACCTTTCTCTTCCTTTGCAGCACCTTCAGGTTTTTCAAGCAAACTCAGATTCAAAGTGGTTTCTTGAGGTACAGGAGTTTGAGGTAAGGGAGCTTTTTTCTTTTCATTTTGTTGTTGGCTTGAAGTTTTTACAGATGGATCAAATACAGGATGCTCTTCAAGCGTTGCCATTTCTGTCAGAGAATAAATACATAACTTATTTCTACCAATTGCTGAGCATTTTGTTCTTTAAAAAGAGAAGAATAATTGCATTAATTACTGAGCACTGAAAAAAACTGAGCACTGAAAACCCGAAAGTGAAATGTTACTGACGTTTTACAGTTTGACCCACATGAAAAGAGTACGTTCAGGAAAGCTTGCAGTTCACACTGTGAGTGGCATGATGGATGATGAAATCAACTCAACCTGACTCATGAGACCTACTCGCCTAACAAATATGCAAGTCGCAAAATGAAACACGGGTAATCTCCAGGGCTTTACCTTGCTGAATTCTTCTTATTTTCTCCTGTGCCACCTTCTGCCCTTGCTTGTCTTTGTCTTGCTTGGAGATGCTTGCTTGCTCTTTTGCTTCTGAAAGTTTTGCAGCCAGGTGTACATACCTCTCATTCTGTTTCATATAGAATTATTAAATACAAGTTTAATATTGTATTCTTGACATCATTAATATCCTACATAATAAAAAAGTCATCCTTTACACTAAGATTAAAAAACATTTATTTCTCATTTGTGCAAGTAATGAACAATTAAAACCTCTCAAAATTTTATAACCACCTTCCTAATCTCACTGAGATGTGTTTCAAAAATTCTTCCTTCCCAGAAAAATGCATTCAATATTTTGAGCTCATTACTAAAAAAAAAAAAGGAAAAACAACTGAGGAAAAGAAGAATGCCAGCATATTTCCATGCAGTTGCCCGATGCCAAATCTTAATTTAAGAAAAAAAAAAAAAGCATGCTGACTATTCAACCCTCAATTTTTAACAAACCAATCAACTAGTTGCAGATGCGCCAGACATATCTTTAAGACAAGAAGAAAAGGTCTTAAGTTGTGCCAGGGAAGGTTTAGGTTGGATATTAGGATAAATATCTTCACTGAAAGGATTGTAAAGTATTGAAGAACAGGCTGCCCATGGAAGTGGTTGAGTCACTATTCCTATGGGTCTTCAAAAAAAAGCATGTAAATGTGGTGCTTGGTGACATGGTTTAATGGTGGATTTGGCAGTGCTGGTCCAACCTTTAAACTAGATGGTCTTACAGAATCATTTAGGCTGCAAAATATCTCTATTGATTTTTGAAACTTTTTGAATGTTTCTCAAGAAACACTACTCTGTCTTACTGGATCAAACTTTTCTTCATCTGTGTCTTTCACAGACTCATTTTTCTCTTCATCACTCTGTTGCTCTGCATATCGCAAAATCCACTCCTTCATGCTCACTTCTTTCTGTTTTTCTGTATTTGTCTCCTGGAAGAGCAACCAAATTAAACATAATGATAGCAGTAAGTGAAACCACCAGTGTTTTTCCTCAGTCAGGGTTTAAGAACTACTGCTTAAGGTTTTATATAAATTAAGTTATATGACAGAGTGCTACCTGTACATAAATGGAACAAACCCACTCTAGGAGAAAATTAAGCTATGACTTACTAAAAGTTACCACAAACAACAAATTACAGAGTCTTTTAGACTTCACATGGAAAAAGGTTTGCTTTCAAGTGACTGTTCCACTGTAGTTAAAACACTGTGGATGACAATATTATTTAAGCATATTATATTTTCAGAAGTTTTCCACGTCACTGCTGAAGTTTATGCAAATTCTGTATTTTGGAAAATTTCATGCTCTCTTCCCACCGATAAATACAAGTTATTTTCTCAAATTACCTTAGTTTCAGGGCCATTCTCTTTCTTTTTCTTATCTACTAAGCGAGGTGGAGGTTCAGATTTTGACACAGGAGAACAAAATTTTGCTCTAGGTTTCTGTTGTTGTTCTTCAAACTGCTGGCTAAAGCCTTCAGGCAAGGCATCTTCAAAACAAAAAACCCACGTCATAGAATATGCCAATAATGATTACTGAAAAATCTTTTTAAGTGTTTTGGGAACCAACTGGAGGAACATAAAACAACAACAGTATGCCTGAAATAAAAATCAGGCTATAACATTTAAGTAAGTCAGCACTTGCTCGTTGACTTTGATAAAACTCTAGGAATAGGAAGAAGAAGATTGTAAGACTATCAAAAATAGTAACAAGAACAGTCAGCAGCACAGCTAGGAAAACTGTGATGACTATTGGTCTAAGTGAAACAATATATTTGACTGCTACTTTCACATATTCCCATACCAGAGTTGGACCTACTGCTCTTCAGTTATAAACTGTAGTCAATTCTCTGTCACTATACTTACCATCAGGAAGGTTTAAACAAAGCCAATCAAGTGCAGAGTGAAGATCACCACCATATAAAAGTGTTTTTTTCATTGCTTCCTCTATGTGTTCAGTCTTAAAAGAAAACCTTTGCAAAGCCATGTATACATCCTACAAATAAAAAAAATAAGATTTAAGATTTAACCTAAAATTTTGATTTTATTAAATTGCTATTATTAAATTTATTAAATTGCTATTTCCCACATATCACATAATTGAGATTAAACAGATAAAAAAGCATAAATTAACATATCAGAAAGCAGAGTAGAAAATCCTGTTCTGAAAACAAAGCTCATAAAATTTTGAATGTAAACATATATACATATATATAAGTAAAGCCACATCCAAGTGAATATGAATAGAGTGTATTTTCTGGGTAGAAAGATAAATCTGCCATTTTCCAACTAGGATATGGAACTAAAAATGTAGGAAACAATGTCCTTAAAACATTGAGGTTAACTTCTATCCCTCCATCTATTTGATTAGACACTCTGATTGTGGTTACTGAATGCATGGAGACATGTCTTTCCTGATAAACATGCTAACTGATTCCACCAGCTAATCATTAATGCAGTTACTGGAAAATAAGGTACACTGGCTTGCACTACACACAGCAATATGTATAACAAAAAAAAAAAAAACGTTTACTCTAAATAAACAATGGTCAGAGGACAACATTTTAAACCCTACCTGCAGTTTCTTAGCAGTAAGTCTTTTGGAAATCATTCCTTTGTCATCATTTTGTTTTTTATGGTCGTTGATTAGATCAATAATCCTTTTCTCCAAATTACTGTTTATTGTTACCTGCAAAAAGACAAGTAGTTGATACAAAGCAGAACACTACACCTTTTTATGATATATCAATGTTCTTCCTGCCAATGGAAATTAGAATGCAGAAATCGTTCTGCCATTCAAATCTCTGCTTTTCCAGTTTTACTTAAGTTTAGCAAAACTTTCTTATGAAAGGTACAGATTATTTAAGTTGTATGCTGCTGTATTTTTTTTTTTAACTTGAAATAGAAAAAATCATTCCCTATTACAGAGAAGGCCCATTTATATCTTAAAAAATACAGGAATTCCCTTGACATAATGTAAGGAAAAAGTAATTAAAAAAAATAATATACTGGAAAGAACAAGGCCTCTCTTCTCAGCTCACTAGAACTAATCTAAAATAATTTGATCATTAAGACAATCTTGTGAGAATCTCCTTCTTATCTGGATTAGGAAAAAAAATCCAGACACAATTTTAGTGTTCTTAACATCGTTAAAACACGAATGAAGCTTTAGTTGTCAATGAGATTGCCATGTAAAATCTGTATTCTTCCTCTGACAGGAAGAAAAACATACATGCACAACGGAAGCTCAAACACTGCTTTTCATAGCCCTGCATGTAACGTATAATTTGTTATTTAAGACAGATGTTCCACCCTACTATTTTATCCCATTTCTCAAAGCACACTCAGAACTCCAGAGAGCTCAAGCTCATGAGATGAGGTCTAACACACGAACGTAGTTCACATGTGCAACATAACACATATAGCTGAAGAAATATTTACTCGGGTAAAAGAGTACCATGAATCCCAAAGTTCTTTTACCTAAAGAAGATACTCACCTTAAGAATAGACTTATCTAGATTTGCAGCAGCAGCAGCACTGGAATCTACTGGTGAACTAAAACTGTAAGTTTTTGGACCTGCAAATTGCAAACAACCATCAATTACACAAGCAGAGTGCAGAGAACACTCTATGATTTTTAAAGCAGGTCCGACAGGAGGCAAATGTTACACTAATATGCCAGTAAAATGCACGCACATAAGAAACTATACGAGCACTCAATGGTGTGGAAAGGCCATTTACCAAGGAATAGTAAAGAAACAAATGACTCAGGAGACAAAATACAAAATTCCTGAGTGGCACAGTGAGGAAAAGTGATTGACTGCTCACTATCTGTACAAGAACAGGGCACAGCACTCCCCAAACAGGGAAGCTAACGGCAAGTTCAAAGTAAGTAAGGGTGATGGTTTGTTTGTTACTTTCAATTACAAAATGCAGAGCTCCACAGCAGAGCTCTGCCACTGAAGCTGTGGGTGTTGGACATCTGTGTAAGCCCAAGAGCAGGCAGGACGGTTTTGCATAATTAAATCTGTTTTTTTGGAAGGATGTTGAATAGAAATACGATGTGGCACAGCAAGTTCACTCGCCACAGCTGGGGGAGGATGTAAGAGCACCCTCTGAAAGTGTTCCTACCTGCGTACCTGCGTTTGGAGCCAGCCTAGGGGAGGGCGCTGGGTGACACAGGTCTGCGGTCTGACCTGCTACAGGCGTTCCTACTTTCCATTTACCAGCAGCTAGTGAAAAAATACCTCTTCGCAACGTTATTTACCATCACCGAACCTGTTTAGCTCCTCACAACAGCCAGCCCGATGCTGGCTGCCGCCCTTTGCGAGCACACAAGTGCTGGTTTCAGTACGATGTGTGTGAAAAGGAGCCTCCAGCCCCGTGGCTGTGCTGGAAGCGCCCCCGTGCAACCCACACCTCGTTACCCACCCCCAGCCCCGCTGCCCCTCACCCTGCTTGACGCGCGGCTCCTTGCAGGCGGGCACCGGCCGCGGGGCCGCTCGGCCGCCCGGCGCCTCAGCAGCAGCGGCGGCGGCACCGGCCTCGGCGGCTGCCCGCGCCCGGGCGGCGGCGGTGGCGGCGGCAGCGGTGGAGGCGGCGTGGGCCGAGCCCCCGGCGCGGTGCCTCTTGTTGCGGCCGCCCATGGCGCCCCGTGCCCGCAGCGGATGCGGAACCGGCCGAGGCCCCGGGGCGGGCAGAAAGGGGAGAGGAAGGAGGCGGAGCGGGGAGGAGCGGAGCGGAGCGGGGAGCGCAGAAGATGGCGGACGCCTTCGGGGACGAGCTCTTCAGCGTGTTCGAGGCGGAGCCGGCGGCCGCCAGGGGAAAGGCGGCGGCTGCTGAGGCCGCCAGGAGGACGGGGTGAGGGTGGCTAGGGGGAGCACGGGTGGCGGGGAGGGCGCCGTGAGGGGTTTTTGGGAAGGTGCCCGTGAAGAGCAAGCCTCGAGGTGTGTGTGTGTGTGTGTGTGTGTTCGCAGAAAGCGACCGGAGGAAGCGGCGCCAGGGAAGGCCAAAAGGGAGGCTGAGAGTGACGGGAGAGAAGATGCGGTCTCGGGGAAGAAACCCAAACTGGAGGATGTTGTATCGGAAGACACGAAGTAAGTACGCAGCCTGCTGCGTGAGGGGGTAAAAAACAGCACGCCAGGCGTGCTGCTTAGCTGAGTGTCACCTGCGAGTCGCCAACAGATGTACCCCGCCAGTGTTTTCATACGGGGATGGGTTTGCCTGCTTATTTTAAACTACCTTTGCGTACGTGAGGATGTGCGGGTAGCACGGCTTCACCGGCGACGAGCTCTGGAGGAGGTTAAAATAACCCTGCAGACAGCAAGCAGGTAACCGCTGCACAGCGCTGGTGTGTTGTTGAGGGGCTGTTGGTGGCAGCCTGGTGCTGGTGGCAGGCATGCGGCGGGCCACAAGCGGTGAGGAGGCAGGCTGGCTGCGTGCCACCTCCCGGGAGGACACGGTCAGCCTCGGACACAGGAGCATGAATTTGACGAAAGGGACAGGAAAAATGACTTCTGAGGCATGTAAGATTATAATTGCAGGGTGTATTTGTGATGGAAGCATAGGCATGCTTTTGAATTTGTACACAAACAGAAGGTACCTGACGTGGAGAAGAGGGAAAGCCTGGACATGTTGAAAGCTGGGGAGATAAGGCAACCAAAGGGCAGCCAGAGTGCCGTTTTTTGTGCTTTAGGATCTGCGCACCTGTCTTTTCTTTCTAGAATTTCCTGGCGGGTATTATGAGGGGTTGTGAAAAAACAGACAGTGCAGGAGCTTTGTCAGCGTAGTCTATCCTAAAAGATTGTTCAGAACTTGGATGATGATGTGGGTTCAGAAACAATTAGGCAAGTTCATGGAATAAAACTTCACATGGAGCTACCAAATATAGATTTGTACCTCCTAGTTCAAGGCGTAAAAGACTCAACTACAGAAATAAATGCTGTATGCTTGCTGAGTACTTGTACTTTTCTCTGGGTGACGTATCACTTACTTCTGTCAGACAGAATTCATTGCTCTTATGTAGTCTTTTTTTTTTTTTCAAGTTCAAGGTAAGATTTTCTGTGAGAACAGTACACGAGCAAAGCAGAACCAGAGTTAACCATTTTAAGTAATTTTTTTATGCGAGTGGTCTCAATAAAATGTGTACTTGCCCACTGTAGCTTCCTAAAGTATGCTAATACTGTGTGAGAAAACAACTGTTATATACTGTGAGACAGTAGCTGCTTGTGGCCATGAGAGAAGTGTAAAGAAAAAGAGGGTTATTTTCTTAAGACAGCTCCTTAGGTTGTTTCAGGCTGCTGTTATTCAGTAGCACAAATACAGGTCTTGAATTTTGCTTTTGTATACTGAGAAAAAAAAATCCACATGTAACTGGCAAACTCCATATGAACATACTTTTATAATGTGACCCTAGAGTAATTTTGTGATGCAAGTTTTTAAAATACTAAAAATTCTAAAGTAGTAGGTAAAGCACACTTACAAAATAGCAAAACGTTAACTTACAGATGTGCTTAGTACAGGTAGGCACCTCTACCAAATGTCCAGTTTAAGTTTGCACATCATTTTTTAAGTGCTGCAGTTAAAGTAGAGGTGAAGTTTGACGTTTTCCAGTTTATAAAGAAAATGGGATTCTTACATATATTCTTTGGCAATCCTAACTCATATTTTTTTAGTCTGGCAGACCTGATGCCTCACGTAAAGGTGCAAGCTGTGGAAACTGTTGAAGGTTGCACACATGAGGTGAGTGCAGTGCAACTGAACGTGGGAAGTCTAGGCTTTTTTGTAGAAGTACATGCACTACTGTTAGTATTATAATATTGTTTATCTTTATTACTCTACTAATTATATGTCATTTGATAGTATATTTAAGATTGAACAGGCCTATGCATAGTTTGACGTATGCACCTGACACTATCCATGCACAAAATGCACTTTAAAACTCAACAGGATATCTTACTAGAAGCAGTTTGAATGATACTTGCAATAAAGTGAGTGGCTGTGGAAAACTCAATGATAATATTTATATATTTTTGTATTTGAAAAGTATTGAGCACATTCTTAGTGCTGTTCTTGTTATTGAAATAAATCTGTACTCATATTACAATGTTACTGTTCAGCAGTGCATGGAAGTATTTTCCTAATCTTTTTCAAGAAAGAAGGACTTTCATGTCAAGCTGTTTAGTGTTTCAAAGGACATTTTGGTAAAATGGGAAAAGAGACTGTATGTGAGAGCAAGAAAATGAGAATTATCTATTTTCAGATTATGTTAATGGAAATGATACAATTATAAAATGAAAAATCAGAAGCATTAATGCTGATTTTTATTTTATTACATTTAATCGTACTTCATCTCAAGGTGATTGTTAAAAAGAGTTTCTATGAGTATTAAATATGTCAATTTTAACTTCCCTGTACTTACATGCTCAGTTTGTTTTTCATTCTGTCTTAAAATCATAGAATAGTTTGGGTTGGAAGGGAACTTAAAGATAATCTAATTCCAACCCCCCTGCCATGGGCAGGGACACCTCCCACCAGCCCAGGTTGCCCAAAGCCCCATCCAGCCTGGCCTTGAGCACCTCCAGGGATGGGGCAGCCACAGCTGCTCTGGGCAACCTGCACTAGGGCCTCACCACCCTCTCTGAGTGAAGAATTTCTTCTTTATATCTGATCTAAACCTATCTTGTTGTTTCAAGCCATTACTCATTGTCCTATCACTACACTCCCTGACTTTCCTGTAATGCTTCCCCAGCTTTTCTGTAGGACCCTTTTAGGCACTGGAAGGCCGCTACAAGGTCTTCCTGGAGCCTTCTCTTCTCCAGGTTGAGCAACCCTAACTCCCTCAGACTGTTCTTGTAGGAGAGGTGCTCCAGCCCGTTGATCATCCTTGTGGCTCTCATCTGGACATGTTCTATCAGTTCCACATCTTTCTTGTGCTGGGGGCCCCAGAGCTGAATGCGGGGCTCCAGGCAGAGTCTCACAAGAGCAGATCAGAGGGACACAATCCCCTCCGTCGCCCTGCTGGCCACACTGCTTTTGATGCAGCCCAGGATACAGTTGTCTTTCTGGTCTGCAAGCGCGAGTTGCTGGCTCATGCTGAGCTTCTCATCAACCAGCACACCCAGGTCCTGCTCCTTATGGCTGCTCTCAATCTGTTCTCTGCCCAGCCTGTATTTGTGCTTACCTGTCTTCCAGAACTAACCCGTGCTAACTAGGGTCACATTAAAGGACCCTGTATGATGATGCATTTTTAGTACAGAAACTGTCTGTACAATTCATGTTACAGGTTTTAAAGCCAACGCATCTGCACAGTCTTTGTTATGTAGAGATGTCTGACAGAGGTTTGTCATCACTTAGTAACTGAAGAGGGCTTAAATACTTAGTATGAATGAATATTAGATATTAGTCAGGAACAGGAACTTAACCTGTATAAGCACATTGTCCCTGGAAAGGGAGTGTGATCAATGTGAGCTGTGCAATTGCTTTTAACCTCCGTTGGCCAGAAACTGTGACTGCATCTTGGCCAGAAGAGTTTATGTTTTAAGTTAGGTAAACCAGAAATATTTCAAATCAGACAGCAAGAAGTGTCAGAGAAATGGGAAAAGGGGTACTGTTGTCAGGAGGGTAAAGATACTGAGAGAAAGGACACTTTGACACATGAGCTCGTAGAACCAGGATAATAGAAATTAATGCAAGTTTTCATGCATTTTGCATTTCCTTCCTCAGCTTTTCATAGCTTGATATGTCACTGGAATGGACACACAGAATTCTGCAATTGTTTTTGTTTAAAATATATTTTATAGGTTGCACTTCCAGCAAATGAAGAGTTCAAAGGTCTAAAGCCGAGAACTGGAAAACCTGCAAAAGTATGTGATAGATTCTGTTAATTTTTCTTCTTGCATATGCTTTAGTTAGTAGGTAAGGGTAGAGGAAAAGTGTGGTACTTTGCCAGTAAGACTTGACAAAGGTTTAAAAAGATGATCTGTCATAAGGAAGATTGATATTCGTATTTTAAATGTGGTAGAGTAAAATAAAGCGGTTGAATGGAGTGGAGAGGCTTTTGTGGTTTTGTTTCTGCTCTACAACATTGGGCAAAGGCTTTGGTGCTGTGTGATAGTTTCTGTCCTGACTTAGAAAATTAGAGAAAATCCAGTCGTTCAGGCCAGCTTTTCACTCCATACAACAAGATATCAGCAAAGATCTTAGGGGTGTGTGTGTGTTAGATAATTTTATGTAAATAACAAGCCACTGCAAAATACTGGATTAAGGTTAATTGAAATTCCAAATGTCTATGTGCGTGATTTAATTTCTGCCTGTAATTTGCACGCTCGTCCAGTCAGAGAATAATCAATGTAGGTAGTAGTCTATGTTATAAATATGTAATGTTTTTTTCTTTCTTTTTTAGGAATATCCGTTTAGTCTCGATGCCTTTCAGAGAGAAGCAATTCTTTGTGTAGATAATAACCAGTCTGTGTTAGTGTCAGCTCATACATCAGCTGGTAAAACTGTATGTGCAGAGTAAGTAATTTTCTGACAGGCTCTTAATAAGAAAATGTGTGATGCTTTTACTGTCATTTTGTTGAACCATCAGTAGCTGTTGTGCATCAATTCCTAGATTAAACAGCTTGGAATTGAATTGACTGCACTAAAATATAAATAACTATTTCTTTCATCTAGCTTAGTGGGTATTGAAACGCTTGAGTAATGTTTAAGCTTTTAATTTTATTTTTAAACAATCTGTCCTTATTGAGACATTTTTCTACAGACTGAGAGAAACATTTCTGCAATACAGATTTACATGAATTTAGAAAAAATACCTTTGTGTCCTAGCCCATTTTTGTAACTAATGAAGAAGGTCATTTTTGTTTGTTTGTTTGTTTTTTAACGTTTATGTCAGAAGTATCAGTTTGATTTATTTAGCATCTTGTTGTTTATCAGGCAAGGAATGTTTAAACAAGCACATACATTTTTGCCAGGGTTTGGAGTGACTTTGCCAACCTGAGATGAGAAGTGAGATCTACATGAAAATACGTAACATGGGTTCAAATAGTAGTAGTTTGACACAAAACGTTTATGATTAGATTTTTAGTTAAAATTAGACGTGTTCTGAAGTCCATCTAAATCAGTTATTTTTTGGGCCATTTGTCACTCTCCAAAGAGACACAAGTAGTTAAGCTTAGATTGCACTGAACTTAAACAGATATGAAGTGCTTTGTGTCATTCTACTGGTGTTTTGAATTACTTTTTTTTTTTCAACAAAAAGGTAAGAGGAAACTAAATAGTTGTGTATATCTTCCTGGCAACTGTAATATGTTCAATGTTTGAATACAGGTATGCAATTGCCTTGGCTTTGAGGGAGAAACAGCGTGTGATATTTACGAGTCCAATTAAAGCTTTGAGTAATCAGAAGTACCGTGAGATGTATGAAGAGTTTCAGGATGTTGGTTTGATGACTGGGGATGTCACCATTAATCCTACAGCTTCTTGTCTGGTGATGACAACAGAGGTAAGATCAGACACAAGTTCTTGATCTATTTGTGGTTTTGTACCTTATTTTTGGAAAGGTCTGATACTAATGAAAATTATCATAAAAAGCCCAGTTAGGGTAAAAAAAAATCTGAAAGTTCATTATTTCTCCCTTGCGCTTGATTTAACTTCAGATTATTGAAAAATTAGGTAAATCTCTATAAATTCATGCTTTTGGAATCTCTGTCAGAAACTTTAAATCTCAGTTTGTGACAGATCCTTTTTCTCTGGTTTCTAGATCCTGAGAAGTATGCTCTACAGAGGTTCTGAGGTTATGCGAGAAGTTGCGTGGGTTATTTTTGATGAAATCCACTACATGAGAGATTCAGGTAACTTAAATACAATTTTGCATTTCATATCCGTTTTTTTGAAAAGCAAAGATTGCTTCCTTTATTAAATCTCTATTTTCTGTTGAAATCAGATATCTTTGTGCATAAATCATTCAGAATATGTTTTCTAGTGAATTTTGTGAAATAGTTATTGTGCGTAGCAATCTGCATTATCTTTGATGAGACAAAAGCAATCTTGAGGACGTGTGTGTACTTATATATGAGGCATTTGTTAGTTTTTCTTGTATTGTGTCTTTAAGTATGCTGTTCTTTGGTTTCAGAGCTGAAAAACAGACTTTAATAACATTTCCCATATGATTTTTCCATTTTCAGAACGTGGTGTAGTTTGGGAAGAGACAATTATTTTGCTCCCTGACAATGTTCACTATGTGTTCCTTTCTGCAACCATTCCAAATGCTCGTCAGTTTGCTGAATGGATCTGTCATCTTCACAAACAGGTAATTTTGATGTGATAGACCTCTATCCTTGTGATCTTGTGGCATAATACTGTGTCTTTGTTTCGAAAAAAAACCTAGACCTACAAGCCTCTCTTTAGCCATGTTATAGCTTCTAACTGATGGTGTAGATCACTCCTGCCTTCTTTGATAGTACACTTAGCCTTTGCGCCTGTATGGACTGTTAGTTCTACATACAACTTTAATGTTTCTTTCTTTAATAGTTTATTCTTACCATTTATTTAGACACCAGCTTGATTTCAACAAACATTGAATTATGAAACACTGTGAAAATACTATGATCTTCAGAGGCAGGCCTTTCAGGACACAGAGGCTTCAGAGGGCTTGTTTGCAATCTGTAAACATTATATTCATCTCTGTTTCAACAAAGACAAACTTTTATTTCATTGTTTGCATTAAAATAGATGTGTGATTGTCAGTGGGCTGACAGCAGCATGACAAGTAGTTGTCAACCATTTTTATGAGCTTTCAGTTGTATCTTGGATATGCTTGCTAAGTTCACACTAATTTGTGATTGTTTCTCTTCCTGTTTTCTTACTGTCCCCAGAGAGCAGAGCTCAGCGCCTGCCCCTCTGCTCCCCTCGTGAGGGAGCTGCAGGCCACCATGAGGCCTCCCCTCAGCCTGCTCTGCTCTGGGCTGAGCAATCCAAGCGACCTCATTCATCTTCTCTAGACCCTTTGACATGTTTGTAGCCCTCCTTTGGACTCTCTAGTAGTTTTAAGTCCTCCTTATTTTGTGGCACCCAGAACTGCACACAGTTGACTAGCACATCATGGTTCCTGAAACAGGCTGGAAGAGAGAGGCAAAGCTGAACTTCATGAGGCAGGCAGATTGAGGAGCTGGGTCCTGGAAGCAGGCAGGCAGGGCAGAAGAAGGCAGAGAGACACAGCATAGGTCCTTGGAACTGGCAGGGAGAGCAGATGTCCCTCCTAGAGTGATTCCACAGCAGTGATTCTTATGATAATAGCCTTTTCTTAACAGAAGATCTTGTCTTGCAATGAATTCTTCAGTGTCTGGGTGTTTTTTGGCCCATGGACTACATTGTGCACAATTCCAGAAGATAGTATTATCACAGGCTGAAAGCAGGTGCCTTATCCTGCTGCTCAGGTCTTTTTCTTAGCTTCTGCTTGTTTTCTTCCTTATGTTTACAGCTTTTTTTTATTATTTTTTTTTAACAGCTGTCAAAGCTGCATGTCTTCTTTGACTGACCGTCAGTGGAGTTCATAGTTCTGGGACCTCTTGTTTTCAAACTATGCCCGTATGCAGGACCCTTGCTGTTATCCCAGGCTTAAACTGCACTTAGCAAGTATTGCGCTGTTTCACATAGAGGATTCTCATACTGAGCTTAAGGACAGGACCACTGCCTTGCTCAGTTAGCATAGCACAGTTCATATGAGTGATATGTGCTGCTACTAGAATGCAAGAATGAAAAGTAAACCATAAATTCCTAGGAAATAATATATATACATGCAGCCAAAATGAGAAAAGAGGAATATGATGAATATGTCCTGTTCCAGAACCTTTCAGTTAATTTTTATTCTGTTTTTGTTTTTTTTTCAGTGATGGTTTTGCAGCAAAGAATATATGAATTAGAATTGGGGAAGGAACTTCCACAAGAGGTTGCTCTGATTTTAAAAATAACCCCAAGCTTTGGTTCTCATGTGGCTTGTGATTAAAGGAGCATAGCATGAGAGATGTTTACTCAAACTTGGCACAGAGCTTTGACTTTGTTTTGCAGAGCACTTGGCTGATTTTTTTTTAAAGCAAATTTATATAAGATTTAATATTTTTAAGGAAGTGTTTCATTTATTTTTTTCTAAACAAGCGTTACTCACATGTTAAAACTTGTAATGTTTTAAAAAATATACAATGTGACTTTTTTAGGTGGTGCAAGAAATACTACAGGCTTTTTTACAAAATAGAAATTGATAGTTCTTCCTTTGGTTTTAAAAGATATTAGGATATTTCAAGTGTGTGTAATAATATAGAAGAGACCATTACCTATCTTCACTTTTTCTTTTTTATAAGAGATTGTTGTCAGCTTGTGTTACTCTGAAGAATTAGCAAGCTTTCACATTTTTAAGCAACATCATTAGTACAAAATCCATATTCAGGAAAGAAAACTTAACTAAATTTCTTTAAGTCTTAGATTCTGGCTTTTAGAAGGATGCATTTTAAAACAAATGTGTTGGATTTTCCCTCAAGCCAGTGTTTTTCCAGTTCATCTAGAAATATGAAATAATTTACGTATATGCTGTTCTTTTTTATAGCCCTGCCATGTGATTTACACAGACTATCGACCTACTCCACTGCAGCACTATATATTCCCAGCAGGAGGAGATGGATTGCGTCTTGTTGTTGATGAAAATGTAAGGCATAGTCAGTTAGTTTGAAATTTCTTTTTCCTCACATACCAGTAATGAGTTTCATTTTTTTGCAGAACTTGGATTGACTATGCAAAGGATGTTTATGTTAAAATAAAATGAGGTACAAATGGGTAACGGTGATCTCTGAGATGTTGATTTTGGAGTCATATAGAAGACACTGATTTTATTCTCTAATGTCATGTATTCAGATGAGCAGTGCTTTGCTGAGATGGGTTAAGCACCCTCATTCTTGCTTTCTGAGGTTGCTGGTACTGTTTCTCACTTAATTTTCTTTTATTTTTTTATGTTTTTAAAGGTAGCGCCATTTAAACTTTCCTTCAGTTGAGGGGGCATAATGTTTTTGTGTCTTCAGGTGATTCAGAAGTAACAGTGTTTACAATTCATTATTGAATTATAGCTTATGCTGTAAACAACAATATTGCACTTAATTGGGCAGAATATCTTTATGTAGACATTCCTGTAAGTCAGTTTTGCTATTGTGCCATTGTGTTGGGTTTACATGGCAAGGTTTTGGTAGCAGGGGGCTGCACAAGTGGCCTCTGAGAGCAGCGCCCAGCAGCTGCTCCATGTCAGAGCAGAGCCAGCTCCAGAAAGGACCCACTGCTGGCCGAAGTAGAGCCAGTGATCAACACTGGTTGCACATCTGAGAGAGGATGCTTAACAAACAGAAAAAAATACTGCACAACAGCAGCTGGGAGAGTGAATAGTGAGAGCCAGTCATGCAGGCCTCAAGGTCAATGCAGAAGGAGGGCAGGAGGTGAGGTGCTGCAGGTACAGAACAGAAGTGCCCCTGCAGCCCATGGAGAGGAGCCCACGATGCAGAGGAGTTCACCTGAACTGCTCTGAGGGATGAGGTAGAAGAGAGTGTGTGGGGAGGGGAAGGGGTTTTTAGTTAGCTTCTATTTTTTCACTGTTCTCATCTGCTAGCAATAAGCAATAAATAATACTAAACTCCTAATGCTGAATCTTCGCCTGTGGTAATTGCTGAGTGATCTCCCTGTCCTTATTTCAACCCTTGAGCCCTTTTTCATGGTATTTTTCCCCCTTTTACTTTGAGGAGTAAGAAAGTAGTGTGATGGAGATGTCTGTCAGTGTGAAACCACCACAGTCACTGAGCATGTCTAACTTAGTTGATGGTATAGCAGATAAAACAATGAACAGTAACTTCAGAGACACAAAGAAAATTCTGAGCTGCGACACTCAACCTAATAATGTCATTTGTAAGCTTATGCATTGTTTTTTTGTCCTTCTGCATGTAAATGTGTGGTAATAGTACTGGATATGTAAATTAGTACGTATTTTTCAGTGGGATATGTAAGAAGTAATTGTTTACAAAGGTTGTTTTATATCTAGGGAGACTTCAGAGAAGATAATTTTAACACAGCAATGCAAGTGCTTAGAGATGCAGGAGACTTAGCAAAAGGGGACCAGAAAGGCAGGAAAGGAGGAACAAAAGGTGAGTTTGAATCTCATTCTTATGTAACTTCTTGCATTATATAACTTTCCTTTTTAAAAAAAAAAAAAAGTTGCAGCTAAGTTGTGCTTCTATTTTAATTATTACTTAACAGAATAATTTTCTGCTAAAATAACTTTGAAATTCGTGTGATCTCTCTACAGGTCCTTCAAATGTTTTTAAGATTGTGAAGATGATCATGGAAAGGAATTTCCAACCTGTAATTATTTTCAGCTTCAGTAAAAAAGATTGTGAAGCCTATGCACTTCAGATGACAAAGTTAGACTTCAATACAGGTACTGATAAGTAACATATAGTTTTATTCAACAAAAAATTGTAATTTGAAATGAAATATTATTCTGGGTAGTTACTTCATTTGAGTCCTTTTGTGTAACAACACATGTAAAATATTTACCACTTTTTAAATTGGTACTTATTTACCATTCCAGTACATCAGCCTATTTTCAGTAGGAAACTGTGGGTACACAGAGTATTTGATCATCACAATGTTTAACTGTTCCTCTATTACAAACTTTTCTTTCTCCAAAATCCTGTTCACTGTGATAATACCAGAAGAATTTATAGAAAAGTCCATCTAGAAATCTGAGCATTTTCTACGAGTTAAAACAGCTGTATAACAAACCACTAGACTGTTCTTGCTCAACTGTTCAATCCACTTTTCTTTCCTTACTTTGTCTCCCATCTCATCAAAGAAAAACCATAACAGTAAACAAAGAAGATTTTTTTTTTTTTCATTTTGGATTAAGACCACGCTTGGAAGATGGGCTTAAGTTCCTGGCTTCTTGGAATGTTAAGAGTAGTAACAAAAGCAGGGGCTCTGTTGTAAGTCAGAATACTATTTCTTGTTTGAGAACTCTTCAGGGTTCTTGCTTGCTCACTTGCTCCCCAGTCGTTGCACGCTCTGGTTCAGTGTACGGAAAGTGTGTAAGTATTAACGGAGAAGTGTGCAGATGGGCACTGTCAGATAGAAGACAAACGTGGAGGTTTATGAAATAGATAGAACATACATGAAGCTGAGAAATACTAAGCTTAATGGTAGCTGAAATTTTGGTGATTTTTATAGGTTTGTGCTATTCTTCCTCTTCCCTAAGCATACAGTCACTGTTAGGCTCTTTAAGGCCCACACTGATTGATTGTCTGACCACAGCGTAGGTGGTTTTGTGTAGATTTCACAGCCTTCTACACTATTTTAAAATTTTACAAACCTAAGAATGTAATAACGCTTTATTTACACAAGTTATTACAAAATCTAAAAGGCTAATAAATTACAAATTGCCTTTTCAGATGAAGAGAAAAAGATGGTTGAAGAAGTATTCAATAATGCAATTGACTGTTTATCAGATGAAGACAAAAAGCTTCCTCAGGTGAGTGTAGACTAAATGAGGGTAGCTACTGCTCTCCTGTTTTCTGCAGCTTTCGAGACTGGGGGTCTTGTGTAGTGGGTACAGAAATCATAAATTGGATGTTCTTATTGATCTTTCTGAGGTTTTCTGTCTCTTGCATTGTGAACAGGATTCAGTGACTAGGATTCCTTCTAGTTGTGATTCCAGCAAATCACATGTGATAGAATTAACCAGGGAGTTCCTACCCTGTGTTTCTGTTGTTTTTTTTCCAAGTATGTTTTTAAGTACACATGAAAGCTTATACTGGAGCTAAAACTGTCTGGAAACAGTTCAAATATGAATTCAGTATGCATTTTATCAGATACTGACTGCTGAGCCTTTCAAAAACTGCAGTGATCCTTCTGCATTGTAATTTAGTCTGCAATCACTAAGTATAGTAACTTCATCTTTACAGTAGAAAAATACAATCACATAAATGAACAGAATATTATGGTATTCAGTACATCTGAAAACTATAGTTTCTTCTGCACCCCTCCCCATTACTTGCGTCCATCAATTATTACTATAGCAATCTTTATTATGAGCATGGCAATTCCTCCTTGAAGAAAACATCCACTTAATTTTTGGCTGTGCCTGCTCACTTCAGATTCAAAATGTCTGTTCTGTTTTTGAACTTGAGAAGAACTGACAATAGGAAACCAATGTATAAGGTTTCAAGTGTACTGAAAAAGCAGCACATATAACAGAGGGATTGTACCCGTATGATCTGTTTTGGTCTCTCTAGACATTGACATCTGAAAAGCATATTCTCAGAATTAGGTGTGAGGTGGTAACCAAATGTTCATAGTGAGATTGTTAATGACAATCTTACCTTTGTCTCTGTTTTTCCTTCGTTGAAGATAAAACTTACATAGCTATGTTAAAGTGTAAAGTTTTTAGAAATACAGAGATAAATTCTGTCATTGGCAGCGCCAAGTTCCCTTTGCAGCATTCGTAGGTGCTCACTTCACTGTTACTACACAGATCAATAAATGAAATCACTGCATTCAATACAGTATCAATACAAAATACACATATGCAAATCACTGGAAAAATATATATAGAGATTAATTTAAATATTAACTGCATTCACAAATTAGCATGTAGCTTCACAGTAGGCCTAAGCCAATTTATGACTACTCTACTGCTGAAAAAGTTGGTTGTTGGCTTTACCGTTCTTACCATTCCTAGTTTTAAGTAGAAAGTAATACTGAAGTGGCATATTTTTACTTGATTTGTCTAGGATAGAGTTAATTTTCTTCCTAGTAGGTGGCATGATGCGGTGGTTTGAATTTAGAATAATGCTGATACCACACTGATGTCTTAGCTGTTGCAGAGCAGGGCTTACAAAGTCCAGAATTTTTCAGCTTCTCAAACTGCCCTGCAGCAAGGGCCTGGGGTGCACCAGGAGCTGGGAGGGGACACAGCCAGTACAGCTGGCCTAGGCGGGCCAAAAGGGGTGTCCCACACTGTGTGGTGTTATGCTGAACATCTAATGTGCGGTGGCTGGCTGTAGTGGGCTTTTACCCGTGAGCTTTTACTTCTTTTTCCCTTCGATTCTCTCCCCCATCCCGCTGTGGCGGGGTATGGTGGGAATAAGCGAATGGCATTGTGGTGCCTGCTGGTTTAAACCACAACATTACTGTAATCCACCATTTCCTGATTATAAATACATGTATGCTAAGAGCAGAGGTTTTATATTTCTGGAAAGAATATTAAAATTTCTTTACTGGTTTTGTGTTTCTTCCCAGGTTGAGCACGTACTTCCTCTTCTGAAGCGTGGAATTGGTATCCATCATGGCGGTCTGCTTCCTATCTTGAAAGAAACTATAGAAATTCTTTTCTCTGAGGGCCTAATAAAGGTATAGTTTTGTGTTCACATTTGGGTTTTAATCTGTTCTGAATACACTGTCAGTAATCCTGACAAACCGAATGAGTTTATCTTAGCTCAGAAGGTGTTCTAGGGTATAGTGAAGATCTGCTTCTTGGGTGAAAAAGGGGAAAGAAAGACTTACTGCAAACGCCATTCTGAAAAATGCTTTGTGGTTTGAGTGTACTTCTATTCAGGATTAGTATTTACCAAAACTTTTTTAAAACATTGTATAGACAAGTAAGTAGGCAGTCATAAAAAGAACTACATACATATAAGGGGCAGGGTTCTGTTTTGTGGATCTAGATACTGGGTTCTGCAAATGCATACAACTTCTCTGGAAGTCTTTTAAGTCTTCCAGTGACACAGGTTATTTGATGTAATTAGTTGCAGCTCCCTTTCCCTGAGAAGCGTGTGTGCATAATTATCTCCATCTTTATGTGGAAAAAAAAACCTCTTGAAGCTGTTTTTTACCACTTAGTCTAAAATGTGTTGCCTTAAATATCTTATGATAGTACATAATTACAGCTCTAGTTTTAAGTGTTCAGATTTTGTTTTGAAGTGTTAAAACTTATATTGTGCAATTTCAAAATTTTCAACTGTTGTATGATATATGGTTATGAAAAAGCAGATTCGAGGGGCAAAAGTGTTTTCTGAAATCTTGCAAGTGCTTTTAGCATTTATTGCATTTGCAGGGCTTGTGTTTACTTCTGGCACATGGTCCCATATGACTAACCTTGTTTTCCTAGAAGAAATGAGGGGAGGGGGAAAGAATGGTTTTGTTCCAATTTTTAAACATTTAATGTGCCTGTGTTGTTATGTTGACAGTACATAAGTAGTAAAATCTGGAGTTTTGTGCAATCTTTGACTATGTACATGTTTTCTTAGTCTTTGTTTTTGCTTGCTTAACTTTAGTCTGTTTATTTAGGCCTTATTTGCAACAGAGACTTTTGCTATGGGAATTAATATGCCAGCCAGGACTGTGCTGTTTACAAGTGCCTGCAAGTTTGATGGAAAAGATTTCCGATGGGTATGTGAAAAAGAGGTTGTGTGTGGGAATGACTCAATTACATTATTTAAACTCTTACTAAGATAAGATTTACTGTTGACATATGCACTTCAGTGTCATAGAAAATATTTTTTTTCTTTCAAAAAATCTTTCTGGTTGTTTACTAATCGATTTATAATTAGCCTACAGATTCCAAAGACAAGATTCCTCAGAGTATGCATGAAATTATTTAATAGTGGGTTTACATGGCAAGGGGGCTGCAAGGATAGTGAAAAGAATCCAGCAGCTGCCCCACGTTAGATAAAGGCCAGTTTCAATTAGCTCTGAAGGGACCTGCTGCTGCTCAGAGCCAAGCCAGTAAGAGATGCTGTTTGTGCCTCTGTGAGAGCAGATTGAAGAAAAGGAAAAAATCTGCACAACAGCAGCTGGGAGAGTGAGGAGCAGGAACCAGCAGGAGGGCTGGAGATGGGCACGCAACAGAAGGCACAGCAGAGAGTGACCGTGAAAGGAGCAGCAGACAAGAAGCATCAGGGACTGACCGCAGCCCCTGTTCCCCGTTCCCTTGCACTGCTTGGGGAGGGGAGGTAGAAGAGGGTAGATGGTGGGAAGGCGTTTTTAGTTTGAATTTTTAGTTTCTTACTGCTCTAGCTTGTTAGTAATGGGTAATAAAATAAATTAATCTCCTTACTATGGGTCTGTTTTGCCCGTGATGATAATTGGTGAGTGATCTCCCTGTTCTTATCTCAACCCTTGAGCCCTTTCCATTGTATTTTCTCCTCTTTTCCCTTTGAGGAGGGAAGCGGGAGAGTAGTTGTGGAGTTCAGCATCC
Organism: Anas acuta; assembly: GCF_963932015.1. NCBI lineage: Eukaryota > Metazoa > Chordata > Aves > Anseriformes > Anatidae > Anas > Anas acuta. The sequence continues at coordinate 13,895,169 of NC_089017.1, forward strand.
CATATGGGTAAAACACCACAGATAGATAAAGCAAAAGGGCATCAAACAGGTTAGTGCTGAATAAGCCTAAGTGCTGATTAGTCTAAGACTTCTTGCAGTTTGTCCCGAACTGTGAGACCAACTATTTTCTTCCATGTCAGAGGGATCTGGAGAATAAGTGGGCTCAGTACTCTCATGATGATCACCAAATTGAGGTTTTGACACACCTGAGAGAAGAGATGATCTACTTTAGGAGAGTATTGATTGTTCTGTTATAGCAGAGTATTTTGGGTAGCCCACGGAATGACAGGGATGTGAGAAGGAAGAGTTGGGTTCTTAAATAGTTGAAACATAAATAATTTAAATGTTTTTAAATGTTAAAACAAGATCTGTAATTCATATGTAAATAATAATAAGGGTGTACAAATCATCACAAAAGCTTTGTAAGTGTTGATTCCTCTAAATGATTCCTCTTTCAGAGATGGGAAAATAAGGTAAATGGGACATGTAACAACATATGTTTTGCAACAAACATCTCTTCAATCTCAGTTTGGGCTGTTCAGCTTCATGAGTCATTCAGTCTGATTGGATGTCCTTAAGAAATATGCAATAAAGAATTAGCTACCTTTTTGGTATAAGCTATTTGGAACTCCTGCTTTTAAATTGACATAGTTTTTGTGATTGGATGTTACAGATGCAATATATTGTAATGATCTCCACCATGCACTTCAAACTTGAGATTTACAAGTGTGAGACATGAGTAAAAAGGGGTTAGCACGTATTGAGATGGTGCTAGGTGTTAAGGAAATCACTGTAGCAATGTATCAATAAATGTAGCTATGAAAACACTGATTAAATCATCCTTTTGACAAAGAGTATTCATAAGCATGGATTTTTATGTTAGTTCCTTAGTGATCAATTAGAATGAATTTGATCTGTGATGACTGTGTTTTATACAACTCTTCTGTTAATTTTTATATGTCATGATCATGTACTTTATAATCATAAACGGCACTTCATAAGTTCTTGCTGTCTTTCTAGTGTTCGTTACATTTTTCCATTTTATCTTAGATATCCTCTGGTGAATACATTCAAATGTCAGGTCGTGCAGGACGCCGAGGTATGGATGACAGAGGAATAGTAATTCTCATGGTGGATGAAAAAATGAGTCCAACAATTGGCAAACAGCTTTTGAAGGTAAGAGAGAGAGAAAAGCTGTTTTGTTGCTTTTTCTTTTGTTTTGCTTCCAGTTTCTCAGGGATCTCAGAGAGCCAGAGTTTTATCCTCTTTTTTAATGATACTCTAATACTACAGTGATCTGTTTGTTCCTTGCTGATGGCAGTCAATTCAAGAATATTGGTGCATAAGAAAAGTTTTGCTGAGCTCTCACAAGGATAATTAAAATGTTGGTTCTCTGGTAAAATAAAGGCTTGTTAATGGTCTTTTCAATGTAATAGACTGAGAAACGAGGTTCAGTAAGATAACTCAAAAAACAAGATTACCGTCAGTGACCTAAAAATGACTGGAGAAATTCTTAGGGTCTGCAGGAAAATTTTAGAAGTTTGTGAATCAAAAGTGTCTAAAACTACTCTTGTGGTTGAAATAAGTATTAGATTATAGGGCTTCCCCAAACTGTAATGGAAGTTGTTACAGAGTATTATGACCTTCTTTATATTTCAAATATGAGACATTGCACTCATTGTTGCTTTTATTTAAGTTCTGTGGCAAAAATTATCATACTGATGCGAAATATTCTACTGTGTGTATAAACCCTCTCAGGCTGCTTACAATCATTATGAAAATATCTAAAAAACTGAACACTTGAGAGACTGCTCAACACATTACTCAGGAGCTTGTACCATTGGTAAAAAATAGTAGGTCATTTGTGGTCAAACTGCATTTATAATATTTTTAGTGTTTGCATAATTTGTGGGAATCATTTTAAAGTCAGTATCAGGATATGTTAATAAAAATACGTATTTTTAGGTCTTGTGGCAAAAAAATCAGTAGCCGGTGTTTCTCTGTTTTGTTAAGATAAATTTAAGAAGGAGGAAAAATACGTACTGCAGTTACTTACTGTCCGTGCTATTTGTTCACTCATAATAGACTTGTGCATTAGATCCATCTTATACGCAAACAGTGTTTGCCATCTTGAAGTCAAAATTTTCATAAATTTTTGCTAGTAAAATTTGAAAAATACTGGAGCTCATTTAACAGCAGGAGATACAAAATGAGAGAACAAAAAATGGCTTGTTTTGAAGTCTTAATTTTGTGTACTTCTAATCTCTATTTCTATGAAGATTTTTTTTTAAGTTAATTTATTTGAAATGAATATAAATAGTTTAAGAAAAGCGAGTATTTCAATTTTTTGTCTCAACCATTTAAAAGGTATTTTTGCATTTGTGATTTCACTAGTTTGAAAATTGTAGGACTCAATCTGCATGAATTAAGTCAGAAGAGGGAAATAATAAATCACTTATATTTTTTGGATATCATTAGTCCAGCGGAGGGCCACAAAGATGATACGAGGCCTGGAACATCTTCCCTGTGAGGAAAGGCTGAGAGACCTGGGTCTGTTCAGCCTGGAGAAGAGAAGACTGAGAGGGGATCCCATCAATGTGTATAAATCCTGAGGGGTGGGAGACAGAAGGATTTGGCCAACCTCTTCTCAGTGGTTTGTGGGGACAGGACAAGGGGCAATGGCCACAGGATGGAGCACAGGAAGTTCTGCACCAACATGTGAAGGAACTTCTTCATGGTGAGGGTGACGGAGCACTGGGACAGGCTGCCCAGGGAGGTTGTGGAGTCTCCTCTGGAGATATTCAAGGCCTGTCTGGACGCCTACCTGGGCAGCCTGCTCTAGGGAAACTGCTTTGGCAGGGGGGTTGGACCAAAATGATCTCTTGAGGTCCCTTCCAACCCCTTCAGTTCTGTGGTTCTGTGATCTATATTTTTTGTCTAGATTTTGAGGGGAAAGTAAAGAATATTTCCTTTATGGAAACTATAAGCCCCTTTTTTTTTTCTTTTGAAATATAAGGAAACAAAACGGAAAGAATAATGGAAACCTTTTAATTTTTTGTTATTTCTTGTTTCTTCTCCACTGATCTAAATAAGTTAATGTATTTAATTAATTTGTCACACTACTGGGGAGCAAGGACTGAATTTAAGGTTTCTTTTAAGAAGATTGGAAAGAACTCTAATGAAAATATTCATGCTTCTGAAGCTTCTCTAGCTATTCAGCCAGTTGCTGAAAAGGCAGTAAACAGAATCATTTATGAGATGAACAGTATAAGATAAAAATACTAATTTTCCTTTTTAAATACAAAACATTTAGAGGATATTTCATGTGAAAATAGACCAAGAATGCATGCAACCCAATGACTCTTCACAGTCTGTACTCATCCTTAAGTGTGTTTAAATTAGACTTTAGTTGCTGACTGACAGTGTTTATCTGTGGCAAGACCATGGTCGTGTCTTGTGGTAGTATTCTGCTGCCACATCAAGTATTGGCTTTGCTCCAGGACAAGCTAACAATTTATAGGGAAAATTCAAAAGAAATAATTTGAAGAACCGTATTGGGAATAATACGACACTTCTTATGTAAGGATACGTACATTGTAGCTCTTCAGACCTCATGCAGGTCTGATCCAAAGCATTTCATGAACACTGGAGTGAAACATCTAAGAAATGCTGTGATCAGCTGCCTGGCAGTGTGATCAGTGAAGTGAGGGCTTTGTATACGCCTCAGTACCAGCAGTGATACTGCAGCTGTGCTTGTTGGCTATGACACTGTTTATTGCGACATTGTGTACAGTACTTCAAACTTAAAATTCAAAGTTCACATCTTAAATGGAGTTCTTATGTGGGATGTTTGTAAATATTTCTTAAACTCAGTGACATGCATTTGTCTTCTGCAGTGTATCTAGGTTTTCTGTTTACCCTTAGCATTTGTTTGACTGCTGCATATTTATTAAACTGGTGACTTGCATAAATCTATGAATTTATAAAAACTGAATGCTTATAATACTGTTAGCTTCCTGAAGACAATAAATTAAAGTCTTACATTTGCATGTAAAGAAATATTTTATAAGAATTGGCTGGGGTAGGGGGGAATTTTAAATGGCATCACATTAGTTTAGGTGGGAAGTGAAAAGCTTCTCCTGGACACTAGATGGCCTTTGAAACTGGAGCAGCATGTCTCTAGTTGGCCATGTTACAAAGCAAGTATTCTTACAGAGACAATTGGGATGCTGAACAGTGGTAATCTGTTATCTCTCTAAAAGTCGAAAATCTTAAGCTAATTATATTATGGAAATGAATAATTGTATAATAAAAGAAAACGTGCTAATGAAATATGTTTTAGAGACCTGCATTTGAGTGTATCAGTGCTTTGCATTTACTTATTCCTTCACAGGAGAAGTTAGATGGGACTGAAAAATTCAAAGAAAACATTCATCTAGCCAGATAAAATATACAACATTATGCTTTCCTTGTCACTTGCACATGTAACATAAATAGCCCCAATGCCAAGCTGCAGGAGGTATTCCACTACCTACATCTGGCTCTTTGGCAGGGCCTTCATTTATGGAGCTGGGATTGCTGTGGTTATTTGGCCTGTATGCTGCTGTTAGAAATCTGTCTGGTCTTTTTGTGCTTTATTTTGATTCTTAGGTTTTATTATAATAGCCAAATGGATATGATAGGAATTCAGGGAGTTTAATGTGTTTCACTTACCTTCCTGCCTGTCGTATGACCATGATGCAGTTACATGTTCGAAAGTTCCTTAATTTTGCAAGCGCGTGAATTGTCATTCCATAATAATTGAGGCAGCATCGTTAGGCTTTATGTTCTCGTTGTTTGTTTGTACCACATACAGCTCGGTTCCTTTCAGATTCCAAGTTACAAGGAAAATTATGTTCAATGTGCAAAGCAATATTTACATAAAAATAAGGAGATTTATAGTGATCAGGAATAAATGTATGAATGGAAATGGTGAGGAGATGATGTGGAATTTCAAGTATTAGAAAGTTTCTGGAATACAAGTAATCTGATGAATTTTGGAGTGTTACTAGTTTTACAAAGCAGAGCTACCTGTCTGCAGAAAGGGTTAAAAAGCTTTTGCCACTGGTGTCATTTTATGTGGATTTTTAACTTCAGAAAGTGTAGCAAACAACTATAACTCTTCTGTGAGTTGTGAGATAATCTGAAATTGCAAGATACTGTAAAAACTATGATAAATCGGAATTCAACAAAAACAGTAGCTAATGTATGGGAAAGAAAAAAACTTACGCATTAGTAATTCATGTAGTCTTTGTGTTTTGTTTTTTTGTTGTTGTTGTTCCTTCTTTGGGCTCATATGGTGTTGACCAGGGGAATTTTAGGCTGGATGTTAGGAAGAACTTATTTACCGAAAGGGTTGTTAGACATTGGAACGGGCTGCCCAGGGAAGTGGTGGAGTCACCATCCCTGAAAGTCTTTAAAAGACGTTTAGATGTAGAGCTTAGGGATATGGTTTAGTGGGGACTGTTAGCGTTAGGTCAGAGGTTGGACTCGATGATCTTGAGGTCTCTTCCAACCTAGAAATTCTGTGATTCTGTGACTGATAGGCCATGCAGCTGCTCCTATATTCTGTTCTGTGTTTTAAAATAAACAAGTGTATGCACTTAATTGGGTTGAAAAATAGTAAAATTTCAAAAATTGCCTAGTGCAAAAGTATAGATTCTGTTGTTTGAGAGGATTCTTTTTTCTTACTGTTTCGTTGTTGTTAGAGAAATTTAGGGCGGTCCTAAACTGTTGTTTGTCTTTGTTACTGCTTTAAATTATCCATACGCATTAGCATTGTGCTGGTTTTGTTCGGGTGACCTCTTTTGAGTAACATACAGAAAACCTTTCTAACGAGTGGGAGTTTTTTCAGCTGGTAAGATTTATTCAATTGCAGTGAGTTTTCACTTCGCATTTATTAGCTGTACCAACTTTTTGCTGTATGATCAGGCAGTGAGCCCAGATTTAAAGCATCAGACAAGGTCCTTTTTGGAAGTGAAATGCTTAGCACTGTCTGAAGTGAAGAAGCTGAGGTTGGTAGCTGTGCATGGTTGCCTCTGAAGGCAGACGGAGCGCTGTGGACAGTCTCTATCAGGAGGCTCAGGGTACAGTCAAATACAGGCAGGAACCCTATGTCTGAGCAGTTGTTTAAGTGCAGCATTCAGCAAAATCACAGCACAAGCTTGGTTGGTGAGAGAAGGATATCCTGGTAGCAGAATGTGTGAATAATGTCTCGGGGCAAAATGCAGTGGCCTGTATTGAAATTGGGATAGAATGATAAAGCTTACTAATATGTTGTTGTATTTTTTTTTTTTGAAAAAGATTGCACAGAATCTTTAGTACTGCTGGCAAAAATAAATAAAAGGCAGCAGGTTAAGCACTCAAGTCAGATTGTCATTGCATCAACATACATTGCTTTGGCTAGTATCAGCTTAATGGTTCATCTTAATTATAGTATTGTACTTTGATTGCTTTGGCTAGTATCAGCTTAATAGTTCATCTTAATTATAGTATTGTACTTTGATTTGACTTAAAGGTTACTGGGCAAGAGGCACAGTCCAAGGGATGCATCAGGATTTGAAAAACTTAATGCAGCTTAGTTTGGAAGAGAAATAGACTTCAGCTGGGGGTTGGCACTAACACTTGTTGGAAAAGCCATTGCAAAATCTGAAGAAATACATTGTCACTGGTACTATAAGGACAGTATAAATTGGTTTGTAATCCAGAGTTGTGGCATAGATGAGGATCTGAATGAAACAGTTTTTGGATACTTTATCAAAATTTAGTTAAAAATATTTTTAATATGTTTCTATGATTACTTTTATTTTAAACTGGCAAACTCATCTTGTTCTTACAAAGCTTGGACTGCAGAAATTTTCCAGGCTTCAATTCAGGAAGATACTTAACATTCAACATTAATTTAAAGTCCGCTTAAAGTCAACAAGACTTCATTGTGAAATTGTGGAGGCATTCAGCTGTTCGAAGGCAGACATTTTCAAATGCCATCCTGAACAGGCTCATGGTTTTTTAAACAGCTAATACTAGCCAGGAGATAGAACTGAAAAGTAAGTAGATCTTCCTGAGATTTGCAACCAAAATGTGGCAAGATGGGTTACATCAGATGGCACGTAAATGGTTAGTCACTCTTGGACTTCATTTCAGGCTTTTTCTGGAGCCAGGAGGACTAAGCTAACTGGTATTATTTATTAATTGTGGTTTTTTGCATGTTAATACCACAAGTTACTTGAAGTTTTATTAGACCTGTCTGTGGAAAGCAGCTTTTCCCCCAGCTGACTGTACTGGGTTTATGTGGCAAGGTTTTGGTAGCAGGGGGGCTGCAGGGGTGGCTTCTGTGAGCAGAGCCCAGCAGCTGCCCCATGTCAGAGCAGAGCCAGCTCCAGATCCTCCAAAAGGGACCCACTGATAGCCAGAGATGAGCCAGGGAATGAGGCTGGTTGGGCCACTGGGAGAGCAGATTGAAGAAAAGGAAAAAACAAACAAAACAAAAACCCTGCTGTGCAACAGCAGCTGGGAGAGAGGGATGAGAAGCTGCCCTGCAGCCCCCCAGGTGAGTGCAGCAGGAGGGCAGGAGGTGCTCCAGGCAGGCAGCAGCAGTTCTCCTGCGGACTGTGCAGGGAGAGGCCCCTGGTGGAGCAGGCTGTCCCCCTGCAGCCCATGGGTCCCACATGGAGCAGATCTCCACGCTGCAGCCCCCCCGTGGGTGGAGGAGCCCCCGGTGGAGCAGGTGGATGTGGCCTGGAGGAGGCTGCGGCCCATGGAGAGCCCCCGCAGGAGCAGGCCCCGGGCTGGAGCTACAGCCCCTGGAGAGGAGCCCCCGCAGGAGCAGGGGGTCTGGGGGGAGCTGCCGCCCACCCGTGGGGGACCCGTGCTGGAGCAGTTTGCTCCTGGGGGATGGACCCCATGGTATGGAGCCATGTGGGAGCAGAGCTTGAAGAGCTGCTGCCTGTGGGAGGGAAAAGAGGGTAGTTGGGAGGAAGGTGTTTTTAGTTTGCTTCTACTTTTTCACTGCTCTAGCCTGATAGTGATAAGCAATAAATTATATTAATCTCATTATTTCAAGTTTTTTTTACCCATGACAATAATTATTGAGTGAGTCCTTATCTCAACCCTTGATCCACTTTTCAACATGTTTTCTCCCCCTTTCCATTCGAGGAGGGGGAGTGAGAGAGCAGTTGTGGTGGAGTTCAACTGCCCGGCTGGGTAAAACCACCCACAGTGACATATTTTGGAAGTTTGCTTTTACTTTGGTAAACTCATCACTGCAGTGTTACAAATTTAACTACATTTCAAATTATTAAGCAAGACTTTTTGCTTTGACTTTGCCTTATGCTTAAAACAAGATATGTGAGATATGACGAACAGACAAGATTCCCTGAACATGTTTTTATGCTTTTTTTTTTGTTAGAAATTTACATCCTTTGTTAAGGCACACTTTAAATCAAAAATGTACTGTGTATTTATTGACCTGATAGTAGTCTGTAGTAGTGAATCTAAAACCAGTGTTTTGAGTAACTAAACTAGCTTCTGAGTGTAGATACGGATACTATTTACTGTTTTCCATTTCAGCTTCCTTTGAATAATACATCCAGCTTGGATGGAACAAAATTACTCTCAGACATTATGCAAATACAGTTAGTATTACCAAGCCAGATCCAAAAGAATTGGTGCTGAACACATTAAATGACTATGCCTCTCCACTCCCAGCTCCCCCAGTATGTATTCTGGGCAGAACAATTAATGATCCTTTATAGAGAGGGTCAATATTTAAAATTTTCAAGTTATAGTAAAATATTTGTATAAAATACTTGTAGTTATAAATATTTGCTTGAGAGTTTAAATACTACTTTGTTAAATCAGGATGGTTTGGTACAAGTGCATAGGATTTTTGTTTGTTTGTTTCTTTTCTGTGACAAGTTCAGAATGATGATAAAATGTGGAGTGGAAGAACAGAATTTGGAGTGACCAGCCTGAGGTAAAACAAAGGATATGATGACAAGAGTTACTGTCTTAGTGAAAGTAAATGACTGAAATACCCTGTCATTCAGAACTAGTTTTCGATGGTTGCATGGAAGAGAAACCAAGATAGGGTCTTGGGTTTTTTAAGTCTCTTGTTAGAACTGAAATTTTTGTGGAACCAAAATCTGGGTGTTTTTCATCAACAAAGCCTGCAGAAAGCAGTCATTTGCCACCCATAGTGGCTTCTGTTTGTGTTGGTGTAACTGTTTTTGAGACAAAGCGGTGAGCCAGATTGGTAATAAATGTATGCTTAAAATAGCTGCTTAGTATTGTTTATTAAAAAATAACCCTGCAGGAGGGGGTTTTATAGTTCTTGCAGTCCTGCTAATGTAGCTCAGGATTATCCTGGTATCAGTATAACTACAGAGTCTTTTTTGGTATTTCTGAGAGATCCGTTTATTCAAATGGTACCTACATAACTGATACGTGGAAAAAAGTGCACTGAAAGTATTTCTCGTAAAGATATTTGTGTCTTACAGATGTATCAAGCTGCCACTTGTGTCTTTAATGAAATCTTTCTTTTCCTGTAAACTAGTAATAATGACTATTGCAGACAGTTAAGTGTACTTATTTCCACCTTAATGAGGAAAAAAAGTGAGAGTCTTCTTAAATATCATCAACTTATTGTGTTATTTGCTCTCTTTGTAAAGCTGTTCTTTATTTCTTTATTGGAAACTAAATCATTCAGCTTGTTTCTAGAAATTTTGATTAGCAAATTATCAGTTGGACAAATGGCCTAAAATATGATCTGTGTAATTATGAAAGACACTTTTTTTGTTGCTTAAAAGAAACTGTTTGTGTATATATAGAGAGAGTGTTGCCTCTTCCATCTTTGTTAGCTCTCAGTGTCCCCATAAGTTAGGTTCAGACAGTATTTGCCATCTTACATTCCCTGTGAAAGTTTTGCACATGTTTTCCGTGAGAGACTGGAGAGCAAGAAAGTGCTATGTAAAATTTGTTTCTGTCTCTGCATGGGAACAATTTTGAAAGCGTAAATATTTTTACCCACTATGAGAGAGAACAGAGAGAGTAACCCTTACCAAATGTAAGTCTCGCTCAACACTACGTGCCATGATGCAGCAACGACAGCCTCGCATCTCCAGTTAGGCAAGGTTTCCTATTTTTAACAGCAACAGGGGAAAAAACAAATCTGAAAAAGCTGTGAATATCAATTCCAGACACTAGTCTGCCTCCTCCCCAATTGTTTTATGTTTCTAATTGACATGGGCAAGAAATAGTAGGGCTAGTGAATGCTCAGTGGCCTGCTTGATGATTCAATTCAGAGATTCCCTTCTGACATCATTGACAGATTAAGAAGGCACAGCTTATAGCTGCTGTAATTTTCAGTTAATTCTTGACTAAATTATTTCTGTAGTGAATTGTTCATGCCAGTGTTCTTGGCTTTTAAAATTATCATCTGAAACCTATCATGCTGTTCCGATCCAAATCTTAAAAGGGTGCTCGTGTTACGTTGACTTCAGACTTCTGAAATGGGTTTGATTGCAAGAACACCAAGTAGGTCATTAATCTGTGAGAACTGCAGTTTGTGTATCCAGGCTGTTCTCATCTGGAGAGATAAAAATCATTCCAAAATCATTCCTCTGTCTGCCCCCTCAACCCCCCCCCCCCTTTTTTTTTTAATTATTCAGAAATAACTTTGTTGTTACTGCCTGTTAAAGGCTTGAAGCAGTGGACCGTTCTCTTTCAAGAGGGGGTTTAACTTGTAGAGAGGGGGTAGGAGTACTTGGATGGTACAGCAGGAATAAAGTGATGGACACAGCATGTACTTGGAGGTGACTGTTCATGGCAGTCTTTCTCATCAAAGTTCATTGCAGCTCTAAGCAGTTAGGCTTTTGCATGGGTGGCTCTTTCTTTTCTGGTGGCTCTTTCTTTTTGTAATACAGAACTTTTTCTCTGGAAACAAGGAATAGGCTTCCACAGACCAAGAGAACTAACTAAAGGCAGGTGATTGTGAACTCTGGCCTGAAGAGGAGAAAGCTGATTAACTGTGACAGGAGGATCTATGGTAGAGGGTGAGCTAAATGTGTCAGGCACATGCTTCACACTATTTTTAAGAAACTAATAATAGTGATACAGGGCTTGAGCAGAGAAAGGGGTTGCAGGAGGAGCTAAAACTGGACAGAGAAAAGATTAAGTTAAACTGATCTGCCTCCTATTATACCTTAGCTCCAAGGAAACTCCAGGTTAGTTGAACACTTTACACTGCATAAACTCATGAGTAGCAAGTTAGGAAGGGAAGGGCAACCTTATCCATTTTCCCATTATGAATACATCTCATTTTTCTTCCTCTCCCATTCTCCTTTCCTTCCACCATATGTACATGACAAGTGTCTTTATGTAACCAACTTCCTCGTCAGAAATCATGCCTGTCCTTGTTGTTTGACAAGGGCTGCTTCTTTAATCATGTTTAGTGAGTATTTAGTACATAAGGGTAACTGTATTTTGATTTTAGCTTTCCTTATGCAGCTGCATTGCTATTAGGTGCTTGATTCAAAGGCATCTGAATGATTGCTGTACGCTGGATGTGAATCTGTTCATAGCCTGGGATGGTCAGAAAAGAGTAGTGCCCTAGCAGAATTCTCTGGCTGTGCTAAAGGTGAAGTAGAGTAAAGCTATTTCAGTTGTGTTTAGTTTGGAGAAGTTACAATTGTAGTTTCCAGAAAGGAAAAAAAAAAAAAAAAAAAGCTTTTTTTTGACTTTTGATTCTGATTTCAAGCATAAAATTGTCTAGGGATCAACAGTGAGAAAACAGGAATTTCTGAAACTCAGAGAAAAATCTGTGAGATGAACAGAAACAATTCACAATTTTTGCCAAAAAAAGAATTCTTATTTTTAAGTGCTTTGTCTTTGTCTTGGTATGGTCTTATTCTCAAATTGTAAAATGCTGGTCATGTGTTTAGAATAAAAATTGCCACATCAGCAGCTGGCTCAAATGCTGCCTTTCAAATACGTCCGCTTTTTGTGGTCTTTGAAGTAGCTAGCTTTCTTTTTCATTTGTTTTTAAATCACCCTTTCTTCACAGACTCCAAAGTGAATCTGCTGGATTCGTTTGGTCTTTCCTGGAATGTTTTGTGCGTATGTTGTGCTTGTGGAAAGAATGTTGTTTTCTCACTCTATGATAGTACGAGAGTGATATGTCGATTTTATTCTTTCAAATAGCTGATAATCTTGCTAACTGATAATAACTGATAATCTTGCTGATAATCTAACACAGCTAAGTTACGCTTTAAAGCAACGTAGCACTGTGAGGATGGATGATGGGGTTCATAGAGTGGTTTCAGCGGCATTTTGTCAGATCTCTGCTGCTCTGTAGATAGGGCAATGACTGCAGTGAGCTGGCAGGTGGGATCCAGCTGCTTTGGTTGATGCCTCACTAGAGCCATAAATGTTGGTGTTGGGAAGAATCTGTCCCCCTCTGAACTGGTACTGGCATAATCGCTGTGTCGTCCTGTGTCATAAATGCCATTCTTTAAATGGCCTTCTCTGTTTCAGAGAAGCAAGCTTCTTAGGGAGTGGCAATTTCTCTTGCCTAGAACAACTGATATATTTAGAATAATGGACGAGAGCATTGGGCACGAATCCTTGTTTCAGGTTTAAGGAAAAAGTTGTGCGTTGGTTAGCATCAGCAACAGAAGTTGTCTGGCCTTCAAAAATCTGTAGAAACTTCAGATTTCCTGAACACACTGCAGCTCGGCTGTTGATCTTGCCCCTATTGACACAAGTCTGTTTTATCAGAATCCCATCTGAGGTAATTTCAGAACTGATGGGATTAATTTAAATGTACGTTTCATTATTTAATTAAAGAGATATTTTTGTTCTCCGGTGCATCTATTGATTAAAAAAAAAATAAAACACCTACTTGTGTATTTATCACCTATACATAAATACAATATAGAATCATTGAGTGAGTCTCTAGCTACAGAAAGCAAAATGTTAGATTATTTGATTTATCTTACACTTGGTTTACGTTATTTTGTTACTTCCTTGATACAAACATTCAGTAAAGGGTTCTCTGTAACAGCTTTTGTTTTGTTTTGTTTTGTATTTTTTTGGTGTGGGGGTTGTTTTTTGTCTGTTTTTTTTTTTGTGCTGCTTTAGTCGAAGCATTAAACACCACAGTTGGTGATTTCATACTTCAGAAGTTTCTGGTCTCTGTCATCTGGTCACAGTGACTTCTTACTCATTTTATCAGTATGGCCTTCTGTGCTGATACTTGAGTTTGTTTCTGCTTAGAGAGGTTGTAGTGTGGCAGTCTTCTGCCGCGGTTCTGCTGTGTGTTCTTTGAATAGCTGGTTGGTTTCATTATTATTATTATTATTTCATTATTATTATTATTTCATTATTGTTATAAACATTTAATTGGTATATATTAATTCTTCCTTTTGGTTAAGAACATAAGGAAGCTGTGGTACTTCTGTCTAGTCCAGTACCTGTTTTTTGACAGGATGGAAGTAAATTTTCTTAGAAGATAAGAACGGGGAAAGGAAGTAGCAAGGGGATACCTCCACAGAATAATTCCTCAGCATCTTTTAATGTTAAAAACGTGATTTATGCTATTTATGTTATTTAATGTTATTTAAAATACATGTAAACAGGAGCTTATTTTAAATAAATAAATGAAGTCAAACTTCACAGAATCCTTGAACAGAGGTTGGATGGGACCTCTGGAGGTCACCTGGTCCTGAAGCAGGGCCACCTAGAGGAGGTTGTCCAGAACCATGTCTGGACAGCTTTTGTGTGTCTTCACAAGCAGAGAGTCCACAGCCTCTGTGGCACAACCTGTAAACTAATTTTAAAATTAGACATTGGTTAGGTTAAAGAAGCTGCAGGCTACTTATTCTTGAACAAACTTTCCAAGATATGAGTAAGTCTTACTCCTAGAGAGAAAAAAAGGTGTGGAAATAAGTTTTTCCAGTCTGTTAAAACAATGGATTTAATAGTTAATAACTATTATTTTAAGGTTAAAGTAATTGAACAAAATAATGAATTATGAGAAATGTTAAATGTTTCTTTTGAACTGTTCATGTATAGCATTGTAGTATGAATATAGATACAATGAGACATAAATGCTGTTACATGTAGGGCATAAGAAAGTGGTTTAGGATTTATATGAGAGAAATAATCTAAATTCAAGACAAGTTATATTACCCATCAAAGCAGTTGCTTGTATAAAACACTACATCATAACTTGCTTGATATGCTCTTGTATGCTGAAATTACATTTTTTTTAACTGAACAATGTTCTTGGATCTTTTTCAGGGTTCAGCTGATCCTCTAAACAGTGCATTCCACCTCACATACAACATGGTATTGAACTTGCTTCGAGTGGAGGAAATTAACCCTGAATATATGTTAGAAAAATCATTCTATCAGTTCCAACATTACAGAGCTATTCCAGGAGTAGTAGAAAGTAAGTATTGCATGTTATACAGCATGTTATACTCACTCACCAGAGTAAGTATAAAAAATACTGTGACTGTGAAGTAATCAATGCTTCTTTGTGCTTGTAAGGGGTGTGTACCTGGGTAGTTCTTGTTTTGCCTGTGAATCGTTGCCAATGCATTGTTTGCTATTTTATTACAATTTCAGGAAGAGTAATTTCCTCTCCTTAGGATCTTTGTTCATCTGCACTGTCAGTATATGACAAGAGATTTCCCTTGAGAGATAGACAAGAATGGTTATCCCACTGCTAATCTGTAGGACAGGAAGAGGGAGAATAATTTAAAAATTCTTGCAGCTTGGATGAGGTGCAGAGAAGAAAAGTCTCATTGTTTAACGACATATAGGACTCAGCTAAAAGAAGTATAATTCTATTGTCTCATTACAATCACACAAAAAACCTAAGGCATCAAGAGTAGTAGAAGGAAAAAAAAAAGTTCAGTTGAAATACAAAGCAAAATTCAGAGAGGACGGAGACACTGTTTGCATTCAAAAATCTGAGCCATGATCTTTAAATAGTGTGTTTTCATGAGCCAGAGGCAGTTTCCAAAGAACTCAGCCAATGTTTGAGAATGAGGCCTCTCTGAAAATTTAACCCAGAAGAATCTTAAGAATATAAGAGGTAGCTACTTCCCTTGCCACCAATGAACAAGCAGTTCATCTGTTTGATTGTTAACTGAATGTCAAGAGACAGTGTGTACACGTGTACCAACATGTGTAGGGTTGGTAGATGAGCAGAGCTGCGTTTTTGTCCTGATTCTCTTAGCAGGGTTTCTGTCAGCTTGCAGGTGTGTTATTTAAGACAGTAGTAGTCAAATAGACTATGTATTTCCTGAGGACCTGCCTGTTCCAATTGGCATGCCTAGATCTTCATTCTTTTTCTGGCATTCCAGCACTAAAATTGAAATAAAGAAACTAAAAAATAACTTCTCAAAATTATTTTCTTGGATTTTTTTAGTTTAGGCACTGTATCGGGCATTAGAATTTTGTAGTCATTTCAGCTTAAATCTAAAATACAAAGTAGAGAAGTGGCTGTTTGGGTCAATGTGCAAATTATGCCACGAGTATGAATTGCTAGCTTTTTCCTTAAAAAGCTGGCAGCTAAAAATAGGGAACACTTTCCTGAGTGGTGTCTCTAGTAGCCCTAGTGCAGTGGGATTTCTGAGTCACCCATATGCATTCAAATAGCTTGCAAGAGGGTGAGTTGGTAGAGAAGACAGAAATCTTAATAATGTGGCCTTTGTTTATGGTGACCAGTGGTGCGACCAGTGTGAGAGAAGGAAGCATGTTACTTATAATGAGAGCTGATTTGCCTAAATAAGGTGTGAAAACACTGTATTTGAAGAAGAAAATTTCAAAGTTTCAAACTGGTGAAATCAGAGCCTAAAACAGGTTACAAACTACATTGATTCTCTTGAGGGAAGTTGTCAGAAGATGTCTTTGCACAACATTTGTTTCATAGGAGAAAGTTGAAGAGTGCTGGCACACAGTGAATACCCTCTCACAGATCTTTGCAAGGCTTTACGGGACTTCTGTGCAACCCTATAACAGCAATTCCTAAGCAGTGGAGGACCCGACTTACAGGGGAGGGTCAGGCTGGGTGTTAGGAAAAGGTTCTTCACCTTGAGGGTGGCTGGGCACAGGGACAGGCTCCGCAGGGCAGTGGGCACAGGACCGAGCCTACCAGAGTTCAGGAAGTGCTTGGATAATGCTCTTAGACATGTGGTCTGAATTTTATTTTTTTATTTTTCCTGGGTGGTCCTTAGGGAATCCAGGAGTTGAACTTGACGATTCTTGTGGGTCCCTTCCAACTTGGATATTTTACAATTCTATTACTTCTATGTTTTTTCAAGCTTTTTAATAAATTGAATGTTTATTTTTGTTTTTTTGTTTGTTTTTTTAACTTCCAGTATATAATGCATAATATACTATAATATTTAACAGGCACAGATTTCTAGATTTCCAGAAAATGCATTATTGTACACAGAAAATGTGTGTTGAAAGGGGTCACAAAATATTGGTTATGTAAATCTGAAAGAGAAACCTTGACTTTTAAATCTGTAAAGTTATTCATGTCCATGAGATTTTACTTTCTATTATAGAGGTGAATAAACTGGAAGAACAGTACAACAAAATAGCAATCCCCAATGAAGAAAACGTGGTCATATACTACAAAATCCGACAGCAACTTGCAAAACTGGGTAGAGAGATAGAAGAATACATTCACAAACCGAAGTATTGCTTGCCATTTCTACAGCCAGGAAGACTGGTAAAGGTAATCTGATTTTTCTTTTTTGGAGGTTTTGTTTTCTTTTTGTTTCCAGTCTCTGTCTCCCTGTGACGTTTGCCGGCTTAATTTGTCTTTGCCAGTTTACCATCTTAAGCGGTTACATGTGTCCCACTAAGCAACTATTTTTACTTTTATTACATCTTTATTAAACATTCAACAGTGAAAGAAAAATAAGTAGTGTTTTCAAGATGAATAGTAGCCCATGACTGCTATTGTAAATATCAGAAATACAAAAAGATGCGCTTGTTGAGATGTAATTGTGTGTCAGTTATATATAACAATTTCTAATACTTTCAGGTGAAGAACGAAGATGATGACTTTGGATGGGGAGTGGTTGTTAACTTCTCTAAGAAATCAAATGTTAAGGTAAAATATGCATTCACTCTGTTAGAAAAATATGTATCTTACCAGTTTTGTCTTATTTTCAGAAAGTTAAATCTCCTCTTTTCTTTGTGGTTTTGCAAGACAAAAAATCTGCCCTTTCACCCTAAATTTAGAAAAAAAAAAAAAAAAAACAGGCCTTCCCAGAGTCAAATGAAACATGGTAGATAGGACAAGCCCTAAGTCCTGTGTTTAGTTTTTAATTTTGGTATATTTATGGAAGATATGCTTGCATCTGGGATAATAAGTTCAAAATTGACACTACAGGGTTTCAAAATGGTTTGCTTCTGAGACATCCACAGCAGTGCTGTCCTGTGATGTGCTATGTTGCTTAATCTCAGAAAAACTATGGAAGCAATGAAGGTTGAGAGCACAGGGAGATTGACATTTGGCCCTATGATAAATTGAGGAATTGTATCTTGAGTCCTAAGAGAGTGCCTGAGACAGGAGATTGCTTTTCCCCTGACTTATTGCTGTGGAGTTGAAGGTTGGCAAGTTAAAATTCAAAGAAAGCAAAATAATAGAAATGTGGAAGAAACTACAGAATGCAATGATGCAATTTAAGCCAGATTTGTTTTTCCTTCCCCAAATCCATTTTTATAGTTGGTCTCTGCATAACCCCAGAGATCATGTTTTGGTTCCCATTTCAAAATTGTTTTAATAGGCTACTCTACTGGCTAAACTAAAAACTAAGTTTAATGTATATTTTTCTGTGGTAGCATGTCTGCTGTAATTTTGGCAGTAGAGCTTTGGCATTAATTATTAGAGCTAAATGAGAAGTAGTCTTCGTCAAGTTCTAGTGGCGCCTGTATTGTTTGGCACCTTTTGGTGCTTCTCTAATATGTTCATCAAAGAGGACATGAGAAAAATGTGTCCATACAGAGCTTATTAAAAGAGATACTGTTTTGTATTTCCACCTTACCTTTGGAAAGGCAGATTTCTCTCTTCCTCAGGTTGGAAATCTAGACTGTTACTGCTGATGCTCAAATGTTTCTTCTAGACTGCTTTTTTCATAGAACCACATGAGAAAGAAAACAGATTTCTCCCTCACCCCAGCCTTTTTTTTCATAAAATTGCCAACTTCATTGTCACTGAAGGCGTTTCTACCTGTCACATGTTATCCACATATATATTTTGCCTTCCCTATCTAGCCTGTCTCGCTGTAGTATAAGGCCTTTAGATTTGAACATTAGCTTTGGAATTACAGTATGTTCTGGAGGTGACGGCTCTGGCTCCAGCAGTACTTTTTTAGTTAAGCCACACTACACTAGCAGCTGGATTGAATTTTTCCTTCTGAGTTCTGTGGAAAGAATGACAATAGGTGCTGAAAATCATGGAACTGACTTAAAGCTGTGTAAGTTTAAAATCAGTATGGAAAAATGGTTTCTATGAGCAGAGGCAAAACAATGACTGCTTAAAAAATCTGTTATTTCCTTATTCTAATAAGTCTATTCATTCATATGTCCTGGAACATGGATGCATTTTCCTGTTACTGTTTAATGTAGTAGTTCAGTTTACTTAATGATTATTGAAAATATGTCACTATTATGCTGTATCATTAAACTTTCATCCACTTTTAAGCTGTGACAGTTCT
Source organism: Anas acuta (assembly GCF_963932015.1). Taxonomy (NCBI): domain Eukaryota; kingdom Metazoa; phylum Chordata; class Aves; order Anseriformes; family Anatidae; genus Anas; species Anas acuta. Next base: position 13,913,951 of record NC_089017.1, read on the forward strand.
TTGGGTTTGCTTTCACAAATGATGTTGAATTCAGTCTGTATGACTGCTTTTCTTCAGTTGTCTATTTTTCTAATGTAGTCTTTTTTCTAGTGAGGAATACGCAAGAATTAAGGGTCACAGTGTATCATTTCACTGATTAATTCTTCATTGCAATGTGAAAGCAAAAGCACTTGTCAGTTCAGGTTTAATCATATTTACATGTTTTTCTAGCATAATTTCAAGATGCAGTATTCCACAAAATTGCAAATGGCACATTATTCTGAATTTCTTTGTGTAGAAAAAAAAAGAGTTCTAGATTAAATTGTCTGATCAGCATAATTAAATCTGTTGCTGTAGCTAAACTTACAGAGAGCAGTATTGACAGTAAATGTGAGAGACACACTCCTCATTTATTAGTAGGTTTGCGGTACAGTTACTGACAATAACTTTCTCTACATGTCCAGTTTGAGTATGTTCTGTAGCACATTATGTGCTTGTGTTGGTTCAGTCTCTTCGTTCAAGTCGGCGTTGTGCTTCCCATGGCGTTGGCTGGATGCTGATGGTATCTGTGTGGATATTGCTTTCAAGCACCAGTTCAGGGAGCAGCAGTGGCCTCTGCATCTTGTCTGTGGCTGCAGTGAGCGCCTTCTGCAAATGTAGGGCACAGTTCAGAGGAACAGTTTCTTCCTCAGCAAGTAAATGTGTTTTTTGAAGAAATGACCTAGCTTGTAGAACAGGATAACCCCATTTTTCTGTTTAACTTACTACGACAATTTCTTGCAGTACTTCTGAAAACCTCTTATAAATGTTGGATGGCTCCATCCTGTTTTGCGTGCAGTGAAAGCAAAATCATGTGTTGTAGATTTGGAATGAAAAATAGTCCGCAGGAAAACTGAACTTAGTGAACACAGGATTTCGTGAAGATTTTTAATCTCTTCCTCCCCAACCTGTATTTGGAAGGGGAAAAGCTTTTGTGTAATTGTTTAAAAGATGATGCCTGTCCTCAGTTCCACGTCTGTAATTCGGTTCTACTGGAAATCATAAAAATATTTTCTGATAGTAGGAGTGTATTGGAACTACTTCATTCCGTATCAATTTAGTCAAATAAATAACATGCATTTTTTTCTTTAATGCAGTATATAACTAAGGCTACAGCTTTACAAACTATACTCTTTAGCCACCATATCTGCATGTTTATATTCTTTAAATAGATGTCGGGTGGTACGTGTACAGTTTGGGGTGTATAAAGACTTGGCAAGATGCAACTTCCTGGCTCCTGCAGATAAAATCTGCTGTTTGAAATATCTTTAAGTGATCCTTGTTGTGGGGAAAAAAAAAAAAAACTTGAATTTGTAAACCTGTAGATGAAACAGACCTCCCTCCCTAAAAACCAGCAAAGTTCAGTACTGAGAGCATGATGCAAATACTTTGTGTTATGGTTACAGACGATGTAGCTCTTTATTAGTAAGCCAACATCTAGAAAAGATCTACCTCATCTCATGCCTTTAATAGTGAATAAAATCATGCTTTTTTCTTCTGTTCTCATTGATATCTTAAAATTATTGTTCTTCTTTGTCCTCAACAGCCTAACTCTGGTGAGTTGGACCCATTATATGTAGTTGAAGTGCTACTGCACTGCAGCAAGGAGAGTTTGAAAAATTCTGCTACTGAGGCTGCAAAGCCAGCCAAACCCGATGAGAAAGGAGAGATGCAGGTTTGCTATTAATGTTTATTCTCAATGTCTTATTATAAATTACTCTAAAGGATTTTATTTCCAAAGCATTTGCAAACTGTGGTAAAAGAGGGATAGATGCATCAAGAGAAGAGAATGCAGAGTTAGGTGTACAGCTCCTAAATGCTTGCTGATTTCACTGAAGAGTGAACTATTATTCATACTGAAGAAGTTACCTTAGCCACATTTGATACCATATCAGAAGTGCTTTGAAACTTAGCTTCTGTCACATCAAATACTTGAAACGGGAAGGTGATGAAAACTGCTGTATGAATATAGTTATTAAAATGACCTGTGTTTTATCTGCAGATAGTAAACATTTATAAGCTGTTTTCTGTCAGATACCTGTGCAGGGTTTTGTGGGCAGCGTATCTTTTCCATATTAAATTCGAGAATTTAGTTGGAATTTTGGTAATCCTTAAAGAGTCAATTTTAGCAGTGATATTTGACAGACACTTTTTTAAGACACCTTTCCATCCCTCGGAACAGAAGAAGAAATATTTTTTGGTTTCTTTTCCTTCTCTTTTTTCCCTATTCAGGCCCATTAGCTTTGTGAGTCTATTTCAGTCAAAAATAAAATTGAATTTTTTTGTTAAAAAGATTGTATTATTTAAAGTTTTCAGTTTGAAACCCTATCATTATCATTGTCAGATCAGACACAGTTATTCAATAATTCAGTTTATTCAGATGGTTTTTCCACAAATTCTGTTTCAAGCTTGAAATACAGTACTGATCATTCATGGCTTCTTCATGGCTTTGATGCTAATGAGTATATATTTGATTATTGTTAATCATCCTCAATTGTTAATATTCCTAGTTATGTTTATGACAATAATTTTCTGTTTTGGATTGTAAGAGTGATATGTTCGAGTAGAAAAAAGGCAAGGAAAGAATTGTCAAAAGTGATTAGAAATCATCATCTTGTAAAAGCTAAATATACCCCTGGAGTCTCCTTCCATATATAGGATAGTTCAGTGTTTCACTGCAGGACAGTTCAGGGCTTCATTGTGTATTTCAGTGGAATACAGTCAAGGAGTAAGTTCAAATCCAGTCTTAGTTGATATAAATATTGAGTGAGAGTACACTTTCATTAGTTATACCTACTTATTGCATTGGACTACAAGCAGTAGAAAAAATTAAATGTTTTTTTCCACTGACAGCCATTCTCCAGACTTAACTGAATGAATACTGAGTTTTCATGTTTGGCCAAACTGACTTTTATTCTGTATTAACTTTACCTCGCTACTCACATTTTTCTGTTTCCCCATGCTCCTTTATCCGCTGCTGTGTCCTTGTTTACTCAGTTTCCCTTTTCCTTTGTGAATTTTTGCAATGGAGCAGTAATAATTTACTGATTGGATACTGCATTCTTTTTGACAGGTTGTTCCAGTTTTGGTACATCTTCTCTCAGCTATCAGCAGTGTCCGACTTTATATACCAAAAGACTTGAGGCCTATTGACAACAGGCAAAGTGTCTTAAAATCTATACAAGTAAGTTCCATTGGACTGTTAAAGCCGTCTGATTTGATTAGTGTGGTACACTTGAATACGTGACAACTATTTCTAAAAAAATTTGTCTAAAGTTTGAGTCATTAAAGGTTTTAGAAGGGATTGGAAACCATGGATGTATGTCAGCTGTTTCTCCTTGTAAACAGTCATTTTAAATTGATTTTGAAAACTGCTGGAATATCACATGCCAGACTCTCACCTCTGCCTTTCATGTTCATATAACTGTAAAAGTTGATTTTTAAAAGTGTATTTTATTTTAGCATTACAGTCTTACTAAAAATAAACTTTTTTCCTCTTTTAGGAAGTACAGAAGAGATTTCCTGATGGAGTACCATTACTAGACCCTATTGATGACATGGGTATCAAAGATCAAGGACTCAAAAAAGTCATCCAGAAAGTAGAGGCATTTGAGCATAGGATGTATTCACATCCTCTTCACAACGATCCCAATTTGGAAACTGTATACAAACTTTGTGAAAGAAAAGCACAGGTACAAATACAAAACAGGAAGCTGTAGCTATAGCTGTATCTTGCTGAAGAGAGAGGCAGTAGTAGTTCCCTTTCTTGTTTTTCTTTTATTTTTGCAAAGCACAATTTTGTTCCTTTTTAAATCAAGTAAAAATTAATGAATCTTAACAACAAACTGTCCAAATCTGTGATATGCCCTTCGTTGATAAAGCTGGGAAGTTCACCTGAAAAGGTTCTTCAGAAGAAGTCATCAGGGACTAGAAAGTTACAGAGGTGCTACTAGAGTCCTTTTCACTCCATAGGCGTGGCACGAACGTGGTGTAGATAAAATGCTCACAGATAATTTAAACTGATCATTTTTAATATGCCTGTGCAGAGCTTTGTTGAGGTGACAGGGCCTGCTAGCTTGGGGAGAGTACTGTACAAACAAACCACTGTGCTGCTCCTTCCTCACTCCCGGCCTGGAAGCATACTTTTATAGAGTTGTACCCTACTGGAGTGAAACCAGTTACACACTAAAACAGCTCCTTTTTTCTGTGCTGCTCCAGAAGGCAAGTTCTCTGGGAGTCTTTCTACAGAAGTGACGTTAGTTACGTTATGGGCAGCACAGAGTTGTTTGTGGCAAGACCTGATGGACCAAGCAGCCTTCCATGAGGGTATCTGGACAGTACACACTGCTGTCAGGATGTTGACAATGACTTGATGAACTGTAAGACACTGGAGAAGCTGTAATTGCAGGAAATAATGTATTTGGTTTATATCTGATGGAGTAGTTCATGAGTAAGATGTAGTACTTGTTTCAGACAGTCATTGAGACCAAAGTTTCAACCAAAGATTTCTTCTGTCACTTTTTTTCATTTTTTTTTCATTCCCCTCCTGGGTAAGTATCTTAACTTCCCAGGCTTACCAAATTGCCAATGGATGAATGGATACAGTTGTGGATTTTTTGTTGTTATTTTGTTTTGTTTTTTAACTTCATTTTAAACCTTATTATCAATAGAGTTACAAAGTCCGTATATGTCCATCTACTGTAGTTCTGAGGCTGTAATGTATATTAAACAATGTCTTTAAACAGTTGAATCTGTTAATCAAGCAACATTTATGTTCTCTCCTTCTGACCCACCCCTAGATTGCTATGGATATCAAAGCAGCAAAGCGAGAGCTGAAAAAAGCCAGAACTGTCCTACAAATGGATGAACTCAAATGCCGCAAGCGTGTTTTGAGAAGGCTGGGGTTTGCCACATCTTCAGATGTTATTGAGATGAAAGGACGCGTTGCTTGTGAAATCAGCAGGTAAATGGTTACTGTGCAAGGTGCTTATTGTCATGCATACACACTTTGCTGTCCTTGCTGGAATTACTGTTTCATGTTTATGTTTTAATGTTATTAGACCATTAGAAAAAAGATTCTTACTAGACTACCCAATCTGTGTCACAAAAGGAATGTACTGATTAAAGCAATAAAGATGACACCTAAAGGACAAAATACAATAAATATTAAAACGTGGATGTTAAAATGCCAGAAAAATGGCCATCTTCTTACAGAATTCAGGCAGTAGTATGTGTTCAATGTTACGTGTTACGTGAGAGAATCATCTCAGTTTCTATTATCCCACTTGCTGGTACTGTTAACAGAGTCACTCACAAACATGGGTGTAACAGTGATTGTCAGTAATTACCAAGTCACTGACAGGTTTAAATACAGCTTAATTGGTTCCATAGGGCTGTTGGAACAAATCCATGGAAGTGATGCATTTCGCTGTAATGCATTTAGCAGGTATATATATGTATTGAAACATATAATAAAAGTTCCATGGAAACTCATGAATTGGACTCAGTACTTCAGGGTGTAACTCAGATATGGAGAGAATTGTGTATTTTTATAAGTTACAATGACTACTCTACTGCTTGTCTTATAGATAGTCTAGAGAGGTGCTACCTATATATCTGGCAAACTTTTCCCTGCAAAATTTGGTAGCAAATGGGTGAGGTGCATCAGGATTTTATCAAGTTCCTCACCTTCAACGACTGTTTGCTAATGAGTTCTGTATTTCTTCATTTAAAAAAGAAAGCAAAAAAACAAAATATGTTTTTCCCCATCCCGTGCATTGTCTGAAACTCCAAAAATAAAGGTGCAGTTGTATCAACAATTCAATGCATTATCCAAACAGTAGGTTTGGATTTTGTATCTGCATCATGCATTTCCTTTTTAGAATTTATGAAGAAGTCTTTTATTCTACAAGGAAATTGGAACGAATTTGTTCCTCTTCCATATCGTGGAAATACCCAGTTGAATCTCTTTGATCAGCAGCATTACCAATTTTAGTCCTTTTCATAAACTGCCTAATTATCTCCTCTGTTCTTTTCAATTTCTTGATGTCCTATCTGATAAAAGCTGTCGAAAGCAACTGTTAGTATTAACTTCTACGAACTATTAAGAGAGATTATTTGTAGTCTAGATTCATTTACATCACTCTGAAAAAGCTAATATATCTATTTTTGGTGTTCCATTAAGTAAAATTGAGAAGCTGTTGATTTTTACCTGTAGTCAGTTGCTTCACAAAACAGTCAATAGTACTTGATTTAAAAATTACAATTTTTTAGGTCTTTCCTCTAAGCTTCCTTCTCTTTATTTTAGTGCTGATGAACTTCTCCTGACTGAAATGATGTTCAATGGTCTCTTCAATGACTTATCCGCAGAACAGGCAACTGCACTGCTAAGCTGTTTTGTGTTTCAAGAGAACGTGAGTTACTTCTTGAATTCATGAATTCTAGACATTGCTGTCTACTGACAGTAGTACTTTTAAGTCAGTTCCAGCAATTGATCACAATGGTACAAGCCATTGCATATTTTATCATTTCCTAGGGGTTTATGACATAAATAAAAGCATTGCAACTTTAGGGCCAAAATCTCTTTCCTTGACAAGTGATGTGCTAACGGTTGTGTAACATAGCAGCAGTCTTTGTAACAAATCTGCAGCTGTTTCTCCTTCATGCACTGAAGCAAAATTAACAGTAGATTTGCAGCATACAACATGTGCTTGTGTGCCTGCCTACACACACCATACACCCAACAACCCACCCTTGTCTTTTAACAGATTGGATAATGTCAAGAAAATAATTAAGTGGTATCTGCTCCTTCTGCTCTGGTGTGAGGGTATTTCTAATTGAGACATGCCTGTGCTGTTATTTGGATATTGCCCTTGACTTATTGAAGGAAATGGCAATATTAGATGGAATTGATTAGATGGACATTTAACATCTGATGCCTTAGTTTTCCCACCTGCAAGCTATATAGAAATTTACTGGCATCAGGAAAATTCAGTAGAAATAAACTTCCGTATAGAATTCCCATGCAGATGGCTAGCAAGTCGTATCACTCAGGTTGATTTCAAAGATGAAAAGTAGTAATGCTAACAAATAAATCTTGTTAGCAGAAGGGATGCTAAGGTAAGCCATTGTTCATAAGCAACAGAAAGTTTAAGTATCAGAACAAAATACTGTGGTTCACTCAGCAGTAGTACTCAAGTCTAAATAGGTAGAACGTTAAAATGTTGCTGTACTTGAATAGTTGCATTTTCTTACATAACCATTCATGTTTAAGTTATTAAAATAACTTTTTATATTCTGAACAAAAAGCTAGTAACACAGATAAAGTAATAAATGCCGAGCATTTTGGCAATTCAAAGCTATTGAACAGCAAATAGGGGGAATTATTGCGGTGTTCAGAAAGTAAGTACTTTTTTTCTTCTTACTGATATGTTCATGAATGATTTGTTTCCTGGTATAATTTTGAGAAACAAGCACTTGAGGAATTCAGTAGATTTAAGAGTGTTTGATAATACGCTTGAGAAGTCACAGGAATAATTTAAGATGGCATTAGCATAGATTGTAACTTCTGTTTTTGCACCTGATTTGATTTAGGACAAATGTATGGGAGTGCATGATGTTATTTAGTTAAATATCTTCTTTTTCAGTCCAGTGAAATGCCAAAATTGACAGAGCAGTTGGCAGGACCACTTCGGCAAATGCAGGTAATCTGCCTATTAGAAATCTGCCTCAGCTCAGGGTTAATACTAACGTGTTTTAAGTTCATTGTACAAAAAGCGCATGATGAGGACTTGGTTTTGGACTTGGCTGCCACTGATTGCATGTGGTTTTGCTGTGTGTAATAATAAGTTGTCTTGTTCACAATAAATCTTAATTCTAATTTAGAACGTGCCTTTAAAAACTGTATAAACTTGCTTACAGCACTGTAGCTGTTAGTGCAGGCACATCTAAATAGTGATGTGATCAGTGGTTTATTTTTTGGAATAATTTCACACTAGAAAGGAAACTTTGTCTTGTGTACAGTATCTAATACTGTGCAAACAATTCTGTTGGTTAAACACTTAACGTGTTGAAGCTTATTGTAAACTTTAAATATTTTATTTTAAAGGAGTGTGCTAAAAGAATTGCCAAGGTATCAGCAGAAGCAAAACTGGAAATTGATGAAGAAAATTACTTAAATTCTTTCAAACCCAACCTCATGGATGTTGTGTATACGTGGGCAAATGGAGCTAGCTTTGCTCACATCTGCAAGATGACTGATGTCTTTGAAGGTATGTTAATCAGTTCTTCTTTGGGGGGATGACAGATATACAAAAATGTCTGAGTTCCAAATAGCCTTATAATAGATCACAGACTTTCTTAATTCTGATATATTAAAGTGTCTGCATGGCTAAATCCAAGTGGGAAATTTGTTTACTATGTATTAAAATTTATAGTTGCACTGCTGGTAAATTAGAACCTGCAGAAGACTTAAGGTATCTTAATTTTTTTTTAATTGTCCATAAAACTCAGAAATTCTAACCATTGCAACAAATGGTAATGGTTACCTTTGCTAGTTAGAGCAAAAATACCACATTCCAAGTGCTTGCCATTAAGAAAGAAGTACAGCTTTTACACTTCTCATTACATTTAAAGTATTTATTTGCTTATTAAGTTGAAAGTTCCTCCTGCTATCATAACACTGACAGAAGTGAGAGGTGGCAACCGATTCTGTTTTGGATGGGTCATAGCAGCAGTGCAGAGCAGGTATTTGAAAAGCCTGGATGTAAGCTGTCACCTGGGCTAATTTTGTTCCTAAAATCAGAGAACTAGAAGCTGTCCCTTCAGGAGGGGTACTCAGGATTTCCCATTATGTTAAAAGTAGAGTGACTTTAAAGCCCAGGTGCTTCCTTAAAACACAGACCATTCAAGTTGAAGGTCTCACCAGAACAAAAACCTAATTTCTTCTTTTATCAAGTATGTTGAAAGTTGTGAAGGGTAGGATTGGTTCCCCACTCTTACAATTCTGTGTGTAGTGACCGATGCTGGAAATCCCTTGTGAAGTTACTCCTGTCACCATTGCCTTGCTCTCTCCAATGCTGTGTACATGGTTACACGGGGGAGGCCTGAACACAACTGCATTCGTGTGTTTAGAAATTCACTTCCTAGACCCAGGAACCTCCTAAACCTGTCTGCCTGAGACCAACAGGAATCCTGGCAGTCTTCTAATGCTGCATTCTGCAAGTGCCTCGTGGAAATTAATGTCTGAGCCTTACATCTGCTGCCAATGCATCTTGAGCGAGGGGAACACAAGAACAGCAGTAGCTGCCTTGTGTTTTTGTATGTCTGCTCTTGACTGTTTAGAATATGCAGGGCAGTGACATTTCCTATCTATCCTGTTTTGGTTAAGGCTAGTCAGTCCACTTTGTCCTAGTCTTTTGGCATGCTTGATTAGAACAGTGCAGACTCCTTCAAAATTAAATCTTAAGGGTACATTTTGAGGTCAGTTCTTGTGGCAGGAATTGATGTGTGAGTCTTCCCTCCACCCTGTAATGGACTGATTTGTCTCCGCATTGTCCAGAAGGACGGGAAGCGTTCAGACATCCCTTGTCACTTCCCTAAATGCAGTGTGGTATTACTGAATCACAAGAGTTTGCACAGGTTACCCAAGTTGTCACAGTGAGTTAAGAAACAAAAATAAAAACAAATGCAGGTTTTTATTTTGATAAAAATCTTTATATAAAGTATCAGTGTTTCCTGACTTAATTTCCACAGGGGTTGTTCCCCTGTTGTATAGGATTACAGTGCTCTTCTCCTCTTTGCCTTCCAGGCAATGTGGAATGAGCAGGGATGAGTTGCTGAGCACAGGGAGCCCTGGCTTCACTGCTGTGCGTTCATTGCAGTAAGGAGGCAGAAAATGGGCCAGGCAATTAGAGCTCACTGGAAGCCACCCACCACTTCTGCTTTTTAACTTGGCTTTTCAGGAGCTCCCAAACCCAATAAGAAGTGTTTTTCTGGATGCCTGTGTTCTTCATGGGCGAGAGACCTGTGCTTTGTGCTGCCACCCAGGCAAAGGGGCCATAGCAGAACTTTCTGCATGGGAACCTGGAGTTCATGGGTTAATGAAAACGAGCTGTCATTAAATTGAAATGTGTTGGGAAGAAATGGAGATCGCTGCATGACAGCGGGAGAGAAGACTGGCTGAACTGAGCCAAGTGCCCTGTTAATCAGGTCCAGATTGACGGTTTTGTGGAAGCAAGTGTAGACAACAGGTATTCATGGTAGTGGTCCATGCATCTGGCGAGCACAGCTGCCTAAGGCAGACAGTTTACTGTCTCTACCATCCAAACAACTCAGACTAATTTAAAAAAAAAACAAGCGGGAACCTAGTTCAGGATGACTAACATTGTGGTTCTTAAAGCAGCAGACGTGTGCAAGTAGCACGTGTGAGGGAGGTCCTGACAAATACTTGCAAGAAAAATCTACTGCGAATTACCAAACTAAGTCTCCTCAGCAGAGAGTTAGAGGCTGCAAAAGCATTAAAACAAAACAAAATCAGGACAGGACAAACAGTAACTTCAAGCAGCTGCCTGATGGGAAAGGGTACAAAACAAAGTGAGCTAGGACTACACATGGCTTAAGCCACATGGCTGGTGCACATTTGTCCAGGTGAGTTCTGAACAGGGCTGGAGAAAGGTGTATTGCTTTGTGTCAAAGGGGGCTGAAGGAGGGGGGGAGGGGGGCTCAAGGAGCTGAATCCTTCAGTGAAGTGTTGGTCAGGAGATGCAAAGTAGTCAGTCTGTAACTCTTTTTTACACAGGGAGCATCATTCGTTGTATGAGAAGGCTGGAGGAACTGCTGCGGCAGATGTGCCAGGCTGCAAAAGCTATTGGAAACACAGAGCTGGAAAACAAGTTTGCAGAGGGTAGGTATTTAAATCCCACAATGTAAGTTATTCTGTAAAGCATAAGAAAGGCAAGCCTTGGGGTTGCATTTTTTTTTGACTAATTGACTTCATGGTAAGGAAGTCTTGCTCTTTGTATAAGGTAACATGTCAGAAAGCTTTTACCTAGATAAGTAGTTAAGTAGTGTTGTTTCTGTGTATGTAGCAAATGCATGACTGGAAATTTAAGTACAATGCCTTTCATTTAAGGCTTACAACTTGTTGTTACAGCTGTACTTGTAACAAAATAGAATTGTTTCAATTATAGTGGTAGATATTATTTTTTTTCTCTTTCTTGTTTTACAGGTATTACAAAAATCAAGAGAGATATTGTTTTTGCTGCAAGCCTTTACCTGTAACAGAAGGTGTATTCTGAGGACGATACAAATTCAACTCCCACTTCACATCTTCAGTCAAGACATAGGTTTAATTGTGTGTATTTAAACCACAATAATTTCAACAAGGCATGTACAAACAGCAGTGTATGTCGTAGAAGTGTTACCACATTTTTAATAAAAATTTACAGTTTGAATACCTTCCGTTTGTTTCTTTAAGCAAGAGCTTGAACCAACAGCAATTTGATTTTTAGATATACATAACTGTAGTAAGTGTTACTATATACAGGAAAAGTGAGCATCCAAGAGCAGCAGCAGTCCCTTAAAGGCATTTACTTATATTACATAGTTGACTGATGAAATTGTTTTCCTTTCAGAGACAGGTGAAGTGATCATTCTTCATGGTTGATGATTGCTGCCAAAGTGATTTCCATTTGTTGGCGTCTCATGCAGGGTTGTATGGGAATCTTCCTTTGGTTGAAACGTGCATCCTCTCACTTTGAAGAAGTCAGACACATACACCACCTAAATGAACAAATCAGCATAAGCTCTTCCTCTTGCAAACAATGGGTAAATGCTTGTACAGGAAACTATCCTTCAAACTCTAACCTAAGTTAACAAAATCTAAACAGATTAAACCAACAGAAAATTGCTGGAAGAGCTTGTGCTTTCAGCTGAGCAAGTGTTGGGTTTCTCATAACCATCACTTATTTGCAGCTGGTGGTCTTGATCTGATTCTGCAGCTTGCTGTTCCCCCACCCCCCACATCCTCCTTCTCCAAGTCATACCAGTACAGGCACTGGATACAGCGCTGCATCCAGTATAAAAAACCTCCTGTGATCCTTTCCCTCCCTACAGGGCCTCTTCCCCTCCCACTGCACACCTGAGACCTGCAGAAGGCAGCTGAAGGTGGCTGAGGCAGCCACATTCCATACTGGGGGCTGATTTACCACCCACGTGCTGCTTTAGCTGCATACTCGGTGCCTTTCAGCTTCCACTTCAGTGCTGAATTCACTCTGTGCAGTGCACCATTCCTAGTTCTCCAACATACTCATTTTCTGCTTCTGGAGATGAATGCTTCTTTCAGATTTTTTTTTTTTTAATTTCCCTTATCTTTCAACTCCTCTTTGTTCACAGTAATGCCACTTTATACTCATTCTTGCATAATCGAGCATCTTTTTTAAAACATCCTTTTAATCCCGAATACCTTTTCCATAATAGAAGTGCCCTGCACCTCTTTGGTTCGTGGCATTTCTCACTGCCTGCAACTCTTCTTAGAATTTGGGGTTGTATCAAAACCCTCCTTAACAGAAAGTTGTTAAATAACAGATAGCAAAGCCATAGCAGGCCTGGGAGACCATACAAACTGCACCAATTCATTCTAGCAATCCAAACAAACAAACAGAAAAATCAGTCTGAAAACAAACTATCCCTTCCAGGTAAGCCTCAGTTCTTGGTAACTTCACTGATTTCAATTAGTTCGTGTCTCTGGACCAGAAATCTCCTTAATCTGACCCTTCCCTGAGACTGCACAGGCTCTGCCCTTTTCCTTAGAGGTGCCTTGGCTTTTTTTTTTCCCCTGCTTACCTCACATACATAGTTTTCCTGTTATTATACTTGGGATTTAGAACGTGTCTAGAAACAAAAGGCGTTTTATAGAGCCCCAGGTGTTTTTGTAGTTGGCTGTTTCCATCTCAGTTACTTGCAAAGCTCATGTGCTGGCACAATTTTATTTTGTCTAACAGGGAAAAGAGCCCCTACTGCATCACTGGCCCAGAGTCTGCCTCACTGCCTGCAGCAGTGTTACTGCACCCAGCTCGAGGAGCTGCTCTCCCCACTCCTGAGCAATTTTCAAAACAATAGGAAGACAGAACAAAGCCCGGTTCTGCCATTTTGTTTAGAGAAGCAGCATTCAGGACACGTGCAGGCACTCCAGGAGCTACTTACAATGAGTATAGCTACCAGCGCTCCCTGGATGAGTCCTGTTAGAACATCGCTCCAGTGGTGTTTGTAGTCAGAAACACGTGACAGGCCCACGTAGATGGATGCAGCAATCAGACCAAACTGTATGGTGGGACGTACAAGCCTTGCCCAGTCTCCTTTCATCCTGGCCTGAAGGTAAAGCTAAAGCAAAAAAAAAAAAAAGTTGTTATAAAATGCTGTAAGTACAAAGCAGTTACATTAAATTGCCTTCAGTCTGTTCAGAGTTGAGTTGAAATCTGTGTTCAGAGCCATGACAACATCCAGAAACGTACCTCTTACAAACGCAAAGCCCCATCTTGCTCCAGGCAGGAAGCATGGTAGCACCCTGAGTAAAATCCATAGCCTGTGCACGAAGCTGGCCAACTTTTAAGCCAGCTTTTTAAGCCTTATTCCCAGTTCCAGTCACCTTTAGTACCACCAAAGTTCTAGCACAACATTCCAGCTGTAGTTACGTGTTAAAACCAACAAGTGTCACGATCTAGATCTAGGATCACATTCCTCAGCTGTCTGTGGTTTATTTCACTTATCCTATTCCCAGTGCTTTCCAGCTGCATACTAACCATGTTACCTGTCTGGTAAGCAGGAGGATGGATGCAGTTTCTATGCAGCTTCCGTTCTTTTTCTCTCCCCCTTGGCTCTGTCTTAGATATATATACACCTGTGATTTTGATGTGTTGCCCCAAACTCACTCCATGACACCACAAAAAACAAACAAACAAACAAACAAAAAAAAACCACCAGGATCTCCAGTGTGCGTCTCCTCTGTCCTATGTATGACAGAGACCTCTTATTTCAGCCATAAGAGGAGCTTCTAACTGTCCACCCTGTAAACATCATTGGATTTGCTCTGGAACTTGATCTTGTTACCAGAAGAGGCAGCATGGTTACTGAATTTACTGGGGAGAACAATGCAGATGGAGGTTATATTTAACATCGAGTACATCTCTCAGTACCATCTAGGAACTCCTGGTCTAGTACAAAACCTTAATTGACAGTCTCGCAAAATCACAGAAGCAAACTAAGACACAGGCTTCAGGCACTGAGACAACACACTGAGCTCCTGGCAAATCCCTCCGCTGCCAGCCCCAAAAGCCATGGCTAGCTTTAGAGGCACCGCATTTACAGTGTCAATATGGGCACAGAGCACGCTCTGTAGGGGCAGAGGTGCTACTTTCCAAAGTTAAACATTTGAGGAATGTTTGGTTGGTTTCTCTGAGTAACTTGCATCATGGCTTTGACATGCTGACTTTTTCAGCTATAAATGGACCGTCAAAAAGATCAACACTATCCATAACTGCTCCTCTTTAATAGCAAGGTCAGGATGAAATCAGACTCTGAAGAAGCTTTGGCTCAGCCTGAACTGGAAAATATTTTCCTTTAAGTAGCACTCTGCATATTTCTGGGGACCTTAATTTTACCACGAGGAAAAAGGGGAAACTGTTGAGGCACTTTGTAAGTTATCTGTCTCACAGTTCTTCTAACGAAGGGTGTTACGCTGCTCTTACATTAATGCTACTTCTGGATGTACTTCAAGCAGACCAGGTGTCAGAGAGCCGAGGTGGGCCCACAGAGCACACGCTGGTAGCCTACAAAGAGCTGGCTGATGGTTTGATACTGGCTGTTCTTTCCCTATTCCCACTGAATTCTGCTGAAGGCAGCTAAAAATACCTTGCTGTAATAAAGTTTTTTCCATGTAAGCATTTCTGGTAGTTGGCAGAAGCATGCAGTCAGATTAAGAAAAAGGGTTATGCAACTGCAGATAGGTGGGAAAACTGAGTTTCCTTCTGAAGGAAGAAAATGAGGCAAGCCTCCCAAAAAGTGAGCTCTGAGAAACCGTACCAGTGCGCACAACACCAAATTACCAATGAAGTACTTTGGATCTCCCCTAAGCAGCATGTATTCAGGGAAAGTTTCTGATTTTTTTTGCATTACAAAGCTGCAAGCTGGCTCTAACATTTACACGGAGGTCTCATTTGCATTGAGAGAGCAGTCTCTAGTCATTATTAAGACCTGGAGCTGCTTCACCACCTGTAGGAGATGCACAGTTAGCTACAGGCTTCTACCAGTCCTCGGCGCTTCTTGCAAAGGCTTGCACAGCTCCAGCTGCAGAAGCTGTAAGGAAAACCCTCAGAGCCCTTCTCGCACCCCCTGCTAGGGGATGGATTTATGTTGCTCCAGAACCCAGCCTGTGAAGGGTGAGAACTCGCACCGCAGAGAAGCATCCGTGCGGCCGAGGGCGGCTGTGTTTAATTTCAGAAGCAGCAGCTGCTCCTCTGGTTACAATTGTGCTTTCTGGTCCTGCTTGTTAGGCGTGGAGTCATTTCTCCTACAAGCCAGCTGCTGCAGTGGCAGATCCCATGTTATTTTTAAGCAGGTAACCTCACGTTCACGTTACTTTTAATGGGCTTGGGCAGTGGTGCCCTCCCCAAAGATTGTTCCTCCCCACCATCACTCAGACAACAGCAACAGATCGGTGCTGAAACAGGTCAGTAATGTTCAGGAAAACAAAGCACTCAGATGGGGAAGGAGACTGTTGATTCCATCAAATATAAAATAAAACAAGCTTAATACCAGAAGTGTGCCCGAGAGCCCTGTACGTAGCACTGCGTGCATCATGTACTATGCCCTGGCATTGAACTGCATTCACACCGACTGCTGTTCTGACCCTGATGACTTCAACAGAAGCAGCAGCAGGAAGTGTTAGGAAACTGCACCTTTAGGAAACTTCATCTGGCTAACATGCCTGCAATGCCTCTCACCAATGTTTCACTTGTGGCTGAGAAATTTCCATGAGCCCACGGATGCAGCGCAAGCATCCTGAGCTGTTCTGGCTGCAACATGCTCCCATCGGTTCAGTTACATTACCGCTGCTTCTTCCCTGCTATCCTGTTTCTGAGCATCTCTGCTCTTCCAGAAACACCGTTCAGCTGTGAACTATTTCTCTTCCCTGCTCCAGTTCCTCCTGTTTTTGTTTTTTCAAAGTGCGCAAATAGATTTCACAGAAACGCTCTTGTGATAGGATTAAATAATCACCAGCATTTCTTTCACTAGCTAATGCTTACTCTATAATGAAAATATGTTCTCTACACCACACACATCCTGAACACAAGTTTCTTCTTAATCTATGGTCTAGTACTTCATTTCTAAAAATACACACAGGAATGAAGAGAAACTCACAGCCACTTTGTGGCTTCTTGCAAGAAGCCGCAGACATGAATGGAAGGGTCTCTGCAACTGGAGAATTATTTGCTACTCAACATTTCTGGCATAATTTTCAACTATTTGCTCTTCCACCAAAGCAGTATTAATACATATACGCACGCCTGCCTGCCTAATTTTAAAGTACAGTGACTATTTCCTAGACAGACTTCGGGGCTGTAATCTGCGGCTTCACGAGAGACTTTCTGAGCAGCTGACACCTCGCGGCCCTGCCTTCAGGGCACAACACTCGGACATCTGCTAAAACCTACTCATTCCACCAGGGTCGTTTATAAAATATCAAAACTAAATATCTCAAAGTTTCTAGGCCATCTTTCATTTAGTATCTTCTCAGCTTTTTTTTTTTTCCCAGAAACCTATTACATACATTTTGCAGTACAAAGGTACAGAAAATCCCCCTGCAGTGCCAGTCCTCCTACGAGTACAGGAGGAGCAGAGAAAGTTCGGGGATCTTTTGGGGACCTTTCCTCCACACACTCAGGACGACTCAGTGCCTGTACATGCTGACTTGCCCTGTCACTGACTGAAAGTTGTTCTCTTTGACAGGATTTTGTATTTCCCGGTATGAAGAGGCCTTGTTAATCACACTCCCTACAGGTGCCCTGTTGTGATAAAGAGCTGGGGGAAAAAGAAGAAAGTTGCAGAAGATCAGTTTTCCTATGAAATTAGCCCCACTTCGAGACCACAACAGTCCAATATAAACTTGATAAAAGCAAGTAAATAGACCACTAGTCGTGGTTAATCTTTGTCTTCATGGTATCTCCCTGAGCATTAAGAAACAGCCCCATTTGCTATTAATTTATTTGCCCTGTTAGCGGGCACAAGGTTCTACTGCAGTTGCAATAACTCTCTGGATCCACGACTGACGACAGGTAGAAAAGCTTCTTAAAAGCAAATCAGCCGGCCCAAGAAGTCCGAAGAGCCACAAGGAGTAACCGGAGTTGTGGAAACCCACCGTGAGGATTTTTTCCCAAACCAAGCAGCTCTGAAATAGCTACACATAAGCCACCTCGAGTGTGTGTACACATGCATGCGGTCAGTTTTGGGATTTCTGGGGTGAGGAGAGGGGGTAAAGAGGTAGCGTGTTTTGGGTTTGTGCTGCTAACGATGAAGGGGTGGAAGGAAGAAGAGAAAGCACAGGAGGCGATAGTGCTGCCCTTTAGACTTAGAAAAAGAGAACCAGCAGCCTCAGTAATTATGATTAAACATAGGGCAAAAGTCTCTGGAAGATTTGGGGATAAGAACATAAGAATAAACACTGACAATCCAGGCACATTTGTAGGATGGGAGGAACTGTGTTTCTATGGACACCCCAAGGAGAGCATCCTCCCTCCATCCCCTGATGGACGGGGTTTTCCATCAGGAAGCTTTGTGGATGCACAGACAGCCGAAGCAGCAGTCCACCTTCAGCTCCAGCAGTAAACTGGGAGGCTCTGCCTTTCTGTAAGGGGAGGGTACCCCAGTAACCTCCTTACTACCAGCTTACACACGACAGCTTGCAGCCCAGCGTCTTCAGTGCAAGCTGTTCCTCACATGCAGTCCTCCAAGAGAATGGAAAAGACAACACATCCACCTGGGTTCTTGCACAACGATAAATAAGAAGCAACAGAAAGTGTTCACAGACATGTGGATGGCCTGCTGTCTTCCTGTCCCACACCTGCTCAATAATCCAGGTAATAAGACCTCTACCCTGCCTGCACTAGACAACACTGGGATAAAAGTTTCTCCCCCCTTCACATCTTCCAGGCTTTCCACTTCTGTGGAGGTTTGCAGAATAGCCCTTCCCTTTTGCTTGTTACAGGAAACTCAGATTTTCCTTTGTATGAAAGCTGTTTTGTACAGGAGCTATTATTCATATTTCAGCTAGCACAAACCCTGGAAATCAGAGCAGTATAAGAAATCCAGGAAACTTGAGTAAAAAAAATCACAATTCTCAGCACAAAAGTGTCCCAACAGAAACAAGATGTGCTGAGAAACACTGCAACTGCCACAGCGAGAGGCGTGCGGTTATGTGAGGGCACCGCATGTGAGTACAACAGCTCCCTTCATAGCCAGGGCATTGACATGGACACAGAGCCCCAGGCACCAGCCAGCAAGACCCTGCCTGCAAACCAGGAGTCAAACTGCAGCCTGTCTGATGCAAAGCTTGGATTAACACGGACAGGACCTATCTCCTGTAGTTCTAAGCAGGAGACACAACGCAAACGGTTTTTATGACTTATAGCACCCCAGAGATGTCGCAGAATTCATGGATCATTTGTGAGTTAGGGCTTTTGTTTATTCGCTTTAAAACAAAACCTTAAGAGACTTCATGGTTTATTTTGCCTTTTTAGTAAGAACTCATTTTCTTAAAAATACACATTTATGACCTCTGGCTTACCTGCTCCAGTGTTTTATTTTGAGTGTGCAGAAATGAAGGAGAAAGAACAACTCAGAATTATTTCTCCCCTCCCAGAGAAGGAAAAGGACACAGGTCTGCACTTCCTTCAATGCAGGGATATACCTGGGCTGCTGTTGGCCCACCCCTCTTACCTTTAACCACATTTTCCATGCTGACACGCCAGCAACAGCTCTGATGTTCAGAGCATGGTGAGCTGGTCAGGGGGCTGACCCATGGGACGGATGAATTCAGGAGCTAAACTTGGCCAGATTAGATAGAAAAGGCAACGTCTGTACTAACCTGGCTGGTCTCAGACAGCTGCATGCTGCCATCAAAAGGCATTTGATACTGAGAGCTGCTCCCATGCAGTGGGGAAACATCCTGTCATTTACCAGTTCAACAGCCACGCTCAGTTCAGAGCACAGTCCATCTACTTTACGGAGACACTTCCCAGCAGATAAGCGATAGCACCAGTAGTGGTAATCCTCCAGCCTCAGCTTGCCTGTATGCTGCAGAAATCACTGTTTGCTGATTCCATTTTTACCATAAAGCAGGGTAAATGGTAACTTTTTGTTCTGCTGTAAATACTAACGCTTGGCCCTTTTATTAGGAAAGAAATTGAAACAAGTGTTTTTCTGCCGTACCTACCAAGTTATGGAAGCCTCAGTGGAAGGAGAGCACTGCAATGCTTTTATCTCTGTCCCACAGGAGCCACTTCACAGCAGCCTCGGCACTGCCAACAGCCAGTTTCCAAGCACACAATGGAGAAGGCATTTGGCTTCATTTGCTTACTACAGAAGAGCCTAAATACTGATATTAAACATGTGCTGGGAGGGCACAGGAGTAGAAGCACGAGTGCCTTCATACTTGAGCCTCACAGCACGAACAGTTGTCCTTTATTTCTTCATCTCTGCTTTGAGCAGCGTGCTAGGTTCAGCCCAAAGCAGCAGCCAAAATGCTCTCGGTAGGAAATGCCTCTCCGTTAGCTGCTGAAGACTGGGTAGTGCTCAGCTTTCATGTGGGCAGGAACATATTAGGGACATTCATGGCTCTGTTCAGCAGCGTTTGGGAAAGTGAAGAAACGCTGCTATGCAAACAGACATACCTACAACGCCATGTTAATATGCAAGCAGGGCTCAGGAGCCTTTGTTTCACTCAGCCTCCAGTCCCAACACAAACAAGATTTCAAGCCCAAAGTTTGACTGGCACATTTAGTAGCATAAGTGAAAAAAAAAAGAAAAAAAAAAAAACAGCCTAAACCGTGCTTCCATTTGTGTTTAGCACATGTCCCCTCTCTGCTAAAGGAGTGAGCTGCGAGCCTGGGTCACTGAAATGCCAGTCGGTCTCCAGCTCTTCTACAATTTCCCCTTTCCCTGGGCACACAAGATGTTCTTTCCCAGCAAGCTGCGGGAGAGCTCGCAAGCAACTCGAGTTACCTTCTGCAGAGACCCCTCACCGCCTCCACCCTGGGCAAGGCAAACACGCTGCCCTCCCAGGAATAGCACAGCATTTCGGCCGGGTCCCTGCAGCAGGGCTCCACTCCTTATGCTGACAAAAATACAGAAGAAAACAGGAGCCTATCCTAGAGGCGGGCTGAAAACCAAGGACAGATTGCTGTCAGGGACACGGCATCATAATATCCAGTTTAAAAAAAAAAAAAAAAAAGGCAGCAGTGATCTAAAGCTAGGAGTGATGCACGCTATTTAAGCAGGCAAGTTACAGAGCTATTTAACATTCCCTGAAGTTACTCAGAACCTACATTTCCATATTGCCATTCTTTCATAAAGCATTTATTAGATAAACGCTTTATTTATTAGATAAATGCTTTATGAAATAACAGGTAAGCTCTAAAGCAGGATGACCACGTCCCTCCTCCTCCTCGCCCCGCAGGTGAGCGGGTTTCCTTTCTCAGGGCCAGGTGCCCAACTCTGGTTTGCCACAGGCAATGCCCCTGCGTCTGTTTTCATGCCAGATGGTCACACGCAGCGAGCTACACGAGATCAGTTCATGTAGATTCTGTGCACAAACATTGAGAATACAGAGAAGGTAGCAAAGCACCTGCTCGTTACCAGTGCCTGGAAAAGGCTTTAAGCTCCATGAAGCTGCTATCAGTTAGGGGTGTGTTAGTTGATGTGGTTTGAGGCACTGCTTTTACTCAGACAACCCTTTAGAAGCCCACCTGCCGCACGTACAAAAGGCAGGCGGTGTGAAGGTAAGGAGTTAGGAAAGGAATATTAAGTAACTGTAAATACTGGGGAGCAGAGCTTCCCAAGGGTCAGGAGCCCAAATTATATACAAGGAAACATTTCCATTCCTCAAGTTCAAAGTTTAGCTCTGCTCTCTAAGCCTGCCCCACAAACCAAAAGACAAACTTAGGAAAAATGCTGTGAATTCTCAGATGTGTCTTGCCTAAGACTGTTCATGGGACACGAGATTCTTCCACATCTCCTCACCTCATCCTAAGCGTAAATCACATATGCCCAGTTTGGAATTTTAGACCCTCCAGCTCCTTCCTATCCTTCCTTCCGTGCAGTTCAGATTACCATCTTTTTCAACTAGCACTCTTCCCAGCGATTCCCTGAGCACAATTCCCTATAGATGCTCAAATCATACATTTTTCTGCTATAGATACCTTTGAAGCAAGAAAATTAGACCATCTAGTTAACAGGCTTGCTTCTGGGGAAAGCCTCTAGGACACAAAAGTCTCAATGTGCCTAAGAGAACTTTAAAACCACCACCACCATCACAAAATCCTTCCCCTTAAGGATAAAGACTGAGCTGCAAGGTATTTCCAAGTACCCTGCCCTCACTTTGGGACGGGATTTCCACCATAGGAGTCTGCTTAAAGCTGCAGTTTTCCCTTCCGACACCAGGGGAGCCGTGTGGTCACAGCTCAAATATCGGAGCTGCCACTGACGTGCATTTTTTTCGTGTCACCAATGGTTTGACCAGGGCTCCCTGCAGAGTACTACGTCCCTGTAACCAGCACAGCACAACTCGTGCCAGTCCCTGTGCTGCCTCATGGCTGGGCTCCCCACCAGCCCCAAAGGCACTGAACTATTCCTCAGGAGAGGAAGCACACAGCTTATGGGAACAGAGATGTTTCTAAGGCCCGCTCAGGTATTACCAAAAATAAGCACTTCAGAGATGTGGTAATGAAAACTACCTGTTAGCTAAGGAAAAAGCTGCCTGAAGCAACCGCAGCATTTTGAGTTGTGCTAATATTGAATAATCTTTTTTTCCTCCAAAGATCAAAACCAGCATGGTTACCTCCATGAGAAGCAGAAACAATGCAAAGCGTAAAGCAGAGAATAAACACTCAATAGGAAGTCAAGCATAAATAAACACCTCCTGTTTTTTTTTTAAATCATTCTGATATAGTTACAGGAGGATAAACTTCCGCCTTAATTCAATCCTCAAAGCAACAAGACATCCTGCTAAGTAGGAAATAAGACCCAGAAGGATTATTACTCCACAGACACTGCTGTAGCTGTTCACAAGTCAAAGCATCTAAAATATTTGAAAATTAATAATGAATGACCTCATCATGTTCATTTCTAACCAGTCTGTTCAGGTGCACAGAACAGAAAGTGCTGCTACAATTTGATTTATTTGTAGCACATCCATTCTGTTTTAAGTACCTGAAGCTGCAGAAATATTTCATACCTTTGCCTAGTGTTCTGCAAGGTGGCTTGATTCAGACCACATACTTTCAGCATCTCCCATCTCACGGCTGCAGCGCCTGTGCTATCTGTGGCAGAGACCATTTCCCATTTTATCCCCCTCCCCAAAGCGCTCTCTCCTTTCTGAAATGCGTAACCTGACAAAGTACACGTGTTCTGCAACATTCAGCAGCATGCTCACAAGGCAGATTCTTCTCGTCCTTAGGCAACCAGCATGCACGCATCTGGTTGTGATTAACACCGCCGATGAGTAATGCCACATGCTCACGGCCCTGTCCCACTCATGACTCAGTCCGCAGCTGGAGCAAGTGTGCAGGGAGCAGCTGAAGCCAGCGTGAGAGGTCAGCTAACAAGCAGGTTATCAAATGCCACAGGTCTGGTGTACGGCCAGTGGCAGCACTCTGCTTCGCCACGCAGGCAAGGTGGAGGGTGAGAAAGCAGTTTGTCCCACCTTCCTGCAGCAGCTACCTGCTTGAATACACCCGTTCTGTCTTTTACTGAAAGGACTGCATCCAATGCAGAGGCTGGTATGCAGCCGTACTGTATCAATCAGTGGAAAAAACATCCTGCACAGGAGCTGTTAACCCTCTTCAGATGTCTCTCCAAAGAAAGCAGAAGTCTTAAGTCTAATCTCCTCAAAACCTCTTACTACTTGTACTCAACCGCAGCTCATTCAGAGACACAAGACAAGAAACTGAGGTGCAGGAAAAGGAGAAGAGCACCCATCACCCTCCTCTGGCCAGGGTCTGCATACTAGAGGAAAAAAATGTTGACTGAAATCAGACCCTGTGTGAATTCAGTACATAGCTCAGGAGGGAACATGTGAGAAGGTGAACTCTTTTGGTGAGTGAGCACACAAGAAGCACAAAGCTGAGGGCTACAACAGCCTTTTCTTGCACCATCTCCCACATCCCAGTATTGCAGCACCAGCCATCATGCAGATGACTGCACGGCTAGATGGGTCCAACCCAGGCCTTCTGAAGGGGAGCACACTTGGGAATTAGGTTCCTTCTTTGTCTGTGATTTCAAAACTGCTCTCACTAATCTTTAGCTCTGTTCTGAACATTTGGCTGCCACACCTGAGTGACAAACTAATCTATGATAAATCCCTGTTAAATAAATGTTATGTTAAGAGCGTTAAGGGTATTTGTACCTTTACTTTTTAAGGGTGCTGACACAAACTCTGGATTTACAGCCTTTCCAAGTGGCATACAGAGGAAGGATTTGACCCCTAGCGTCCCATCTGTTTCCCCATACAGAAGGTTGCTAAGAGTGAAGGATGCATAGACACACAAACCCCACAGTTGCCTGTAACTCAGTGCAGGAATTCAGCAACTCTCCACACGAGCTTCCTGCATGGATTTAAAAGAAGAAAAACAAGAACACCCAATGCCACAGGCAACTATAGAAAAGATTATTCAACCCACATGGAGAAATTAGCGTCCTCAAAAGAAGTAATAAAAACACCTTTTTGCCAAAGGCTGCTTTAAAAAAAAAAATCCTAGTAGGTTAAACAAACAAGGTCTGAAGTCACAGAATCACAGAATCATCTAGGTTGGAAGAGACCTCCAAGAGTCCAACCTCTGACCTAACACTAACAAGTTCTCAGACCCCATCACATCAGACCCAGAAACAATCAGTGTTACCTGGTGCATTTGTCAATTTTCACTTTATCTAATATATTTTGGGGAGATTTAATCTTTGCTCCTTGGCATCATGGAAAGCCAAAGTTGCAGAACACTGTTTAAAACTAAAGGGTCTCTCAGTATTACAGCACGTAATTGAGGCATGGGGGGGAGTTCTCATTACCAGATGCAAGGTTTCAAAATAGCAACTTCCTTTCTTCTCGGTCTGTACTGGCTGAGAAGTCCTCCTGACCACAACCTCCTTTCCCACAAGCTGCAGCAAGCAGGGCTTGTTTATTCATACACATGACAGAGATAAAAGTTCAGACAGATTGAAATCCTCGACCAGTGACTGTAATCCAGTTAGTATAGATTATAAACCCTATTCATTATACACCTGTTAAGTTCTCATCTCCAAGTTTGTGCTTCAGAAAGGATGCAATGCCACATTTTCACATTGCTCAAGAAAAACCATGCAAGGATAAGTTATATCAGACATACATAATCAAACAATGGAGGAAATCAGTATTAGGTTGCTACACAGCAGGAACTGTTTCACCATATCATTGATACAGTGATTTTGATCTGTTTTCTGGTTTGTTTGTTGTTTTTTTTTTGAAATCACCTAACAGATGGACCTATACAATTTTGGAGACTGCCAATGACAACGAACAAGTAAAGACACTTGCCTTTTTTAAAAAATAGTTGACAGATGAGAATCCTGTGCCATCCTGTATATATGTATAAACTTCTCAGTTACAAAAATTTATTCTAGGGTTGATGAGTTACCCTAGCCGACTTGGACTGAAATGTATTGAAGATCAATATTGAAGATCAGCACTCAAAGAAGCACTCACTGAAAAAGCACTGGATAACCATACATAAACAATATCAAACAATACAACACTCAAAATGATTTGCCAACAGTTTAAGGCCAGGTGTGTGTTTGTTTCTTTAAGTAGGCTTTGCATATTTCATTGTCAGACATTAATTATTTTAGTGTCCCTTGCACAAAACAGCTCCAGCAAATATTTCTATTTTGTGCTAAATAAGACTTTTTGTTGGCATGTAGATGGAAAGAGTATACTTACTGCTAGGAAGAGCATGCAGTACATGGAGAATGATGAATGGCCAGAGTAAAACGAGAGTCTGGAAGAAAAGAGATCAGACATTTCATTATTTTTCCATTTGCAACAGTCTACGATGATACTAAGTTATTTTACACAAGTGAACAAGGAAAATGCAAACATCCCCATGCTGTTACTTCAAGGATGCTATCTGTGCACAGAAGTCATCACTAACATCTGACGACAGTTTTTGACCAAAGAGGGCTGATTTCTCTATTGAGAAACTATCCTATTTCAATGTTAAGTTGATTTCGACGTCTGGTAATAACTGCCTGTCTTTTGACTAAAGCTTGACTAGCAAGTGAGCACATCCTCAAAACTAAAAATCAAGCATGTATTAAAGCAGTATATTTGTGTTGTGTTCTTGATAAATACCAGAACTAAGAAAGTGTAAATATCATCAATTTAAAAGTGCCTATCTGATAGTCACAGTATGGTTATGAGAACAAATGGCATACTCACCCAAAATGAATACTCATAAATGAATGTTGAATATTGTTAAATATTGCCTGATAGTGACTGCTCATGTTTAAATGTTTATACTACATATTTGTGAAACATACCACTTCGTACAGACTGACCACTGACACACTGAAGGGGACAGGCAGGAAGACAGTTCACCAGCCAGCCAAGTGCAAAAGATGACACTCCATCCCACATTTATGGAAACAGTTTTATACTCGGTTATTTCATTTAAGAAGTAGCAATATTGCCTCTAACTTCTTCTAAAGGGAGCTTTTAGGCTGAGAGGTGTGGGCAGCGGACAGTGACAGCCCCAGGACACCAAGGAGGGCCTTGACAGGGCTCTCACGTCAGGGGCCACGGGTAATGGCAGAGGCCTGTCTGACAGGGCTCCCAAACCCGAGGCAAACCGTACACAGGACAAACCCCTGCCACTTCTTTGTCAACAAGGGCTGGTAAAATGGAAGGAGGTTTCTGATTCAATCTTCAATCAAGAGATGAAATTATATTTCAACTATTTTTTCCTACCTCATGCAGAGAACCTACAACTGTTTGGCCATTTCACAGGCTTTCCACCAGGCCTCTGACAGGCGTCTGTGTGATTTAGCTGTGTAACCCACTTAAAATCTTACATACACAAACAAGGACAACTTAAAGAGTTTTCATAGCTCCCCTGGTGGCCCTCTGCCACCTCACGACTTCAGGAGCTGAGCCAGCTGGAGAGCCTGGATCAAGGGAAATCCCTGGTGAAGGAAACATCTCTGCTGTTCCCACCAAGAGTAATGATGTGCAGTAAGATAATTGGGTTCAACACTCAACACTAATTGATTGCCTTCTTGAGAGTATTTCAATATCATGCGCAAGGGAAACTCAATTTGCATGCACGGTATTAAGAAACTGCATCAGACAGTGGAAAGAAAAACGCATGCTAAGTGTCCTGTGTAGGCCGGAAGAGTTCTTGGTTTACATTTGGTTTAAAGCACTATCAATAGCCTTCATCTTCAGAGACCCTAAACAAGCCCTCTGAAAAGAGCAAGATGAGTATTTTGTATATGTAGATACCACAGACACTTCCAA
The DNA here is from genome assembly GCF_963932015.1 of Anas acuta. Lineage (NCBI taxonomy): Eukaryota > Metazoa > Chordata > Aves > Anseriformes > Anatidae > Anas > Anas acuta. Next base: position 13,940,781 of record NC_089017.1, read on the forward strand.
TTCAGAAAAACTGTACTGACAGCATTATCTTCAGATGCTTGAAATTCAAATCCAGGTTCTGCAGCAAAACTGCAGTCTCACCATCTCCACTGCAGTAGTCCCTTAACTCCTCACCAGCTAATTTCTGGATAGAAGCCTGCTATGAAATCCTGTATGACAAGAACTTGGAAGCGCTGTCTTTCAGACAGACATGTCTGAGCCACAAAGGAGCACTCAAAAAAAAAAAAAACAAAACCGAATTCCTGAGCCCTGTGCCAATATTTTTATCTTTGGGGCTATCACTTGTCCGTAAGACAAAACTTCCTGCAGCTCCTTAGGGCAACATACTGCCAACTGAAGGCATTCAGAAGGTTGTTGAATGAGAGCAGGAATAAATGCAACTCTTTTCATTCATTTTGGAATCCCTATGCCCTTTTAAATGTGTTATTAGGTATGTCCAAAACCAAGAATGCCAGCAGCTAATGTAACATTAAGAATGTCTTGTTCCAAGTTGAAGATTACAAAATTTAAGTACAGCCTCATTAGGAATAGATAAATATGCTGTGCATGACTTAAAACTTTGTGCTTAGCACATGAAGTATTGCCAGAAATACAACTGGGACAAAATATTGATCCAACTTGTACATTGTGCAATCCCAGTGAAATTTCTTTGTTATTACTGCCATCCCTACACTTCCCTAGACTTTAATTACAAAAACCTTAATATTCTTTCAAATCTTTAAACTGAAACAATGCAAAAGTTTCCTGACTATTCCTCAGCATGATTGCCATGAGCCAGCATTTAAAATTAAATAATTAAAAATAAAATCAGAATTTACTAGTTCCAAGAACACAGGAGTACTAGATCAAATTACATTTGTAAATAAAGTGCTATACGCAGCACTTTATTAAGCCCTACATCTGGCTAATGAAGGAAGGGGCTAATTATCTCAGTGGCAATATCTCAGCCAGCAGCATTACCTACAGGAGCTGCACAGAGCCATGTCCACAAATTTGCTAAGGTCTTTACAATGTTGACAGAAATACAGAAAGGCAAACAAGAAAAGTCTTCCCAAGAGACAGAAACAAGTCAGAGGTGGGAGACAAACACAAACCCCCAACTCTCTCAAAACATTAGAGTTTGGATTTTGACTTGTGAAAGTTGTATTGCATTTTTACCTGCTCCCAAGCAGAGTCACTACCTACTTTCAGCACACAAAATAAACTGCTAACCTTTCTTCATTTAAACAGCTTAACAGTCTGTTTAAATTGCTCTTAAAAGTGTGGCTTCTTATATGCTTGTAAGAACTACTGAAGGTGCAGAAGCATTAAGCAAAGTGCACTTCTCTGCAAGAGTCTGATAGAAGAATGAATAGCCTTCGTGAAGCAAGAGATTAGGAAAGAGTTGGATAAGTACAAGACAATGAAATATTAAACAGCAAGAAGTTAAAAATCTTTTAAAAGATTTAGAAGTGACAGTAAAATGGAATAGCCCAGAAGCAAGGCTATCTTGTGCCACAAAAACATGAGAGAGACTTGGCTATGGGTATTGTCTCAGCTTAACTGTTGGATTTTGTATGGTAATATTTCTGAACAGAAAACAGGATATCCGACAAAACATTATGCCTGTTTCTGTATCATCAACACAAAAACAATCACCCACTGGATTAGCCTGAACAAAACTCTTCTATCCTCAGGTTCTCCAGATTCTTCACATCTGACTCAAAGCTTCCCTTGACATTCACGTTACAGATTTCATTGATCTGGTGGGGAATAAAGTGTCCAACAGAACTGCAGGCCAGCACGTCCATTTCAAGTGTGCCAGACAGCTCTGCACGCTTGGCAGGGAATTATTCCTAGAATTAACACACTAAGGACCTGGTTTAATAAAGTGATAGTCCTACACACAAGCTGAACACTACATTCTTTAAAGACAACCAGCTCTGCATTCAGCAATCAACATGTTTTCACAGACCCCACTCTCTTCTCGAGGTGTCGGACTTCTACGAGAACAAGTTCCAAGGATATCAGTGAGGACTGAAAGTTCTGAGTACTTTGCGCTTCACTGCAAAGAAATGGTCAATTAATTGCACAAGCAAGTCATGTATATTTAACAACATCCACAACTAAGAAGTCAGAAATCCATTTTCAAAAGACGGTACTATTTACAGTTACTCCACCTTCTTCCTTCCCTGCCAGTAGTTAAATCCATACTGAAGTACAGAGCATTACATTCAGAGGAAAGAGCTGCCAGTCTTCCCAATTTTACTGACAAAGGTGTTTCTACTTGAGATTTCTGTTAAGTGTCTCGTACAATTCCCTAATCATACTTGGGGCAGGAAAGCAGAGCCACTCAGCTCTGCTTTAAGTAGAGGCAGATACTAAGCAAACTTTGCCAGCACTGAGGCAAAACATGCCAAGACTAGGTTTGTAAGAAGAAAAATGTGTGATTACCCATCTTCAAAAAGCTGAGCAATTTCACCGTTTTCTTATCTTACACAAATGAAAGTTCCCTGCCTGTCCTACTGACGAAAAACAGAACTAGCAGGTTCGAGGAAGAAATAGGCAGTCCTTCTAATTTGCAATCACCTTCTTCTCTCCCCCACCTCTATTATTCTTTTGCAACAAGCCCTGCAGATAGTGCAAGAGGCAGGTGAAGAAAGTAACCTTTTACTGAGGTCAGGGACAACGTGGAGTGGTTTCACTCAGCTCTGAGTGCCAGGAGACTCGTCTTCACTGAGGTCAAGCAGGCTTTTAGACTCAAACCTCTGCTGGCATAGGGTTCCACTAACCCACCACCCCGGGAACTGGAGAAATATAGCACAACACATGCAAGCAGGCATGGATCTTGTTGTTTTTACAGAGAGATTACACACTGGTGGAACAATCTAATTGGGCAATTTCTAGTTAGCTAGCTGTTCTGCAGCTGTCATTGTGGCTTGTACAGGTGGCTACCAGGAGAATGAACTTTACTGTAAAGATAACCAGTAGAGAAGAAGTTTTATTAGCCTGCTGTTTTTTCTTTTCAAATGAGCAAAAATTCGCCTGCGTCCTGAACTGACTAATATTCTCTCTTCAACATTTCATCCAGGGAGCAAGAAGTTACTCAAACTCCCAACATTTTCACCATGCACAAGCACGTACGCTCTGAATTCAACATTACCAAGTCCAATCTACTGGCATGTGGGAATGGCATTCCATGCTCACATTGCAAAACCACCACAGTTTTCCTGTGTTATGTTTTACTTTGACACTCAGTTTAGCTTAACTTCCAAAGGGAAATTTGGTTTTCCCCTGTATTTCTAGTTTACCTCCTCCAATCAGAAAAAAAAAATGCAACCTTGTTTACTTCTTTCGTAATAATTCTCTCAGGAAAAAGTAAGAGTGAAAACACTGAGTGGGACTCAAACCAGTATTTCTAAAGGCTGGTTTGCTCTCACACGCATCAGATTACAAGCCTCTGTTCAATTAGCCATGTCTGCACAGGTTATCCACATACTTTCCTCACTCAAAGGAGTGTTACCATCATTTTACATAAAGGGAATAAGAACAAAAAAAGAGTAATCCCTGTTAAATCACAGATTTGATTAATGATCCCTCTTTAACAAACTGCTTTGGAAACAAAGCACCTGGAAAGCGTGCAGAACCTTATCTCCAGTCCGCCCCCCACCCCGAAGTTTGTAATCCTCAGCAATTAGGGGGCAAGAAAGCTGTCAGCACTAAGTGGATTTCTTGCAGTACTGCTTGAGCTTTGAGCAACATACAGATACGCTCATGTCCATTTTGAAGTAGTCCCTTTCTATTGATTTGGGCATAGGCTTTGCAAGTCAAAGTTCTGCCAAAGGATAAGATGTGTCTACCTGCTCCATTAGCCATAGCTAAATTACAAAAAAAAAAATCAGCATCACAAACTACACACTTCGATTGCTAATGAACTGAACGGTGATAATAAGTAACTGTACTAACAGATAAAATTTAAGTAAGTATATTTTTCAGGCTGACATTTGTGTCTTCTTAAGCCTAATAATACATTTAATAAACCAGGTCAGGTGCACATGAGATGCAGTGCCTTAGCTTACACGACTAGACCAATACATAGGAAGAGATGCCCTTGGAATAAAAATACAGGCTCTGCCACACAGTGATTCAGTGGAGCACTGTATGCCCAGATCAAACTAACACCAAAACCAGCAGGGACAGCTATTTCTGAGAACTGTAAAGAGCGAGGAGCCATATTTTCAGTTATGAAAATGAATGCTATCCATCACCACGTAGAAGGGCCAAGTCACATCAGGACAAAGAGATGGAAGATCAGAAATCTGATCCGGACTGCAGAATTGCTTCTCAGTTGCTTACAGCAAGTTTATCTTTCAGATCCGGTGCTCCCTGCTGACAATTAATTTCTATTAGAGAGGCAGCTTTTTGTGCTCTCTAGATCAAGTACAGCCCCCTTTCATCATTCACCATGGACCAGCAGCAACTTCTGAAGTTTAGTTATTTAAGAGGTTCACTGACCACCATATTTCAGTGTTTTCCTTCCATGTAACCTTCCCACAAGCGTTAAGTGTGGGTACCCTGATTTAGGCTCCAGCTCTCAGGAGTGGAGGATTATTTGGATAGGACTGGATGCGTTCACAAATCAGCCGTGCTGCATCTTGGCTAACAGTAATGACAAAGGGGTGAGAACCAGTGCTAAAGGGAACAGTTGCATCATTTGATTAATAGCAAAAATGTATCTGGCATCCAGTCCATTCAACCTTTCAACTGCTTCGGTATCCAAACTTCTTCAGAATGTTTTGGCAGGCATCTTTCCAGAAGTGAAACATACTGAATAGGTTCTGATGAAAACTCCTGAACCTTTAAGCTTCCGCGCAGTGACAGTGTAACAGCTCATAGGTTAAAAGCTCTGTAACAGAAATAATCAGATTGCTATACACAACATACCAGTAGTACCCAAGCAAATGTGTAGTTAACAAGTCTGTATAAACTCTAGAGGCATTTCTGATTCATGATGTTATTGGAAACTGCCAGATTAGATAAGTAAACTATTTAGTTATGTTTGAATGAGTAAGTGCATTTTGTTTTTTTTCCACAAAGCTTAGTTTCAAAACAAAGCTTTTATGAAATATTCCAGTATAACATTATTTTAACACACAATAGTGCTTCATCTTAGAAATACCACCAGTACCAAGAGAGAACTATGAAAACTAGGAACAATTGTGTAATAAAGACAGGTTAGTGTGAAGCAAATGTCCAGTCTTTTGGGTTACATTTAACAAAATCCAGAGCAAATCAACTGCAAAGGCTATCTAATGACACAGGAAAAAAAACAATATTGATTAAAATCCAAGCAAGTTATGTCCGATTTTTATTTTATTTTTTAAACAATGAGTTTTAAAGGAGTTTTCCCTACGTAGAAGGGACAGCATACGAAGTTTCCACCTTTATTTTGAAGTTCAACCAAACCTTTATGCAGGCTTAGCCCCATGCCAGCTGTCTGACATGGGTACTTAGCTCCTGGGAACTGCTCTGAGGGAATTAACCACACTCACTGGCACGCATGTGCACTGCCTGTGAAAGGGCTCAAACAGACAACTCTAAACAAAGCTAAAGTAAAATTCCTGGCAAATGATTAGTCAAGGGCACCACCTTGGCAATTGTGCTGAAATAAATTATCGAGGTCAAAACAGTCAGCTCTAATTTCCTAAAGACTTCTTTGAAGATTACATTTTGTTTGCAATGGCAGACTACACATCTTGTTCTGAGTGCAGGCAGCATGACAGCAATATATCAACTGAAGTAGGGAACTGTTTTTTTCCACAGACATCTGAGTTGTGATATAAATCAGTACATTAGTAATACAATTATAGTTATGAACCTTCACAGCTGTGTTATCTGTTACCACAAATGGAGCAAAGTGACAGACTGAAATTAGAGACCTTCAACAATCCTATGGTAAACTGAACTTTATAGAGAAAGCTTTTCTCACACACAGGCATCCCTGCTAGCCTCAAGTCCTCTTTTGAGTCTAACAGAGTTCAGATTGCACAGAGAGCCTTTCAAGTAGCTTGATTAGTGCAGCATGGCTTAATATTTACCACCTAAGGTTCAAAGGTTTTAGTTGCGTGTGTGCGTTCAGTTCAGTGAGCTGAAGAATAAGCCAGCAAGGACAGCTGCTTGGATCTGCACAGTCATCAGGTTTTCCTGTTCCTCCAAACCCAGGACTCTGACCTTACAGATCCCAGCCCATCACCATTCCCTTTTTATTTTTTTTTAAACTGACAAAAATGTTTAGAAGTCAGTAGTTAGAATACCAGGAGAAACTTGAACTGCTCATCTAAAATGCAACAAAAAACACATCCAGAAGAGCTTGGAGTGAGCACAGAAAGCCTGAGCAGGCAGGCTAAGAGCCCTTTAGCACACACCCAGGACAATTACATGTGGGGGTGAACTTCACACCGTACAAGAAGGTGTGCTGATGGGAACTAGTTTAACCAGTGGTAAACCCAGAGAGTACGCCAACAAACTGCACTGCTCACTGCCACCAAGTTTAGCACTGCTGTAAGAGGTGGGGCATTAGCAGCCTAAACAAGCGTGCTGGTGTCCAGTTCATCTTTTAAGTACCTACAACACTGCTCCCTTCCCCCTCTCCTCTATATTCAACCACTCTGTTAAGGGAGAGCGCAGATTTCGGGAACAATTGCTGAAAATAAATGTTTTGTTCTAGTTTGAATAAGTTTCCTGAAAACTAAAAAGAACTCTGAAAAAGCTAACAGGTGCTCAGAACTGCTTTCCAACGAGACTTAAGATTCAACTACAAAAAAAAAAAAGTCTTAGAGCACTTTCAGTATGCACAGCAGAAATATGGCAACAATTCTGTGCAGAATCAGTTCAGCACTGTCCTTACTCATCGACAGATCACCTGCACTACCTTCTGTTTGCACAGAAGCAGAGGTTATGCAAGACACTCTTTATGCATCTGCATATTACACACATGCACTTAGTTGGTTAGTTAGGAACCTGCAACCACAACCTTTTTTTTTTTTTTTTTTTTTTGCTTGAAGGACTAGTCTGTCAAAAGACTGTTTACAATTACATTCTCACAACTTTCCAGCAAAGGAGCTGAATGCCCACTGCCTGTTCCCACAGTTGCAGTGTTTACCAAGGACGAGCAGGTTATGTTTATGCCTTCCCATCTGCAGAAGGGAAGCAACTGTTCCGTATCTCATACCAACAGCATGGCAATGTTTACAGCCCTGGAATGAAGAAAGCAGCTTGGTTTATATGATGACGACAGTGCACTGCCACATGTGTGCAGTACCTCTGCTTTCTCCATTTTTAAGGCTACAAGGAAGAGCAAGTTCCTTGCTGTATGCATCTCTGGCTCTTAAATACTGACCCCTTCATTCTCAGCATTCAGAAATCTGAACCATCTCCTTCTGCAACTCTCAAATTGCTTTGAAATATTATTGCTAATTTCATAAGTTTCAAAAATTTTAAAGTTTTTGAACTGCATTCGAGCAAACTAAGTATGTGTATGTATACATAGATGGGTACATATATAATAAAAAAAAAAAAACTGAGCCCAGCAGTTACCTACGTTTGAAATTCAACCTGGATTTTTCAGATGCAATCCACCAGGACAACAAAGTTTCATCACAAAAGGACACATCTGGCAATTATGAAATCCAGTTCAAAACACATTGAACGCACAAACAAGACAAACCCCCTTTTGCTCCATCTCTCTTTAAGAGAACAGAAATAATCCATCCCAAATGCAGACTGTGTACGGAAAAAGATGACTGGGACACCTCCAAATCTATACCTTAACCAAGAGCTCAGTATATGAGTAAAAGCTAATAAATCAAAGGGCTCAGGAAACCACTCCATGTGTTAGGCCTTCTCCTTTTACAACTCTCCATAAGGTAGGTGCAAAGCTGGAGACACACAAAAGGAAAAGCAAAGTCATGAGAGCATCTCAAATAGGAAGCTTGCTCAGATATTTAGATGCCAGTGATCAACTCTTTCCTAAGAGTGAGGAAAGGTGAAGAGTTGCTGAAGTCTTCTTTTGAGGCTTAATAAGGAATTTAGCGTTAGATACAAAATACCAAACCCAAGACATCTCAGAACCCACTAGTCCGACCAGGCAACTAGCAAACATTTTCAAAGTCCTGTAAGGATCAGAGGCATAGGAACCCAGATGCTTCATATCCAGAAGGGCTTCGCTCAGGGAACTTTTTTGCTCCTTTGCCAGGGAATTTCATCAGCCTCAAAATCTGCTGGAAGAGCAACGTGGCAGGGTACAAGCAACTCAACAGCTTTCTTTTTTTTTTTTGTTTTGACACTGCTGGACAGGCCAAACAAGAAAGGTGCTTTGCTGAATCTATTACTCAGCAGCAAGGCTGAACTAGTTGGACACATCAGCATCACTGCATGCAGCAGCCAGGAGACATTAGGAATGCAGAGACAACCTCACAGCACCAGAACATCCCACGCCCTTGTGCAAGGAAACGAGTAGGAATAGCAAAAGGCCATCCTGATTCAGTGAGCACCATTTAAATTCAGACAGAAAAAAATCACGAGATATAAATGGACTGCCTACCCAGGACAAGTATTGATGCATCACCCAAGCATGCTGCAAAGGAATTCGGAAGGCCAAGGATGGAGCTGAAGTGCTGAATTCAACAGCTAAAATTCAGTAAAAGCTTCAGAAGACAAGGATCCATATTACTTTATAAAGACAGATCTCTAACGTATAATTTAAATGGCAGAGTTTTTCAGCTTTTAAAAGAAGCCAGCACGTTCATTTTCTGAAGTGACAGTACTTTAGGTGAGATTTTACCCTCAGAAAAAAGTTTACACTGTCATTCACAAAAATGGTCCTACTAAAATACGCAAAATAATTTTCTACATCCAAAATACAGAATTGCATTAACTTCATAAACCAGTTGCCAGGTATTCTTCATAGTTTGGGATGATCTCTTAAGCTTCTATTCACTAAATTGATTAGTCCTGTATAGATCTCAGAGATTTTTGTGACCACTCTGGCACAGCAAGCAGATCAGGTACACTGAACAGGTGAGAAAACTGATGAAGTAGAACAAGCATGCCAGTTAGAGGCTCTTTGCTTTCAAAGGTTGTAAATTCAGAGTAACATTAGCAACACTGTTTCACACTCCTTGTTGGTTTTTGGTGTTACAAACGGACTTTTCCTTCTACATTTTTGCAGGAAGCGATTTTTAAAAAACAGTAAATTCAAGGGAAATAAGTATAATTTAAATTTGAAGTTCTAGGGAGACATCATTTACACCGGCTGTAACTAGAACTTACTTTTCTTACCTTCATAGCCTATCATTTTCCCTGTGATCCAATTCAGAAGGCAGAGTAGTAGTACTACATATTTTGTGCTACACCGTTTATTCTTAACACTTTGTGGATAACATGTAAGCCTAAATAGCATCAGATTCAATACACCTGACCTTTCTACAAGGCTTAAATGTGCTGTTTGTGCTGCCAAGTTTAACATGATACACAGGACTGACAGCATAATCTTCAATTAAAATCTAAAAATACTGTAAACTGTATATATAGCGCCTGCTACATTGTTCAAGAATTTAAAATGTCCTTTAGATTGCACACAGCTTTTCGATACCGTAAGTTCTTTGTTTTCTTTGTGTGTGCTTTGTTTCTAAATATATTTGGAGATTTTACTGGCTTGTAGAAAGAAGGGATAAAAAATTGAAAGAAAAGCCCATAGCCACACTAATTTCCCACCTTCCAAAGAGTATTGCAAGAAGCTTTGTGTAAGGTATACATTCTGTCTTTGGGATTGGACACTACATGCAAGAAACAATACCTATTCTTAGCCTAAAGCGATACTCAGTTAAAAGACCAACCTTTTCCATGTTCAGCTGTCCTGATCAAACTTGTCTGCTGGATTCCAGATCCTGTTACCTAGGGGTTACCAATGCTCTTCTGCACAAAGGCAATCAAACTGCAATTACCAGCTCCTGACTGCCAAAAGGCGCCAGAAGCAACCAGTTAACATCTTCACTCAAGGTGTCACTGCAATCTGACAACACAGTTAGAAGGCCACCACCCTGAAGCCACAAAGCACCATACATCTAAGCACAATAACTTCTGAAGTTTCCCTTTTACCCCTAGCAGAAGCCTCAAATTTTTTGCAAGAGCAACCAAGTGTTAAATACACTTAATAATAAAGTAGTTTTTTGTTCTGAGGGTGGTTTTTTGAGGGTTCCATAATTCATATACTAGAAGAAAACAGAAGCACTTTGTGTTCATTACTACACCAGACATTCACGCTTACAAACTCATTTCAGACAGGCTGAACCAGCAAGTACAATAAAATATACTTGAGAGGCCAGTAAAATACTCATCCACATCTCCTGCTGGTGAATATCTGTGGTTTCTATTAACTCCTTCCAATACAAGGAAGCTAACCAGCAGGACGCAAGGACAGTCTGCCACAGACGAGTTAGAGCAGACTGGTTTGAGAAGTGAGCCTTGCAACCAGCAAGGAATGAAGAAGTCATAATCTGTCCTTTGAGTCCTCAATGCGTACTCCTCTGAGGAATTCAGGTATCTTGGAAACCAACTCAAAGCCAGGTAAAAGTAAGTTGTAGCAAGTCAGAAGAGAAGGAAAAATTTGAACAAAAAAGGAAAGCTGCAAAAGAATCCAGAGATATCTGAGAACAGCACAGACTGCTCACTCACTTCCCCCCCATACCATGTTCACAGCCCAGCATACCTACTCCATCCTACCGGGCCTTACTTCACCAGAGTTGAAAAATAAGATGGCCTTTAGGCAAGTCACTGCCTTTACATATCCTAAAGAAAGTACCTGAAAGGCAATTTAGCAGCATTACAGTATATACAGAAATATACAAAGTAATATGATAATTACTAGCTCCAGTGACAGGAGAACAACTTGTTTTTTTCTTTGAGACTTAATTTCCTAAAACATTAAAACAAGCAGTGCCTCCCAATAAAGAGCCAACATGATGCAGTGCCCTCCTCCACAGTGCAATTACATTTAAAAATCCATAAGCCTTACTCATCCAGGTTATGTATGTCATTGACTAAAGAAAATTTTACTGTTTTTGATACCAAAGGGAAAAAAAATCCCCTTCGTATGCCAAGCACCCTATTTAGTTATTCTTTGTAACCTTCTATTTGAATGTAAGTATTAGAAGCTCTGCACATGACTACTGGGAATTAAGCATAGCAATACCTTTAAAAAAGCTTCAGAATACAGCTCTGTATGAATCATTCACTCAGAAAACTGTTGTGAATTAGCTCATACCAGCTTCCTTATCTAGCTTAAATTAAATGCCAGAGAAAGCCTGAAGAAAGGGCTATCCTACAAACAGGTAGGAAAGAACACTGATTTCTAACACTAATAGTTTTCAATTTAACTAGAAATTTTTAAAGTAGCTATTCCCATACGTATTTTAGAGATCCGGAACTACTATATACTTTCATGCAATATATCTCAACTCTTATGTGCAGCTTTCAACAAATACGAATGAGATTTACGAAGCACACAACTGTTATTGTGATCCTCAGCTTGGTTTAACTGCCGGTAGTACTGGAAGTGCAAATACACTACAAAAGTTGTCAAGGAGAAGCTAAAGCTATCTAAAGTTGAAGAGGACTTTTCAGAGTAAACAAGATACTGAAATCAACAAGAATTAACTTAATCAGGTTCAGGTTTGAGAGGAAAACCTTACTGAAACTCACCAAAATCCATTGCTACTTTACCAGTGTAAACAACCAAGCAAAAGTCCATTGCTTTACTTTCACACTAACACACACACAGAGGAAATATTTTATAGTTGGAGTTCAGGGGATCAAAGAAGGACAGAATAGAACAGCCCAAGATGCATATTTTAAGCACACCATGGATTTTTCACCCTGGAAGTGGTTTTCCTGGTACCATTTAAGGAAGAAACAGTAAATAAAGATTAGATATGTCTTTGGCTGTATAACTGAGCATGAATCTCTGAAAATATTCCAGAACTACCTCAAGCTCTGTCACAACCCAGGAATACTCAGTTCAGAACCTATGATTTTGCATGTGACGTTTGCCTTGTCTTCACTCTCTCCGTACTTCTAATTGCATGTTTATTTTATGCAAATGTGAAGGCAAATGGTAGTTAACTCTACCTCTAATAACACCTAATTGATACAGAAATTCACCTTTCAGTTACCGCTCAAGAGCTTATCAATGTCCTCCAAATTCTTGGGAAACTCATTGCCAAGCTCCCTTTACCTTTGGTGGCTTATCAACCCTCAGGTGTGAGAGCGCCTGCCTGCAGAACACAAACCACTCTCAGAGGTCAGGCCCAATTTCTTTGGGAAACAGCAAGTGAACTATTTTGTTGCTGCATCTTTCTGGACACTGCTGGTGCTCCTGAGTACAAATACGAGATTAGTCTCACAGCCCATAATCCTATCATATCATAAGCCAGCGTTACACAGAACAGCAAAATTACAACCTTAAACCAGCTCCCAGAAGTGATGAACAGCATAACAGGGAGCTTAGACAGCAGGTAAGGTGTTACCCAAGAATTCTGGCAACAAGCACAGCTGCAAGGGCAAGCACATCATTATTGTGACCAGCAACCATTAAACTAATGTAACACTTATACTAAGTTTGCTCTAAAAAGCTCTGGTCGGACCTGTTATGTCTTGTGCATTCCCCCCACCCAACAGGGGGACAGAGAAGAGAACTGAAAAAAAAAAAAAAGGTAAGAACTTGTAGGTTGAGATAAAGACGGTGTAATAGGCCAGAAAATGAAGGGAAACAAATATAATAAAGACTGCTACTAATAACAACAATAACAGAATACACAAAGCAAGTGATGCACAATGAAACTGCTCACCAGCCACCAACCAGTGCCCTGCCTGTCCCAGAGCAGCAGCACCCCCCAGCCAGCTCCTCCCAGTTCAGATGGCATCATGCTTAGCAATAAGGCATGGGACATCCCTCTGGCCAGCTGTCCTGGCTGTGTCCTCTCCCAGCTCCTGGGGCACCCCAGCCCCCTCACTGGCAGGGCAGCACGAGGAGCTGAAACATCCTGGGCTCTGTGTGACACTGCTCTGCAACAGCTAACACATCTGTGTGTTATCAGGGTTATTCTCATCCCAAATCCAAAATGCTGCACCATAGCAATGACTAGGAAGAAAATTAACTCTATCCCAGACAAAAATCAGGACAGCACCTCATCTAGGATCACATTACACAAGACCTTAGTCTCCTCTAAGAAGTTAAGGTGTTCCTAAAACAATGGACAATCCTCCCCCTAAATCATGAAAAAATATCTCAGCACCATTTCAGGCATTACTATCAGTTAATGTTGTCTCCTTTTATGCTTTACATTTGAGAGTCCTTTCAGACTCATGCAGAAATTATACTGAAGACTCACACCTCTAGCAAAGTTGATTTTTGACCCCACTGGTTTGTCAATGCCATTCTGTTCCACAAACACCTGAGAAAGTACAGCTTAAGAGACCCATTTTGTGCAAAAACTTAGACAAGTACCTTCTTGCTTTTTGCACAATAGAAGAATAAAACGAAATAGCACATTTAGTGAGTTGAAGTGAAAAAGTTAACAACGTTTTATACCTACAAAACCAGCTCAGATTGAGAGGATCAAAAGAATGTAGCTTTGTGATATTCCAACAGTGTGTAATATTCAAAGACTTCCCCTCCTTGCCACAATACTATATGCAATGTAAAAGTAATTTATAAATGCATGTAGGGGTAAATAGATCTTTATCTTCTTTTAATCTCAAAAGAATTCATTTCTGGCAATTAATTCTACTAACTTACTGCATAAAATTTGCGAAGCTGACAAAATACCAAGACAAAAATACCAAACCACACATCCTGCCAAGATCTTGCTTCATTTCTAATCAGGCTTGACTTTGCTAGTAAATTAAGTGCTAACAAAGGACTAAGGTTTGTTGCAGGCTCGTTTGTTGGTTTGTGGGTGGTTTTTTTTTAGTGCTCTTGTTTCAGAGAGGTGGGGCAAGGAGTCGGAGAAACACGCTATTTAGAAATTCTTCGCTTGATATACTTAACAAAAATTCTGCTTTTTAATCTGACTTCTTCCAAGCTGAGGCTGACAGTCACACAGGAAGTGGCCACTACAAGTTCTATTTCCTGGAACTGAAATTCGGAAGATATATCTTATTAGTGGATATTCTTAACTCTGTGGGGCTACTCACAGGCAAGAGAAGTTCATGCAGCGATCAGTGTCTAGAGTAGCTCAGAGTAAATAAATGAAGCCTTCTGAGCACAAACAAGGCCATTAATAATAATAAAAAAGCTGTGCATGAAGCATACTCTTCTACTTAAAACTCCCACTGGACAACCCCTGATTTGTCTACGTAGTACCTGTATGAAGTTCTGCTCATTTTAAGATTACTTACTATTCTGCCTCACTACTTATTCTGGTGCACTTTCTCCTGTGTTACCAACAGCTCTCTGAAACAAGCTGCTCCTGAAACCTTTAAGCACCTACTGTGCATGGCTTGAAACTACACCTGGTCCTTAGACTAAATCAACACGCAGCATGTTCCTATGGCTGCTACTGAAGAATAATACTGCTAAGAATATCGTGTATGCTACTGGAAGATCCGTAGCGGACATGCTACAGAAGTTATTCTGAACCTGCTTTAGCATTTCCAACAGTACTCAAACATTGTTGTTTATACCAGTCATAAATGTGAGGTGTGTCAGATGCTTCCCCCTTTTTAGTTCAATTTCAGCAAGGTAACAAAGAAACATCAGTTAAGTATTAAAGGAAGTGAAGTGACTAATAATGATAAAACTGAATTGATCTATTCCTTTAACAGTCCTCCATATTTTCTAAATGGATATACTCAATTTTGATTAGCTTCCATCCTAAGCCTGAACTATTTTTCCTTGCTATTCCACACTCTTTCTTGAAGGAGATTTCAAGTTCTTCTCCTCGCTAGGTTCTGCGGACATTTTAGAAACAGAAGCCAGACAAAGTTGTGTGCATCTCCCATTTCTGTTAGAAAATGGAACTAAGTATGTAGTAATTTACACATTCTTCTGTATTTCAATAAAACTGATTTCCACAAAGTAGAAAAAGATTCTAGTGTCAAACCCTGGTTTTGTGAATTCATCACAAGTTTACCCTAGCAGAAGCACAAAGCATGCAGCAGACTCCAAACCCACCACCCCAAGGCTTTCCAGGCTAAGCAACGTGTCTCACAGCCGGGTCTACGAGGTTGTTAGTCACTCACCTTCCCTCATTGATTTTTGCCTTTTCTCCTTGGCAAGGGAAGTTCTCAATGTAACCCAGACTGCAGTTGATCCGCGTCCAGTCAGGCTGGCACACAGCGAGGAAGTGAGGGCGCAGTCTGCCTATGGCATACTTGGCAATGTCCGTCAGCGACTGGCTAGCAGCTGCTCCAAAAATGAAGGTCCCAATGGCTTTGTAAATAGTGGCTATGTAGTTATTTCTGACAAATGAATTTGAGTGCAAATTGTTATAAAAGACAGAGAGAGTCTCTCCTAGGATTATCTGAAAGAAAAAGAAGGACAACAGTTAAAGGAAGACAGTGACTTGAGAGAAAAAGATTACTCTTGTTACTACTTCATTATGTAGTTTCAAAAAAAAATTGATTTGGCTCCAGAATTAATTTTCCCAGGAATTGGTAGTAACCATTCATAAAGCTTTAAAAAACATTTTTATACGAAGTTAAAAGAACATTTTGCCTTACCCTGCTTTATGCTGAGCTTTATACAAATATGCTGATTGTTAACATTTACTAAAACAAAGCCTTCTCAGAGGAAGATTCAACCATACTATTTAACATGGCTCTGATCAGAAACATTTCCTCTAGCTTTATGTTTTATCCTACACTGAGTCTTCTTTAGCTGTTTCCACTAGGCTTTGGCTTTTTTTTTTTTCCTGTCAGAAAGTTTGGTGTTTTTTTTGGTGAAGCCAGAAACTATTCTGAAGGATCAAAATTTGATTTCTAGATGTGAAAGGCCAGTTATTTAAGCAAAGAAACCTCTATATCTCAAGAAAATGTTATCTTTAGGGGAGAAAAAAGTTAATGACAAATATTACCAAGGGCTTTCAAGGTATAAGCATCACAAATATATTGTGTTGATAAGAAAATAGATATAATTTTATTTTTCAATAACTTCTGTCTTTTGCAGAAAGCATATTTTTCTTAAACTAAGTGTACAAAACTTCAGCCTCACTTGATAGAGTTAATGCTCCACACCAGAGAGGCTGGGCATGAGCCAGCCAGTCCCACTGGATACAGAAGGGCTCTCCTCATACAGGTGATAAAATGGAAGCAAGGCTGCATGCAGTTAGGCAGGTATCATTAGAAATCCTATAAGGATTAAATGATGGCTCCATCTGTCACTTGAGAGAGTGACATGTCCACAACCCCAGAGAGGCAGAGCTTGAGCGAATAAGGCTGTCGTTAGACACTGGCACCTGGGCAAACGAGGCAGCTGTTAGTAGCTTTGCACACTTCAGGCAGGCAGACAAGCCAATGAGGGTATGACACTGATAGCTTTTGGGTTCTGCACGCTACCAAAACATGGACTGAAACACAGAAACGATGGAACATGGACTAAAGCTGAAGTTACATTTCAAGCACAGCAGAAATCAAAGCTCTCAGACAGAACCTACCCATCCCACAGGGTGTCCTCTTAGCAAGGATAGCTGAAATGAAGTGTCACAGCCATGACCATGTATTGACTAGTAAAGAACTAATCCCTTTTAAAGATCATGGCTGAAAAAGTTGGAAGGCCACTCATCCCAGCTGAGGCGATTAAAGAAACAAGTTATGTCAGTGGTATCTGGGCTCAGAGCATTTGTCTTCAGTCATCTGTATAGGCATTAAGACACCAATGTTTGCTTCTACCATCTGACTTGAAATAAGCTAGATGGACCTCAGCTGTTATCCAGCATGGCTGCTCCTTGGCAATACTGACTGCCTGGTTTGAGCATAAACATGTAAAATAAAGGGGAGGATGATTTAAAAAATCTGCTGCATTTATGTTCTAAAGCACAGTTTTTCCAATAAAAGGAAACAAAGTAAGTCAGTTCTGGTTTCCAACCCCACACTTCTACAGGTAAGGATAAAAAATTCACTTCAAGAGCACACGTAAGCTACAGGTTGACCTATATGTTGGAACCTCGATAAAAATCCATACCTACAGTATCTATACAAGAGACTCAGACTGCTATATTTCCTGCTTTTAATCCATTAGCCCAGAAAAACAGCCAGCTGACATTCTGCTTTAGCTGCTCATTATCCTGCTCTAATTTCTGACATATTCCTGGATAAGGAGTTAAACACCTAACAATCTTGTTTGGCATAAAAAGTTTCAACACTGCTGAAATTGTAGCTACCGTCAAATTTGATGTCACCCAGCACAAAGGCATGAGTGGAATCTGAAGTTTTTTGGTAGATCTGGACAGAGACGAAGCCCCTGTTGAGGGGCCATTGCGGGAATTAAGTACAGTCCCACAAGACATAAAACAAAAAGTAACTGGTAAGATCCAGCTTTCCACTCCACCCATGCCCAATGGCATGGTCCTGCCACTTCTTGCATGAGCTGTGAGGAGAAGGTAAGGGGGTGACAGTCCCCTTCCCCACAGGGCAGAGCCGAACCACATTAGGTGCAGCAAAATGAAACCTAGCATTAACTCAGACAGCTGGACACTGTTTTATTCTCACCTTCAGAGTAAGTTCAGGAAAAAAAATTCCCTAGCTCCTTATTCTTTGTGTTCTAAAGCTATGGTTGTGCTACGTTCTGATTTGAAGTCATAATATTATGTTTTGTCTTATTCCAGAACTTTTTACCTCCAGTGTATTTCCAGTGGCTCTGTGGCAAATAGAAATATTTACTTTATAGGTTATGATAACTTGCCTCCTGAGCAGTAGCTCCCAAAAGAGGAAAGCTTTAAACAGACATTTAACACACGAGTCTTATTCTTAACCCATAAAAGCTCTCTTCATTCCCATATCTTACAAACTGTAGAATTAAGTCACCTAAAAACCAAAATATGCCACTATAGTTCAATGGTGTTCTTTTCCTGTTCTTCACTTATATTTGTTTGGCTTCAAATGAAAACTTTTTAGTTATCCTTACCAGAAAACCATTTCTCCTGCCTTAGCAGCAAAGCTAAGGGCATTAAAGTTTGAGAAATCCTATAGAAAAATGTTTTAGAAATCTGTATTACAGACTGCCCCTCCTTCCCACCCCCATTGAAATCAAAATGCAATGAAAAAAAAAAGTTTAACTTACAACAATTATACTGAAAGGAACAATTATTCCTGCTAACAACTTATAAGAAATGGTGTCCTCTTTGTATGGATACTGGATGGATTCGTCACTACAGAAAAATCCTCTCTGGAAGGGGATACGTCTTGAATTGAGAATTGCAAAAGGCAAGCCAGCTAGCAAAAAGGAATAAAAAATACATTACAAAAGCAACATTTAAACTCTGGTGATTATTACACCCCCGCATTTCCAAGGAGCAGTGCATGAAGAGGAAGGGACATGCAGCAGGTCGGAAGGCTGTGTGCTCTGCCCCAGGGCTGCCTCCTCCCGCGAGAGGCTGCTGAGCCACGTGCACAGGTTTGAGGAAGGAGAGAGAGGACAGGATTTCTTTCACGTTCATGGCACACGAATCATGAAAGTATGCCGAAACCATGACTGAGTGAACAGTTGAGTGACAGCCACCGAGTGGCTCAATTTGCTGCTGCTGCCACAATTACCCACTCCTCCTTTACGTTGCAGTGAGCAGCAGCTGCCCCTTCACGCCTTCCCTGGCCAGCTTCAGAAAGCAGGAGAGCAGAAACTGCATTTCGTGAAAGCAGAAGAGGGGTGCTCCTTGGGGAGTGCAAGTGCAGAGGGAGTTTTCAGGAAGGAGCAGGGGAAGGATGACAAGGTGAGCATGCAGCCTCCTCACTCCAGGCACACTGGTTAGGCCCCAGGAACAACGTGGTCACTGCACACACCCAACAGCCTTGGGGCTTGGAGGTTTCGTTCCTGTTTTCCATCAAAAGGAGTTTCTGTCATCTTAAGGACAAGATGAAGGCACACCACGGACTGTGCACCAGGAGACCTGCAACACTAATTGAGGCTAGGCATTTGAACGGCAGAGTTTAAGAGACGTTCCCAAGAGGATACAAACTCTTACCAAGGCATTTTTAAACCCTGATCCTCTGTCTGTGGCTCAAAGATTGCAGGCACTGCTCCTACAGGGATGAATAACCTCAGAAGAACATGACTGTATGGAAGAAGAGAAATGGCAGACCACCAAGAACCTTCAGTAAGTCTTCAACTTCGGGATTTACAAGCTGAAGAGAACTTGATTTTGTGCTCGAAATTCAGTAGCATCATACAAAATGCATACCAGGTGAGAGCTGGACAAAGAAAAAGTCATTTTGGGGAAGACCCTACTCCTTATATACCAATTAGGGATCACAAGGATGAAAGACGGGCTCCGTCCTGCCTACAGGAGAGATGCCACCGTGATCACACTTCCCTCCTCAGGATCTTTGTGTCAGGGCACAGCCCAGCTACCTCTTCCCACGTACATACCAGCCACCCCCAGGTAAGTGTCTACAAACAAAGATAATATAGAAAGGACAGAGAAGATGACATCGGGAAGAAAAAATATCAAATGCTGCAAAAAATTAGGGAGTAGGGAAGGAATGGAGCTCAGAGTTATAGCCAAACTTCACAAAAGTGAAAGAGAAAACACTGGATACTTCTCAAACTCCTTCGCCCTTTAACCTCCACTCAGGAAGCCCTACAAACAAAGTCCAACTCATGGTCCAGACACAGATGAGGAACACGGTGGTTACGCCAATGTTTCGCTACAGCTTTTGCTGTTTACGTCACGGAGAAGTGACTTTTAAACAAATGCTTCAGTTTCAAAACTGAGAGGGAAGAATGAATGACAAGCCAGTGACTCATGAGGTGAAAACTTCCTCGAGGCAACCTGAGAGTGACGCAGTGCTGGGACACAGCTGAGTAGCTCGGGGCTTGTTGCAGTGCCCATCACTCAGAATCAAACACACCCTGCACTGCTGCAGTTACACAAATCCAAGCTTCCTACCACTTCCAGGGAGGAGAAAAGCCCTGCCATTGTGAAGAGGGGTTGTTTCCAGATCCATGCCAGGGGGACTACAACTGATCTGGCTCTGGAAGCCATCCAGGCACACCAACCGAGCAGAGGAGGGACAGCAGGACAGGCTGAGAGCCAAGCCAGAGCCTCTCCAAAACACTGAGCCATTCAGACAGCAGCCAGCACGCTGCCCGGGAGCTGGGCTGTGCAGGACGGTGCAAAAGCAGCCTTTCTACCAGGGAAAGAAAAAGAAAACATAACAAAACAACAAAAAATACTAGTGTTCCTTGATCCTAATAGCAAAGATAGCAGGGATTTGGCCCTGCCTTCCTCCGTGGTGGTGTTACAGCAGCACGCCTGCACATCAGCTGCAGATCACTGTTTAGCTCCCCTGTGCGAGGGAGGAGGCAGAAGTAGCGTGCAGCCACGAGGGAAGGTGCTGCTTGTCAACACGAGGCCATGATGCATTTCCAACACCATTTATTCCATAGAAGTATGATGGAACAAAGGATGTTTTTGCCCTGGACACACACTAACAAAAAGATTCAAGACTTCTTTAGATCTCAAGGTTAAAAATGAGAACTGATTAAATGGACTGATGAAATAAGACTGATTTTTTACAGGATTTACTCTTTCAAAGTTGGTAGTTTCCAATCATCCCTGTAAAGCAGTCACTCACACAATTAAGCTCAGCCTAAGAACACAAATCACAGCATCCCAGAATTGCTGAGGCTGGCAGGGGCCTTTGGGTCCATTCAGCCTAACCTCTGCTCAAGCAGGGACACCCAGAGCAGGTTGCCCAGGACCACGTCCAGGCAGCTACCAAAACCCAAAGTCTCTGCTCTCCTAGGCGTTGTCACTGGCATGTCACCAGCTGTGTATCATCCCTTTTAAAGACCTGCTTTATGATTAATGGCATGAAGGTGGCTTCATCCCCACTTCCTCCTACCCCCACCTTACTGCTCCAAATGTTCATGGCTGGAAAGGAGGCAAGTTTCTGGAGGGCTCAGGTTATGTTTCAAAAATGTTTTTTTCTTGCAAAGAGAAGTTGTTTGAAATGTGTGCTCACTCTTCAGCAATACTGAGATTCTGCTCTGATTAGTCTGTAATTGCTTGCAGCACTGTCCTGTATCAAGAGCATGCAAACAGAATAGTTAAATAAACAACAAACTTGGTGTTTGCTTTGCATTTTAAGCTACTAGGAACCAGCTAAAATAAATTAGACTGCCCTCTTTCACAGCTTCTCTCCATCACTCAAGTGCTGAGGTGCATCTTCATCTGTCTGATGTTCCACTGCTCGTCTTTGTTAGACCAAGAGTCGCGTAATAAAGCGATGAAGAGCATGGTAAAGGAACTCACATTTCACCCTAGCACTCAGAACATCTCCCCAGGCTTAAGAGAGAGAAGGATTCTGATCTTCCTGAGCTATAATCCTTCAGGCAGTATTACTGAGACAACGTATGAAGTATTACGTAGTCATTTGTGTCCAGCAGTGGACTACTGACAGACCAGCACTAGGTATGAAAGCATATGATGGGTTGCTCCATGGAGCTTTGAGGAAAGTACTACACCTACACCTGAAGGCCACCGAGTATGGGGAAGAACATCCATTAATTATGGGAGTCACAGACAGTTTCCTGAAGTCATAACCAGCAACGCTCCAATAAGAAAGCCAGTAGCTTTGAGTCAGAAAGCACGATTTCATTGAGACAGTCTTTAAAAGTTTGATATTTACCTACAATTAATCCAAAGAGCTATGCTGTGTAACATAACACTGTTAAAAATTGTATACAGTTTGTTACACATAGTATTTTTTTTTCCATTTTCTTCCAATTGTAACTGATTAAAGAAACAATTGCAACAGACTTTTCTCCTTGTTCTGAGCATGTCTCAGTGCTGAAAGGAGACATGTTCCATTAAAAGCTGGCACAGAAGTTTTAGTTTCCAAAAGCCAGCTTACTGGCAGTTTTATCAGATTGATCTAATACTATCAAACCGAAACCTTCAGTCAACAGAACTACATTTGCAATTTACCATTTGCACAGTCCAAGGCAGTTGCTAATCAGTAACCAAAAAGACATCAAGAGCCAGTAAAGCACTCTCCCGGGGTCTACAGCTACCCCCTCAAAACACGCTCCATACAGCAGGTTTAATTTACTTCTTTTAAATACACATTGATTGGTTTCACTGTTAGCTGGTTTAGAGGGGAAGGGAGCAAAGGAGAAGTCAGACTAGGGAGACAACAGCAACCCCTGTTTCTGGCAAGCAAAACCATTAAGAAAATGCACCATAACTGAGGGTTTTGCTGTTTTAAGTGACTGAGTTTGTTTAGAAAAATAAACAAATCCCACATAAACAAGCCTGACACTTAGATTGAAATCCTTTCAAACATAGACCTTTAGTACTTCTGCAGTGTAAGTACACATCCCTCCAAGATAAAAGACAGAGAAATACATAGTTCAGCTTTCATACAAACACAAAAATACAAGCAACACAACTGGCATAATGTCTGAACAAGGTGAAGCCTCTCACTGTAATAAGCACAAAGTTAGTTAGCCCTATATTTGTAATAGACTTTTTTTTTTTAAAACCCTGAAAGATACCATCATTTCAGAGGACAGGCATAAGAAAAATTAACAGAATTTTAGACCTGTTGCAGGATAAGCCTACCCAGACATGAGATTTATCCACCTGGAAGTATCAAGGTTATTTCTCAAGGAATAGTAGTAAAAATTCAGCAGCAAATCACTGGGCAGTACGGGTGAATGCTACATCTTGCACAATCACGCTGCCACACTATGTTAAAAGAAAAGCCCTGCTTTTTCTACAAATATCCATTTCCCCCTAACCAAGCTTCAAAGTGCAGAGTCTGGCAAACAAACAGGAGAATTACTAAAAACCAGCTGGACTCAGTTTTAGACGAAAGTAAGAAAAGTAATCGGATTTGTCTCTTTAGTA
The DNA here is from genome assembly GCF_963932015.1 of Anas acuta. NCBI lineage: Eukaryota > Metazoa > Chordata > Aves > Anseriformes > Anatidae > Anas > Anas acuta. Next base: position 13,963,886 of record NC_089017.1, read on the forward strand.
AGAAGTAGAGATGGCAAAGGGTCATTAAAGGCTCTCTACTGAGTACTTCTCAGATGACAATACCAAAAAAGCATCCCTGATGTGGACTTGTAAAGGTTTACAAGTCAACTGCAGCAGGGTGAAGAAATTGCCTAAAGGGAAAACGACAAAAGGTATGTTAAGACAAACTATAAGGTTGGGAGAAGGTTACTGGCAGGGTAATCTCAGGGATCAAGTCATGGAGCTAGCACTACGCAGTGTATAATTCATTAATGATTCTGGCATAACTAGCAGATGTACTGCTGACAAAGCTGGCAACTCTTTGACACAGAAGAAGATCAAGGTCATCCAGTTTTGCCTGCAAAACCACTTTAAGGGCAAGAGAGATGGAGATTTATCCATTAATGAGTTCAGAGTAATGCACTTGGAGGTTAAGCTACTCAGATGAGCTTGTCATTTCAGCGTACAAGAGGGGGGAAATTGTTTCCTATGTCTGCTGTACATCAACAGAGCAGCCATTAGACAAGGCTTTTCCAAAGCACTTCTTCATGGAGCTAAAAGCTGACCATTACCATGCAGGCTGAAAGAACATCACACTAGGATTGCATAGGGTTATTATCCCTCCTACTCTCCTCAGGAGGGACATCACTTTACATTCATCTACACTGTATGTCAGTAGCCAGATATATTGCTGTCCTGTCTTGACCCCTCAGGTTTTCTGCATAATATTTTGGTGAGAAGATCATTTGAATCTATAGAAAAAAAAGTTTTGTTGGTTGGTTTACGTTGTTTTATTTTTTAAATGCTGCTTTGTTGTCTGAGAACTTCATCTTCCTAGTCTAATTTCCAATTATTAATTGATCAACTACTGATAGAGACCTCCTTAATTCTAGAAGAAGAGAGGATTAATAGGATTATAGAGGAATTATTAAGAGGAATAATAGGATTAGGAGAACAGGTGGTTGACACCAGGAAACAGTGAATACAGCTGAGAGAACAGCAGACAGCAAAGCCATCACCACTTTCAACCTATTAGCTAATGTCAACTTCATTAGAACTGCTTTAAACTAGGGAAGACCTAGGTTTCCAATGGAAAAGCATAAGTGGTATTTTGAGATTAAGTCCTCTTACACCAGAAATTCAAGACAGTCAAGGCAGAAGCCAAGTTAATGCTTCTCCTGTATGTTCTGTAGAGACCTGCTACTACGTTCATCAGCAAAAACATTCATAGTATTCATTTGTACAACACTAGAAAACATGCCTGGAAACATTCCTTTTACAATAACTTAACTGAAACTTCCAAGACTTTGTTATTACCCCATGTAGCTACCTGCATTCTGTGCAGGCTGCTACTGGTGTCTCACAGCTCCTTACAGACAAGTTAGATTTTTGCTTCTCTTTTTCAGTTTTATAACAGCTCCACTTTCCATTTATGTAAAGAACTTTAAAGTTCATGAGAGCACCTAGGAAGAGCCATCAATCTTTGGTTCACCACGAGCAACTGCTGCTTTTTGTCAATCAATTTTAGCCAGAAAAAAAGCTGCATAAGCAATTTACTGCCTAGGGCACAGCAAATGAAGGTGTGAGCAGGTGAGCCAGAGGACAGAAGACAGACTGCTTGTTATTTAAAGTAATTTAAGCAGAAGTCTCAACTCTCTCTCCCTACATCTCCCCCTATTCCTTTTCACTCTTTCATATACTTTGTCAGCTAAAACCTTCAAGAACAGCTCAAACACACTGACAGCTTGGTCTTCTCGTAGTTGTGACCAAACTTCACCTACAAGTTTAAAAACCCTTGCCTGAAGCTCTGTCTACTATTAGGCTGCCAATTATTTTACTCTGGTTCTTACATGGCACCTTCATCACTGTATTAATAATTGCATCTGAAGGATTGAGAAAAGAAGTACAACCCCAAGTCTACACACTTAATAGGCAAGCTGCCACAATTTAAGATTTGCATCTGGTACAGGTGACTCATTCAAGCACAGAATGTGCTTGGTGCTCCTCTGCTATTGTTGCATCCAACTGCTCTGCAGGGCAGCCGTGCAACAGAAGGGGCCGAAGCTGGTGCAGAGGCTCAGAAGTGGCAGGTGTTGCATCCAATCTCACTCAAGGATGACTGATCTTTTAATTAAAGTACATCACCCTACACATTACCCCTTCACACAGAGTTATTATGCTAGGTTTAAGCAGAGTATTCCTCAGAATAAGCATGGTTTCAAAGACAATAGTCATCTGGAGTATAGGAGGTGAACAGTTAGTGTCAAGCAGAACTCATAGAATATGAAATTCATCAGCACTGCCCGAAAAGGTTTCCAGTGCAATGGAAACTATGAGAGTAACACATTTTCCTATTTGAAAGGTTTCCTATAGTAGAGAAACTCTTGTTTAATAAATAATAAATCTATCAGTTTTAATAACTAGAGACCTAAAAATGAGAAAAGGGATGCTAATGTGCGCTCTAGTGTCAAAACGAAATTTAATTTCAATCAGTTGCAAAAGTATCAGCAGTGGGCCATAAAAAAAGTTATGACAGCAAAAAATGAAACACGTATCTCTACCAATCTGAGTCTTACAATGGCTTAATTTCAGTTCCCTGCTTTATCAATCTTTACCACAGTTGTAACTACATTTGTCCCTTGAGAAACATGAGTTAGCCCAGTAAGTGCTTATATCATTAATCAAATAGGAACTCTCAATTGAAGTTTCACTGCAAAATGGATCCCTTTCACAAACACAGAAAAGTTTCACTTCTTTTGTCAGAAAATAAATCGATAGGTGGCCTCCAAAGTATTGTGCCTTTGTAGGAAGGAAAACTGACAGCCAGATACTGTTGCATATGGTGGAAGGACATGTTTCTGAAAACATTAAGTCTAATTGGTCAAAGAAACAAAACTAAGTGGCTTCCTTTTGGGAAGGCTTTGTGATATTGAAGACAGCAACATCTGCCAAACCAAACAAAGACTTTGTTCTGTTTTATGAAGTAAAAGACAAAGTGATGTGGCAGGGGGCATTGGAGTTAGGTGATCTTTAAGGTCCCTTCCAATCCAAACCGTTCTGTGACACAACTTGAGTATACGTCTTCAAGGAGGATAAATTGAGTTCCACAGACCCACGACATTCCTTTCACTCAAAGGAAGGAGTCCCAAGCAGCGGATTTAAGAAAAGCTGCATAAGTGCCCCTGAAGGCAGTGGGTCTAAGAATGAGGACTGGGGGAAGAGGAAATTAATTTGTAGGTCAGGTCACCAGAAAAGACCAACTGAATGGAGCACATGCAAATGGGCATGGCTAGAGTTTGCCACAAGAGAGACATTGACACACTTTGTCATTGTTCCTTCTTCATAAAACTAGACTTCTTAACAATGGAATATCTATGCCCTACTCATTATTGTACATTTGGTGGTTTTTTTGGTTGTTGGGTTGCATGCACACACCTTTGAAGTTATTTTATGTTCCACTACAGGCCTATCCTACCAACTGAAACAGACAAGACCTTTCATTATTATTATGCAGGGAAGATGTTGAGGCCATTTCTTACTGGATTCTGAAGATAAGCGATCTTTTAGTGCAGCAAGGAACATACTCATAATATTTCAAGCATTTCTGCTTAGATTTTATGAGGCTTTGGTGGCTAAAGACTAAATAACTGGATCAGGGATACCTCCACATTGTTGAGTGCTAGAGGGAAGGCCTATAACCACTTTACTCCTCGATTAACCATTCATTTTTCACATTTCAGATATGTTTCCCTTTACTTCCCTCAACTTCTCACCACAAGTTCTTCTTTCTTGTAATGAGACAAAGCTGAGGTTAAGTCCAATGCAGGAACAAGAGTCTGATGTGAGAACAAAGTTTGCACAAAAGACCTATTTATGAACTCTTCGCACAGTACTAGACCCTACTTTTAGCATCAACTCCTTTATTAAAAAGCCTGGACCTTCCACAAGACTCTTATCTCAAGATAACATTTGGACTAGATGTGAGATAATGAGAACTATTGTTCAATAAGCTCTCATGAACCAGCTTTGACCCTGTTGAAGGTATTGATTCAAAACATACCACTTCCAAAAACTTTAGCTGCTCTGAAAACAGGTCTCAAGCCTCCATTGAAACAGTCCGGAGCAAGAATCAGTCTGGATATCTGATTCTCCTGTTCTCTGCCTTGTCAACTTTTTCACAGAATCACAGAATTTCTAGGTTGGAACAGACCTCAAGATCATCGAGTCCAACCTCTGACCTAACACTGAGTCCCCACTAAACCATATCCCTAAGCTCTACATCTAAACATCTTTTGAAGACTTCCAGGGATGGTGACTCCACCACCTCCCTGGGCAGCCTGTTCCAGTGCCTAACAACCCTTTCAGTAAAGAAGTTCTTCCTAACATCTAACCTAAAACTCCCCTGGCGCAACTTTAGCCCATTCCCCCTTGTCCTGTCACCAGGCACATGGGAGAACAGGCCATCCTTCCATTCTGACTAAAAGCAATATTGAAGTTAGAAAGCATTCAGCTGGAATCCACTTGAAATTCAGTAACTGATAAAAACCTATTTCTTTGGCTCCCTAGTTCTACAGCTCACCCTAGTCCTCAAGTTCTCAGTAAGCACAAAGGCTTTTCACCCTTTGCAAGGGGCTGAAAAACTGCCTACAGACATTTCCAGAACTGTTTCCACAACCCGATTCTCCTCCCCTTCCAAGTTTCAGCAGTGAAGTACAATTACAATTTAAATATCCATTGTTCTGATAGGGTCCCAGCAGTTTCAGAGGCAGATTCTTTTTTTACTCAGTGCAGAGTAGTTTAATTTTGGTTTTATTCTACAATAACTTCCATCATTCTCAGAAAGAGGTGTTTTACAAGGAGCTCATCAGCTACAGAACTTGGAAGCATCACAAACTTAATCCAAGCCAACTAATAGGCATCAGTTAAGACTTCTTGCATTAGTAGACCAACACTTAAGAGAACAAGGTGGGGGAATCTAAAACCAGGACTAATAAAACCAGTTAAGTTACTGTGTTACCTACACACAGCAGTAATATACCTCTGCTACAAAGACTGCCTTTCTCTCACTAGATCACAGGAAACCTGTGTTACTTTATGGTTTGTAAATGTTCAAATTGAAACAGAACCAATTTGGATAACAGGTATTGTTGTTGTAAACCTACAAATGTTTTAGATTTTGACAGTCATTCTCCCCCTTCCCTCCCCCCCCAAAAAAAAATACACAAACCATAGGCCAGAAATGATGGATACAGGTATATATTCTAATTCCCTGCACCAAGGCACTGTAAGTTTGCTGTGCAAATCCTACACATGTACATTAGCGGACTTAACTGAAAAGCTTCAGACAACTATTTTCCTCAAAAATTGAACTAAATACTAACGGTAACAATTGTTGTGTTGACCTTACTTTTATTGGAGAGGAACAAACCTCTAACAAACAAACATTTAAAGCAAAATTTGAGTAAAAAAAGCACATGTATAGATTCCACGGATATCTGGTGACTTGTTTTAAATGGCTACTTCTACCTTCTAACCAGTTTAATATGTGCAGAGACAAGATGAAACTCCAGGCCAGAGACTATTCTGATTAGTTAGATTTTGGCTCTCTAAACCAGTTCAAACCTTACTAAAATTTGGATACAATCAGGCTTAAAATATTGTTAAAAGAACTACCGCAGAGTTTAATTCTTCTTTATTAAAATCATGTGGTCTTGAAAACAGAGCCTCTTTTCTGTAAGCATCTGGATTTTCAGCCTCTGTATCCCACTTTTGAAGGTTTAAGGAATCATTACACTTTTTAAACAACAAAAAATCACCACCAAGTTCAAATTAGACTTATTTCTGTAGAAAGCGTACAGAACCAACACTTGCTAATTGCAGGTTTGCATGCTCTGCTAAAGTGGAAGTCTTATCACCACAAATATTTATCAGAGTAAGCCATTCTGAACAGAAGACAGATGTATTCATTTCTTAGCAATATGGAACCTGTAGTGTTTTTCTCCCCAAAGATAACAATCGAAGCTCACTAAGATGCAGCAAATCCTCATCTCCAATTTTTCTGTTCCTAAAGCAAATGAGATTATAGAGACACTGCTAGTTAGAAATTAGTTCCAGATTTTCTCTGCAAACAGAAAGTAGCCAACTGCACCTTTCACATGTATACGACTATACGTACATTCGGGACTTTGCCTTTATAACCTCTCCTCCTGGCTTCAGCTCAGTCACAGTGCTGTAATCCTAAAAGGCATACATTTTACTCCCATCACCAAAGCTCCCTATATATTAGCTACTTACAGAGAAAATGGGCAGGGTGAACCCCACTGTGTAGAGGACAGTGGATGTGATGGTACTGTCATGGAACGGATACTTGATGCTGTCATCATTACAGAAAAAGCCTCTCTGATACGGTTTTATTTTGGCCAAGTTTAGAACACCAAGGGGTAAGCCAGCTGTTGGGGGAAGGAAAACAAAAAACACAAAAAAAGAAATACATATGGTTAAATCAAAAAAAAAAAAAAAAAAAAACATTCTTAACATGCATGGAGGAAACCACCAAACATGCAAAACTAAAGTTTCCCAGGTCAGAGCAAATTATCATGCAGCATACACACTTAGAAAACCATTTTTACAGAAATTTTATACATCTGCTTCAGAAAGACCTTGATATTACCCCACCAGATAGAGAAGTTAAGCACAGAACTCCAAGTCCTTTCATCAGACAGAGTTGCCACACACACTGAACCAAGATTGTGCTTAAGGACAGCATTTGCCGCTCACATGACCAGCTAGTTAGCGAGGGCAGTCTGTGCCCTTCTGTGCCCTCTCCACCCCATGACATTGGCTCATATCTGAATTACCAGCCTTGTTCTACACACTAATCTGGTCAGTGTTTACAGAAAACAAGGGGAAAAAAAAAGATACTTTTATTTTGAATAGGGAAGTTAAAGATTTCATGCAAGTGTTTTTCCATGCAGGTAAGGAGAGCAAGAGAACTTCAGAGACACCAGCAGGAAACATGGGCACTTTGAATGGACTGCATCTAACAGCAATGAGGTTTTTAATTTTACAAGGTGCATTTACATGAATTTGGTTCACTTCAGAAGACTTCTGCATGCACATAACAATGAATTTTAACATGAAAACAGAGACTTGGGTCCAAATGACAGCTCTCTGAACTTACTCTGCATGTATAACGCATTAACTTATGTCCTCTCCTAAGTTCACTCCCAGTATGCTAGCAGGCATACCCTAAAGAAGCCATCAAGATGTCTGAAAGATACATTTGTCTGAACTTGATTTCTGTCAAAGTAAGAATTAGCTGGAGAATAGACTTCACAGGAGCAGTCAGCTTAGGAAGCTCAAGTTTGCCATCTTACTTCCAAGTTTCCCCCTTTCCCTTGGTCCCCTGAAAAAGTAGTGGATCACCAGTGTATAATGAAGAACTGTTAAAAGCCCAAACCCCAAAAAAATAGACTTTTGCTTAAAAGAAGATGAAAGAGGTAAACTAAGCTCAGGGAAATCACCTCTTAAAGGCCTTTTAAATAAACTTACTCCTATATGCTTCATTAGAAGGAAAGGAAGGTATCAAGAGTGGAGAAATCTGTTCCACAAAGCACCTGAAACCCTGAGGACTGTCACACTTCACTTGAAAGGCAGAGGCCCTGGTGCAGCAGATCACTTCGGCTGATGGTTTAACATCTCATGAGATGGAAGCACTTCTTGAAGCTGAAGCACCAGCCTTTTGGTGAAGTATGATACCTCCTAATCAATCACATCTAGAGCCCTCTCCCTCCTCTGCTCTGACAGCTGAGCAAGAAGCAGTGCAAGCAGACTCAGCCCGTTGAGCACAAAGGAAGTCACACTGAAGAACTCAAGAGTTCGCTCAGAGTGGATCAAAGGAGGTTGCTGCATGGCAGTCTGGAGCCAATTTTCAGCTCTCCGAGGCCGTGGCAAGATTCCACTGATGTAAGTCAGAGCCCACGTTTCCTGTCCTCGTCTCTGGCACGCCGTACCCAGAGTCAAGCCACGGCTTTGCCAGCTCGCTGTCCTATTTCTTGCAGTCCTATCTCCTCAAATAGGTCGCACCAAAATACCAAAGAGGTCGTGTGTGGAAATGTCACAACCTCATGGTCTATTTAAGCAGCAGCTTGTGGTCTTCAGAAGCTGACTACTATAGACACAAGGACGCATTTTGTGAGAAAAGCTGCTACAACTTAACACCAAGAAGTAGTCACTCCTTTGCCACACGATTTCTGTCCATTACATTTCAAGATCAAACTTTTTTTAAGCCAATGTTGTCAGCTTTTTACTTTTTTTTTTTTGCCTTTGGTTTTGTTTCTGGGTGTTTGGGTTTAGCCTGTCTTAGTGAACTTATCACCTTTGTCAGCTGCCGAAATACGTTCTCCAAGTGCTCTCGTCAGAAGCTAGAAGCCCCTCCAGCAGAGCTCACTTACGAACACGGCAGGATCCTTAGCTCACCGATTCCAGGTTTCGTGCCACCAGCGCTCACAGTTTTACGGTTCTGGGTCATGGTGGTTTGCTTGTTTTTAACAAAAAAATCTTTAGGAATTGGAAGTGAGACATTACATGAGCGTACATGAGAAAGAAGGGACCTGAACGGTTTGACAAGCAGTGTTTTAAGCCTTCCGGCAAAACAAACTTTCTTTTGAATAGTTTTTTTTGTTGTTGTTGTGTAATTGCAGTAGGAGAGAATTACTCACTCTGTAACCTAGTTAAGACAGAAGCTTGAGGGCTTTTTATTGTTTAGTTTTTTTCCAATTAAGGCGAATTCCTGACAGTGTTATTCATTTTTATTGAGCTAAGAGAAGTTCAGTTTTCATTAAACTACAGGGAAAGGAACTCAAAATTCAGCTCTCTCTTCATCTGAAGAAATAACTTTATGTTAAATCTGTTTGTAAGAACTCATTTGTCAGAACTACTGTTGCTTAACAAGAGTCATCTGAATTTTTCTGATGCTCCTACATTCAGCCATTCCTTCTGACATTTCTAGGTTTGCATAGTGGTTAAATCAAAGTGATTCAGTTACATTATTAGAACTGTTTTTAAGTACTACATAGACTATGTCATCTAGAGTTGACATTAAGAAATCATTTCTTATTTTCAGCCAGGAAACACTGGGAAGTGGCAGGGTGGGGAGGAAGGGCAGCAAATGAGAGGGACAGCTTCACATAGGTGACTGCAAAATTTGTTTGTGCAGTCCAGAGCAAGAGAACATGAGGAACCCGAAGCTGGGTGGGCTTCCTACACTGACTGCCCATGGCAAAGGAACAGCAGCATTTTTCCCATTGCTCATTCTGAAGGGTGGGAAGACCCCACCGGGTACACACAGACAAAGAGCCCTGCAGTTTCCACACCAGAAGCAAACAGTGGTGTACGTGGCAGACCAGTATCACCATGGCAGGTGCTAAGCTGCCCCACGACCTTTATGCAGGCTGACTGAACGCTGAACTTTGAGGAATGCACATCCGTGCGGATCTATTAGCTGTTTCCTCCAGTTGGTAAGGATCACCAAGATCTAAGGAAAGATTAGAAGGCTACAAGGCAGTATCGTACACCAGCCCTCGTGCCCTGCCCTCTTTACAAGGTTTCTCTTCCTCTTTACCTGGCCAGCAGCAGCAACCTCTGAGGGTGCTCTTCTGAGCTAGGCAACCCACACCTTCCTTACGGGATCCTAACGGCTCGGTTATTATCCACCTCCCCCAAAACACAGCCTTCAGAGGAAAAGGTTTACTTCCCAAAGCTCCCCATGCTTCAGGCTCAGAAGTGAAGTTTCTCTTTTCTGCTACTTTGCTTAACTGATCTGGTCAACTGCTTGTCACCGACAGACTCCAGAGGTTGCTCTGCAAGCTAGCAGCAAGAAACAGGGGGCAGCTCTGAATTGCTCACCTGGTTCCAACACACGTGCTGTGGCTGACCCTCAAAAGCTTCAGAAGTAGCAGCAAAGTTGAAAAGGAAAAAGGCCTGTAGAGATTTGAAGCCTTTATCTAATGGCGAAAGACCTCAGATGCATGGACCAGAGCAGAAAAGGGCACAGGATGGAGTTTGAAAGAGGATTGGAATGACCAAGCAGGGGCTCGGGAAGAAACAGCTCTAAGTTTTTGGCTGGAGCTATTAAGAACAGGGCAACACAAAGCTGAGCTAGCAACACACGTTATATCAGGCTGCTCTGAGACCACAAGGAAGTTCAACTCCAGCCAGTTACAGCCTCGTTTCCATTGTGAACCTAGATTATTCATAGCAGTATCAATAGCCATCAGTGAACTCTTATTTATCCGTATCTGGCTGGACAACATGGTATGACACAAAATCCTATAAGGAAGGAAGAAAGGGAAGTACAGGGTGGGAGACCAGAAAGGAAGTTACTGTTAGATTAGTTTTCCACCCACAGAAAATGAATGTCAGGAAGAAAACATGGAAAGGGGAAGGTGGAGTTCTTATCTGGAAAAAAAAAAAAAAATCTTGTTTAATGTAGAGAAGTGTTCTTATATGTGTTTTATTAAGAAGCAATTCCTTCTGTTTTCATCTGTTTAAATGAAGTTCCACCATCTATCCTACATAAAAGAAGAATAATAAGCTGTATTTTCATGGTATGTACTGCTGCATTGTTATTCAGACGCGTGGTATCTGCCACACTTGTGATTTTAGAGTGAAGTACCTAAGCTTAGAAGCACAGCATGGCACACTTTGGCTTTGCCAGCAAGCTACACAGGATATCACAGAGCCCCCGAAGGGCTGAGGCTGACAGGGGCCTCTGGGTCCATCTGGCCCAACCCCTGCCCAAGCAGGGACACCCAGAGCAGGCTGCCCAGGACCAAATCCTGGTGTTTTTGGAGATCTCCAAGGAGGAGACCCCACAGCCTGTCTGGGCAGCATGTGCCAGGGCTCCCTCACCCGCACAGCACAGGAGGGCTCCTGGTGGTGGGATGGAGCCTCCTGTGTGCAGGGTTGTGCCCACTGCCTCCCATCCTGCCCATCACTGAGCACTTGGGAAGAGCCTGGACCTGCTGGCAGTGCCTTGCCTGACGCAGCCAAGAGAGCCATTAGCTTTCTTAGCAGCAAGGGCACCTTGCTGACTCAGGTATCTTTAGACAAAGAAATGAAAAATATCCTAGCATTTATAGCTGAGCTGGCCTCTCTTGCAGCTGACAGTTGCCATAACATGTAAGACCAGCAGAGAATACTGTGTGACAGCAGGTGGCTTCAGAGTCACAAAAACAGTCTTTGCATTCTGCTTATACTCCAAGAACCTTTTCCTAATTCAGGCTGTGGACACAGTTTAGAGCAGTCATGCATATTAAAACTATTTTTTACTTTTGCTCATTATAGACTATGCATTATGTTATCCTACACCATTATATACACCATACTATCTAGTTGGGAATCAGCTGTGGTACTATCAAAACATGGCCAGAAACTTCAGGAGTTTTGAAGAGCAACTCAAGCCAGCCTAGACTGACCTCCCTTCCTCCTGCCTCTGGCCATTTACTGTCTTACCCTGTCCTCATAATGGTTGTAATAGCTTCTGACATTAACCTGCCTTCAAAAAAAAAAAAAAAAAGAAAATTAGAAAATTCAGAGAACATAAATATTTTCTGGAGATCTTGCTCATCTGTCTGAGTGCATGACTTAAAGGTAGTAGAAAGCATAGAACAGGAACAAGTAGCCAAGAGTGTGGAGGAAAAAAAGACTGGCCGTAGCCTCAGATCAATTTAAATGCCTCATGAAACAGCATCCCTAGCTATAAGACATTCTCCTCCCCAGTTTTAAGCAGTTCAAAGTAATTAACTACTTTTTGTAAACATCTTTTAATTAACCCAATGACCTCCTTATCTTTGGAGGTGACAACCTTCATTTGAGGCTTAGCACCACGTTGAAAGCTTCCCTGAGCTGTTGATTCCAGTTCCCTGTGGCACACGAGACCCCCACCCAGCCTTCCATCAGGAAGTTCTTCTCATTTAAGCTAACGAGTATGTCCTAGCAGCTGGGGGAAAGGCAGTTAACCTTCAAGTGTCTATGGAAAATGAGAATATTCTAGCTTGATCATTAACCAAAGTCTTCCATCACGCTAATCTGAGCTCAGAAGTGCTAGTTAAGAGAAACTGGACTGGACTAGAGTGAGACTGATGTTTGTATTTCTCCATGTTTATTCTGGAGAAAAGGATCGTTAGATTCTGCAGCTGACGTTCTGAGACAAAGTAAACTTTGGCCTTTGAAAAGAAATCCCCAATTTACAGCTAAGCTGGGAGAAGAAGGGAGGTGTCAAACAGGAACTAAAGCTGTACTGGAAAAATCTGTATGAAATATACCGAAAGCCAGCCTCATAACAGACCAGTAATTGGCCACTCATTAAAAAAAATGAGTTTTCATACCATACATACTTATTTAAGAGATGATATTGTGAAATAACTCCGCGTCCATATAGATGGTGTCATTCTGAGCTGAACCTCACCTACTAACCCAGCTGGTAACTTCTACTCAGGGTGAGGGAGAACTGAGATTTTTCCTGCTCTTACATGTGTTTTTGTCGTTATTTTCAGCCAGTACAAACACGTTTGCTTTCCTGCTCATTTTAGAATGCACAATCTGGGGCTAAGGAGGTGTGTGAGAGATTTAAAGAAACAGACAGGTCAATGTCATGCTGCTGCAGTGAATTTTGGAGAATCTGTAAAAAGCAGTAGTACTGAAGAGTTTCTTCTATGTGCAGTGAAGAGAAAGAAATAGTCAATGGCTCTTAGGTAGAAGGCTATGGGTGTAGTGAAAACTCCAGCCCCCCCCCAAAAAAAAAAAAAAGGAAGACTACAACTTTAAGAAGTGTTTTGTCTTTTGACACTTTTGAGGGATGGACAAATGGAAGGTCAATGTCATTTTCAGCACCTGAGATGAGGGAGTACCCTACAACTCACCTCCCAGTCAAAGCTGTCACAAACCTTCCCAGCAGAGTTTCTTAGTTTGCTACCCTGAAGAATGCAGAATGTTTTTAATACCAACACACTGATTGCTCTGACAGTGCCTGAAGCTGCTGTACTAGGCTTCAGCAAACAAGGGAGACACATTTCACACACCAGACTACATCTGAATCTCACAAATAAACCTGCAGCTATAGATTACCTGCATTTTGAGTCTTTCTGTTCGCTTGCAGAAAAGCCAGGTGAGCAGCCTGGGCCAGCTAACAATTTTCACCAAATGATTCCCTCCCCATACCTGATGCTTTTGGGTAAGAAAAGTCAAGGCTGGTAGAGACAGAAGGCAAGGGAAGCTTTCCTCTGAGCTGGGACAGCCTAAGCACTGAATAATTTCTAGTCCACTCATTTATTAGCAGAAATCTACACCCAGTTCTACAGTTTTTCTGCATCCAACAGCAGAATTACTACACGGGAACACTACTTCAGTTACCTGTATGATTGACCTGTTAGAATAAGCCACAACACTTATTTAAAAAAGGATTGGATGGACAAGTGAGGTGTGCTCCCTCACTTCTACATTTCAATCTTGTTATAACAAGATGACACAATCAGCTTGAATGAGCATTTAGAAGCACTTGCTGGAGCCCAGAACCCCACAGCTGTCTCTCCTGTGAGCATCTTGGGAAGTACAAACACAAGGTAAGTGCAAGGATGTATTACTTTCTCATCTCACCCCTATCCTACTCTTTGCACCACAAAAACCACGTGGCTCAAGAGAGCCCACTGCAGGTCAGAAGCTAAGGCCGTTTGCCCTCTGCTCGGCACCTGGTCAGCAGGTGGAGGAGGTCCAAGCCAAACAAGCCCACAGACAACCCCCGGGAATTCAGCAGCAGCTCACCCAGCAGGGCAGAGGCCACTTGCTCTTACTCCTGACATCCGACAGAGATTTAAGACCAATGTACTAACCACTAAGAGATCAGGGGCAGAGGGGAGAAAGGATGGAAAGGGATGTAAGTGTGGGTAGCTCCTCTCATTGCAATGCTCGAAGCAAGCTGGCTGCAGCCCGAGCAAGAGAGAGCAGGTTCTCCCACTGAAACCCTCCCTGTTTAGAAGTTAAATATTTATCACCGCCTGTACTGCGTGCCCTGTAAAAGGCTTTGACCATGTTGTGTAAAGAATTTAGAAGCCCATATGTGCACACCAAGTACACACAGCGTAAGAGAGCTTTCCTACAAACATTCCACCTAAAACTGCACTTACAGACACGGAGCACGATACAGTGAAGGAAACCAAGCCATTAACTCTGGCAACACGGGTAAGCAATTTAAATAAATAAATGAACCAAAGTTGGTGTCAATTATAAGGCCAGTGTTCTTTTATGAAGTTATAAAGACTGAAATGGCAAGACAATTATTTTTCCATTCACTCTCACGAGACTTTCAGATCCTTCACTTAGAGTTACACACCCTGATCTGAAGTAACAGTCAGCCCCCCAAAAATAGGGATTTATTAGTTCGAAGGGCATCTGCCCTTTTCCCACTGAGGCCTAAGAGCACAGCAGTACTCAAACATGCTTTAAGAAAGCCAAGTCCTACAATGGCAGTGCTACAGAGGCACTCAGAACACCCATTAAGTTGTACACCTTGTTGCCTACCAGGACATCTCACACACAGCTGCATGTCACAGTGCTTACAAGGAGTATTTCTGGTATTGGGGCATTGTTTTTTCACTGCACACTGAAGTTTGTAGTGTGTAGCCACTCTGAGAACATAACCTCTGTATTAAGCTAGATCTAAATAGAATTTAGAAGAGAAATTATGCCCAATATACTTTACAGCTATCACAGCCATTGTTCTGTACTGATTTGGGGGAATGTGAAGTTCTCAAGAATTTGTAAACGCTGCTCGATGTGAAAGTATGATGAATAATGTTGGTGTAGAAAGTCTTCCTGTGCTCATGTAATAGAGCAGGGGTAGCTTGCCAGTTCTGTCAAGAATCGCCACTATTTGATCTGTGGTCTTAGCACCTACATATTGATGATCAGATTTCATTTTCCAGGGCTGATCAGTGGAGTCCTAGGGCTAACAAAGAGATCGGAAGCAAGTGTGCAAGCAGAATTAACAATTGTACTTCCATTCCTCAAGAATCTCATTAGCCTCAGGGCCAGCCACCACATTGGGCAGGAATATTTTATCTGGACACCAGCCCTACAGTGAAGACTCACCTAATGAAACAAAACTGAAGACTTTGATTTCATTGACTCAGGGAAGTGTTACAAACACACATGGGAGAAGCTGACGTGAGAAGTCGCTTGTGGCTGTTCTATGGGAGCAGTTCCTGACTGAAGGTATTCTCTCACCCTCTAGCTGCTGAAAAAGCCCTTTCAGCCTGTGGTAAGATGAACCCATTACCCTTTGGACACCTGAAAATAAGGCAGATGCAGTTAGGAACACATACTCTTCATCATCCTAAGTACCAAGATTGCAGGGAATGCTGCACATACAGTTAAGCTTTAGTGACTCAGTCATCCAAGACTCAGCTGTGGCCTTACTACAGCAGCAATCAGCAACAAAAGAACCAGATTACAAAGGGATAATGTACTAACTTGAGGAAGAAATTCCATCTTATTTGAACAGAAAGGCAGATGGTGGCTGAAGTGCTGAAATTTGGTATATAATCCCTTCTACACTTAGGGCAAAGCTCTTGTTCAGTACAGGTACTGCTTCCTCCTTCCCTAGGAAAGGGGTCATGTAGCAAAAAGCTATGCCCTTTCTTCTATACCAGGGATGGCAAGGTAACATCTCACAGCTATTGTACAAGACCTGTTCTAAGTAATTAGGCCCTAGGAAAGAGAAGCTTCCGCTGGGGGGATATGGGATAAGGAGAAAGCCCTCCAAAGAGCAGACACAGCAACAATGAAGCCCATACCAGTGAATCCCTGACAAAAATCACAGCCACATTTTTTCTGGCTAGCACCAGAGCAGCTACAAGATGAGGCAGGACCTCTTCAGCTATGAGGGATGAGCTAAATGATGTCATTTAGCTGTAGAAATTTAATTTTCTAGAGAAAATGCATCTTCCCTCCCCATCTCTTAAACAGAAGGCACCAGCACGCTGCAAGAGCCCTTATTATGTCTATTTATGATTTAAAAAACAGGACTGAAGCGTTTGGTAAGGAGGCTCGCTGCTGAGAAGCATCTTCCCCTGCTCTGCCAAGAACAAGGAGTGTAGTGCTGAGTTCACGATCTGGTTCATGGGAAGATACTGGAAGGTGGACCAGGATTTACACAGAGCTGTAAAAGGCAAGTACAAGAACTTTTTGTGAGCAGGGGTTAGCCAGAGGACAAGATATGCTTAAGAGCAACACCGGGCAAAGCAAGAACCTTACTGCTGGCTTTGAGGCATTCATTAGCTAGTCAGGCTCTAACCTGGGGCTCCAGGGAGGGGACAAGGGAACAGTGTCACAACTGGAATATTCACTCCCACGTCTTCAAGAAAGCAGTGTCAGAGGGAAGACCTTCTGGGTTTGAGGTGACAGATGTTTTTGGGGAACCTAGAGCCAACCTAGTGAGTACCACCTTGCGGTCCCTGGTGGACAGTGTCATCTGTAGGCAAGTGGCTTTGACATGAACCTGCTACAGCTTAACCATGAACTCAGGCACAAGAGAGAAGAGATTAAGAGCATCCACACAATGTGGAAAATAAGGATGGTGACACAAGTACCCATGAGTCAGAAGTAAGAGGGGAGGAGGTCTTACTTGAATGAGGGCAATCAGGAAGTGCTAACCCATATAGAGCAGGCCTTCCCTCACTGCATGGCAATCCCTCACCATTGTACAGGCTTCTGCCTTCACCGACAGACCAAACTCTGCCAGATGGGAATAACAGCACCTAAAACAGAAATGTTGTATGGGGTGCACAAAGCAGCCTGGCCATCGCACTCCCCCACTACACAAACTGTGTAGGACACGTGGATTTGCTTGTACAGGTGTCTGCTATTTAGCACACTGCCCTGTACCACAACACATTCCTGTAGACTCAGCTATCTTGTTAAAAACACCCAATCTTATGTAAGCAATTAGTACTTCGTTTTAGTTCTCACGTTGTTCTCTTTGGAAGACTACAGCTTCCCCTTCCCTTACTTAAGGGAATGTCATGAAACTATCTTTGTGAGAAGAAGTCCCTATATATACACCAAACGAATTTAAAACTGCTGTAAAGCACAGCTACATAAGTAACCCCATACTATTTTCCAACTTATTGCAGAAGGCTAAGGTGTTTTTTTGTTTTTGTTTTGTTTTTACACACAAAAATATTAATTTTAGGATGTACATATTCTATTATGCCAAGCAATCACACTGACAAGCACAGTCCTTACAAACAATATCTGTACCACCACTGACAAGGCAGAGAAGATCCTAAGTTCTTGTTTTACCTCAACCTTGCATTCAAATTAGACATGAACTGCAACAAGCATAGACCAGAACCAAGTTGCCTAGGGCCTTGCTTCACAGAAAACGTTTTCCTTCTCTAGTCACCTCTAAAGTACTTAATTTAGAAAAGAAGTTTTTTTTTAAAAAAAAAAAAAAAACATGGTGTTTTTTTTTTTTCTAAATACACCCTGACCTAGTCTTAATGAGAATTTGGACTAGAGGTAGGTGTATTTAGCTCTTGCATTCATTCTAGGATGTAACCAGGTGTTTCCCGGCTTTGTTCTTTTACTTGCCTTTCTGAAGGAGCCTGATCTGCAGCCAAACAATAGACCTGCAGGAACAGCAGGGTGCACATGTATAGTGCCTAACGAGGACATCAGACAAAGCCTATCAAGTTATTCTCACAAGCTGTTGTTTTCCTGCATGAAACATTAAAACAATATCAACAATAAGAAATAATCCAAGTCTTGGTATTGATATAAAACCATTTTACTTTTGTTTAAATGCAGTGACAGTCCCAGACATCTGAGCCATGCTGTAAGAGCTGTCTCTCCATCAGTAAAGTAAGGAGGGACTGCTAATAACATAAGGATGCAGAGGAAAGAAACCCTGCAGCCCAGGGCATTCACACTTTCCACTGAAGGGAGAAGATGTTGGCTGATGCCCACTGGGCCACGCAGATGGGAGCTTTTGTCCGTGGTGCTGCAGACCTAGGCGCAGCCATGCAGCACCCACCCACCAGCACTGCAGCACGCAGGCACAGCCTCGCTGCTCTGCTCCTACTGACAGGGGCTGCAGAAGTCTGCAGCTTGTGTGTGTTTGTTTTTCCTAACGTTATCTAGTGTTCTGGTGCTTACTAGGAAGGAATTATCATTCTGATAAGAGAAAGAGCATGTTTCTTTTCTTAGGGCACTGAAGACTGCTTTCCCAGAGTTATCTCTCCCTCACCAGTTAGAAAGGTGGACAGGGAGGGAGTTTCTTTAAAGGCCAGGTAAGAGTAACTCTAGATCAGTTTAACTGCCTGAAACCTGAGTCTAATAGATTGACACTACATTAACCAGGAGACACTGGTCCAACCTACTCTTTTGTGATCTTAACTTAGCAATTCTGTCTCTTTCCTCTGTACCATCTTCAGCATTTGCCAGACCTTTCAATAAACACATTTAAAATCACACACACAATCTCACAAGAAAGCTCTTTCTCTCCTCCTCCCCTTTCAGAAAACTCAGAGAGGTTGGCAGAGTTGAACCTGCAGAAAGAACAGTACGAGGAACAAGCAAAAGTCAAACAGACATGCAGTCAGTCATCCACTTTCATAGCAGGGAAATTACAAGTCAGGTCGCCAAAACTTGAAGCATCACCAGGTGGTGATACTAAGTAGCCTTATTTTTTTTTTCTGTCCAACTCTGCTGAGACAATAAAATTTATTGTTTGGGGCTTTTTTTTTTTTTGCCACCTTCACATACTACAGAGGTGGCAGGATCAGGAGAGAGAAGAGAAGAAAAAAAGGAAGCCAAACTGCTCTGCATCAAGAGTTACCTCAAGGATCACAAGCATCATATGTGGTAGCCCTTTTTGTGGCAGAAAGGGTGATCACACCAAGACTGGGACTTTGGTCCCTAACCAAAGCTGGTCTACAGAGCCTTAAACTTTCAGTATGACACAGTTAAAGAAGTTTTATCTGAGAAGTTTCATGGTCTCTCCAGCAGAGATCTTAGATATCAGGTTAGCTGCAAGACACTTTATCTGAGCAATTACCTAGGTCACTTGAACAGATATCAAAGTGCACGTGCAGGGGGGAGGCAGAGTTAAGAACAAAATGCAAATCAACAGGAATTAGTTTTCTTGATAGAAGAAAAACAGAACAGATTCCCCCTCCAGAGGCACAGGCTTAAATTCTGTGTTCTTCTAAGGTCCTGTCTCAATCCTGTGGGAGCCAGGGAGAAGATGAAAAGATGAGAATTTGCTCCTGTTTCTAATATCTATCCCATTCCTATATTTCTGTATTTTGTCTCAAGTACAGAGTTTGTAACTCGATGTGTTGCAGGTGTCAGGATGCTTTATACAATGCACTGGCTGCAATTCCTCCCCTGCCAGGAAGAAGCAAGCAAGGCAAGGAGAAAAAAAAAGTCTGTCAACCACGGCTTTTGTTACTGACTGCCGTTTAGTCGCAGGTACACAGCATCGCTATTTAAGCACCCAGAAGCTATCAGCAGCCTACCTAAGCAAGCTAGAGCACTGCTCGGATGTTGATGCTGGCAGTAGGGATGCCTCTGACCAAGACAGATGTCACGTTCGGTGTGTGCTGTTCATACAGCTCTGGCCCGTGACAAGACCGTGCCCGGGTTTATCACTGAAGCTCTGCACTTGTTTGAGCAAGAAGAAAGCTGCCAAAAAAACAAGACCACGTAACACCCCCTGGGTCCCCAAGCAGATAGTGAAGGTGCTTCCCTGGCTCACAGCGCCTCGAGGAGCTTTGGCTTCCCCAACCCTCATCTGACCAGCACCTACCCCGTGTCCCCTGCACCCTGCGACAGCTCACACTACGGGCTGTACTTTTTTAGGAGGGACTGATGGAAAATAAAGAGATGACAAGAACCGAGAGCCGCGGTCCCGGAGCTGCCTGAGGGGAGCACCGCCGCGTGTGGGGCACAGCCCGCAGCCTGGCAGCCACCCCGCGGGGCCGGGACGGGCTGTGAGGGGCCCCGGGGAGCAGCTGCAGCCCAGGGGCAGGGCCCAGGGTGGCACTGAAGTGAGGAGGAGGAGTGAGGAGGAGTGAGGCGGAGGAGGAGGAGGAGGAAGAGCGAGGAGGCGAAGCGGCCGCAGGCAGAGGCGAGAGACAGGCAGGGGGAGCCCCGCGCCGGGGGCTGTGCATGCGGGGAGGCGAGGGGCAGGGGGGGCTCCTCTCCCCCGCTCCCCCGCGGCCAAGCCCGGGTCCCCCATGGCCGCAGACCTACCCAGCACCACGCAGACCACGTCCAGCGCCACGAAGGGCAGCCGCGTCCTGTCAAACATGCTGGCGGCGCCCCGCGGCAGCCCCGGCACCGGCTCCTCCTCAGGCGGTGACAGCCCGGGCCCGAGGGGCGGGAGCGCCTCAGACGCGCCCGAGCAAATGGCGCCCGCCCCCCCCCGCCGGCAGCCACCTCCCGCACTGCGCTACTGACACGGCCGCGCCGGCTTTAAGGGAGGGAGGGAGGGAGGGAGGCGGGCAGGGGGACGGACAGACAGACACGGACAGACGGGGAGGGAAAGAGGGAGGGAAGGAGGGAGGGAAGGAAGGAGAAGCCCGGCCCCCGCCCGCCGCCGGGGCGCCACACGACGCATGGCGCCGCCTGCCTCAGCCGGCATGGGCAGCGCCGCCACGGGACGGGGACGCGGACGGGGACGGGATCCCGGGAGGGAGAAGGGAAGGGAAGAAAAGGGAAGAGGAAGGGGGAGGTCGCCGCTGCCTGGGAGTGGGGAGCTGGGTCTCCAGCCCCGAGCCGGGCTTCCCGTTAAAAGGTGTTTTCTGACAGGAGATGCTGTGGGCGGCATGGAAAAATAAAAGCTTGAATACACACGTTGTTATTTTAGAATCATAGCGTCATTCAGGTTGGAAAAGCCCTCCAAGATCATCTGTTCCAACCATCCTCCTACCACCAGTGTCACCCACTAAGCCCTGTCCCCAAGCACCACATCCAGCCTTCCCTTGGACACCCCCAGGGACGGTGACTGCACCACCTCCCTGGGCAACCCGTCCCAGTGCCTGACTGCTCTTTCTGAGAAGAAATGTCTCCTCATTTCCAACTCAAATACCCCCTGGCACATCTTGAGGCCATTCCCTCTAGTCCTACCAATAGTTCTCTGTGAGAAGAGGCAGACCACCAGCTCCCCACACCTTCCTTTCAGGTAGTTGCAGAGAGCAATGAGGTCTCCCCTGACCAAACACCCCCAGTGGCCTCAGCCACCCCTCGAAGGACTTGCTGTTTCTGTCACCTTTGTTACCATTGTGGGGCACAAACTCTCCAGTCCTGTCACCAGGCACAGTTCTGCTGTTTTGGGAATTGCAGGTGTGGTGGGCGGCACATCCCATGCTCCAAGCACTGGGCTTTGTGGGCTTTGTGCAGCTCCTTTTTCTGCACTTTCTCACCTATTCCGCCCTCTAATTCTGTCAACGGGTCCGCTTTGTGTTACATCCTAAAGGCTGAATAACAGGTTTGGTGGATCCACAAGGGAAAGAGCTCCTGGGATGGAAACATCTCGCTGAACGTGCTGTATCTTCAGTTCAAACATGCTCTCCAAATAAGTTACATAAGTAGTTCCCTACAGAGCATCTATATATAAAGAGCTTATAATTAGCAGACTGTAAGGGACTTCCTGATTTCACCTCAACATCCAGGAAGGAAGCCATCTACAAACCGAAATGTGCAGCTCTAGAAATTAAGGCCACCCTTGATTTATGCAAGTGTAGTGTTATTTGCAGAAATCACTCTCCTGTGCAAGTATTCCTGGATGGTCTCATGGAGGTAGAAACCCCAGTGTTGCCTTAAAATACAGAAAGTAATAGAATAAACTGTAGCACAACATGGCACTGGCAAACCCCTGTTTTATCTTTGTGAGAACTGTTTCTGAAGGGAAGTGTGCAATCTGCTCCTCTCCTCCCAAAGGAGGGGTATTGTTCACAGGGTCTGCTGGTCCTGAAATCAGTAGATAAGTTTCCAACAGTTGCAAGACAGTTAGGAATAGGGGGGGGGGGGGGGGGGGGGGGAGAAAATAGACAAAACAATGCAAACATTCCGTGCACAATTGCCGTAATTGCTTCCTTCAACTCAAAGCATCACCTTAATCTTGCTCAGGCTAAACACCAAATGGCTCTCCTGCTCCACACCCCTACGCAGTAAATTAGACACCAAAGAGATTGCGCTGGCTGATTTAAATGGAACACTTCCCAGAAGACTGTAGGCAAAGTAGTTATGACACTTAAAAACACCTGAAAATTGGGCTGTAGCAGAACAGCATTCCCAAGCAAGAGAAATTAATCACATTGTATTGTCTCGTAGTTTCTACATCCCTGTTTCACCCTTGAGACAGCTTGCCTGAGGGAAGAGGCATCTCTGCAATCTTCTGACAGAAGTCAGAAACTAAATTGGTCACACGGTTCCCCTCCAAACTTTCCATTGCACAAGGGATATGTTCCTTGCTGTCGCAACCGTATTCCCACCACTGGGCTTGCTGATGTCTTGGAAACCCCCATCTGACCACAATTTAAGGGATCAGTTTAGCTCTCTCTGTGGCAGGCATTCAGAAATCTTTTCTGGGCCTTCAGATACAGACAAGTATCAGCTGTGGAAGCACACCAACACTTTCTGACAGAACTGCTACCCAGTAGGGGTAAAGGTACACAAAGCCCCCTTGTCACACCAGGGTTGTGTCGGTATAAGTACTGTATCTGCAGGCCTGTTACTGGTTCTGCATCTTCAATGATTATCGCTGATTATTTTACACAAATAAGATGTTTTGTGTAACTAACAAACAAACAAATAAACAAAGACACCTTTAACATAAAATATCTGTGGCAGCAACAGTGTCCAGGGTAGCAGATGCTTGTCCCTAGCAGCAAGGCCCTTAGATGCCCACCCAGTCCACCATAAACCACTGACGTCAGATCAGAACTACCCATATGTTTGGCAAAATCTATGCCAGAGAGCATTTTTGAACTGGGACCTGAGTAAAATTAAGGCAACAGATGAAAGTCAGAAGTGACATTTTATCCCTACATTAAATATTTTAATATTATTCTCTCGAGTTTAGACTCTCATAAATATCTTAATTTCTCACCTCTTGTTTGGAAAGGTTACATATTTTCTTTCTTTCCTTTTTTTTTTTTTTAATTGTCTCCTTTTTTTTTTCTCTTATTATTTTATTTTATTATTTTTTTTTCTGTTTAATTGGGAGAACATTAAGACCAGGTTGAAGCCCTGTTCTCTTCTTTGTTTTCGCCTGGTTCTTCTATAAATCACAGTCTGCAGTATTTTGCCCATCCTCCTTAAAAGTTTTGTGTATACTAGGATTAATCTCAGGAAGTTTATCGTTAGCCAGTAGTGGTACTTGTATGCTAATTGAATAGTACCGGCACAACAGGACCTTTAACTGCAATTAACATTCATATAGACCAGTAACCTCAGTAAACGACGGGATTTTCCCGAGATAGTTTCTCTGTAGCTTGATCTGGGGTGGGAGTCGATGGCTCTGAGTGGGCTGTTATCGTTCAGGAAGATCAGAGGGTGATCGTGGATGGTTCTTGGAAGCCGTCGTCTCAGCGCCCAGCGGAGGGCTCACCGGGTCAGGCAGCAGGAGAGCTGCGAGGGAAGGCTGATAGCAATCCGTACGGTGTCATCGTGACACATTCCTGAATACCGCCAGCACCACACCAGGATGCCTGTAGCATGGGCTGAGAAAGCTGAAAGGCAGGCAAAAGGGATCATTAGGACGCCGACACAACAGCATCAGTGTAAGAGAAATAGAAGTAAAACAGGATTTTTCAGCATGGGAAGTGATGAGAGGGGAAAAGACTTTACAAAGTACAGTTCTAGAAAATCATTAAATGGGTGATGATAAACGTAAGACAAGTATTCACTATTCCATATCAGAAAAGAGCTAGGGAGAGCCTAAACAAGGTGTCAACATGACTCTTTTTAACATGAGAATATGGTGGAATTCATTGCCTAAGGTTGCTGTGGGGCACAAAATCACAAAGGGGACAAAAGGCAGGAGGGAAGTTTGCAAAGGATAGGGCCACTGCTAAGCAGTGGATCTTGGTAGTCTAGGAAGTGCCAGAACTGCTAAATTCCCAAATTTAGAGTGGTGTGCTGGGGACAAGCCCCACATGGGCTGTTTCTTGACCTTCTTCCCTAAACCTCTGCTGCTGGGCCCTGTTAGGCGGTATCAGGCCGGGTGGACTTGATCTGAGCCAGGTTTTAGTTATGTTCTTAGCCAGTGCAACGCTGCAGAACACAGTACAAGTAATTAGTAGAGACGGAGTAGTTTAGGCTTGTTGGTAATGTTCTGTCAGGCTGACATACATCTGTGTGGTTATTTATAATTTAACTGCCAAATCCCCGCTCATGCAGTAAGACCTAGAGAAATGAGTCGGGGAAGAACGTGTGCCAAGAAGGCTCTCCTGAGCTCTCTTATCCCATTTGTCCAGGACATGGGATTTACCCCCATGTTAAATTAAACATAGTCCTACAGCTGGTTTTGAGACCCGGACCTCTGGAGTCAGTTGACATGCTTTGCATGGGAAGCTTCAGAAAGCAGAATTTAGGTTCCACCAACACATCCTAGCTTCACATCTCTTCTTTTGTTTGGTCTGGTCGTTTAGTTGTTTTCTTTCTTTTGCTCCCATGTCTCATGTTTGTTTTTTAATCAGGGAGCAGTGAGCAATAAAGAACCTTTGTGTTCCTAATGAGCAAAGCAAGAGGAGTTTCCTGTCTTCTCTCCCTTGATTCTTTTTCCTTTAAATACGGATGAGAGTAGTTTGGGCACTTCACCCCCACATTTCTATTGAATTGTGTTCTCTTCACCAAAAAACTCCTGCTCTCAGGCCAGTGACTTGAGATAGTCACCTGTGGTGCTCCACTCCCTCCCGGGCAAGTTCAGATCCTGCTGGGTTCTGCTCCCCCCAGTTTTATGTCAGTGTTACAAGAGCATTTCTACAAAAGCGATAAGACCTGTTCTAGTAGAAAAGACAAGTTGTTTCGAAAGATTAGCCGCAGAAATAACGAATCAAGTAGATGTCACCAGGCAGCATAGCAATAGGAAATTAGTATTCATATTCGTGTAATGAATGAAAATTCTTTAAACCCCAAGTACATACCTTCATTTATATATATTTAATAGGAAGTGCTGTGCAGCCTCAGATCATACAGCATACTCCGGAAAAACACTTCAGGCTGTGTCTTTGCACAAGTTCATTAAGCAGGGCCAGCACACGCCGAACAGGTACTGCCACATGATTGTCCACACTGTTTATTTGTTAGCTCACAAACAGCGTTGCTCAGAAATAAGTAGCACTCTCCCAAACAATTCCTGGGCCTGGGTCAGGGGTTAGCACAGGCCAGGGACCATTCCCCATGGCGAGCTCGCATGCAGCCATGCTGATTTTGAGAGGAACAACATTTAGCTCTGTGGACATCAGCTACGCTGTACTAATTGGCCTCAGGGCTAACCATCCCCATTCGCTCTTTATTGGATTTTATTTCAATTTGTTTCAATTACAAATATTGCTCTGGAGCAGTAATAGATTCTGAAGGAAAGAATCTGAAGGAAGTCTCCAGGGCACTCACAAAATGTCCATGGCTAAGAAAAATACATATATATATATTAAAAAATCTTTAGATGATTCTCCTCTTCTTGGTCATGCTTTGCAGTTACACCAGTGACCACAGCAGAGTTACCTCTAGCAGCCATAGGCATTTCAAGAGATGAGCTTCAACAGGATACACCAGTTGTATGGTAAAGAATTTTCCAGTGATGTATCAAGAGCATGCAGTTTTGACCCATGACACACCTAAAGCCTCAAGCCTCAGCCTCTTGTGGCTCATTCCATATATTTTTGGATGTGGATGCCCCATCCCTGGAGGTGCTCAAGGCCAGGCTGGATGGGGCTTTGGGCAACCTGGTCTGGTGGGAGGTGTCCCTGCCCATGGCAGGGGGTTGGAACTGGGTGGTCCTTAAGGTCCCTTCCAACCCATTCTGTGATTCTGTGATCCATATATCCACTTCAACAGGAACAGGAAAATAAACTCGAAGGAACATATGCATCGTTGCACCCCTTCCAGGTACCTCTTCACGTGCTTCACTGGCTGACCAAAGCTGTGCATTTGGAGTGCACGCGCTGAAACGTCTGCTCCTGCTGCTCACCCCTGCTTGGCCACAACAGCCCCACCTCTTTTACCCTGGATGTTAAATCAGGCAGCAATCCCAGTCCCTTACCGGTCCGAAATGGCTTGGAACAGCACAGAAGAGACACAAGTAGACAGATGAAGGGAGGAGCAGAGCTGAGCTTTTTTTCCTGGCCCAGTTGTTTTACTCCTGCTAGGTGGCTGATCAGCCTGACTGCTGCCCCTCCAGTTCTACACGTCCTGCTTATTTTTGTTGGAAAGCCTTCCAAACGGCAGCAGTCCCTGACTATGTAGGTTACCTAACACGACAGATTGTGCCTGCAGATGTTACCGCAATGCTCGTAACTCACAGTCATGCAAAACTACACTCCAGAACTAAGACAAAGTTAATATAACCAGGATGGCTATGGAAATATGTCTGTAGGGGGCCTTTTGCAACATTTCTAGTAATGGTATTGTGCTGTTACAGTTGTCAGTGTTGTTTTTCTTTGAGATCCACAAATCTGTGTATGTTTTATTTTTTTTTTTCCTAGTCTTATAGAACCAAACGAATTTATTCATTAGTTCATAACATTTCATTGTTGTTGTTTTCTTAAGACATTATAAATACATTTAATAAAATTCAGCGTTGGGCACATCTCCCTGCACTAATATAATGCAATTACAATAGCCTAGCAAACATTAATAATTGCAACTACAAGAATGAATTACAAGGGGGCTTTGAAAGTGAAATAACAATAGGCAAAATGTCACCAAAAACCTCAAGCTGGCAGAATCAACTAAAGCAAAAAGAAACCCACTTCAGTATCAATTGTTGAACATGTTTGTTTCTTGCATCTCTGAATTATTCTCCACAGAACATAATCAGGAGCAGTTCCTGCTCAAAACAAAATTAAGGGTAGGGGAGAATAAATCAACAGCTAATTGTAACATTTATTATTTAGCATTCCTCTTCAAAGAATTATGTGAGGATTTGGGTCTTAATGCAATCATTATCTAATGAAAGCTTTTGCCTCTCTATCTTCTATAAAATAGTACTTAACTCCTTGAAACAGTCGTCAGAGTTCAACACAAAAAGCCACAGCTGGAGTTTTTCCCACATGCAAAGAGCTCAGTTACTGAAATCACTTCCTCTTCGCTTGTGTTCTACACGCAGGGCAGGAAACGTGGGATTTCACTTTGCTGTCTTGTCCCTTTACATGGATCCATCCCTCTGCCAGCAGTGGATTCAGTGCCTTGAGGTACAAGTCGATGGCTCCTGTAATCTATTGCCAGAGTACAGAATGTCCAGATTATAATTAAGCCCTGACCGCTTGGTATTTACTTTTATTGCACTAATACCGAGAGGCCCCAGTGAGATTGGAGCCAATTGTGCTGTGTGCTGTGCACACTTGCAGCCATTGCCTCAAAGACCTCACAGAGCAGGGCAAGAGAAAGAAAGTATTATTTTCCACAGCAGCACAAAGAGCCTTAATTTTCCTGCTGTTCTCCTAGAGGCACTCATCCTGGGAGACACAAGGAATGAACCTGTCCTGTATGAGTAATCAGCGCAGATGAAAGCATACAAATATCCTCTTATCTCCTGGTTTATCTTTCGATGTTGTGCTTCTTTCCCAATGAGGATAATAGCTGTGAAAATAAGAGTGAAGTCAGCACTGGGCAGGGATGCTGTAGTGTCTGGAGCACCAGAAGCACTGGAAGCAGGCAGGAGTCTTGCCTGATGTGCTCTGGCTCCTGCAGCCAGAGCAAGCACTTGGCAAAAGTGAGGAGAAGGATTATATCTGTCAGAGTAACTTTTATGGGACCCAACTCTTCCAGGGATTGTTTCAAATCCACATAACGCTCTCGAGTGTTAATACTAGCACTGGGACGTTTGCATTAGCAGATAAATGTGCAAGAACACGCTTCCAGACATCTGCCTTGTGACTGCACAACTGAGCAGTTTGCTGAAACTTGGTCCAAGGTCCACGAGGTCCTTGGGCTCCTGAAATGACTTCCAAGGTTTGTAATAAATTGTGCTGCTAAACTGCACTGCAGTTAAGCAACTCTCACATGATAGAAACAATGTGTGGTGTACTGCACTAAAACCACCCGATGTTATTTTAACTTTTCAGCCTTTGAATGTGTTCAGAAGGGAACAGAGACATTTTACTAAAGAAATTCATACCTACAAGTGTTGTGAAAAAAAAAAAAGAAGAAGAAGAAGAAGAAAAGATAGGATGATGCCCCAGGTCTATCCACCTCATTACTCAAGACTAGTGGATAATTCTGGTCTTTGCTGTGCTTTGTGTTAGCCCAAAGTGAGGAGGACGAGTGTCGTTGTTAAGGTGTAAGCACTCCCTGAGATTTCTAGGGAGCCCACTGCTTACATCTCTCCAGCTATGGCTGTGGTTTTTTGGCCATGTCAGGATGAGGTCTCGGATGTGCAATGCCAGAGGCTGGAAGTGGTGGTGTCGAGGAAGGAGGGGTTCATTTGCAAGCAAGCCCAAAAAGCTTTGCAGTGTGTTCAAGTTTCCCTTCCTGGTGCACACACTGGCTTGCGTCAGCGTGTGAGTCAACAAGCAGGTGGTATGGGCTTTCAGGGAGCTGGGGCTGGAGCAGGAGGACCAGCCGTGAGCCTGTGTACACCACACACCTCTGTTCCCTCCTGCCAGGTGGGGACGATAACGCTGCTGCGCTGCAGGTGGGTGTTGTGGAGGCAAACCTCACAGAAAGGGCAAAGGGCTCAGATACTGCTGCCACAGGTATGGGATTATGGCACAGATTTACTTTGTTCCTTTCTCTAACACAGTTCTTATTATTATAAAATTCACCAGTAATAATCTGTTATTTGGCTTAGATAGGAGTGTTTTTTTTTTTTTTTTTTTTTTTTTTTTTTTTCAGTCATAGTTAGGAAGATCACAACTGCCAGATTTCGGATGTAAGTTCAAATTATTTCAGATAAGATCCACTAAGGCACATCAGCAATAAACAGCTGGGGTGGTTCCTCCTGTAAACAGCTTCTTACACATAAATGGTGCAGATCCATGCAAGCGTAAGCCAGTGTGGTAGCTATCTTGTGCAGTACTGGATATCTGGAAACAAAAGCAAAAGCAGGACAGCCTGCTTGTAGAACCTTTACCCAAATCAATAGGGCAAAATCTGTCTCTCTGCGTGCGTACTTGGTATGACTGAGGCAATTAAAAGCATAAAAAGGGCACACTGTTGCTAAAAATAGGCCACTGGGGAGTATCCCATCTCAGACTCAGCACTTGGCAAGAGGGTAGGTGCTGCAGTCATTTGTTATGAACCTGGCCTTTGTTTTGCTTAAGGACCCATGAAGCGTGTGGTAAATAAACATATACTGCAGCGGCTGCCGCAGGTTGGCAAAAGTACCCAGGACTGAACCTGCATTTTATTGCCTAGCCACCTGAAATCTTAAAAAACCTGCTAACCACAAATCGATACAGCAAATCAATGCAGTGGCATTTCACCACTGCGTTATTCTGCTTCCAGAATAAAAGCTAAAAGGAAAGCTATACATGAAAGTGGGAGGGGACACGGTATGGCCAGATAAATGCACACCGACACAGCGTGTTAGACTCCGGTGAAGTGATGCCTGTGTGATGCAATGCAGTTGTAGGATTACGTCTGCTAAGTATAGGCTTGTTTTCTATCCAGCATCTTGTGCTATCCTTGCTTTAAAAGATTAACTAGATTTATAAAATTTAAAAGTAAAATAAATTAAGAACTGTTTATAAATGAGAGATCAGCTTGGCGTGGTAAAGAACCCGCTTGGCTTAATCACATTTTATGATAATTGAAAGAAGTGGCTCTGTGAGGCTGCTGAGTAAGAAAATCTCTGAGAGATCGGAGCTTTTGCTAAAAGTCTGCTCCTCCAGTTGCTGTGGAAAAGAAGGGGGAATTCAGCTTCCCCTCTTTCCCACCTCCCAGCTGAGTGCTTTTACTGCCAGAGGTGGGCAGTGCATAATCCACCTGCTTCCTGGTTCTCCTTCAAGGGAGAGGTTTGCCTGCTCTGGCTGTTCCTGATAGACAAGGATCAAGAGCTGACAGGGGCTGGAGAACTCCTCCTTTTTGCATGGTCCTGATATGCGAGGCAGGTGCTGAGCACTCTCTGACTCCAGGGGTGACTCCAGCTGCCTGCAGGGCCAGGTCACAACTGGTCACACAGACATTGCCAATGTGCCTACGTGCCAGCACCCAAAAAGTCTGATAGGAATCTAAGACTTTAAGAACATGAATCACGACGGATACCTGAGAGGGCTCTAAGTCTCCAGTCCTGACCTTTCCTCAATTCATTTCTTTAATTTTACTCATTGCTGAGACTTGTTTGCTGAAATGCTCAAACCGACACACGCAGTTCCTCGCAGCATGGGAAGCCTCACCCTGCTCTGCAGCCTGTTTCTAGCCGAAACACGTTGTTGACTTTTCTCGTAGCTTAAACATTTGGAACACATCTGTATTTGAATCTCATAAAACATGTGTGCACACATACCTGTATTTATCAGATTAAATCAAACTATTTTAATTGTGATTCAGTTCAGAGATAGATTTTAGGTTGAGTAGCAGAAAAAAAGGCCAAGGTGTTGTAGAGAAATTACCGTGTTGGAGAGACCTTCTGGCATCAGTGCAGCTCAAAACTACACAGATCCTAAGCCTGCAGAGTTGGGGGTGCAGCTCTGGAGACCATAACAAAGCTGTCAGCAGGAGGAGAAAGTAAGCAAATGAAATACAGAGGCACCCCCTGGCATGTTTAGTTAATGAAGAGCATGTATGTGATTTTATCGGTGTTGTTAGTGTTTGGTCTTGTAAGAGGGTGAGGGAATGCTGTATGCATGGAAGTCGGAAGACATGGAGGAACCCCATCTGAAAACAATCAGAGGAGACAAAAGCTGAGGTGAAAGGCTCAGTGGATTACTCTAAAGAAGGAGATTAGTGTCAATTACAAAAGCATTCTGAATAATATTTCACAGTGGAAGAAAGCTGTGGATTGCATTCTGTTTTTATGGAAACAGGAAGAAAGATGACACAGACAGATTACAGTATTCCTATATGAAGATCCTGGGTAAACTAACTCAGCATCGGTC
Source organism: Anas acuta (assembly GCF_963932015.1). Taxonomy (NCBI): domain Eukaryota; kingdom Metazoa; phylum Chordata; class Aves; order Anseriformes; family Anatidae; genus Anas; species Anas acuta. Next base: position 13,995,190 of record NC_089017.1, read on the forward strand.
CTTCAGGCTTTCTCTAAAGACATGAGAGAGTATCTAGAACAAAAACATGCTGAGAAAGGTTTGGATTCCAGAAACACGGTGACTCATGCATTTCCAAAACAGTCTTATAACGAGTTGCTGTCCAAATTTCCTACTATATTATATGTAATGCACATTCAGTGGTGCTGCTGGCATGCTTCCCTCTGAGTCAGTATTGAACCAATGCCCCAGTTCAGTTAGGCGACCACTGTGCTGCTGGAGCTTCTGTTGGTACGAATAGATGTAAAACAAATGTCCTAATTCCTTCTTAGTCATTAGCATCGACTTGCAGACAGTGGGGACTCATTCATCACTAGCCCGATGACCACATACAGAGACGGGTAGCTACTTTCAGCATCGCTGTGCCCGTCCAGTTGGCTGTGGTAATTTTCACTTGAGTTAACATTTAGCATTGTTCTGGGGAGCTGGGCTCTTAAGTTACATAAAGAGAACAGGAAGCTGGGAGGGAGAATTACTCTATGGATGTTTTCTCCTTTTTTTTAAGTACCCGATGCAAAGGTATTATGTCCTAATGCTACGTGATCCTTCCTGTGGATCAGATCCTCCTCACATAGTTTGCCTAGACCTCGGAGGCACAGGGAACCATGGGGCGTGGTGGGAGGATGGTAAACGAGAGAAAATTAAAAGTATTGGCACTGGCCTTACCCATACAGACACAAAGGGATTCCGAGATGCCAGGAGCAAGGTAACTTGCTTACTCCACAAACCCTGCAATAGTCTTCCATGGGAATTTCTCCGTTTCCTTCTTCTTTCTACACTGAGTTTTACTGCTAATAAGAGAGCGGCATTTCAGCCTCTGGGAATTATTGACCTGTCTGTGAGAAGTTCAGTACAGCTCGGAAATGAAGTAGAGGGTGGGTCACTAATAAAGTATTAACAGCATTGAGCTTCACAATCACATTGAGCTGAAACAATCGTATCCAAATCTGTTGAAAGTGCACAAAGACATCAGACAACAATCCAAAATATGGGCCTTTCTCTATGTATTAGATGCCATCACAGAAATAAGGAAAGAATTCCCTTCCCTTCCCTTCCCTTCCCTTCCCTTCCCTTCCCTTCCCTTCCCTTCCCTTCCCTTCCCTTCCCTTCCCTTCCCTTCCCTTCCCTTCCCTTCCCTTCCCTTCCCTTCCCTTCCCTTCCCTTCCCTTCCCTTCCCTTCCCTTCCCTTCCCTTCCCTTCCCTTCCCTTCCCTTCCCTTCCCTTCCCTTCCCTTCCCTTCCCTTCCCTTCCCTTCCCTTCCCTTCCCTTCCCTTCCCTTCCCTTCCCTTCCCTTCCCTTCCCTTCCCTTCCCTTCCCTTCCCTTCCCTTCCCTTCCCTTCCCTTCCCTTCCCTTCCCTTCCCTTCCCTTCCCTTCCCTTCCCTTCCCCTTTTTCTCCTTTTCCCCCTTTCTCCCTTTCTCCCTTTCCCCCTTTCCCCCTTTCCCCCTTTCCCCTTTCCCCTTTCCCCTTTCCCCTTTCCTTTCTTTTTCTTTTCTGTTAATGTACTGGTAGTTTCCTTGAAAGAAAGAGATCCTGAGGCTCTACATACCTTCCTAGCAAAACTTCTGCCCTCTGTAAATCTGTCTGCTTTATACCACGTGACAATTTGGAAATAAGAAATTATATCCTAAAGGCAATTTAATTGAATTGATAGTCTGGTCTTAAGGAGTCATGTTTGAATTTTTCCCAGAGCACGTTACTTGTCTGCTGAAATAGAGTGAATTTTTAAGGGTTAGGTGTTGCTTAATGCGTGCTGGAAAACCACCTTTGTAGATTTGCACTGAGGCAAGTTGGTATTTGAATTTGCTGGAATGCTTTGCATATTCATATGGCCCGAGGGCTGGAAACTTTTTATCACCAGCAGAGTAGCACAGATGACAGTAAAGATAGAGTTCAGGCAATGGAAAATGAGATGAAAACAATTGTTGAGACTCAAGTTTTCGTCAAAACACTTTTTTGAATGCAGAAGTCCAGATGTCTCTTGTAGAGATGTACTGATTTGCAATTATGCTCTACTGGATCCCAGAGACAGCTCAGATAAGTACAGCTTGGTCCTCAGATGGACTCTAGAAGTAAATATGGCAAACACAGCAGCTTGTCTTGGCTGTAATAAGAATGACATGCCATGTCCCTGCAGCTCGCAGTAAGGTGAATAACTCCTTTCCTACAGCATTTCCTTCCCTACAGCAGTCTTGCTGGCGAGGTCACAATTCATTTTTCAGCAGTGATGGTTTCCACAAATCTTGCTCTTGGGGATACAACTCTCCTTCCAAGAACCTCTCCTGAATGGCAGGACAGTAAAAATTAGACATTGTAATGAACAGCAGCCTGAATCTGGTGTCTTTTTGAACCTAGTGCTAAGAAGTTTATTATCTGCTTCAGTGCTCTCTGAAACAATCCAGAGAGACATCTCACGGTTGTCCTTTTTTTTTTTTTTTTTTTTTTTTTTTTTCCAATGTCCATTTTATGACACCACTCTTAGAAACATTTAGTTGTAAAAATAAGTCAAGAACAGGGCTACTGAAAGATGAGGGAAGCCCACGGGTGGCTCTCATGCTACCAGTTAGTTTCTGGTCCTGCAGCTGACAGGATCCATAAGCCTTCCTTATGTCTGGAGATCTCTGGGTGTGTGCAGACAGATTCCAGTGCATACAATAGCTGGAAAAAATGCTGCTGCAGCTTTGGAAAACATGTTTTTTCTTCACAATTACGATTCATTTATGTAACAGCAAGATGCAAACCTAAGACTGCAGTTGGCAGCACAGCAAATAATTAGGGATGCTTTACCTTGTGGAATATATTAATGAGTCATATTAAATAAAGTGTTGTGTATTCACATTAATTGGGAATGTTCATGTACTCCATTACATGACAAGTGAAAAAAAAAAAAAAAAGTGGAAAGAAAGAAAAAAACACCAGAGAACAATGCAACATGCACACACCCAAGAAAGGGAAAGAAAGAAAACCTGTTGAATAAGTATCGCTATAAAAAGCAGTGAAATGTTTGCCAGAGACCTTGTAGTCTTTTACATGGATTTACAATTGCGTTTGATCCTCCTCCTCCAATTTCTCATGAGACCCTTGTCTAGCTTTGTCATTCTTTATTATGAGACTGACATCAGTCAGCTGGTTTGTAGCCAATTGCACTAATAATAAACTGGCAGGGAGATCAGGAATTACTGGAACTATTTGGTCATCTTGAAGCCGAAAAAGGAGGGCTACTCCAAAACTCTTAAAGTCAAAAAAGGAACACTCTTAAATGCCATTTCTGTAATAGTTGTCTTGCAGCAGAAAAAAAGTCCATGAAGTTCAAACCGTTTCAGTTCATTTAATACTCTGCTGACCTTAGGGCTGTGAGGAAGGCCTGGACACAGAATCTTTCTCCCCCAGGAGAGACTCATTTAATATTAGCAAACAAAAATACATATGGTTGAGGATGCAAACATTTAAAAGCATAGAAATAAGAATTAAGAATGACTTTCCACCCCGTATTGCCTACAGCTTTGTAAATATTGTGCTCCATTTGTTTCACAAGGTTTGCAGTTGAAGACGTGACATTTAGACCACGTAGGCTCTTGCATCAGCTGCAGAGCACACCGGTGGATTTGCACGTGTGACTGCCTCACTTGTGCAGTTTTTTGAAGACATTCAGCTCTCCTGGGCTGAAATCATTCACTTACAGCTTTATAGTGCTAATCTGGCTCAATGGAGTAGGCTTTCTTTGGGATATCTGGCTGATTGCTTCTGAGTATCTGGCTGAAGGGAGAGCTTGGTGGAGCTCAGAAGTATCTTACTAACACTCCTGTGAATGGTAAGAAGATGGAAGCAATCATACAATGCTCCTTCTGTCTACCTCTTTAGTTTTTTGGGGTGGAACTCCACACATCCTGAAGAAGCTTTTGCCATTAGATGCCATTTTTACATCCATCTCCTATTATCTCTTCTACAGCCCTGGAGTGCTACAGAAAGACACCACAACACATTTTATCCCCTTTGAAAGTTCATGAGGAACAGCACAGCCATCCACAGAGTTACACCAGGCTTGGCAGTGAGGAAACCTGCCAGTTGCAGGGCACCTCCCTGGGTGCGAATGGCCGGGAGCTGGATATAGCCTGGGGCAGCTGCAGCTGCTGGTACCTGTATTACACCGAGCTCCTCAACTGCTCCCTCCCCTTTTACTGCCAGTAAAGGGAAATGAGCCTCTGGAGCTCACTCACATCACCATAGCTGGTGGATAACATAAAACCAAAATCCTTAGAGCTAAAAGCGTTTATTGTTGCTGAGTGCCAGGCTGTCAGGCAGGCCGCTGCCATGCGCCCGTCCTCTCAAGCACCTCTGGAGATCGATGTGCAGGCACGGTGCAGCTGGTCACAGCCCTGCACGGCCAAACTTCATGGCAAAAGGGGGCAATGTGTGCTTCGGGAGTTCAAGCAGCAGCGTACAGATGCCTGTTATTTGTGTGAGGCCTACCGGCTGTGCCCACTCTCAATAGGTCAGTACCAGGTTGGGGGTGCTTAGGCCTCTAGATCCCCAAAACAGCTTTTTTCTACTCCAGTCACACACTCAGTGGTTCCTTTGTAGCCCAGTCACTGGTGGAGGAATTGGTACCTGCTACACCTATTCATCAGCTATAGACAAACTCTGATCAGGGGCTGCTTGTCGTTGGGTTAAGCAAGACTGGATTAGTTGCTCTAAAAAGCAGTATACAATGGGTAGGTGCTGATGCCAACACGGAAATACAAGCCAGAAAACTCAGTTCTGGGTCTGCTCCGACTTTATATATACTTCGGCTTAACATTTTAAAATAAATGTGGTCAGAAAAGTTCACAGTCTCCCCTCCAGCTGTCTGCTAGGTTGAGGTTTGTGGCTCTAGTCAGTAATGAAGGTAGGGAACTGCATGGAAATTCACACAACACTTTGAAAAGGGAGGATCTTCTGCAGGTCTCGGACCATTCCTTACAAGTGTTGTTGAAGAGGACAGAGCACCCTTAGTGTTTTTTTTCGTCCCCAGAAATACATGACAACATGTACACACAACGGATTATTCACCAAATGTAGAGGGTGCAGCTTGGTGCATACTTTCCGTGTGGTTCAAGTGCTATAAAATACTCCACGGAGAAATGCTGCTGACAAATAACTAACACTGAACAAGCTCAGAGGGGAGCAACAGTGCAACTACACACAAGTCACAGAGCCTTTATGTATTTTTGTCCAAAGATTCAGAGAAAAGCAAGATACATCCTGGGATTAAACAGCCAGTGGAGGGTATGTTAAAGGTATTATGGTTCTGCACCTATGGGTTGTCGTTGCACAGGAATAAAACAAAAAACAAACAAAAAAAAGGCATACAAAAATTCAGATTATGTCAGATTGTGCTTCCTGCTTATTCTGTGTTTCAGTCTGGTACTCACCTTTCCAGTGTTTTATTGTAGGTAATCCTGTTATATTACATTCTGCAATATAACACATAAACTGTGCTGCAGGTCTGACGGCACCTGAATGAAAGCTGCTGAAGTACGCCCAGCTCCCTGCGTGGAAAGCCGAGTCCTGCTGTTCCTGATGGAATCTTCCTGCCACTGCCAGAATCTTTTCAAGAGCAATTTCTCCAAGGCCTGAATCCGTGCCCATTGAAAGCAAAGGGAAAGATTCCTATTGATGGCAGCAGGCCCAAATAAGCCAGAGGTCCAGGCTGTCTTTGCCAGAAAATTTTGTTTATGTGCATTTTGATGACTTCTAAAGCTTCTCTTTTGTAGTTGACTTTCTTATGGAGCTTACTTTCCAGCGAATTTTTTCCAGACATTTCACATACTGTATAAAGTGGGGTTGACATGTTTCTGTTCCTGATTCAGCACAGAAGATCATTTTATCAGATTAATTTTTTAGAGACCTGCTTTAGGCAGGGTGCACTGTGAAGTACATGCAATATTAAAACATTCTGCTGTCCAATGGCCTGATTTTCTCTGTATAAACACATGGGATGAAGGTAAAAGACTCAGTCATGTGCTAAAGAAAACGGTACACTGCCTTCACAATAAAACCATAGAAGCCAGGTTTTTAACAAGTTTACTCAACGGCTGAATTTTTCTTGCATTTTGGCTTGGGAGGTAAGTATAGACATTCCAGAGCGGATGGGGATAGAGGGCAGATTTCGCAGTGGAAAGAACTAGGACAGTCCCATAAACTCCCAGGGAAGGCATGGGAGCCTGTGGTCACATACATCCTCCTTTGGTGCCACTAAATGGCAATTTATTGCCAAGGTGCAAATCAGGTGAACAAACCTGATGAAAGGGGCTCGTTGGGGCACCTGAGTTATCTACAAAAATGTACAGGAAGGGCATGAAATACTGTGCACCTTGTAGGTAAGGGTTTATTTCTGGAGATCTGACCCATCATTTAATGCAATCGCTATGCTGAGGTAACTGCCACCTGCAGAAAGGAAGAGCTTGTCTGTGGTATAAACAAGTGCACTCGGAGTGCAAAGACTGTCTTCTCCTGCCTTTAACTCAACTTGCCTTCTTCTGTTGGGGCAGGAACAGTACGCACAGTTGCAACTCACTTTTCATGGATGAAACTAGTTGAAATATTGTTTCAGGGCAGACATCAACTAGTTCAAGTGGTAACTGAACAATTAGTTCAATTCAATTAATTCAATAAATAAAATAAATAAATAAATAAATAAAAAAAAAAAAACAGAATTTAAAAAATACCCTTCCTCAGTGTTAAGAATATAGTTTTTTTGTTTGTTTTGTTTTTGTTTTTTACATCTTCAATATCCTAGCTAATATTTCAGAGAAGAAATCACAACTAGATGGAGTTTGGCTAACAGAGCTTACTCTTCACCCTCTCACTCTCCTCACTTATCAAGAGGAGACAAGATAACGTTTAAACTTGAAACACCACTGAAAAACTAGTTAGGAATTTGCTGGAACCATAAAGACGTGATTTCAAGGGCTCAATAAAACCAGTTTCAGGAAGAAGACAGCAGTTTCCTAAGCAAGGGTAAATGGCTCACGGTAACTTTCAGAGGGGCAGGATCTGATCTTTTGCCCAGTGTTGTTAATGGGGCTGCACCCATAAATAGCAGCCATAGTTCCATAATAGAGGAGGAAATTAGTGATGCAACTTCTGCCTCTCCAGCTAAATGACAGCAGGCAGGATAAGCGAGATCCAGCATTCAGCTGGTGCAGTGTTGCAGTCCAGGATTAGGAGGTGCCCCGTGAACACCTCTGCCAAATCCCAGACGCGCAGTGCCAGCATGAAGTAGCAGGAGTCATCTTCAAAGCCTCAGCCACCCTCCACCAGCCCTGAATGCTTCAGGTCTTACACTGGAAGGTGGAGGGACCTCCCTGAGCTTGCTTATGTCCACCTGACAACGTGCGTCTAGGCTCTTATTGCACATCTGTATGCAGACAACCAGATATTCACTGAAGAAATCAAAAAAATAAGTTTCAGTGCAAAACAGCTTCCTCTCTGCTCCTGTAACTGTCCCAGTGCAAAACAGCTTCCTCTCTGCTCCTGTAACTGTCCTGTAATTTGACCCCCCTGTGGTAATTTTGTAATACAGCCTCATTTTCCTCTAAGAGATGGAGCTTGCTGGGAAGCAGGGACAATGTCTCCGTTTTGTGTGGCATTTAGTATCTAGCCTGGAACTCAAATGTGTAGGCATTTCTTCTCCCCTCATATTGCAGCTGAATGACTCTGTTGTGTTGATTTGAAATGACCTGACTAATCTCAACTTCCTCTAACAGTTTAATGAAATGTCAGAAGTGAACAAGGTCTGTGGAATTGAAAAAAGACCATTCAAACAATGATGAAAAGAAACACATGGACAGCAGTTTTTAAACAGTCTTTGGGTTATTGGAAATAATTCAATGAGCTTTAGCCAAGCTGCAATATAAACATACTAAGAAGGGACCGAAAAATGTTTTATATAAAGCTGCATTTTTCATCTGGACTGTTTAATCCACTTCAGGATTACAAAAATGAGGTACATGGGAAAAGCCACAATTAGGTAAGTTCAAAAACAGAAAAAGACCCTCCCTGCCCCCCTCAGATCGGCTGGTGTTTGGAAATACGTCCTGCAGAGCAACAGTTGCGCAGCCCTGGTTCCAGCATCTGAAATTACAGGAGTGAGAGGTAGTGAGGGTCTGGCAAACTGAGTCCCGTCCCTTTCCAAGGAAAGCTTAATGGCATTCTCAACTGCAGAAGAAATTAAATACAGCCATCGTGGCTCCGTCCCCACTGAATACCAGCTCTGAGCGAAATGCTTACACTGTACCCCCCCGCCAAGCACGGTACGAGGAGCTAAAACCAACAAGTCGATGCTTTGCATATCGTTCACATTGTATTTCCTTTGAGGAAGTAAGATGTCCTGAGAGGCAAAAATAGGCTTTCCAGAGGTTACCCTATCTCCCACCTCCCCGTGTCACTGCAGCACATCGCAACTGCAGCTGCAGCCTGACTGCACGCGGGAGGCTCTGGGAGCTCCCAGAACGCAGACTGTATCTCGAGGACCAGGGTGTCACAAATCCTCTGGGATGCCTCTCCCACCTGTAGCAGCTCCAGCATTCAAACACTCCCACTGCCTCCCAGCAGTGCTCTGCTGTGCCAGGTTGGAGGGGCATTCGTAAATGAGGGCCACAAAGGAGTTACACACAACCTTAGGGATGACTGCACGTTCTTGCATGTTAATTAACAATTGCCCCAAGTCCAGCAGCCAAAGCTAGGAGGTGCCAAGTCTGAGTAATGATAGAAAGCTGATCAGCACGGCAACCTTCGCATTCTCAAGCTGATACCTTACGGAAAAAGTGACGTGATCTGATCGTGTAATCAAAAGCCAACCTTTGTGCAGAAGCCTGGTGGAGAAGGGAGCAATCTGCAGGTTGGGTGAGCAAACTGTCAAGCTGACAAAGCCTTTTGCATTGCGACCAAATGTCTTTATCTTTGTATATTTTTTGTTTGAAAGCTTGAACTTTTTAAGAAAAAAAAAAAAAAAAAAAAAAAAAAAAGTTACCTAAAATACCTTTTCTAAACTCCTCTGTCTAAATGATTAAACATTTGAATGCTGAATGACCATTTTTGCTGCACAGATCATTTGAACTACAGGATTTAATATATTAACTGGTATCCAGGCATGTATTAACCCAGACAGAACGAGAAAAACTGATATGTAGAAGCAGATGCAGCTGCGTGAGACTGGCAAGAGCAAGAGAAAACTGAGAGCTAATCCTGTAGGACAGATTTTTGAAGACTCCTAGAAACTCAGAGGAAGACTCTGGACCATGACAACACTAAGCAAGTAGAACAGACAATGCTAGGCCACAGACAAAGCAATGAAGTTAGAACAAGCTTGGATATGGAGAGTAATTTTCTATCTCATCATGGCAGAAGCCCCATCATCTGTCCTTGTCCTTAGAAAGTAAGACCATTTCTGTTCAAAACAAGTTCTTGCACTGAAAAACTAATCCCTTGGTCCAGGTGCTCAGACCATGTGTAATCACCCAGACTGCACCACGCAGATATCTCCACTTGGAGCTTTCTGGGAACTTTCCTGACTACTCGTGCTTTGGCAATGCCTACAGGTCACACTGGGTTAATTTCTTGTATTGCTTGAGATCTGGATTTGGGCTTGATGATATCAGCCAGACGATTGCAGCTGCTCGAGCCTCATGCAATGCAAACTTCAGTTTGCACCACAGAGTTACCACATAATACGGAAGGCTGGATTTTCAGTGCAATTAGGTAGGGGTGATGCCAAACAAAGAGCCAGTGGTATTATGGAGAAAACCTTTGACTCTTAATGCACAGCTCTTGCCAGAGCTGACAGTCTTTCATCTTTCAGCTTACCCTAACGAAGCGCAAATGTAAAGACAGAATTCAATATTTCCAGCAGAATTTATTTTTTCTTCTTTGATAAGGTAATAAATGTCATTTCACAGTGCACCGTTGGGTCGATATACTTTTTTTTTTTCCTGCTCCATTAAATCTCATGATGATTTTCTGGAACAGAACATGTAAGGAATTGGAATTAGCTGGCCATCACTGCAGGTCTCGTGAGCAAGCAGGATGAAGTGTGTGTGCATGAAGAGCGACATTTTGTGCTTGTAGGAAAAGAGACAAAACAATCCACTTCTGTTTTTTTTGGGGGGGGGGGGGGGGGCATTTAACTCACCATTAAATTTTAGAATACTATCTTTTAATTTAGGTTGTTGACTGTAGTCAAAGGAAAAACAAACAAACAAACAAACAAACAAAAACCTTCATTCTTATGCCCAGATTGATTCTGGCACATGTGAATAACCCAACTGCATGTAGTAAAATGAAAAAATATATACCGTCTTATAATAAAGCGTACTTCAGATGATGACAGTGTAATGAAATATTTCCTATCACTTTAATATTTATCAATTCGAATCTTAGGTGTTAAGGGCCTGTATAGGCAAGCAGGGAAGCAAGAACCTCCATTTGCAACCTAGAGTTAAAACACGCTTTTATAAAGGTAAAGAGAAGTTTAATTGTAAATATTAACTGAATTAGATTACTGTGCATTGTGAAACTGGGAAGGAGGAAAAGAGAAGATGAAATTAAGATACATCACCATGAACTCTGTCTTACCTGGGAATTCCTGTTAAACTACCAGATACTAAGAGAAATTAACTCTGCTGAAACTGAGGAAAATCAACTATCAGCTTCAATAGCAAGGATTTATTTAACTCATGGGATGAAATTAAGATGGAACATGGGAAAATGTAATAAAATTGAAGTACCTGCATTAATTACAGATTGTACCTAGATTAAACACTGAATTGATAATAAACAAGTATGAGTTTCATGCAAATCGGGCCAATGATTCTTGAAATCCTGCATCTTTTGTGTTCTCATTGTGATGTTTGAGAGCTCTTCTATACCAAAAAACTGTGGAGGTTTAGCAACATTAAAGGTGTGGAACAGTTAATTTGTAAAATTTGTCAGAAGGAAGGAGAGGTTTGTTGGGAAGGAAAAAAAGGATTTAATCTGTGATATACACTAGTGAGAACACTGAGGGAACACAGCCATCAACTTACATACAGTGCTGACTGCCTAGATGTTCAAGTGAAAAGCTTCACTCAGATTTTCTGGAAGAGGTCAGACCTGGTCCTTGCACAGCAGATGAGTAGGCCAGTGCTGATGGGGTCAGCACTGCCAGATATGAGGCCATGAGGCTCTGAAAAGCGTGGACAGATATGCCCTACAGAATAGGGAAACCTAGGAGTGGAGGACAAGAATACACAGGGAAGATGACCAGGATGGTGCAGATAGTTCTCTCTAACAGACAACACGTGGTGGGTGTATTCTCCAGTTCTGATTCAAAGGCTGAGTCATGGTTTTGGTTGAGATAATTTTCATCCTAGAAGAGAAAAATTCTTCCTCGCATGATGTTGTGCTTTGGACTTACAATAGAAACAGTGGTGATAACACACAGATGTGTTAGCTGTTGCAGAGCAGTGTCGCACAGAGCCCAGGACGTTTCAGCTCCTCGTGCTGCCCTGCAGCAAGGGACTGGGGGTGCCTTGGAGGAGGAAGGGGGGACATTTGGAGTGATGGTGTTTGTCTTCCCAATAAACCGCTAAGCGTGATGGGCCCTGCTTTCCTGGGAGCAGCTGGACACTTGCCTGCGGGTGGGGAGCAGTGAATGGATCCCTTGTTTTGCTTTGCTTGCATGCACAGATTTTGCTTTACCTCGTGAACTGCCATTATCTCAGTCCACAGGTTCTCACACACTCACCTTTCTGATTCTCTCCCCATCCATCCCACCTGTGAAGACGGAGTGAGTGGCTGTGTGGTGCTGAGCTGCCTGCCGGGGCTAAATCACAGTCCTTTTTGGTGCCCAACGTGGGGCCTGAAGGTTTCAGATTTGACTGGAGCACAGAGCACATTAGACCAAACTTGTGGCTGTTGCAGATCAACTGGAATTTGGCAGGCTCCTGTGCTTGCCATGGGGCTTTCTTGCCTTCCTGTATGTTAAGAGCCCAGTGTTGTTAGTGGCTGCTTTTGCCCTTTGCTCTGTTCTTTATCGCCTTGCTTAGCTGTGCCTGGGAACGTTTTGATAACAGCTATGGCCACGAGCCTGCGCTGGCAGCGGGCCAGGGCACGGCTGCTTTCCCTGTGCTGCTGCACTGGACAGGCTGCGACCAAACACTGAACGCCAGTCAGAGGGACTGCGACCTGGGGGTGAGTCCACGAGGGAGAACACAGGTCCTGGAAGCACCTGTGGCCATGGAGAAGTCCCCGCTGCAGCAGGGACACCTTGCAGTGTCCGTGTCCGTGGGTAAGGCCATGCCGGAACACCTCGAAGCATCTATCTGTGGGTAACACCACAGGCACGCCCTGAAGCAGCTGTGTCGGTGGCAAGTCCATGCTGCAGCAGGGACACACCTGAAGAAGCTGCGGGCTGTTGGTAAGTCCACAACAGAACGGACAGACCTTGGAGCATCTGTGGCTGTGGGGCAATCCATCACACAGCAGGCAGACCTCTGAAGGGATGGTGGCATGTGGATGAGGCCATGCCAGAGCAGTTACACCTCTGTGGGACTGTGGCCAGTGGACAAGGCCAGGCTGGAGCAGGTGCAAGGGGAGGAGTTGATGGCAGCATTTAATGCTATGGTCTGAAAGGACCAGGAGTGGAGATTGTGATGGATACGCCTTTAAACTGCTGTAAAGCATGATCCGAGTCGCATGTTATAGGAAGTCCTACAGCAGGAACCTCCTGAACCATTAGAGGATGACCCCACAAGAAGCAGTGCACGTACAGCAGTGACGCAACCTGAGCTGGCTTTGGTGTCCAGAAAGTCCCTGTAACGTACTGTTTCTGTCCCGAGCAACCACCATCACAGATCTAAGTCATGGACTAAAAGAACTCAGCGGACATCTTATGGACATCTCACAGGGGTAGTCCACAAACTAAACAAATGATATCTGTGTATTAATTGAAGGGTGGTGGTTAATGAGGATGTATTGGAAATTGTGGGACTTAGGATGACGTGAGTGGTATGGAATGAGGAGTGGGTATCGTCACGGTTTTGGCTGGTACAGAGTTAACTTTTTTCCTAGAGTCTTGTATGCTGCTGTGTTTTGATTTTTGATGGAAATAGTGGAGATAACAAACAAATGTTTTTAATTGTTGCAGAGCAGTGCTTGCACAGAGCCCAGGACTTTTCTACTTCTTGTGTGGCCCTGCCAGGGAGGAGGCTGTGGGTGCACAAGAAGTTGGGAGGGACACACCCAGGACAGCTGACCCTGGCTGGCCAAAGGGGTGTCCCACACTGCATGGTGTCATGCTGAACAACAAAACTGGGGTAAAGGAGAGCAGCCATTAGGAGTGATTGTGTTTGTCTTCCCAAGAAACTGCTCCACGCGAGGAGCCTGCTTTCCTGGGTGTGCCTGAACACGTCCTGACAATGGGAAGTTGTGAATGGATCCCTTGTTTTGCTCTGCTTGTACATGCAGCTTTCTCTTTACTTAGTAAACTGTCTTTATATCAGGCCACGAGTTCTTGCACTTTCACCTTTCTGATTCTCCCCTCCATCCATCCCACCTGTGAAGAGTGGCTCTGTGGTGCTGAGCTGCCTGCTGGGGCTAAGCCACAACAAAGGAATGAGAAGCTCCACAGCACAAAAGGAAGAGAATCTGAAATAATTGTTTATATTTCACACAAAACAAAAGTCCCTTATGCAAGCCAGTGTCTTTGCAAAGTCAAAAAAGTCTAAGTTATACAAATGGATCTGCATTATCGCTCTAAAAATTCACATTATTTCCCAGAGAAGCATGGTAAATTATCTAGGTTATGCTTTTCATTGTCTTTCTGACAAAGACAGGAATTCTTATCCTGCAAAGTAATTCTCTTCCCCAACTCAACTCCTACTTCACAACCATTGCATCACTTTTCAACTTTTTTCTTCTTTTACTTTCTTCAGTATGTAGCATTGCTGAGACATCCCTTTTAATTTTTCTGCATTTGTTGATTACTTTAATACACTGAAATTCTGTACAAAGAAGGTTTTTTTACTCTCTCTCCCATCTCAGCAGATGACATTCCACTAGCGTCCAGCAGGTCCAGCATTAATGTATGATTTGGATTAAGACTCACAGACTTGCAGGTGAAGGAAGGTGTCTACATGCATACACATGCACACCCTCTTAGTAAACAACAAGTTAAACATAAAACAGCAAAAAAAATAAATCCCAGATTTTCCAGATTATTACAGCTTCTTCTAAGATCCATCTAAAACTTAAATTATTTCATTTAGTACGCATCTCTGAAGTGGCTAGCTTTGCATGTATTGTCTCTCTGGTCTGCAGTAATGTAGCTGAAGAGCACAGTGAGAGATCACCAGATTAAGACCCTACAAGGGAGTAAAGAACCGAGCCTGCAATGCACACTGCATCCATAAGAGCACATAATAATTCCTGACATGACAACCTCACAGCACATAAACAGCTCAGTTAACAGAGTTGAAGCGAGGTCAAGCCTGGAATTCTAATTTTGAGTCTTGTTCTAATTTTTTTTTTAATCCTCCTCATGTTTTTCATTTTAAGATCACCAACAACTTGTATACATATTCATTCTGAATTAAAACACTGAGACATGAGTTTATTGTTTCTCTTAGTTGGAATTCTTTAGAGGAAAAATGTTGCCAAAACAATTTAATACCATATTTAAAATTAAGAGTGCATTTTGACCCAAATGACTATAAATTAATCTTAAAAAAAAAGAAGGGAAGACAATAATTTCTTCATTTTTCAAACAGAACAGTAAAACAATTGCAATTAAAGAGCATTTCGAACAGCCACTGAACAATACTGTAAAAGCATGTTTGGATTAAAGGTAGGGACAGTCGTTTTAGAGGACAGAGGAGTTCTACAGCCCATGGCTGAAAGCTGAGTGTTTTGAGAATCGAACTGCAAAAAATTAATATTTTGGAGCTTCATTAAATCTTGATGTACATTTGACAAAAAGAGTAGAAATACCCCACTTGTATTTGAACTGTTTCACTTATCTCAAAATGGTGTTTTTAGAGAAGCATAGTAGGTTTCCTTTCAAGTGCCTGGCAGATGTGCTTTGGATTTGTTTCAAAGGTGCAGCTTTCCTCAAGAAGATCGTATTGAGGACTGTTCGGATCTCATGTGTGACTGCGTTGCTCAAGCCTGTTGCCAAATGTCATAGTACCACTTGTGACAGCCACAGGGAGAAGGGGGAGTTTTCACAATAGGAATTGTGCAATCAGATTAGCCAGTCCAAGGACGATTATAAAGATGTGAATGATCAATACTGGCCATGTCAGCTGCCCAGCACGATGCAGGGAGATCACATAGATGAGGGATGGATACACGAATACAAAGGCCAGACCACACGTTGCTCCAGAGTATCTGAGAAAAGAGGGGAGAGAGGAGAAGAAAATTAAAAAAAAAAAAAGGAAAACAGAACACTTTGTGTTAACTCTTACTTCTTCTTGTCATTTTTTTCCACTCAAACCTGTGAACAGTCTAACTGAACAATGGTTAGTTGCAGTCACTAACTATTGATTCCTATTTCTTGCTGTCCTTCACTGGAATGTGATTGCCTCCCTCTGTTTCCCTCAGCACTCTGACCCTGCATACCTGCACTCTGACATGCCTCTGGTGTTCCAGCCATGTTCTCAGATGCTTCTGAGGACTGGCTCCCTATTTTTGACTTGATGTTTTGACTTTCTTTGGGGAAAGTTGTTAACATTCAGCAAAGAAAGACTGGACAATGCTTCACTCATTAGGCATCCTTTACTGTCAGAACTGCCATCTGATTGGATCCCAGCCATCTGAGTTTCATGCTAACACATATAAACATGGAAATGCTACTGAATCTGCACCTTTTATTTTAGATTACTTTAATGAAATTCTAACAAACTATTCTCCAGACCCAGAAAAGATCAACATGTCCTCCTGGAAACACAATCAACCACAGCAACTGAAACATTTAACTTCTTTTTCTAACCACTCCCTTGCTTACTAAAACCTTTCTCATTATTTTCTCATACTGTGAGTTTCCACCTACTAAGCTATACTTTAGCGAAACATGAATTATTAACTAACAACACATTTTATTTCATGTATTTGAATATTCTCTTTAGACAGTGGAAACACCACTGTGTAGAATACACCTGCACAAACTACACACACACTAAATATGCAAGTTAGATTGTATACAGACGGTTTATCTGATGGAAATTCTCTGCTCCAAATGCTTGACCGCAATGCACAGTGAGCAAGCACATCAGCAGAAGTCAGGATCAGTTTGCAAACAGACAAATGTATTGCATGATATTTATTTTCAATTCATAACTAAACCATCTCTCTTGCTGGAATAAGAAAAGTTTCACTAAAATGAGAATTATAAAAAAATACATGGAAAAACAAAAACAAAAACCCTACACCCCAAAGATTAGCTACTGAGCAAAAGTAAGTTATTTTGCTACACTGGTCAGACCCAAGCTTGTCATTCCGGTTTTCTAATTGCTGATTCCTATATATTTTAAACACCTCCCTCTCCTGGTTGCTGTAGGAAAAATGAAAACTAGGAATTAATGTTGATAATTACATATATGTTCATGTTATATGTAGAAAACAAAAGTGGTTAGATAATTTCCTCTAATCTTTCTCAATTACAAAAATCCTAGGTGTTTATTAACATGGTAAATTTAAGATGTAATATAGAAGTACAATTTTTATGTCAGTTTTGCCTTTGAAGTTATTTGCTTTCTTGGATTTTTATCACAGACTTTCAAAACAGCTTTAAATGGTCTTAACACAAGACAAAAACAGATAAACCGCACAATAACCAAGCAACTTTTATACTGGCATAACATTCTTTGATGTGGATATTTACAAAGTCTTCAGATATGGCTCCACTGAAACCTGGGGAATCATCCCATTCACCTCAGATACAAAGGCACAATTATGGATACTTGCTTGTCAGAACTTTAAAAAACCAGAATGTTGACACTTTTAAATTGTTATTTACAACTTACAAAAGCACACACTCTTACAGTTCCTTTTCCAAATCAAGAGGTAAACACGTAGTAACACCACAGGCAAGCTCAGTGTGCAGAGCAGCACTTACCTTATGATACCTCCTATATTTGGATAAAATCTTGCCATTAATACTCCAGCTCCGACAATCGCTATGTTCAGGATGAGCACATGGAAAACACTACAGGGAAATGAGGAAAGAATATTAAAATCTATGATGTATTTATTACAAAATATCATCATCTTTCATTTATACTAACATTTAACTGGTATATAGATGGTGTTTCAATTTGCATGACTCACTCTATTAAAGCTAATTGATTTCACAGTAAACATAACATCTATTGAATATCCTGAGTGCCAAACTCTAAATATCTGGTGTTTTGACTCAAAATATTCTTAATGAGTAAGTATGTGTAATTTGGCAATTCTTCTGAAAACACCATATGCAGTACTCAGCACTCAAGTATTTCAGATGGATATTCAAATATCAAGGAAACAATACTATATAACTTAATTCCCACAAGAAAGAATTAGCTTGTTCAGAAAAAGATCTGAATTGCTCAAAATGAACTAATGGAAACCAAACCAAAAGAAAAGATATATAATGGAATGGAAAACATTAGACAGAATACTAGGGAAAAACTACCAACACTACCATCATCAAAAACATGCCACCTTAATACTTGACCTCTGATGTATTTTGATAGAGAACAAATGTTGGATCTAATTTAATACGAGACCTCTGTACTGCTTACACTAGATTTTAATTGATGTTGGTTTTACAAATAATTTCCTGTTACTTTCCTTTTTGCATTAAGGATTTAAAAAAATGAAGTTTTTCTGTTTTACAAAAGCAGCTTTTAATGCATGAGACTAATGCAGTATAGGCATTATGAACACAGCTCAGACTCAGGAGAGTATCACTTTTCTATAGAGAATATAAAATGTTGGCATATTTCAATATAAAGTAAAGTCAGGAAATACAAGAAAAAAAAACACTAGGGTATTTTGGTCACACAGCTGTTTCTGTGAAGGAAAAGGAGAAACTGCACAGAAAACATATATACACAGAGTTTTCGTTTATTCTCCAGGATGACTTGATGTCTTAAACTGTAAACTGATGCTAATTTTCCCCCTTTTATTTTTATTTTTTAACTGTAGAAAGTATCTGCCTTATGTAGGATGTTACTAACAATCTTTTAAAGGTTACACCTGAAATGGTAGTAGTCACCACTTTCATGGCTGAAAGGCCGTGGCTGCTAGTTTTCAGGTTAGGAAGACAGATGAGGCTGTAGAGGAGCCTCATTAAAGTTTAGGGGAATGGTAGTAATTTACATGCAAAGAAATAATTGAAGATACAGACTATTTCTAACATTTGCTCTTAAAAATTGTTGTTGTTGTTGTTTTTAAATCAAAAGGACAGAAATAACATCCTTAATTCTGTTTGTGGTGTTTTAACTGTGCTACAAAAACAGGTACACTTCAGAGACAGAAGACAGCAGTGGGAATACAGAAGTTGAAATTATAACAAAAATATCATCAGATATGAAACTGGTAAAACTCCAATGATCAAATTAAACCCCTAGAGTCAGACTATTAGGGAAAGATGGACCAAACATTCACTGCTTCTCTAATATTGCTAAAGATATCTCATTAACTGAACTGTTCACAAAAGCATTTGCCATTAAAATTTATTTCCTCTCACCCCGTACATATGACAGATTACCAATCTTACTGTCAGATAACACGAATGAAGCCAAACATTTATAAGCACAGAAAATGATGGCAATTCCTTCTTTTTCTTTTTTTTTTCTTTTTTTTTTTTCTGATTAATTCTCAGCAAGCAAGAAAATGAGTCCAGCCTTCACAATTCAGAAATGTTCTTCAAATTTGAGTCAGTTCAGAAAATTTTAGCAGAAAAACTAAAAAAAAAAAAAAAAAAGTCAGAAATATGTGATTCTGACATGCTTTAAAACAGAAGTGACTTTGTAGTTCAAAGTTGCTTTTCTAAAAATTAATTCAGGTTTCTTGTAACTTCAAAAGTGTGTGTGTGTGTTGTGAAAAAGTGTTTTTCAAGCTCTTCATCTGGGAAAAAAATCAGGGCAGGGTGAGGGGGATGGGGCAGTGATGTGTTTTAGCTCAATTGAAAATAATTGTCTCAAAATGCTGGAGCCTCCAAAACAATGCAGTGCTTGCGCAGAATTGCTTTGCAGTTTTAATTTATTGTTTTTAACTGCTTTGCAGCACCCTCAAGAATAATAACAAAATCAAAAAGACTGAAAAGGATTTAAATCCGTCTGTTTCAGGGCTAAAGGTTGCACTGTATTTGTCCTTGGGATGTCTTTGCACCTTTTTCTACATTTTGCACCATTGTCTACATTTCTACATTTTAGCAGCCCAGATTAGACCATAAGGAAAGAAAGGAAATTAAAAGTGCTGCAGTAAGTGTGTAGTCAAAGGGTGAACTCCCACTTTTAAACAACAGGGGAAGCAAGAAGGCAAAGCAAAAAAAAAAAAAAAAAAAAAAAGATAATTTAAGTAAGGATTTTTGAAAGATTACTTAATCTGAAAATGCATTTCTTCCTGGAAATCTCACTCAAGTGACATCAGTCAAAATACTGAATTACAGCAGTTTAGATGCCAGGCAGAAGCTAGGTGAATAGAAGATAACTAAGCATGCATGCAAACAGCAGAAATGTGTTTCATTGCATCAGAAGACACACATCTGTGGGAGAACTGGCAGGTCTGCTGGGCTACCATGGAGTAAAGGGAGGACAATCATTTGGGAAAGCCAAGTGATTTCTGTCCATCAGTTTATTTAACCTCTACGAATAAGAAAGTTGTTTTAAAAAGTTCTAAAAAATGATTAGATGTACAAAGTATTTTATGCACAACATATAATTAATCAAGGGAATTCTGTCACAACTATTACTGTAGCCAAGAGCCAATAACAACACTAACAAAAATTAGCTTTCTATACATCCAAGAAGATCCAGAATCTCATGAGACAGCAGATAAACCACATGCCTCTGGCTCTAAGTCACCCATTAAATTATGCCATTGCAAACATATCTCACTTTAGGAAAGAAAGTAATTTCCCAACCCAAGGCATCTTGGCCTTGTTTTACACCACCAAGGAGAGAAGAGAATAAACAGTTTCTTGGGTTTTGTTCCAGTATGTCCCTTTCTGTGATGTAGTCTGTATACTAGCATCCATTTTCCTTAATGAAAGAAGAAATTAGGAAGCATTCTCCTGTTTCTAAATCTTTCATTGGAAGCACAAAAAGGCTCAAGACTTTGTGATGATGCTTGTCAGAAGACCATTGTATCCAGCACATCTACATATGTATTTAAGACAGGCAGAGACACAGGTGTCTGAGGCTGGTACAGAAGAGGAAGGAGAATTCTCCATCTTAGAAGCAAGGGGGGTTTAGCTCTCATAAGAGAAAGTTGATTCTTTGTCAGGAGGTAGAATTTAGACCAGTTGGGCTCTCAGAAAACATCATCACAGGCTTAGTGTCGGAGGATATATGATGCTAATTACTTCCCCTTTATGCTTCAAACAAGCAAGCTGTCACTGTTCAGTTGATCCGTGTGAAACCTGGCAGTAGAAAAAGGTACCTGTCATATGCCTAACCTTTGAAGTTTGGAAAGGATGAGCTTGTTTGTCATGCAAAACCACAGATAAGTAGGCTACACCATGGCTAAGCACAATAAAGCACTGTCAACAGAAAAACAGTAGCACTGCAAGATATCTAAAAAGCACATGGGGGTCAGTCTTTGGACAAAAAACTCCTCTAAAGTTGATTAAATGGTTCCTCATTACAATTCAGTCATAATCCACAGCCCACCACCAAAAGCCAGGATATGAAAAAGATGCTGCTTTTGGTAGAAATTGGATGATAACCAATCGTCAAGGCTAAAAACTACAAAGCAGCAAACTAATACCTTGGTGCTTCATCATATCCAGTGAAAGACAAACAGTAAAGAAAAAAAGGAATTATAGCAAAGAATCAATTTGTTCTGGGCAATAAAGTCACTGCTAGCAAGTACAAATTATCTGGTAGCCCTGTAGCACGTGTGTTCACATGTGTGTATTCAGTCAACACACAGCTTTAAGAAGCATCCATCCAGACTTCAAGTGCATCAGGTATCCACATGTTCCTGCGAGGAAGGTTGGCTTTTAAGATCAGGGAGCTTCTGGTTCACGTGAAACATGCAGCACTTCTATAAGCAACCCAGATCTTAAAAACGAAGACAGGAAAATTTGCAGTGGGGACTGGGACCAAGGAAGGGGCTGTTTGTTTCATTTTGTTTTTTTGAGAAAAATTGGACAATTGCAGACAGAAGGCAGATTTATATACAACTCTCTCAGCTGCAAATACAGAAAGGATGTAATTTAATAGAAAGGATGTAACAATGGAAATACATGTGATTCAGTGTATTGAATCACAGTGGGGTTAACCAAGGCTAGGTGGCCAACACAGATCCTCAAATGCACAAACAGCATGATTCAGCACAGCGACAAATCTGCTGTATATACAGACACATGGATATACCATCAGTGAATGCTCCTGAACGCTATTTCCACAACCCTTCTTCCTGCAAAATCAGTCACAAAAAGACAAATTAAGTTTTTTTTTTTTTTTTAAATCTTTCTAGAAGAATGGCACAAAACCTTGCCTTCTCCTCTTTTTCTTCTGCTTCACCCTTTTGCTTCCTTATTCACAAATTTTCACCAGTCAAGTGACTGGAAATATTTCTCTCCATATACACACCTTATGTATATATCTAAGAGCTAAAGCTTGAATCTCTGCAGGTCAGCCTCCTTATTGCCTGAGAACTATTAGCCTTTGAGATTGAAGATTTTGATGCAAGCCAAGTATATACAATAATTAGGGGAATGATTGTTTTCCTATGCAAAAGCCATGCCACTTAATATCTCTAGCTAAGTTCTTTAGGGTAGATCTACAAGCTTCACAGAGAAACATCAGTGTACATCAATAAGAGCTACTACTTCGTATTTCCAAACTATGTCCCCCCAGACCAGCTCTCCCATTACTCTTAGTTTAACTACAGATCTGTTTATAAGCATGACAGAACAGGAGAGTGATCGCAGAAATATGAAAACATGTCCCCGGTCCTGGAAGAAATGACATGGGACTGTCACAAGGCCCACCAAAGCTCTGGAACGGGCACAGGAGAGTTTCTATGGTGACAGATGATGATGTGTTGAGTACTGCATGTTCATACACAGGCTTTCACTACACTGGGACTATGGTCCGTTTTTTCCAGAGTAGCTGGTGGTAGCAAAACCAAGAATACTGAAATTCTTGGAAAAGTGATATGGAAATGGTGCTACTGAAGAAGGATCATCAGTTTTTGCTGCTGGTGAGAACCAGTCATCAAGAGGTATTACACAAGCTGGTCACAGGTCTTTACCATCCTTCTAGAGACAGATCCTGTGCTTGTTACTAGTCTTCAGTTAGTCCCCATTGCACAGAAAAATAAAGGGTTGACCTTGTCAGCTATAAATATACAGAAGCTGGAGCCTGGATGTCATTTAAGTGACATTTGTGCTATGTTTGATAGCTGGGATACTACAGAGAGACACAGACAGACAGAATATACTACTTCGTCTCCATTAGTGAGCTAGCTATA
The DNA here is from genome assembly GCF_963932015.1 of Anas acuta. Lineage (NCBI taxonomy): Eukaryota > Metazoa > Chordata > Aves > Anseriformes > Anatidae > Anas > Anas acuta. The sequence goes on from NC_089017.1 coordinate 14,017,911, forward strand.
CAAGTAGCTTCATAGAAACTATTTCTGACTTCTCACAAATTTTAAATACCTCCCTCTAAAAAGTCTTTAAAAAAAAAAAAGAGAAAAAAAAGAAAGAAAAGAAAAGAGTGAAGCTACCCACAGGATATCCTGGAGATGAGAACGATGTATTTGCATCATCACATTCGTCATACCACAAAGGCTTAAAACAGCAAGCTTGAGCTAACCCAAGCAGAGGCTGGTATAAAGGTGTAGATTTTTGGAGAGGGCAGGAGGGAAATGACAACTGTTCTGGTCAGGGAGTAACTGTGGGGAGGAGATGGGAAGAGGCGCATCTACGTAATATAAAGGACATGGCTGTTTCCCAATGGCTGTGAAATCCATGTTTAGCACTTAAATCAGTTGTTTCCAATAGTAGTAGCTTGCAGCAGTTCCTAAAAGTCTCTTTAAATTTGAACTGAGTAAAATTTAGCATCAAAAAAAGTAGGCACTTATTTCACTACCTAATTTTAGGCATCCAATTTCTAGACCTTTTCATATCTATTTTAGGACCCAGAAGAAACCTGAAACTTTTAACAATGTCTTCCCAGACCTATATGCTACTGCTTATGCCACAGAGGAAACGCACATTGCTTCCTGGGATATTTTTTCCCTTCCCTCCATCAACAGTAATTCACAATATAAAATAAGAAACTCTGAGATAAATACCAACTTCTCAGCTGTGACAAATTCAGACAACACCACAAATATAAGCATCCTAGGTTTTATTTAAAACAAAAACAAAAAAAAACAACACACCACTAAAGTTGAAATCTGGATCTGCCTGGAGTTTAGGCAGTGTACAAATGTTAGGGTGTGGCTCATCTCTGAAATTAGCATGTGAAAAGTTATTTTTATAAGCACAGCAGCACTCTAGATACCAGGGCTAACAACTCACTTAGCTATTAGCTGTTTAAAAACAGCCAGATGATTACTACCTATGAACAATCAAAACTCGTGCTGTGCTGTGAAAGGTTAATATGCAGAACACAGACTGCTCGATATGTTTCTGAACTGAAAAAAAGTTTTTTTTCCCTGTACAAAAATGCATGACAAAGGAACTGTGTTGACAAAATTCCTCTGTTTATTGACAAACTGAAGAGCTAAAACAAAACATCCCTCCCCCCTCCTTCTGCTCTGCCAAGCTGTAGCAGTCTGTAGTGTTAGCAGGCAAGAGTTTACTTTGCATGCCTATTCAAACTTTGCCTCAACAAACATTGTGAAATTAGCTTTTGAAATGTACCTAATGCACCAAAGGAAACTCCGGAAAGCTCAGCCAACTTTCTGACAACGAACACAAAAGGTTAGTTAAGTAAAATGTGCCAAGGTCTTGTCAAAGGGTAGTCTTCTTACCTTGGGTAAGCATTTCCAAAAAGCTGTCTTAACAGCTGGACCCGTGCCAGATAGCCCAAGAGTGGGTATACAGTCATCATCTGAAACAGCAGGAATATTCTTGCAATAAATGACATGATGTCGTTGCTGGGAAAGTTATCGAGAAAATTCTAAAAAAAGGAATAACATTACATTTATCAATGGTGGCTTGATTATCTTTACATGTTGATTTTAACACCTGTGTGCAAGAAAGAAATGGGTAAAAGCCATTATAATTGCAAAAACAACTCCCTAGCACAGAGTACTCTTTTTCCCTTTTACAACTGTTACACCACCAAATACCACCTAATATTTTAATATTGAAGGACTGATGCCAGCTTTCTTATTAACAGTATATTTTCTAATCTTGGGAACATCTTAAAACAATCAAGGTATGAAACAGCTACCTGAATTGTTATGTAAATAAATTCATATGCTGCTCTCACCTGTCATATCGTATCTAGACACTAAAAATAGGTATTGAACATGTAAAATTAGATCACAAACAAATAAGGATAGGATCATATACTGTAAGTGTAAACACCTGAAAAACAGAGCAGTATAAGACTTATATATGGAAATATATAAGTGGCTTTATAACATTTAGGATAACTACAGAAAATAAACTTAAAAAAGAAACAAACAAAACACTTATCATTTATTATTTAACTGTAGACTTTACTCCATGAAGTTACTTCAAATGGTTCAAAAAAAAAAATCCTGATTAAACAGCAGTAACAGTTCTAATTAACATACAATCTCAGGACGCCTTTCAAAGCTCCTTTATTGGTAAATACTATGCAGGAGACATAGTACACCTTGCATAAAATGGATCACCAGTTGACAACTCTTATCTTTGAAGTAGTTGAGAGTAAGGGAATCAGCCTTGCCTATAGGTAGAGAAGAGTTAAAAAGCCTTCACAGCAACAATTGCAAGTGGTGCTGTTATCTGAAGAACTTTGTTGGCAAGGCCCACCACAGTGTTAGCCTCCAAACCTATCAATAGAAAGGGCTCCTATATGAATACACTTGCATTCCCTTTCATGTTTATTATTTTTTATTTTTGGGGGGGCAGGGTGGAGATAGTACCCAAAACTAGCCCCAATGAGTGGGACCTGCCACTGCACACACAATTACACATAATACTTTTCAGGATTGAAGAATCTAAAGCAATTGAAGCCTGTACTGTTCATTTTGGTCTTTTCTTCATCACTTTCACAGAGCATTTATTTAATGTTTGTTTTTAGAGAACTGCTGGCAACCAGACATGAATACTAATGAGATAGCATAAGCATTACTCATCTGCTTGTGGTAGTGCCCATGAAGCATTAGCCAACTGACCAGAGTGAAGAACAGATGTGTCTGCTGGGGTGAATCATGAAGCAAGGGGTAGTAGTTTTTTTTAAACATACTTATTTAAAAGTCAAGGGTGAATATATAGTACAGTAAAACATCTCACCTGTTCAATACATTCTTTGGATAGTGGTGGAGAGGGAAAAGATGCAAAAATTATCACTCCGACATATAGATATGTTAATCCCACCAGTAAGTAAGCAATGGAGAGGTCTCTCACCTGAGGAAAAATAAAATATTATTTTGGCCAGCATTGACACACCAAAACAGGTAACATAAAAAAAAAATAAATTACTTAACGATTTCTATTGCATTTGCTAGTTACTTTTATATTTTATCATACAATCATAGAATATCCCAACTTGGAAGGGACCCATAAGGATCATCAAGTCCAACTCCTGGCACCGCACAGGGCTACCCAAAAGTTTAGACCATGTGACTAAGTGCACAGTCCAATCTCTTCTTAAATTCAGACAGGCTTGGTGCAGTGACCATGTCCCTGGGGAGCCTGTTCCAGTGTGCAACCACCCTCTCGGTGAACTTCTTCCTGATGTCCAACCTAAACTTCCCCTGCCTCAGCTTAACACCATTCCCACGGGTCCTATCACTGGTGTTTACAGAGAATAGGTCACCTGCCTCTCCACTCTCCCTCGTGAGGAAGTTGCAGACTATGATGAGGTTCCTCCTCAGCCTCCTCTTCTCCAGGCTGAACAGGCCCAGTGCCCTCAGCCACTCCTCATAGGTCAATGTTTTATGTTTGTTATTTTTAATTGCTTTTACATTTTTACTTTTACTTATTATTTCTTGAATGAGGACTTCAAATCTGGATCAGACCAGAAAGCTGCAAGATAATTCAAATTTGAGCTAGATAAGTCTTACATGTCTATGTAGATATGGAAAGGATACAATAAAAAGATATTTCAATAGATGTAGTAAGTTATTGCCAGATGTACAAACATTCATATATTATTTAAACATACATATTATTAAAACAAAAAGCTCCTCTCCTTTCTTGTGCTCAGCTATTACTACTAAGAGCTATGGGGCACAGTGACAGTTGTTAAAGACAAAGCCCATCAGTGCTGTAGAAGTCTTTTGTCCAGACTAAAATTTTACAGTTAAAGACATGCATACCCAGCTGCATATATAACAGAGGATGATGCAGACTCCAAAATAGAAATTAATACATCAAGCATTTGCATGAATGCTGTGATAATGGAAGACACAGCTGATATATCATTACATAAAAATTACAAATATAACCCAAATAAAACAAAGGCATATGTATGCAGAGAGGTATATATGTCCTTTAGCTTATTACTGTATTATATAATGCCTCTGGGCATTATATAAAATTTGCCTATCTGTTTTGTTAGTAAATGTCTATAAATGTTCCAGATAAGTTCACTAAGTAATTGTCAAAGATTTTTAGGAGACAGTGCTGAAGCTAGGCTGATAAACCCATTTTTAAATCTGTTACATATGTTCACTTCTGAAAACTTTGACAATATTTATAATGCATCTAATATGTAAAAAGTATTGAACTATACAAAATTTAGTGGAAGTTTGTTAGCTACATTTAGTATTGGAATTTAAGTAGCAAAATTCCTCAAGTATTTTATAAAATTGCAGAATTCACGTATACATTTGCCTAACCTAACAGCAGTGTACTTATAGTGTTACCTTTCTACATTGACTTAATTTTAGTAATAAATAAAGGCAGACCTTTTTTATAGTCATAAACAGTATTCTATATAAGCTTATGCTATGCTACAAGACACTCATTACCTTACAGCAAACCATTTGTTCAGAGGCTGCTAACAATCAGCTTCTTAAAGGATTACTACTAATGCTTCAAAATATGACCCTATTTTCCTATGACTAAGAAGCAAATCTTATTAGCACAGGCACAGCACCAACTTTTATTAGGTCTATATGTCTTCCAGACCAGGATTTTATGGCATCCGGCCAGCTCACAGAGCATGGGCTTGCTCACATCTCTGCACGGAAATGTTTCCCTGAAGTGTTTATTCACACTATCTCCTTGAGAAAAGAAGCATATTTTACACCTTTCTGGGATCTTCTGAAGGCAGGCAGTCCCTCATGAAAATACACACAGGGTAGATTACAAGTTTCAAGAAGCGTTCTGAACTGAAAACTGGAATCTTCTGCTCATTTTGCCAGTGAAAAGAAGATCAACGCCTTTTTCCCTATCAGTCCACAAGAGGCCAACGATCTTTCTGATCAGACATCAAGGCGCTGCTGATGCATAACCCCAGGGTTGCCCTTGTACACCCTGACAGCTACACATTTCCAGCTGCAACCTCTTCCTGTTGCTAATCAGTTATATACAGCTGGAACACGCTTCTAGAGTCCACTCTCCTTGCACTGGTCACTGAGTAAGGACTACAAACTCCACCAGAGGTTGCGCAATAAAATTTTCTTTAAATTATTCCCAGAATTTCTCCAGATTGCTATGACAAATACTTGCAGTTGTGAGGTCAAGAAATCTCAAAAGAAATTCATGCTACTTCTTTTGGACTGCACTTGATTAAGAGTTGCTAGTTGGTATGTTGTTACCACTATTACCTGTGATTATACTAGCTAGTCTGTGTTCCAACAGTTTCTCGAGAGTGTCTGCTTTAATCTGTACTAAAACTAAATGCTGACATGATTTTGATAATGTACTTTTATAGCACATGACCCAAGATAGCCTTGACACAGGTGCTGTAACAACATACAAAATATCCAGATTTTGATTTCCATAAGCAACAAAAAATAGTAGCGAAAACTCAAAAACAGTATTTATTTCTTCTCACACTTCAGCTGCATTGCAAATATCTGTTTCTGAGTTAGAAAAAAGCCACTAAGAGGGTTATTTTCATAGGAGTACATGTTTGCATGTAACTGGAACACCTTGTTATTACTGTTCAGGAGACTTGGGTTCACTCCCTAAGGACCTTGACTACAAATACTGTTTAAACAGCGTAATTACAGATAAAACTAAAGGACACATGGGGAGACGTAAAAGGATTATTTTAAAATAACAGAGCAATAATCACATTTGTCAATTTTAAATTTAATATTAATACATTTATAGTTGTTCTTCTTCCGCTCTGGTGGAAGCTGCCTAAGCATATAGAATACAGCAGCCCTTGCACCTAGACTTTATAATCTAAAAGTCAAATGTAGAACAGATGGTTGCAAGAAGGAAGTATATGGGGGGATCAGGGTGGAAGGGAAGTATCGCAAACAACATGTGGGTCACAGTCCATAAAGACTGACAGTTTGCCACCTGCCAAGCCCTTCTCAATACACCTGAAATAACAAGCAGCTTTTGAGATGGAAACTGGACAATGCTTTAGCCACAGTTATGGCTGATCAGGAGCTTTTCTGGTCAGACTCATGGGATGAAGCATTAAAAGCGTCTCTGGAGGAACACAAAATTGGGCAACTGGGGCTGGCAACAGCTGCGGAACAGAGGTAGAAATTGGCCTTCTAAAAAAAAGGATGAGCGATAAATCAGGTGAAGCTAACTTTAAAAGAGCTCTGAAAGTACAAGATGTTATATTACTAGCCACAGATGAGTACCCAGGCACAGGCTGGACATGTGGCACAGGGCTGGATGCAGCACAGCAAAGGCTCTGTGGCTCCACAGGTCTTTCCTCTGAAATGCTAAAAAGAGCAGACAACTTTCAGTTCTTGTTTTCCCTGTTCTATGCCATGGGAAAACAGCTCATTTTTTCTTCAGTACCACAGTGAATGCAAGTTCATATATTCAGTTTTTGCATGGGGAAGCCCATATTGGAATCAATTCATTTTAGATGGGTAACCTCTCAAAAGGCAGGTGCTGCCTCTGCAATATCTCACCTAGACTCTGATCTGTATCATAAAAACAGACATGACCTGTTCAAGTGCCAAGGGCAAGTGATAACATATAACAGGATGACAAAAGTACTTCACCAAGATCTGTAATGCTGGACACAATCCTGGCTGGAAAGAGAAACTGATGGCAAAGTAGCACCAATGGAAGCTCACTCCGTACATGGGTAATAAGAAATGTTCCAATATTGCAGAAAATAAGCAGAACCCACAGCTCCATGCCTTCTGCAGCTGCTGTGTGAACAAAGCCCACCCTTCTGTTTCCAGCCTTTCCCCCTGGTAGGTCCACAAACAATGGTTAGGAGACAGCACTAGTACACAGAGCATGCTCCCCTGTAGCTCCTGCACAGGGCTTGTACAGATGCTCAGGGAATCAGATCACAGAAGTGAATCAGATGGAAGTTATCGAACCAACTCACTGTGCAGTTGCACAAACATGCTGATCGATACAAGGGGGAAACAGCGTGAGACAGGAGCACGGAGAACATTATGTGGCCAGCAGGACTGCTCAACACTGAGCTGCAGATGAAAAACCATGCTCACAGGGCTTCTCCAGGCCTTGCTGTTGACATTTGGTTTACTCCAATGCACCGCTCCTCTCACACCCACCACTGTATGGGAATAGCAGTCAGAAGACTCCTCCCCCGCATGTTTTAAACTTGGGGCAGTTATGCACGCCTCTTACCAGAATGGAAGCTGCAATTGTTTTGGATTTCTGACGACATAAAAGGAATGTTACTGTTTTTCTTACTTTTTTTTTTCCACCTCACCAAAGAGCGGTTCTTATGACCACTAGCTTCAGCAAGTTGTACTTTCCTAGCTTGTCAAGTTCTGTGCCTTCTCACAGAACACTGGTGGAAGTGACACGATAGTGTGTTGAGCCATTAAGCAGCAGTCTCCATCCGATCTCCATGAGATACCGATGTCAGAAGACATATTTTTGATGGAAATGTAGTGTTAGGTCAGAGGTTGGACTCGATGATCTTGAGGTCTCTTCCAACCCAGAAATTCTGTGATTCTGTGAAGAAGTACCCTCTATTTGCGACCAATCACAGAGGCTGAGAGCCATATACATATGTAAACTTCCCACTTAGTCCAGCAGACCAGTGAAATAATCACAAAACAGCTCTTCAGGAACATCAGTGCTTCATTAACATTTGCAAAGCACTTTGCAGGCATAGGTGAAAAGCTCCTGTACAGCTACAAACAGCAAGAAACATGCCAAGACATCTCTAGCCAAATAAAACTCCTAGAAAAACTATGTACAGACTTAGCTCCCATTGCAAATCTTTCCTGCCATACTAAATACATTCCTTCTGTGCAATTTCAATGCTCTTCTGCAGTGCAACAGTCGTGTTGAGGGCTGGGAATCCATGTAGGGCTGACCTCGATACCCAACTTAAACCCCAGAGAGGGCGTTTAGAAAAGCTGATTCAAATGCAGGCAGCAGTTTTTTCCTCCTTAACACAGGAAGCACAAACTGGAGAAGGCTGCAGATACTACTCTTTGCTGCTCTTATTGCTTCCTCTAATATAAATGAAGGGGTTATGGCCACAGGAAAAAGTCTTGAAAGTGGCACGGAGGCAGTAGTCCTCTGCATAAAAAGCTAACTGCATAAGTGACAGTGCCTTTAAAATGTGAAAACCACTGCTACGAAAAAATTTATTTCCTTCTTCCATATTGTAATATTTTATCAGGAAAACTCACTGAGAAGAATTTGCTTAGTTTTCTTTCTCCAGAACACTGCTAACCCACTCTTTAGTTGTTAAACTACTTTCAGAATTGTCTGTAAAACACAAGAAGCCTTCCTGGAGGAGAATTCCTTACTCCTTTTCGGAGGGGCATCACTATCACCTGACCTTGTTTCACAGGGACAGTCATCTCATTGCATTGGCACATAATCTGAACTTTGCCTCTGAGTAATCAAAACAGATGAACCAGTCTTTGGCCCACCTATTACTTAAAAATCTTTCTATGTTATTGCAGTTACCTTTCCAACTAAGATTTTAATGAAGCTGGACAAGAATCCTGGAAAGTACTGGAGGAAAAAAAATCTAAGCAATTACTGCAGGTAGGTACTTAAACCACTGTATCATGCTTACTCCATTTTGTATTTTTAAGATGGGAAGATACTAAGAATGTAGTTTCACATGGGTGAGTAGTACGTAACATTTTCAAAGGACAAAGGATCAGTGCAAAGACTAGGTATTGCATTAGTTCCCAATCCAGGTTTCCAACCTTGGGGATTTCCTAAATAAGTTCACGTTTCTCTACAAACTTTGAGTTGTTACACAAACCTACTACAGCAGCTCTCAGAAAATATGTTATCTAGAACTCATCATTGTTTTTCAGTACTCCACCAGAATCAGTTCTGTGCTCCAGATTCTCCTCTATTTTTTGTTTTAAAATAGGTAACTTTTTCCACAGCACCTTTGTCAGTCTTTCTGCCTCTTACGTGTAATTTGGCCATTTAATGCCAACATGACCACAAATAAGCCTGGGATTCTCCTCACGGCTTCATTCATAATGCATATGTAACTGATTGGCAGCCAGTGAAAAGTGTGTATAGGTGGTTTCTTATCAGATCACAAGAATGATTTGCATTTTCTGAAACTATTATAGTCCCTGGATCAATTTCAAGAGAAGCAGACAGGAAAAAAATAGTGTCACCTGGCAATATATATACAAATCAGAAACGTCGTGTGAAATTACTTACGTTGTTTTCTTGATTCTTGTTGTTTTGAAGGAGAGTGATGACACAATTGTGGATGAAGAAGGCAAGTGTCAGAACTCCCGTAAGCTGGGGGAACAGAATTCTAAACTCTAAGGAGGGGGAGAAAATAGTGTTAATAACTTGTTTCTGTGAATCAAACAATGCCAAAATTCAGAGGACATCTAATGTTGTGGAGTCTACTGGCAAAAACATGAACAGTCAAGTTGAAATGGGAAAATCTGTCTTTGAACATAGCCAACAAAATATTCAAAATGCATGAAGACAGTGGTTACTGTATAACATACTCTCCATGAAAGCTTCTCACATGTCCCTAACCATCAAAATTCATCAGGTAATCTAGGACTTACACATATAAACTTTTTTGCTTCTCAACATTGTAACTCCAAAGCATTTCTGAGGGGCGAATTGGTTTCACTGAAGCTGTATATATATTGGTCCCCAAAAAGGGAGATAGGCAGCAATCATATGTTCTGTGAGCATCCTCTGTTTATAGAAAGGCCATGATTAGCAAATCAGTTATGCTATCTGAGGAAAACTGACATCTGCAGATGCTTAGGATGTGCTTCTTTGCTTCTTCCAAAAGACGGCACAAAGAAAGGTAGAGCGACTTCTTCCCTTACCATACCCTTTTACAGCAGCTATGGTGCCCTTTTTTTTTTCTTTTCTTTTTTTGGTCTCCATGGAAATAGCATTGTTCTGCTTCTTTCCATGCTTGAATGTTAACATCCTCTAGAGTTTTTTCTGGAAGTGCTGCAACTGGTCTATGAATTTACCAATGCCACAACATTTATTATAAAATTTATTATAAAGCACCATTTATTATACAAGGGTATATGTACATATTAGAGTATTACAGTAATTGGAGATCGCTGAGCTAGCTCAGCTTTTGGAAAACATCCAATAATATAGCAAAACACTCATCAGAGGCTCACTAACCCTTATAGATCAAATCACACAGAGCTCCACGCAAACACATCTAAACCAGATTTCTCTAAATTGCTTTGAAGTCAGCCAGGTAAACACACCCCAGGCAATTAACAAAGGACTCATCCAGGTTGCCAGAATATGCCTTCCCCAGGGCTGGATTCACTGTATCTTCAATACCTACCTAGCATGATGTGTTATCAGTAGAATTCAGAGTGCAATCAAATTTTGGGCGTCTTTTCCAAAGCACTACTTGAACTTCAATAATAAAAATCAGACTGACGGATTCAGAATTTCTCTTAGTGCTGTGTTTTCCCCACTGCTACAACAACTAGTTTTAGCTGGACTTGAATGTATTTAGCTATATACTTTGTCTATTTTCTAGCCATACTAGCGACACTGCCAAAATAATCACACCACTGGGTGCTCCACTTTGTAGTGACCATCAACACACGTGATACTGTAATTCATTTTATACTAGGACTGATGAATAGATCTTTAGACCTGAACTTCAAGATGCTTAAAACCTGCTTTTTTAGACTTTGTTTGGTTTCTGGCTTACATGGGTTAGTGAACCATGGTTTGGTTGAATTTTCTCCAGCATAATAAAGAGTTTGTAAATACAAGTCTATTGCAAGTATTCAAGGGCTGTCTGTTGTGGCAGCTCAGGTTAAAATTCTGTTTTCAGAGAAAGCTCATATTGGGTTGCTCAGAGAGGTGTGTTGGCAGTGTAACCTACCTGTTATATACATATTGACCCCTGAAATTATTCACAGCAGTTCTCCTTGTCTAAATAAATCTTACACTGGAGCAAGATCAAACATTTTTGTCTGTATACTGACTTTGAGCAGCGCAAATTAGAGTATTATTTCTATTTACACGTAGCATTAGGAATAATGTCATACAAAATAAATCAGGTCATTAATGTAGACGCTAATCACCCAGTGCTTTAAAACCCAAATAGTTACATTACAGACAAAAGTAGTTTGTTAGTTCATAAAACACTGACTGGAAAGTAAATGCAGTGATGGAGGAAAACAGTACACACAGCACTGTTTTAGAAGTACCTACATCTGTTCATACCTATTTAAGTTCATATTTATGCTGCAGTAGTCAGAAGGATTCTTAGGGAATTAAGGAGATTAATAATTCATCCTCAAAGCATCTGCTCTGGCCTTGCACACAGGCATACTCGGCAAAAATTGCCTGGTTTTGAAGACTCAGCCAGAAAGGATGATCCTTTCTCCTCTTAGTGAGAAGACAAAGTTGAAGAAACTGTTCAGCACAGAATTTCACCTGTTTCTTGGCATTCAGATCTTTAAATAGGTCTCTAAATGCCTGGCTCAGATGAGAAAGGAATGATACTCAGCAGTTATGGAAAAATGAACAAACAGATCTGATGATAGTCAGGGACTGGGGGGACAGGGAAGGGGAGTACCGGGTTTTAAGCAGATATCTTGGCCAAAAATACATGGAATGCACTAGCTAAGCTGTTTATGCTGCTCATTATTGTGCCAGATCAATTTCAACTGCAGAGCTGAATTGACCCCAAGGGAATGGTAGAAGAACAAGAATAAGTAGCAGAAAGATTACTTCAACTATCATGTGAACACACTTAAACCAGTTGATTTTTATATGAAGAATTTTACTCAGTTAATTACACTCTGTATTTTACCCACTGAGCTGTTACTCATGTTGCCACAGTGCATTACCATCATTTCAAAGATTAGGTCAGATTCTACTAGAAATGTGGAACAACACTGGAGTTTCTTTTTTGATCCCCATGTTGTTCCAGCAATTCAAAACTCATTCTAATGTTTCAAATTATCCTTGTTATCTTCTGCAATCCTACATTCTTGGTTCTAACAACAGTTGGCATCTCATTTATAAAACTGTTGGCACAGAGTTTATTGTGACTGGGAAATTAAAAATGCAGAAATCCACTTTGTTAACATATTTTAACTATCTCACCTGGTACAAAAAACTCATCTTCTGTAAACCAGTTGTATTCTAGGTGGATTCCTAGGTGAGCAGCCTTTACAGTAACCAAAAGAATTAAGTAGATAACTGAAACCGTACCTAGAAAAGAGTAAACAAACATAATGAGACAATAGAAAGTATTTTTGTTGTATTTATTCTTGCTCCATCCAACTAGTTACCAGTAGTCTAAACTCTTACGGTTGCTATTCATTCTTAAAAACACTATAGTGTTCTAAATTTTCTTCTTCTTTCCCTCTACCTGTAAAAGAAAGAGAGCAATGCGCTTGCACCCAATGCAGGTTTTCAGTATGTGGTATGTTCTCCAGATACTGTACTAGTCAGAGAGGAAGAAGTATCCAGCAGTCACTGATGCTGTGTAGGTAGGGAGATCTCTAAACAGTAACAGATGAATTACAGTTTCATCTGTCAGGATTTTAATCTGCCATGGGACACAGCTGGCCACAGAAGCACAGCTATTACAATGTCCATTCGGTCCTCAACTGTGTAAACCAAATAGACCAGGGAGAGATAATTAATGCTTACTGCAGTTATCAACTTTACGCTGGGATCTCAAAGCTTGATAACAACATTTCATAATTACTGATTGAAACCTTGTCATGATCATAAACTTGGAGAACCTTGATCATAATGCAGGATTTGCGTTCCCTCTTTTTGGTCCAGTCATCCAGCAATACTCTAAGCAACTACAGACTCCAGACAAGATCACACATGGGTATAAATGTCTTGCTGTGTCTGCATGTGGGATGGAGAGCATATGATGCATTTAAAAGAGAGGGGCAGAAGAATGACAGAATGACTACTCTGAAGGAAATACTGAAGGAAACCATGCACCAGCAATTAAGACTACTGTGATGCAACCTCCAGGCTAATATTACTGCATTATCTCCAAGGCTGCAAAACAAATCCAAGGAAATCATCATTTGATTATACAGAGCATAGTCAAAGAATTAAGTAGAGAAAAGGTTCTGTACTTGAGGATCTGCTTAACAGCTAAAATATTCCATAGTTTCAAGACTTAGATTTCTGTAAGTGTGAAGATAAGTAAGAGTTTTCTATTGAGATTAATTTCAGTACTTCGAAAATAGCTTTCCAACTCTTGTCCTATAAAAACCAAAGAAAACCAACACCTTCTGCATTAGATAAGAATCACTGAAGTTATGAGAAAATTTATGCTTTAATCCTCATGTTAGTTCTCAAATAAAAAATAGCTGCCCATGATATGGTGCTTATTTTAAAAGCAGACACAATTATAGCTAGGTCTCACTTGATAAAATATTTTCTTACCCTTAATGTTGTATCACAGATTGACAGTCTATTTAAAAGCCTTATTTTCTACACAGAAGCACTACCACTTACTCAAGGTTCTGTGTTGTGTTTTCATGTAGCAGTTCTAGCAACAGCAGATCCAAGCTCTAATTGAGTCACACTGGAACAGAGGACAAATAAAGCCCTCAATTACATGTAATGGAGGTCCATTATCTCCTTTACAATACACATCCATCTTTTTCTAACTGTTCTATGCTCCACATGTTTTTCCCCCTGACTCTTCAGTATAGGCTTCCACTGTTTTCTATACATTTATATATATATGTATATATATATATGATATCTATCTATCTATCTATGTAAGTGGAGTAACTTCCACTGTTTTCTATATATTTTAGCCACAGTGAACCAGTGCTTTATCAGTATTTGTTACCTACCCAGCACGTTAAACTTTGCAAAGAAGGATGGAGACTTCAGATTTAGCAGGGGCAGAAGAATGGCAATCAGGTAAAATGGTACCGTTTGTGATTTGTTCCACCACTCCTCAAAGAGCTCAAAGCCTGTACTGTTGCCAGAAGAGAACACCATACTCCCGTTTTGTGGTGGGTGGTCACCAGCAGCGCTTGGGCAAATGACTGGAAAGGAAAAGAAAAATATCCCCAGATGAAAAGGATTTTACACGCATGGAATTTTCACAGCTAAGATCCCATAATTTCTGGAGTGTGTTTTACCCCCTGAGAATAGGATCACTCAAAAGTAATGTTCAACAACTCAGATCCTAACTTCTAGTTGTTTCTTTATTAGGGGTTCAGTGCTAAGATTTCACTTCTAGGCACCTTGTACTTTAGGCTGACAAATGCCACTGTTCTTTCAGGCGAGCACAACAGAGACATACATTTGTTTGAAGCCTGAATTGTAGCACAGGGTAAGCCTTCAGGGTCACATACCCTCCTCACCTGCATCCAGTGCCTGCAGGCACCTGCACAAATTGAGTCATAGCAGCACATCTCCTCATTTGGCTATATACTTAGCATTGTGATCTGTCCTTGCACACTGAAGTAAGATTAGATGAACCAATGCAAGAGCATCTGTCTACAGAAGAGCCTACATCAATGCATTGTGCCCTGGGAACACATGAACAGCGTGACAAGAAATCTACAACTACCAATGGCAGGTCTAAAACTCGTGTCCCAAAGCAAAACACCCCATCATCTTGGTGCCATGCCAGTTGCAAGTATGTCACAGCTGGAAAATACAGCAGAAGCAATTTAAGATGGACACCCATAATGCTGCCAAAAGGGAATGCCACAATTGTTACAGTGGCTGATCAATGGCAGCGCCTGGACAAGTGACTGAAACAAAACCAACCAATCAAAACATCCCCTGATGAAAATGTGCTTATTTGCTTTTTGTTAAAATCAGCAGTTCTTTCTAACACATGTCTACAGAGTTATGTGGTGAAATATGAACCTGTCTTATGCTCTTAATTTCTTCTTTCAAATCTTGGCATTCCATGAAACTTTAAATCCTCCCTCCCACACGGGCTTCATGCCTGTTCTATTGCAACGGCAAAGGTGTATTAAGTGTTTTATCAAGCTTATTGAGACCATTACGTTATTTCCAGTTTTCTTATTTGCTTTCTCTCCTTTGCTTGTAAGGGGATTGTTTCACAGACCTTGCAAAATGTTTTGTTCTTTGTCATTTCCCTGGTATCCCCAGACGCCCTGCCATGAGTAATTTCAGCATCCAGCAGCCCTTTATTTTGTGCAGCAGCTGCATTAAATCTTCTAGTCACTGGAGGATGCTGTGGAATACGGTTATCTACTTTGTCTCTAACTTACACCTCTGCTGCCTAAGAATGGGACAAAACAGCTGAAGCAGGTGAGAGCACAAGAGAAAGAACACAGCAGCAGCTACTGGTGCCTTGCTGGTAAGGACTGTAGGAGAAACGGGATTCAACTTTAGCTTAAATGCAAATCAACTGGTTTGTCTGACTCCAAACAGCTGCTCTCCAGAAACACTGCTACAGCTAGTGTGATGCATAGCTGTATGGCTAGTTGTGAAATGTTTCCCTATTCTCACAACTGCCTACGACAGAGAAAATTTTCTGCTTTATAACAAAGAACTACACATCCAGTTTCTACAGAAAGGCAAAAAGATCAGATACTGACAATGTCCAAGCTCCTGCCTTCACTGTACTTTATTTTCTGCCTACTTGAGAACTCTCAACAGCTCTTTCTTCAAACTTGACTGTAGTTTCTTGCCCTAGTTGTGCATGTCAGACTTTCCACAAAAAAACAAGTGGACACTCATGCAGTTAGACAGTTGTTTCTTTCTGTGTTCAGCAGTTAAAAAAAAATGCTTACAGCTTTTTTAAAATAAAAATGTTCTTGCAGAGCTAGTGAAGAGAA
Organism: Anas acuta; assembly: GCF_963932015.1. Taxonomy (NCBI): domain Eukaryota; kingdom Metazoa; phylum Chordata; class Aves; order Anseriformes; family Anatidae; genus Anas; species Anas acuta. The sequence continues at coordinate 14,033,871 of NC_089017.1, forward strand.
AAGACATCCCAGTCAATAATTTTCTACAGGATGCAGATCTGCTGTGCCCCAGTTTCAGGGTGCAAAAGTTAAAATTCCTTAAGGCAATGCCTCACTGTGCAACAGTTAAGAAGTTTTTAGGAGTACCTACCTGGGTATACACAAACTTGTAATTTGCTTTTTAAGTCTTGCCTCCCTCCTCCCCTGCTGTTTTGTTTTGTTTTAATTATTAACCTTTTTACCTGTGTGGTTATGTGTGGAAGTAAAAACCCCAGATGGAAAATACTAGTTTTTAAAAACAAAGCTATAACTTATGCTATACACTTTATAACTGGAACATGGTTAAAATCTACACATGAAAATGAGTAGAGTAGCCTTTAAACTCCCTCCTCCCCAAACCCGGAAGCACAGTACTAATAAATGTTTCTTACCTTTGTTACTTCCATTTGTGCCAGGAACAATATCTGTTACATTAATATCATGAACATAGTCTAAAAAGAAAAAAAAAAAAAGGGAAAATTCTATTATCAGTGTCTCAGTTTTGCTATCAGGCTCTTAGCTGTTGTCTTAAAAAAAACATTTGTTAAGGAAACATTTTTGAAAATGACATAGAGATGCAATACAACAATTAGTACTCCCTACCAACTCAGGTGGATATTTTAAAACTTCCTTTTAAAAGTGTTTTGAAGTAGCCCCTCACTGTACTACTTCTTTCTCAGCAGCCCTGTCCGTCTATGAAGTACCCTTGCATTCGCTCTCAGCTGTGAACTCCTGTTCCTCCAGCACACTTTTACATGTCCCAGCTCTTGCACAGTAAGTTAGTGAGAAGATGCAACTTGCAGTTTCCTTCAGAACAGAAAAAAAAAAAAAAAGATTCATACAACATACCCTTCACACCCTTAGTTTCCATACAATACAGCATGGAAAAAACTTCCCCTACTCATTTTGTTCTAATCTTTTTTTCAGAAGAGGCTCTGAGGGATGTTTTTTCCATATTGTATTTTATGTAAGGGCTTCTCTGGAAAAAGTTTCACCGTCTACAGTCACTTCTCATAGTATTTAGTTTCAAGAATACTTCTGTGCTACTATACTGCTCTGCCACATCAGATATTTTAAAGTTTCTGCAATTTGGCTAGTATGAGAGCGTTGGACAGTAGTTTTCTTTTATTTACATATATACACACATGCAAACAGAAAATGCCCATCAGCCTGGAAATTTAATTAGTGTCTCTCTGGTTAAAATTTGCTTCTGCTGCATGTGGGTGTATTGTGTACACAGAAAATCACTAGGGGAAGTAGGCCTCAAATTTTTAATGCAATTAAGAGCAGATTGTTTCTCATAACGAAAGCAAAAAGCCTTGTGGGAAGAAAATAATTTTATGTTTCTTCATTTTGATTTATGATGCCCTGAATCACTACTGAGTCTCATACTTATTGATATCAGTTCGGTGTACAAAACAAAGAGAAGATGTAATTAAAAACACTCCTCATCTCATCACTTCACCACTGTTTTGTGTTGCTACTTAAAGAAAGTAACTAGTGTGAAGCCATCAAAAGAAAAGACAATTCTTACAGAATTAGAGCACTTTAAAATTAGTTATAGATAGATAAATATTATGTTTCCTCTGTACATAAAAGTGTTTTAGAACTAACAATTGCATTTGTGGTTTTACTTCTATTTCATAAAACAAAAACAGAACAGAAAAATTGGTCACCGCTGTAAGAAGACAAAAAAAAAACAAAAAAAAAAAGCATATCATATTTGGCTTACTGTCCTTGCCTTCTATATGCAGTACCAATTTCTAGACCATCCTCCCTCAGGATATCCATTTGTTCATGTAAATTTTTGGAAAAGCCACCTGAATGTACTAGAATCAAATACAGCATCCTGCTTAGGACAGCTTAGAAACACATGGTGGGAAGATGCCATTGGATCAAACCTCCATCCTATTACCCATTCTACAGCTTAGTAACTGAATAGCCACAATGAAAGTTAAGACAAAAATCCAATGGTTAAGGTTGTCACAGAGCAAGCAACTTGAGCAAAAACACTATAACAAATATCTTTAAGCGATAAAACATGCCAGACTCATGGAATAGAAGATTTTATTATTATTATTTAGTTTAGAATAATTTAGGATTAAAATGTTAGCCTTGTTAAAGAAAAACAAACTCTACAATGGAATGGCCTTAAGAATATATGAATTAGGTCAGCAGTAATATAAACCAGTTATTAACCAATAAAGTAATGTGTGTCCTTCAGGGATGGTGGGAACTCTAATTAAACTCTGCTTAGGGGGAATAAGTATCTGTGCAGTTATTTGCCTCAAAAGAGATTTGTTAATTACCTTCAAAACAGAAACTCTTAAATCTTAGTTGTGCTATTCAACACCATGAGTCAGATTTTCAAAGCTCTCAATTCCATCATTTTATTCCCACAACTCTACATACCTAATTGATTGTATCCACAAAAGCTTGTGTGTCCGTGCATGTACAAGGGTGTAACTAACCCATGTTTTCTTTTGTAGCTATGCCAGAATAAAAATTTTCTTTCGCTGTTTTACAGATCATCATCCCTTCAGGGATGACTGCAGAAATGGTCTCTATGGTAGCACTGTAACTGCATTTGCTGAAATCTAGAATGAAACTAGATTTTCTTAGGTGGAGATCTTTTTCATTAACCTGGATCATTTCAGCATGCCATCATATGGCTCATCTGTCATATGGCTTTTCAAATAGTTAGAGTAGTGCAAACAAGGAGGGGGTGAAAATACAGAGTGGAAACATGCAAGCTGATTTGAGTCTGGAACTTTCAATTTTAAGCCCACCAACGAACACACATTATAGAAACTGTATCAGAAAGCCTGATTACTCACTTGGACGCCAGATAACTGGTACTTTGTCCTTCATTACAAGCACACTTCAAGAGAGATTGAGAGACTGGCTTTGAAACCATACCTGCTTATGCCCGTAACTCCACACACAGTTACTTATTTTCACTTGACTTTTCACAAAAACTAACAAAATCAAGATTAAGTAAACTGGACAATCCTTTCTCAGAATAAAGCAAGGTCTTGATCTTTAAATGAGACAGCTGTAAACATTAATCACACATTAATACTTACTGTATATAAACTTTCCTGTGTTGAACAGGAAGTTGGACATAAGCACCCAATAAACAACCATGGCTCCAACAAGCGATACCATAGAAAATAAGAGGCTTGTCCATTGACCAAAAGATCCAAAATAATACTTGCAAACATCTGGAAATTCCCAGTTTGAGGTATCTATTAAAGCTGAGGAAGATCAAAAAAGATACAAATTAAACGAAATGTTTTATTAGGGTCACTGGAATTATTCATTAAAAGACGTAACTTTTTCAGAATAGTCTGACAAATTCACAGTGCTTCTATGGGCTAAGAAGATTGCTATTAAATTGAAAGTATAACACTCATTAGGAAACACTGTTCTGCTTCAAACAGGCTACTACATTAATATTGCTTGTTCTACACAGGGCTGCCATACGACTATTCTGAGTACTTTCAGAAGCACTGGAATAAGACACAAAATGCATGCATGCATTTACAACTAAAGCTTTTTGGAGGAGTTACAGCAGAGTAGGCCAGACCATGAAGTGGTCCTAAACAATATCCTAAAATGAGCTGTCACAAGCTGAGTAGATGATCTTAACTGCCATTATTGAAGCAAATAAGGTGGTAGTTTATGCAAAAAAGCACTAAGTACAAGAGCTGCTAGATGATCTTTGAACAATAAAAGCACACTCAAAGTAGAACTGCTGTCAATGAGGCAATCATACATAAATTGCAACCAACACAGAATGCAGAGTACCACATGCATTCAGTTGTGCACATTTTAGAGACAGCAGTATTGCAGCTTTCAGATGGCTAAATGATGATAAGGACCTCATTCCATTCTAAGCAGAAACAGACTTGGAAAGTTGATTTTTATATACAAACATTAGGGTAGTACAGACATACAAGACATATGCAGCTACAGCCCATGTTGTTCCAGTGTAGAACACAATCAAAAATACAAGCAGAGAACCAGACAGTGTTTATGGAGAGGCAGGTGAGCCTCTAGTTCCACAAGTCCCTAAACAATAAATAAGCATCTGAAATTTTGCTTGCTAAGAGTTTGGGTTTGGTTATAAAACCTACGTCCCAAGGAACTGAAGAAAAATCTATTAAAAATACTTTACAGAGCTTAGATTCAGATTCCAAAAGGAGGGACATTCAAAGGAATAGCTTTTCATTGCTGGTCAGATCTAAGGAATAGCAGTGGTAGAGAAAAACTAAAAATCTATTAGATCTGTTTATTTCACACTTCATTTGCATTACGAAACTTGGCATTTCTTACGTATCATTTTCCGTGACTTCACTACTCTGTAACAGCAATAAAGTGTCAAAAGGCCCATCAGTAAGATAAGAATGATTCCAGAAGTAAATCCTGCCTGTTAAGAGGGAAAAATAGTTTATTATAATAGTTTAATAGTTTATATAACTATAAATAGTTTATATAACACTATAGAAAAACGAAGAGCAAGCCATGTTACCCAAAGCATTTTCATAACCATATGTTTTTCATAGCTTTACCTGTTTTATCCCCCATGGAATACTTAATATAGATGTACCCATCATTGTATTCCATATCACAAATCTAAGAAGAAAAGAAAAAAGCCAGTGAATGATTTTAAAAGAACTCATTCCATATTATCCTCTTAGATAAAATTGTTATGCATACTGTACAAAACATTCACAAAAATGCATTTTCTGGCTACTGTATGGGAAGGTGCTTAACATACATTGTCACTATACTGGAGTTTTTACCATAGCCATCTGTGCAACTGTCAACTCTAAAAGCAGTTCCTAATGGACTGTAGACGTAGATTTCATCTGGAGCTGGAAGTACGTGATCAGGAGCAATCTAACAAATGGATGAAAAATAACAATTATGAGTAGCACCAAAATAACTATTAACCAAAATACAGCAAGCCAACTGTTACAGAACAAAATATTTCCATTAAAGTGCATTTTTAAGGAAAAAAAAAATGTGGACCACATTATTTTTTCAGCCCACTAATAGAGATCTTTGGAATCTAACTATGTAACAGAAAAATAGTTTTTCTTCTGCAAAACATCTATAGCATACAGAGAGTGATAGCTTAATCACTGCTGCAGTCCACTCCTTAAATCCTCTCATAGACCAGTACACATCTGGACAGCCTGGACCTCTCTTCCAAAATTCATACCGTTCGTATCTTTTCTTGGATGGTAAAGGCATCACACAACAAGTTGATCACGACTTGTGATAACACAAGACCTTGTTAAGGCATTCATCTACTAGGTATTTACTTTAAAACAAGCTACAGAGTGATTCTCCCCCTTACATTTACTTGTGCTTCTTTTATAAAACTAGGATGTGGAAGAACCAACATGCTAGAGACCTCTCAGTTAATGTGACCCCGTGTTTTCCTTACCAATGCCCTGTCTGTAGGAGATGTGAGCCTGCTATAATAATGAATCCGCTTATTCATTGCTGAAGCTTCGTCAGTGACTCGTTGCATGTCATCGTTCACGCTGACTATGTTTGTAGGCTCCACATGAAATGGTCTAAAGGAGAGAAAAAAAAAACAACAAAACAAAACAGGAAGGAGATGAAAAACCTTAACAACCTTGTAATATGAGAGGCAACGTAATTCAGAGCACAGCTTAGGATCCCTCTGGATTGACCTGTCACTCACTGAAACAAAGCACATGCGAATCCATCACTGCCATGAGAGAAACTGCTATACATGAAAGAACCATGCCTTTATATTATCCATATTAAAATGGCGTCTTGCACGGTTCTACATGGCAAACTAACATCAAAATTCAGACCTAATATCCAGTGCATTAGTTCTCAACAATGAGTCACAGTAGAACTACATGTTAATAAGCTTGGCCAAGCTTATTAGTGTTTATAGCTTGTGTTGCCAGAACTAGTGATGAGGAATAGAGCTAGAAACAGAAGGCGTGAGAATTCAGAAATAGAAAGAAGACAGAGAAAAAGAGGAATGAGCAGTGCTAATGAGGACCAACTAAAAAAAAGGCTGGAAGTAATAACCTAGCCAAAAAATACTGTATAAAATTGTGTTTAATGGGGAAGGAACCAAGCCCAAATCAGCCAATACGATCATAATTATTTTTAAACCAAAGCAACCAGGAATGGAATTTGTCAGAGACACTGAACAGCAGATGTCCATTTTCAGCTCTGAATCACCTCAGGATTTCCTTTTAAATTCAATTAGATTAATTACAGAGAACAGGATTTTCACTCAGCAAGAGAAGTCCTACAGTTCAGAGATACACTCTCACAGAGATGTGCAGCATGCAGTGGTCTCCCTGCCCTCTTCTCTAGTTACATGTTAGACTGCAGGAATGGTCCTAGCCACTGAAGAAGGATGCAGCCTCATGCCCCAATTTTTTCTTTGCATACACATAGGTATGGAGCAAGCAGAGCGAAAGCTTTAGTTCCTCCTGCATTGCTCCTGAAGTTACAACACAGAGGTATATAACCTAATCAAAATACTGCAAAGATTGCAGGGGATAATGGTGACCTGCAAGCCTTGCTGCAGGTTTTTTCGGTTTTGTTTTTCCTTTCACCTTTTCATTCCCAAAGGCATATCAACATCATCCTGATCTTCCTCCAGGTTAAATGACTTAGAAACAAACAAACAAAACACCAAACCAGAACCCACAAAAGTAGGTATTTCAACATGTTTCATGCTATCAATGGCAAAAATCAAGTCAGCAATAAATCCAGCCATTTTATCTGTAATACCCCACCTATTTGAATTGACTGTTTGGAAGTATGCATTTCTGGCTCAAACTACTAAAGAACTTTGTCAGCCCCTCCTGCCACAGATCTCAGTAAAGTGACAAAGATCCCATTCTCCTTTCCTTTGAATCATTAAGCATTTGCACCATGACACTATCTTTTAGCTGGGAAAAAGACAAGAAGTACAGCTCTGAAAATCAGTTGTGATATCTCTGAAAGAGATGATGGTAGGTCCTCAACTTTTAGCATGACTTCATCCCTGTATGCTTCATAGGTATTGCAGGTATGAATAACGGGAAAAATACAAAATAACAGAAGCAGAAAACAAATAAAAATAAATTTATTCTCTACAAATTATAGTAAATAATTATTTCCTTTATCTTAGACATCACTAATTCTTACGTCTTCCTTCATCATGGAAAAAATTTCTTAGACTTGCTAAATCATTTCCGACATACTGAAATGAAAGTGAACAGTCTACATTTTGCTTCAAAGCAGGCCAACCCCTGGCAAAGATTTCTTTCAGCATGGTGATTGTTATATATGGAGTGGTAATTCATGTCGAGAAAATGGTTGATATTAATAAAGAAGGGGGAGATTTGGGAATGTGGCCATAGAGGTTGGAAAGCCCCGTGGTTGAGTTAACATTAGACTCTTAACGATGAGGCCATCGGGAATATAAAATAATTTAGAGGGAACAAAGAAGGGTGATTCAGGAGACTCCATGCAGTCTCCGGTTTCTTGTTCTCCAGCCATTAAGGCATGGAAGTTTCTGGATGCTCGCTGTTGTTGTTACATTCAAAGTTGTTTGGCCAATGGAAAGTTGTTTTGAAAAGAACTGCTGTGGAGAGAAGGGCATAAGAGGGGAGCCTGTCCTCAAGATAAAAAAGGCAACACGGTGAAGTTACATCAATAAAGAAGCAGGAAAAAGAAGAGGAACAGGTTGGCAGAATGGAGATCAGGACAGGAACAGGCACATTGATCGCCTCATGAAGATAGGTTCGGCTACACTCAGCAAACTGCTCAGAGAAGCTTGTACAGAAAGTCGCTGGAAACAGGCACACCGGAGCTGGAGAGAAGCTCGAGCTGAGAGAAGCAGACCCATGCACACAACTGCCTCTCGCTGGTAAGCAGTTACGCAGTATGGAGAGTCATACGTCCTTAGGAACAAAGACTGTCCTGGAAACCTTACAGCTTATTCTCCTTATTAACAATTGGACAGATTATGATCCTGAAATATGGGACCAAACTGAGGTCAAGGTGTGGGACTCTGCAACTAAAAACGACAAGGTTGCAGTGGGATTGCTCGGCACCAGGCGAGCAATCTCTGAGGCCTTAAAGAGCCGTGTGGGACCACAGTCAGACACGTGTGGTTTGCCAGACAGTTTGCCAGAAAGGAGCTGCGGGCTCCTTTACTGATCCGACTGCTATGCCATCGCCATGGGCCCCTCTGCTGCTACAGCCATCGAAGGCCTTTGCTGTTCTGCCCCCTGCTGACCTGGACGTGCCTTTTGACCCAGGCCCTATGGGCCCTGAAAAGTACGTAAGGCCTGAAGACCGAGTTGCTTGACAACTTAAAGTGAGACATATTGTTCAAAAGGCATGGAAAATGGAGACTGTTAAGTCATGGAACTTAAAGGATTGTTTGTTACCTTTCCTGATTGTACGTATGTATAGGCATACTCGGGTTTAGTATGTAAAGCAATGTGCTGTATATTTGGAATGTTTGATGTTCGTGTGTGCGTGTTGGTGGAGCGTAGACTCCCCGCACACCCAGCGCTGTTTACTTGCCTTTTATACCTTTTAGAAATATTTGTTTTATAAATATTACAAAATTCAGATTGAATTCAGACCTCATTCATAACAGTGATCAACAGCTGTTGACATGGCCATCAAAGAAAATTCTTCCAGACTGGAAGCCAGTGAGTGATTATTTTCTAAAGCAAGTTAAAGCCACAGAAAATTTTGAAGGTGAAACAACATAAAACATGAATATGACATTCTATTTTATGGTGAAAGCACTACTGTTTGTCAATAACCAAATATCAGGAAAAAAAAAGAAAAAGACATGTAGCAAAGATGTATCTGTCAGTAGGTAAGAAATTCTTTAGAGAAAGAGCATAGTCTGGATTGAACAAGCAATTTGGGATGCGATCTTCCTCTCTGACCTCCATTAGGAGTTGGTAGTGCTCTCTATAACTGGGCCACTTCCCAGCCCCAGTTATCTCCAGATCAAAGACTGGCTGTACTACAAACTCAGACATGTCTGGGAAGCTCTTGAAGATTACTGTGAGATTTTCAAGGCCCAAGGTAGGCAGGATACAAGCTGGGCTATACTTTGGGAAACTCTTTCTAGGGACCTTAAGTCTAGCACTCAAGCGGTCTGTACACGTACACTTCAGCAGCTGCAATAGATTCCTAGAAAACTTTCTGATTTATACATGCAATCACACTATGTCACTCATGTGGCAAAATGAATATGAAAAGGCTGAGGGACAATGCGATCTGGAGGAAAGGAAGAGGTTACATGACTGGAGGCTGTGACTATTAATGCAGAACAGTGCAAACAATTACAATGCACTGAGATAGACTACAGTATCCAATGAATTTATTATATCCACACCAACAAACACAATAATAACTTACATTTCAATAGCTAGCCTGAAAAACAATGCTCTTTTTAGCAGGACAAACACATCAGTAAAACACAGCTGTTTTCCACAACAGAATGAGTACAGACAAGAAGCAGGATCCCCTGCAGGAGGTCCACACCTCCCAAATATTAGCCCCTGCACATGTACTTCAGAAACCATCCCCAGCAAACCTGCAACTACACCCATCTGCTAGTTATTTCTCACACAAAGGAACACAGTTAATGAGAATCTAATGCTGGTCCATGAAAGAGAGGAGAGGGCTCTTGTCCAAACTTCCCCACAATATGATCTTTGGTAGCAATTCCTGCTAGCAAAGATAATGAAAAAAGGCACTCATAATTAAGACTGTTTCCAAATACTGTGCTGTGTAAACTTCCAGTGTTGGATTTTGAAGGTTGGGAAAGCACACAATAGGATTTTTTTTTTTTGGCAAGCCACATACAATCTTGCAACTACTAGGATGTCTAAGGGTGCTACATCTCATTTCTAGACATTTTCAGAAATGTATTTTGCAGAGCAATGAAGGAGTAGAGCAAATACCTACCTTACCCTGTCATTGAAATATTCTTAAACATCAAACAACTGTTTCTGGTCATCTGATCAAAAGCAGTTTTCTGAGTATTAAGCCCTTATAACATAATTTTTTATGTCAGTGTGTTTTTTAGCTCTACATGATGGTACTAATACCTTCAAATTAGGCAAACTTTTCATACCTGAACAAATAGGGAAAAAATATACAAAATAAAATAAAAACGCATTAGAGGATGCAACTTCTTTCTACTCCTCCAAAAAGACCAAAAGAATCTACTTCAGCTTATTACACTGATTTCTCTGACTACACAGTATCAAAAATCTATCAGTTATTTTCATGGATTTGAAAGGATTATTGTACTGAGATAAAGCTGGCAAATTCCTCTGTCTGTTGTTTTACTTAGTCACCGAATTATTACAGGAACTTTATATATGGCACAGAAGAAACTAATGAAAAAAACTGGTTCACCATCATGAAAATTAAAGTGAGTAAGTGTAATGAGTAAAAGGCTACATTCATAGATTGCTATTTCTTCCTTAATCAGGAATCACCCCCAACCTGTGTAAGAACACTCGAGATGTTAGTGCACTTACTTTGAGGAAACCAATTAAAAGAACACCATTGACTTGATTTCTGCCATTCTAAGCTGTCTGATTTGTAAACCGTATGCTCATGGTGTATTCTATAAGGTCTTTACTCTTTTGGAAAAACTCAGCTTTTTCCAGGTTCTTAATACCACTGTCATTATAATGATCAGCACATGACCATGCAACTACCTGAAAGTATTTGATGGCAGTGGAACCAAAATAACCCTTCAGAACACAATACTAAGTCATCTTGCTCAGAGGATATACATTCTAGTTTAACAAATATGGAATCACAAGTTTTTCCATATCACATTGCAAGCACTGTTAGGTCTTCTCTGGCAAAGGTTACCTACACATTCTACACTGCTCTTACAAGTAAGAAGTTTCATAATGAGGTCTTGTTGGAAAGTAGTAAAATTAGGAATTAGTAAAAATGTTAGCAATGGAGAAACACAAAAAGCATGAAATGGAATAAAAAGATCACGTGGGTTTGGAGAAGTAAACTTATGAATGCAGAAACAGTAGCTTTGCAGAGGGTAGTACCTAATACTGTATAACTTTTTGTCAGCTAAGAGAAATTTCAAGATGAAAAGGGAAGACTTTTGCATGAGAAAAAGCTTCTCTGACTGCCACCTACAGACACTGTTTAATTTGTAACAATTTAATTTCACCTACTGATCTTTCCTACATTGTGGGAAAACATTATGGGACTTCAAAAAGGATTGAAAAATAAAACAACAGGGAAGAAGCCTTGATCTTCTCTTATCAGAGGCATTCTTACTTTCTTCATATGTAAAAAAAGCTTTTTCATATGCAAAACAATAGATTGACAATAAGTAGGTTTGAAAAGCAGTAAGAAGAAAAAAGAAACTCCTGTCCCTTGAATACAATAAGCATCAATACGCCATTGCAACGGAATTCGGAATTCGGCCTTTTAAAGGGCCCTAAAAAAAGGCCAAATACACCTAATAGATCTGAGCAATTCAGGTCATTGTGAAGAATAGTAACACCCTCTTTAAGAGGATTAAATGTAGCTTTGTATTTTCACCAAAATACTAGACGAATACTATACAAAATAATTTACAACTCTAATAAACAATTAGTTTATTGTTCTTATGTAAACAGTGAAAAGCATGTCTTTCAAAAATCCAACATCCTCCAAGCTGTTAGGAAAACCAAACTATGTAAATGCAGTCAAACCTAAAACAACCCAAGCAAACAAAGAGAATAGCATCCAGAAAGTCAAACAGTGATTATAAGCAAATCACACAAAACACTTCAATATCAACCTCAATCAAAGCAAAAATAAGGACCCTGAAAATTGGTGGTAGGGGACCACACAACTATGTCTGATCACAGTTTCTGAACAACAAGTTTAAAAAAGGAGCAAACTAAACAGAGAACATCATGTACTACTATTGCATTTGCACTGTTTGATGCTCTGATGGATGATAAACCTCTCTCCCTCGAGCTGCAATTCCTTGAAGCTTTAATGAGTAAGCCCTTCCAGTCACACTCCCAAGACTACAAAGCCCCATTCACTGCTCTGATTGTGCCCAAGGCACACCCTGAAGGCCTATTCTTCCCCATTCCTTTCTCAAAAGATTGTGCCACCTCTTCTAATATGCAGAAATGAAATTCAGCACTGTTCGACACCACAATGATTTCCAGGCCCTTCTGATATCCCAGGTCTCATGCCCTTCATTTCTTGTGCCTCTGCATGCTCGGAAGACAAAAGATCAGGCCATACTAAATAGGAGAAAGGACTTTCAGGAGGCACAATAAGGACAAAGAGGATGGATCTGCAAAGCTGGAGGTTGTAGAGCTGGGAATGTAATACAAAAATACTTTACTGCTTTTGGGGAGGAAACTAAACGCCAGGTGCTACAACCTTTTATGAAGTTGAGCCTCCAAACTTAAGAAATCACACGGAAAGTAAAACACATAACAAGGAATCAACACCAAACCTCACTGTTGAAAAGTGGATCTTGGCATTTCTACATATTGCAAAGGCGCAAACTTCTCCTTTTACTCTGACATCACTACACCACCTGAAACCCTTTGCTCCTCCAACACAACAAATGGCTGCTTTAACATGAGGAGCTCCCAAAATACATATAAATTGGTAATCTTCCAATTCTGGGTGGGCCATGAGGGGCTCTGACACTCCACAGGAAGAAGATAAACCAAGAATTTATTTTCACAATTCCTTTTCCATCTTGAAAGTACCCTACTATTTTCTCATCTTTACATACACTATTCTGTACTTGCACACACCTGTATTTCACTCTTCCTCTGTGCTAACCCCTTGTCCTCCTCCCCTCCTCCTTCCTTTGCTCCCAGAGAAACAAGAGATGGTTTAGCCCCTGGCTAACACAGGTATAGGCTCTTACAGCATTCTAAAGCTACCCACTCAGGCTGACACAGCAGGAAATCACTATCCTCAAGTACTCTTTCGCTGAAGTGGACACCAGTAAAAGGATTTTGTATACAACAGTGCCATCTTCAGCTTCTTCAGGAAGACTGCACTACTGAAATATGACACTGGATGCAAATACAAAATAAGAGGCAGAAGAGCACAAACAGGGTCCAAAAGGTAGCATGGCGATATTCTGTTCCGTTATGCAAAAATGTGGAGCTGGTATGTCCAGCAAACTTATGAAAGGCAGTTCCCACCCTGATTTCAGTTTTGGTTCCAGGACCGGCAACAACTCACAGAACTCTTAACAGCAACAACAGCAGAAGTCTCCCACTTTGAGCTCCTTTGGGGAATAGAGCTGTTAAATTATATAAAACCATGCAAAATTACTGCTTAGCTAGATAATACTTTTTTTTTTTCTTTTTTTTTCTTTTTTTTTTCAGGCATGCCAAAAAGGACGGGCTGCTGTATTTTTCATATTTACTCAATCTCAAGAAATTCTATAGCTTTCCTAAAAACAATAGTCACCACTATTTCCTCAATACAAGCAAATAATGTATTCCTCTAGTATTACCTGTGGAATGCACACAGAGCCATTTACACATATCAACAGCTATTTATCTACAGCATCTGGCAAGCTCTCTTGTGTAGTCTCAACATTTCACTTTGTTGTGCTAAATACAAACCACCACACTGTATTCATTCAGTTACTGAAAAGCATTTTACAAACCACATGCAAAATTCTAATTGAGGCACCCTCCCTGAAGTAACATCAATTGAAAAGTCTTATTAACAAAACAATAAGCACATCTCTTCATCCAGTGCTTGGAGGTAATGTCATATAGAGACAAAATAGGAACTGTTTGTATTCAGACACTGGATTCCAAATGTTAGTTTTCTGTCTTAACAGGATTCTGTTGCTAGAAGCAAAGATTAAACAACTCTTTACTACACAATCATTCTGTTGCTCTGTATTTGTCATACCTTTTGCATTTAAAATCTTCTGGATTAAACTGTATATTCATGATTCCATAATTGCTTTCATCGCCTCCAACAGGAATCAAGAGAGGTTTGGTGTCCTCTTCCATATTTGATGGATTCACTTCTTTTTTTCTAGATTCTGACAGTTATTCTGATCTAAAGAAAGGAAAACAGAAAAACACAGTTAAGTAAAACTGTGTACCTGTTATGAATTTGACAATGGCAGAGTCCCACAGAAGCTTCAGGAGATCCTGAGATGAAAACAAACAGAAAGTCTGTTTAATTTGTTGCTTAAGAATTCTTATTTCATAATGCAAACATCCCAGGTTAAGTACAGCAGTCACAATATTTTTATAACATACTACCTATTTAAGTGGTCAATATACCATTGTGCTCTGAATCTCTGTTAGTACCACAACAGGCAATATAAACTAAAGCATTATGATGGACACTGTCTTTATGTTGGGACTGAAACAGGTTTGTAAAAACAACATTCAGAATCTGAATTTCTTTTGAGCTACCATTGCTAAGAATCAAGCCCACGATGTGGAAAGTAATGTTAAGTGTATTTATATGTAGGTCTTATTCCATGATTTTTGTGAGACTCCTTCTCAGTCCTTACTGCCCCACTTTAAGACCACTGTGATTTTTAAGCGTTGTATTTCTGATTTGTAACCGAACAGCTGAGAAAAATTTATTACAGTTATTAGAGCTATTGTTTCAATAATTTACTTCAGACTTTACAGCAAATACATATGCAGTTTTCCAGTGTACTTCCCATAACAATAATAAAGATCACATTATAACAGTCTATCATGTTCAGGCTCTTTGAATTAAAGGCAATGAGTGGTTTAATAATGCATTAATAATTAGGTGTTGTATGCATTCAGAGCGGTCCTAAAAAGCAGACTGCTTTTAAGCAAATGGAATTCTATTTGCTTAAACTGAATTACAGACCTCACAAGGGACTTGCTGTGGTCTCATGTTCAGCTGAACAAACATAATGGCTTTAACAGCTGTCATCCCTGCTACTGCCTGAAGAATTCCCCACATACGAAGAAAAACAGTAGAGGTATCTGCTTTTTTAGGGGGACTGTTCCAGGTTCCTTGATGCTTTAGTATGTTAGGCAGGCTGGTGGAAAGATGGATGGGAACTAGAGCTGGCAGAAGGAAGGATGGCACAGGATGGTAAGATAGAATGAGGTAGGTATCATCCTTCTACATCTGAAGGAGAGGATGAAGAACAAAGGAGAGGTAGCAGTTTTCTACTGAGTTGACTTTCAGGGGCCCAAGAGCTGCCATTGCTAAAGGAGGTGTGCAAAGATGGTGAAGAACATGGGGTGTTAGGGGGATGCAAAAGCACCAACATGGGTTCAAACTGCCTGGAAGCGCATTTTAGAGAACAGGCTTCTGTTTTGTGCAGAGCACAGGTGACAGCTCTCTGCTGTCAACTGGAGGTAACTACTGGAGGCTCCAGTTTCACGGAATTGCTGCTGAAAACACTAGTCCTGCCCTTGACTGCACAAAGGCATTTGTGTGGTCCCAATATTTAACTGGACTGGGAAGACTGATCCAAATGAAAATTAACCATTCTTTCCTGTGTTTTACATTTAGACCAGTTTTAAGCCTGGGGGTTGCTGTCCAGCTGCACACACGTACATGCTTGTACAGAGTAAGGGGCTCATGCCATTTCATCTGGAAGGGCTGACACCTCCCTCATACCTTCAGCATACATGACACTACAGCCCAAGATATGAGAGACTTGCATGAAGTTTTAGTTTAAACGCATTACTTTGGCTCGTTCATTTTAGCTCTGTAAGAGGTTGTAAGGAGTGATCAGTGATAATAAGACAACTGTGTAAGCCTTCTTTGCAGTCCCTGGTAGCATCACCTTTTTCCATTTTTGTCGCACTCTAGTTTACGCTGAAGTCCTTACCTTCTACAGCAGTGCTGGCTTTAGTTTGAATGTCTTACGTTCTCTTTTTCTTCTGGTGACTCTCAGCTTTCACATTCCTGCTCATTTCTTCTCTATTTTCTGCCTCCTCTACACACTGTCAAAATTGCTTTCCAAACCTGTCTTTACCAACCACTGTTTTCAAAGAGATTTCTTAATTGAAAGCAGTATTCTAATTTCCTTTTATGTCACATACTGTTCCTTTCCAAACCCCATTTACAGCTTCCCTCTTGTTTATTTATTTCCTATTGGTTTCCTATATTTTTCTGTAGCTTTTAGTCACCTCCTTCCTCCCTGCTGATTACCTTTTATGCCTTGCACACTCCCACAGTTTAATTCATCTCAGTGCACATCTGCTTCCTCCAGGTAACTATTTCTGAAAGAAAAGTGTGGGCCCCAGAGATTTCATCCACTGCTACAACTATCCACCTGTTCCTCTGCCATTCCCAAGCCCTTCCATGTCTTTCTGACTGAACCTCAAGGCAACAGTTTTTATGGCTTTCTTTTTTGGTTTTATTGGTCATCTCTAGAGTTTACAGCTTCTTTCTTACTAAGACAGTAAGCACCAAGTGGAAGATGGATAATCCTGCATGGTTTTTTTATTCCATTCTATTGTCTTTTCCAGCTCAACATTCTGCATTCTTTTTATGAAGAGGCACACACCCCCATCTCTCAGAAGCTGAGATCCCTCACTCCTGCATTCTGCAGCCTCTTCATTTGAGTTTAAATCACACTCTGGATTTAGCTATAAGAATGCAGATGAAAATTTTAAGTCCCTAGTGGCTCAACTGAAATTGGAAATAAACTCAAATATCAAACTCCCATTAATGTTTTTAGCCAGAACTTTTCAGGAGACTGTGTTACTGAAATCCCTTCTTTCCACAGGGCCCGGTTTATGGTGTGGATTAAGAAGACATTAAAGGCTAATAAAAAAACAGCTTTGAATTAAGATACTGCTTCCTTAAAACGTCCCTTAAACAATGTCTTTGTGCTTTGCAATTCAATCTGACATATGCTGAAAACACTGATCAGCAGTCTGACTTCCTCTGTGCTGTGACTATAAAGAACCCACAACATTTTGTAATATTCCATAAAGAAAAACAGTCCTTCCAAGACACAGCATGCAATAAGTTAGGCTTGAAAGCACTATTTTGGGTTAAAGCATTGTTTCTTATTTGTCTCTTAAGGATATACTTAAAAGCTGGATTGGTGAAATGGGTTTAAAAGTGCTTATTGTTGAGAACAGATAGGTGAAGCTTATGACTAGCAAATTAATTACTTCACAAATAGACACAGGTACCTTATGTGAGGACTGTAGCTGGAACCAATGTAGCTTTAAAGAAAACTGCAGGCAGAAGAGTAATATGCAGAAAAATGAGCCCGATAAACTTCTTTTTATCTAATTATCTAATTTTTAACCAATATCTCCTTTTGGCTGCATTGCATTCTCAATAAATATTTTTAATACACAGGACAGAGCCAGTTATGCTGTCTGGACTTACTGCTTGACACTTTTCTTTTCAATAACCACTTCTCATCTGATTACTTTGCTAGTGTCCTAGTTACCTGTCTAAAGCTTTTTATACTAGATGTGTGATCTCTACTCAACTAGTTCTGGAGGCTTATCTTTTAAAAACCTGTTACATGACAGGTTCTGTACACAGTCTTCAAATCCTATAAGGAAGACTGGGAAATAAAGTATAAAGAATTATTGCTAAAAATCAAAGCTGCACGACAAACTTCATCCTGTTTGTGTATCTTATGGTACACTGTGGTCACAGTTTTCATATGGCCACTGCTGCATTCTGAGAATTATAATGGACCTCTGGGAATTACTGTATAGCTGCTTGGAAATGGAGACAATAGCTTTAAGGTCACCTGACTCATTTGTTATCAGACTGGAAGGGGTAAGAGATAGTCTTTGGCTAGCTCCATGCTGAAGAGGCAAAACAAGTTTTAGGCTTGATGCTGCCCTGAAGCTTTTGTGCTATTAAGCCATACAAACTAAGATTTTTGTGCAAATAGGAAAAAGGTTTCTGCTAATGGTAATGTACCTAGCGTGAGTGATATGAATTCATGATACAAAGTCTTCAGCAGTGCTGAGTTAAAGGTGGCGTTGCTCTCTGTTGCTCATTCTCACAATCCTACCTCTCGCTATTTGTGGTGGCACAGCTATTTGTTTTCTTTCTCATCTTGGTGCAACAGACAGAACCAGGGAATAGATTTGGCTAAAAAAGAAAAGTAAATCCAGAAAGGAAGATTACTGCTTTGGGTCTAGACGAGGATTGTGTGGGCTGTAGTTCTACAGAACCAGAAGTTCACTGTATGGTTAAAAAGATGCAGATATAGTTTGCTAGGAAAGACAATACTGCTGCAAGCATCAGTAAAACCAAAGCCCGAAGGACAAGCTGTGTCTGACAGTATGTTCCCCATTTTTTTATCTCCCCTGCTTAGGTCCTACTTTGTGTAACTGCAAAATGAAGGTATGCTAGTGCTGTGCACTGCTGAATGATGTTAAATATTTGGAAAGCAACAAATTAACTCTCAAACTGCACGTTCACAATAGTGCTGTTTTTGTTTGTTTGTTTGCAGCGGGGTGGGGGGAGCTTATTCCCTATCCCTAGAATAAGAATGGTAATACAAGCTGTGTCTCATACACGTATTGTGAACAGGAAGTAACTTCCAAGGAAGACTCAACTGTAATTCATACTAAGCACTGCAAAAACTTCCACAAGGAACAGTTACAGTCGGTTGAACAACAAGTAAGGAAGACAGTCTTATTCAAAAGTGGACTGAACACTATCACTTTGCTGCTCTGCTGCTGCTCAGACAAAACCGTTTCAACTCTGAGAACTGTTCAGCTTCAAAAAAATAATGATCAGGTAACTGAATATTTCTGATCCTCTGAGGACAGGCAGATGACACTTGGGTTCTCCAGCCTGGAGAAAAGGAGGCTCAGAGGTGGCCTCACTGCTCTCTGCAACTTCCTGAGGAGGGTAAGTGGAGAGGGAGGTGCTGGTCTCTGCTCTCTGGGAACTGATCACAGAACATGGAAACAGCACAAAGCAGCACCAGGGGAGGTTCAGACTGCACATTAGTAAAAAATTCTTTACCATGAGGGTGGTCAAACAATGAAATAGGCTTCCCAGAGAGGAGTTGATGCCTGTCTGTATTTCAAGGAGCATTTGGAAACAACCCTCGTTATGCTTTCATAGGATCAAAGAATCGTTTAGGATGAAAAAGACCTCTAAGATGAAGTCCAACTGTTAACATAGTGCTTCCAAGTCTACCACTAAGCTGTGTCCCTAAGCACCACATCTACACATCTTTTGAAGACCTCCACAAATGGTAACTCAACTGCTTTCCTGGGCAGGCTGTTCAAATGCCTCACAATCCCTTCAGTGAAGAATTTTTTCCTAATATGCAACCTAAACCTCTCCTGGTGCAACCTGATGCCATTTTTTCTTTCCCATCACTTGATGCTTGGGAGAAAGGAGAAAAGATGAACCCACTACACCTCACTACAACCTCATTTGAGGTAGTTGTAGAGAGCAATAAGGTCTCCTCCAAACCTCCTTTTCTTGAGGCTAAACAACCCATTCCTTATCTGTTCCTTGTAAGACTTGTTCTCTAGGCCCTTCACCAGCTTCATAGGCCTTCTTTGGACATGCTCCAGCACCTCAATGTCCTTCTTTTAGTGAGGGGCCCAAAACTGAACACAGTATTCAAGGTGCAGCCTCCCCAGAGCCAACTATAGGGGGACAATCACTTCCCTAGTCCTGCTGGCCAAGCTATTTCTGTACCAAGCCCTGATGCTGTTGGCCTCAGCCACCTGAGCACACTGCTGGCTCATATTCAGCTGGCTGCTGCCCAATACCCCTAGGTCCCTTTCTGCTGGGCAGCTTTCCAGCCACTCATCTCCCAGCCTGTAGCGCTGCTTGGGGTTGTTGTGCTCCAGGTGCAGGACCCAGCACTTGGCCTTGCTGAATTTCATACAGTTGGCCTCAGCCCTTGGTCTGGCCTAGCCAGATCCCTCTGCACAGCCCTGCTACTCTTGAGCAGATCAACACTCCTGCCCAAGTTGGTGTTGTCTACAAACATATTGAGGGTGCATTCGCTCCCCTTGTCCTGGTTATTGATAAAGACATTAAAGAGGACTGGCCCCAGTACTGAGCCCTGGGGGACACCACTGGTGACGGGCCTCCAGATGGATTTAACTCCATTCACCACAACTCTCTGGGCCCAGCCACCCAGACATTTTTTTTACCCAGTGAAGCATATGTCCATCCGAGCCATGAGCAATCAGTTTCCCCAGAAGAATGAATGCTATGGGAAACGGTGTCAAAACCCTTACTGAAGTCTGGTAAGTTTAACTTTTGGTTAGCCTTGAAGTGGTCAGGCAGTTGGACTAGATGAGCTTTGAAGGTCCCTTCCAACAGACCCATTCTGTTCTAATCCATATGTACCAAGAAAACTATTATTACCTAGACAATTCTAATCTTCATTAAATGCAGCCAGGTTTAATACTCCAACTTTTGAGTATTTCAACTTTGCAAACTTTGTCCTCTAAAATACAGGTTTCTATGTTTAATCATCTAACGCTAGTTTCACTTCACAATGTATTTGGTAATGAATAAAATATCCTTCTACGATGGGATTATAGTGTTGGTAGGTAACAGACAGCAATTGATGTAAGCCACCTACACTTGTGCCACGTCTGTGACACTGTGCTGCATGACATCCTTGTCTCTGAACTGGAGAGACATGGATTTGATGGATGGACCACTTGGTGGCTAAGGAATTGGCTGGATGGTCACCCTCAAAGAGTTGCGGTTGATGGCTTGATGTACAGGTGGAGATCCAGTGATAAGTGGTGTTCATCAGGGGTCAGTACTGAGATCAGTGCTGTTTAACATCTTTGTCAGTAACATGGACAGAGGGATCAAGTGCACCCTCAGTTTGCCAATGACACCAAGCTGTGTGGTGCAGTCGACATGCTGGAGGGAAGGGATGCCATCCAGAGGGACTTGGACAGGCTTAAGAGATGGGCTTCATGAAGTTCAACAAGGTCAAGTACAAGGTCCTTACACTGAGCCAGGGTAACCCCTAGCACAAATAGAGGCGGGGTGGAGAATGGATTGAGAGCAGGACGAGAAGGACCTGGGGGTGTTGGTTGATGAAAAATAGGACATGGGCCTGCAATGTGCACTTGCACCAGAAAGCCAACCATATCCTGGGCTGCATCATAAGCAGCATGGCCAGCTGGTGGAGGGAGGTGATTCTCCCCCTCTGCTCTGCTCTTGCGAAACCCTACCTGGAGGTCATCATTCAGCTCTGCTGTTCCTTTTCAGGATATAACTTCACCGGTTGCTTGTGATGAAGCTGTCTTAGAATGTCCTCTCGACCTATTCTTAATTCTCCCACAAACATTTGAAGTTCTGTATCAGAAAGGTTGTAAGAGGTAACAGGTGAATGACAACTTACTAATCCAGGTTTTCTGCTGCTGGTGTTTCACAAAACTGTGAAACAACACAGGTGTGAAATGTGCTTTTCCCAGTCCCACTTTGGGCTACACTCTACAAGACTTTCAGGTGGTATTGAAAACAGGGCTGAACCTTTTTTAATACTTGCTTCTCTGTCCCTTTGCTTCAGGTTTTACTGCCTCGCAGGCTCTCTCTTTCTTTCTTAAAAAGACTTAAAAAGTTTCAGGGAGTGAAGACAAGGACCCAGCAGACTGATAACCTTCAATTTAGCCTGGAGGCTGTGCTGTGACTTGGTCTTCTTTGCACTGGAGGACAAAACCACATTACAGTTTGCTTGTATTGTGAACCTAAACTTGTATCTGGTTTGTCTACAGGCACGTGTATCAATGTTTTAAGGTGAGAACCCACCTGGACAGGTTAGTACAGACTTACAGCCCAGGCTACAGAAGAACGTTACCAAACAGGTTTATACCACAGCCCTCACAAAACTTCTTTGTTAGTCAGTTATCCTAGTCATCCCACAAGCACAGGCTGCGCTTTGCTGGGTTGTAGGACCGCTGTTCACCAAGTAACTCTTCACAGAGGGCAGGTGGAAGAAGGCAGAGAGGGGAGCTACCATCACAGTGTCTAGAGTTCCACCGGGGTGCCAGTGCAGCTGGAAATTCTGGCAGAACAGCATCTGCAGCTCTGAGAGCTATTTCCACAACAGCTCCATGTCAGTAAAGGTGAAGTCGCTACACAGATGGTTCTGCAGTAATTTCTTAGTGTAAGAAGAAGACCCAATGGACAAGTCATCATAGACAAAGCCTTAATTCTTAATTTGGAAGTCATGCATCTTAAATTATCACAGTCTTAAATCAACTTTAACTTGTTACTTTTTAACTTGCTTAATTACAACTACAGCCTTACAGAAGCAATTTTGCCACCAAAAACTGTTCTTATGTGCAACAGTAGTTTCCTTTTCTTTGAGATATCTGGTGGTTCCTTTAAGCATAGCTCCCTGTCAACTAGATTTCACAGATCAAACTGTGACAAGTTAACCTGTTTCATTCTTATTTAAAGTCATTACTCTCATAACCCCACCTCACAATCATGATTTAAATACTAGGATCCACTAATACTAGCATTTACTTCAAATAAGGAAAATGATTTTTAGAAGTTCTACTTGGCGTGACCTGGTCTTCTCTTAAATTCTGAGCTGATGAATGGATGAATAAAGGTCATGGCATAAATCTAAAGTAAACTGCAGGCTATGCACATAGAAACTGTGAGAAACAAGCATATTCTACAATAAAAAACAGGAACTTCAAAGTAAGACAGAAGAGTTCCTTGGTTCCTTTTTTGGGGCAATAGACCCTAGCTTGTTAGGGACTGAAGAATGCTATAGTGCTTTTAAGACTATTAGCATATATTCAGAGCTCCTTAAAACTGGCACAGCTTGCCACAAGTTAGCTTGTCCATACTCTCCTAGATCTGTATTGGTTGAACATGACTAAAATGCATAACAAGTGTAAATTAATAACCGCTTTAGTAGAAAGCACTCTTGTCGATACAAACTGCACTGCTGTTGAGCTCCTACGTACCTTGGGCAGAACCAATGGGTATGTGGTCACTGACAGATACCTACGTAAAATTAAAAAGAAATGGAACAATAACTTGTCTTCAACAGCTGAAGCCTTTGTTACTTGCATATAGGTGTTGGTGTGAATCCTATTGCATATTTGTGTGAATACTAAAGACATAGGTATAGGAATGGGAACAACGTTAGCACCTTCGTCCTTATGCTATGTTTTTACCACCACCCTTTAAAAGGGCCCGGGCCCCACGGGCTGGTTAGGACCGATTTAAGCCTTTCCCTGATTTACGAATCCCCTGAAAGGCCTCCACGCCCCGCACAACGCCCGCTGCCCGGTTAAGTTTCCCCCCGGCGGGCTTGGCGCTGCAGCCGGGCGGCTCCCCCGTGCCCCCCGCCCCGCTCCCTCCTCCCGGCACCCGCCGCTCCCCTACCTGCGGCGGCGGCGGCAGGAAGCGGGCCGGGGCCGTGCCGGGGCTGCCGGCGTGCCGGGGAGCGCAGTTCCGCGGGCGGGCCCGCGGCCGGGAGGAGGGAGCGGGGCGGTGCTGCTGTGGGGCGGCGCTGCGCTGCGCTGC
Organism: Anas acuta; assembly: GCF_963932015.1. Lineage (NCBI taxonomy): Eukaryota > Metazoa > Chordata > Aves > Anseriformes > Anatidae > Anas > Anas acuta. Next base: position 14,057,445 of record NC_089017.1, read on the forward strand.
GCTGCGGGGCTGGCCGGGGAGCGGCAGCAGCGGGCTGCGGCTGAGCCTGTCCTGCGCCGGGCCGCCCGCTGGGGTGGGTAAGCGGGGTGTGGCTGCACGTGGAGGCACCAAACAGCCCTGAAAAAAATAAAATTGGACTTGTTAGTGACAGTTGGTCGTTGTGTAGTCTGTCTATGGCTTGCGTAGGCTGAGCTGAGAAAATAAGGAAGCAGAGAGGCAGGTGCATTTAATACTGATTCCAAAGGCAATGGTTGTCTATCGTAGAGCACTGCTGCTCACAGAAATTTGCTGTTTTAAAATCGCTTTGTTGTTGTGGCTCCTAGTTAACTCAAGTGTCATATGTCCTTTTCGTAGTTCAGACACTGGTTAAAGTAAAACTGAAGGGATTTTTATAGCTCATGGTAAGGGAAACTGCTGAATTGCATCGCATGCAAGGAAAACAGCAAAGATAGCTTTCCCACGTGAGAAAGATATTTCAAAACAAGCTAGACACCAATCCCCGCCTGTACTCCTTCCTCAAGCACAGCCCAAGACAGATTGCATGGACAGCAGGACTATTCCTGTGAGAAAACCGCTGTGTAATCTGAATTTCAGACTGCGGGAGGAAATGAGGCAGCAGAGACTACCACCATCCATCATCACCCTGAAATTCGGCTACATGCATGCAAGCTGAGTCAGACCAAAACTTCTACTTTGTGTAATGCAGAAAACTCACTGTCATCGTCTGCACCTGAGCCACCCTTAGAATGCAAGAACCTTGCTGTTTCTGGGTATTTGAAGATTTTGGTCAGGGAGTCAGGAAGTCCAGCCACCTGCTGCACAAGTCTGAAACACAGTACAAACACCACATGCTGGCACTATAAAGTGAATAAAACTAAAACACATAGAAGCAGAGATGTAATTTTTCCAGCATGCGAGAAGCTACTCTTACTCTTCCAATGTCACTCTAGTCTTCAAGAAGGGCAAGAAGGAGTATCCAGGAAACTGCAGGCCACTCAGTCTCACCTCTGTCCCTGGAAAGGTATTGGAACAGCTTGTTCTGGATGCCATCTCCAAGCAATTGGAAGAGAAGAAGGTTACGAGGAGTAGTCAGCATGGATTCACCAAGGGGAAGTTGTGCTCAACCAACCTCATTGCCTTCTATGATGGCATCACCAGCTGGGTAGATGGGGGGAGAGCGGTGGATGTCATCTACCTTGACTTTAGCAAGGCTTTGATACTGTCTCCTATGACATCTTGCTAGCAAAGCTGAGAAAGTGTGGGACAGAGGAGTGGACAGTAAGGTGGGTTGAGAACTGGCTGACTGGCCGAGCTCAGAGGGTGCTGATCGGTGGCGCAGAGTCAGGCTGGAGATCTGTGACTAGCGGTGTTCCCCAGGGGTCAGTACTGGGTCTGGTCTTGTTCAACATCCTCATTGATGACCTTGACGAGGGAATAGTGTCCACCCTCAGCAAGTACGCCGATGGTAGAAAGCTGGGAGGAGTGGCTGACACACCAGAAGGCCGTGCTGCCATTCAGCGAGACCTGGACTGGCTGGAGAGATGGGCAGGAAGAAACCAATAGGTTGGTCATGAGCCAGCACTGTGCCCTCGTGGCCAAGAGGGCCAATGGGATCCTGGCGTGCATTAAAAGGAGCGTGGCCAGCAGGTCAAGGGAGGTGATCCTCCCCCTCTACTCTGCCCTGGTCAGGCCTTACCTGGAGTACTGTGTCCAGTTCTGGGCTCCCCGGTACAAGAAAGACAGGGATCTCCTGGAAAGAGTCCAGCAGAGGGCCACAAAGATGATACGGGGCCTGGAGCATCTTCCCTGTGAGGAAAGGCTGAGAGACCTGGCTCTGTTCAGCCTGGAGAAGAGAAGACTGAGAGGGGATCTCATCAATGTGTAAAAATACCTGAGGGGTGGGAGACAGAGGGATTTGGCCAACCTCTTCTCAGTGGTTTGTGGGGACAGGACAAGGGGCAATGGCCACAAGATGGAGCACAGGAAGTTCGTCACCAACATGTGAAGGAACTTCTTCACGGTGAGGGTGACGGAGCACTGGAACAGGCTGCCCAGGGAGGTTGTGGAGTCTCCTTCTCTGGAGATATTCAAGGCCTGTCTGGATGCCTACCTGGGCAGCCTGCTCTAAGGAACCTGCTTTGGCAGGGGGGTTGGACCTGATGATCTCTTGAGGTCCCTTCCAACCCCTTCAATTCTGTGATTCTGTGATACTCTTGCAAGCCTGCCTACTGTGTCCTGTGCTATGAAAGACTTGGATGATTATAACCATAGAAGATACATGGCTTGCATTCTTGGTCATTAATTAGTCATTGAGTTCTGCTGGGAAAAATGTTTTATTGCAAGAAATGATTTGCCAGCAAGCAAGCCTGAGAGAAGTCTAGTGATTCTCCTGCTCCCTCATAAAAAATGCTGCCAAAAGCTGACTTTACAAGTGTATTCCATAACTGCCCTGCAGTATTTATCTCGGGGCTTTCTGTTCTGGTGACACGTGACCTTTTGGGCAAAGCATGTCTTTTGCTTCATGTCTGGGAAGTGTCTAGGAAAATGGGAACTTAAATTCATTTAGTACCTCTTGATACGTCTGTAAGACAAAGAGAATATTAAATATAGCTATTAAGAAGAATTCTGTCAAGCACTATGTTGAATCACCTATTGATTTAGCTTTAAGGCATACTTTGCAACTGTAGTTGGAAGATAACTATAATATGCACAAGTTCATAAATTGAGGCATTACAGAACTTTAGTACATGAATAAAGATTTTTTTTTTTCCATCATTGCAATCATAGTTATCATCTGGCTAACAAAATTACTGCTTTTTTGTTGGTGGTGATTTTTTTTTTTAATTATTATTATTATTAGATATTTATATTTCTCCATATGTCTTTCTAGAAAAAAAAAAGTAATAGCACATCAGGATATCTGTATTAAACACCATAAACTCTGTTAAATGTTTTTTTTTTTTTTTAACTGGGTAAAGAGAAAGCATGTCTTGTATATAAATAAAATCAAGGATTTAATGTTAGTATACTTTAAATCTTAAGAACCTAATCATTATTAGTACAGGCCTAATTTTAACACATAAAGAAAGAAGGAAATTGTTACGCACACACTTACTTTCCACCTAACCCTTTTCCTGGTGTCATTAGAAGAGCGTATCCAAATCTCCCATTCAGAGAATTACAGAGGCAGTGTAGCTTCTCTACAACAGAAGACATTAAAGTTCTCAAACAGGCATACGGTTTTTCAAACAGTCTTTCAGACTTGAGGAAAATAACTTGAACGTGGTATAATAGGTTAATGAGGATATATCACATTCATGGAATGGTTTTAAGCTTTTCAGGGTAAGTACTGCTAGACTATTCCACAGCTATACTGTTCAACTCTGAAGAAGTTACAGAGATGTGTACTGCACCAGCAGCTGAGAAACACGAGCAGAAATGCTGGAGAACGCGCCCAGATTTTTAGATGTGGTGCGCTGATACAAATTCTATCTGTGCTCCTCAGTACTCCAGCAGGCAGACAGCTCCTGAGACAGGGTTTCAGCCCTTCTGGCCTCTGCAAGTCTGGTGTAATGACAATACTTTGGGAATGGGATCTTCTTCTTCATGTTTTACTTTGAAAACGCACAGTGTGTCTAACTCAATTTTAGCTTAAATTGGGTAATTTAAGTATTCCATTCTAGCCAAGGGGCACATTGCCAATTAGCTGTTGTTTCATACCAACCAACCCCCAGGCACAGGGGACAACCCATCCCCATCCCCACATCCCCCCATCCCCATCGGGGGCAGCTCCTGCCACCTCAGCGACCTAACGCCCCCGGGTAACGGCCGCCCCTAACGGTCCTAACTGCTCACCCCCCCCCCCCCCGCGGCCCGCCTTGCCGGAGTGGGGCGCGCGCATGCGCGGGGGCAGCCGCCCGGCTCCCCGATTGGCCAGCGGGCGAGGCACGTGACGCGCCGGCACGTGGCGGCGGCGTTATCAGCGGTGTCGGCGGCCGTCGCCATTTCCTTTAGGCGCGGAGCGGGCGGGGGTGAGGGCGGGAGGGGGCTGCGCGGCGCCGGGGCCCTCGGTGGGGGGGGGGGGGGGTGTGGGGTTTTTTGGGGGGCGGGTGGGGGTGTGTGGGGCAGGTGGGGTCCGCTAACGTGTGTGTTCTCCCGCAGGCAGGCTCGGCAGCGCACGCCATGCACCAGGAGGACTGGGAGAGTGAGATCGGGGAGGAGGCAGCGCCTCGCCGGCCGCCCTCGGGGGAGACGGTATGGGGCGGGGGGCGAGGGTAAAGCGATAAAAAGGTTTGGAAGTGCTTCGGGGAGGGCAGGCAGGGCTGAAGGTGTGTCCTGAGGACAGGTGGAGGATGCTGGGGTTGTCCCCTCTGGGGAAAAGGAGGCTGAGAGGTGATTTCAGTGCAGCTTCCTGAGGAGGGGAAGCAGAGAGGGATGTACTGGTCTCTGCTCCCAGAGAATTGGTGTCAGGACACAAGGAAAAGGCATAAAGGGCCACCAAGGGAGATTTAGACTGGACACCAGATCTGTATGCAGTGAATGCGGCCAAAAGTGGGGCATGCTTCCTAGCAAAGTGGCAGATGCCCCATGCCTGTCTGGGCTTCTTATCCAAATGCTTCTTTAACACATAAGTAGTGCTCTTTAATTTCTGGTTACCATGAAGCAGTCAGGCAGTTGGACTTCTGGTTGGCCGTGAAACAGGCAGTTGGATGAGATGATTTTTGACTTCCAACTGAACTATTCCGAATTCTAGATGGGTGCTACCTGTTTCGTCCACCCTGCGGTCTAAGTGGTTGCCAGGCTGTCACCATTACCGTGTTCCTGAAGCACCAGGGAGTAGCTATCCTTAAATCATTTTTTGAGAAGACTGTGGTTTTGTAAGAAATGGCAGCAATTTCAGTCTCTCAAAACCTAGAGGTGCCGTGCCTCCCTGGAGACTCTGGGGCCTGGTGTAGAAGTCAGCGTTAACTCTCCTGTGTGCTTAATGTTGCTTCCTCACATTGGGTTGTGAAAGGATGCCTACTACAGTTAGATCCTGTTCTTAAAAGAAAAAAATTGTGGCATAAAAGTGACACACGTACTTGTTCAGTGGCTCACTAATTCTGATAAATGGGCTAGGAATTGAGGACCTGAGTGTATAAGCTAATGGATCTGCACAGCCTGGAAGGGAAATAGCCAAAAACTTAGTTGAGTAGAGACTTGAAGTTGCAAATTAGTTATGGTGAGAAGTCTTAGTGAACTTCTGTATCGCTTGAAAGGGAAATTTCATGTTGCCTGTCCTTGTGCCTTTTGTAATGCCTTTCTGTTCCATTCTGTATGTGAGATCTAGTGTCTGAGGTTGTAAGATAAATAGAAAAGATCACTGTTTTTTGGGTTTGGTAGGTTATATTTTGCTCAAGTCAGATCGGTTTGATGGCCCTTATTGCTGTCTTGAATAATGGAAGAGCAGTGGTGAGAGGTGGACCTGTATTACTCAGGAATAGCAGAATTATGTCTTACTCTGAGCTGTGCATAGAAAAACATGCTGTGAGAGAAAACTGTAATTTCTCTCAGCTCAGTTGATGCCCTTTGGTATTTGCTGTCCTTTTCTGCTGACAGTCACTGAATCACTGATTTATTCACAGCAGCAAATGGAATGTGAGTCTCTTGCAGGTGATCTTTGTTAATACTTCATTTTGTGTTGTTGCCAGCTGTATGACCTTAAATGCACAGGTGCAATAATAAAGGTGGGGAGTTGCCCTGTATGAGGATTGTAGATATGACTTGGTATAACCTTTACAGTATGTTTTTGCAAATGTAGTAGGCTGCTTTGGAAGCTGATTGCCTAAAAGAGGTTTCCTCCCCATCAGCTGTTCACTTGCTGCTGTCTTGTCCAAGTACCAGTGCTTGTTCAGTGCTTCTCTGTGGTCTTTTAACCTTCTAAACTGAGGACCCCTCTGTGTGTTGTTGAGGGGAAAATGGCTGAGAGAGACTCTACCAGCAAAGCTGGTAAAGGAATCAGTGGAACCTGATTTCTCCATGGTAGCACTATGAGAGCTATGTTGACTCAATTTGCTAGGAAATCTGCAGTGTTAAAAGATGGGAGCGTGAACTTTCAAGCAGCCTTAAACACATATAAACCAAGTTTTCATTGTATTTGTAGCTGCATATATGTAAGGGGTCCCAGGGTCATTGTCTTCTAAGATTAGCATGGTCTCTATTCTGTGAAGGGATTCAATGCTCTTGGTATTTTAGAACTTAATACCCAGCTCTTTAGGGAAGAAGGACAAAGACACGTGCATCCTGTCTGGGCTTACGTAGAAGCTGTATTTCCAGACCCTTCCAGATGTATTTCCCCGTCTTTCTAAGAGTATTTCCCACTCTTTCCCAGAGTTTCCTAGCTCTTGAGAATCTGTTATATATCCAGAAATAAATGGAGCGTTTACTTCTTTTCAGTCTTCTGTTTAAGTTGCTTCTTTGAATTGTCCCTACTGCTTTTTGCCCTAAGTGAGCTGGACTATTAATTCCAGAGTTTGCAAACATGGTTCACTTAGATTGAAACTGGAGAAGGATGCTCCTAGAGTTCAATCTGAATTAGATTCCTGGCAGCAGAAAAATTATGGTAAGGTCTGCATGTAGTACATTTAAGTTGGTGAACTGTGTGCAGCTTAATGGCCTCATGAGTTTGGGAGCTGGTGAGAAGAACTCTTAAAATACAGTTCTGGAGTTGTTACCTCAGTAGGGTGATCTTAGGTACCTGCTGCAGGGTGTAGTTCTGAGTGAAATTTTTTGTATAAATTCCTCCTATTAAATCTTGCTGTTTTATTACATAGCAAAATGTTTTAAAAGAGCGAAATTACATAGCGAAATGAAGGATAGGATCCAGGAGTGTAATGGGACAACTAAAGAATAATGTTTTGCTACTTGTGGTATCAGAAGAGACTGCAGTAAATTTGAGGAGGATCTATAGTGATAGTTGGCATTGCTATTAATGATCTTACAGGTGAGCCTTGAGGTGTAGGGAGGGTGATGAGAGATGAATTGCCTATCCAGACAGATGTATGAGGCTGAAAGTAAGGTTCCTAAAGGAGGAATAGTAACATGCTTTCAGAATAATAATTTTACTATTTGGATTTAGTTTCCTGTAATGGTTTGCATAAAGAGAAGTATGAAAGCTATTAGTAAAATCAGAAAAGCTTAAGATTGAAGTTAAAGCTTTGGTAGTTCTGTAATGTTCCTGAGTCAGATGGTGTTTTGGCTTACTAGTGTATGTCTAACTTTTATTAAACAGGAGAAATTTTAACATGGCCTTTGCTGGAAATAAAACTAACCTTACTGGTATAATGTGAGCGTTAGGAGTTGTTCTGAACTGTTTCAAATGGAGTATGTGAATCTTTGAAGAGTTGAAGAGGGATGGGCATCTTCCAGATACTCCTGTTAAGATCATATGTAAGCATCCTTGAGAGAAATGCTGGAAAAGCTGTTGTGAAGCTGATAAAAACAGAATTTTATTTGTGATGCTAACAGTCTGAAGCCTTCCTGAACTTACATTGATGAAAATAAAAAAACTTTAAAAGGTTGTGGTATTGCTTTGGACAATAAATGTTTCTTTATTTGTATTTCCATTATATGTTTGTTAGCAAGGGGATGGTTCTTGCCTCCATAAATCTGATGAGGCAAGATAAACTTTTCCCCATGTCAGCCATGTACAACTTGATTTTGGTGACATTGATGTGTGAACAGTATGCATTTTGTATGCTGAAGTTTAAGAAACTTTTAAGAGAAATATCCAGAAGACTTGCATGTGAGTGCAAAAAGCAACTTCTTTCAAATGCAAGACATAGGAACGAACTGCATCTGTAGCTGTGTACTTTTGCTTGGTGTGAGGTTAACATCGTGCTGTCTTTTTTCTATCTGTAGGCTGGCTTCTCTGGCAGACCCAATGGCCCGCCGCCTGGCTTCTGTGCCAGACCCAATGTCCCACCGCCTAGCTCCTCTGGCAGACCCAATGGCCCCCCGTCTGGCTTCTCTGGCAGACCCGATGGTCCCCCGTCTGGCTTCTCTGGCAGACCTGACGGCCACCCATCCGGCTTCTCTGGAAGACCTGATGGCCACCCATCCGGCTTCTCTGGCAGACCTGACGGCCACCCATCCGGCTTCTCTGGAAGACCTGACGGCCCCCCATCTGGATTTGGTCAAAGCATAAGCTCATCTGGTATGTTAAGGACACTTGAGATTTTACTGATACCTGTGGGAGCTATTGTGAACAGTTTAGGAGACTAAAGAAAACTGCAATATTAACATACTGTGGTATTTTGATGTATCCCCATGCAGTAAGCAGCATTAAACTGTACAGATAATACAATGAGTAGGCTTTCCTTTTGACCCTCAACTCCTTTTTATTCCTGCAGTTGTACTGAATACAGTGTATGACTTGTAAAGAGTGAATAGCTGCCAGATGGAAAACCATTTTTACAACTGGCTGTGCTAAACTTGAACAGAATGAAAAATGAATATATACTATATGCAATGTTGCACAGTCCTGTCTTGACAAGACTCTAACAGCTATGTTGAAAATAAAAGGTCCGTGAAGCTGTTGAGTGGGAACTTATATCTGCATTTAAAAAAGAACACAAGATAAAACATTGATGTTTTGGCAAGTTTCCGTAAAACGCTCACTTCAATTAAGACTATGCCTTTATAAACTTGAACAGAAGCTTTAGTTTAAATAAGCCATGCTGAGGTTGTTGTTGGATGTAGTTTGTCCCAGGCTGTACTTAGTGTGCCTTTACAGTAGCCAGATCAGGAAACAAATTTTGCTTAGAACTGACAGAATGTGGGATAGGGCAGCCAGAATTCTCAATGTAGTTTCTATACTTAGCAATGATCTTCACTGAAACTGATTGGGGATATTTTAACTTACTCAAATAATGTCTGGGATGAAAATAGCTCATGTTTAGTTGACACAACTGTGGAAGTACGACCTAAACTTTTAACAAGTTATATTTAGCACAAATTAGGTTAATATTGCTTAAGAGCAATTAGAACAGGGCGGTATGTTTACTGTTGATCTGTCATTCTCCTACATCTTTGTATAAGTGAAAAAGCAGACCTACCTTTACCTAGTTCCATGTCCCCAGGATATTGGGAAATTAGGAAGGGCAGGAACCAGTTATTACTGGTGTTACTTGGACTCCAAATTTGAACAGTTACAAGAAGTAAAGAATTGAAGATAGGTGTTGCTTTCATTCTAGTACTGAAGAATTGCTTTACGAGAGGTTCAGGTTACTAACTTCAGTAATGGTTTGATGAAGAGCAAACAGGAAAGGCAGTGTTCATGAAGAATGGTTGTGTGCTGCATGTTAGGTGGAAGTGAATGTAGCTTCATGGGTTTTGTAGCTCTTTCTGACCGAACTCTACCTGTTTACTTTTCCATTGCACATGACAAAAATAACTAGAAATTCTCTCATCTGTGTCTATTGTATTCATTGTATTGAATTCATGGCAGGGAAGGCTTTTCTTGCTGAAGATCATGCTTCCACTATCATTAACCATTATTCCTTTACAGAGCTAGGCACATGTTATTTTGTATCAGTGTAAGCAGGTTGTGGTAGGCTGAGACAGGTAATTTCAATCTTTCTGGCTACTTCTAGTTGATAGGGAACTCAACCCATACTTTCAAGCACAAGTTATATTACTGAGGTTGCATACTTGTAGGCTAGATACAAGCAAACCTTATTTGCTGTTCAAATAAGCACTTCTAAAGAACTGAAACTGTTCAGGAAGTCCAGAGGTGAGACACTTAGTTGGTAAGATTATGCACCTATTCTCAAGCTTGTTTAAAAGTGTACATCAGTGTTAATTATTCTTCCCCTACAACATTACGGAAGAAGCTGTCCTTTTTTTCTTTCAGGCTTCCAACTGATTCTTAAAGCTCATGGGCTGCTGTATTGTCTGCAGTGCACTTCTAGGCTTTATATAAATTATTGTTAATAATACAGCTCACTTGTTTGACATGAAATGGCATGAGTAGAACTAGTATGTGCAGGTTAAACTTACATTTTGACTTTTTGAATCAATATCTAGGTTTAGTACTTGGGTAAAGTCTTGTAATGAGTGTAAGTTTAAAAGTATCACATAACTGCAACTTACTTTTTATGACGTTTTGCTTTGACTTAAATTGCTGAATTGGTTTGAGTTTCTTTTTTTGCTGTAGTTTCTTGTAACCAATCATAATTGGTTGGTTGGAAAATAATGGTGCAGCGTGGTCTTCTGTTGGTGAATGTGCTAAGCATATCATGAAAGCAAGTTACTTGATTATCAGTTCTGTTGTCTTAGCTGTATAAACCTGGTTTTGTCCATCTTTTTTAAGAAGAGGCAGAAATTTTGGAGGACAGAATGGCTGAGGGAACAAAAAGTACAAAACAAAGTACATGTTTTACTGATTAAGTATTTTGTTGGCACAGAATTGTTGATACCAGATGGGACCTCTGGAGATCATCTGGTCAAAATGCCCTGCCAAGCAAGGTCACCTAGCACACATTGCACAGGACGGTATCCAGGCGGGTTTTGAATATCTCCAGAGAAGGAGACTCCACAACCTTTCTGGGGACATGATGTGCTTTTCAAAATTTTGAATTAGCTGTGTATTTAATGTGTAGATATCTCAGTGGAAGAGGAGTGATGATATAAGAAAGGATGAGGAACAAGAGTAAAGAGTCCTCACATATCTACAGGCAAATTGCTTTGGTCAAAGGAAGGCATTTTATTGTGTGATGAATGCTAGAATACAGATTCAGTGATTGGCTAGGAATTTTGTTTCTTGCTACACTGATGTTTATACTGGTATTGCTATGAACTACCCACATAAATCTTCAAGTGAACATCAATTTTGAACATTCTTCAGGCCACAGGAATAGCAGTTTAACACTTTGGAATTTTAGAAGCAAAGTCTCCTAACAGAGTAACTTGGTAGGGTACCAAACATAATGTTTGTTCTTTTTTTCCTTTATGACAGCCTCTTCTTGCATGCAGGTGACCTCTTCATTAACTAGTATGTTTGTACTGGCGAAAGCACAAGTGCTTAGTTTTTTTCAGTGGTAGCTTTGATTATGTTAAGCTGTTTTAACTTGGAAGGAAAAGAGTATTGGTGTTTCCTTAGTGTGCCATATGCTCATAAATTTGTCTAAAAGCTTACAGTATCAGTCTTGATTTTAGGTGTCATATCTTTATAATGGTTGTTGTGTAATCTGATCTTGAGTTTGATACTGCAGAATAGGGAACTTTGCTGCTACAGAATCGTTTGGGTTGGAAGGCACCTCTGAAGGTGGGACAGTCCAAATGGAGAAGGGTAAATTGTATCAAGCTGTCCAATGAAGTTTTGAATTGCTCTGAGGATGGAGTTTATACGGGCTGTCTGGGTGACTTGCCCAGTGTTTAATTACCGTGAGAATAACATTTTATGTTTAATTGGAGTTTCTTATATTTCAATTTGTGTCCATTTCCCATTATCCTTTTGGTGTATACCACTGAAAAGAATCTGACAGTGTTGTCTTCATTCCTTCCTGTTAAGATATAAGGGGCCCTGAGACTTCTTGCTTCCAGGTGGACCAGTCCCAGCTCTCAGTCTCTTTGTATGACACAGTCCAGTCCTTTATCTTTGTGGTTCTTCGCTGGACATTAGTATGTTGATATTTCTTTGGTAATGGGTAGCACAGAATCACATACAACATTGTAGATGTGGTTTCATTAGAGGGCAACCTCCCTTCAGTACCTAGCAGCATTCTTCGTAATGCAGCCTGGAAGGCTGTTGACTTCTTTTACTGCAAGGGCATGTTGTTGGCTTGTATTCAGCTTGTTATCCACCACAGCTCCCAGGCTTTTCTCTGCCAAGATTCTTCCCAGCTGGCTGGCCAGTCTGATTGTGTACTGCTGCCTGGGGTTGTTCCTTCCCAGGTGCAGGACTTCGCATTTCTCTTTGTTGAACATAGAGGTTTCTGCCTCCCATCATCTCCAGTGTCCTTGAGGTCCCTCTGAGTGAAGCACAGCCCTGTGTTACATCCAAATTTTGTCTATAAATTTGCTGAGTGTGCATTCTATCCCATGATCAAGGTCATGAAAGAAGAAAACTGTGCCCAGAAGTTCAGCCTGCTTTTAGTCTCCCTTACTGTCCAGTTATGTAGGATGAATTCCATTGCTTTGTATACAAGAATGTTACAGGAGGCAGTGTCAAAAGCCGTATTTTCTTCCTGTCCTTTTCCAGGTGCTGTTGAAAGACCCAACAGAAGTCAGCACATGAAGCATGATTTTGGAGGACATTCTAGGAGCAGAGGTAGGATTTAACTTCTGTAAATTGTACTTGACTGGCTTGGGATGGGGATGTAGTTTACAGCAGTAAATTCTTCCAGTGTTCTGGATCTATTAACAGGAAGACAGCTGATCAAGGGGAATTGTTATTAACACCTACTCAACACTTAACAGATCATGCCTAGAATACTGTATTCAGTTTTGGGCACCCAGTAGAGAGAAAAAAAATGTCAAGCTGGATGAGGTTCAGCAGAGGGCAAGCAGGGGTGGGTAGCGGGCAGGAGCATTTGTCCTGCAAAGCTGAAAGATTTTTCACTTGTTCTCTCCCTTGGGGAAAGGAAGGCTTCAGGTTGACCTTGCAGCTGCTTTTCTCTCCCTATGAGATTACCAGGAATGTGTGCCCATGCTCTTTACTGATGTGCAGAACAGGAGAACTATCTTAACATTCAAAACTATCTTTGAATTTAAGTTGATTCTGTTTCTTAATTGTAGATACTGGTGAACGTCTGGACAGAGATCAACCAGTGCCTAGACCTGGTAGCGAAAGGCGTTTTGGGAACAGAGGTAACTTTCTGGAGTGTCCCTGATTCTAGTGGCTATTTGTATTTGATACATTGTTTTTGATCTTCATAGATGTTATTTTGTTGTGCTAGAGCCAAATGAGTGCTTGTGTTTTGAAAGCTAATCCCAACTCTTGTTTCTGTGCGATGTGGGCAGCAGTATCACCCCTTAGCTTTGACTGCACAGAATAAAATACCCCCACCGTATTTGCCTGAAGGCAGGGCCTTGTGTTAAAGGAAGTGTTTTGTTTAGCTCTGCATTTAGTTCTGTTCTCCCTGGAGGGAGTTATTTTCTGTTTTTATTTTGGGTCATGGTGTAGTACAGAAGGCAGTTGAACATTAGTATTCACACACACCAGGTGCTCTTCAGTGCAAGACATGAAGGTCTTCTGCCAGTAGTATCCATAAAGTAGTATTAAATCCCCATCCTCTTCTTGCTTACAGTGGTGAATGCTGTTCTCATAAGTGGTGCACACTGGAGAGATTAGTAATTGCCAGTTTGTAGTACTACCCCATACACTCCCATCGGGTACTGTTGGAAGCACGTTGGGTGGTGGAAGCTCACCTGCAGAACAGCTGTGCAGCACAGCATCTTCAGTCTGTGCAGACACTTGGAGTTACATCTACTCCTTAAGAAAGTTCTACATGATTTATCCATCTGTTGGATTGATGCCTGTTGTGGTAGGGGAATGGTAGACTTGTTTGACTAAGCAACGCTTTGCCAGCGTTGTGGGATGATGCTTAGTGGTTCTGCTGTGGTTCCTTCAGCCGTTGCAAAGTAATTCACAACCTGTATTTAAGGTCTGTGATACTCGTGAATGCTTATACTTAGCCTTTGTCTCACATGGAAGCCTTTAAGTTGGATTTTTTTTTGCATTTGGAAAAACACAAATGATGGGCTATATATGTACATGTGCACCAACCATGGGTGAAAGAGCTATGGATGCCATGGTAGGAGAACTTGTAGCAAAAGGTGGTCTTTGTTATTACAAGATAGAACAAATGTTCCATTGAAGAATAGCTATTAACAAGTAAATAGTGGTACATGCAACCTGCCTGTAACTTAGGCAATACCTACAACTGTTCCAGCTGAAACGAGGAATAGATTGTGTGTGGCTGTTTCTTCCTCTCCTTTTGCATTAGGAGGGTGAATAGGAAAGAGTAAGAAATGAAAAAGCATGAAATTGTTGGTGCTGCCTGCCCAAGCAACTGAATAAGCAATTTTGAGTAATAACAAAATAGAAATTGGCAATCCTGAAAGGCAGAGGATACTCGAAGGAATCCAGAGATTTAAATACGTGGGCTGAGTTACTAAATTTGCTTTCAAAAGTCTCTCAAATTTATTACTGACTTACACTAGTACTACTAAGTTTTATGACACAGTCTTGTGTAACTCGCAAGAACTGTGTAAAGTTGTTTTCCTCTTTCCTCATAGGTTTGCAAAAGTCAAAAACATTCTGCCAACAAAGTAGGGATATCTGGATTAATGTGAGGCATACAGATTGTGAGAAATAGAGTTATGTAAAGTATTTCAAACCTTGTTTGCAAATTCTCAGTCCGTACTAGGCAGAAACTACAATACTACCTCACTTTGGTACTGGTTATGAAAACTGAGAATGCAGAAATGGTATCAGTTTTTCTGTGGCTTAACCAGAGGTGTGAGCTGATCTGCTTCAAAACCAAAGACGTGCTTAACAGAAACCTAATTTTTGAGTGTGTTAAATCATATACTTCAAGATTTAATGTTGGATTTTATTCTAGCAAAAATCAAGATGGACAATAGACTTTTCATGTTTTTTGGCAAATCTTTCATGCTTAGGCAAATAGCTTAGTTTTATTGTACTTAACGGAATTCATAAGATAAGGACTGTACAGATAAATAAAAGGCACTTGGTTTGTACATGCAAAATTGGACAAACTGAAGTGTTGTGTGCTATGATGTACTACAGATTTTCAAGAAAGGGACATTGAAGAAGGCCATGGTGCACAAAAAGGAGGTTTTAGAGGAGTTCCTGCTGTCTTTGGGCAAGACAATAGTAAGTTTTATATTGACTGATTTGTGTGGAAATGTACCTTTGGTCATTCTTCTTGATTTTCTGAGAACTCAAATATAAAAGTTGTGAAATCCTAGAATCATCTGGGTTGGAAGAGACCTCCAAGATCACCTAGTCCAACCTCTTACCTAACACTAACCAGTCCTCCAGTAAACCGTATCACTAAACTCTACATCTGAACGTCTTTCAGAGACCTCCAGGGATGGTGACTCAACCACTTCCCTGGGCAGGCCCGTTCCAATGCCTCACAGCCCTTCTGGTGAAGAAGGCTGTGTTGTACTTCCAGGATATGTCTGGGAAGGTGAAGTCCCCCATGAGAACAAGTGCTGATGATTTCGCAACTTCTGCCAGCTGCCTGTAGAAGTCCTCATCTGTCTCCTCATCCTGGTTTGACGGTCTGTAACAGACCCCCACCAGGATGCTTGCCTTGTTGGCCTTCCTGCTGATCCCCACCCACAGGGACTCAATAGCTCTCTTCAACCATGTTATAGGATATAGATACCTTCTTTGCAAGATGGTGTTGCTGGGAAGAATACAGCATAGGTGGGAGTTATGAAGAACCTCTTGAAACTGTTACACTGTAGGGTTTATCAGGAGTATTATTGGGAGATTATCCTCACAGCAGAAGCAGAGGGGCAGGCGCTGAGCTCTGCTCTCTGGGGACAGTGACAGGACCCGAGGGAACGGCATGGAGCTGGGACAGGGAAGGGTCAGGCTGGGGGTTAGGGAAAGGTTCTGCACCCAGAGGGTGGTCGGGCACTGGGACAGGCTCCCCAGGGCAGTGGTCACGGCACCAAGCTGCAGGAGTTCAAGACGCATTTGGACAACGCTCTCAGGCACATGGCCTAGTTTTTGGGTGGTCCTGTGTGCAGCCAGGACTTGGGCTCAATGGTCCTTGTGGGTCCCTTCCAACTTGGGATATTCTGTGATTGTATTTTACTAGCTTTAAGCATAGTTCTTTATATGACTTAATGTTGGATGCTATATCCACTATACTGTATATTACTTACAGGTATTAGAAATGAGCATAGAGACAAGCCTCCGCAGGGCAACTTTCTTGGTCCTAGAGGAAGGGGAGCAATTGGAGGTCATTCAGGTAAAGACTGTTTAGTAGCATGGTGAATATTTTGGATTTCTTCATTGCTGATTTCTAGCAATGCAGTACCTTCATAGCTTTGCTAAATGGTGTTAGCTTAATTTTTCTGCCAGTGAAGAACCTATTGTCATGCTAGATGGCCTGCTTGCATGCCCAAACTAAATATGTTTGTAATGTAGATAAATTTCAGCAATTAGATTTTCAAAGCTGTTGTCTTCTGCATTTTTTGGTCCTCTTATTGCCGTGTAAGTTAATGCACAAAGAAGCAGAAATGCTAAACAGAAAACTCAAAGCAAGCCTTTAAGAACTTTTTCAGCTTTGCTATTGTCACTCTAGATTTTTCTTATCTCCAAGGAAAAGATTTATATTTGTGCAGGCTGAGAATGCGTAAGTTCTGTAGCCTGTGAGGCCACATTTTCCTGCTGACATTATTTTATTTTTTTTTCCATCTACAAGAGCACTTTCCCTTATGGTCCTGTCTTTTGCCACTGATGTGTGTTTTGCTACCTAGTAGTCCATTGGTCACAAAAGTCTTGTAATTCAAACTATAAATACTGTTAAACTAGTGTAATGGGTAGTGTGGATGATGAATACTCTGAATATAAGAACATTTTCTGTGATACTGGCAAAAGTAGGATTTTTCACTGTAGAAAAGATGCAATGATTAGTACGTGTTTTCAGATGTGCTCTTCAATATCCTGAAAGCAATTGAGTTGCTTTTGTGGCTTAATTCAAATTAGGTTTGTTCAGATTAAATTTAGTTCAGTTCATGATTTTTAGAAACTCAACTATTTGCTTATTAACATGTCTCTGTAGTGGACACACTGCATCCTTAATTCAGGATAGTAATTCATTCCTTTTTCAGTATTATTGTGTGAAGTGTTAGTACTTAATGATTGTTAAGGAAATTGGAAGGTAGCAATTTTTCTTGTCATGTGGAAAGATTTGTTTGGTAGTTGCATGGGAAAGTGTCCATTGTATAGTAAGAGAACATTTCTATATCTAATGAAAAGAACTCCACTGATGTTAGGTGAGCTTCTTATTTTAACAGTTGTATTCTGTGGCCGGACAGCAGGAGTGCTATTAGGTGGTTATGCTTCCTCCCTCTGAATGGGGGTAAGGCCATTATAATAGAGGTGGTAGAGGTAATGAAGATTGGGTTGTGCTGACTTTTCTTAAATAGTTTTGTGCATTTTGTTACTAGATACTGTGTAAGCAAAGAAGATCTTGTGATTGAAAAATAAGTCTATTAAAAAGTGATTACATGCATTGAATGTTGCATCTTTGCTTGTCTTCCCTGTCACCACCTCCATGCAGCTGTGATTTCACAGAATAAATAGCTCAAGTCCTGATGTGGAACAGTATTCCTGGTCCAGGTAACAATTCTGACTGCCTCTCTGGAGCTAGTATTTATGTCCAGAGTTGATACTTCAATCTTGTTTAGAACGCGCAATCAGATTAATAAGATGGCCTGATCCTATTCTTCTGTGCTTGTGGTGGTGTAGGGAGGAAGAATTTAAACGGAGTCAAAGGAGGTACTGCAGCATCACCATACTTCTGTGGTACCACTTGCAAAATTCAGGCTTCAAATATTTTTATGAATGGTTTGAGAAAAGTATTTCAGCTTTTGCTATTGTCCTTCCTCTTCACTCAGTCTTGCATCTCCTACCTATAATTCTAGCCTCTTTTCTTTTGTTGAAGGGCCTTGTATTAAAGTTTTCTTTTTTACCGTTCTTTAAAATGAGCAATACAACTGCTTGCATAGCGTAGCTGGAGGCAGCCACTTAGGGTTGAGGATCTTTCTGTTTTGTGAATAGCAAGGTTAAGGACTGAAAAAGGATTCTGTGTGTGCTGTTGTAATAGCTCAGCATTAATACACTTTTTTTCATCTGTTAAAACCTGCATTTCCTCACTGTAAGAATAAATGTCTTTGCTTTTCAGGTGACCATGATCATGAAAACAACATGCATGCCATGGATGAATGCCAAGGTAAGAACTTTCATGGACTGGATGTTAAAAATGTGTGGCTATTGAAATAACAGGGTAGTGTTTTCTGATTTAAATATTCCCTAACACTTGAGAAATTACGATGATGATGCTAAAGTTTGACTTTTCATGTATGTAGAAGTTGGCTGTGTAGCACAAAATGCATCTGATTTTGTGAAGGGGTTGAGTTTCTTAAAACAAAGGTGCTGTAACCATAAGCATGTGTGAATTTCTTGTTACTCACGACATTTTATTTTAGGGGAAAAAAAACCTTGCCTTGGAGGAAACAATGCAAGATTTTAAAAACTGACATTAGTTTCTTGCTAGAGATTTCTTTTTTCCCAAGATTGTCCTGAAGTGATGTCCTCGTTTTGGCTGGGTTAGAGCTATTTTTCTTCCTAGTAGCTGATGTGGTGTTGTGCTTTGGATTTAGGATGAGAATAGTGCTCATAAGACACCAATGTTTTAGTTGTTTCACAGGAAGGCTTGCACAGAGCCCAGGATGTTTCAGCTCCTCATGCTGCACTGCCAGCGACTGAGGGTGTCCCAGGAGCAGGGAGGTGGAGCAGGGAGGGGACACAGCCAGGACAGAGGGCCCAGGCTGGCCAAAGGGATGTCCAATAACTTGTGTCATGCTTAGTAATAAAATAGGGTGGGGGGAATTGGCTGTCAGGGTAAGGCTGCTGCAGCTCAGATGCTGCTGGGCATCAGTCAGCTGATAGTGAACAATTGCACTGTGCGTTACTTGTTTTGAATATTCTTTTGTTGGTATTATTGCTTTGCTTTTCTGTCCTGTTAAACTCTCTTTATTGGCCTACAAGTTTCACTGTTTTTCTTCCAGTTCTCTCCCTCATTGCTCTGGGACAAAAGGGAGTGAGCATACGGCTGTGTTGTGTTGAGCTGCCTGCTGGGTTAAACCACCACAGTCCTTTCGGCATCAATGGTGGGGCTTCATGGGTTGAGTTAATGACAGATACGATCAGATCGACATCTGGTCTGGTTTTGTCTTTTGGGCAGCTGAAGTTCACCACAATTGCTCTCATTCCCCTTCTCAGAAGAAGAGAGTGGGGAGAAGAAAGTAGGCTGGAAGAAAGGCTCACGGGTTGAGATAAGGATAATTCAATTAAAGGGAAAAGAAAGGGCAAAAAACAAAGGCTGTGCAGAAGCACAGAGAGAAGAAAATTCTCTCCTTCCCATCAATGCGTGATGTTTGCTCATGTTCTGGGAAGCAGGGCCTCAATATGCATGGCAGTTGTTCAGGAGGACAGACATCTTCACGATGAGATCCCCTCCTCCCCCTTCCCCACCTTGTATTGCTGTGTGCCATCTCACACTATGGAACATCCCTTGGTTGGTTTAGGTCAGCTGCCCTGGAGATGTCCCCTCCCCACTTCTTGCCTACCCCCAGCCTGCTGGCTCTGGGAGGTTTGGAGGCAGTCTTGGTGCTGTGCCAGCACCACTCAGCAATTGACGCAACACCAGTGTGATACCAGGGCTTTTCTAGCTACAGGTGCAGAGCACAGCACTGTGTGGGCTGCTGTGGGGAAAGGGGAACTCCATCCCAGCATGTTACAACAGACTGTTTAAAAAACATTCTGATAGTTTAATTGTTGCTGGTGACTACATTGATCATTTTGCTCTGAGTTGTTGTGTTTGTTCCCGAAGTTCTTGTGTAACACCTTTTTTGCTGTCTAGGCTTCCTGTAATGCTGTTTATCACTTCTGGGAGCTGGTTTAGGCTTGTAGTTCACTGTGCTATGTCACTGGCTTATGATATGATAGAATTAGTGGTTGTGAGACCAATTGGGTGTTTGTACTCACCATTGCTGTCAGTCCTGTACTTTGAGAACCATCTCTTGGAAACTATAAATTACACACTCTGCTTTTTCTCCTTTTGGGAGCCAATCTGTGGGAGAAATGAGGGAAGACACTTCCCCTGCTTCTTTCCCTTTTCTTTCTCCTTCATTGTCCCGTTTTTCTCCAGGTTAGTTACAGTAGCTCTTGAGAAATCAATATCCTCAGGATGTTTAAATGAACATGTTCCTATTGCCGTGTCTCCTGAATGTGTTTCAGGTTGCTAAACTTCTAAGAACACCAACCAGATGTCTGCCCTGAGGCAGGATAGTTAAGTGGCAGGGAGTGTGGGAGGATATGGGCAGGCACCTAGGACAAGTGAGCGCCTCCAGTATTTTGGAACTTCACCCTGAACAAGTGCAGAATCCTGAAAAAGTGGTAAAATGTTTTAAAAAAAGTTATGCCATCGCCCTGGCACTTCCAGACAGACACAGATCACTGCAATGTGTGGGGGTCTGGCCACACTCAGTGCTGATCCAACTCCTGCAACAGGCCCTGCAGCTGTACCTCAGAGCCAGCCTGTGCTGGTGTCAGTTGCCCTTATTTACAAGAAGAAACAATGGGTGAGAAAACTTGAGTGAGGGAAGAAGCACGTCTACCAAGAAGGGGAAGGAAGATGAAGTGGGCAAGGCAGGTGACTGACTCCAAAGCAGGCTATCAAGGTTTTGGCGGGGATGGAGTTAATTTTCTTCCTAGCGGCTCGTATGGTGCAGTGTTTTGGATTTTTGATGGAAATAGTGGTGACAATACAGTAGTGTTTTTAATTGTTGCATAATTGTGCTTGCACATAGTCAAAGACTCTCCTACTTTGCTTTGCCAGCAAGGAGGATGGGGATGTGCTAAAAGCTGGGAGGGAACAGAGCAAGGACAGCTGACCCAGACTGACCAGAGGAGGGATATCCCACACCACATGGCATCATGCTCAGCAATAAAATACAGGGGAAAGAAGGACAGGGTGTAGGGAGGGAGGAGGCATTTGGAATGATAGTGTCTGTTTTCCCAAGAAACCATTACACATGATGAGCCGTGTTTCCCCGGAAGTGGCTGAACATCTGCCTGCCATTGGAAGTAGCAGATGAATTCCTTCATTCCTTGTTTTTCCTTTACCTAGCAGACTGTCCCTATCTCAAGCCATGGGAGTTCTTGCACTTTTCTGATACTCCCTCCGTTCCACCTGGTGAGGGTGAGCAGTTGTGTGGTGCTGATCGGCCTGCTGGGGTCAGCACTGGGCCATCCTGAGAACAAACGGAGGGAGAAGTAGATCTCATAAATGTGATCCCTATACCTGAGAGAGTTGTGAGATATGTGAAAAGTTCCTAGCTGTTACACAGGAGAGCACATTGCCACTTGGCTGTTCTGATGCAGGGCCAGTGGCATGGAATGAGAGGGCAGGGAAGCCAAGCAGCTGGGATCCTTCTTTATGGAGGAGGCATTGACAGAGTGACTGGAAAACAGGCACAAGCCCTCAGCTTCTAGAGGGGACTCCTGTCGGGTGTGAAGGAAGGATGTGCCTTCAAGGAAGATTTTGTATGTCACCCAGGCAAGTGGACCAGCAGGGAGAGAGCTATCCAGTACCTGAAGGAACTAGCAACGCTTGAAGTGATTTTTGGTGGCCTGAACAAATAGCAGTTACTCAAAGATTGAGACAGCCAGGTGCACATCCACCCGTGTGGCAGAAGTTTGTACAGAGTGCACCACTGTTGTATGCCAACTCATTGAGAGTAATGATCTAGAAAGACAGAGAAGGACAAATGGGTGATGAACTGGCGGGCAACTCCAGCAACATGGAGAAAGTCTTTCTTCCTCCCTGTGGGCCTTTGTCTCGGCAGGTGCAGCAACCCTAAGAGAATTCCTTTCTCTCCACTTCTGTGAACCAATCTCATCTCTTAGGAGTAGGCATTCATGTGCTCAAGAGAGGGGATGTAGTGGGAACACTCACTACGTGCCACTATGTGTGGTGTTACCTGCATGGCCATGGAGAGGACATGAGGAAATGGGATAGAAAATACACCTCAGCTCTAAAGGCATAGGTGTGGGAGTTGCAAGGAAAAACAATCATAAAAGGAGATTCTTCAGGAAAATATCTCCTCCAGTTGGCAGTTCCCCACAGTAGAAGGGCTCTTTTTAATTTTGATCTTAATAAAGGGGCTTCTGGTTTGTATTTGAAAGTGAGTAATGAACAATGTGACCAAGACTGGAGGGACCCTGCTTCCTGTGAAAAGTGTTCTATTGGTAACCTTTAGTGAATATCAAATAATTCATTATACATCTGTGTTTATTAGCTTGAAACGTACCTTGCAGAATACAGAAGTGTAAATGTACTGCCATGACAAATGAATTATCCTTGCTTATTAACAATTTATAGTGTAATGAGTTTTTGTTGTAGAACTGTAGAGCCTAATTTTCTGTGAGTCGCTTTTAAACTTGAGAAAATGTGAGATGAGTGCTTTATAAAAATGCTTTACAAAAGTCTGACTTCACATGCAAGTAAATTTTAGGTCTAGTAGTATAAAACTAAATTTTAATTGAATTAGTGTATGAAATTTCTTTCTTACCTAGAAAGTGGAGGAAAGAGCAAATGATGTACCACTGAACTTCCTTTCAATAGCTCCGTACTTAAAATAGTCTAAGTTTAAATTTTCTGTTACTGTTCATCAATTTATGTTCTTGTATTCTTAAGGTCCAAAGGTGACGTACATTCCCCCTCCTCCACCTGATGATGAGGAAACAATCTTTGCACGTTATCAAACAGGAATCAATTTTGACAAGTATGATGAAAACATTGTCGAAGTGTCAGGACTTGACCCTCCAGCACCATTAATGGTTAGTAAACTCTTAGTCTTGGAGACTGTATTACATAATTCTGCAAGGATGTATCCTGAGTGTAGTATACAGTCCTAATGAAAATACAGAGTTTGAATATTGGAAACAATACTGTGCTGGAAGGTGATGCCACCTTCCTGGAAGATACAAATTTGAGTTCAAGATTACGTTGACAAATGACAGAAATGGCTTAAAAAAGGTAATGCTGGATGAACAGGAAGTATGTATATTAAGTTACAGAAAACACCAGTTTACGGCTTGTAAAAAAAAAAAGGTCTTGGGCAGCAATTTCTAGGAAGGTTGATAGTCATCTTATTGAAGTTGGTTGTTGGGGAATCTTTAAGATTGTGAATGAATACCTGTTGGAATACTTTTCATTTGGACAAAGGTGGTTTTGAACATCTGTAGCCCCATTTTCTCTTATCTGCAGTTTATTTTTTAAAAGCTCTCTGTAACTTTGCTTCCACAGAATGCCAGTTGGCTAGCTTGAACAACAACAAAAAGACAGACTCATTTTTAGGAAGAAGGATGAGGAAGAATGGCAGAGGCAGGGATGGTAGTAACACGTAGAGTTGATCCCTTTCCCACTCCTACAAAGGTTCTCTCACTGAAGTTAAAATTGTGTTGTCACATATGCTGCTTTTTGCTCCTGAATAGTGATGTTGATTTAACTCCCCTTAGTAGTTTTAGCACAGAGACTGAATATATCCAGTACATGTAACAAAACAGTTCTAGTTCATTTTCAGTGTGTCATGGTGCAAATGTTTGAATCCAGATGTAATACACAGCTTCTATGCAGTTCTCCAAATCCTTTACTGACACACAAATACCACTACTTTGCAGGGCATGAGTGGGTTTGAAGAAAACCTTGGGTCTTTCACTTGTGAGAATCTTGACAGTCTAGATGACTGGTGAAACCCCTCCCTCATAATTTAACACACTTCCAGTGTTCAGATGTCTGTATCATATAAACATCTCACTTTTAAAACTCTAACTTACGTAGTTGTATAATGTAAAATGCACATTTTTCTTTTTTCTTCTACAGTCTTTTGAAGAAGCTAGCCTCTGTCAGACTTTAAACAAGAACGTTGCTAGAGCTGGATATTCTAAACTTACACCAGTGCAGAAGTACAGCATTCCTATTATACTGGCAGGGCGGGATTTAATGGCATGCGCCCAGACAGGATCAGGAAAAACTGTAAGCATTTTGTATAACATTTGTTTATACTGGAAATGTGACTTTGAAGTTTTAGGTAAATGCCTGTCTTCTCAATAACCGTTCTTTTATTGAAAAGCATCTAATGTATTATTTTTTTGTGTTGAATGATTTACTTTGCACAGAAATGGCAAGTGTACTGTTCTTCACAGATATACAGGATGGGTGGATATTCACATTCTCAGGCTTATTATCTTTTTAAATACATCAGTGAACTAATTACTAGGCACAGCAGGCCAGTCTCCAGGTCTGCAGATACTGAAATAGACATACAGGCCATCATGGAAAAAACTCAGTAGTTGGAAGGTTTTTTTTTTTTTTACACTCATGCCAGATTGTAATAGTGTGTCTGGTGTGTTGTCTTGGTTTTACCAGGTCTGATCAGTCTGATGCTTAGTTTCAGATATCTGATCTTAATAATGGAACAGTGACTAGAGTTATGAAGGTGACAGTTGTCTCAACTTTTTAAACTCTCTAATATACTGAAACCTTACCATTGACAGCTCCATATGAGACTATTTGGCTATTAAGCATAGCTATTTGAAGTTCAGTGTAATGTAGAACTCCAGCTGTGTTATGTAGCTTATTAGTTAATGTTTTGAAAAACCTCTCCTGTTTATGGAAAGGAGGTATAGTGTCCAAGTCTTATGCTACAAATATTCTGAATGCTTTTGGGACAACTGTTAAATGTTCTATTTTGGGGGTAATTTGTCTTACTGGTAACTAAGAGTGTTGATGCAGATGTCACAAACTGATGTACTATTGTAATAGTCTAGAGATTAGTGATACGTTGGTACCTTACAAATCTGTTAATGGTAATGTCAAGCTTCTAAGTGCATGTTCTAGAAGGGCATTTGATGCCAGGGTTATCAATTACCAGTGTGCATCAGGAGGATGTGTAGAACTGCCCAAAGAACTCAGAAGTAAGGTAGTGCATGATGGTGTTCCTGCATTATTAGACTCTGAAGGTCCAGAGGTGCTTTTGTACTTCGCGAGTAGGGAGAAATAAGTTTTGTTGTTCTGTGGTGTGTTCAGGTCAATCCTTTTGCAGTGTGTTTTGCTTGAAGTTGATAGTGTGCTATAGCGCTCCAGCTTTTTAAGATTGATACACAGCATTTAGTGTAACTGATTAATGCTTTAAGGCTGAACATATATTAATGCTTTTTTTTTTTTAGGCAGCTTTTCTCCTACCAATTGTGGCCCAGATGATGAGAGATGGCGTAACTGCCAGTAGCTTTAAAAAGCAGCAAGAGCCAGAATGTATTATTGTTGCCCCAACTCGAGAACTGATAAATCAGATCTTCCTAGAAGCAAGGAAATTTGTCTATGGGTAAGCTTGTGCACTGCTGCCTGGTATTGCTTGTTACTTAATCTGCAAGTCTGCGTTCTTTCAGAAGCTTTCAAAAAATTTTTCTTGCCAGTCAAATGGAATGATTACAGACACTTGCATTTAGGTGGTTAGCAAGTTATTACCATATGGTTAGAAATTTAAACTTTTCATCTTCACATTGGCAAGGGTGGGGAAGCTTACTTCGGCTTGTAGAGGAGTACTAAAACTGTCGCATTGTCTTTAGTGATCAGATAATTGAAGAGCTTAAAGAGCTTAAATTTAGCTTGCTTTATTGGTTACTTGCTGTTACTTTCATCTTGACAGAGTTGTGTTAGGGGTTTCAGTGATGGTTTGTAGTACCTCTATACTTTCCAGTGTTTCTGGTCTTGAACAGAAATATTTCCCAGTTCGGGGAAGGTTTTCTTCAGTAGTTCTTCTTCAAAACAAAAGGTTTTAACTTGTCATTGCGGCCTTGGATGTTGCATGATAGATGAGATTATCTTTATGCTAGATTGCTAGTGATTTTTCTGCTATTCAGTGATAGGTTCACCAGTGAATGGAGGAAATACATCAATTATCTGTAATGACTTCTTATTCTTAAAAGGGGGAATGGAGAGCATCACTTTCAGTGCAAAGTCAGGTGGACTTGCCTTTGGTTGTTCAAGCAAACTTTGGCTTGGTGGCTGTTTTTTGCTCTTGGAGGTAGTACATAGCTATTGGCTCAGCATAGTACTAAGAGTAGCGTCTGAATACCTAAAACTGTTTTACTCATGTAGCTAGTTCTACTAATTAATGCTCTTTTAAACTACATACAGACTACTTCACAATAAACTACCTTTTGAATTCAGAAAGCTGCTGCTGCAGCTGCCTGGCAGTAAAAGCAAGATACAACATAAGCCAGTTAAACAATATCAGGTTGTGAGCCTGTTGCCTCTTCAGTATAGTGTGTGTATTGCTCAGTTCAGATCTGATATTTTCTTAAGCTCTTCACTTTAGCTCACAAACAGGAATATAAAATATCATCAACTGGTAACATAAATGCTGATATGTTACCAGTCCAACCTACTTATATTTATGATCAAAGTTTTGTGAAAACTTCCAGATAAACAGTAAAAATATACCAGTTGGGATTCGGCCTTGTTATGTATGAAGCTGAATAGTATCTTCAGGAACAGACATCTAGAATTTGAATATGGAAATGCTCATTGCATGAACGTAGAAGCCTAGCAAGTGGCTGAATAAGGTAGTTCATGGTTATAGGGTTGTTCTTTCTACAGAAGGAAATCTGATGCAGTTTTACTTTGTTGATCTAGACAAAAACCTTACCAGAGAGAGTACTAAATGATCCAGTGATGGAAGGTGCTTGCAGTCTTGCGCTTGAGTGTTGTGCTGCGTTCTCCATGTGACTAGTTGCTTTACAAAGATGCACTTTGGTATATGTACTGCACTGTTCTTTTGATATGTGAGAAGCCTCTGAATGGCATATTTTTTGATCCTCGTCCGTCTAAGTCTTCAGTATGAAAGGGAACAATGTCTAACACATTTCAGTTCTTACTGCAGTGCTCTATCTCAGTTGAAGGATGAGGGAAGAATGCAGGTGAGATGCAGTGTTCATTCCAAGAAAGCCACTTATGCATCCTCTGAAATGGTAGTATGAATGGGAACCTTGAGCTTATTGTGAGTGTGTTTTTAGTCTTGGGTCCTGCTTTTGATAATAGGCTGTGCTGTATGGTGAAGGAATTAAACAAGTCAGTTTAAGTTGGTTTGTGGTAAATCTGATCATATGTTTTTCTGTAATAATGCAATTTATCTACATGGCAAATTAATCACACTTCTTTTCTGTAAAATAGAACTTGTATAAGGCCTGTTGTGATCTATGGAGGCACACAAACAGGCCATTCAATTCGTCAGATAATGCAAGGCTGTAATATATTATGTGCCACTCCAGGAAGGCTTCTAGACATTATTGGAAAAGAGAAGGTAAGATTGTGAAACTTAGCCTGAATTCCCTTAAGCACTCTTAGTCTTGCGTATATTGGTGTTCATTATTCAGATTTGCTAGAAGCAAATACAGAGCCACAAACACCAGGCAGTATGCTGTCTTCGTACTGGCACTTAATCCAAGTGACCTTTTCTTGGAATAACTGAATACCACGAGGATTTTGAAAGTGTACTGTGAGCCCAGATCTCTTCACTCCTTTTCAGGGCATGCTGATAAATACCAGTCTAGATCAAATTGGCTGCAGTATTCAGCTACATTTTATAGTTAAATAGGTGGAATGTGTTGTCTTAGTTTTCATGGAAAGTTCCGTAGCAGATTTTCTTTTCATGTCTTGCTTGTTTTGCTACAGAACAGCTTTTATCTGCTGGTAGAATTGTGCTGATGTTAATTCTTCGAACTTTTTCATACTGGTTTTGTTCAAAATATAATAAATTTCAGGTGTAATGTATTTGAATTTTTATTCCTCAAGCCATTATAAATTCAAATTGCTTTATAGTGGTGTCTCAGTGATGTTGCACTGGGCAAATAATTTAGAAAAAAAACCCTTGGTAATACAGTAGAGAGATTGGCTTTCTGTGGTTCTTGGGGTTCTAGTCACAATGAGTCTCCATCAGCAAAGGGAAGTTGTAATGTCCTTTACGTGTCTTCTGATGTTTAATTTTTACAGAACAAAGAGTTTTCTGAGAACATGTGAGGGAGAGAACCTAAGACTTGAACACAGTTTCATTTCAAATAAAAGAAAATGCATGATAAGGACTGATCTTGTTTGTCAATAATTAAATTCTATTTGAAAGGAGTAAAAGATGTATTTTGGCAGCTAAGACATTATTTTAAGTGTGTGCTGTCATTGAATCAATGCAATTTTTCTTTCACCGAAATATTTACAGATTGGTTTGTGTGAATTGAAATACTTGGTGCTAGATGAAGCAGACCGCATGCTTGATATGGGTTTTGGCTTAGATATGAAGAAGCTGATTTCTTCCCCAGACATGCCATCAAAAGAAAACCGCCAAACACTGATGTTTAGTGCCACTTTCCCTGAAGAAGTTCAGAGGTAAGCTAAATAAAAATGGAAATAGAGCTGAAGGTGTACTTTTGTAGAGCTGAATGTCAGAAGAATTAAGTATATTAAGTATTTTTAAAACTTACAAACTTGCTAGAGTATACTGAAAAGCTATACAGTTAACATTCCTTGCTGAAGACTTGTCTTTTTTTCTAAACAACAGATATCCTAACTTGTATAGATGAAAGATGAATTGCTTAATTTAGCTGGGGAGTCTCAGGGAAGCTGTGAAATATGTCTGAAAGCTCTTGAATTCTACTACTTCTGCAGCAATCCTCATCCTACCTCTATTTGTCTCCTGCCCTTATTGCTCCATATTTTTGTGCAAGCACAAAAGCAGTGATTCTGCTGTGTTCAACAGGCAGCACCAGTACTTCTATTTTTGCTGTCAGGGTGAAGTTTAAACAAACAGCTCAATGGTTGCTCAACTCACCAGCCTTTCTGACATACCGTTCTTTATATGCACGAGTGCTCTTTGGTTTTGGTAATTCTGAAACTTCTCTAATGTGTTTTAGATGAATGTTAAAGCTCTATCATTCACTACCCTTAAGGTTCTACTTCCCAAGCAGAGATCAAATTTCAGCAGATGGTAATGGTGTTGCTGAGCCTGGCAAACCACGGGAGGAATCCTTGGTCTCTGGATCTCTAGGTTATCTTCATAAGTTTGTTTTGGCTAATAGTCTTGCTACATGTTTCTGCTGCATAATGAGGAATGAGTGTAATTAACAACCTCAGAAAAGAGAGAGTCTTTAACTGTGCAAGACATACACTGATTGCTTCTTTTTAAAACAAAGCAAAACACTATCTTGCTGCTGTCAGTCCTGCGGGATTTGCAAATGCTGATAAAAGACTTCAGAAACTTGAGTGCTTGTATCACAGTTCAGAAATCTGATAATATTTTTGTCACCTTTTGAAATCGGAATGCCTAAAAGTGATCTTCTCAGTTTAGAGAGTGAAAAGCTCCTTCTCTGGAATCGTTTTTTTTTCCCAGGGATTTACTGCTTTTCTGATTCTGGAATCAGAAAACCTATTTTTTTTCTTTATTCTACTTTCAAAACAACTTCGAATAGTGTAGGTAGGACATGGTGCTCTCTTTGGCCCTGTTAATTTCATGCTCTCCTGCGCTTTCATTCAGTCCTTTTAGAGTGTAGTCAGATTTAGTTTAAGCATACCTTTTGGCTTTATTCCTGAACTTGGGTAATTAAGACTCTTTCTAGGTAGAGGAGTTGAGAGCCATGGTTTTCCTATTTTTTTCAACAGTCATTAAAGTTGGTGCTGTCTCTCAAAGGTCAGTTTCAAATTCTGGACTTCCAGACAGTGATGAAATAGTGTCCCAAGAAAGGTTCTGTGAGCATCTGTGTCAATAAACCATTTTACTTCAAGTATGTATGTGGATTTCTTAATTTTTTTGTACAGCAGTTTAGAAAACAATAGACTTCTAGCTTTTTTAAAAATTGCATATACGGTTTTATAATCTCTGCCATCTGAGGAATGGTGTAAGTAATTGTGATGCTTACAACACATGAAGTCGCTTGATCTTAAAGCAAAAATAAGCTACACAATAGACTTCAAATTGCTCAATTTTCTTTCTTTTCAAGGCTGGCTGGTGAATTTTTGAAAATGGACTACCTATTTGTTGTTGTTGGACATGTGGGTGGAGCCTGCAGTGATGTTCAGCAAAGTATTCTTTTGGTTCCCCAGTATTCCAAGAGGGATAAGCTCATAGAAATTCTGCATATGACAGGTAGCTTTCCTTACTACTAATTGTCTTCCAGGGATACAATCACTTCTAAATCTGTGCTTTTGCTTATAAATGGGTCGTGGTTTAATTTACAACATTATTGACTGAAGTTTTTTCAATCATTTTTCAGGGAGTTACAGGTTTTAGACTTGTTAGTGTTACCACTATTTGTCAGAGTCTCTCCTCTGAGTAGTGGCAGAGAAGCTTCCCAGATGGTTAGTTTCTTTGCATGGACATGTAGTAACTACTTTAGAACCTGGTGGTATTACCTCCAGAGTGTGGGCTTACTAAATGAAAGTGAACCTCTGTGCCTGTCCCAGGTGCCATGGCTGGGATATTTACAGTGATGATCTGAATGCATCATATGTTTTAATGTTCAAAACTGGGAGTGAGTTTGGTGCTCCCTTTGGTGTACCTTAGTGGTGTTCAGTATTCAGAATTGTGTCGTGTCAATCTACATGCTATAGAAAGAGACTTCATACTGAGACTTACCACAGAGCGGAATCTGTATTTCATCTCTCTGCTAAGGAGAAACATGATGCACTAGTGTTCATCTGAGTTTGTGTTGATCGGGAAATTGATGGATTGAATTAGCTCAACACAGTCAAGAAATTGTATCTATTAGCTAAAGCCGTTATTCAAAGCCATTTCTTACACTAGATATTAGAAGTAACTGTAGCTGTGAATAGTGAAACTGCATCAGGTTTCAAACTGCAATAGATCTGAACTCTTGTTCAACGTAGGTAATGAACGAACCATGGTGTTTGTGGAGACAAAGAAAAAAGCAGACTACATTGCAGCCTTTCTTTGTCAAGAAAACATACCAACCACTAGCATCCATGGGTAAGTATTAAGTGAAAGTTGGTTAAGTATTTTTTCAGTGAAAGCTGGTAATAATCTTAGAAGTTTTTTCTTGAACTTTCATGTTTGTGACTTAGCTTTTATTGGCTCAGATTGCCTTGTAATCTTCAGCACCTGAACTGTGTTGAAAATGCAGTGTTTCTGAAGGCCAGTTCTCACTGCATATGCTGAGTATCTATCTTCATGGTTTACCACACTTCAAATGCTCTGTAAGAGCTGGAAATACAATACATGACATACATTATCATTCTCCTTTACACTGTAAACATTTATGGGTGTGCAAAGCCTGATGTTGTAGTAGTTGATAGCACTTTTGCAAAGAAAACTTGACAGTGCTGCTCTGTAATACTTATCACTGTCTGATGTTGTAGGTGCAGGATCAATCTTGGTGGTTGAGCATACTTCAAATGCTCTGTAAGAGCTGAAGGATCTTATACCTGCTGCTAAACAATAAAATTAGGATATAATAAATTGGGTAGAATCAAAAGGTGTTTATATGTAGATTCTGTCATAATTTGCATGACCAAAAAAGATACCGATGTTAGTGGCAAGATGGTGTTCATGAACTAAAGTGACAGTTGTGGATCTTCCAGTCTGTCTTACAGGTTTCCTAAAGTCTTAAGTCCAGCCATATCCTGTACAGGCTTTTGATGCTATTGTTTTCCTTCTTGATGTGTTCATGGACTTCTAACACTAGAGTTTGGTGTAAAGAGAAGGTTCTTCTAATTTGTATTTGCATTCTAATCATCAGTGTTGTGTTTCTGAACAAATGCTGAGAAACAAGGTGGGATGCTCACTAATTTGAGGTCTAAGGCAATCTGTCTTTCACATAATGAGCTGAAACATAGTATTTTTATGTCAAAATCTAGGCTAGCTAACTGAATCTTAAGATTCATAGTGAGCTGCAAAATGTCAAAGTAATTGTGTTATTTTTCATCTTGTAATTTAGAGGAATGGTCTTGGATGTCTTCTGTTTTGGATGATGTTTTGACAAACATCAGAATACCAAGGCCGTAGATAGGTTAAAATAACCTTTATAGAACTGATAAAAAAAAAAGTCTGTATCCTATGTACTGTCATTTTCACAAACATGAAAGATCTTTTTGAGAAGATCAGGCCTGTGCGTGGCTGGCCTGAATTGTGATTGTACAACCTGTCTTGTGTGGAAGGAGTTTTCTTAATGCATTCTGGTAGAATTATTATGCAGTGAATTAAAGTATAATTACGAATAGAATATCTAGTTTCATGGAATCTGCTGACTTGTCAGAGCTACCTGAGCTCTTTGAGTTGAAGTGTGTTATAATAGTTGGCTCTTCTCTGGGATAGTGTCCTACCAGGCTTAAAGAAATGGCACACATGCACAGGATTAAACAGAGCACTGGTTTTTAGCTTTCTAATTTGTTCTTTCAGTTAGACAATAAAGAACATGAATTAAACTCAGATCTATGGTATTATAGATAATCTATAAACACTCTTTAAAAATGCAAAACCCAGAGCAAATCTAATTTTCTTCTGGTGATTAAAAAAAAAAGACCTATACTGTTGGCTCCTATACTGGATCCTATGCAAGAAGCTACATAGAATCCATCTTTAATAATCTGGCTTAATGCAGAGTAGTGGGAAAAGCACTTTTAGCTATGGCATAAAGAAACAGTTGAACAAGTGGATCTTAAGGGAGACAATGAGTATGATATGGTTCTTTTGTAATGGCGTGAATTACTAATTACTAACTATAATGCTCATCTCTGTGACAGAGCATTCTATAGAGATTAACTCCGAATTTGTGGCTTAAAACACTTAACTAATTTGTATGCTTGAGAATGGAGTTCTTCTGTCTTTTCCTTCTTTCAACATTTATGGTTGCCATAACATCCTTCTTTTCTGCTTTGTATGCTCAACTTTGAGAGTGTTTTGTTTACCTCTAATTGGACTGTAGATGCACTGATGAAATGGTTCTAATACATGTTATTCTCTCAAAAAATGTAATTTCTCTGGAGGCATAAGTTGCTATGTCTTCCTGCTGTGTTAGTTAAAAAAAATCAGAAATCTTTAACTGGTAGGATATTGGGGTTGTTTTTTCAGGAACTACTTCTGTCTTTGAGTCATGGCCTTTTAACTTGTATCTTAAATAATACTGCAGATTTTAGAGACACCCATTCTAACAGTATTTCTTTTTGGCAGAGATAGGGAACAGAGAGAGAGAGAGGTAGCTCTTCAGGATTTTCGCTCTGGCAAATGTCCAGTTCTGGTGGCAACTTCAGTGGCAGCAAGAGGCCTGGATATTGAAAATGTTCAGCATGTTATTAATTTCGATCTTCCTTCGACAATTGAAGTGTATGTACACCGAATTGGACGAACTGGTCGTTGTGGAAATATCGGCAAAGCAATTTCATTTTTTGATAATGGTTCAGATGGCCATCTTGCGCAACCTCTAGTTAAAGTGCTTTCAGATGTAAGTTTCAAATTGTAGTGCTCAACTTTACTTTTTTTTTAGGATCTCACTTTAACATACTAAGCAAGTATTATTTCTTTGCTTGTAGAAACTCTTAATATGAATTGGCAAAGCAGTGGAAGACTCTAAATTTACTTTTCTAATTATGTAGGCTCATCAGGAAGTTCCTGTTTGGTTGGAAGAACTTGCTTTTAGTGTTCAAAGAACAAATCCCGTTATGTCTGTTAATACCCAAAAGGTAAGTCTGAAAATGAAGTGGGAGCCTTGGCTTTTGGAATTCTGTGTAAATATAAAAGTGTGGTTAGCAATGTACATGTATATACCAAGTATATATTGCTGAAACTTTGGGCTGTAATTGTGTCCCTTATCTTAGTTGTGCATCTTCAGAATACTCAGTACTTCTGAAATTCATGTTGGATAACTTGTTTAACTTTTGAAGAGTTAGACTTCAGAGACTGTTTAGACTGGAGCCTTGCTAGCTGCATTAGTCTTGATCTGCATTGTCAAGTGACTAGAAGAAAAGGTTTGTGCAGACATGCACAAAGGCTGTAGTATCAAAAACTTCCCTACTACATACGTTGGAACTGAGAGTTGCTAGTTACACAGTCACTGCTTATTATGAATCACTCAATCGAGTAATTCATTTGACTGAAAACTTTAAAGCAGTTACAGCTAGATTCATGTCCTAATCTGATCCGTGTTATAATTGTTCATAATGTCTGTGATAAAGAATCGTCTGGTTTCTTAGGATTGATGTTACCAGGTGTTAAAATACAGCTTGACTAAATGAGTCAGTCTGGGTGGCGTAGCTCCCAAATCCCTTTTTAGTTCTATGCATGTTCCTACTTGGAATGTTTTTTTTTTTTCAATTGATGTTTAATATTTCTTGGTATTATGTACTTGAATTTTCATGCCTTCAGTAAAAGCCTTTCCTTGATCTCTTGCTTACATAAGAACTGCATTGCATTTCAGTTGCATCCCAAATGTCAATATTGTTAGAGACCTCAGAAACAATTACTCAGTCTATGCTCACACGGTATATGAAACTAGAGTTATTCAAGTTTAGATCTTGCTGTTTTGAGTGATCTTTTTGTGTCCCATAACTAGTGAAAGTAAAGGATGTTTTATCTGTATCTACCTTCCTGTCCAGCTCCCTAATTAGATCTGTTTTTTTTCCTACTTCGGGTCTTCATTGGGACCTCAGTTACACACTTAAACTTATGCTTCTTTCTCTTGAAAGCAGCCTCAGTGGACCTTTCTTCTGATTTGTGTTCAAGGATGTTTTATTTGTTTAGATCACTTCCAAAGGCGTATTCATCAGTCTTAATCTAGCTTGCTTCCAAAAAGTTAGGGGAGGCAAGTTGGAAATCAGGAAAAATTGCTTCTCAGGAAGAGTGATTCAGCATTAGAACGGGTTGGCCAGAGTTGGAGTCACCGTCACTGGGGGGGTGTTCAAAGAAGGTGTTGAGGTAAGGGGTGCAGCTGATTAACTGTTACGGGCCTGGTTGGATTCAGGGTTCTGAACTATCACAATCACAGGTTCACCAGTAACACATTAACCCTTAGGGGTCTGGTTGGATTCAGAGCACTGAACTACCATGGTCACGGATTCACCAATAACGTATAAATGCCCTTACTCTAGCTGTGTTTAATGAGAGCTATCACAGCTAGGAACAATGCAATCAAGTGTGATTTATTACAGCAACAGGTACACAGGTTCCTTGAATTGCTGGCGATAGTGACTGTCTGCAAAACCAAGCTAGCATGTGTGAAATACACAGGTGACACAGGTGTGCAGCCTGGAAATTAACGTGTTAAAAGGCACAAAGACTCAGAGAGATTTCTAAGTTTCAGTGGAGACACCCAGTATAACCAAGTGTTCAAATCTCACCCAAAGGCATCCCAGTTGCTGGGGGGGGGAAGAGAGGCTCAGCCCGTCGATTGATCCCAGGGGTCAAGAGGTCCTCGGGACGGTATCTCCCCTGATGGTGGTATCTTCCCTAACATCCCCTCTCTCATTCAGCATGATAGCATCTAAGGTTGGAAGCCTAGGGAACGCTCAGGTAATGTAGCTATGCCCTACCCTGACAGCCTCTTCAATGCTGTACATTTTCTTTAAAATGTGAATGTTAGTTTTATTTTCCTTGTTACTTTAGGCAATTGCACCACAAAAGGTTGGACGTGGTGCTTAGGGACATACTGGTGGTACTTATTGGGTAATACTGGTGGTAGGGGGAGGGTTGGACCAGATGATCTCGGAGGTGTTTTCCAAACTTTGTGATTCTATGAAATCTTAGACTTGTAGAACTGAGTCAGTCTTTCATGTCCTTTGCGACCTCTGAATTACAAAATCTGATACTGACTTCTGTTCCACACACATGAGTTTCAGAGAAAATCTAATTGCTGTTCATGAAGCCTTGGGAATGCTGCCTTCTTAATAATACATATTCAGTGCATGAACTCTGGAGTTGGAGATCATCAAACTCTAATGCCTTCTTTACAAGTCCTTCTAAAAACAGTCATTCCTGAAGACTGTGCCTTCCTAATGTCCTGCCCATCAGGCAGCTTATCTGCTTTGCAAATAAAACATTGGTGTGATATCACCAATTTCCATCAAAAATCCAAAACACAGCCTTTTATGAGCCTCTAGGAAGAAAATTAACCCTGTCTCAGCCAAAACCACAACACCTAATGAGCTCTTTTTCCACTGAAATAAACTAGTAATGCTGTTTTTTTCCTACTGCTTTATTATTAATGAGAGACCTGTATCTGATGTTCTGTAGTGGTGCTAATAAATCCATCACCTGCAGTAGGCTTCTGCTGTTATGTGGGCATAATAAGGATGCTGATGACCTCTTTCCTGGGGAAGGAAGATTCCATCTTAATTTGTGTGCAATATTCACTTTCTCTTTCAACTGGAATGGATGCAAGGGTAATTTGATGATGAAATGATGAACTTGAAACTGGACTCTGTTGGAGGCTTTTATCTGACTATTTTGGAACTATCTTTTAGGTGACAGGCTTAATCAACTTCCCAAAGGAAAAGGGTATTACTGATGTGATGTGACTTTACTTTAGTGATGGAGGCAGAGAGCCTTAAGACAGAGAAGGAAGTTTTGCCCCAAGGTTCTGTTAATTGATTTGTATTGGATAAGGGAAGAAGTTAGGATTTAGTCTTGGGGAAAGATTATTCCCACTCCTGATTAAAACTGAGGTTGATAAAAGTGCATTAATTTCAGACTGGGGTCTGACACACATGGAAGGTTAATGATAAAGTTTCTGCATTTACTTAAAGAAAAATGTTCAGATGACATTGAGAGTCATGAACGCAAACTGCTTAAAACAATTGTAAGTGATTCTAAACTAGTACCTCTTCTGTTTTCTAGAGTTATGAAGGCAGCAGCAGCATGAACCCAGAAAGAGAGAGGATGTCAAGTTCCGCAAATTCATTTGAGTCATGGGATTAAAGCCAATTTAGTACCAAACTGTTTTATTCTCTTGTGTT
The DNA here is from genome assembly GCF_963932015.1 of Anas acuta. Classification (NCBI taxonomy): domain Eukaryota; kingdom Metazoa; phylum Chordata; class Aves; order Anseriformes; family Anatidae; genus Anas; species Anas acuta. The sequence goes on from NC_089017.1 coordinate 14,094,272, forward strand.
TTAAGTGAGCTGTTTTTCTAAATGCTCATTACTGTTAATGTTTATGGAATATCTGATATTTACAACCTAGCTTGTATCTTACACTGATGCTTTTGTCAATGTATGCATACTCAGTTATGATGAACCCAGGGTTGATTATAATAATATGAAATGGCTCTTGCCTTCCTACATACAGGAAAAAAAATTAAGGTATTTCTTAAGTGTTAAATGGTTCAGTATGTTGCTATAAGAGATGGGATGTTCAGTATGTTGCTGTAACAGGTGGGGTGTTTGGTATGTTGCTATAATAGGTGGGATGTATTGCTGTAACAGGTGGGATGTGATACCTGTTTTGTTTGCAAGTGGAATTTAGGAGATCCCTTGAACTTACTGCTTTGTTACCAGAATTTTGCCTGAGAACATAGTTCTCTGAAGACCTGTTTTGGGAGAGAGCTTTATGTAAAGAGTGCATCTAAAATTATTGTCCCTGCATTTTCAACAGGACAGTTTTGAAATCTGTGCCAAATGATGAGGTGACAATCTTAAGGAGCTGTTAAACATGTTGTAAACAATTACTTAATAAAAACTTCATCTTTTTTTTTTTTCAAACTTTTAAGCCTTTGTATTGATGGCTGCTTCTACAATAAATACACACAAACAAAAAAAATATGTATAATTGCAGCTTTGTGAGCTGGTACTTTTTCAACATGCATGAAATATGTGGTCTTGGTATGGAACTAAAGATAAACGGCTGCATTCACAACGCATTTGAAATACACTGTAATACCAAGCAGCCTTTTGAGAAGGATGAAAACCAGATCTATGTGTGGTATGTTTTTGCCTTCGACAGACATGTAATGTACTCTTCTGGTATCTCTTGTGGAAAAGTTATCTTCAGAGCAAGCTTGGTGTTTTGTCTGTAAGAGTTTCCCAGACTTATAGAAGCTATGTAAACAGACATTAAGAGTTTTACAAAGAGATTTTCATAAAGTTGCTTTTTCCTTGATTTTTATTTACCAGCTACAAGGATGTGTGTCACTGCCCCATAGGAAAATGGTAAATAGTAATTTGTAATGTCTTGAACAGCTGAACAAGCTTACAAGCTTCTCTTGTTTGCAGGTATTCAGCACACGATACCAAGTGCTATTTTTTGTACGGTCTTCCCTCTTAGTATAGGGAAATAATACTTACCATCTGTGCTTGCAGGACTGAAAGTTTAATGTGAGTATCAGAACTGACTGGGCAGTACTATGCAATTTGTTATTGTGGTTGAGCACGCTGCTGTTCTTTCTGTATTTCTTTGAAAAATACTTAAATACCTATTTAAAAATACTTTTTGTGGACTGTGGTTTTACTGCTACATATTGTACAGAAAAGTAAGTTTTAATTGTAGATGCACCTTCACTTAACTTACTGTAAGCAGTGGATGTCTGTTAACTTGAAGTCTTGAGTACAATGTCCTGGGTGGCACAACTCCTTTTTCTGACAAGTCTTCTTGAGGATCTGTGTACCCATTCTGAATTTCAGGTAAGAAATCGGGGGTGCTTTTGATTTGTTGGTAGGACATGCATATGAACAGTAATTTCTGGAGGAAACTGTACAGTTGTCTTGTACTTCTCTGAAAAGCAAACAAAATAACTACAGTAATGGGTCACATTTATCCTAGAGCAAACCTATGAAGGGAACTAACTTAGCCTTAGTTCTAGACCTGTTATTCAGGCTTACATTTTATGTGTAGCTTCTGAAGTAATTATTAGAACAGCTTTTAGTACATATTACAATTCATCAAATACAGTATCTCAAATTACTCCTACAAGAAACGGGTGTATGGAACTCATGAGCTTTTCTTAATTTTTTTAAAGCAAGAGTATTCATCTTTTTTTAATTCAGCATGGGTGGAAAGAGGGGGAGGGAATAGAAAAATCAGTTTTTTTAAATAAACCTTTAGTTAAAAACTGAAAAATGAGAATGTGTGCACACTTTAACTATGTTTACAAGACAAATGGTTGCCAATCTGTGTCAGTTCTGTCCTTCCGTAGATTATTTTGCATCTTGTCATTCCATGCAGTAGCTTAATTTTCTCATGTTTCTGGTTTAAAAAAAGAAAAAAAGGTTGCACAGAACAACTGCTTGAACTTGCTGGCATGCGGTCCTGAAGTAGTGTGTCTTTGTTTTTGAAAGATTATACATTGAGCTACTTTATTCCCTTTTCTTCTGCTGTAGGTGGATGTAGATGTTCCATAGGGTAACTAAAATAATAACCAAAATAATTTATTTAAGGCAAAATAAGTTCTAACCAGCTAACTCTACCAGGGTAATGGTTCGTAGTTTATTAAATACTGTGTGCATAAATTTGGAGCCAGTTGTAAAGTCTCTTGGGAACACTTGAAGGCATAATTTTTGCAAACATTTAGATGTTTAGAATGCACTTTTATAACTGTAAATAAGCTTAAATAGTATTCTTCAGCAGAGACCATCTCACTGTGGGCAAGGCAGACTTTTTTTCATATTCTTTTTTGTGAAACAATTTTTCTTACCTGTACTTCCTTCAACTTGAATCTCTGCATGTTCAGAACTGTTTCATAAGGAAATGTTTCTTCTAAGGCTGTTTCTTCCATTTAAGTAGGTTTTGGAGGTGGCAGGAGTTGCCACAAGAAAACGCTTTTTTTTGCAGTGTGTTTTTTTTGCCTGCCACATCATGTAAAAAATGTTCTGTTCATTTTTTTGTCTCAGTGTTGATACAGCGTTTGTCATCTAGGGTCAGTTTATTCTATGTGGTTCTGAAGTTGAAGGCATGACTCCTGTTTACAGGTCTTGCTGCTGCTTGAGTTGCATGAAAGGATCATGTTGCTTCTCTTGTATGAGAAGTGGTATTTTGGGGTGTGAGTGCTTGCTATGGGGAGCTCAGAAATGATAGGTAAGCCTTCAAAGACTTCAATATACTTCTGTAGAGAGAATTTGGGGAAGGCTGGCTTATGCCAAACCTTGATAGAGTCAAGTATTTTCAGCCCCTTAGCCTCAAGTTACTATTTTCTCAAGCAAGCTACATGTATCTTTTCCCTCATTTTGCTCCTGTAGGAAGAACAAGTGGCATGGGTATCATGAGGTGTCAAAGTTTTTGTGTGTAGGGGAGAGTCCAGTTGCCCTCCAGGTGGCAGTCAGGATGAGTGCTCCTTAAATATTTCACTGATTGAAACCTGAGAACAATGTAGTTAACAATTCCTTTTAGTTGCATCTGCTCTTGGCAATGATACCATAACCTCAGATCTTTGTACAGTTTTTCCTTGTCATGAGCTCCATACTTGCATAAAAAAAAATGCTCCTTGCATTGGAGAGTAGTTCAAGATTAAGCTGGAGGCTTTTGACGAAGTGTTGCAAAGGGCCATCAAACCTTCCCTTCAACAGTATTTTGAATACTGCTTATTCTTAATTCTATCACATCATCCCTTATTAATGCAGTGCCTGAACTTTTTTCTCTGTGAGATGATTTTCTCAGTCTGAGAGGACTGCAGTCATGAGGGTGAATATGAAGAAAAGGCTGTAGAGGTGACTTGTGAGAAATGTTTCGACTGTGGATCCCAATCAGGACATCAGTTCTAGAAGTGGGAATCAACAGGTGGAGTTTCTTTGTAGAGCTGCAGAGTGAAAGGGAAGCAGCAGTAGAGAGAGCTTTGCACAAGAGCTGGCTGTGAACAATAGGAGTCACTTTCTGCCTTTTCTGAAACGAAGTACTGGCTGTATATCCGGTATAAATAACAGTCCCTGTAGACAGTTTCTATTCAGCTGTTAGCTACGGGTGGAGATGTTGGATATCCTGTGAAGCAGTCTGTGAACTCCTAGAAAGGCTGTGGGCTGGGACACAGATATGTGATCTGGTCCTTTAAATGTAGAAAGGGTTACGATGTATGGATGTTCTTTGTTTCTGGTCAGTCTGTGATGATTGGTGTCATAAGTGGCTTTCCAAACGTGACCCCGTTAATCAAGCTCCTGCTTTTTCATTGCTGCTTTTTGATTGTTTGTTTTCTGGGATGCCTGGAATGATTCGTACAATTGTATTTGATATGGTTTAAAAAAAGCAGTACAAAACAGATGACTGCACAGCACAGTCATGCTTCTGCATTCTACTGCTTTGCAGTAGGAACAGATGAGGAGTCCTGCATACAATGATAAAATATATTTTCAGGGTTCAGCTTCTTGGACTTACACCCTAGACATGCTTGAGTGCTGTACTGATAAAAAGTCTTGCTTTTCACAATGTGGACTGTACAGTGATACAACACTGGAATCTGAACCTCACTGGTGTACAGGTGTGTGGTTGCAGCCAGTACTGTCCGTGTGTCTGTCAGTACCCGGTAACTCAACTACATCCCCCCCAGTTCTCTGTAATCAGGGTGCAGATTTACAAACTAAGATAAGGAATGGTATCTTAAAAGTAGCAGGCACAATGTTTTGGGGAATTAATGATCGTGACTCAAAATGGTATGAGGCAGTGAAGTATCCAGGCAGGGTAGAGCCCTGAGCCACATGGTCCACTTTGAACTAATGCTTTGAGCAAGACATAGAACTGGGATGTCATGACATGCTCTCCAATGTAAATGGAGAGAGGAGGGCCCAAGATGACACATTTTCCTGCTCTGTAACCTAAGCTTGGCTAAGAAAATGAGAGGAACATTGCCTCTGAATCGACAGAGGTTAGTGACCTAGCTTCTGCCTGCTTGGACTATGTTCCTGTTCAGCTCTGCTCTGGATTTTCCATGCAGGACCTCCCTGGCCTATCTCTGAAAGCTGTAGCTCCCAGATGGAGCATTTTGCGCAGCTTTGGCTCTGCTGGTTGGGAAACATCAGGACACTTCTGAACCTTCTGTGGTCGGGGTCCAGGAGCACTGGGGAATGTCTAGCAGCCCTCTGAGGAACCTGAGCATGCCTGTTAGTGAGCCTGTCCCAGTGCCCGACCACCCTCTGGGTGCAGATCCTTTCCCTAACCCCCAGCCTGACCCTCCCCTGTCCCAGCTCCATGCCGTCCCCTCCGGTCCTGTCGCTGTCCCCAGAGAGCAGAGCTCAGCGCCTGCCCCTCCACTCCCCTCGTGAGGGAGCTGCAGGCCGCCATGAGGCCTCCCCTCAGCCTGCTCTGCTTGGGGATGAACAAATCAAGGGACCTCAGCTGCTCCTCGTATCTCTTAGCCTCCAGACCCTTCACTATCTTTATTGCCCTCCTTTGGATGCTCTCTAGCAGCTTTCTTACATCCTGGCACCCAGAACTGCACCCAGTGCTGGAGGTGAGGCTGCACCGGAGCAGAGCAGGACAATCCCTTCCCCTGACTGGCCATGCTGGGCCTGATGCACCCCAGGGCATGGCTGGCCCTGGCTGCCAGGGCACGCTGCTGGCTCATGTTCAGCTCGCTGTCGATCAAAACCCTCAGGTACCTTTCTGCGGGGCTGCTCTCCAGCATCTTGTGCCCCAGTCTGTACGTATAGCCAGGGTTGCCCCGTCCCAGGTGCAGAATCCTGCACTTGCTTTTGCTAAACTTCATGTGGTTGGTGATTGCCCAGCTCTCCAGTCTGTCAGTAGGGACACAGAACTGCCCCCCTATACAAGAGGGGCGTGGAACTTGTAGGCAGGGTTCAGCACAGAGCTGTGGAGATGATGAAGGAAGTGGAGCATCTGTGTTAATGTGGAAAGACTGAGCTGGGCCTGGTTAGCCTGGAGAAGAGGAGATTGAGAGGGGATCTTACCAACCTCTATGAGTATCTGAGGGAACAATGTAGAGAGGATGGGGCCAAACTCCTCTCAGTGGTCGCCAGTGATAGGATAAGGGGCTACGTGTATAAATTGAATCACAAGAGGTTTCATTGCCTTATTAGGAAGAACTTCTTTATGGTTTGGGTGACAGAGCGCTGGAACAGGCTGCCCAGAGAGGTGGTGGAGTCTCCTTCTCTGGAGATAATCAGAACCTGCCTGGATGCCAGACTGTGTAACGTTCTCTAAGTGACCCTGCTTGAGCAGTTCTCTGAAGGTCCCTTCCCTTCCAACCGCAAACATTGTGATTCTGTGATGAATTATTACCTTATGACCCCTGCAATTTCCAGTAACAACAGAAGTGAAGAAGTGTAGGGAGAGACTCTTTTGAGTTGAGGGTGTGCTTGTAGTTTTCAGTCCTCGAGTTCAGTTGAAGTGGTGCATCCAGCAAAGGATTTTTAGGACAGTCAGAGAGACAGAGCAGGTAACAGTAGTCCAGAGAAGTGTAGTTTGGATTTTGTTTTCTAAATTAAGGTAAGATTTGCTTTTTATGGAAAAACAAAACATTAAAAACCAAACAAAATTGACAGCATGTGTTCTTCAGATGCTAATGGAATGCCAGCTTGAGTATGAATTATGTCCAATTCTTATCATTAACAGAAAATGTAAATTGGTGCTTTACAGCCTTTGATCTGTAGCTTCTGTGGACTATTATCTGCAAATTCTTTAGACCTAGTCCATAGCTGGGAAAAGCAGGCCTTCTGACAATATGTTAAAATTTGCTGATGAAGGACTGCATCTCTGCTAAGGGTATAGGAATTGAAGGATTGAAAGCTGCTGTGTAGCAGTTCAGACTGCTGGATAATTATAATAGTCTATCCTTGAAAGTACACATTATTTCAAGTCCTTCATAATTTTTTGGGACATAAGCAAACCATAATAAGCACTTTATAAGTACTCAGTTCCGAAAAATGCCTTTTAAATTACTTTGTTTCCTTGCAAAGTTTTTTTTAATTAAAAATATTAAAATTTAATATAATTTTATTTAACAATTTATTTTTTTCCAGTTTTATTTGCAAACTTTTATTTAAAAAATACTGGAAAATGGAAATGCCTTCACTGATCTGAGTCAGGGGCAGAAAGTAAAAAAGCAAACTTGTCAGACATGTTGCCCTGGTTTCAGCTGGGATAGAGTTAATTTTTCTTCCTAGTAGCTGGTACGGGGCTATGTTTTGGATTTAGGGTGAGAACAACACTGATAACACTGACATTTTAACTGTTGCAGAGCAGTGCTTACAGAGCTGAGGATGTTTCAGCTCCTCGTGCTGCCTTGCCAGCAAGGAGGCTGGGGGTGCCCCAGGAGCTGTGAGGGGACAGAGCCAGGACAGCTGGCCCAGGATGGCCAGAGGGATGTCCCACACCATGTGGTGCTGTGATCAGCAATATGAGCGAGAGCTGGCCAGGGGCAGATGTTGTGCAGAGACCTGCTGGGCATTGCACAGTGGTTGGTGAGCAGTTGCTTTGTGCATGACTTGTTTTTTTCCTTATTAAACCGTCTTTATCTCAACTCGCAAGTTCTTGTACTTTGTTATTATCAGTGTTCTCCCTCATCCCACATTGGGGAGAGAACAGTTGTGTGGTTCTGTTGGGCAGCTGAACCCCACCACACTGCTCTCACTCCCCCTCCTCAAAGGGATGGGGAGAAAATAAAGTGGGGGTGGAAGAAAAAAAGTCTCACAGGTTGAGATAAGGTCAGTTTATTTAAAGGAAAAAGTAAAAAAAAAAAAAAAAAAAAAAAAGCTGTGAAAAAATAAAAAGAAAACAATTACTGTCTACCTCCCATCAATGAGTGATGTTTTGCCATGTCCTGAGAAGCAGAGCCTCAATACATGTGGCAGTTGTTCAGGAGGACAGACATCTTCATGACAAGGTTGGAAAAGCCCTCCAAGATCATCTGGTCCAACCATCCCCTTACCACCAATGTTGCCACTAAACCATGTCCCTCAGCACCACATCCAACCTCTCCTTGAACACCCCCAGGGACGGTGACTGCACCACCTCCCTGGGCAACCTGTCCCAGTGCCTGACTGCTCTTTCTGAGAAGAAATGTCTCCTAGTTTCCCACCTGAACCTCCCCTAACTTTTTGGAACTACAAGTTCAGTAGTATTTGAAATAAAAATACTGCTTTCCATTTTGATGCTCTTTATCTTCAAAGTAACCCTATGGCCTTTAGCACCTCTGAATGTAGTGAGTTTGGCTTTTCATTAAGCAGAAGTGAAAATGTTATGATGAGGAAGTAGTATTTACAGGAAATGCTTTGTTTTTAAGGGATTCAGTTCTCTGTTTACACAGTTAACTGGACAAATCATTTAGGAGCCAGACACCAATTAAAATGTCTGTCTTCCTCTTAAGCTAAGTAGTTTTAGAAATCTGACTCATCTGTCAGAGCTTGATTTCCATACATAAAATGAAGAATAGTGTTTTCTTTGGAACTTGGCTCTAGAGGGACCAGTTGCCTGCTAATGTTGTTTAAGAAAACAAAGGACAGCTACTGTAGTTAAACAATTTGAGCACTAGCTTGTCATCTGCCTCTACTCTTCTAACTGAAGGATGGACATATTTACAGAAAATGGGATGATTACTTAAACTGTTTTTTTTCCCCCCCCCTTGGAAAGATGAATGAGGTTTGAACTGAAAAAGCTAACTTGATTTTGGCGTCATTTTTGTTCTCATTTATCACTAGCTAGTGGGGAGCTGGTTTACCAAATAATTCTTTGTCTTGATAAATCTTAAACTCAGAAACAAATATCAGAAACAAATAGCTGTCTCCTCCAGTTTAAAATTACATTTTTTGTCCCTTAAGGCTGTCACCATATACCAGTTAAAACCGTATACAGGCAGATACTGTCCTTGCAGCTCCATTCCATGGGCTTCTCAGTCTACACCTGCCTGTCATATAATAAGCTGAATTACGCTAAAGGAAGGACACGGTTTTAATTTAAGGAATTTTGCCTTTCAAGGTCCTATTGACTGTGAAAAGGTCTAAGTTATTCTAAGTTACTTTTCACTGGAGTTTTCTGAGCCTGTACTATAAGCTTTTTCTGTAATGGTTGGTTTAATAGTCTCTTCAGAGATCACTTCTAGAACTCAAATATACTTTTTATTCACGTGTACTGTCATCTAGGCTGATGAATTTGTATCAGATGCTAGCAGAACCACTTTTCTTTGGGAATTTTTCCTGTGTATAAAGACTGCAAGCACAGTATATACAACTTAAGAGCATGAAACGTTTGTTGGAAAGTGCGTGCACTAGATAACAAGAGGCATGCTAATCATTGCTAAATGTTGGTGTGCCCCTAGTGAGACATCAGTCTGTGCTCATTAGGCAGTTGTCAAGTCGGTGAAGAAGACTCTTTACCCCTAGGAACAGGCTGATCTGTTTTGCTGTTACCTCCTGCTGATTCTCATTTCTTAGCATTTCATAGGTTTTTGTCCTGCCGATGTTCTCGCTCAGTAATCCTTGAGCTGCTAACTACTGCTTTCTCAGCAACTGCATTTCAGTATCCTTCAAACTTCCTTATCTTGTGTGACTTTCACATACATTTAACAACAGATTTCTCAGTAATGGTAAGCTGTGCGTCAGTTCAACTCCAGGCTGGGAATTAAACACTCCTGAATGCAAATGCTGCCTAAAGTTAGCAGACAGCAAAGCCCAAAATAAGCAGCAGTGTGACGTAGTGCAAAAAGCAGTGTACAAGCAGATACAACTACTTGTGTTTGAAAGCTGAAGGTGAAGATTGTCTGCAATGCTCAGTGGTTCAGTGCTGTCCTTTCAGGTGGACTGCATTATAGCTCTGAAAGAAGACAAAGAGAAAGCTGTCTGCAGTCTGGACAATTGCCCACCCAGCCTGAGCCTTACAGATGTGCTAGGTAGCCACAGCACGAAACCTTTTGAGGCACTTTCGGGTATTCTTGGTAGGATTTTATTTAGTCCCTATCCTGATACTGATAAGGCTGTGTGTAATTGCTCAGCTCCCTGAGAGTACCCAGTGCTTCTGCACCTCCATGGGTGCTTCTGCTGCTGCTCTTTTAGATGTGAGGATAGCATCTGAGAGACCTATTGCTGCAGTCTTACCTGTCATCTCAATGGGAATAACACTAAACTGAATAAACAGTTTGCTTAATACTATGGATACTGTATGGTACCATAATTTTACGGAGCTTGTTGCAACGCACTAAAATGCTGCTCTGACAGACCATAAAGACCACCATGAGGAAGAATGACAAAAAAATACATGGTCTCACCAGAAAGATTTTGTCCTGACTCCTATTATCAGTATCCGTACAGGGAGATGTGAGCTCAGATTTTTCCAAGAATTCTCTGAGAACTACAGATAGATAAAAGTAAGTCATTCATATCAGACACTTCTGAAACCAGACTGTTCCAGAAATGCGATGTTAGGGAGTGCCCGTACTGTCTCAGACAATTTAGGTCAGTCAAGCTTGTTTCTGTAATCCCACCTCAAAGTTTATTTTTATGAAGACTAGTTGTACATCCATTTCCTGTTCATTGGTCACCAGGATGTACCCCAGACTTTTGCAGGATCAGAGATTGAGTATTTAAGCGTCTTTACTTCTTCATGTTTTCCACTCCGAAGAGTTTCACAAAGTGCTTTGGAGCAGTGCCAGCGTATGGCAGCTAAGGTCAGAATACAAGGTTTTCTCTTCCCTAATCCTTCTTTCTCCCACCTTTCCTTGGCCCCAAGCTCAGGTTGCCCACGGGCTTTAGAGACCTTCTGCTCCTGTACAGGTTCTTAGTGGGCTGCTGGGAGAATCTCGTCTGCCACAGAGGAGTTCCTCCTTTGGGCCTCGATGTTTCTTATGCTGCTTCTCATTCTTTTTGTTCCCTGTTCTGCCTGCATGATGTTTTTGTCCTTTCTTAACTGTGCTTACCCAGAGGTGCCACCAGCTTGGCTGATGGGCTCAGCTGTGTGCCCCTAATGTCATCGTGCCCTTGCAGCCCCCCACTACCAAAACCTCAGTGTTGCAGAATACATCCTGGCCTGAAATAGAATAGTGAAACCAGGGGAAGAAAACTGCTGCCTTTTAGTGCCAGCTGAGCAAAGAGCTTTGCTTCACAAAGATTCAAGAGTTTGCAAATCTGGTAAGTATCAGAATTCACCTTTTAGGAATCTATTTTGGCGCTTGGAAATTGTTTATATCTTGCCTGTGTGATACTGTGCTTTCCACCATTTAATCTGGAAAACTGAAGCACAATAGTTCATATCCCCTTTGAAAGATGCTAGCTCTGGAGATAACATACAGGTCTATTCTGAAGCCAGGCATGGTGTGTGGAGAGGAATATCTGCATAACAAGCAGTTCTTGGCTATGAACCCTTTTCATTTTTTGGCCTTTGAAATGTGTGTTTTTGAGAACCTTGCTTTTAATGCTGGAGGCTGTTACTTGTAGTTGGGATGCCTTTGCTAGGAGTAATTTTTGTTCATTGTGGTCCTCAGGAATCTGAGCTTGTTGTGGTCTCGCTAGGGGAAAATCAGAGGAAATGGAGTCTTGTAATCCTGCCATGAAAGTCACATGAGATTCTCAGTAATTCCCTTAGTCTGCTTGTACAAATGGGTGTAATGATATTTCTCCACCTTGGTAATTGTAGTAAAAGGTTTGGGAAACCTGAATTACTGTAGGATGAAAACATTTAAAACATTTCTGTAGTAAGCCTCCAAAGGCAGGACTTTGGAAATAAAACGCCCCTTCTTTGCCAGCATTTTAACAGAATGCAGTTACAGCTGATGTTACGGTGTTGCAATACTGTAAAGGAAGATGTGACGGGAAGGAAGTATTGCAAAGTTCCTTATTCTGAAATGGATAACGGCTTTGCGGCCTTCTTAGGAAAATACCTGATTCTTTTCCTGAGGAATGAATCTTCTCTAGAACACAGATTAAGAACATTTGCAAATAATTAAATTCATCTAGAATTGTAAAATCTTTCAGCATGAGTTCAATACGGGCAGTTGATAGTTGTAATAGCAATCATCATTTTGCATCCATTGTGTTAGGTTTGGACAACTTATATATCTCCTGCTAAATGTAAGTCAAAGTAAAATGTTACAGGTGTGTATATTGTTGTTGCTTAATCAAAATTAAGTCCAAGGGCATCACTAACTCTTCACTCCTTAAATGTAGCCTTACATCAGAAAACAACTGTCATCAGTACTGTGTGATGACAGTAGATTTCTGATGATGAATGAGCTATTTACTGAAAAACAGTTTGTAATCAACTGAAGTACACCAAATTTGACTGTTTTCAGTGAGTTTTCATCCTCCACACGAGTTAAATCAGTGGGGAATAGACGGGCACTCATGGTTTTTATGCCACTACAGAGCCACACACAAATAAGACAATAAAAGTCAGTACCCAGCCCTTCCTCTTTACATTTAGGGGAATGAGAGAGACATCAGCCAAGGAGAAAATCACCCTAACGAGTGATTTAGCAGAGAATTGGCTTGTACAGGATCTCCTACTGACATCAAAGGCAAGTCAGGAATGTCGGTGAGGCAGAGAAGGAACTGGGACGGTGCCATCTTCTGTAGGCTTGCACTGCCGTGGAGGTGGATAAGCTTTTATAAAATCATAGTATAAGCTGTATAAACTTATATAAATTAAAAATGTGCATCTTCATATGCAGCAGAAAGCTTTATCCTACTCCTGTCAGGAACAAAAGTCCTGATCCTTTCCATCAGACAATACAGCCATGTGTCTGTGTGCAATTGGGGATCTCACTGTAAAGTATCACAACCACAGAAGGGTTTGGGTTGGAAGAGACCTTAAAGACCACCCAGTTTCACCCCCCTGCCATGGGCAGGGACACCTCCCACCAGACCAGGTTGCCCAAAGCCCCATCCAGCCAGGCCTTGAGCACCTCCAGGGATGGGGCATCCACAGCTGCTCTGGGCAGCCTGTGCCAGGGCCTCACCGCCCTCTGAGTGATGAATTTCCTCCTAACATCTAATCTAAGTCTCCCCTCTTTCAGTTTAAAACCATTCCCTCTTGTCCTGTCATTGCCTGCATGAGAAAAAAAAGTTTCTCACCATCTTTTTTATAAGCACTCTTTAACTATTGAAAAGCTGCAATAAGGTCACCTCAGAGCCTTCTCCAGGCTGAACATCCCCAGCTCTCTTAGCCTGTCTTCACCGGAGAGGTGCTCCAGCCCTCTGATCATCTTTGTGGCCCTCCCCTGGACCCGTTCTAGCAGATCAACATCCTTCTTGTGCTGGGGGCCCCAGGCCAGGACGCAGCACTCCCAGTGGGGCCTTACCAGGGCAGAGCAGAGGGGCACAATCCCCTCCCTCCACCTGCTGTCCACCCCTCTGTTGGCGCAGCCCAGGATGTAGTTGGACCTCTGGGCTGCAGGCACACAGCACACACTGCTGGCTCGTGTTGAGCTTTTTGTCCACCAGAGCCCCCAAGTCCTTCTCTGCAGGGCTGCTCTCACTGGGTTCTTCTCCCAGTCTGTGCTCGTGTCTGGGATTGCCCCAGCCCAGGTGCAGCACCTTGCACTTGGACTTGTTGAACCTCATTAGGTTCACGTGGGCCCACTGCTCCAGCCTGTCCAGGTCCCTCTGGATGGCGTCCCTTCCTTCTGGTGTATTGATTGAACCACTCAGCTTGGTGACATCTGCAAGCTTACAGAGGGTGCACTTGATCCCAATGTCTGTGTCGCTGATGAAGATATAAACCGCACCGGACCCAGGACACACCCCTGAGAGACACCACTTGTCCCTGGTCTCCACCTGGACATAGAGACATTGACCACCACTGTCTGGGTGTGACCTTCAAGGCAATTCCTTATCCATGGAATTGTCCACCCATGAAATTCATCTCCTTCCGATTTGGAGATCAAGATGCTGTGTGAGACCGTCTCAAAGGCCTTACAGAAGTCCAGGTAAATGACATTGGTCAGCCTTCCCTTGTCAACTGATGCGGTCACACTATCACAAGGCCAATAGATCGGTCAGGCACAATTTGCCCTTGGTGTAGTATTGATGGCTGTCTCAGATCACCTCCTTATCTTACATGTGCTTTGACATTACTTCTGGGAAGATCTGCTCCGTGATCTTGACAGGCACAGAGGTGAGGCTCACTCGTCTGTAGCTCTCTGTGTCCTCCTTTCTACTCTTAAAAATGAGATCGATGTTATCGATGTTTTCCTTTCTTCAGTCACTGGGGACTTCACCTGACTGCCAGGACTTTTCAGATAAGATGGAGAGAGGCTCGGCATCTCCACCAGCAAGTTCCCTCAGGACCCCGGGATGCATGGCACCAGCCCCACAGACTTGTACCTGTTCAGTTTCAGCAGCTGGTCTCAGACCTGCTGTTTGCTCACAGCAGGAGGCACTTTGCTCCCCCAGCCCTTGCCCAGAGGTTCAGGGACTCAGGGGAAGCCTGACTGGCAGTGAAGGCTGAGACGAAGAGGTTGCTGAGTACCCCAGCCTTCCCCCTGTCTGTTGTTACCAGTTCTCCCTTCCCGTTTATCAGAGGGGACACGCTCTCCTTGGCCTTTCTTTCCTGGCCCATGTATCTGCAGAATCCCTTCCTGTTATTCTCGGAATCTCTTGCCAAGCTCAGCTCTGTCTGTCCCTTGGCTTTCCTGATCCCATCCCCGCACAGCCAGACAGCATCCCTGTGCTTCCCAGGCCACGTGTCCCTGTTCCCACTGCCTGGGCATTCCCTTTGTGTGCCTCAGTCTGGCCAGCAGGTCCTTGCTTAGCCGTGCTGCCCTTTCTGCCCACTTTCTTACACAGGAGGGTAGAGAGTTCTTGTGCTCTAAGGAGAGTGTCCTAAAAGAGACGCCAGCTCTGCCCAGCTCCTTTGTCCCTAAGGACAGTGTTCCAGGGGAGCTCATCCCCTAGGTCTTCAAGTAGCTCACGGTCACTCTTTGGAAGTTCAGGGTCCTGACTGATTTTTGCCAGTGCTCAGAATGCGGCTCAGTGTTTACTGTAACTTTAAAACCATGCTACCTGACTCCTATTACATTAATCTGCTGTATCTGAAATTATATTCCTTGTAACGTTACTGTGCAATGAAGCTGTGGATTCAGAAGCAGATAGAATTTCCCGGTGTAAGTACAAGCTATTAATTCTGTTTGCTGCTGTGAAAGCCTTTTTTCAAATAAGTGTGCTGTTGTCCTTCCAGTAGTTAGAAACATGAGATAGGTAGCACTTAAGAACTATGCCTCTGTAATAAATAAAGTAAAAAGTAAAATAGAAAGTTAGAGTGCTTTATTTTTTTTTCCAGTTACACAACCTGTCCACTAAGAATGTGGTATTCTATAAAAATAAATTCAAGTCTTGGTTAACTGGGTTTTACTAACATGCTGTAATTACAGTTGGCTTAATGTAAACAAAGATTCCTGTATTAACCAAAGATGTTGCATTTTTCTACATCCTTCTGCAATGAAATTATAATTACCATTTAATAGGGAAATAAAGTTATGGCTTTGGTATTTGAATTAGCCAATACTTTGCCCCAAGTGTTGGGAAAGTGTGGTTTTCAGGAGAACGGCTCATCGAGATTTTATGGATTCCCTCACAGCAGCATAAGAGAAAATATTGCTGGGGAACCAGGAGAGCTGTGGGCAGAGTGGGAGTATATGGAAAGGGCAGAGTTAAGAGGAGAGTTAGGATTGATTTCACTTTTGCTAGAGATTTGTGAGGCAGAGTAGCAACGTGGTGCTGTCTTCTCAAAACATTTTGCTACCATGTTCACTTTGACTTCTCCCTTGCTAACAGCCGTGACCCATGGCTTTTTCTCTGGATATTGGTGAAGAAGCTAACATGGACACGGCCATTCTGCTTTTCCTGGTCATTACTATCTGTTTTGCCCACAGTTCTTTCTGAAATTTTGAAATGTTTTGGTTCTCTTCTTAAGCAGCTCAGCACTGAGGTGTCTTTGATTTTACAAGTTTTGCATCCCGACTGGAGGGATCAAACAAAGGTGTGCATGCAACTTGGTGTGATGTAGGTTGAGTGCTTCTCAGAATTACACTTCTGAATGCTTGTGGGTTTCCTGGATATTTGGGTTATTGTCAGAAAAAGTTATGTTTCAGTTGTCACCCTCTCTCACACACTTCTCTTAAGATATCACGGAGTCTTCAACCATTTCACTGTAAAAAAAAAAAAAAAAAAAAAAAAAAACACACTTTGCTAAAGTTCTGTTTCTCATCAAAGGTGCTTTCATCAAGACTGCACAATTAAATTCTGCAAAGTCAAATTACAGTGAAAATGCATCTCATTTTTCCACTTCATTACACAATTCTCTGTTCCCTGCCAAAGTGTTAACTTATAGCGATTCACTGTAATTGTACACTGATTAGTAACTTTATGACGTGTGGTCATAGATAATACAGAAGATAAATTTTTCTCAGAACTGTGCTACTGTGATCTAACAAATGAGTGATCAGGGTCAGATTTTAGCAATAGTTCTTCAGTGTCCTGTCTCATCCTACCCGTAGGGAGAGCACAAATTCCTTCCTTCAGGGAGTAGCACGCGAGATCTTCAGGTCCCTGAGGCAGCCATCCACGAATCACTACCCACAGGATCATAGGTACAGAAGACAGGGCAATGAAAAGAGTCTTCCTTTTGAGGGTATTTTCTTCCCTGAAGTTCCAAGAACAGCCTGACTCTTTGCCATTCAAAGTAGAAGTTTTGTCCTTTTAGAGCATTCTAGTGCAAAGTGGATATAAGCACCCCTAAGTGTGGATGTGACGACATATCTTTGGCATGGTTTCTGTTACACCCTAAGGGTTTCCAGTCTTCTGTGGTTAATCATTTTTGGTTAGTCACATAATCATTTATTGTAAGATGGTTTTTCCTTACCTACTAATCATTACAGAGAGTGGTAAGTGGAAGAGTTATTTCTGCTTTCCTGAAGTGTCCTCTGCATCCTGGAATGGTTTAAGTGCAACAAGTCCACCAACGCATTTACAACTATGGGAGCTTGTGCCTAGTCCTGAGGGATGACTTGAGATTTTAAAAAGTTAATCAAGTGCTTAAGTTATACCAGACCTAGCAAAAGTAGTTTTCATCACTTTGAAGGATTGAGACATCTTTCATCAAGTTGATTAAAACAATGTACTGTGTTAATCTGTTATTACAGGTGGCAATAGATCAAGTCCAGGATACAGCTGCCAACAACAACAAAGCCTGACCATTTCTTTAAGAAAAAATTCTAGTGTATCAAGGAAAGCTTAGTTTACAGTTCAGGTCTGTTTGTTTAATCACAGTTCTGTTTTGTGTTAACTTCCATTTATTTTATTATTAGATATCTAATAATAAATGGAAGTTTTCAAAATACTGCTGTACATACTAACATCATAAAATACTTCTAAATAGGAGAGAGAATTTAGAAACATCAGTGCAATGCAGCCTTATACTGACAGCATAGATCATGGGGGGGTTGCAACATCATTTGAAAAATAAAAAGGGGATCAGCAGACTGATCTGAATTAGTTGGGGAACTGAATTAGTTGGGGAAGGGAAGGGGGCTAGCTAAAGAGATGAAGACTCAAGGGTGCTCTGGAAGTTGGAGTGGCTGCTGAGGTGGTGGGTGTAAAGGGCTGCCCTGTGGGAAGGAGGGAAGCAAATAGGAGCTGGACAAGTACAGGCAGGAGAAACCAGTCAATGAAGTGGGTGTCCGAATTGATGGCTCCAGGTGCAAAGTGTGCAGGCACAACGCCAGCTTGGCCTGAGGGGTAGGGTTTGTGCTTGGGGCATTCTGGTCTGTCAGCCAGCCTGCTCATTTACAGACTGGGATCAGCAGCGGGGTTGGGTAGTTGTAGGCAGAAAGCAGTTCAAATTGTGAGTGCTCTCAGGTAGCAAATTGTGGGTGCATGTGCAGGGTTAATGTCTGAAACTGCTCTTCGGAACTCTTGAGCACGGCTCTGCTGCTTGTTCACGACCACTGTGTGGGCTGTCTGTGTCTTCTTGAAACACTTGAACTAAACGAAAAGGGCATTACTTGAGTCCTCCCAGGAATGAACAGGTATGAGTTCCGGAGACGGGACAGATGCGATGGAGACACGCGGGAGGGGCCTGGGGACCTTGGCTGCTGACAGTGGGCAGTTGTGGAGCAGAGAGGCAGCATGACCTTCCCCACCAGCGCCCATCTCCCCAGTGAAAGAGGCCATGGGCCTGAGTGAGGGGTGAGATAATTGATTAGGGGTGACAGCTCTAATCTCACTGGTTTTACCAGAGGTTTTTCACATAAATTTGTTGTTTATTCTTCCCTGTGAAGATGGCGTAGCATAAACACACTAAACCAGTGTGGATTTCCTGCTGGATTGGGAACAAGATCCCCAGTTGATGTCTGCATTAAGACACTGAGGTGTGTTATCTGTTCTCAGAGACTGTCTGCTCAGAAAGGTCTCATTGGTGCTTAAGAGGCACTTTGCTGGGGACTTTGCATCTCCATTTGCTGACTTCACAGTATCCCTCTTAATTGCAATGTTCCTCCTGATACTTTTTCCTTTTATTCCGCTGTTGCTGATGGCTGCCATTAGCCGGCACACAGCTTTAAAAGGGACCATAACTTCGGCTGATCCTAATGGTGCCGATGCCCTGAATAATATATGAGGCGTGCTGCCTATTAACCTCACCCACTCGCTCCCCTCTGGAGGTCTGTGCCTCTCAGGGACACCGCTGAATCACCCCATCTGTACCCCAAAAAACACCAGACGGCTCTCAGCGTGCCCACAGCGGGCGAGGCCCCTCTTCCAACCCTCCCTTTGGGCTCGGGGCCGCCGCCATGCCCCTCTGCCTGACCGCGCCACGGCCAGCCCCAGAAGATGGCGGGCGGGCCGTGAGAGGCCGGGACCCGGCCCTAAAGGTGGGGTGGCCGGGTAGGGCCGGACAGGGAGGCAGAGAGGCGGCCCCGGGGCTCGGAGCAGGGGCACGGGGCGGGCGGTGGGGCCGGGCCTCCGCGCTCGGGGCGTGCCGGGCAGCGGGCGGGCTGCTCGCACGGCAGCTCCCTGGCAGCTGCCGGCCGCTGTGTGCTCCGCTGCGGAGGGGCTAAATGCCGGGTATCGGGATCAGTGCTGCGGCCCCGTGCCTCTCCTGCCCTGCCTGCACAGCTCCTGCCCGCTGCGAGGTGCAGTAATTGCTGCGAGCTCCGTGCCTGCCGCAGGTATCGCCCTACACGACGAGCCCGGTGCTTGAGCTGCATGGGGAGGCTGCGTGGGGCTGCGCGTCCTCACGGGCTGTCCCCTGGGGGTGGGTGTCCGCAACAGCTGAAAACAAACTTCTGAGAGCTGAGGCACTGGGGGAGAAGGGTGGCTTTGTGCTCGGGGAAAGCACCGTGCATCAGGCTGAAGGAGCAGAGCGGTCAGTGTAGGTCCCTCGGTCACAGACCGACCACTAGCACCAGGCTTCAAAATGGGAGAGGGGAGGGAAAGTGGAGAAAAACCCCTCTAGGTTTGTGTCATAAAGTATTGAACGTTACAGTGTTGATTTATATACAGTGATGATTTGGATCTGTTTTTTTCTTTTTCTTTTTTCTTTTTTTTTTTTTTGGTGTTATTTGGGACTTGCAGGGAACATTTTTAATTGAAAAATGTCGTGCTGGCAGATCTCAAAATCTGTTTGTTTTAGTAGGTCCTGTAATTGCAATTAGTTTCACGCCACAGTTCTGTTTCAGCCAGCAGTTTTGACTGAGATACAAAAGTATTGCTAGTACGAGTTTACGCTATGGGCAGTAAATGGAAGACCGGACACACAACCTCTACGAGATGATCGGTGTCAGCAGGGTGAAACAGTCACTGTTCAGTTGTCTCCTGCAGGCTTATAGTGAGATAAATACATCTGGATCAAAGAATACAGACTGTACTCAGCAGGACAAAAAACTATCTTGGAAAGACTGCCTCCCCTGTTGGGGAAAAAGGGCTAATGCTGTGCTTAGACGTGCGGTAGGAGGAATTAGCAGGTAGGAGTCCTGGTAGTGGTCTTAAGTTCCTTTAACAACCTGTGCAAGGAAGGCATCTGTCTGGCATCCCACAGTGAAAAGTGAAGGAACTGGGGAAGGTGGGCAGTATACAGGCTTCCCTGCAATGTTACACATTAACTGCATTAATGCAATGGAGCTGTAGCCCACTCCTGTAAACCCAGCGCTAATTATTCAGACACTGTGTCTGCATGTTAGGAAGGGTATGAAGCAATAGCAAGCCTTCAAAAGAGGATATAGAAAAATAACCAAAGGAAATGGAAAACAAACCTGTTGAAGGGTAGGATACTTCCATTTGTATAAACTTCAGATGAGTACGTTTGGGTGTTCGCATATAGAGAAGCAGAAGGATATTCAGGCCATGCAGAGTGACCTTCTTAATCATTGAGAAAGATACGAGACAAAATACTGCATAGTTATTGCCAGTATTACCAACTAACTACTAAAACCAAGAATAAGTATTTCAATAGTTGCGTAAGTGCAAAACTCTATTAGCCGTGATTGTAAGATGGGTTTTTAATGTGATCCAGGATAGATGATTAAGTTTCTTTTTCAGAATGGCTGTTGTGTGGGCATGTAAACTGCATGGTCGCAGTCATCCTTTTTGACTGACAGTGATATTTCGTGTTCATGTTGTTTCCTTTGATTCTTGTGTTTGGGAGACTGGGATTACCTGCATTGTTACCCCTATTCTCCTAACATCGGCAGCACTGTGGAAGGATCTGCAACTGGGCTGTAGCTGATCCTCTGAACGTTCCAGGAAAATGTTGTCTTTTTTGTAAAACAGTTGCAAACATTACTTAAGTGGATGTGGGTTTTACTCTGGAGCACCTAGAACTGATCTTAATTTATGAGGTGAAGCTGGACAGGTGAACAAATGCTCTGAAGAAGTACAGGAAATCTTCCCTCTTACTGTCAGACAGGTGCATATTCCTTATGAACTTGAGGTTAAAACAATTGCCAGGTTTGGGAGGTAAGGAAGGGTTTTGGTTGTGGATTAGGTGGGAAAAAAAAACAAACAACTCAAACCTCTCTTAATAAGAGTTATACCTTCCTTTAAAGCACAGTGCATGGATCCTTCTGCATGGACCATCCAGATTCCTCATCTGGTTGCTTTCTATGGCGCAGGCATCTCAGTCTGTCTTGTTCTACGTTTTTCTTCGGGTCATCCTTCTTTTCTCAAGGAGGGGGCACAGGGGTAACCACGCTACCTGATAAGGTACTACTGAGGTGTGACACTAAAATCATGTTTCAAAGTATACTCTAACATTTGTGGTTCCCAAAAAGCTCACACTAAGAAGGAAAGCCCGGGATCAGACCTGTGCATGATTCCTACTTAAACCCTTGCTCCACTGTTTCTTCTTTCCCACAGGTAAAACAAAAACAAGGAATGACTGTGCGGCTACTAGATCTGCAGTTGTCTCTAGTAGTGGCCAACATTCAGTTCTGGTAGCATTGATGTCTTGACCTTTATTTTAGTAAGCATTATCAAGTCAGATCTGATTATGTACTTAAAATGAAAAAAAAAAAGGGACCCTTATATGTAAAATAAAGAAATTAAATCTTGTTTTGTGTTTGTAGCTTTAAGCCTTTCCCCTAAAATTAAAGTATTTATTATGAGGTTTCATATATTAATATACTGGCAAACAGATACTTGTTCTGCAGCTGTTTTATTTAGCTTGGCATCTGTACCTAAAGATAAATTTAAAGGCCTATCTGTTATATTTGTATTTGTTTAGAGAATAGTGAATTCTGTTCTACTTACCAGACACATTTTTCTTTTATTAGTATCAAGCTGTATTTAGGTGAAATTTGGAATTTAAAGATAATGTATAGCATTTTATATCAGAATGTGTTAATATTTAATACACTGCTAAATAACGTTCTATACAAAAGGAAAGGGTTTATCAAGACAAGTTTTGCATCTGTAACCTCAATGTGTCATGAACAATAAATGTTAGTAGTTTTTAGCTGAACTGACCTTTCCTTGTCACTATGTCCTTCAGGATTTTAGAACAAAAGTATCTTATCCTGTTGTGCCTTTTTATTATTTAGATAATAATTGTTGTGCCTTATTATTATTTAGAGGCTGAAAGAGGAAAATGTCTTTCCTGCTTTTTCAGTTTCTAGTTAACTTGCAGTTTGTAAATTAACAAGTCATTGAACTTAATGATTACAGCCTTTGTTTCTATTCTTTTTTTTTCCCACTATGACATATGTAGAACAAGTTTCTGCGGTCACAAGTTGGCACTGAGCTTCAAGAGGCTCTTCTCCATGTTGCTTCTTCAGATGTCTGTGGAAACTTACTGGTTTCTATTTTCTCAATAAATCTGTGTTATTTGAATAATACTCTGTGTTTATTTTAGTAATAAGTAGTAATTTTAATGATGGGTTTTAAGGCAAGTTGCCATAATTTCAAATTTAAATAAGTTTGGTTTTGATGTAAGCACATCAGAAAATGTGCTTAATTACTGTTCAAGTAAAATTTTATTTAAATGTCAAAGTTGTAAGTTTTATTTTTCCTGGACTAAGGTTCAGCTAACTGTATTTTTAGCTCAGTTGAGTACTGCAGGTCACAAAACCAGTGTGCTCAGGATCATTTACTACAGTGTTTGCCATTTTTCCCATGAATGGGCTTGCCAAAGTATGATTTGTAGGAATTAGAGAATTCAGAGAGGAAATTGACTGTCCCTTACTTCTGCTGCTTCCTCCAGTATGCTTGCATGTCACTCTCTGCTTTGACCTGTGCAGAGAAATCTATTCCTTTCCTCTTCTGATATCCACTGGTACTCACCCTTGGAACGGGTCCTGGAAGCTGATGCTTCTGCAGCCTGTTTTATAGGAACAAGACTGAAGTTCACATTGGGTTTATTTGCCTCAAAATGCCCTCCTTCCCTTCAGGATTTCTGTAAACACTAATAGATTTGAATAGTAGAGTTCAGGACACCTGTGCTTACACCTTTTCCAAATGAATCTCTTTCTTTTTCTGTATTAATTCCAAATGAATTCACTGGGGTAGCTCACACGAGGGTTCCTGGCAATCGACATTGGCTGATAGAGCAAAGTCTGTCTCTTTGCATGGTAGAGTTCCTCCAATTGCTGCTAAAGACTGAATATAAGGCTACAATCACTATTCAGTTTTTGTTGTCAGTTGCTAAGAGAGCTGTATTTATACCTAGTGGGAAAGGACACCCTGTTAGGTTCCAACAAAAACGTTAGAAATTCTTGAAGATTACTGGTTTTATGCAGGCTAAAGAAATACTGCTGGTTCCACTTATAAATGTACCATGTCCTCTATGCATGGCGCAACAGCTGCATTGCATACAGAAGTATGTGTTTGTGTAGTTTAAAAATAATATTAAATTAGGTTTGAGTGGAAGAAACTTTCCCATCCTGAAAAATGGGAAAGAGAGGGAGGAAAGCTGATCGAGAAACAGCTCTACTTAGAAAATGTAATGAGAAGTTGGTTAGGGTCATTTTTTCATCTCATTTACTTATATTTTTTAAACCATAATAATTCCAAATAACTTAATAACTTTCAAAATGAAAAATGGAAGAACTGTTGTTTTGGTATTGAGGCAGCCTTTTTTCATCAATAATACTACCTTTTAAAAAAATATCTTCATTGTGATTTTCCCTTTCTGCAAGAAATCGTTTTGATTAATCAAGTTTTTAAATAGCTCTTGTTGAGGAAAATGGTTCTGCTCATGCAGTTTGTTTGCTGACCTGCTTTTAGCTTTTCTAGGTATCTTTCATAGACTTACAGAAGGGCTGAGGCTGGCAGGGACCTCTGGGCCCATCTGGCCCAACACCTGCCCAAGCAGGGACACCCAGAGCAGGCTGCCCAGGGCCACGTCCTGGCGTTTTTGGAGATCCCCAAGGAGGAGACCCCAAAGCCTGTCTGGGCAGCCTGTGCCAGGGCTCCCTCACCACACAGTGTGGGAAGAAGTGCTGCCTGGTGTTCGGAAGGAACCTCTTGCACTGAAGTTTGTGCCCCTTGCCTCTTGGCCTGGCACAGGGCACCACTGAAAAGAGCCTGGACCCGTTCTCTTTGCACCCTCCCTTCAAGTGTTTCTGTATATTGATGAGATCCCTCTGAGCCTCCTCTTCTCCAAGCAAAGCAGTCCCAGCTGTAAAAGAGATGCTCAGTCCCTTCACCCATCGCCATGGCTCTTTGTTATACCCCTTCCAGTATTTTTGTGTTTCCCTTGCACTGGGGAGCCCAGAACTGGACACAGTACTCCTCTGGGGTGGCCGCCCAGTGCTGAACGTAGCGGAGGGATCACCTCCCTTGACCTGCTGGCAATACCTTGCCTAGTGTGAGCCTTGTTACCATCAGCCTGCTTTGTGACATCTTGGTGGCTCATGTTCAGCTTGGAGTCCACCTGGAGCCCCAGACCCTTTCCTATAGAGCTGCTTCCCAGCTGGGAGGCCCCCAGCCTGTCTGGGTGCCTGGGGTTGCTACTCCCCAGGTGCAGGGCTCTGCACTCCTCCTTGTTGAATTTCATGAGATTTTTGTCAGCCCACCTGACCATCTGTCCAGCCTGTCAGGGTCTTTCTGGATGGTGCATGACTCTGCTCTGTCAGCCCTTCCTCTCAGTTTTGTGTCACGTCCTTTCAGCACGTCTGAATTTATTGTGTGACTTTTCCATCACCGGACCATTCTTGTAACGCTTTTTACGTGTGCGATTTCTTAAACGAGCAAACAGCTGAAGACCTATTTATTCATGTATGGTTGCCACATAAGATGGGAAGAGAGATGTAACCTGCTGAGTCACTCTCTGGTTTCTGGCATGCAGTAGTAAGCGACTTGCATGTCGAATAACTGGCTGCCAATGGCACTCGAGAAGGTGGGAGAAGGTGCAAGGTTCAGGACTGAACCAAATTAACAGAAGAAGAAATGGGAAGGAATGCCATGGAGATCTCTCTCCCTAGGCCCCATGCAGTTCTCCATTTAAGCAAATCAGATGCTCTTCAGGTCATATAGCAAGTCACATTTGCTACCTTAGCAAAAACGTGTGTGTATATATATACACATAATTTATTTTTTTTTTCTTTTACCAAGTGGAAATGACTGTGTACAAATCACTAGGAAAAAAAGAGAAAAGTTGGTGATGGTAGAGGACAAGGAGATCACTGAGAATGGATGGGATGTTTGATCTTTGTTTAAGCTTTTGGGTAGGCATGTGGAACCAGAGTTTTTTGAAGGCTTGCAACTGGGCTTGCGGCTGGATTTGCCATGCCTGGGCTTCTTAGTGCTGTGCTCCACTGTAGTGGGGTTTATGGTGGTATGGGATGTTTTTGGCACAAGCATAACTCAGAAATGGTTTTGACTTCCCTATGCTTTTGTGTTCTGATTCCTTGCTATAAAAAGTATGGGATCACTGGAGCAAGTCAAAAGACCGGTCAAAAAGCGTTTTCCCTATTATTGGAAATAGCTGAATTATTTTGGCTGCAATGCCGCCTGTTCTGTCTCTTGTCCCTTAAAAATAGAGAACTGGCATGTAAGATTTCAGCAGAAACTTAGGATTTGTGAAATTTTAAGGAAAAAAAATAGTTTTTTTGAGTGGGAAGCGTGTGACAGACTTACTAAACTTTTTCTTTTTTTCCCATTTTTTTAATATGTCAGATAGTTCTGCATCTCCTTGCAAGAGTTTTTGAACTCTTTGAAGTGTTTTATGCTTTTACCAAGTTTTTACCAAGAAAAAGGTCCCTTTTCTCATACTGTCTTTTCATTTTTATCACAAAACTTCTGGGCATGATGTGCACAGTAATTTCCAGAAGAAGAGTCAGCCGGTGCTCCCAGATAAAGTCAAGTGTCCATGTCAACTTACAGTTGCTTTATTTGGCATCATCTTCTATTGAAATGGACTGTTAATTTTATTAAAAACTTCTTGTAAGTTATTCCTTTCCTGAATTGGAAGGGATTGTATTCTGTAATACTTTACTAATTGTTCTGTTTACTTAATTAATTAAGTTAAATGATTAAAAATTAAAAGTAAACAGTTACAATGATTCATTTACTAATGCTAATAGTTTGCATGCCCCTTTTGGGGAGAACCAATATCTTTGTTTTGGTCTTGGTATTAGCTGAAATATATTTTGAGTATGTCCCAGGTAAGAAAAACTATGACCATTTCTTACACAGAGCAGTGAATTCACGTTCAGTCTAGACAGTTGCTTTGTGGTGACAATTCTATCCCCTCTTTTTTTCTCGATTCTTTTTTAGGAAAAAACTGTTTTGAACTGTTGGTTTTATTTCATGAAGTCCTTACAACATAGAAAACACATTGAGCTTTTGTTGCAGGTTGCTAGTAGTTAAGACAACAAAAAAGAATAATAGAGCTTTATTATGTTAAATGCCATAAGCTCTTTCCTGTGAACAGTTATACATGCTTATCTTCGCATGCCACACACAGGATTTGGTGTTCTCATAAATGAGCATTTCCTCCAAGATTAAAGCCATATTCATGGAGCTGCTACAAAACATTTTATTTAACTACTTAATAAGATGATGTACTTCTTGAAGCAGAAAAAAGTACTTACGCCAGTGCAGCATCTGTAACCCATTACTGTGTAGACTTGATTTCTCTTGGGCTTACCCTTCCTACTCTGTCATAGCTTTGATTAGGCACATCTTGTACGGCTCTTGATTATTTTGCTCAGTTTTGTTGATACCACTAATCATTTTTGAAGTGTTAGTTTCTCAGCAACCACTGGTCTCCTAGCTTATAAAGTACCGACTGCATTGCTGTTTATGACAAAGCTGTGGTAATCTTTGGTGCACTTTCCTATGAAGTTGGTAAAGCCTTTTTTGGAGTCATCTGACCATTATGATTTTCCTTTATTTTTGAATGGAATGTAGTTTTCTTGTAGACATTTTAAAAGAGTCAGCCTTGCTAAATGTCTCTCCACAGAAGATAGCTAGGCAGGCTGAATTTCACACAGACTCAAAGGCATTTCTCAACCATTCTTTACGCTGGCATTGGAAGGCAGGCTGGATCACCCCCAGAAGGATTTCAGGTGTGCTTACCTCTCTCAGTTATGGAAAACTCAAACACTTACCTTAGGAAAACTGCAGCAGATTTCTCCATTGTGCAGGAAACTTACACTGAGATAAAGTAAACTTCAATCCAAGCTAATCATGATTAACTCTTACATAAATGTTTGCAAAGTATTAAAGTTACAGGGACACCTTTACTTGAAGTATATCATTTTTATGTATATTTTTCTTCCTTTTTTTTATGACAGTGTTTCCTGCCCATAGTTTATGAAAAGGAAATGTTCAGCTGTTGGATTTGGATGTTCATCTTGCTCTGCGGAAGTTCTATAGCAGGTTTGTTTCCTTATTACTAGCACTTGTCTTGCCATAAGAAAATTTTTTGAAAGGTGTCTTTCACCAAGTAAAATGTCCAAGCATTATTAAAATGAAAAAAAATATATAATTAAAAATAGAACCATACTGTACACATAAAGTAGTGTACAGTAGTGTGAAAAATTAATTTATAGCATTATTGATCTCTTTGTGGAATGCAAATTATGATTATTGCAGCCTGGATTTTGAAACAAAAAGACAGCAAAAAGATAGACAGAATCAAATCACATAAGGGTTAAAATATACCAAAAGAGAATTAACAGAAAACAAAGAAGAAAGTTTAATATTTGGTTTAATATCTTAATTCCAGCAAAGCAAAATTCTACGTCTGAAAGATGTTCTTTTGTTTATTTGTTTTTTATTTAGCAGATTTATTTATGAAATCTGGCTCCAAGAAACAAGTAGCAACAGTAAAATAGATAAAATAGCTCCTTGCAGGATTCCTTTGGGTGGTTCTTACACTTTTTGAGTTCTCTATGAGATCTTTGAGTTCATTCCTTCACCCTCCTTCTGTGTTTTCCTTTTGTGTACACTTTACATACAATTCCTGCACTGTGTTTGAGATTTTAAATTCTGTGAAGGGTAAAATCCTAATGAAACATTGAAATATACTGCAGCCTGGTTATAGGTTTTAAACTTAACAGTTTGATGTACTTCCTGACATACTCAATAGTAATGATACAATGAAATTACAGGTGTACTTTTTATATACAGGTTTTTAAAAACATTTAAGTGGCAACAGCCTCTTTTCTTCATTTACTTCTATTAAAGAACATACAAGTTGAACTTTCTCCACACTATCTGGGAAAGTATGGAAACATAATTCTTATACAATTCCTGTATTAAGATAGTAATTTGTAAAAACTGAGTTTACATACTCAGTATCAGCAAAATCTGATTCAAGGGATTATCTGACAATTTTATTTGAACTCCATTTGAAAAAATAATCAAATTAAATGATGTATAGACATACATGTATACGGTGATGGCAAAATAAGGTAGCGTTTTTTCACAGGTATGTCGAAAGGATCTAGGTAATGTAATATCTTTAATTTTGCTTTTAGATGAAAAATCTATCAGAGATGCTGACATTTTTCCTTCATCTCCTGAAATTGAAAGAGGATCCACCCTGAAACTGTTTTGTGTTCTTGGAAAACACTATACGCCTCAAAGAAATGCAAGCCACATCATCTGGAAATTAAATCATGAATTGATTGCTCAGGAAAACTATAACATTGTGAATGAGACTGTATCTAGTGTAATCATCCATAATTTCACTTACAACAAAGCACATGTGAAATGTTTCATCAAGTACTTAGGCAAAGAACAACTTTTGGTTCACACAGAAGTTAAATCTGGCTGTAAGTAGAAATATGGGACAAAATTTTAAATATTTTTATGTAACTTACTGTCTTTTTTTTTTTTTTTTTTGGACCTAGTTTTGTTTGCTTGTTTGTTTGGCTTGGGGCATTATAAGACCTTTTATTCAAGTATCTTTTTTTTTTTTTTTTTTTCCTAAACTAAAGCATGAAATTTTTGGCAATCCTTATTGATGCTAGTCCATAATCTGACCCTGACTTGACCAGCTAAAGCAGTGGGCGATTTTTGTTGAGTTCAGAGACAACTAGATCCTTCTCTTTGATTATTTCTCATGTCTAGCCTAGCCAACTTAAGCCTTCTCAAGGGATGATTTCCTTTCCAATCCTCTGTTCCAGAAAAATTATAATCATAGTCTTATCTGGAGAAAGTTGCAGGATAAATATAAATACTACTTCTCTATTTTACTGAGCAGGTTAAGTCCATTTTATACTAATGCATGCATGGGGATTCCATTCTAGTAAGAAAGTGGTAAATGCAGAGAAATAAACCCACAGAATAAAGAACAGCAAAAAATATTGCTGGTTTGCAAAGTGAAGTGTGCTGTAAGCTTGTAAGCAAAAAGATCTTTTTAAGAAATGTGCTAGGTAGAACAGAGAAGTATTATTTTGCAGAAATGGCTTCTTCAGTCAGTGTATTTCAATGGGAGCAGTTCTCTTCCTTTCAACTCCCATTTCTTCTAGTGAGTGAAGTCTGTGTTTAACGCAGGTATCTTTGAGGGTGTTACATTTTTATGGATTGTTTCCTTTGTGCCATCTTGCTTATAAGTGAAATTAGTGGTTGCTTCAAGGTCAAATAGATACATTTTCCAGGAAATTGTCTTCTGCAGTCTGAGGCCATACAGTCTTCTTAGTTTAGCAGTTTTACTAAGGTATGTGGCTAGGTATTCTGAGAAGGAACCAAGAGGAGCTTTATCTTTCAGACAATGCTCATACATTTTTGCTGTATCTTTGTTTTCCTGCTACTGGCTGGACTGGTGTTTACCTACAGACACTTT
Source organism: Anas acuta (assembly GCF_963932015.1). Classification (NCBI taxonomy): domain Eukaryota; kingdom Metazoa; phylum Chordata; class Aves; order Anseriformes; family Anatidae; genus Anas; species Anas acuta. The sequence goes on from NC_089017.1 coordinate 14,123,748, forward strand.
ACAGGGAGTGTATTTAGACATTCAGGACAAAATATATTTTGGTTTGATATATGATGTTTAATGAGCTACTATAAAAATACCTCCAGGCCCATTCAGTTAAGTACTTTCTGAGAATCAGTTGGAGCCAGTCTTCCTGCTTCCCTGGGGAAAGAAGAAATGGTTTTGGTTTTGTGAAGAGTTTTGAGGGCAATAAGAGAAAAAAAAAAAGGAGTTATGTGAAAGCCACATAGTGAAGCTTGGCCTTCTGACTAACATAGTAAATTTTATATTAAAGTTGTTTATAAGAATATTTTTTTCTCCTTGGTCATTGCAGTTCCACCAGACACGCCAGGAAATATTTCCTGTATTTATTACTTTAATGTTGAACTTACCTGCAACTGGACTTCAGGAAGAGAAACAAATCTTACAACAACCTATACTCTTTACAGAAAAATGTAAGTATTGGATGTAGCAGGAACTGGGGTGCTGGGGTAAGACTGCTATCTCCCTCCCCATCATATTCTCACTTCTGTTTAAAATAAACCTGGAAGCAGCATGTAGTTCGGTGTCATGGCATTCCTCAGTAAGCACAATTTATTTTGGATTGATAATGGTTAAAAAAGTTACAACCTGATACTGTTCTAGTACTCTGCATAAACATAATGAATGCTTTTAACTCAGCACACAACTCGTTGTTGGAATTGATGTTCCCTTGTTTCCCTGAAATACCATTATTAATTAGGTCAAACTGAGTAAGCCTAGGTACAAATATAATCGTTTAAGATATTCTACTGCTGAGTCAGAATGGAGGCACTTAATTGAACTGTAACAGAGAAACTTACCAACTGTCCTTGGTTTGAATGAGGAAAGATGCCTTCTTCCCCAACTTTAAACAATTCCCCCTTAAAACCATTAAAGTCCCTGTTGTTCTGTCTAATAATAACATATACAACAGTTTGTACTAAGGTGTTGCACATAAGGATATTTCAGATTTTATTTATTTATTTTACATTAAATAAGTTTTCAAGGTGCTTTTCTAATTCGAAGCATTTTGTGTAGTATACTACTCTAAGGTACAGTGATTGACAACCAGATCTCTCATCTGAAGGCTGTTTTAGGGTGGGGGAAAAAAATGCAAACCATAAAGTATAATGACGAGCAACATCAATGGTGTCTGACAGCATTAGGCTTTAACCTAGTAGTCTTTGGAGTCATACTGTCTCAGTGAAAGAATCAAGAGTTGTCCTTTTTGGTCTGCTCATATCCTCGTATCTGGGGATTTGCATTTACAAATACAAGTTATGCAGTCTTGTGCTTTTTAGTATCTTCACAACCCCATTATAAGAGAAGAGTTATTTGATTCTTTCAATTTTAATTTTAGATTTTGCTTAGGAGCTTACTTTTTCAAAAGTTATTGTGAAAATAGTGAAATCACTGTTGTTTCAAGGCAAATCTCAAGATACAGTTTTGAAGGCAACAGCACAGATTTTATCAAATACACTCGTCAATGTGTTTTTCATAATACTGCTGCTTGAGGCTGTAGATAATATGTTGGCATGAAGTTTTCTAAAACGCCTAAGATGTCCTTGAGAAATGGAAGGAACGTAGACTCCAAAGGAAATACTTTCTTATTGTAAGTTATATTAGCATATTACATCTTTTTATGCAAATGGAAGGACAGGAAGATATCTTTAGTTTTGTCTCTACTTTAGGCTCAACATTTTAGTCCACCTTTGCTAGGTAGAACTTCCTACTGCTTCTAGTGTTTCTATGTTTTGTAACAGTTGGACACGTGAAACCATAAACTGTGCCAAATGTTGAAAGTAAGTATTGATACTGCTCCTTCCTGTACCAGCACAATTTTTTCTTTAACCACACAGTGAATTGCAGATCTATTTCCAGTAAAATCTAACCATTAACTTTAATCTAGATCAATTTCCCTGTTTGTTTTACTATATGACTACTATGGTGGTTTTACCCAGCTGGGCAGCTGAACTACGCTACAACTGCTCTCTCACTCCCCCTCCTCAAATGGAAAAGGGGAGAAAATATGTTGAAAAGTGGATCAAGGACTGAGATAAGGACAGGGAGATCACTCAACAGTTAGCGTCATGGGCAAAACAGATTCAGCACACAGAGGCCAACTTATTACCTATTACTAAGAAGCTAGAGGAAGCAGTTAGAAACTAAAAGCAAACCATAAACGCCTTTCCCCATCCACCCTTTTCCACCTCCTCCCCTCCAAGCAGCACAGAGGAAGAGGAATGGGGGCTGTGGTCAGTCCCTGATGCTCCTTCCCGGTCCCTCTCTGCCCCTGCTCCCTGTGGGGTCCCTCCCATGGATGCCGTCCTTCCCCAACTGAGCCTGCGGGGGCTGCCCACAGGCAGCAGCTCTTTGAGACCTGCTCCCACACAGCTCCATCCCACGGGGTCCATCCATCCCCCAGGAGCAAACTGCTCCAGCACGGGTCCCCCACGGGTGGGCGGCAGCTCCCCCCAGACCCCCTGCTCCTGTGGGGGCTCCTCTCCACGGGCTGCAGCTCCGGCCCAGGGCCTGCTCCTGCGGGGGCTCTCCATGGGCCGCAGCCTCCTCCAGGCCACATCCACCTGCTCCACCGGGGGCTCCTCCACCCATGGGGGGGCTGCAGCGTGGAGATCTGCTCCATGTGGGACCCATGGGCTGCAGGGGGACAGCCTGCTCCACCAGGGGCCTCTCCCTACACAGGGGAACTGCTGCTGCCTGCCTGGAGCACCTCCTGCCCTCCTGCTGCACTCATCTGGGGGCTGCAGGGCTGCCTCTCTGGTTCTCTCACATTTCTCATCCCTCTCTCCCAGGTGCTGTTGCACAGCAGTTCTTGGTTTTGTTGATTTCTCCCCCCCCCCACCTTCTTCAATCTTCCCTCCCAGAGGCCAGAGCAGTGTCACTCATGGCTCGTCTCTGGCCAGCAGTGGGTCTGCATGCTATCTTATAGCTGTGTCATGAGGCATGTGTTCCTAGCTGTGTCTACATACATATTATTAAGGGAGGTCTTGTGTGGAGTGACTTGATTATTTCACTGCTCTTTGATTTTAATCTAAAATAATAATAACCTATGAATCCCCCATTAAGTCATTTTTACTTTTCATTACTGCTTGCTGGAATTTGTCTTACTAATGGCAATTAAAGCTGAGTCCTTGTGGGCTATACATATGCATTATTTATTGGGTTTAGTTTTTACAGAGTGAATGCAGGAGCAGTGCAATTGGGAAAGAGTGTTTGTTTGCACACATGTATTACCTAAGAAGGAGATTTTTAGTATTAAAAAAAAAATCCTGCATCCTCAAAAACATATAATAATTAAATCCTAACCTAATAATCAGAGTTATTCTGAGAATATCTTCTAATGGCTAACTCCTGCTATTTTTCTCTTTTAATTTTTAGTAAGAATACACAAGGTCTGATTCTGCTGGACTCAGAGCTCTCCAGCTGCCGAAGCAAAACCGAGTCATGCTCATTTCGTCACCCAAATATTCCATTTAGTACTTCGTTTTGTTTTCAAGTGAAAGCTCAAAATGTTTTGGGTGAAGCTATATCAGAGTGTGTTCCTATTACTATGGAAAGCATAGGTAATTAAAAAAGCATTAAGTAAAGATGGCAGCACAGATTATGTTGAACTGATGGCACCTTCACAATTCTTTTTCCCTTTCTGTAGAATATGGCCTAGGGGTCTCTGGGACAAATTCTGTATGTAAAGTTAGTTTTTGTAGAATGAAAATATGAAAATAGTTTTTTTTTCATTGTAAGTTTTGACACAATTATTTAGGTTTCATTTGTTTTTAAATCGGTTTGCTTTTGAAGTACAATCTCATTTTAATTGCTAGTTAAAATTCATAGAATCATAGAATATCTGAGGTTGGAAGAGACCCACATGAATCATTAAGTCCAACTCCTGGCTCCACCCAGGACTACCTAAAAAAATAAACCATAAAATTACAAAGTTTCTGAAATTAAGTGCGTTATTAAGTACTTAAAATGTTTTATTCCTCCCAGTTTTTATTTTGTTAAAATCTGGGTGCTTCCAATTTAGTGATGCAGATCTCCCATTGTATTTTAACTGTTTGCATTTAATGTGTAAGATTCTTTGAACTGCTTGGAACAGGCAGCAATTTTCAGCAATTTCTTGGATTTACCAAGAGGTGATCAAAATGATACAGTTGTAGTCATAACATGGAGTAGGTACCTCAACAGTGTTTTAGCTAATGTCTGCAGTAGCCATTGTAAATTACAAAGTTTTTTAATTATTAACAAGTAAAGGCTTTATACTAAAATTATTTGTCAAACAAGTGGTATTTGGACTGTGCGTATTTTTGAGTGGTACTAGGTGTCAGTGCAGTATGTGGCTGTAAATGAATCATATCCTATTTGTAGATCTGCCCATCATTTATTCTGCTGTTCTACTTTCTGGTTAGGAAAAATAAATAAATCACCTATGATTCTATTCTGTAATTCCTGGAAGCAATGGTACTGTTTTGTCTACCTCTTCTTCCTCTGTGCTTTGCTGCATTTTCTTCTATTCATTTTGGTGGAGTTAAACAAGATTTTGGTATCAGACAGGTAAGGTCAGCATCGTCACTCTTCCCTGCAACAATGCACATCCCTCTAAAATCGTTCTTTTCCTGATGCATGTGGCAGGTTGTGGAGTTGCATTTGATTTGCTGGCTCATGTGAGATATTGGTATCAAGGGTGAAGCTAGGCTGACTCCCAGCTAGAAGGCTTTCCCTGAGCTGTACTGTGAATAACATAAGCACAGTAACAGTGGTGTGCTTCTGCTTGCACCCTGTATGTTACATTCAGCTCCTCAGTGCTTTACAGGTATCCTCGAAGCAGCTGTGTGAACTGCACAAGAAGTTGTATGAGGCACAAGTTTCAACTATATTAAAGAAGTGTAAAGAGCCAGTTATCCTAGAATCAGTGAAAGAGCTCAAAAGGCTTAGTAATGCTCTTTCAGAGGAAGCCAGCATAACGCTTTTAATTGAGTATTTTTGGTGCAGCACTCTGTCAACTCTCCAGCCCTGTGTTCCTTTATTCCTTGTGTTCAAGCCTGCTGTGGCTCCTTGTCACTTTCCATATCCTCTGTACCAGCCATCTCTTTTCTCAGTGCTTATCTATCCTTTTCCCATTGTCTCCTTCCCATTACTGCACCTTCACATCCTTTTCAAGTGAACTCTTCCCTCATCTGTAATTAGGGCTTGACCTTAGCATTCCTGCCCCTCTTCTTTTCTTCTCCCTGCTGTTGTCTTTGAGAAGAGACTCTGGTAGTGTTCTTCAGCACTAATACAGACAGAAGAAATCTGCACATCTATTTGAGAGTGTGTTTGTCAGTATGAAATTAGTTGTGTGCAATCTCCCTTACAGATAACTTCCCATATGTAGAGTTAAGTCTATGGAATCATGTATGAATTCTGTATGTGAAAATGTGAAATCAATATGTGAGTATCATCATGTGAATTCTGTGCTGGAATGTACAATACCAGGATAGTAGTTAAACTTCTTGGAATGCATGTAGACCAATTCTGAACTTGTATTCTGAACCCTTTTCACCTGTTAATACTTTTCTTTCTTAATTCTAGAGAAATTTGAACCTCCTGAAATACTTTCCGTAAAAAAAATTGCTGGTATAAAGCAGTTGCTCACAGTAACCTGGAAAATACCTGAGGATATTTTACCTGCACAAGATTTAAACTGCCAGGTTCGATATAGAAACTTGTATTCAAACTCTTCGGTAAGCTGCTTACATTTTCTTCTGAATGTGGACTTGTTTGTGTCTAATTTCTTAATGTTATAGAAAGCTGTATGTAAAAGAGGGAAGAACTAATTGGATATAATGATAAAAGCTTGTCATTTCAGTAGAGCATAATTAGATGTACGTGATCTTAGGTTCATTGTTTTGGTATATAGGATTAATTTTCTCTCCTTTTGATCAATGTCTCTTTTGATACATACCATACTTCTGAATATTTCTGTGAAAGGCTAAGGTATGACCGGTTAAACACAATTGGTGAAATTATTTTATTTTCCTGTTTCATCCTGATGATGAAAACAGCATTTACTTCCCACTACAGTAGTTGAATCAGATTAAGAGGGACTAATTATATATTAATCTTCAAGTATAAATTTTGCAAGATAGAAAATGAGGGAAGTTATTTTTCTGAATCTACCTTTCTGACACTTAAATGAAAGAGTGTTGTAAGAAAACATAATTTTATTTAGACTATGTCTTCTTTCAGATGGATTATTCCAATCCTTTTCAGTATGGAAGTGAATCCATTTCCAGTCATACGATTTCCTATTTCAAATTTAAGAATAGGTCAGGTTCTTTGACCTTTTTTTTTATGCTCATTAAACTGAGGTGCCTTTCTTGGCCTTGGTTATTAATTTATTTTTAACATATTATAAGTTTAATTCTGGGAGAGGAGAAGAAATCACCAGGGTAACTAATTGTAGTTGTCAGACCTAAAGTTCCTGATGCTGAAGTGCTTTTTAATTAGCATCCTCCTCATGTTCTTATGGCAAACATTTTTACTGTAGTCAATCCAATGGCAATGGCCAATGAAGACAGCATCAAACAATCAGATATAGAAGCCATTTTTCTGTCTGTTGGAACAAGTATGGAAAAGAAAGATTGAGCAAATGACAGCTGTTTTCTTAATCTTAAACCTTCCTACCAAAAAAAAAAAAAAAAAAAAAATCAGTACTTTGCTGTATACTGTAATTATTGAGTTAAAAAAAAATAAAAAATTACCAGTTTTTCTACCTGCATGCACTAAGTTTATAATTAAATATTGTTCACAGCCATTTGGCAAGTAACAAAAAGCTAGACTGGGATATTTGCTGTTCTACTTAATGTTCTGCAGGAGATTAACAATAATTTTGAAGTTCTTTTTGCTATAGGTTGGCTAAGAAGTCTTGTTATCTACCAGAGTGTTGTAGGTCCATGAATTCATTCTCACTGAAGTAGTTTTCCATTTCTGGCAATCAGTTTCTTATGATCAGGTTGGACTAAAAATTTCAGATATTAGAGATCATTTTATTAAGCAGTGTGCTTCTTATTCCGGTGTTTAAAGGAGTGATGCTTGCATTTTGTTATAGTATGATTCACTTTTCATTCAACTGGTAGAAGGCAAGAATTTTTTTTCACAAATTTTTGGCAGTATTGTACACTTACATGACATTACTGTTTAAAATTGGCTCCCAAGAAGGAATCTCCCTTACTTTACTTTAAGGTAAAGCTTACTTACCTTAGCTGACATTGTAGAATTTAGGCCAGCTTGAAAATTAATTGTAGCCTGTTTCTGTTTCAGTTTGAAATTGGAGAGCTTATGATCAATTTTTGCAATTTGGAGGAGAAAACACTAATGTTACTGTAGTGATTCTACACCTTGTTCTGTACAGGAACACTTAAATCTTTCCGTAGTGCCTATTTTTTGCTTCTACTTTGTGTTGTCAGTCCAGATGGGTTGATACATCAGATCTAATATTTTCATGTCTCCTTTCACTTTTTGTTTTGGAACAAAGATCTAGTTTCCCACTTCAGTGGGACCTTTTTAAGACAGGAGGAAGTTAATCACCTTGTCCTTACTTTCCAAGAAGATATTGCATCAGTGACTTCTCATGCTTTTGCCTTCCTTCACCACTTAAAGGCACCATTTTCCATGCTTTGGGGACACCTCTTCGGAGTGTCCTACAGCCACATTGTTACATGTGTCTATGGGCTAGAAGACCCTGTAACTTGAAAAACAGAAGAAATAAATATCCTGCTGGCTCACAGGCTCAGGTGATCACTGCCTCCCCAGGGATGCATCTGCTGTAAGGTGCAGATTACCTGTGGTGATCATTGGCTTTAGCAGTCCTCAGTTACTTCCCAGTTCGTAGAATCATAGAATATCCTGAGTTGGAAGGGACCTCCAAGGATCATCGTGTCCAACCCCTGGCACCACACAGGTCTACCCAAAAATTCAGACCATATGACTAAGTGCACAGTACAAACGCTTCAGTTCCCTGCTGCTGGGAACTACAGTTATCCAGGACCTCCTGCACCAGCACAGCTGCTCTGCTGTTGCTTGTGAGCCGCACACAGTTCAAGCCACAAGGTCAGTCAGTCCAGACCTTTGGCTGAAACTTCTCATTCTGGAATTTTACAAGAAGATGTTATGAAGAAAAATGAAATTAAAAGGAAAAAAAAAGTGATTTTTGTTCATGCATCTGCTTACAGGAAATTGACAATGTTGCAGTGACTTCTAAAGAGAAAGTAGTATCACGTAATCTCACAGGTCTGTGGGACTCCACAGAGTATTCAGTTGCTGTTCGGTGTATTGGTGTTGAATCAAAATTCTGGAGCGAATGGTGTAGAGAGAAAACAGCAAGCACAGAGGATAAAGGTAGGGTAACTATATTGTGTGCTTTTCTTTGGGTATTCTTTGAGGAATTAGGATTTAATAATAGCAAACAATATTTTCACCATATTCAATCTATTGAATTTATAATTCTGTTGTTTAAGCAAAACAAGTGTGTATTTTATTTAAATATAGAAGAAGGAAAACTGCAAGACAGATAAGGAGAGAAAGAGGTCTGAAAGGTAATTTAAATGCAAAAAATATAAGGCTAAGGAAGAAAATGAGTAAATAGGAAGAGAGGAAGAATTAGGGTGTACATGGAGAACGAACATGTGCAAAGTAGGATAGTAGCAGAAAAGCAGTGTAGCAAGTATGTCCAGCAACATGAATCAGAGAAATTAAATTACCAGTCGTAAATCAAGATAATATGCTTTAACCCTGGTTGGCAGCTAAGAACCACACAGCTGCTTGCCCACTTACCTTTCAGTAGGATGCAAGGGAAAATCAGAAAGGTAAAAGCAGGAAAGCTTGTGGCATGAGACAAAGACTAGGTAAAGCAAAAGCTCTGCATGCAGGCGGGCAAAACAAGGAAGTCATTCATGATTTTACATCAACAGGCAGATGTTCAGCAATGTCCAGGACCGCAGAGCTCATAATGTGTAACAGCTTTTTGGGAAGACAATGCCATCACTCCAAATGTTCCCCCTTTCCTTCTTTTTTCCATGGCCTTTATTGCTGAGCACAGGGTCATATGGCAGGGAATATTTATTTGATCCATTTGGGTCAGCTCTCCTGGCTCTGTTCCCTCCCAGCTTATTGTGCACCCCCAGTCTGCTCGCTGGCAAGGCAGCAAGAGAGAAGTAAAAATGTCCCTGGCTCTGTGTAAGCACTACACAGCATCAAATAAAATGTTGGTGTGTTAGCAACGTTATTTTCATCATAAATGTGAAATACAGCATCATCTGAGCCTTTGTGAAGAAAATTAACTCTATGCCAGTCAAAACCAGGACATAAGACTAGAAAATCATCTCTAAAACTTAACAAAACAAACCAGAAGGAAGCATATGGAAAGAACAAGAAAAAATTCTATGAGAGATGATACATAGGTTTAGAGAGAACTTTTTAATGTCCAAAATCTTAAAAAATAGAGCCTAAATAAGTGACTAGAACATTGATAAATTTGAAATTATTACATAAATCAAGTATTTATACACACACAATGAACCTGTCTCAGCCCCTCTTTCTAGCACTGTTTACTCCAAAATGAACCGAGCTATTAGATTTATCACATATTCTAAGAAAAACAACAAAAAAATTTAATTGCTATTTTATGTAATGTTGTCAGTAAATGTACCATAGTCATCTAAGGAGATAGTATGTGCTCTTTTTTTTCCTTAATCTCAGTAAAATGTCAGTCTTTGGTAAAATACAGCAATTAACAAAAAAAGAAAAAAGATGAAATAAATATTCTGTGAGTGTTAAGTGGTAAGTGATTTCAGAAATCTGAAAAAATATATGTATTTTGAAGAGGGAAGTTGTTAGCTGCATAAAAAGGGAAAAGCTGTACTAGTTAGAGAAAAAAGGCACAACATTAGAAATAGAAGTAAGTTGCTCTTTTTAGTAAGTTGCTCCCAGACTGTTTTTGAAATTCTTTGATTATTTTTTACCACATTATGATATCTTTGTAATAATAACAACAAATTTCAAGATTTTGTTTGTTTTTGAATAGCTCCCTCAGGAAAAGTGGATTTGTGGAGGATAATTAACTCTTCACACCCAGCTGGAAATAGACCTGTACATCTTATGTGGAAGGTATATATGGTTTTAATGAATTGATAATCATATACTGCAGCTGGTGGTTAACTGGAGTGTTTTAGTGTTGTAGGATGTATAACCAGCAGGGGGATTTGTTCTCATCAGGAAAAAAACACCTCACTGAAATAAATCAGAACTGAAAAGCCTTTTAAGAGTTACACTCTTCTATGATCTTGTAACATACCTTCTTAGAATGAAATACAGTGTTCTGAAATGTTTTTCAAAGCAACATTAATAACAATCTGGAAATAAAACATGCTAAGTGTTTCCCGGACTGCTGTTCTGAAGTAGTGAGATGTTCTGAGGAATCCATATTGAGAAGCGAAATAATGGACTTTCTTGTAAGTTAGACTATGTCTTCATTCAAACAACGCAGACATTCCAACCATCCCTCCCACCGTATCTTTGTAGCATGTGTATTTTTAGTTTATAGAGATTCAGTGGTCTTTAATCAAATATATAGTTTTGATAATACAAATAATGCTGTGAAACGCTTACTAATACATTTTTTTAATAGCTACTAGGCAACATTCCACACCCTGGGAGAATTCTAGGCTACAAAATACAGTATTTTCCAGAAAACAATGCTGCGCTTCAAATGACAAAGATCACCACCAATAAGAAAATTGTATTACCTTTGAAAGAAGAGGCATATATAATATCTGTTACTGCCTATAATTCTGCTGGAAGTTCTCCTGCAGCTGTTTTGAGGATTCCATCCACTGATGAAAAACGTAAGATTTCTAAGTATTGTGATAGATTTTTCTCTTTACAAATAAATTATCTTCTTGATTTCTGTTTAAGTTCTGTTATAGTGGAAGCAAAGTGGTGTTAAGGACTTTTGTCTTAGAACCATATAGAGAGTCATATGATGTATAAAGATATGTATAGTCTATTACTCTTTACTAGAACAATATTATATCACTTGTTGTCATATTTTCTATCAGATATTGTGTATCTGATATATTTGATGTATCAGAGTGTGTATTGATATAATAATCTTATAGACGATTATTGTTGTGGCTTTTGTTTTAACTTATCACTGTTAAAATACCAGCATTTGCTGATGTGTTATTAAAATTTGTCACAGTACTTTCTGTTTTGTTGGTATGTTTCAATCCTGAATATGAAATTATATTCTCAGCAAACTATACCTCACCTGTCTACACTGCCATAAAACTGGTTACTGCACTACATCTAATAATGTTATTTAAACAAAGATGTGCTTGATAGAAGTCCATAAGATGCCTTAACGGAAGCAGAGAGAAACATTGTCTTTATTCTTACTTTGTATATACTCCCAAAGTAACCGATTCTGCCCACTGACACGGACACAAAGCTGCACTGCTCTAGCACAGCAGCTTTGTTCTTTGGCTTTTATGCTTAATTCTGATATCTCTGTTATCCTTGTATTGCTACATCTGGCTGCCTACCCATGATCTGGGAGAAAAGTTGCATTTGACACACTGTTGAATCACTTCTATATCAGTTGTTTGTGAAAAAAGTATAAATGCCCCTCTGGAATTGCTCAATTAAATTCCAGTCTAATCAGAAAATTGGATATGTAGACGTGATGTCATCTTGTCCTGGTGGTTGCTGGCTACCTCTCTATCCAATTTTGTATTCCTCAATAAATGTATCTCTCTCTCTTTTTTTTTTTTTTTTCCCATGCTGTGACATTATTTTTTTAAAAACTACATTTATTTATTTATTTATTTATTTATTTATTTATTTATTTATTTATTTATTTACCTTGATGTTGCTAGGTCTTTTCTCCCTCTGCTCTTGGCTTAGACTGGCATACATGTATGCTTCGTTGGGTTAGAAACTGGCTGGATAGCTGGGCCCAAAGAGTTGTGGTGAATGGAGTCAAATCCAGTTGGAGGCCAGTCACTAGTGGCGTTCCCCAGGGCTTGGTGCTGGGGTCAGTCCTCTTTAATATTTAATCAATAATGCCATTGATGAGGGCATTGAGTGCACCCTCAGTAAATTTGCAGATGACACCAAGCTATGCGCATGTGTCGATCTGCTCGAGGGTAGGAAAGCTCTGCAGGAGGATCTGTATAGGCTGCACCGATGGGCTGAGGTCAACTGCATGAAGTTTAACAAGGCCAAGTGCCGGGTCCTGCACCTGGGGCGCAATAACCCCAAGCAGAGCTACAGGCTGGGAGATGAGTGGTTGGAGAGCTGCCAGGCAGAGAAGGACCTGGGAGTGATGGTGGACAGTCGGCTGAATATGAGCCAGCAGTGTGCTCAGGTGGCCAAGAAGGCCAACGGCATCCTGGCTTGTATCAGAAGCAGTGTGACCAGCAGGGCTAGGGAGGTGATCGTCCCCCTGTACTCGGCTCTGGTGAGGCCGCACCTCGAGTACTGTGTTCAGTTTTGGGTCCCTCGCTACAAGAAGGACATCGAGGTGCTTGAGCGGGTCCAGAGAAGGGCGACGAAGCTGGTGAGGGGCCTGGAGAACAAGTCCTACGAGGAGCGGCTGAGGGAGCTGGGCTTGTTCAGCCTGGAGAAGAGGAGGCTCAGGGGCGACCTTATCGCTCTCTACAGATACCTTAAAGGAGGCTGTAGCGAGGTGGGGGTTGGCCTGTTCTCCCACGTGCCTGGTGACGGGACGAGGGGGAATGGGCTTAAGTTGCACCAGGGGAGTTTTAGGTTAGATGTTAGGAAGAACTTCTTTACCGAAAGGGTTGTTAGACACTGGAACGGGCTGCCCAGGGAGGTGGTGGAGTCACCATCCCTGGAAGTCTTTAAAAGACGTTTAGATGTAGAGCTTAGGGATATGGTTTAGTGGGGACTGCTGGTGTTAGGTCAGAGGTTGGACTCATTGATCTTGAGGTCTCTTCCAACCTAGAAATTCTGTGATTCTGTGAATTGCAAATTGCATCTATTACCTCTATTCTACAGGCTGATGGTTCACTTTTGCTTCACTGTCACTCATTATGCTGCTTACTTGTTTTATTGTTTTCCTCTTGCCTTTTGATGCCCCAATCAAAGCTTGCTTATATGCACTAGCTGCAGCCAACAAACTGTGAAATTTGGATCCCAAAACAGGGACCTGTCGTTGATTCTGTATGTGTAAATCTCTATAGGTATCACTACCTCATTTTTTTTTTTTGCCCCCCTCACCTTCTTTTAATTGTTAAAATTCTTACATGCTTCATTTTAAGGCATTTTGAGGACATTTATGTGAATGTATCTATAAAGTCACTTTTTGTTTAACCTTAGCTAAACATCATACTTTCTAAAGAAGCAACCCCAGGTTGCTTTAACTAAACTGTGTTCTTGCTGCAGTTTTTACAAAGATAGAATTGCTGACGTTTTCTGTTAAATTTTTAGCTCCTGAGATTATTGAAATGGTAAGGACCTTTACAACAAATGAAGAAATGATTGTGGAATGGATAACCTCTGAACCAGAAGTAACTGAATATGTCGTTGAGTGGTATGAGGAGCTGGAGACAGATCCTTTCAGTAGATCATGGCAGTATATATCAAATTCTACAAAGTGGAAAGCTAACAAAAGTATGTTCATTTACAAGTTATGATTGTAACAACATACAGATACATAGGCATTTATGTATATTTATTTATAAGTAGACCAGAAAGAACAAAGGGAGATGAGCTTGCAAGCAACTGTTTTAAAAATAACATTTGCATTATTGTTCTGCTTTAAGTCAAATAGATCACTTTCATACCTGATTTAACATATGTGCTTAAAGGAACAAAGGGAACAAGATACCTAACGTTAACAGGAATTGAGCATCTGCATTCATATCACCCACATCTGAAAGTCTCCCCCTTTATCCTGATCTGGAACATCATACTGTAAATTGTATCACATTATACACAAAATGTAATATTATTGAGATTTGAAAGATTGTATAAAATTTAATATTAAAGGTTTTGAACTCATGCAGCTTTCCTCAGACCATTAAAAAAATAACAACCTTATTTCATGCTTTATTGAAATTCCACCAGTAATTTAATAGCATTTTTAACTCTCAGATTTTCACAAAACATGCAAGATGGTGTTTGTTTCCATATTAGATTAGGATACAGGTTTCATGTTTAAGCAATTTGGTAGGTTGGTGGCCTAGCATGAAATTTGCAGTGTCTATTCTAACAGAAAAATCTAGATCCATAAAACTGAATTCAAGGGAGAAGATTGTGTCTTCACATGTTTTAGAGAACAAGAAAACTACAAGAGAATTTCATAGAGAATTATTCATTAAAATAAGCAAATGGAGTGACTGATCAACTTGGCATGTTATATATAATCATACAATCTTTCCTGTCCCTGGAGATGTTCAAGGTCAGGTTGGATGGGGCTTTGAGCAACCTGATCTAGTGGGAGATGTCGCTGCCTGTGGTGGAGGGGGGTTGGAACAGAGTGATCTTTAAGGTCCCCTCCAACCCAATCCATTCTATGATTCTATGATACATAATCAAATTTGTGTTAGGACCTAAAGCATTCCTCAGAGGTTTCAGTGGCCTTATAATGCACTGCTAAATAGGTGAGGAGCTGCTCACCATTTTCTAGTAGGAGCTGACTTTTTTTTTTTTTTTTAATTGATAAACTCTGAATAGTAATGATCTGGCTGTGTATGTAGTTTCCATGAAAAATCAGTGTGCAGAGTACCTGTTATAAGTACAAAGGCAAAACTGTAAGCCGTATTATATCTATATGTTTTATGCGGAGAACTGTGAAAGTACTCTTTCATTTTTTTTTCAGAAATCTTTAAACCATTTGTATGCTATAACATGTCAGTGTATCCTCTTTATGGCAATAAAGTAGCAGCTCCATATTCCATACAAACTTATGTTCAAGAAAAAGGTACGTATTTCATGATGTTGTGAAAGGTATGCTGTAGTCTGTCTGTTAGGTTGTATTTTCTTTGATAAATTAGGTACTGGCATTATTGAAGGACAGAAGCAGATGCTGAGGAAGGTTCAGGTACAGCTCTGCTTGAACGTCATCCATTGGTTGCAATGCTTATGTACGGTATACAACACACTTGGAAAGAGTATAGCTAAAAAGATTTTATTTTATTTTATTTTATTTTATTTTATTTTATTTTATTTTATTTTATTTTATTTTATTTTATTTTATTTTATTTTATTTTATTTTATTTTATTTTATTTTATTTTATTTTTAACTGGCATCTCTTAAATGCTGCAGCTGCATTTAGATATATAAGTACACTTGATTTTAATGATGCACTTGACTGAGCTAGTTGTGCTCCTAATAAAAGAGAGATTCTACTCACAGAATAAAATTAATAGTTTGAAAAGCTTGCTTTTTGTCCCATTGTATAATATTAGAGAATATGTGCTGTCCTGGATATAAAAAATGGTAAGGACCCATGAAGTTTATGGTTGAACAGAAACTGTAAATGAAATAGCATTTCAGAGGCAGGGAGGGAATATTTCTTTGTAGAAGTTTAATGTGAATGCAGTGATTTGTACAGGCAGCTGCAAGAATCTAATTTACTGACAATTTTAAGATTTTAGGTGAAAATTTTAATGTCTGTGCCTTTAGATCTGTGTAAATGTGCACACACATTTCACAGTATATTATTGTTAGTTACTTGAAGAGGTAACAGACTGTTGTTTGATAGAGTAATACTAGCACAACTTGGTTTTGAATGCTTTCCTGGTCATAGTGAGCTGTAACAGTATTAAAAGTTGACAGAGAATGGGAAAGAGGATAAAAGTTTGGGTCTATGTCAGAGCACTAACAAGACATTTACTTGTACATTTGCTTTCTTAATGTTCCTGGTATGTGTGAGGTAACATATGGATAATGCTGTGACATGTAGACAGTTTTTCTAATTTATGATGCTTCTGTGCAGAGCCATCAGAAGGTCCTGTGGCTGATACAGATGTTCTAGGCAAAAATGAAGTTGTAATAAAATGGGAGGAGATTTCAAAAGATAAAAGAAATGGCTTTATCACTAACTATACAATATTTTATAAACCTGAAGGTGGAAAAGAGTTGAGTAAGTATACATTAAACATCAAAGATTACAACAGGGCTATGACAATCTGCTGTCTGATTATAATAATTATTTTTTAGCTATTAGCATACTTTGTTATTATGTATTTATACTTTACAGTTTATACTTTGTTATTATGTATTTGTTACATAAATATGTCTGAAAATACTGGTACTAAAATGTGGCTTACATAAAGGACTGATAGTTTTAGCTGAGATGTTGGAGAATTCTAGTGAACAGTCCTTGCTTTAATATTGCATGTTTATTCTTGCTTGGTTTCTTTATCTGTTTTGAATTTATTTTGTACAGCACAGCTTTCTGTTAGTGAATCTTAATAGTGAATCCCTTCTGCATCTTTGATGGGATCCAGATCTGCCGAATCTTCAATTGTTAAACTTAGTGTGTGACAGCATTTCCATTCCTCTTCTTTTTCCTCGACTTGGATGGCAGCTCATATATGAGAGACTTTTTACAACCTGTTCTCCATAATGTTAAAAAATAAAATAAAGTTTATGCCAAATTAGAAAGTATTATTTGCCAGATATTTGTAGTTTTTCACTTTTACATAAGTATTAGTCTCTTTCCTTCTTCAGATCTCTCTGTCAAGACACACATTTGGAGCCAGTTGAAAAAAATTGTAGTAGAGACAGAGGAATTAATCTGCGGTTAGAATAAATTGGCGAAGCATAGATTCTGTGCCAATTCAGGAATTTGAAGCACTTGAGGGTTCAGTAAGTTTATAAGTTCCATGTTTGTCCTTGGAAGGATGCCTTTCCCAAGTCCTGAACTTCTAGAACAGTATGGTAGAAATTTACTGGTAGAATTATTTTCACAGTGGATTCAAAATAAAAACAAAGTAGCAAACAATAGCCAAGAAGCAAAAACAATCTGCCAGGAAATAATTTCTATGGACATAGTTTTTTAGATTAATTTCTTCAGATGAGCTTAATGTTTTGTGTTTGATATTGCTTTCCAGCTCTGTAGGCTGGTAGCACACCTTTTTAATAATCGCCTATATCAAAAATAGCATCCATGCAAAGTGTGAATAACCAGTATAATCCTATCTATTCAGAACATCTAGCATGAATCTCAGCAGAATCTTTTGTGAGACGTGTTTCAGTGATCTAAATTTCTTCTTCCTGAATAGTTTATCAAGAGTACTGTTGGATCATTCAATGCCTTATAAGTTGTTCTTTTTCCTTCTTTGTTTTAGACATCACTGTTAGCAGAAACCTAACATCTTTCTTTAAACAATCTCAAATTTACAAATCTTGACATGTCTTCAGTTGCTTCTGGATAACCAGTTCAGAGCCAGGGCAAGAATATTTTTGGTAATTTGTAAGTTAGAAAGATGAAGCTATGACAATTTGTGTCAGATTTAGTCTTCTACGTATAATTTTCCTTACCGTGTTAGTTCCTGAATGTGTTAATGCTGAACGTTTTGTGCAGGGTCATCCTTAAGACATGCAGCCTCAAACAAAAAATCAAAATTTGTAAAGCATTGCAAAGCTTCTCACGTGAAACACTGTGCCCATTTTAGGACATCGGATTAGTTTCTTAAGGAAAATATTACTAAATAGCAACTCACGGGAGTTAGTCTTAAAAGGCAAAACCCAACTGTATTGTCGTTTTTTGAGGCTTCCTTGATATCACATCTTTTTGTCACATCTAAGAGAGAACTTTGAGTTTGCGCAAAGGTGATTTCATTGATGGCCTTTAAACTCCAGAACTGTACTTTTCAAACCTTGATTTAAGAGAAACTTTGCTCAATCAGGGTATGTTGCAGTGTATCTATTTCCTGAGCATTTCTTGGCTGAGCTAAATGGTGATGTATTAGCTTTGATCTCATTTATCAGAAAATGCTTTAATTTCATAATACACAAACATGTTCTTAATTCTGTTGGCAGACGTAAAATATTACGATATACATGTATGTCCTGCTTAGAAAAAGTTAAAGTAAAACATATCATACCAATTCCAGGAATGGACAGGGTATTAGAAACATTGAGTTCTATTCAGAAAAGCGTTTGGAAACTGGAAAAATTGTGTTGTTTTTGGCTAACTTCCTCTAATTTTATTGGAGTGATACTGCAGTGCTGGTAGGCTGCATCCTTTTGGATGATCAATGAACTAAAAATATAGTTAAATTTTATGAGCTGCAGAAACACAAATTTCACCAACTGTTTTCAATTTTTTTTTGAGTTTAGGTTCCACAGGTTGTAGAAATAAATTTCAGAAGCCACTGGTGTTGTTTTTGTGTGTGTGTGTGTTTTTTTTTTTTTCCTTGTGATAAAATACTTTAAAATGTTTTAAATTTAGCAAATAATTCATGTGATTATTTTTAAAAGTAACTACATAGCGGTTTGTTTTTTTTGCTCCAAACAGTTAAGTAACATCAACAAGCATTGTTTGATAACAAGCATTCTACCACAGTGACTGATAGGGTCACTTTGTCAAGTTGTTCAGTCATCTTTAAAAACACTCTGTGTAACATCTTTGTAAAAGATGATAAATAAGTGTACAGTTCTGATATAACACTATCTTATTTTTTTTTAAAATCTTTTCCTAAAAAAGATGAAACGGTGAACTCTGATGTTCTGCACCACAGACTGAAGTCCTTACAGGCTAATACACAATATACTGTCTATATCATGGCAAGCAATAGAGCTGGTGGAACCAGTGGAGAGCAAAAAACCTTCAAGACTTTGAAATTCAGTAAGTAATATTCCAGATTTGTTACTGTTATTTTGAAAAGGAGTTTTGAAGTAAGAAATACAAGAATACAAGATTTCTTTGTTTAGGCATCTGTAAGAGTTATTTTTATCTATTTATTCTTTTTAATGGGTGTTAAAGACAAGGAAGATTCACCAACACTTGCTGAATTTAACTCAATCTCATTGAACATCTTTACAGACTAAAACCTCAGGATAATAAATCAAAATGCCAATTCTTTTTGCTGTCAGTAAAACCATGGAATATTGTGGATCTTTGGGGGATCATCGTATTCTTTGTGTGCCATCAGTTATGGGATAGAGCGCCTTACTGTTTTTCAAAAAGCAGATGTTTTTGAGTTACTAGAGTTAGTCCATTGAGCCAGATTTTTAATGGGGAGATTGGTGTGACGATTGTGTGCTGGTACTTCAGACACTTCCTCTTTCCTGCTTCTGAAAGAATGTTTTCCATATTTATTAATATTTACAGTGTTGGCTGAACTGATATATGTAAAAGTACAGGAGCTAAACAGGTCCTTGAACAGGTCATGAGACATGAAGCTAATTCTTTTTTTTTTTTCCCAGCCTGTAAATTCATCTTTTAGTTTGCCATTCAGATGCAATATAGGTTAGGCTGTGCTGAGTTTTGGTCTCTATTGCTATCAGGACCTATGTTGGGAGGTACTTGGAAGCAAGGTTGGCAATCGGAACAGTCTGTTTCAGTCATGAGAGTTAACTGTATTTTATTTATATTTAAAGCCTACCTCTGGCATTAAATTTAAAATCTATTTTGTACTAACAGGTAGAAGTGGCACTGTACAGCAGTTTTAGGTGACTCTAAAACAACAACTGCCCAGAGAGGTATTAGACTTTGATATTCAAAGATTGTTTTGGTACTAACACGGACACTAGACAACCTGATTCTAATTTCTAAGTTGGATATGGTGAATTGCATATGTCCCCTCCCATCTGATTCATTGTGTCATTCAATTAAATAAAGTAATTTTAAAATCTGATACATCTGTTCCTGAGATATTTTGAGAAGTTCCAGCATAGGCCGCTTTTCTGGCTTAGTAACTATGACTTGTTAGATGCAAAATACTCATCTTTTGACACTTTGTACGAGTATGGCAGTATTCCGAGTAACTTTAACTAGTTTTGGCAAAACTTTTAAAATTGTGCTAATTAGGTGGCTGATGTTGAAAATCAGCTGTCTTAATGGAATACATAAAGAAATTATAAACATCTGTTTTTTTTTTTTTTTCCTCTAAAGATAAAGAAGACATTATTTTCATTGCTATACCCGTTGGATTAAGCATGTTCTTTCTATTAGGCCTTTGGATAACATGCATTTTGAAAAAACACATGTGAGTACATATTTCATCTTCTGAAACTGAATTTAGTCTTTAAGTGTAAAAAGCCCATTTTTAAATTTATTTTCTAAATGCTTCTGGGCTGGGTTTCAAACCAATGTCAAATTAGAAAATAGAGCTAATGGAGTAACAACTAAAAAAAACTAAATATCTTGTAATTGTAGTTAATGTGCTATAGTCCAAAAATAAATATTATTTTTAGAAAGTGCAGTAGATGGGGAAAATAAAGGAGAAATCAATTTACTTATTATCTGTATCAGTTTGTGGCAGATGTTACATGCTAGTTGCAATTCTGTGGTCAATCAGGTGAGGGGAGTGCAGTTTAAGTCAGATACTGAAATAATAATGCCAAATGAAGCTGACAGAAATCTTCCTATACTTTCTTAATATATCTGCAAGTACACCACTAGAGCACGTTTCATGTAACCTGTATTGCTTAGTTACACTAAGATTTACTTTCATTACTTCGTGACTGTAAAGGAGTTATTAAGAAACTAAAAATTTCATCATGTGAAGCATTTGGATGGTTGATCCATGAGTTTGCATCCATTATCTGTGTATGAAATGTAATGCTTTCATCTACTGTCACAGATGTCCCCTGCCAGATTTTAAATTGCTTTCTTGGAGCGTGGGGACACTGCAAGATCCCAAAGATAGCTGTGATGATTTGTTAAGGTTAAAAATATGCTTTTATGTAGCATGAAGAATGACTGGGTTGTTGGGCTGAAGCTGAATCATAAGCTTAATAATCTTAAATATTTGGGGAGGTTCTTAGCTATGAAAACTGGTAAGTTGGTATGTAAGTATAGTTGATGTGATGTGTCATTTCCAACAGTTTTACGTCTTCATCTGTATTGTATATTCTGATTTTTCATAAAAGTAGGAAATGATGCTTTGATCCTGGAGAATACTTTGAGATGTACTTTAGTGTTAATATTCTTGTGTGGATTGAACTGCAATGTAAAAAGTCAAACTATGACCAGGTTTTCATTCGCTTATTAAACGTAATATGAACAAATGATTCATTTTGTTTCCTGTTTACTACTCCATCAGAGTAGTAAAAAGTGAAGCTACAGCTTCATCTATTGTGTTTTATCTGCTGATGAAATAAGAACTAAGTGTAAATTTAGTGTGGTGTAATGTTAGGGACATTTTCACTAGAACAAAGGTAGTTTTTCACTGAGGAGCTGCCAGAAACATGATCACAGCAGCTTTTACACACAGCCTTTTTCTGGCATACTATTACTTAAACTACTACATGTTCAGAAAGTTGACTATGCATTAACAATTCTTCTGCAATTTCTCTGTAGAACGAGATTTTTACTTGACATCTTTTCTAATAAAAATTGATGTGAGGGAAAATGATTTTAATGAAAAGTACTGTGTTAGTGTAAGAAAAATTTCCTTTGTGAAAGTTTGGTATTTTGACCTCTTTGATTTTTATTCCTTTAGCTTTTAATAATCTATTTTTCATCAGTTGACTAAACATTATTTCTCAATATTAGGTTTAAAAAGGTTTGCTGGCCTGATATACCTAACCCTGCAGAGAGCG
Organism: Anas acuta; assembly: GCF_963932015.1. Classification (NCBI taxonomy): domain Eukaryota; kingdom Metazoa; phylum Chordata; class Aves; order Anseriformes; family Anatidae; genus Anas; species Anas acuta. Next base: position 14,145,550 of record NC_089017.1, read on the forward strand.
TTGCTGTGGAATGGCCTCTTGATGCATCCATGGTAATAGCTGACATTTTATTTATTAAAGAAGGGATCAAAGGGGCGGAAGACAACTCCTTCTCTAACATTAATTTTATGACTAACTGAAAGAAAAAGAGTATTTGATTTCATTCTTTTAAGTATTATAAAATGCTTTTAGTTGTATTTCAAACAAGTAGAAGGATGCATCTTTATAAAGTATAGTAATTTAATTCTTACTTACATGATAACAGGAAATAATGTTTCGGAATTATGAAGTTATTGGTGTACATGGCTCATTAAATACAGCCAATTTTTCACAGGTTATTGAGTCTATTGACTCAAATCACCACATCTGGATATTTCCTCCCTTCTCCACAAAAAAAAGTCTAGTACAACAAATAATCAGATTTGGTAATCCTGAGGTATACGGTTGTACTAACTTTTACATGTTTTTAATTTATTGATATTTATGCTTATTGAAGTTCTCATGAGTATTTGAATGGAGTTGATCAGGGCTCTGTAACAAGCATAATCTGTGGAGAATGGGATTTAAAATTTTGTCTGTAAAAGGGTTATTTAGAGTGGAAAAAATGGAAATAGTTCAGGTTCCATGATATGAAAGTGTTTAACAAATGGATAGAATAACAATGTAATTTTTAATACTCATTTAAATATAACTGCATCACAGCTGAAATGCACACTCTTTATTAATATACTTTTAATTTTAAAAGTTAAACAGATCAAGTGGAAATATTTTATATATTAAAAGATCTTCTGATACATTATCTGTCTTTATGTAACTTTCAAATTCATCTCTTTGCACTGACAGAATAATTCGTTTTTGAAGGGAGTGACATATGAGGATAAAACCTTAGGCCTGGAGGACTTAAATGTTTTGGAAGATTGCTTTCCTGAAGAAGATCATGAAGGATTATTGCTAATGAACTGTGAAAACCATGTTTCTGAGTGTACTGATACTAATGCAACAGCCGTACAAAATATCTCCGAACACAAAATAACTCTGTTAAATGGAGAAAAAAAGATACATTATAATGAAGAACATGAAGTTGCTAAATGCCTTTCACCATCTATGCCTTATGTAATTACCGGTGAAGATTTCAGAAGTCAAATGCATTCAGCTTTGATACCAGCCAAGAAAATCCAACCCATAGAAATGCTGGAAGACGATTTACGTGAAACCCAACAGATTTCAGATAAAAAGGAAGAAAGTGATAACGAAGAAGTTTTAAAGCTGGAAGATTTCAGTGAAAAAACATTGTTCAACCCATACCTTAGAAATTCTGTTAAAACAAGGGAATTTCTGATTTCTGAGAACTTGCCAGAACATAGTAAGAATGAACCCAAGAAGCAGCCAACTGTTTTACCTGCTTTTCAACAAAATGCTGTAGGACAATCCTATGTAACACTGGACATGGTTGGTCTGGCCACAGCTCATTAGGAAGAGAAAACTTCCCGTGTACAGGCCCATCTTGGCAGTGCTGCTTTTACATATTCATATGTGCTAACCTGGACGATCATGGTTACTTTGGATGAAATTATCCCATTTCTTTGAACAGCTGTGAAGTTATCAGTGCACTGTGTTTATACCTGCTGAGGTTTTAGTGTTGTGGTGTTTTTTTATTTTTATTTTTTAACCATGTAGATGTGTCAGTAGTGAGGCGTAGGAGGTAAGGTAACTTCTGTTCTTAGTTCTTGATTTTGATTTCCACTGTGACAACATCCAGCAGTGCAAATTGCTCACTGATTTCCCCCCAGGCAACCAGTTGCAATGACTGAGCACTGTTAGGGCAATGTGCACAAACTTGAGGGGAGCCAGTATTTGCCAAATACTTCCTTAAGTTACATGAAGTAGAACCGCTTTACTATTTTTATCCTCCCCCCACCTTGTTTTTTATCTGGTTTTATGTGTAGCATTCCTCCTGTTCTGCAAGTAGTTGGCAGACTTCAGTAATCATCCTTCTGCATCCTGAACACTGAATCAGCAGTTTGGCTCATAGTTTCCATGTCTTTAATGAGGGGATATGTTGTGTATATGCTATTGATTTATCAGCATTTTGGGAAATACAGGGTTATGTTGGCTTGCTGCCTTCCCTTTCTCTTGTTTTTAATCACACTCCATATTTTGTGCTACCTCTGTTTCCTGCTTATTCACCACTTTTTTATTTTATTTTTATTTTTATTTTTATTTTTATTTTTATTTTTATTTTTATTTTTATTTTTTTTATTTTTATTTTTTACTGTTTACTGCAAGATATCTTCTAATCTTCTTGTTACTATGCCCTTAATTTCTCCTGTTTTAAAACTGTTTTCCTCAGCTGGAGTTTCAGAATTTCAATCTGGAAAAGAAAGCTAAGTATTGCATCTTCTGTTAGAATAAGCACTGAATTTATATCTAGGAAAGTGTTTTTCTTAGAGGTAGTGGAAAAAAACACCAAATCTACCAGATAAACATAAATATCCTCTGATAACTGATTAAGTATTAGAGATTTCTACAAGCAGACTGTAACTTCTGTCTTTTGTTTTATGATTCTGAGAGGTCAAAACCACTTACAGTTTTGATTGTATATAGGCAGCAAAAGTATTAGGCAGGAAACTCCAAGTTATTTGTTTTCAGTAGGAAAGAGACTATCGCTGTAAAATTCTTACTAAAATATTTTATTATATTATAGGTAAAAAAGAAAAGATGGAGTCAACTCTAAATAAAGTGTTTAAAAGGTGTTTGGTGTGACGTTTGTGGCAAATGTGGTCACTCAAAGACTTTAAACGATTTTGGAAGTATTTAAAGGCTTGACATTATCACTCTTGTGCATAACTATGGACTTCTTCAGGGGAGAAAAAGAACAGGAGTAGTGGGGATGGAAAAAGGAGACAAAGAAGAGTAGGCATAGAAAGCCTCCCCTGTGTAGGAAGAGGAGTGGGAGGCTTATGCCCTGCAAATTGTTAGTAGGTGTATCTTCTTTACTTACTGGATTTTTAGCTAAATTCTGTGTTTTGTTAGTAGAGTTACTACTATTTACCTCCACAGTGTTTAAAATTCTCTGAACAGAAATCCCACAAACTTACATAGATTAGCCTAATGGACAAAATTAGCACATTCCATAACCATATGGAATATAGAATCCATATTTCTGTGTTCCTCATGTCCTTTAAAATCCCCTAAATAGGGAAAAAAAAAAAAAAAAGTGCACTGGTAATTAATGCAGGGGAAAGAAGGAGTCTTCCTCCAGTTAGCACTCGTGTTTGGTGCCTGCTCCTCCACAGGTGATGTGATTGCTGCTGAACAGCTGCTGTAGGCATTGAGCTAGTGGTCTGTCCCAGATAATGCTGTTAAGATTGTGTTTGTCTTACCACTATGTGTATTTAATTACAAATAACATACTATCTTTTACTATTCCTGAAAAATGAATTTATTATGAATAGATTTCTCTTTTTGAGATAGCTGATAACCTCTTAAGGTAGATGTTTCAACTTGTGTTCACAAGTGAGGACACAAGTGTGTTCACAAGTTGTTCAGAAGCATTTCATTGCTAGTCCAAGTTTGGTATCTCCTGCAGCAGAGGTAAATGCTTACATGCGAGAGAGCCCTAATAAGAGCACAGTGTATGTGAGGGGCTCACAGCTGCTTTTCCTGGCTCAGCAAATGAGTTCATCTCACCCTTGCACAGTCATTTCAACAATTTCCTGCTTTCTTTCTTTTCTTCATTTATTGCACAGGTCTGCCATTAGACTCCATGCTTGTATGTAGCTTTAAGATTTAACACTGTAAGATGCACTCCAGTTATAATCCACCCTGCTGATGTTAGTTACTCCTCAGGGCAGACAGGACTTGAGAATTTAATGCCATTTGAAATTTGATCCTGTTACAGGCTTCTTACAGGGCACAGCTTACCTTAAATTACTTGCGTGGACATTTTAATTCCTCCCCCCCTTTTTATCTCCCATTTGAGTTTCAGACCAAGAAGATACATAAAAGAGATACTGCTTTATATACCTGTCTTTACCGTATAGGCTTGTATAAAAAAAAAACAAAACAAAAAAAAACAGAAAAAGAAAAAATTTATTATCAGAACAACAAAATCTAATCTAAATCTCCTCTCTTTCAATTTAAAGCCCCCACTGCATTCAATTTAAAGCCATTCCCCATTCCCCTATCACTCCACTCCCTGACAGAGACCCTCCCCAGCTTTCCTGTAGCCGCCTTTAGGCACTGGAAGTTGCTCTAAGGTCTCCCCAGAGCCTTCTCTTCTCCAGGCTGAGCAGCCCCAGCTCCCTCAGCCTGTTGTCACAAGAGAGGTGCTCCAGCCCCTTGATCATCCTCATGGCCCTCCTCTGGAGTTGCTCTAGTGGATCTATGTCCATCTGGTGTCTGTGTGTTTACGGTACCTGCTGCTCTGCTGTTAGATTGACACTGGTATGTGCCTTGGCTTGAGCCCCCGATGCTGGAGGGAGGAGGAGGAAGACTCTGCCTAGTTCAAGGCTGTCTCCCCTTTCTCTGTCAGCACATCTGCATTTCCCATACAGGAAGGTGGCTGGCTCCTGACCTTCTCATCTGAGTGCACACCAACACTTCAGCAGCACAGATGATCAAGAAGCTTGAGGCACAGGCAGGCTCCAGTCCCGAGCTACAGTGATAATGTAGACGTTATCTTCCAGTGCCTCCATCGCGCAGATTATTACTGTGGGTGGTAACAAGATAATGACTTTAAATGCTCGGCGACTGCAGCTGTGATAGGCAACTGGCATGGTTCAGCTGAGCAGATCTTTGCAAACAAAGATCCCAGGGCCGCAGTGTTTAGCTGTATTTCGTACGTATCAAAATGACCGGGAGGAGCAGGGGTGAGAGGTCCTGCTGTCTGCAGCCTCATGCACAAACCATGGTGCATGCAATGTGCTGTGCTCATGAGAGCGAGGTTTCAGCTGGTAGTTTCTGCAGTTACCAAATGTGGTCAGAAATTGCCAGTATCAACAAGAAAAGATAATGAGCCAACTCTGATGCTCTATTTCAGAGAAAGCTCAGATTTTCATTTTGAAATCTCCCTCAATGGATTTGTGTAAGAGGGCTTTGTTTTGACAGCCATGTGGTTTCAGGTATTAGAGGTAGCATTTTAACTTTGCCAGCCAAGATGTCAAAACACAAAACAGCGAAGATTCAACAGCTCAATGTGTGGGAGGTTGTTTATGTATCAAGCAATGCAATTCTGAATCTCAGTGATCACACACACGATGCAGTGTTTTAGAAACAAATGCCACGCTCCTTATTACAAGACATAAGCTAAGAATTTGTATTCAATGGCTCTATGCTTTGGTAGGACCTATTCTGAAATATGCAGGTAAGATACTCTGCCAAATGTTACTTGGAAATAACACACAGAGTTTATATAACATGTACATGATTTGCGTCTGTGTAAAATTGATCTTTAACATGCTGAATCCACTGCAAAGAGAGTCGAAGTCTCATTTTGCTTCTCTGTGTCAATGTTTGTGATGTTCATAGCAGGAGGCAGGGCACATCCTCAGTGCAGGCAAGCCTTGAGCCCACAGGTATATGGACTTAGTCTAAATTCAGGTAGTTGCTAATAGCAATGCCTTTTGCCTCCTGGCAAGGGAGAAGTAAAGAAGTAAAGAAAGAAATAAGTTCTTGTGTTGTGTTTGTCTTACGGCAATTCATCATTTATCAGAAAATGTGCTACCCTCATATAAATAGAGCATGTCTAAAGCAATTGTTTGTCTAAAATATTGTCCTGTATACAGAGGATGACATTTGTAAATGGCGCAAACACTAAGCATACTTTTTGTAATACTAGCTGTTCTTAATCATAATGTTTACTGAGTGTATTTATTATAAAATGCAAACTCTACCCTTTCTGAGTATGTGTTGTGCATCCCAGTTGGATAATTTAGGAATGAGGCTCTGAACAAAATCTTTGTAATCTTTTTTGTCTTTGTAATCCTTTCTGTCTTTGTAATCCTTTCATTCACATTTCTTCACAGTTTTGCTACTTAAGAGAATTTTTTTTAGTGTTTGACAAAATACTAAATTATTCTAGTGAACTTTTGTCCGTTGGATTACTTTGTCTGGTCTTTTCATGGGCTTTCTTATGATTATTTAGCTTGCTGTCCTTCCCAAGATAAAATAATCATTCCTACTACCACCTCACTATTTAATTCAAATTATACTTTTGTCTAGTTCTTTTAGAAATCAGAACAGGAAAATGAAGAATCACAATCCAGAAGTTGTCACAAATGTGTGACCAAATGTTCTTCCATGGAATTACTATATATTTTTTTTTAGTGGAGTATCAGAAGATGAACTGAAACAGATGTGTACAGCATGATTTGTTCTCTAAATTTATTTAAAGGAGGACTCACTTGAAAACAGACGGATTATTTCATGCTGCCCATCCCTTTTCTAGTGCTGTTCACTTTCTTCAGCTCTTAAAAAGACAGCACATTTCTAGAAAAGGAGAAGGGGAACCCAGCTTCTAAAGTAGTTTTTGTAAGCTTGCCTGACACACTTGCACTCCAAGGCCCAGGCTGTGCAGAGCCCAGCAGCAGCAGATGATGATGGTGGTGGTGGTGATGATGATGATGATGATGATTCCCCCTGGGTGGGCAGTGGGGTGGGCATTGGGTTCCACACCCCTCACCTGCTGTGGCACAGGACAGGGTGTGTAGGGTGACGCACAGGGACCGAGCTTCCTGTAACCCCCCTGAGCTTGTGGCGAGCTCGTGTGTCCCACTCCAAGCAGGCAAAGGACCTGCTGTGATCCAGTGTTTTGTGCTTCCAAAGAGCCCTTTCAACGCTGGTGAGTCACAGAGCCATGGGGACAATGCTTCCATGTCTGAACTTATGCCACCAGTGTTTTATGTACAATTTTGTTTCTCGTGCATTGCTTAGCCACAAGCTGATGAACTTCAAATACTTTATCACTGCTTTTATATAAAAGCCAGCTTTTTTATGTATCTAGATTGCAGTGTCTGACTCAACAGAGCTGCAGTTTTGAAGTGAGCATGCATTTCTCAGAAAAGCAGCCTTATTTAGATTTCTTGGGTCTGTCACTGCTGTCCTCAGATTGCCATGCTCCCCTAGCCAAGGATAAGAGCTGCACGATTTTCTCCATTATGTTAGGAATGGTCCAGTGGAGTTTGATGAAGAAATATGACATACAGAATCACAGAATACCCTGAGCTGGAAGGGACCCAGAAAAATCAAAAATTCCAGATCATGACTCCACACACGATTACCTAAAAAATAAACCATATTTCTGAGAGCGTTTTACAAACACTTTTTGATATCCCTGTCTCTGGGGACACTAAGTGCCTGTGGGACATGGGGACCCCTGGTGTCCCTCATGCCTCTGTCCCTGGGGACACTGGGATCCGACAGCCTCAAGACCTCAACCCCTGGGAAATGTGGGACCTCCACCTTCCCACCCTCTCATTTTTGGGCAGATATATTGTCTCCTGTATGGGGATCCATATTGTCCCCATCCCTGGGGGCCCCAGGGCCCCCAATGTCCCTGTCCCCAGATCCCTGCAGGATGGGGGACCCTGCTCACCCTGTTCCCTGGAGAACCAGGGACCCCGATTGCTCTGAGCCTTCCCCATCCCCAGTGTCCCCCCACAGTGCTGTTCTTTTCATAACCATGGTCAGATTATGCAGAAGCATTCAGGGACGTCAGAAACGATGAGCATATGATTAAAATCAGGGTAAGTACCCACTTAGGACACAACTGAACCAAACCCACCACTTCAGCCTGAAGAAAGCTTGAAAGGCTTCCCAAAATGATGCTGTAGTATAGATTCCATCATAATGCAACAAAAACCAAGATGTTTCTTTTTGCCCTTATTTCTACCAAGTGAGCCCAGCACAGCTCTGGAACAAATCCTTTCATTGGTATCTGCTAACTCTGGACATGGTCTCCAGGTTGTATTTCTGTTGATCCTTTTACCTCAAGCAGCTGATGTATGGGTGGGGGGGAAGTGGGAGAGGAGAGGATTTAGTTTTGCTTTCCTTTCAGATTTTATTTTTTTTCTTACCCTTTAGGAGCAGGAATTTATCCTAGAGGCAATACTTTTGTTGTTGCAACCTTTTTTCTATTTAAAAAGTATGTTTAAAAAAATTCTTTGGACACGGGAAGAATTAAACAGCAGGGGACAGTGTCTTTGTTTTTAATGTAAAGCTAATTATGTGCCTGGCATGTTCCCCAGAAACTTGTCCATCCAGCTGCTTTTGTGGCTTGCTGCCTTTGCTGGCTGCGGCGTTCTCCCATGAGTTTACAGTTCCTCCAAACACAGCCCCTGCTTTTGCTTTGATCTCCAGTGAATTCTTTGCAGCTACATAACTTGGTTCATGAATAAGCCCTGAATTTTGTTCGTCCTTTGGGAGTACATCCCTTCTCTGCTTTTGCTTTTCTTCTCGGAAGGGCTTAATTGCTTTTACACGTCTGACGGAGGGTGTCGGCTCTTCATGAGCCTAACGAGATTTCACACCGCCTGAGCTGTGAGAGGCAAGAAGTAGGAGTGCAGTGAATAATTTCTGGTGCAAATCGACTCATACAGGTTTAGTTTTTGCTCATTTTCACCTCCAGCACAGGCAGCTAGTTCTCGTCTGGAAGTACAGTCCTTATTAAAGGGAAGGGTGATCCTGGATATAAACTGAGTGCTGTTTGCTCTGGCCTGCTGGGGTGTGGAGGAGGGGAGATGTGTGGTCTTTAATGGAAGTGTCCCTGTCCTTTCTCCCCCAGCCATCTTCACCCTCTCCTTGTGCATTCTAATTTCTGTGCCCATGGCAGGGCCCTGTCCCCCTCGCTCCTGCATGGCCCCCTCTCCCTGCTGCTGGGGAGTGAGTGAAACCTGTGCCCTGTGTGTGCCTGCAGGTGATGTGCAACACGTTTTGTCTGGGGGGCAGCAAAGTCCAGGCGTGAATATAAAAGATAGAACCACTGAACATCCTAAGCTGGGAGAGACCCATAAGGATCACTGAGCCCAACTCCTGGCTCCACACAGGACCACCCAAAAATCAGACTATGTTTCTGAAAGCGTTGTCCAAATGTTTCTTGAACTCTGGCAGCTCGGTGCTGTGCCCACTGCCCTGGGGAGCCTGTCCCAGTGCCCGACCACCCTCTGGATGCAGAACCTTTCCCTAACCCCCAGCCTGACCCTCCCCTGTCCCAGCTCCATGCCGTCCCCTCGGGTCCTGTCGCTGTCCCCAGAGAGCAGAGCTCAGCGCCTGCCCCTCCGCTCCCCTCGTGAGGGAGCTGCAGGCCGCCATGAGGGCTCCCCTCAGAGGTGCAATGAATTACATTCTAGGGCGCTTTTCTCAAAATGACGACTGCTTTACGGTCCCAGAGAGCTATTATCTTTTTGTTAAGAAAGGGTATTTCCGTAGGTGGTGAGACTATAATTTACAGGAAAGTCAGCTTCACCTGTCTCTTGTCTCAGCTCATTTTCCCAAGAAACCTCTGCCTGCATTCCCCCATCGCACAGAAAAGCTGCCCGTCCTTCCCTGGGCCATGCACCGACCGTCACAGCTGTGTTGATCCTGGCGCCTCACGGTGCACTACCTCACCCTCCCACACTGCATCCTGCCGCTACCCTGTGCCTGCGTGGCCACAGTTTGCCCCAGAATACCATCCCCAACCAGCAAGAGCTGGAAAATGCTTCCACTGCCTCTTTTCTGTGCATAATTTAAGCCCCCCTGTGAAGGTGTGCAGGCCGTGCTGGCCCTGCAGGGACAGGAGCGTGGCATGGGATGGGAGCAGCTGTGCTTGCCGTGGGCAGCCATGTTGTGCTGCCATGGCCCCAGGTAGGCTGCGGGTTGCCTCGGCTCTCGCTTGCCGACATTTTGCCCTCACCGCCGATGTTTGCTCTTGTGGTGATGGATTTCTTTGTCAGTGGCATGGCTGAGTGCAGCTCTTTGGGCAGAGACGCTCGTGGCATGAGGTACTTCTGCCTGCTCCAGCCCTTGCGGATGGGTCTCGGTTTCCTGCCTTTAAAGGAGTTTGTGCTGTGGCAGTGTTGGTTTATTTACGGTGTTTCTATTTAAATTACTCCACGTGTTGCACATTGACAGAGTCTGATCTTTTTTCCTACAATGTCTACAGGCTAATTTTAAAGAGTGATTTTGAGTATTTTTCATGCTAATGTAATGAATCAATTTGCTTTCATATACAGACATCTACCTACTCCAGTAGCAAGGGATTATTCTGTTTTCTCAAAAGAGTAATAGCCTAATTACAAACTCGTGTTCTGAAATGACATTAATTTATATAAATGCACAGAAAGAAAAAACTCTCTGACAGACAGAAATATTGCAACCTATGAGTACTGCTGTTTATAAAAGAAGACATCCAGCAAAAAGACGAGCAGAAGATCACCTTGAATTAGGAAACCAAAAATCCATACATCAGATCTTGAAGGAGTTAGACCAGCCCTCAATAAACCTGTGCTAACATCTGGCCTATTTGCAAGTGACTTTGCACAGCTGCATTTTAGGGTTGGGACTCGCTGCAGCAGCTGGTGCTGTCTCGCAGCGTGGCACAAAACCTCCTGAATATTTTTCAGGGCAGGAAACGCCACGGGGGGACCTGTGCATCACCAAATGTGCAGGAACAGCGGCCAGAGCCAGTGTTTCCCCCTGGGCTGAGGCCAGGAGGAGGAAGAGGAAGCAGGCAGGGAGGCAGGGGTGTGGGTCTGGCACAGGGGAGGAGGCAGCGGGCTCATGGCCAGCCCTGCCCGGCACCAGGCTGGGAACACGGCCCAGGTCACGACACTTGGCCCTGCGGCTTTCGCCTGCCTGGCTTTGTGGTTCTTTTTTTTTTTTTGTCATTTTCTTGGAAGAGACCCCGCCTGAGGGAGGAGGTGGGGGACTCCCAGAGGTGACAAAGCCAGGCCAGGCGCTGCGGAGACGCCAAGGGAAAAGTGTGTCTGGCTCAGAGTGCACAATGGGATGTCCTGGGCTTTGTGGGTGAGGAGCAGGGAGAGGGACGGGGGCAGCCCCATCTCCTGAGTGGCCCCCAGAAGCTGATGGAGTTTGGGGGAGGTGGGGCAGAGCTTGGATGTCACAGGGCACCCTGTGGCTGCTTGGTCTCGCTGGAGGTCAAATCCGTCCTTCCCACTGCTGCTTCCCCATGGGGCAGCCTGGAGCCCCCCACAGGGATTTTGGGGCTCATGATCCAGGATAAACAGCAGCTGGAATACGTTTTGGAGCTTGTTACAGCACCTCCCGCCACCTCCCCAGGAAAGAAACAGCACCCTTGTCTCATCCAAAACCTGGTCCTGCGGTGGTGAAGGAGAGAAGATGCACGCACAGGGAGGGAGGTGGTCCCTGTGGCTCTGCTGTGATAAATTTCCTTAAAACGGGAAAGAGCTGCATCCGTTCAAGCAGGAAGAGTCTTGCTGCCCAAGTCTGGATCAGAACCAGTCACTGAGAGTTCTGTTTGTTCCCAAAGTGCTTGCGTGGGAATGCGTATGGGTAACAAACAGGGGTCAGCGGTAATTACGGTCCTGGATGCTGCAGTGCCGTGATTCAGGCTGGAGCAATGCATGAGAACAGCTTCCTATTAGCAACCCCTTGTGTTTGTCAGCACGCAGGGACAGGGAGGCAGGGCCTGTTGCGTGTGGACGGGCTGTGGCGTGGCCCCGGTGGAAGGGAACGAGTGCCAGAAGGCGCTGAGACACTGACCTGCCCTGCAGCACATGGGCGCCGAGCCCGCCTGTGGGTCTGGGTTTAATGTCGGGTCTGGATTTGATTTCTGCTCCGTATCGTGATGGGACTGCACGACCAGGCTCAGCTCTTCTGCTGACAGCGGGAGAGGGAGGAGAAGAGCCAAGGGGTGTTGCTAAACCCTCAGAAAAGAATTACCCAAAGCCAAACAAACAAAAAAAAAAAGAAGGCACAAGTAAGGCGAGCTGTGGGTAGGGCTGGAGCAGCCGCATGCGATGTGCTGCTGCCGCCTCCCGGCGTGGCCGAATGCTCCCGTGGGTGCTGGGGCCAGGCAGAGCTGCTTGGCCCAAGGCTGAGAGCAGGAGTGTGGCCGGCTCTGCTCTTCGCTCCCTGCCTCCCGTTGGGCTCTGCCTGCTGCCTCCTTCCCCCTCTCCCTCCCTCCACGGCCGCAGCAGGGTGGATTTGGCTGGCGCTTGCTGTCCTCCTTCACGTGTAGCTTCTTGCGTTGCAGGAGAGGCAGAGCAGCATGGCCCTGCAGGGCTTTGGATGGATATTTCCTTCCAAGATGAGGAGGCGGGTGGGTGGATGGGGCTCCAGCTGCTGTGACGTGGCTGTGCACCCCCTCGCTCAGCCCCACCACGTTTACCAGCCCCACCAGTCCCTCCTGTCTGGCTGCAGGGTGTGGGGGTGTCAGGCTGAATGAAACCAGAGCCTCCCCGCCCAGGCTGGGCTTTTCCTTGTTTGCGCAGCATCGTGGTTTGCGGGGGCCCGAGGGAGATTTTTGGCTCTGCTTGTTGTTTCACGGTAACTGGAGACCAGCGGGGAGGCAGGAATCCCAGGCTGTACCAGGAACAGCACAAACCCCGGGAAAATCAATGTGAGGTGCTCTTTCAGAGCGGTTCAGCTTCACTCTCCTTACCAGTGGTCAGAGGCGACAATATGCCCAGCAGCCCTCTGACCACCCCACCACGAGGGGCACAGGGTGCCCAGCCTCGCCTGCGTCCCCAGGAACCTGGCAGCTTCTGGCGAGCAGATGTGTAAGCCACCCAAGTATGTGCTTCCTGTGCAAAGCACAGCGTTCCCGTCATCCGCAGTCCCCGCTTCTCTCCTTTGTTTACTTGCACAGTTCCAGGAAGCCGCCGTGCTGTGCTCGGACAGCGAGGAGGCAGCAGCAAGGTGAAGCCGCTGACGCCTCTCGCACCGCTTCACCCTGCGGCGCACTGAAAGCTGGTGAAAACCCGAGGGGCTTTGTGTGAAACTGGAGAGTAAAACTGTGGAGCGAGCTAAGAGCTTGGTGTGCTGGCACTCGCTGGTGAAGGAGTCCAGCGTTAGTTCTGTGTGTGTTTTAACTGCAAAGTGGCACCTGGTGTGGCGGGCCCGGATTGCCCCCCTGTGGCAACAAAAGCAGTAATTTTTGCTGCCATAGGCTGCACACAATGCAGCCCCTGTATGTATGTCAGACTGACTCTGCCCTTGTTAAAGGGGGAGCTGTGCAGCCTATGGAACCAGCAGGTTTCCCTCCAGCAGGAAGGGGAAGCCAGGTTTTGTCAGGTGCAGCCCTGAGGCCTTGCTGAACAGTCTCTGAAGATCCCCCTGTGCTTTCTTCAGAACAGAGCTGTAGGCTCCCCAAAGGCCTCTGAGGATCCTCCACCCTTAAGAACCAACCTAAGCCAGGTGAGACCAAGGGCAATGCTGGAGGTAGTCACAACTTCTTTTCTGGAAACAAGTGTGTGCATGTAGTTGGCGTTAAACCCTGGTAAGGTTACTTGGAATGGGATTTTTTTCAGACACCTCTTCCCAGTTTCACTGTGGCTGCCTGGAGCACCACTAGCACATCTGCAGAGCGCAGGGCCACCGCCAGACACAGCCACCACTTCCAAGCAGCACGAGGCCCAGGAATGAAGAAAATTGGCAGTTTTGGGGATGGGGCTTGGTCCCTGGGACCTGCCCGGCCACTGCAGCCTCAGCTGGTCGCAACCACAAGAGCGATTAAAAGGGGAAGGTGAGCCATTGCTCATCTGCCCTGTGAAATCCCCGGAGTACCCGGGCAGGTACAACAGTCACCTCTCTGGGAATTTCTCTGTTCCTGGCCTGTGAGGTAGTGCCCCAGCTGTGTGGTCACTGGAGTTACCTTAACAAAAATATCCACTCTGACACACAAAGTAAGTATGGAATACTTTCTTCTCTTTTTTGTATATTGTGTAGTAGACAAATGCAACATTCAGGCTCAGCTGGGTAACAAAGAGGAAGACATTCAAAACTTACAGTAAAAAGTAAACTGTAGAAAGCAGAGTTTATATGACAATAAACATGCAGCTTGCAAAAGAATGAAGATCATGTACTGGTATTAAAACACATTTCCATATAGAGACAGCTTATGCAGCAATTTGCAGATTTAACCTCTGGCTGAAGTATGCAAGCCCTTCAAAGCAGGCATACAAACCACCAGTAGCTTAGTCAGCCATAGTTACTTTAAGTACATAATAAAACTTGATTTTAAGTTTACATTCACTAGGCATTCAATTCAGCATCAAGGCACTTTCCTTGTTATATGTCCCTGTGTCCCACGACTACACTTACCTAGGTGCATATATTGGCACAGTAGCGCTTGCTGACAAGTAGCCCTGATGGCGAGCTCCGTTGCCCCTCTCCCCAAATAAAAAGCAGTTGGCTCCCAGACAACCCATGGCTGCATCACAACGCCAGGCTGCACGTGATGCCGTGAGCAGCTCTGCTTTATGAAAAAGCCACGCGCAGCAAGGTGAGCGGATCCGTCAGCGCGTGTGCTTTGCTACGAGGAGCAGTTTTGGGTGTTACACCCACAGCAGACCACCACGCGGGAGCAAGGTGAGCTTCCCAGCAGCTGGCGTGCCACACGCTTGTGTTTCATCTGTTGTTTACAAGAGTGTGCTTTTGTGGGAGTAGCAGTGATTTTATTGCCTGTCTCCACTGCTAAGGTTGTCTTTGCAAATAAACGCAATGCTTGACCACGGTCTGCGTGCTGTGAGGTATTTATTGCCTATTCTTGCTCTGCACTAAAAGCAAGGCGCGGGGAGAGGATGACCATTGAGATCTGCCCCTTAGTCATTAATCTGTAACAAATCCTGTGGCCTTAAAATGCATCCTTGTGCATTTGAGTCAGCGCTGCTTTCATTTTTAGGAATGGCTCAGATTGCACAACTAGTATGAAGGGAACAACAGAGAAAGCAAACACACGCACCCTAGTTACATCTTTTCCTAACCGTTACTTTCATTTTTAACAAAGACAGAGAGGAAGGGGAATTGGTGAATCAGCTGCAGGATATCTAATCCTACACTTCTCCAGACTTCTGAATTCCCCACATTACTGCCGTCTTCTGGACCACGAGCTGAAGCTGTCTGCAGTTACAAACTGGCTATTTCATAACAACAGGCTCAACGTTCTTGTTGTTAAACTGCTTCTGAGTAACATTAAAAACAACTATTGGAATTTAAAATGGCTATATGTATCCATCCTAGCAAAGAGATGGGCATTTATTAGAGGAGCAATGATGTTTTGTGATCCAGCCATCCAGTGAACTTGTTAAGGTACTTAAAAGATTGCATCAAAACGGCAGAAAGCAAACTGTTATATTTAGTCCAATTTAATGCATATAAATTACAACCTAAAGCACGTGTGTCCTGGAGCAAGGCTGACTGTAAGAGTTCCGAGTGTCTCTCCAGTTTCAGATCCTACTGTGAAGTCGATACTATAGCAGCATATATTGATACGTGTCCTAGCTATTCAAGACCCGGCATTAATTAAATAAGTTGAATTACTGAAGTTAAATCAGAACAATGACTCCTACATCCTTGGCATGCTAGTATAAGTTTTAACCATCTGGTGGTGCTCACATTTGCACTCAAAGCTGAAACTGCAAAAAGCAGGCAATGGGACTTTTCCAGCCACCAAGAAGTGACACAAGCCCTTGTGTGCAAACTTCTCTCTTCCTGGGGAGGCAAGAGGGGAACCAAGGGAGCACCTGGCTCCACCCAGCCCCAGAACCAATCCCCTCTTCCTACAGCACTACAAAAATAAATATATATGCTTTTCTTGTGAATGTTAGTTAGCCTTGCACTTAAAAGCATCTTCAAGGGTGAAGAAATACTTTACTTTTACTAGCCACCCTGCTCTGCTAGAGAGCCAACAAGCTTTTCACAACTAGCCTCCCACACACCCTGCTGTAAAATTCCAGTCCAGGTAATCAAAATGGGCATGAAAGCATCAATAGCAGAGTGTAATTTTATTTTGCTAATGCCTTTATTTTGTAAAGTGCACCATAGTTACTGGGGTGAGGGTAATTATGATGCTAGGGCCAAGTTCAGAAAATTTCAGTGGATTGTTAAAACACATTACATATGCTCTAAAACCTGTGTGCAACTCTTTGATGCAACTAGATTGTTGTGATGCAAAGTACAAAATCAAGTTAAATGCTGAACGCTGTACAACATTGCATTTTGGCACAGCGGTTTATGAACAAGTTGTAAGCCTGTTACTTAGATTTACTGTGGCTTCCATAAGCTGCTCACCCACAGGCATACCATTTAGTCTTTACTATTTTAGCCCTAGCCACATGCACAAGATGGAAAGACAGAACAAATATATATGCTAGATAGAAGCCTTCCCAGTATATATCCCTCCTGCACAATTCTGTGACTTTATTACCACTGATCCATAAACAATGATGAAAGTAAGAGTCCAGAAGTGACAGGACAAAGCTCTTGTTAGCACAGATCCCCTAAAAAGGTGAAATCTTTTCGAAGTTGAACTTTGGAAATGGTTCATGATTAACAGCAACTGAGAACAAAATGCCTTCCCTTTACACAACAGAAAGGAGAACAGTAACTTTAACTGAAGTTGTCCCTCAAACATGACATATGCTACCAAAACTTAGTATTACTGGATCAGAAATAAAATATTATCAGCTTTTTTTTTTTTTTTTTTTTTTTTTTAAATATCCAGGACTTTTAGGACTTTGAAGCAATGTTCAACCTCAGCAGCCAGATTGTGGCCAGAAACTTGTGACCAATACCATTTCATCAATTACCAGAGGGTGGATTAGATAGCATGTGGCTTGCAGGACAGTTGTAATAAACATGCACACTGCTCACCAGAAACTTTCCCTTTTACTTGTGGTTTCTACAGTCACTATGAAGTTTGCATAGAGAAGACATACCCATCCCCCAGTAAACTCACTGCTGTTATTTTCTAAGAGGTATGTATTCTGACAACGGAAAGCTCCTTTGACCTCTGAAAAAAACAGACATGTCCTCTATTGTCTTGTGAGAGTGTAGTTTTCATCATGTCCTTGCTCTCTGGGGAAGAGGTTGAAGGTGCTGAGGGAAGATAGGAGGAAGTCTGGTTTGAAAAAAGGTATAGTTACAGTAACCTGCAACACAGCATTTGTTTTAAAAAGCGTCCAGATATGAAAAATACTGTTAGGAGAAAGGAACTGCAGAACACTGAATAAGACAGTAAAGATTCAGTATTTTTCTTGTTTTGTTTTTGAACAGTCCAGACTCCAACTGGTAATCTTTTGAGTTACTCTAGCACTGAGTTCCTTCATATCAGAAGCAAAAGACACATGAAAAATATACCTGTCCTTCAAGGGCCATTACCAAGTGCTTTGCACAACAGCAGCACCACACGTCACAAAAAGTTTCAGGAGGTCTCAGTTCTTTTGCTGAAGGAGAAATAAAACCCTTGTTTTATTCTCACAACACAGCATGTAGTGTTTTGAATCAAGGTTTTATTAGTGTCAGATTAGAAAAGCTGACTAGGCTGAGTCAAGGTAAAAAAAATAAATCTGCAAGTGTCATAAGATTTCATCACTTGGGAAGAGGTTAATTTTAATGCAGTTATATGTACCTTCTAAATAAAATACACAATAGAAGTGAGACATAAGAAAAAAGAATTTTAGCCACCACAAACATTGTGGCTCATGCTAGATAATAGATACATATAGTCATGAACTTGAAAGTTCAGGGTATAGTTTTTTCTTTTTTTTTTCCCTGAGCACTTCAATGACTTCAATGCTTCTTTTTACTACGTTCAGTTTCAAGGAGGTCCTGTGGTGTTAGCAGTAAAGTTATAGCACACTAGTCATTGTAGTCATTCAGGAAGATCCCCTGACATCCCCTTTCTCCTAAGTAGTTATAAAAACTTTGAAAAGTTTTAGCTCATTACTTGCCTCTCAAGCTAGGCACTGCAAAGGTGCACTTATTATATACAAAGGCTATTAATATGACCAAAGTGGTGTGGTATAATCAGACAGTGTTTTGGGTACAAAAGCTTTAAATAAGTAATTATCTGTGTTTTCATCCAGATTTTTAACTTTTAAACATGAAAACTGAATTGCTGTGCATCAAGTTGCAAGGCACATTCTTAGGCCAAATTATTGTATAGTTCATGTGCACACATCTAAATATATGCATAATATCAATTATTACAGTAACACTCAGTCAAGCAATATGGGCATTTTGTTACTTGCAAACCATCAAAAGTTCTATGCAATTACTAAATGTGGATGCATGATTTGCACACCGAGTCTGACAAGCTGGAAACTGTGACACTGGGCCACATCAAAAGTCAGAGTCAATCAAGCTACTGAAAAGTGTATGACATAGTATTTTTCCCCACATTGGAATACTAAACTTCAGTCTCATTTAAGTACAAATATGCTCCAAACAACCAAAGCTGGCTTCTTAGGCTTGTATACTGTTGCAAATCAACTATTTCTTCTAGGTCTGTTGGCCGATGTGATTAACTGAAACTTGCTGTTTTCAATCATGTGTAAATTTGATGTGACAAGACACAAAAAGCACTGTAGCACAAAGGCTTGTTCAGCTATTCAGACAAATATGATTTCATGTAGTGCATAAAAGTAAGTCTCCAGAAGGTCTGGAATGCAAATTTTCCACAGAAACACAGTCCTTACTGTATTTTGTCAAATTATTCTTCACCTAATTTTAATATTTCTATCTGCATTCAGATAAAAATACCTAGCTTAATTCATCAGAAACACAGGAAGAAGTGTGAACAGGCACTAATGAAGGCCTAATGCAGCCAGTCTCTTCTCTCACTGAGGCATATAACCCCCTTGTCTCACAGTCTGTGGGAGATAACTTTTTGGCATTTCATCAACTGATGGTGGGTTTCCTTCTACTGTTTCATATCTCACAGTTTGTCCTTCAGTACTTGTCTGTAAAACATCTGACAGAGCAGCTTCCTGGGTACTTTTCTCTAGACCAAGACCCAGAGGCTCTGAACTCTGCCCTGAGATCTGCAATTGTGCAAATCCAGCGAGATCCTCCTCATTAGCAGGAATAATCTGCTTTGCTATTTCAAAGCAAGGCCTGTCAGTGTTGTTTTCATCCTGACCACAATTTTGTTTAAAATACTGCTGCCTCTGTGTTGTACTGTCACTCCCTCCACCATGATCCTCTGATCTCTCTTCTGAATCTAGCAGTGGCTGAGTAGATTCAGACCTTGAGAAGACTTGCACAGGCGTTTGGTCTCTGTAGCCATTGAGCACTACTGTCGAATACTGTACAGTGCTTGAAGTGTTTTGTGTAGTTTCACCTTCATCGCTGTCAGAGACGCTTTGCCTAGGAGAAGACATACAGGAGGATCCTCCAATACCACTGCTGTGCCCTTCTGAAGTACTTTTTTCCTTTTTAAGCAAATCAAAAGGCTTTAGATCTTGTTCTGAGAAAGACTTCTTGTCATCAGCTTCTATTTCTACGACGCTTACATCTGTAAAGCTGCCTTCTGGGTACATCTGATCTTTAGAATTAAAGTTGTGCTGAAAAAAAGAGAGGGATGTTGCCTAAGAGGAAGGTTAAGTTAAAACAAAACATTAAGTATCTGAATATTTGTGCTGTTAATTTCATCAAGATTCTCCACACAGTTTGCCTTCTCATTAAGTGTGGCAGTATCTCCCAAGTATGTTACAAAGTAAAAGCTATAGCTTTGTTTCACTACAAAATGTGCTCTAATTTTACTTACTCTAAGAAACTGTAAACAGAGTGCCATTCACTGTGCAGCACAGAACATTTTGTACTGAGGCCATACATACTACTCCCAACAGCATATTCAGAGCCAAACAAGAAGTTAGCCACAATTTATTGAACATAATTTATCCACCTCACATGGGGCATAAATTCTGCTGCCACTCACCTCATCCATCTTCAGATCTTTCTCTCACGCACCACTTAACTGTACAAACAAGTCACTTAAAGGTTTTACAAATCACAAACGCTGTTTACTTAATATTGATTTCCTGTGAATGAGTCAAACAATCAGGCCTTGACACTTCAAACTAGTAAACTGAATGTAATTTGTACTGCTAAAGCCATCTCTGTACTGTGAGTTTATGCCCAAAAACCACGTATTTCTAACTCAGTAACTGATACAACAAAGTCTTCTAGCCATATCATACTGTTATGAAACTTAATATCCAGTTTTCCCCTTTCCCCAGAAATCTGTGTGTTTGAGAAGGGAGAAGACTCCCTCTGTTAGTTCATTAGAGACTTTATGGATTAGGAAAATAAAGATGCTGAGAGGAGTATTACCTTAGCTGGAACTTGAGGTGACCACTGAGCAATGTTGCTCTTGGATGGATCAGGGACATTAGGCCAAATATGCTTTTTAATTCTGCAGAGGATTAAAAACAAGATTACAAGATGCACTTCCCGAATTCCTATACTGGTAAGTTTTGTGTAATCCAGGACACTGGGCCCTGGCACAGAATCTTTGCAAGACTATATTTTCCAACAGAAGTACTTCCTGCCCTTCCTTGTGTCTTTGCAAGAAGCTGTATTACTGAGAAAAACAAGGCGCTGCACTTGCAGCTCTCCCACACAATGTAGCCATAAAACATGGCAAACAAATGGTAAGAGGTAGTAAGGGATGTTGCAAGATGGACTTCAACAGAAGAGCATTAAAATCTTATATTAGAAGCAGTGGGGAGATCAGAAGGAACAGGGCAAAAAGTGATCTCTAAGCAGAAAGAAAAGACAGTTGACTGGGGACATGTAAAAGGCACTGCTCTTTGCCAGGGTAAACACTTCAGCAATAAGCTCTCAGCTAAAGACACAGACAAGAGCCTTGGGATGGAAGGAGCAGGAGAAAGACAGGATGTTTTCCTGCAGGTAATAAATACGAACCAAGTATAACTGAGGTTATACAAGGCAGAAAAATACGATACCTACCAATTATTTATTTGCTGCAGTGCTTAAAGTTTTCAAATACCATAACTGAATAACTCAAATACAAAACATTCTTCTGTCATCTTCAAAGGATGACAACCATCATTCTCCTCTTATAAGATTACTCAGAAAACAGACAGTATACTCCCAACAAAACCTAACAAACTTAATCCTAACCAAGGCCAGCAAGAAATTTCCTTGCAAGATCAATCTATAGGACATTAAATCTCAGTGCTAATCATTAACAGTAAGAAATGTAATCAGTATCAAAAAAGCCCCTACTTTTTTTTTTCTTAAGAAAACAAGCATGTTTATCATAAATGCACGTGTTTTACTTTCTTTTCCAGTCTAACTGCAGAACATTTACTTAATGATTATTGCCAAGTCTCATGCCAAAAAAAAATATTACAAGCAGAAGAGAGAAGCAATACTATGAGCAAAAGAGAGAAGCTTCATTTATACTTACAAGTCACGTTTGTTGAAGCAAAACAATACTCCAAGGAGTACAATCAACAGGAATGCTAGGCACACAGGTACAACTATAGCTTCAATTTCTCCTCTCCCTAGAAAAATAAACAAAGAAGTTATAACCCTCTGGTATTTGTATGTTAGTATTTCAATACCACTCAGCAGCAGCATATGTTCCCATAGATACAGGGAGAATCTGAAACTGGACACATGCAGCTCAAGACCCACCTTCAAAAGAACTTTTTCACTGTATGAAAATAGTCTGTTGGTAAACACAAAAAACTCTGTTCAACCAATCTAATGCCTTGTATCAGTAAGAACTGTAGATTGCTTTGGAAGCTGTATATTTGTATATTTGGAAGCTCTTAATGACAGCCGTTAGCCAGGCGATAATGGTCTCCACCAGGCACGGAGCGCTCTGCAGGAGGTTGGTATACACCCAGACCGACTGCCCGTTAAAGAATGCAGCGGTTCAGGTCACCAGATGCAGGGAGTGTCAGAGCCTGCTGCTGCCATCGGCGGGAGGCAGAGACGCTGCGTGTGTGAGGTGCGAGCAGGTGGATGACCTGATCCGCATGGTGGCGGAGCTCAAGGAGGAGGTGGAGAGGTTGAGGGCCATCAGGGAGTGTGAGCGGTAGATAGACTTGTGGAGTAACTCCCTGCAGGGCCTCAAGGAGAGGTACCGGGGTGAGACACCCCAAATGGGGGTGGACCCCCTGCCCTGTCGCCGTCGGGCAGAGGGAGGGGATCTGGGAGTTGAGGAGGAATGGAGACAGGTCCCTGCTCTACATCGCAGGCGATGCCCTCCCCTTCCGGCCCCACCTTCCCAGGTGCCCTTACGAAACAGGTTTGAGGCCCTGGAGATTGAGAGACCAGCAACTGAGGAAGAGATAGAAAGTGTTCCCAGGAGGATGCCTAGGGCGAGGAGGTCGACTCCACGCATCGAGACTGCCTCCACCAAGAAAGACAGGAGGGTGATTGTCGTGGGAGACTCTGTCCTTAGGGGAACAGAGGGCCCTATCTGTCGGCCTGACCCTACCTGTAGGGAAGTCTGCTGCCTCCCTGGGGCCAGGGTCAGGGACGTTGCCAAGAAAGTCAAGCGCCTGGTACTGCCCACTGACTACTACCCGCTACTGGTCTTTCAGGCTGGTAGCGATGAAGTAGCAAAGAGAAGTCCGAAGGCGATCAAAAGAGACTTTAGGGATTTGGGGCGACTACTTAGAGGATCAGGCGCGCAGGTTGTGTTTGCCTCTGTCCTTCCGATAGGGGGGATCGAAGCTGAAAGGTGTGCTGTTCACATAAACTCGTGGCTTCGAGACTGGTGTGACCGGCAGAACTTTGGGTTCTTTGATCACAGGAAGGTCTATGCTACACAGGGCCTGATGGCACAGAATGGGATGGGCCTCTCTCGGAGAGGGGTAAGGATCTTTGGTCAGGAGTTGGCAGGGCTGATAGATAGGGCTTTAAACTAGAGTCGAAGGGGGAAGGGGCTAAAACCAGGCACGCCGGTGAAGACCTAAGGGATGGTACGCTAGAATCAGAGGGGCTGTGTGCCAGTGAGGTCCTTCGGTTAGATCCACAAGGTGCTGAGTGTAAGGAGACGCACCTGAAATGCTTCTACACGAATGCACGCAGTATGAGGAATAAAATGGATGATCTAGAAGTACTGGCCCAGTCCCGCAACTACGACATCATCGGCATAAGCGAAGCCTGGTGGGATGAGTCCTGTGACTGGGGTGTTGCGATAGATGGTTACAGGCTCTTCAGGAGGGACATGCAGGGTAGGCGAGGTGGTGGGGTGGCGATGTATGTGAAGCAGGGGCTGGACTGTGTGGAACTTCAGGTCGGCGATGGCAAAGTTGAGAGCCTCTGGGTAAGGATCAAGGGACGAACGAATAAAGGGGATGTCGTTGTGGGAGTCTATTACAGACCTCCTGGCCAGGACGATAGCGCCGATAAATTATTCTTTACAGAACTAAGAGAGGCCTCGAGATTAACTCCCCTTGTCCTTATGGGGGACTTCAACTTGCCAGACGTTAACTGGGAGTGCCACACGGCTGACACGAGCAAGTCCAGGAGGTTCATGAAGCACCTAGATGATAACTTCTTGGTGCAGGTGCTAACGGAGCCAACTAGGAAAGGTGCCCTCCTAGACCTGTTGCTAGAAAACAGAGAGGGTCTGGTGGGAGATGTGGTGATTGGTGGCTGCCTCGGTCATAGCGACCATGAAGTGGTTGAGTTCAAAATTTACGGTGACAGAAGGAAAAGTGCCACCAAAACCTCATCCCTAGATATGGGGAAAGCAGACTTCAGGCTGCTCGGGGAACTAGTCAGCAAGGTCCCCTGGGAAGCTGCTCTTGAAGGCCTTGATGTCCACCAGTGCTGGTCATTCTTTAAGCGATGCCTCCTAGAAGCACAGGAACAGGCTGTTCCTAAATATCGCAAGTCAGGCAGGCGGGGCAGGAGGCCGGCGTGGCTGACCAGGAACATTCTTATGGAGATTAGGCGGAAACAGAGAGTGTTTCGCTACTGGAAGGAGGGCCAGGTGACATGGAAAGAATACAGGGATGCTGTTCGTGTTTGTAGGAAGAAAATTCGTGTGGCTAAAGCACACCTAGAGTTGAAGCTGGCTGTGTCTGTGAGAGATAATAAAAAGGGTTTTTTTTAGATATGTGAATGGAAAAAGGAGAACTAAAGAATACATAGGGCCGCTCCTTGATAGGGAAGGTCTCCTCACAGACAATGACATAGGCAAAGCAGAGACGCTTAACGCCTTCTTTGCCTCTGTCTTCAATGCTGATGATGGGCTTCGGGACCCAGGGTGCCCTGAGCTGGAGGACCGGGACGGTGGGGATGACAAACTCCCAACCGACCCTGAACGTGTGCGGGATTTGCTACTCCACCTGGAGCCCTACAAGTCCATGGGTCCGGATGGGATTCATCCCCGGGTGCTGAAAGAGCTGGCGGACGTCATCGCGGAACCTCTCTCAATTATTTTTCAACGATCCTGCGAGTCTGGAGAGGTCCCGGTAGACTGGAAGCTGGCAAATGTTGTGCCGATTTTCAAGAAGGGTCAGAAAGAAGACCCTAGCAATTACAGGCCTGTCAGTCTCACGTCAGTGCCTGGTAAAATCATGGAGAAGATGGTTCTCGAACTTATTGAGGCGCACCTGGGGGACAAAGCAGTCATTGGTCCCAGCCAGCATGGCTTTGTGAAGGGTAGGTCCTGCCTAACTAACCTGATTTCCTTTTATGATAAGATCACCCGTATGGTGGACCAAGGGAAACCAGCTGATGTGATTTTTCTGGACTTCAGCAAGGCTTTTGACACGGTTTCCCATAGGATCCTACTGGACAAAATGTCCAGCATACAGCTAAATAAAAACATCATACGATGGGTGAGCAATTGGCTAACGGGCAGGGCCCAAAGGGTTATGGTAAATGGGGCTGCGTCAGGCTGGCGGGCGGTCACCAGTGGGGTCCCTCAAGGCTCCATTTTAGGGCTGGTACTTTTCAATATTTTTATAAACGATCTGGATGTAGGAATAGAAGGCATTTTGAGCAAGTTTGCTGATGACACCAAACTTGGAGGAGTTGTGGACTCGGATGAGGGTGGAAAGGCCTTGCAGAGGGATCTGGATAGGTTGGAGAGCTGGGCAATCGCCAACCGCATGAAGTTCAGTAAGAGCAAGTGCCGGGTCCTGCACCTGGGACGGGGAAACCCCGGCTGCATGTACAGACTGGGCGATGAGACGCTGGAGAGCAGCCTAGAAGAGAGGGATCTGGGGGTCGTGGTAGACAGCAAGTTGAATATGAGCCAGCAGTGTGCCCTGGCAGCCAGGAGGGCCAACCGTGTCCTGGGGTGCATCAAGCACGGCATCGCTAGTAGGTCGAGGGAGGTGATTGTCCCGCTCTACTCTGCGCTGGTGTGGCCTCACCTCGAGTACTGTGTGCAGTTCTGGGCACCACAGTATAAAAAGGACATGAAACTGTTGGAGAGTGTCCAGAGGAGGGCTACGAAGATGGTGAAAGGCCTGGAGGAGAAGACGTATGAGGAATGGCTGAGGGCACTGGGCCTGTTCAGCCTGGAGAAGAGGAGGCTGAGGGGAGACCTCATCGCAGTCTACAACTTCCTCGTAAGGGGGTGTCGAGAGGCAGGAGACCTTTTCTCCATTAACACCAGCGACAGGACCCGCGGGAACGGGGTTAAGCTGAGTCAGGGGAAGTTCAGGCTTGACATCAGGAGGGGGTTCTTCACAGAGAGGGTGGTTGCACACTGGAACAGGCTCCCCAGGGAAGTGGTCACTGCACCGAGCCTGTCTGAATTTAAGAAGAGATTGGACCGTGCACTTAGTCACATGGTCTGAACTTTTGGGTAGACCTGTGCGGTGTCAAGAGTTGGACTTGATGATCCTTAAGGGTCCCTTCCAACTCAGGATATTCTATGATTCTATGATTCTATAATTTTTATCCAGGCAGATATGACACCAAAATGAATGCATCTGTGGTCCAGGTGTTTCAGTGGCCTACCAGATGCCATATCAACATCACAGCCAGATGACTAATGCAAGCAAAGTCGCTAGTTGTCTGCCTGTTTATTCTGTAGATGAAAATATCCTCTCCCCACAAACACTTAAAGACTGCAGTATTGGTATGCATTCCTTCTTAAATGATATGAACATTTAAAGTAAACCTTACAGAATGCTTAGGGAACACAGAGGAAAAAAATACCTAAAAGAAGTGCTTTCCACAGCAAAATTCAGTTGATGTTGCTACTCCTACCATTATAAACAGGAAGCTTTCTGAAGCTGTACACTCAAATTTAATGCTTTGCAGATCTTCATTGCACAGGAAACACATCCCAAGCCAGCGTGTTTGCCAACATGAAAACGATTCAGGAAATGTGCAGAGGACAGTTAGTATCCCTTGTCCTGACTGAACATCCTGGACAAATACCTCTTGGTGCTTGAGACAGACTACCTGAATACCGTGTCTTGCTGCATGTGAATACAGGAATGTAATAGATACGTTTTCTTTTAAAATAATGTCACCGCCTTCTGATATCAGATCCTAAATGGAGCCTTGCTACACTGTTGCAACATTACTTCCTACTTCTATTAGTTTTGCCACTCTTCCTTACCAAATTTCTGTGTAGTAAATGTAAAATCAGGACCACTCCTGCCTCCTTCATCTGTGTATGCCATCATCCGCACAGTGTACAGCGTATCACTGGTTAGAGAAGAGAGGGTATACTCTGTCTTGGAAGGATCCACTGACACAGCTGAGGGAAGGAAAGAGACGGTTTTCTGTAGTAGCTTATTAGTTCTCCACAAACACAGTAGCATTAAGACATCACATTTTAAGAAATACAAGATGGTTTGAGAAGTATGAGTGTCTGCATGGAAAATACAGACATAGAAAGGCTACAAACTTGTATAAGGAATGCCGAGATTCACTTGTTTCAGTTCAAGTGCTTGAATTAATTTAGTCTTTCTTGATGATAGTTCATGCGTGGATTTACTGTTTTTCAGAAAGTTGCTACAAACTAAACTGATAGTAAAGGAGGCTAAAAGGTCTCTAATAGGATACATGGCTATCTAGAAAACACTAGTTAATAACTCAAAGTGTCATGGTTAACTATAAATGAGAAGTAGGATAAGCATAAGTAACTTGCCCTGCTAGCTTAAGCAGATCTCAAAAATAAACTTTTGATAGCATCAACTACCACTTTATGCCTGGAGGTCATAAAAAGAACTAGAGAGCACTTCAAAATACGTTTTACACATCAGCAATATCTTAACCTAAAACTCCAAAAACATTAAAGAGCTAATTTTATTTTAAAAGGCTCTATCTTACTTAAATGCAGGCAACTCCTTCGCAGCTTGAACAATATCGCTTCATCTTCACAGAATCCCAGGCTGGCAGGGACCTCTGGGCCCATCTGGCCCAACCCCTGCCCAAGCAGGGACATCCAGAGCAGGCTGCCCAGGGCCATGTCCAGATGGCTTTTGGAGATCTCCAAGGAGGAGACCCCACAGCCTGTCTGGGCAGCATGTGCCAGGGCTCCCTCACCCGCACAGCACAGAAGTGCTGTCTGAAGTTTAGACAACCTCCTGTGTTCCAGTTTGTGCCCATCTTGCTATGCATCCACCTTGTCCTGTATTTAGTCTGACAGATGGGATCAGAATAATTCCCAATCAGCTCTTAGAAACCAGACTCAGTACCCTGTAACACAGACTGAACGCTGAACATTCTTAATTCTTTATTTGGGAATTTCCTATTCACAATGTAGGAGAAGCATGTATAAGGTATCAGCTTTAGATCAAAGACTGTCAAACACACTTGAGTCTGTATCTTGTTTTTCTGGAGTATGTATTATAAAGAAAAAAGATCAAGTACTTCAATGCCACAAAGCATATCTCTGCTTTCTGTTACCTGTTTCATTTCCATCGATAGTTTTGTAAAATATTGTGTAACTTCTGATAAATCCATTTTGCTCATCCACTGTGAGATGGTTCCATGTCAGAACAGCTTCAGCTTTTCCTACTTTTTTTGTCTGAACAGTTGGTCCTTTTGAAGGACCTGTAGTGGGAGATGAAGATTAGTTTGTTTCTCTCACACAGAAGCAGTGTATTGATGAGCACTGAACTGTCATTTCATAAAAACTTCAGTGAAACAGCTGGACTAACTCATTTAAAAAATATTTTCAGGCAGTACAGCAACTTCAAATATACTTTAGAAGAGAACCTGCTAGAAAAATATATGAAAACTGGTAATCAGCAGATCACATCACATGAAATCTTCAACTGAAGCTAATTAGTCTCAACTTCATACTTAAAATCTAAAATAAATCAGCATAGAAATATTACCATACCAATAATGTAACAAAATCCCATGCAAAATTATCCAACAAAAGTTGGAAAAGGGAAAAATTCCTCTACAGACATGTTTAACTACTTTCAATATTGTATACTAGCAGAGCAGTTGTTAATGGAAGGAACAAAACCAGCTATGTTAAATGACCTTTATGTGTAGGACCACTTTTTATTATGCAGTCCACTTGTACACAAAGCCCTCATTATTTTAGCCAAGACAGCTGCTTAATGTGCTCCAAGGTGACAGTTTTGTACTTACGATCCTGCTGAAGATAAGCCTTCACAGACTGTCCACTTCCCTGACCATCAGCATATAGAGGGTACACAGTTATCAAGTAGCACTTGAATGGCTTTATATCACCTAATAAAAGGAATTACAAAATATGTTGTTTCAAAGAATCAAGTTCCTCACCATCCATCTCATTTACTTCAGATGCTGGATGCTGGCTGTTTTGTTAGATGCATTTACACCTAATGCTGTTGACTTCACCCCCCTCCAAGAGCTCATTGATGTGCTACTCCAAAACAGTAACAAAAGGAACAAAGTGGTTCAATAAAGTAATAATCAGACTTCAAAGAAGTCTTTGGCTTTTTTCCTTATTTATTTAAAATAAGAAATCTTTATCTGTCTGCAACAATGAACCTCAAAGTTATAGATTTGAGCTACTGATTATAATCTGAAAAGAATCCAAGCTGATCAAGTTTCATTGCTTGAACTGAAATATGGATGAGAAAATCTGATTTTGAAGGAACTCAGCCTCTTCACTATTTTAATAATTCCCAAGAATGACAACAAAACTCAGATAAAAACCTTGCTGTTAAATAACAGGAATTTCAAAATGCAAGATTAGTTTTATGTTTGGCAAAAACACAGAGTTTTCTATGCACTCATAATAAAATAAGAGTAAGTCTCAGCATTATGTCTGATTCCTATCCTATAAAAAAAAAAATCTAGTTAGCATAAAGATATTCTTCCTTTTGAGAATATTCATTAGATTCTTTGTGTTTTACATATTTGCAAGCTTGTGAGTTAAGTACCTTTTAAGTATGTTCCTTGAATATTTCCTGGTTCATTCTGCCATTCCATGATGCAGTCTGAGCTGTTGGACAGCAGACACCATTCAATCACGTATTTAAGAACATTACTGTTAGGAGCAGTCCACCCTACCCATAGTTTGCCATCTTTAGGTAGTGTTCTAATATTCTTCACAGGAGCTGGGATGAAAGAATATAGAAGTGTTAAAATGTTGGCACTTCTTCCACTAGGTATTCATAATAGCAGCTTATTTTGTCAGATGTGCATAATTTTGATTATTGCGATGGCAACAATTTGACAGAAACTAAGAAAATGTGAAAGCCATTTTCTTAAATTTGGAAGCTTACATATGAGTTTGTATCAGAGATCCAAATTACCAAATGCTAGGCTATTCAAAGACCATAAGTGATACTACATTTAACAGAGAAGCTGCATAAGTTGTCTGTTTCAGTGTGAAATCAAACTTTTAGACATTCATTCTAATCCTGAACACGTTCATGTAGCTTATCAAGTTGTTGTGGATGCAATGTTGTTCTTTTTAAAACATACCCTTAGCTCATCTAATAGCTTTAGAATTTGTGACTCTCACTTAGCATTTATACTAAATGTATCACACCTCTCAGTATTTTTATTTTTGCTACTTGTCCTGATAATGTTTGGATTGTATAAGAGGCTAAATTCATCAGATGTTGCAAATAAGGAGAAATCAGTATGTAGTTACTACTACTGCACAATAAAAGGAACATGATGAAAGAACACTATGGTTAACAGTGTAAGCAGAGGACAGAGCACCCAAGTAAGATATTGGAATTGTTGGAGGGTAATACTGGGACAAGAGAAGAAAGCAGGAGAGAAAAAAATGTCAGAAGGCAGAAGGAAGAAGAACAACGACCAACTTCCCCCACCCTTTTATTTTTAAAAAAGGACATAAAAATATCTGCTACGCTAAGAAAAATATAATAGGGAATACAGTGCTCTAGGAATTTAAAAGAACAGCGAAATAGCACACAAAGCTTCAAATAAATCCATAAATACAGAGGTCTGCATGCTCCTCAACATACAAGTGGTGGCATAATTAAAAGGAATAAGAGTGGAGATTCATTCAACAGTGTAATTGTGTTTGAGTAAAGTGTAATTTTACACCACTTAAAATTTCTTCTAAAAAAAGCCATGCAGACGCTATTATTCCATGCATTTGTAAATTAAGGACATTACTAGGACACGAACCTTTTGAATTACTTGTTGGGATAAGTAGAACTGATGGAGGGGATGCACCGACTCTGTTGTGGGCAATCACAGTCACTTCGTAAGTTCTATTCGACAGCTGTAATTCAAGGCTGGTTGTATTAACGTTGTACTTCAGTGGCGAATGGAAGGGAGGTGATTTAGCTCTGACAGTCACTTCATACCGCAAGATTACTCCATTTGCTTCAAGTGGCTCCAGTGCCTGTCAGAAACGCATCTTTTATTAGACTGATACTGAACAAAAGTGACTTAAACTTCACTGTCTTTGAAGCATAGTTTAAAAGTCTAAGAGCAAGACAGATTATGTAGCTTAAACAGCTGCAAATGTAAGAAAACTGCAAATGAGTTTAGAGTTCATTTCTGTAAAAGTCTCCAGAACTATTTCTTGTTTAAAACCTCATTTTCTTACAACCCTATACGGTAGTCTAGCAAATGTTCTATCAAGATTGTAGACTATGTGTGGAAGAAGCCTACACTTTGTGCAATTTCACAACACAATGACACCAAAAGAATCTCAACCCTCATAGCCTGGGTTGAGCCTAAATGCAACACAGCACAAACAATTTTCTTTTATTACACATGCAAGAATATTCACATCTGTTATTATCTGTAACAGTATTAGTTTTCCGGGAACATAAAATTGATCAACAGGGCAAGCTTTAGTAACAGTTTTCCAATTCTAAGCTAATCGTTTCAGAGTTCCATGTGACATGAGTTTCATCAGAAAACGGTCACTACACAGGTAACTTCACCCAAGCCTTCAACAAGTAATACTTCACAAATCATGGGAAAATAATAAAAGACAGATAGGTCAAATGCGTCAAAGTTCACAGACCAGAAGAAGTCAGGAAATGGGGACTGATATAACTGCATTCACTTTTTCAGCTTCGGATTTTTCAGTCAACTAGTCAGTGATCTACTGCATGCAAACACACAGAACCGTATTTCATAGCTCTGGTCTCTGGAATGCCTCTACACTTAATGGATTTTGCGTCTGGAGGATTCTTGTACAGTCAGTGTTACAAACGTTTTAGCATACATCAGAAAGCATAAAGAGTGTTCACTTTGTTCAAGGGCGCTTCCAATTCCACAGACTCCTTACGGACAGCAAGTGGCAAACTTGAAAGGGGATTCTGTACATTCTGCATTACAGACTTCTGTCAATTAACTCATGGCTTTTAAGTATACAAAAAGTACACATGTAAGCAGTTATTAAAAATTAAAGTCACTTTTTGCATCACTAAGACATGTTTTATCACAGTCATCTAGGAAAGTTTGTTGAGGTAATTTTTTCCCCCCACTTAAACTCATGTTTTTAAAAGAATGCTGAATTTATACAGTTTATCACATTGCTTTACCTTCCACATCAGATGTACAATCCGAGAAGCTGGTGAAGAAGATGCATTAATGATTCTCCATACGGATGGCCCTTTAGATGGTTCTGATGAAAGAAACAATGCTTAAGAGTAGAGACATTTTTTCTTATCTGTTTGAATTCATCATTTGACTATCATTACTTGCATGCCGTTTTTCTTTTTTAAGACATATACAAAAATTGTTTCCTTATTTCCCTGGAAGGAAACAATGCTTGGTATGTTAAATGGAACATCTCTATGGAAAGATTTCCTGATGGGATGAACAAAACACCCGTTCTGCTCTAATGCACAATATCAAAGTAACCGAGTACCACCATGCTGAGCATCAGTGATAACACGTTGAATTTGGCAGCACCAAGGATGGTCAAATCTACATTGTGCAGCACAGCACTGTGCTTCTTTATACTGCTGTCCTTGCTATGGTCTGTAACCCTACCTCTCAACACGAAGTCACCTAAAAATGAAAACTGCAGAAGAGTTAATGAGGAAGCCAGTAATAAAGTTCCTAAATTTCCCAAATAGTTTATTCTAAAAAGGGTATCAGAACTACAGTACCTTTGAACACTACAATACTGTTTGGTGTTAGTACTGTTAAAGATTCAAGTGGTATTTCCACTGCAAACTTCAAAATAAAATTAACTAATTATTGTGCATGAAGCAAAAAAAAAATAAAGAAGGCCAATTCTTTGCAAGGGCTTTAACCATAACAGAAAGAAAGATGATCTTAAAAATGTATTTATATTTATAATCTTGCTAGACTGTGTTTTCCATAGGAATTCTTTTGTGTTTTTAACATTAATCACAAAGAGGCACGGCATTTTTACATCTAAATAGCAATGTCAAGACCAGGGAGTATGTCTTGTCTCTTACGCTTTACAACAGAGTGGAAGAGCTGGGAATTGAGGCCAAGTGAGCTCTTAATCTAATTTGAGTACACACCTGTGATTCATATGAAGCAGATGCAGTTGTACATCTCACCTAACAGAGGTCACAAATGCAACGTGACCTGCCTCATGTTCCTTCCCTATCATAACACCTTGGTTCTGAGACTAAAATAAGACATTGATACTTGATCACTTATGGCATTATTCTTGCAGAGCAAGTCACCACAGCAGAACAGCAATGCAATCTAATAAGCAGGATGTCCTGAAATCCTCATTGCTCTGGTTGAGATAGTAACCACAGAACATATGCCTCTTCCACTCCGTGGAAAGCAGAAACAATGTCATTAGGAAATGAAAAGAAGTGGTTAGAACATTGAAAGAATATTTTTATAATACCTTTCCCAGAGAAAATAAGTTTTGAGTAAAGCTGAAGTAATGTTTTACTGAATGAAGTAATTTTGTACACAAATTCCATTTTGCTTAAATAAGTAGGTTATATCTACACTCATTCTTTTTGCTACAATATAAGAAAAAAATCAAAACACTTCTTTACTGGGAGCTCAATTAGGATAAATAAGAAAGGACTTCTGACCCAGCGTATTGAGCTCTAAGCACAGGGCAGTGCTTTGACAGCAAAATCCTTTAGTGGTTTGACTCTGTTTAGAGATAGATGCACTGAAACATTACACAATACAGACTGTTTAATAAGAAGGTGCCTTGGAATGCACTAAGGAACAGATGGAATACTGCAGAAAGAAGAAGAGCGCAAGTAGGAAAGGCTAAAGCATGTTTGAAAAAAAAAAAAAAAAAAAAAAAAAAAAAGAGCAATGCTGAAGACTTGCTCCACAAAGCAGTGGAAGCTGACCCTTGACTGAGGCTTTTCAACAGTTTGTTTTGTTTTTTGTTTTTTTTTAAAAAAACATGGCTGTGAACTTTAAGCTCTGCCCAGTGGTTCACTACATCCTAACCTATCTTCTGTATATGTTAGTTGTGAAATGATTGTGTATATCTGAAGTTGTACACATCCTGCTCACAAGTCCTTTTGGACAACACTAAACATGATCTAAACAATGCACTCAAAGAGCTGCTGCTGGTAAAGAGTACATGTATTCCTTATTAAGTCATGACAGCAGCAATTCAGTGTTCATTTTTTTTTTTTTTTTTTGGCAAAGGGACAGTATATGTGAAGTCCACACCTGTAACATAACAAACCCAGTGACCATCATCAATAATTTTTATGACTATGTATAGACAAAGTAAAACCATTTTCCACACAGGCTCAGTCTTGTGGAAAGTCAGTGATTTATATATGGTGTTTTCTCAATACCTCGCACACTAATGGGTGAGCAGTGAGACTCTTAGAAACTGGAGGCAGAATCTTGTAAACCAATGGGTGCAAGACATCAGAAAACCAGTTTGTAGGTAATAATGTGACAAGCAAGAAAGCATTGCAGATACAGAACGTCTCAGGAAAAGTAAGACTAAACAAGAGTGTTTTACTTAGATGCTTCAGTGAACAAGAGACTGTACTTCCATACGCATATTTTTTCATATCAATGCTTTAAAGAAAAATCTCTAGATCATACTTAGTGATGTTGGTTTGCCTAATACTTTATTTGATGGCTTCCTAAACCCTGCATTGTTTAAAAACTAAGGCACTCTTTGCCTACTGAAAACTTTCATACATATAGGATAGCTTCTGTTGCAGTCACATGTATAATCAAGCAGTTCAAATGATAATGCACAATTTCAGTTTGCTGTTGTCAAACTGCTCAGCACATAGACATTTTGGAAGTATGGGACCAAGTTTCATACGTTACTTACTATCTTCAGTTGTGACTCCTGTTTTTTCTTCACTCCAGTCACTCCAATAGCCTACCCCATCTTCCTTCATGCATCGAATTGAAAAGACATACTCTGTGTGAGGTCTGAGACCTTGAACACTGAATGAAGTTCTTGGTGAAGCTGTATCCTCAGAAGGAACCTGTAGCAGAAAATTGTAAAGGCACTGATCACAAGAAGTTCAGGTTATAGCAAAAGAGTGGCAGAAGACATTACTTGTGTTACCTGCATCCAGTTCGTTTCATTAACAATCCTATAGCGAATATTGAATTTCAGTTTCATCACAGCTGTTGAAATCCGGTTCTCCCAGGAAAGCTTCAGAACAGTAGGTAGTATTCCCGAGTTGACGGATAAGTTATGTGGAGACAGTGGTTTGACTAGAAGAGAAGTTAGAGTCAACTATGCAGCTGCATTGTTTTTCCATGCATCTAGCAGTTGGCACGCTGTGCTGCAACACTGCCAGGAAGGCTTTTCATGAGCACAAATGTCTGCTATTTCACACTCATGTCTAAAGCAGACTACTCAAGAACTTGGTCTGAACAGTGATCAAATCTCTCAACTTCTATAAATGTTGTCCACCACAGTTCAAGTTCTAGTGTCAACAACACTCTGGAAATGTTAATTTTTATAGTGAAAGAAATTGCGTATCAATTCAGTAATATGCACAGGAGCAGCAGTCCTACACACTACTAAAACTGTATTAAGAGGCATATAGTTACCAATCTCAATGGGATCAAAAACAAGACGATCAGATTCATTCTTCCCAAGAGCATTTGACACTTCTACCCAGACCTCTAGGTTAACAAAGAACTGAACATCGGAAATGGTACAGGAATTATTTGCATCTTTTGATATGCAGTCAGGAAAGTTCTCTCGTGGCCTGAATTAAAAAAAAAATGCAACAAAGAAGTAAGTTTGGTTTCCTTTATAGAATGTTTGTTTTCTAGCTACCATACTTTCTACCATAGTCATTACCAAAACACTGTAGAGGAACAAGAGGAGACAGGAAGTTGTTGGCAGTTATTCCTGTTTCCAGAGAGGGGCATTAATTCTGTATAATCTTAAATGACCAAAGACCATTTAAAGAGTTTTAAAAATACATCAGTTTGATTCTATATGAGCAAAACTTTTGCTGACAGCTTCACATTAGAATTAGATTGTGAACAAACTACTGAGTACTTAAGAAATACAGAGCAAACACCACTTCACAAAACCCAGTGACTGTATGTTGGTTTCCTCACTTGCTTAGAATAGGATAGAACCATGATCACAAAAATCAAAATATTTGGGGTCCAGCCAGATCATGATTAGGTGTACTGTATTCTAACCATGCTAGGCATGTGTTTGAAGAGTGGAAAAATTGAGATGGCTGTTACTGTAAAATAGATATAGTAACCAAATTTCAAGTCCTTCTTTTAATTACTTTGGATGTGAACTTCTTTAACTCTTCCCTCCCTCCCAAAACGGGCAGCAATGTTTCAGAAAACTGGATTTAAAAACGTTTTCCAAAGTATTAAAGAATTACAAGGAAGTTTGGCTTAGCTTACAAACATTCTTCAGAATGATTAAAATATTCTATAGAGAGCTACTCACCACCTGGATTTCAACTTAAAATGCGTGTCCAGGAACGTATGCCTTCCAGGGTTCCACGTACAAGTCATAGGATACGTGAGTTTTGACTGCTGATGCACAATACAACTTAAATTCGTGGGCTTCTCTGGGGGCACTGTACAGAAAAGTTAGTGACAATTAACTGATGTACAATTTTCTATTCAGTAAGAATCATGAGACATGTCCCATTACAGCAATTTCAGCAAGCATCAGAAGTACTTTTAGTTACATGCATTTTTAAATGAGGGGAGTAAAAAGCACTAGGGACCATCCAGCAGCAGAAGTCAGTAAGTTTAACCAGCTGCTTTGAGAAACAGTAGGCAGTCAGTATAAGAAACAAGCACCTGACAAAGTAAGAAACAACACAGAAAGGTATTGGCCATCTCTTACCTACTGTACTAAATCTATTTTAACTCATGGTGGAGGGGGAGAAATGCTACTGAGCAGCACAGCTGCAACAGCATATACTGACTTTGTCAACAACCTGATACGTGAAGCAGTTGTGATAACTCTACTCCCT
The DNA here is from genome assembly GCF_963932015.1 of Anas acuta. Taxonomy (NCBI): domain Eukaryota; kingdom Metazoa; phylum Chordata; class Aves; order Anseriformes; family Anatidae; genus Anas; species Anas acuta. Next base: position 14,182,317 of record NC_089017.1, read on the forward strand.
TACCCCATTTACAGGGGAGGGATGGTTTAGACAAACATCTACAAGAGGGAATGTCATCAATACACTTGAGCATGTAAGAAACTTTCAGACAGCAAATGAACTTTTTTTTCCTTCTTAAAGTCAAATCATATCATACAAAGATAGCATTGAGTTTGTTTCCAGCTTTTAGGATAATCACTATTTACATCAGTGTAATATAAAGCATCTTATTTCTTTTCAAGCAGAAAATCCAATTTTAAACAGAACTACCAACTTATGAACATGTTCATAGCTTTGTTCCTAAACATGCTGCTCACTTCTAATAGCATTTTAATTGATAGAATGAAAACAGCAGCTGTAAATACAAGTGCACCTCAAGATTCACATGTGAATTACAACTGTAGAACACTATCTGTACTGTCATTTAAGTTTCCATAGGATATTCTACATATTCACCTTTCCATGTAGTGTCTGTCCCATCTTTTCTGAGAATAAATTTACTCAGAAGTTGAAATAACTTCTTCTATGAAATCGTTTTGTAACTCATGATAAAGCCACATGAGTTTGAATGGTAAACCCAAAGCTTCTTCATGTAAATCAGACAGTAATTGCAATGCCTTTTACCAACATTAGGAGGCAACGAATTTCCCCAGCTATTTATACTCAGGAAGGACACATTCATCACTTTACGAACTGTCCACCAATTAAGCAGTAATATATTGAGTCATTCACATTACACCTTCTCAAGACCTCAGTCTTGACTCAAGGAGCACTTGCTCAGTTATGCAAAAACTATCCTGCTTGGAAAAAGAAAGTTTATAAATTGTTAGAGGTATTTTTCTATATATATGTTGAATAATCCAAATAGCACGTTTCCTTCTTAAGGCAGTTCAGTTTTCATTTAGTGGTACAGATGGACTAGATATTTTTAAGTCTGCTAATGAAGGAAACAGTAATCTTATAATTCTATTATGAAACCAGGCTTTATGACCTTATTGTATTTCCTTGCACAGCAGGAAGAACCAAGGAAAGTTTGATTTCTTTCCTAGGATCTTTTTCAGCTAAGTTCAAACCTTCTTCATGAAACTTAAGTCTTCTTGCTTCAACATTTTTCTCTTAAATAGTCCAGAGTATTCTCTATTTTTTTGGAATATTTTATTTTGTGCATATTCACTGGCTTTGATGACATACTATTTGACAGCATATTTATGCAATTATGCAGGAGCTAAGGAAATGAAAAAGAACATCTCAAGATGTACACAGTTTTGTTTTCATTCCCTTATCTGTTTCTCAAATAACTTTTTTAGTGTTTAAACCAGAATAAAGCTCAAGAAAATCAGTACTTACAGCCTAATGTAACTGTAATTCCATAAATGTTCTGCTCAATCTGTCCATCTGCTAGAACGTTGCATGTCAGAGGAGTAGCTAGTGAAGAAGTGTCATTAAATGTGACACTGGAAACTGTTCTGTTTATTTCACGGTATTGTTCTCTAGGTACCACTTTATTTTTAATTTTCCAGATAATTTGATTAGCATATATATTGCCAAAGTCAAGACAACTCTCATTCAAAATGCATAATGCTGTGAAATTGGAACCAAGGGCCAATACAGGAGACTCTGGGATGATGTGACCACATGACTGTACAAGTCCACCTGAAACTGGAAGAAAAAAAGACAACACCATCTTTTTAAAAAAGCAGAGCATTCCACAATAATTGCTGGTACAAAATTACTGTACTATTGACAATATTACAAAGTATGCCTAAGCAGGAAATTACTTACTTGACTGTTACAAAACTGCAGTGTGTTAGTGGATCACAAAGTATAGATTTAAGGGACAAAACCAGCGTAATGTTCCCTAGGCATTGCAAAAACATTTTATGAAGCCAGTAAAGCTCACCTAATAACCAAGGGTCTTTAGAGAAAGTGAGAATAGAGGCAAGGACTGAATGTGTATCTTGAAGGGGGAAGTAACTGAGGTTACTCTTGCAGCTAAAGGTATTTACTGTTGAGAAAGCCAACAAAATACTGACATATACACCTTTGTTGTGGAAGACTAGTTTTAGAAGAACCACATGCAAACAGTTAAACACTTGAGTCATCCACTTCAGAATCTTCAATACGTATATTGTAAGAGTACTGGGGAATTTGGGCCAACTCTGTATTTGGTAGTAATCTTTTTACAAAGGAACATCAACACAATGATTAAATTGTGAAGACTGCTACCAAGGCATGCAAACATCAGCAGACTGAAATGTTGCCTTGATTCAGTAGCCATACTGAACAGCTTCAGGATGATTGTTTCCTATACAAGTGAAGTTGCCCATGGCTCCACCTTGATTAAAACACTTAATTCATTGGAAGCTTTATTCCTTTAACAGCTGTTGAGTCTGACCAAGTTAGGTTTTCATTGAGGTATCATTTAGCATATGCAAAATTAAATCATATAATATTGCTTCAAAGTTTTTTTTTTTAATTAAAAAAATCACACTGTAAGACCGAATTCACCACTGCAGTCTGCTACAGTGACTAGTTCCAGTGATGTCAGTGGAAACAAAGCAACCTGTCACTGATCAAAGTCAGCTTCACTAGCTCTGTACAATTCTGTAGGAATGGAAGCGGAGGTGAGTATTGGTTTAACACTGCATTACCTTACCATAAGGTTAACAACATAGCGTGGGTCTCTTAATTGTACTATACCTTATTTTATGCCCCACACCTGCAACAGTTATCTAGACAAAAAGCAGGTAAGTGCTTCAAGCATCCAATTAAAGACTTCCTACAGGTCTCTCATATGTAGAACAGAAGCCTTACCTCCAAGGGAACAAATATTCCAAAACAAGTATAAGCAACGGGCCACCCAGTTCCACCCAGAAAACATGCTGCACAGAATTCCTGTAATAGACAAAGATTTTTTTTCCATTTGAGCTATTAGTCTTCACTTCAGATCACTAACAGATTCAAATTTCTATTTGTTATATGACATTTTCTCAGGTATGCTATTTTTCCCCTGACAATCTCTTTTCGCTCTGGAAAAATAATGGGCTTTTTTTTTTTTTTATTTTACTTACAGCTGTAACAAATTCCAATGTCTGTTTAAGACAAATGATGCAGTTGAAAGGCTCTTAAGTTACAAATTTAAGAAACTCATCATCTTAAGTTTTTCACATCATGCATGAAAACAAAATTCACTGGTATTTCTATAAAAGGTTAGCAATTAAAACAGTGTAAAACCATTGCTCATGTTTTAAAACAGTTCTAAGAATTCGATTATGATTACCCCGCTACCTCGCTTTTAAAGGCACCAATATAAGCACTTTATATAAGGTTCAGAAGAGACATTTAAAAATTTCTTAAATTTTAAAATTTCTCAAAATTTAAAGAAAATTTTAGAACAGAATTGACTGTTACAAGACCAAAAAAACTTCAGCTTATGACAGAAAACACTCCTTGCTTTTGACTGCATGTAGTTTATAATGATGACGAAGATGCAAAGCGCATTTCATACAGGTCACGCTAAGATTAGATTGGAAAAGTCATTTAAGCACCAATGTATCAATATCAAGCTAGAATCACGTTCCTTAGGTATAAGCATATCTAAGCTTTTTGACTTGAAAACAAAGGTAAATAATATAATGTAAAGAAAATTGATTTTCACATGAATCCTAAACCAACAACACAACAAATGCCAATCTTAAAACATTACAGCAGTGCATTTTTAGGGCTCACCAAAAGTTATATTATATTAGGAATACTGCTGATTAGAAGACTCCTCAATTAGGTTAACAAGCACTTACACCTATCATTATAGATTTATTTACTAAATAACAGTACTGTTATCTATAATCGGACTTTGTTTCAATAAACTAATTTCGGATTATTATTATTTTTTTAATAATTTGCTCTTACTGGACTAGGTATGACAACCATTACAGTGTGCACTTAGTCACATGGTCTGAATTTTTGGGTTCCTTTCTGCATTTTAAAATCCCAACTGGTTTCATAAATTTAAGTAAATTTAAGTAAATCCACACAGTGAACAAGACCAACACCAGAGAATTTGGTTTAGGTCCTAAGCTCTATTTCAGTGTCTTGGCTTACTCGAATATTTATCAGAAATACCACTTTCTACCTTGTTGAAGCTTGCTGCACTCTTAAGCATAGACCTTACAATTTGCTATTTTAAGCAAGATTCATTTAAACCTATTAAACTTGAACAATGTGGTGCAGGATTTGAAGCTCCTGAGAATCCTGAGGCCAGATATAAACTGGGTGGAAAGAAGAGAGCAGCTTCATTTTCCTGCTAATTGCCCAAAGCTGCAGAACAATAGCAGACGCGAATTCTATGCTGAAGAAAGAAGAGTGAAGCAGAGGTAAAAAGGCAGAAAGGAAAAAAAAAATGCACAACATAGCATTTCTCTCCGAGAAAAACAAAACCAACAACAAACAACAAACACAAAAACATTTGTCACTATGATTGGTGCCACATTAGAGCAGCTGCACTGTCACCTAAGCTAAGTATTGCATCATTACAAACTTACTGGTTTCTTATCAATAATGACTTATTTCAGGCTAGACGATAAATCCACAGAGCTAATCAAAAAACTCTAAATCATATTGTCACGTGAAGTATGGCAGAGGTTTATCAGAAAAAGGAACATACCCTGAATCACTTGAAGGAACACAAGAGCTAACACTTAAAAAGCAAAAAACCAACTCGGAAACAATAGCAGAGTATCAAACCTTTGCTAAGGTGTAATATTTTTGAATGAAAAGAATATCAGATGACTTCATCTTTTTAAATAAATGCCATTTCTACATGCTTCAACTGTTTTCCAGCCTTAGTTGAACTGATTTACAGATGAGAAACCTGAGGTCCAATTCTCTACTAGTCTGCACTTTCGAGAACTTAGTTTCTGTTCTAAGGGAGCACAAAAGAAATAAAAATCTTACACAGTTTAAAGTACTATTTCACTGTATTCAGCTCCTGAAAGGCAATAAAACTGAGACTCCATCACCTGCAATGGAAAAATTAACTGAAACCCCCCCTTGCTGGCACTAGCAGATGTGACTATAGCTTCAAAAAAAAATATATAAATCAAACCACAGTTCAGCATATATCTGCTGTTAGCTTGTTTTGATGTAGCTTATTTTTTTCCCCCCTACTGATCAATGCAGCTACAAGATTTAAGGCACAGACCTCTGAATCCACAAATGGGCTGTTGCAATGTCTTCTAATGTGTGCGATTTTTTTTTTTTGAAAACAAAAAGAAAAACAATACAACAAAAAAACATTAGTTCCTCTAGCTTTTATGAGATTGATTTTTAAGGGAAATTTAATTCTTAAGGGAAATTTAACTCTAGAAGAAAGAGCCAGAGTTACACTAAGCACTTCCATCCATGCTGCCTAGAAGAAAGTTGTAAAAGAAATGGTGGAGCCAATACCTAACAAAACAAGCAGCCATACTTTAGATCAGAGCATGGAAGAGATTTCTATGGAAACTTGTGTTTTCTAATATGAGCATATGAAGATTTGATGGCACAGAACCCTGCATGTAAGCTATACCAAAGCTTTAGAAGTCAGTGCCATCATTCCAGAGAAATGCTGCTGAACACCAATTGTTCACTGTCAACGACTAAGTCAGACAAGTTGCAAGTCTGGACAAAAGAAAACTCGTTAGCCCCAGCAATTACACAACACAGCCAGAAATGTTCTGTTTTACAAACCAGTGCAGGTTATTTGGAATCTAAGGTAAAAGTTCAAGCTGATGCTGAACTAACATTGACAAAGATAGTCATTTCAGAAGATAGTCATTTCAGAAACAACAATTTATCTAGACTATGCACTTGTTGTGGACCACTACGTACAATATTTTTTTCTAGCCAAGCCTAGTTAGGTACAATGCTAAGTAAAAGGAAAGGGAGATACAAAAAAAAACAAACTGCTGTTGGAAGTTTGTCAGGCTACTTTCAAGGCTGGATCTGCCAAAGTGGCAAGGGATCAAAGTCTGTCAAAATACTACACAGTAAAAACAACACGATCAATTTAGAACTACTACTAGTGACAGTCCTTAACTCTCAGAATATGTTACCTTCCAGAGGAAAAAAATTCTGTTAAAATGCTGAGATTACTTCAGTAAATAAAGGTGTGAAACATGTATGCCACGAGATCACCCAATTTAAACTGTCATACAGTAGTTGTTATTTTTCACATCCTGCTTCCATTTCGATAGGAACTCACTAAGCCTTTTCACCTGCATCTTTAAACGAATGCTTCAGACAGTGCTCTGTGGAAACCTAGAAACACCCCTGAAGTCAAGAAATATAGGCATAAAGTAACAACAGCATTCTGTTATCACAGGTTTGTGGTAAATCAGTTTCTAAAGAAAGTCATACATACATACAAAAGGGATGGCTCTAGTTATCCCAAGTAACAGAGCACTTGTGATTTTAATCTTATTTCATAAATCACAAAAACAACACCCAAATGAATACAGGTTGTGTGTCATATGATGAGCTTTCCCTCTCTGGATCAGAAATGTAACATCTAATGACCTAAAAATGACAGTTTCAGTTAAACTGCAGCAAAATGGAATTTCCTTGCCAGCAAAGGCAGCTTGCAAATCAGGGAGCAGAGACAATACCAGGACCATCACAGGAAGGAGTTAGGTCTAGGTAAGGCTCACCACCAGGTCAATCACAAAAGCCTACAGGTTGCTGGCAAACAGACTTCTGAAATTTCCTCAAAATAAATATTAAAAGCCAAGCCTGCAGCTTCAAGTGGTAATTTCTCAGCCAGAGCCACATAACTCAGGTAGATCAAGCAAGAAAACGGTACATATGAGTGACACGGCAAATAGCTGCTACTGCTTGAGGCTTTGTAACAAGCCAAGAATACTTAGAACTGATCCAAAAGCTGTATCTATCCTAAAGTAATTTTGATTACTCAAGCTGTAACTGCTTTCTAATCAAGAGCTTTTCATCTGCAAGCTTCCTTCCTTCCTTCCTCCAAGCTTACTTCCTTCTTGGAAATATTTATGAGACTCAAATACATTTTCAAAGACGATCACTTGAAAATCTTGCATAACCTTACATACACTGAACATTCTGAAATTCATCTTCATATTGAAGATACCTATATGCAAACAATATAGAGTAACCACCTCTCAGGATGGCAAAATCATTTAGCTTGGCAGGGACCTCTGGGCCCATCTGGCCCAACCCCTGCCCAAGCACGGACACCCAGAGCAGGCTGCCCAGGGCCATGTCCAGGTGGCTTTTGGAGATCCCCAAGGAGGAGACCCCACAGCCTGTCTGGGCAGCCTGTGCCAGGGCTCCCTCACCTGCACAGTGAAGAACAGTGAAGTCTGAACCTGACGTTCAGACGGAACCCCCTGTGTTCTAGTTTGTGCCCATGCCTCTTGTCTTGGCACTGGTGGGGCAGAGGAAAGAGCCTGGCTCAGTCTGTTTTGCATCCTCCCTTCAGGTATTAATGCACATTCACAGAATCACAGAATGGTTTGGGTTGGAAGGGAACTTAAAGACCATCTAACTCCAACCTCCTGCCACGGGCAGGGACACCTCTCCCCAGACCAGGTTGCTCAACGCCCCATCCAACCTGGCCTTGAGCACCTCCAGGGATGGGGCATCCACAGCTTCTCTCAGCAAACTGTTTCACTGCCTGACCACCCTCACAGTAAATAATTTCTTCCTGGTATCTAATCTAAACCTACCCTCTTTTAGCTTAAGAGTCATTACTTCTTGTCCTATCACCCCACCTCCTGACAGAGTCCCTCCCCAGCTTTCCTGTAGTCCCCTTTAGGTAGTGGGAGGCTGCTGTAAGGTTTCCCCGGCGCCTTCTCTTCTCCAGGCTGAACAGCCCCACCTCCCTCTGTCTGTCTTCACAGGAGAGGTGCTCCAGCTCTCAGAGCATCCTCATGGCCCTCCTCTGGAGTTGCTCTAGGATGTCCATGAAACACTGATGAGATTCCCCAGAACATCCTCCAGGCTGAACAGTCCCAACTCACTCAGCCTCTCCTCATGGGACAGATGCTCCAGGCCCTTCACTGGACTCTCTCCAGTATGTCCAGGTCTCTCTTGGACTGGGGAAGCCAGAAAGGGACCCAGCACCCAAATGTGTCCTCACCAGTGCTGAGCAGAACGAAGGATCACCTCCCTCAGCCTGCTGGCAACACCCCGCCCAATACAATCCACTGTCAACAGTCAGTAAAGGTCCACTTTTTTTCCCTAGTCCTCCTTTTGTCACCGATGTACTTACAGAAGCATTTAGCCTCTATCTATAAGCCCTGTCTTGACATCCCTGGCCAAATTCGATTCCATTTGAGCTTTGGCTTTCCTAACACCCTGACACTTAAACAATATCTCTGTATTCCTCCCAGGTTTCCCAACCTTCCTTCCGCTCTCTATATGTCTCCTTACTATGTCTGAATTTTGCCAGGAACTCCTTGTTAATCTACACAGGCCTCCTGTCATTTTTGCCTGACTTCCTCTTTATTGGAATGCACTGCTCTTAAGCTTGGAGAAGGTGATCCTTGAGTACTAATCAACCTTCTTGGGCCCCTCTTCTCTCTAGGGCCTTATCCAAAGCCATTTTTCCACGCAGATCCTTAAAGAGGCCAAAGTCTACCCTCCTGAAATCCAGGTGGGGACCTTGCTTTTCGCCCTCCTTCCTGACCCAAGGATCCTGAACGTCACCATGTCACGGCCAGTGCGGCCAAGGCTGCCTTTGACCTTCATGCTCCCAACAGGCTCCTCGCTGCTGAGGAGCATGAGGTCCATGGGGCACTTCTGGGCTCCTCTAGCACTTGAAGAAAGAGGTTATTACCACCACCACCAAGAAATCCAGGAGGTTTGTGGCGTGTACGCCCCCCTGTGCTGTCCCTCTCTCACTTTCCTATAGCAATACACCAACGCTCAGATTGTTAAGTTCGTTAAATTCAGAAATTAATCGATTTCAGCAGATTCCTCAGCAAGTAGCAACATTTAGGAAGAGAAGTGCAATTACTTCCATGTTCTGTAAGGGGCAGAGAGGATTAAAAAAACCAACAAAACAAACATATTTTGGCTCCCCAACGCGTTTGACCCCTTCCCTTTGCAGACCTTTCATTCCTCCCCTCCCGCCACATCACTGCCCCGGCAGGCTGCCCTTTCGGAGGCACCTCAGCACCAAGCAGGCAGGCAGACAGACAGACAGACGGCCCCAAACGAGGGCTGTGCCCGCCGGTCTCCTTCTGGGGCTCCCTGAGGCGAGGCCGGGGGCTCCCTGAGGCGATCCGGACCGAGGGGGGGGGGGGGGTGTCCCTCCCCTCCGCTCTCCTTTGTGCCTCCCCCCTCACCGCAGACCCCTCCGCGTTGCGGCCCCGTTGTGTGGGTGCCCCCCCCTTCCCCTCCTTTTTCCCCTCACCCTCCCCAGCCGTTACCTGCCGCCGGCCGCCGCCGCCCCGCCGCGCGCCCCTAAATAACGGCCCGGCCGCGCGCCGGCATCGCCCCGCCGCCCGTTACGCGGCGCGCGCGCGCGGGGCCCCGCCGCCCGGCTCCGCTCCGCTCTCTGCGCGCGCGCGCGCGCGCGTGCGTGTGGCTCCCCCTCCCCTCCCTTCCCTTCCCCACCCTCCCCTCCCTCCCCTCCACCCCTCCCCGTCGCGCGCGCCGCCATTGGCGCGGGGGGCGCGTGACGCCGCGGGGTGGGGGAAAGGAGGGGGGGGAATGGGGGGGGGGGAAGGGGGCGGAGCTTCCCGTAACGCGCCCGCCGGTGCCAGGAGCCCGGGAAGGGCGGAGGGGGGGGGGGGGAGTGTGAGGGGCGTCCTGAGGGGCCGGCGGTACCGGGCAGTGCCCTCGGAGCCCCCGGGTCGGTGTCGGCCGTCGGGGGCGGTGTGGGGGGCTGCAGGGGGTGTTTGGAAGAGGTCCTGCGGCCGCCGTGGGGCCGGGCTGTGCCCCCGGGGATTTTCCTCAGGGCGGCGGGTCCGAAAATGGCTCCCTCCCGTCAGGGCGGCGCGGCAGGCTGCGCTGCCGAGCACCGGGTCAGGCTTCTCGCCTGCCCAAGCGAGAAAAAAAAAAAAAAAAAAAGACGTTTAAACACCACATCCACAGTTTTAAGTGCCACATCCACAAGTTTATGCCGTGCCGAGAGCCCCACGCTAAGCCCTTTCTAGCAGGCGTCCATGATGCATGCCGGAGCTCCTCACCACACGCTTCAGCCTTTTGCCTGCGTATTTCTTCGACAATTTTCAGGTTATAACACGCTTTTAGTCACATCTGTTGTGGAGTAGGCAGATTGGTCTGATAAGTGGGGTATCCACAACGATATCTTGTCTCAAATGCTGGCTGGCATCAGCTGCGAGTGAGAAAAGATTGAGAACTTTGGGGAAGGATGGCAGGAGATAACCTTTATCACATTTGTTCACGTTCTCACAGGTTCAAACCTTAAACAGGTTTAATACCAGTCTTCATGTTTGGTTTACATTCCAAAATGGTTTCATACCAGAAATGTGGTTGTTACTAACACTGTGGGTGTTGGGCATTTCACAGGCAGCACAATGTGAAGCTGGAAGGGCGCTCAAGAGGTCATTTAGCTCCTCCACCTTTCCTCAAGACAAAATCAGCTATCCTTGAGTCATTTCTGATAGGTATTTATGTAACCTGCAGTTTAAGCTGATTACTTCACCTCCCTATCCACAGCTGGCACACTTTCTAGCAACCTCGTATTCCTGTAGTGCCGCTGTTTCTCCCGTTGGTTGTCTTTGCACCTAATAGAGTTTCCGTCTCCTCACCCAGGCTTTTGGGTGTTCAAACCCTTCTAAAGTATCAGGACTAAGTGACATCTGCCCAGTGTTGCACAGTTTATTCGTTATGAAGAAAAGCACTTCAGCATTAAAATTTGCCACTTTCTGCGTTCTCTTCAGGTTTTGGTTCCAGATGTGTTTGTGCTTGTGGTAATGTGAGAATCATGTATAGTTATTAGGCGTTCTGGATTAGTATCTCTATAGATATTTAAATCGGTGTCTTTATGGATATCCCTGGCTCAGAATGCTCCAAAAATAAAATAAAAAAAATAAATCTGTGTTTGTCGATATAAGGTTAAGTGGAAACAGACTCAAATTAGAAGGACAGCAATAATACTGTATTTTTTTTTTCTGTCTTGTTCCAGCATGTCTTCTCCGTCCTGTAAGATAATTACAGTTCTGCTGGTAAATAGACTTTCCAGGAGTAGAGGCTCAAGTCTCCCCTTTTCCCCTAGCCAACAGAAAGCCTCTTGTGACATTCCCCTTCCGAAATCTGATAGCCTGAAGCAACTCTTGATTTATTTCCAGAACTTGTAGAACAACACCCCCCCACAGGCTTCAAATGCAATCCCGTATCAGGCCTCACTTGACATAAATTGCAACTCCTCAAATACGCAAGAACTGGTGTATTTCACAGGTCATTTATGGTCTCCGTGTAAAATGATTTCCACATTGTTGAAGTTGCACAGATGAACAATTTGTTTGCAATTTTTTTTTCTTGCATTGGTGCAAATTGCGATTAAGAGAGTAACAATTTAGGTTTCAAAGTTGATGATGGCATCCTTCCCTATATACCTTATCTCCTCTTCAGAACCTGCTGCCAACTGTAGATGTATAGAAAGATACCATAAAACTGTAAGGAAATAGTCTCATGAACAGGCTGAGTCCCATTTCTCTATAGTATCAGACAGTGGGCACAAATCAGCCCTCTGTTTAACACCAGCCCTAAGTGCAGCTGTGGCAAGGACGCTGGTGTAAGCCTCACAGGTGCCCTGGACACAGTCTCAACTGCCTCTGTTGATCAGTTTTTGTCTTCTCAGCCCAGAAATTTTTGGTCAGGGCTGCCGTTTGATTCACTTTTTGCTACTCAGAGGAAGTAGTTTGACATCTGTGTGGCAAATGGAAGTAAACGGAATTAAATGTGGTAACATATATTTTTCTTAAATGTTTACCATCTACCCCGGAGATGGTTCATATTAATCTTCTCTCATGGGCAGGACTGAATGTTGTGGGCAATTATGTTACATGGCCGGATGGGTGAAGTTTTGCTTTTATTCCCCTGAAACCTTAGTTTTCAATCTGATGGGGTGGGTGGGTGTTGTTCATGTTGCAGTGATTTCTAGTTCTGTGTCAGCATCCTCTCTAGTAATAAATGCTCGTTTTGAAATCTTGGTGAAGATGAAACTCGCAACTCTGGTCTTACACAGGGTGCCAAGCTCCTACTGGTGTGAACGACATGGTCTGTAGGAACTGTAATTCTGGCACGGGGCCCTGTAGCTGGGAATATAAAATAAATTCTCTGGATTGTAGCCTTTTAAAATATATCAGCTGGCTTTCTGTAACACACAAAGAAATTGGGTGTTCTTAGGACATCATATTTTCTGTGGCAAACAGGGAAAAACAGGTTAGTACCATTATGAGTGGCATTTGTTAGACTCAGGACATTTGGGATCCCAGGTAAAGAAAACATTCAGGGTTTTCAAACGGCGCTCAGATCAGGGCTCTGTAGGACATTTCCAAGCTTGCATGCTCCACAGTCAGTGTGCAAATAGATGATGCATGCACTCACACACTGTTTTTTCAGCCCCAGGCAGGAAGAGGTGGACTGGGAATAAGGAGACGGGCAATATCCCCTGAAGAACATTCAGGGATTGGCAAAAGTTTCTACATTGTTGCTTGACTGTGGCAGTAAATAAATTTCTGGAGATGCTGTAGAGACTGCCTAGGAACAAACTTGTACCATTCAAAATGGATCGTTTCAGCCATTTCTAGGCAGGTTGTGATGAGTACTGCAGTCAATGCAAAATCTACCGAATCCTACAACAGATGTATTCAAGAGAAGAAAAGGTCTTTCTGAAGTCTATTTGTTATTTTGGTAAAAGGAAATGAAGCGACTCATAGATGCATTAGGATGTGAAAAGACTCCTACATCCCGGATACGTCTGGTTTTGTTGTAGATGGGCTGCTGCCAAAACTGGGACTTAGAGAACGATTTTCAAAGTTATGAGATAATGAACAACAACACCCCTAATGGTGGTGTTTTGACCCATAACTTGTTGAAGACATTTTCTGTGAGAGGGCTGAATCACTCTGTGAAACTTTGTCTGGGAGGTTCAGTGACACATCCAGCCCTCTTGCTAAAATGACGGTGTTATCTCAGCTTGTGTCACTGTGCTGAACTTGATCTTCCAAGCAGGGTGTTCAGTGTCCTTACACTCAAGATGGATCTCTGCCTTCTGACATTGTTTGGCTGTAAGAGAAGCCACTGCTTCCCCCAGGAGTGAAGTGACCAGTCCTTTGGCCTGGGTGGCCAGGACAGGAGCAGACTCTTGTGGTTAAGACGTAGCCTTGTAGGTCATGAAGTCATGGTAAAGCCCCCTGAATAAGGAGGGAGGAGGCAAGCTGAGAGTCAACAGCAAGGCAAAACTGATGATGTAACTGTTGGAAATGATTTAGTGAGAGTCACAGCATTTCCCAGCTTCATAACTTAACAAGCAGGAGCTGCCTAGTGGCAGCAAAAAACAGCCTTTGTAGTAATTCATTACTTACTTTTAAGGGAGATTGGACGATGCTGCTTTTTCTCTAGAATAATTAGGTGTTTGCAGACTTTGTGACAAAGGGATAAAAGTTCACAGAGCCAAGCAGCCACAGTTGCAACCCACCAAGTATGTTCAACCTCTTCCACTGGGTAACACTTGTTATACCAAGGAGTGGATGTTGCATGTGGCATCAGGATTTGCCACAGTGAATGAGCTGGTCTCATTCTTTAGTGTCCTTATGCCCAGCAGGTTGCTGAAATAGGATACTCAGCACACAGTCTTGCAGAATTTAATTGCAATCTGGAACTGGGCTTCAGCAGTTCAGGAAAAGTCTTGTGATCTTGGGAAGAAGTTGGAAATGGGAATAGCCGACTCCTCTACATGTGATAAACTTGTCAGGGGAGTTTAGGGTTGCTGAAGTGAACCTGAAGCAATACTTTTGTTGCAACTACTCCTTGATGCTCAGGAAAAGGAATGGCAATACCAGGAAGCTGCCCCAGGGCATGTGAATTAGGAAGAAGATTGCTTATAGCCTGCTGAAAAATAATGGCACATATGACAGACTAGTGCTGAACCAAACAGTCCACTTGTTTTTCTAGGGTGGAAATTGTAAAGCTAATGTTGTTTTAGACCTAGTCTGGAAGTGTTGACTGGTGGAACATGTTGCTAGGCTGCGTTTTTTCCCAAAAGACAGTGGGCAGGACCTTCAGAAAAAAAGGGGCCTGACCTTCGCTGGAGGAACTTGGCCAAAAGTGAAGACAGAAAAAGGAAAAGGCTTCTAAATCAAAGAAAGCAAATAAGAAATAGCAGATTAGATAGAAATATTGAAAAGGATGGGATTAATCAAACAGAGAAAATGCTTACCTTTGAATGAGTAATACAGTGAAATGGCAGTGCACGGCAAGGAAGTGCTGACTCAGACTGGTAGCTCAGATGAGCTGAAGGTGTTAGGATGTGCTGCAGTCACTTCTGCCGTATGCGTGAGCTGCCCCTGAATTTAAAATGCTTTTGGCAACAACTAAAAAGCTTTGTAGTGATTCTGCCTATACTAACCAAAGTGTAGATGTGTCCTTGGATAGATACTTGGGGCAGAACTCTTAGACTGTGGACAAGAAAGCCCAACTAGAAATAGCAGAAGATGATAAAAGAGGGGAGGATGGTGCCGTTATGAAGCCCCACTGGGAGTGCTGCATCCAGGCCTGGGGCCCTCAGCACAAGCAGGATGTGGGGCTGTTAGAGCAGGTTCAGCGGAGGGCCACAGAGATGATCAGAGGGCTGGAGCACCTCTGCGGTGAAGACAGGCTGAGAGAGCTGGGGATGTTCTGCTTGGAGAAGAGAAGAATTCAATGAGACCTCACTGCAGCTTTCCAATACCTAAATAGGGCTTAAAAAAAAGATGGAGAACAACTTATTACTCATGCAGACTATAACAGGACAAATGGGAATGGTTTTAAACTAAAAGAGGGGAGATTTATATTAGATGTTAGGAGGAAATTCTAGCGTATTTAGGTTCATCTTATTGTGCTTCACACATGACCCTACCATGTCTGAATACTAGATTGCTTTGGCAATGGAGAACTGACCTACACTTCGTGGAATGCTTTTTGGCCATACTGCTCATGGAAGTCAAGTAGAAAAGATAATCCCACTACTTCTTAGCACATCACAGAATCACAGAATGGTTTGGGCTGAAAGGGACCTTAAAGAGCACCCAGTTCCACTTCCCCTGCCATGGGCAGGGACAACCTCCCACCAGCCCAGGTTGCCCAAAGCCCCATCCAGCCTGGCCTTGAGCACCTCCAGGGATGGAGCATCCACAGCTTCTCTGGGCAGCCTGTGCCAGGGCCTCACCATGCTCTGAGTGGTGAAAGAAGATGGTGAAAGAAGGTGGTGAAAGAAATACTTCTTATTTGCACAGGGAAACAGGATAATAGAGCGACACAACATTAAAAAGCCTACCACATCTAAAAGGCAATGAGGTACCAGCTAGTACAAGACGCCTACCGCGTACATTCCTGTGCACGGAGAGATGTTATAGCAAACAACAGCCTTGTGCTTTAAGTTGCTTTGTTTCGTAACTGCTAGTCATGCTGTTTAATGTTCTGTCCTGCTGGAAAGCACTTAGCAGGATTGTTGTGGTGAAAGAACCTGAATGCGGTAGAAAGTAGTGCAGCTTGACTTGCTTTAACAACCATGAATTTGCTTCCTATGAATTCACGCATCAGGGCAACACCCAGCTGCTGAAGGTCTATTCTGTTGTAGCACGCAGGGTATGCATTAAGCCGTTGTTATGGTTGGAAAGGTTGGCTTCCTGATACTGCAGGGTATGTGGAGCTTACAAAGGGGATATCTGCTACGGGCAAACTACTGACAATTCTTCTTCTATTTTTCCTTGCTATACCTACAGAAATCAATACAGTGAGATAGCACTTGATTTCCAGGAAGAAAGCCATCAGCAATTTTATGCAGATAATTGCCTTAAAGTGACATATTAAAAAAGGGATCTTGACAGCATGGTGTCTGAAGTTTTCTGCTTCAGCTGTTACAAAACACAAAGGGAGTGGAGCTTGTTGCTACAAGCAAAGGTTGGGAGAGTCATGGGAAAACACATCCTCATCTGCAGAACTGAAGCCAAGTTCTGTATTAGAGAGCCCCTCACTCACGGCCGCCTACAGTTGCACTGACTGATGTTATGCAGGGCAGGTGAGGCTGTGTGTAGAAAATATATTCAGCTGCGAGTGTTTTGCAGTTAGAAAAATGTCAACAGAAAGGAGTGCATTCATGAGAGAGAAGGAATGTCATGGAATGAAGGAATGGAAAGAAGAATTGAGGATAGGAACAACTGAAGAAATTATAAAAAAAAAAAAAGTAATAAAAATCAGCACACCAGATATGTGTGAATGTATAAATAAAAGACACAAGAAGGAGTGTAGGCATTTGTATGTGATGTTGTAGCCCAAAGGGGTTGTGTATAGAATGAAATAAGCAACAGAATGAAAGGGAACTAAGGAGTAGGCTTTTGGTAATCATTTCCCATTGTTAAGACATACTAGACTGTGGTATAGCTTCTGATGGCTGTAGCTCTTAAACAATTTAAAGTGGAAGCTATATTTAGGTACCTAGAAAACATATATATTTTTTGGAAAATATAAGAAACAGCAATGATCAGTATTATCCCATTCATACTGCAACTGCATATCTGGTACAAAGTCAAGAGGAAAACATTTTTGTCCCACGTGCTACACTACCTTTGAAGATCAACTTTGCAGTTTACCTTTCTGATCTCTCTGACCTATATTCTCTTCTTCCTCTGCTTTACCATTAGCACTTGCAACTTATTAAGAGTTCTTTCTTTCATTTATCTTTTGGTGCTTTCTTTTTCTCCTCTTCCATTGCCAGTCTTAATTTCGTGTTTTCTCTGTTCTCTTTGACATTAGTTTAAATACAGCTGTTATATAGCTGTTATATTCACAGCTTGTTCAGAATCATTCCTTCAGAATAACACCTTTTAAAGTGTCATGGTATGGAGAAAGTTAATTAAATATTTGTGTGCCATATTTATCGTCACACTCAGGTATGTGGCAAAGCACGATTTTTCTTGTAATTCTGCTAAAAATCTGAAGCTACAGAGAATTCCTTTAGGTCTCGTCTCACTACCTGCATTATCAAGTGCTTTGCAGTCAGAATTTAGCAAACAATAATTATGGTGGTCATGCATAAGGCATAGAAAAATCACACCCAAGTTCCCAGTGCTGAAACTCCTCTCTAGTACCAACAGCAGTGAAAACTTGTATTAAGATATAAGTCAGGGAGATAAGAATCATGGCATAAAGGAATCTCCTACACTGAACCTTAAACCAGTGTTTCTAGAAACAAGTCCCCAGTTCAGAAATTGACACTCTAACTTCCAGTTAATCACTGTTGTGATTTTTTTTTTTCTTTTCTTCTGTTGCAGTGCTGAGATATCCCAGTCTGGACAAGGAGCTCATTTTCTTGCTGGTTTATAAACATGTGGTAAGATACAGACCTTCTCACAGAATCAAGGCTCCTAAAAGATTAAAGAAAATGACAGACGAATGTTAGTGGTGAGAGATGTAACATGCAAACCAAACTATTATGATAATCGTAGACTAACATTCCCCCAGTTTTTGCAATATCATTGTCTACTGCTTTCATTCTCACTTTTCTGTCACTTTTCTTTTGCCTTTCCTTTCTTCTGTGACTGGTACTACTTGTCATTTAGCCGGCTGAATGACACTTCTCACTCAATTCAATGCTGACTGAAATATGCTCTGTATATATTTTGGGAGGCAATCGGTGAATCATCTTGGAAATGTGTGTGTACTCAAGGTGAAGTTCAAGTCATGTCAGTATCAATACATCCTGAAGCACATGGGCTTTTCATCTTTAGTGCCTATTCTGAATAGATCTTGTATGAAAGAATGTGCTAATATTTGCTCCAGAGTTATACTTCATAATGTATTACTTGAATTTTATTATATGACTGTGATAATCAATATGTATTAGACTAATTCATTCACTAGTGATAGCTTATTCAACAGGCGTTAACGTTTTCACAATGCTCACATTTTATACACAGTCCTTAGCAGTGTGAATACATCTGTTTCAGAAATGCATATAAATGTCTTGTGAACCCCTCCTGCCCCCGTGAAAGGTCTTCAGATGTGTAAATTATTGTCTCAAGTTTCTTTGCAGCTTATCTGTAGGTTAAGGTTTTTTTAGAACCTTCAGTGCTCTCAGGAATAACCTGAAGTTGCTGTCTGTTCTGTCGTGTTTAGGTGTCAGGCTTTCCTTTCCTGCCTCATTTTCCTTTATAACTTTTTTATTTCTTATTTTCTTGCTTGCTTTACATTTTCCTTTATAGCTTTTAATTTTTAATTTTCTTGCTTTCTCCACTACATTTCCGTCTCCTAACTTTCACCTCTGGCTTTACTTGGTGTCCTCCAGATCGTGTTGCAGTGTCAGGAGGAAAATTTGGTGGGCTGGTATCACAGTCTGTGATCTCGGATCAGATATGAAGTGGAAAGAAGAGGCATATGTGATTCACAATCTTGCCCTCAGAAGCAAAGCTGGCGGCTGTGGCACTTGTGGCAAAGGTGGGGACTCAGCCCCTACAGCCTCCAGAATTAGGATTTGGCGTCAGCTGGAAACTAGTACCTTGCATACAGACAGGCTATTGACAGTATAGTGATCGGATCCTACCCCTTGGGAAGCAGAAGTTCCTGGCGCCTGCTGAGTTCCTTCCAGCAAGTTCAGCCACTGGTTTAGAAAAGAAAAATACAATCTGACATATAATCCTTGACAAGCTGTTGACCCTTGTATCTGAGGGATGAGAGTAAACTATTCTCAGTGTTCACACAGTTTTTTTTTTTTTTTTTTTTTTTCTGTAAGTAGTAATTCTTTGTCCACAGCCTTCAAAAATTAAATTAAATAAAAAAAAAAAAAAAAAAAAAAGGATGAGGACAGACATTTTAGTCTCATTTCTATGCATAAGAAATCTCTTTTACAGATGACTGAATTCAGCCATGTCTGGGATGAATGTAACAATTGTTTAATAATGTGAAGCTCTAAATTATATCCAGCTGATTATGTAGGGGGATTTTGCAGGCAGGAAGAAGTTAATTATCCAAAGCTGGATCCACATCAAGATTAGGCTTATTAGCTCACACATTGTAAGCTTGATAGCTCTAAAGTGGTAACTGACGTACTTTTTTTTTTTTTTTTTTAAATTATTATCATTTGTGAGTATGTTCTGTGCTGTAAGAAGGTACTTTTCCAGTCTGCTCAAGAAACAATGTTTTTCCTGCTCATTAATCAATTACGCTTTTCTTGAAAAAAAGAATGTAATCTGATATAATGCTCCAATACTTACTGTAAAAAAAAAAAAGTTCTACTGGTAGTAATCTTATGACTATTTTTTTTCCCACATGTATGTTGTCATTGCTCTTATTGGTAGTAACATATATTCATCTTGATGACATAAATATAATGAAGAAGCATAGACAATTTTCTACCACATCAAAAGCTAAGTGATTCTGTTCCCGAGCTGTAAAATTAAACTTACTGATAAAATACTATACAAGCAAGGCAAATGAGTATTTTATATTGACCCCTCTAAGATGAAGACGGTCTCTGAGAAATTAAAATTTCAGCCACTGTTAAAAAAGCAATCATGAGTATAAATGTGTATTAATCTTAATTTTGATTTGATTTAAATTAATAGGAATTTGTTGTTGAATTCAGTAATTGAATTGGGTTCCCGTTGTCAAACGTTGCAAGATTCTGCTGACTTCCACTACCTTTAGGGAGGACTAAACTCTGACTCATGATTGAGTGGAAATAAACTTGTCAATATGCTCTTAAAATAGATTGAGTCTAGGAAATTAATAAGAACTAAATGCTTATCTATAATTATAACAGAAAAGACATTTTGAACTATTTGCAGACATAGAGGGTCACTGTGAAAGTATTTTGAACTATTCAGAAACTTTATAGAATACTCTTATTCAAAAGAAAAGTTTTTCCCAAGATCCAGTAACATCCTTTATTTATTTTTCCCCCCACACAATTAAAGTTAACTGAGAAGAAAAAGCCTCCTAGGATATACTAGGCCTGTTTCTGGTGGGAGAAGTCCATACTTGGACAGCAACTTCATGTGAGATTTTATACCATTAGTGCAGTATATCTATGTTACATGAGGTTGACATATAAGTGCTAGTTCTGTAGACTCGTTTTACAGCTGAATCTAAAATACAGACAAAAACATGACCTCCCTCTGTCAGATAGGATTCATTTTCTGCAAGGGGATTTCAATTGATTGTGCACAAAATATATACTGCCCAAGTAATGTTTTTGTGAAAGTTGCCCATTTACAAATGAAGACTGAAAATTAGTTTCCTCAGAAAAACTTAATGTTTAAAGAAGGACTAGAAGGAAATTCTGATTTCATTGATGTGATCCCTCCCCCCGCCCCCACTTTTTTTTTTTTTCCCCAAGATCTCATCTTCCATTTTCAAAAAAATAGGCTGCCCAGGTGAGTGAGATCTAACAAATATATAAGAAAATGCCACGGTGATCTTGTACATTTTGAACCAGTACATTTTTTACAGTGCTTTTTCAGTTACTGTTATTTTTTGAAACATACCTTTATTTTTTGGAACATAGATGGTACCACTGGTGTCAATTCCTTTGTGAAATGAATTTCCAATATAATTGTGAAGTGGAAAATCAAGAAAACAAGTACAGGATGCTTACCGCTCAACTGACAGACATCCACACAGCTTGAAAGGAAAGGAAACACAGCAAATCCACTTCCTATTTGAGTCAAACCATAGCGCTAAAAAAAGAACCAGAGATAATAACAGCAAAGTAAGTTGTCCGGAAAGGACTACAAATTCTCAAGGTAAGGAGGAGGAAAAGGCAAGCAACAAGAGATTATTGGAAAGACACAGAGAACAGTGTGGCTCTGCCAAGCATATTTTGTGTAGAGTATAACTTTCAACTTCTGTAAGAAAAGGAAAATGTCTTTTATTTTCCACCTTTAATGGAAAGTGATACAAACTGTTTAAAATTAGTTGCTTTAAGCAATAAATTGCTTAAAAACTCCACTAAATTTCAACATTTCACTCTTCTCTGTTTCTTGCACTAAAACCTCTGGGGTTTCTGTTTTTTTTTTTTTTTTTTAATACATTTGTAAAATGGGCATACAACTCACTCTTGTGACAAAAGCACCCACATTTCTGGAATTACTGTTATTCTGTGTTATATTTCGTGGGTTGTTTATTTGAATTCTTCACTCACCAACTTTTGTTAAGTGTCTAAAGACCCAAGAGGACAGTAGCAAACACAGGTAACATTATGTTGTCTATGGGAAATGCTTCCTAGCCCAGCAACTAATAACAAGAATGAGAGTTGATAGTTTTCTCATCTTAGTCTAATGTTGGTCATGGCATACAGGTAGTAGAGTCAAACCCTGAACTGTTCCCCTCACATACAAGCCTGTTAAGACTTTTCCTGGCAACCAGGCAAGAGTCAACATTTAAGTGAGGTCGGACATACATTAAAATGAAGGATTTGACTTAGTGAGCCAGACTGTATGAATTTACTGGCTTTAGAACTCTCAAATTCTGTAAAATTTTCATTTTTGGGGGGACATCTGTTATTTTGCTAAACCCGATCATCAAGCAAAGCCCTTTGTGTTCTCCACTTACCATGATTAACCATCTGGCAGCTATCTGTAGATACAATTTACCAAACTATAATTTCTTTCCAGGGCTCAGCCTAGCAGGATGACTAGGGGCCTCCATTGGCATCTGCTTTTTTGTTATTTTAAAAAATTACTTCCAGTATTTCTGCCCAGTTCTTAGCATCCTTATTTACTTTAGAGTATTTCCAGAAGATGAGGAGGAATGTTCCATTTTCCTCACATTCAGCACATTTCTAAAGAATGCTGATTTCTTTTTTTGGGCTATAATGGAACAAGATACCACTGGAATAGTATGTTTCATAATAGGTTTCTTTGGTGGTTGCACTTCTTGATGATCCCAGAGATCTCTTAGATGCCACTATTCATCATCTTACCTTGTTTTGTTTCAGCTATGCCAGAAAAGAAAAAGTGTAGTCTGGAGCCTAGAGCGTCAGTCTGTGCTGAAATACACCAAGTCTTCTCCACTACCTCTTACAGCTCTGCATTCCTGAAAACCATGTTAGCCATGTCGGACAAAAACAATTTAGACAAAATCAACTGCTTCATCTGACAGGAAGAACTAAATAGTGCTCAACTGCAAGATAATAAGAATTGTTAAAAACACAACAAAACTATGCTATCCCTAGTTCTTCTCTTGGTTTGGCAGAATGCCAAATTTGCATGCTATGGGGGCTTTAAGAAGCTTTAAATTATAAAGACTGACTATGTTTTAAGCAAGTGCTTTTTATCCATGGTCAGGGTTCCACACTCTCTGGTATGGTGCATAAGATTTATATTCTAAGTACATTAATCATTACTGTTGGAAGCCTGAGAGGCACAAACTTCACACGCAGTTGGCACTGTTAATGAAATCAGTTCAAACAAGGTTTTTAAGAGCATCGTATCTCACTGGGGCTGTGCTGCATGGGGCAAGTGGAACTTTGCTATTAGTTATGTTGAATTTTGACAATGAACCAGTTTGCTGTTAAAGGGGCTGAGGATGGTGTTGTACTTCACTGTTGTAATGTAAATTCAGGAAAAAGTAAAACTTTTGCTTTCTATTATACATTTTATGGCCCACTCATGAGTTGTACCTAGGTGATTATTGTAAGATTATATTGTGAGATTATTGTAAGGAGTATTCTCAGCAGCCAAATTACTATTACTGCAGTGAAACAATTCTGTTCCAAGCCTATGGAGTACAGATAAGAAAAAAAAAAAATTAAAAAAAGGAACATTAATCTAAACTTTGTGGTTAAATGATTCTGTAGTTGCAATTCCACCTTCAGTTTTTTTTTTTTTTTCCTCTCTCTCTCTCTTTTTTTTTTTTTTTTTAATTTTATTTATTGTTTTGGTGAGCTAATTCATCCATATTAGGTGTTGTATCAGTTCTGAATAGGCTGAAATCTCTGTAGTTTATAACTCTCTCACGGTGGTTTCTGAACCTTTTAAATCTATGGTACGAGAGGCAGTGGTAGTGTAGCTACATGCTAGCTGTACATGGATAGAGAGCTGTCATGCAGGATACAGTACAGGCTCAAATAACATTAGCAGGGAAAGTCCAAGGAAGGACCCTGGGAATAGGCCACAGTTTCAAATCTTTCCAGGTTCAGCACAGGAAGAAGCTGTTTCATACTGTACAGTGGAGGAGAGGGTATGGAAGGTTGTGCAGTCCTCAGGGAACTTATGATTTGGCAGGTGAATTCCCCCTTCACAAATATGCTCCTAGCCTGTAGTTCCTGGCAGCTTCCCTGTTTTTCTGGTTTGAAGAGGGAGGGGAGAATTTTAATGTATAAAAGTACCTCTGTCTACAGGTTACCTCAAATAGTCATTGAGCAGCTGCCACACTTTCTAGTTGGCCTTAAGCCTCAAACTGTGTGACAGACAAACTTTTTATCTGAAAGCACCAGGGAATATAATATAATATGTATATATATATATATATATGTTTATATATATTTAAAATAAACACCTGCACTAAATAGGAAATATTGTTCAGATACAAATTAGAGTTTGTCCTAAAGAGGAAGAAAAAATATTTGGTGAAAAAGATTTATGAAAGATGTTTGGCTTTCTGTTTTCACTTTCTACATTAATACTCATTCAAAGATTTTTGGTACTGATTATAGTGTTTCCTCTTCCGTTCTTGTAATATTCTTCTCTAATACAAACACTCATGCAAGCATTGCTGCAAATGTATCAGTCACGTAGGAGTAAGGAGCTTCTTCTTCTCTTTCTGACAGTTGAAAAAAAAGTGTTCCTCAAGAGACGCCTGAGAGAAGGGCAGGAAGAAAAAGAGATTACGACCTGACCAAATGTTAAAAAAGAATCACAGGCTAGCTACACTCACACTAACTTTCCAGTATTTATTCTATATCCACCTTTTTTAGGTACTCACACCTTTGTCCTGCAATTCAGTCCATGCAGACAAATGTTTCAGGGCAGTATCTGGAGATACGCAGGCAGAGAAACCTCTTCCTATGGACAACTGTGTCTAGTCTGTAGAGCAGGGGAGTTCCTTAGGTCTGCACAATGCTTAGAAGACTGTAGACATCAGCTCCTGGACTCCTCAAAGCGTTTGAACATTTGCTTAAAGCTTGATGTAAAATATTTAATCAATCACTTGAAAACATTAAATACTTGTTGAATCATAGGCTATAAAGGTTGCAACTTAACTGAATGGTAATATCATTTGATTTCTGAAAACTGAAAATAACTGATGCTGCTTTTAGGGAACTCTCGGTAAAAATGTTGGTTATAATCGTGTCTGTATCTCATCTTCCTAATAACATATACGAGCACTGAAGTTTTCTAGAGGTTAGAGTGAAATCCAAGGTCTCTCTGACTTAGTGTCACATCTAGAAATAAATTGAAAAATGTACAATTCTTGTTTAGGACACCTCAGTGGGAAAAAATAAAAGGAGGCAAATTAAGTACAGACCTGTTTCTAACTCTCCCTGAGCCACTGAAAGAAGTCTTTTGGACTCAGCTGGGATCATGGAAGCCTCAAGAGAAGAAGTATAGAAGGGTTCTTGTGGTTATTAAAGCCAATGGTTTTGTGGTTATTAAAGCCAAGTGACCTGGTAAAGAGGTCTCTTCTATGAACAACTGAGCCTAATTTGTTTTGCAGTTCCTCTGCAATAGGCATATATCCTCCAGAAAAAAAAAAAAAAAAAACAAACCAAACCCATTATATTACTTTCCACCTTAGGAGGATAGGTGAGATAAAAAAAAAAAAAAGAAAAAGAAAAAAAAAGAAAAAAGGTTTAGAATTCTAATGTTCTGAAGTAAAAATATTTAGGAAAAAACAAACAAACATTAAAATGCTTTATAATACAAAAAAAAAAAAAACAATAAAAATTTATATTAAATATGTCTTGAGGTTCTTGTGACATGAAATAAAAAGGATACTGAAAAACCTTCCCCCTGGTCGGCTGGTGTGGTTTGCTGTCAATACAGAACAGCATCCCGGGAGCTCTACAGACGTTCTTTTCAAACAGACTGTAACATCTGAAACTAAGTCATTTACTCAGTTCTGACTGGCCTGATGTGCATCTCCGGTGATTTCGCAGTAGCCTAAGGAAGAATCCAAACAGCTGTAGTATTCTACTGACCTTACTATGCCTGTCCTACACCAAATGTGATCTTTCATTTTAGAGACTATGTTTAAATCTCTGGCTTCTAAAAAGAGTAATGGGAATGAGGTAAGGAGTAAGAGGTGCTCTGCAGGAGGATTAAAGAGCACTCTGTAAAGGTCCTTTGAATGAGTGAACCTATTTGAACAATGTACAATGTAACTTTTGCAAGAACATGAGTGGCAAGAAACTGGGATATATGAGAAAGGACATTGGTTTCTTAGTTAATGTACATTGCTGACTTGTTCGGGGAGACACAGGCTATTACCATTAATTTAAAAATAGCTAATACTTAGAGAAAGCCTAAGGAATTATGCTTATAGGATGATTATATTTTCTCTACTGCTAAAATGCAGTCCCTTCTACAGTGACTGCTAAAAAGGGTTTATCATCAGTACAAGGGTTGTATAGATCTGTATTAATAAGGGTTGCATGCACAGTACATAACTAGGAAGAAAAGGCAATGTATGTGCAATGTATGGAAAACCCTGCTAAAATCCTACATTCAGAATAAGATGAGAACATGACAATATAAGTTCACAAAAATCAAATAGAAAGGACTTCAGTCTTATTTGGAAGACCTATTTCATTGCAAAGATGGTACAAAGGGTTTCAGTCTACTTGAGAAGTAAAAGGCCCCAAGAGAGTAGTGCTACAGGGAAAACAACAACAAGAGGTGTAAGAAAGAGAAAGCAGGCCTCTCACTTGAGTGGTTTCATCAACGTGTCCTTTAAAGCACCATTTATTTCATCCCTGAATGTTGTTTCACAGACCTCACATACAGAAAACACAATGGGGGATGAAGTTCGTGACTTTTATGGTTTTCATGACACAGTTATATGGAGAAACGGGAAAATTTTACAATACGCCATCAGCAAGTGTTCTTTCTAAGTCATAGACACCAGAAATGGGTAGCTTAGCCTTCCTTTCTCCTTCTAACACGTGAGACAGTGCATACTAGGCAGAATCATGCCCAAATGACATCTCTTTCTTTTACAGCTGAAGAGCTGACACCCGGAGATAAAAGGGAAAACCACTCCCTGCTACTCTGTAAGGTTCATTTCCTCCTGAGCCATTTTGATTACCAGAGCGACAGACACTAAAGGATAATGACATGGGAATACAATCATTTTCAGGTATTAAATACAAACAGGCATTATATTTTTAGTTTCAGAAAGATAATAACAAAATTTATGGCTTAATTAAGAAATCAACCAAGGTATCATTGTAGTATGACCTTAACCAAATTAATTCATTTCAATGTTGCTGTTAATCTTGCTACTCTGTGTCTGCTTCTCTGCTTATTTCCATTCTAAATTTTGGGTTTGCAGCATCTGTTCCTTGTAATGTATTAGCACCCACCGTAGGAAGCAAGAGATTTAAATCTTCACTGGAATTTACAGGTGCTGCTTTGATATGAGTAAACAAAATACACTGTTTAATAACTAGTCACATCTTACATATAACAGTTGAGCTTTAGTTCAGTTAGAGCCTAATGGATTAAGAATGAAAAGCAAAAGATTTTTGTGCAGCTTGGGAGAGGACGGATGCAGTCTGATGCAATGCTGACTTTTGCCACAAGCTGTACTTCCAGTTATGCTGACTGTGAAGCGAAAGAATATTTTGCATAATGGAATTTGCATTTTTTTTGCTGTTTAAGCTAGCCACACAAATCACACCCTAAATGGTTTCTCTTTTATAAATCCCAGTACAGTTTACTGTCACGTGCCCCGCTGCTCAGTGACATTCCACTCTCTCACAAACGTATTTATTGGTGACTTTCTTAAACTCTTGCTAGAGGGTATTAAGAGTACTTGCCAGTAAGATCTTAATTTAAATTGGATAAGTATTCCCAGAAAGTCAAAACTGTTAGCCCAGTCCTGGCACTATATGCCAAAGCTGTATGATGCTAGACAGTTCACGGGTCTATAGACCATGCTCCTGAGGCAGTACCTCAGCCATGCTGTGCTGGACAGTACGGGCAGTTGTAAACATGGACCTTACCTTTCGTCTGTAGAAAACAGAGAAGCAAGAGAGCTGTTTTATGGAGTAAAGAGCTGAAACAATAGAGAACATGTCCCACAAGGCTTAACCACAAACATTAAGCACTAAGACTAAGAAACGTTTCCCTACAGAGTTACTAAAAAACAAGAGCCAGGGATCCAGGGGGACTGGCGATATGAAGAAGGTGGACAGAGATCCAAAAGAAAAAGGACACTGGGAAAGAGAAGGAATAAACTGCTCTAGCTCTGTTTGGAAAGCAGGGTCCCATTTTTGTATGTAGAAGCTGGAATGGTGTTTGTTTCTTTGCATACAGAAACAAACAATCCTTCATATATTCTTGAAAAATAATCAGATGAAGTCAGAGACCATGCTGCTTTCTCTCGTGAATATCTTATTTTGATTTATTTGCTAGTTACTTAGGATCTGGTAACAATAGTTGCTTACACAACTACTATGAAAACCTCCTCAGATCTCTTGGTTTAGCTCAAAACCCCACAGTACACTTCACCTTGGGAACATGTTATCTTGTGGTTGTTCCCCAGTTCCTCTCTTTCTCCTTGTCAACAGCTTTCCAAAGTGCCTCTGAGGGGCACGTGTGTACTCAGACCTCAACACATCCTCATCTTTCTTTCCATTTTGTTGCTATGCTCTTCTGTTATGTAGAACTAGGCACTACTGTTTCCTCTTTGCAGAGGTTTGGTGAGGCATGTGTAAGGCTCAGGAAGCAAGTTCTGGTTCAGAAAGAATTCATCTTACCTACTAATTCACTGTGAAATTTAATGAAATAAGTGAAAGTAAAATACTATTTTTTATAAAGAAAACATTTTCAGAGTACACAACAGAACTAATGCATCTGATATAGCTTGTTTTCCTAGAATTCGTATGTCTCCATACAGCTGACTTTCCTTTACCACCAAACGAGAAAAAAAAGCAAACGACAATAAAACAATCAAAAAAACAACCAACCAACCAAACAAATGAAAAAAACAAATCAAAACAAAACAACAAACAACCCCTCAAAACAAACAAACAAACACCAAGAAACAACACAGCTATTTAACACAACTATATAAAATCACCAACTGTTCTTATTCAGTGTTTTCTTAGTATGCAGACAAGGTTACACACTCTGGGAGAACTGCCCATCAAGAAGGGGTAATCAGTTTAAAAATGAGAATGGCTTGGGTTGGAAGGGACCTTAAAGATCATCAGAAAGGTTGACAGTTTTAAAAATAATGCCTGGAGAAATATATGGCATTACACTGAGATGGTACCCCATACCCAGATGTACCAGAACTAATTACAGCCACTTGACGTTGTGACGTGGCTTTTTGAGAGTCTGTAAATAAGGTGTGCATTATTTTCAATAATGTATCGCACTGTGTGTATTGATGACTGAAGAGTTAACACTATTCATTTGACCATGTGCGTAACATTTGAACAGCTGGAGGATCTGTGCTGACTACTCTCAAGGACTTCCCATAAACACAAAAAATGGAATACTCCCAAGGAGAATTCAGGCTCTTGAAGAAATCCAGATGACTGCCAAATCAGAAAGGTCACTAGGGTGTTTTTCTCTCTAAAAAGTCTCTTGAACTGAGATATGATTTCTGTTATGAAAATATATTTAAAAATAGCTTCAAAGTTCATTTCTCAGACTATCTCTAGGGTTGAGATTGTTAGTAGATGTGCTCAAAAGGAAGTAGTTCACACCTGTGGCAGCACTTCTTTGAAGGTCCTAAATAAAGAGAATGTTTTGACAAAGATCTCTGACATCTCTCAGCTGCAGGCAGCTGAGGAATTATTTTTTTTTTCTTTAAGAACATTTGGAATAGAAAAGTATACTTAACTGTCTTACATAATACAATGTGGTTACATGTAGCAACCAAAAGAAAAAAAAAAACACAACAAACACAAAACAACAAACAAAACTTTGTTGTGTGGAATGCAGAATCTGTCACGCTCCTGCAGATATTAAACTTCAAAAAAGGCACATAAATGAGAGAATTTGCTGCATGATCTGGCAGAATTGAGAAGAAGGGTCAGAAAATAAGTAAAGCTTGTTCTCGTTTAATAGCATATTCAAAGAAGAACATAAATAAATTAAGGTTAGTGCAGAGAGCAAAGTCTACAGGCTTTATTCATATTTTAAATTAGAGTAAGTTAAGTCATCACTTGAAATAACTCATACTTGTCAGTTTTAACTGACCTGACTGTTGAATTTGGATTCACTAAATTCACATTTGGATTACTAAATTAGGATTATAGATTTTAGAACATTAAACAGGGGAGTTACACTAACATGGATTTTATTTCCATGGCTACAAGTGTCTGGGTGGCAAAGTAAAACAGTAAGCTTTTCAAAATCGACCGCTGGTTGAAATGGAGAGTCAGTAAGAACTGAATTCATCCTATTGCTTTTCAGTAGTTTGAGTTGATTGTTCTTGTTCAGCTCAGAGAAGGTAGTTTTAAGTGTTATTAGAACTGGCTTTTTAACTTTTAAAGGCAAGTCAAAGAAAACCGCAAAGAAACATGTGATTTAGATTTTACTGCAGGAATTTTCCATTTGTTATGAAACGACAATATGACAGCCCCCTCCTCTCCAGCACTTTCCTATGGTTAACCTGGTTAATTCAGCTCTGAATTGCTGAGTGCTGGTTGCCCACCATTGTGTTTGGGTGAAAATGATGTCCGGAGATACTTACTGAGTGATGCTGCACAAAAAGGTTGCACTGACATCGTGCACTATATTTGGTGTCCCTCCATGGGCAGTACCAGAGGGCAGCAGCATTTCAGTTTGGATCAGCTAGAGGATGTGAAACAGGGCTGCTCTCTGTGAGAATGGTACAGGTCTCCTGTGTGGTTAACAGTCATTGTTCAGTGACTATTGCAGGAAAGCTGCTGTAGGTGTTATGCGATGAGTTCAGACAGAGTTCACAAAACCTGTCAGGAGAGCAGCCTGAACAAGCTTGGTAGATATTAACTTGCTTAATCTCTTTTCTGTTATTTGGGATGGCAGAGTTGAATTGTGACTCTGAAATGTCTGCATGTGCTCTTCCATCCCCCAAGGAGATCAAGGAGACATAAGAAGAGCTAATCTGAGCTGGCAGATAACTTACCCAATGCAGCTCTAGGTCTCTCCTAGACCAGACAGTAATCACACAAAGTAACAGCTGTGAAGAAGTCTGTCACTTAATTTTCCTGAAGATAAAGGCTCTTTCTTAGTCCTGTACTACCGCTCTGGGGCTGTGGTTCCTGGCTAGGATCCCCAGCATCCTGCGTGAACCATCCATAAATGTGGTTAATGATGCTTTTCAAGCTGTCAGTGACAGCACTGTGACTACTATACACTCCCCAGCAGGAGCTTTGCAGCTGAGCTGCCTTGGCTGACTAGCCAAGGTGGCTTTTGGCCAAGAACAAGCACAGACCAGTGGCCAGGATCTACTGTCAGACTCTGACTCTCTGCAATATGCCCTGAGGGGAGCCATTTAAAATCTTTATTTTTTCAGACCTTAATTTGCTTCCTGCAATTTTCCACCTGGATTGTCATAAATACTGAACACTCACAAGCAAGTTCCCATAAGGAGGGATAAAAGAAGCCATGCTTTGGATGGTTAACACCTGGGCACTAAAAGACAGCTTTACTACCGCAGTCCTCAGAAGCCACTACTGCAAGCTTAGTGGCTAATCTTCCTGTTTTAGTTTCCTAATATGTTACGTTAGGATGATATTATTTACTAGCCTACTGGGCTAAATTTCATCAGAATTTATAAAAAACAACCAACACACAACCCCAGCTTGCTCCAAGTTCACTGGCAGTTTTGGTTATCAGACGCTATCCTCACATAAAAGCTCAGAGGAGAATAAAACCTTTGTGAGAGCAGACTACCTTCCTGTTTACCACCTTATCAGAGAGCACCACAAGTTTGTAAAGCTGGTGCTTGCTTTTTCCATTTAGATAAAGAATTTACACTAGTTTCTGCTGCCATTTTAGGGTCTGTTTTTGACACTTTTTTGACAGGTGCTGAACTTAAATTACGAAAGTAACATTGAAAACTGATGGTGATAGATCTGACAGTATTGATGAAATTTCCATTATGAAAAAAGAATTCAGGAAAGTATTTCTTGCTTTTGTGAACTGAGAAACTAAGGATCTCACATTTACTGTAGTTAAGAAGGCGATGTCTGAATTCTCAAGCTTTAAGTCCTGGCACATTGATTTTTATATTTCTGAAACTAAGTATGCCAAGCTCTGCATGAGGAACAGTGTGAGAGAGGCTTCACATGTGCTTTTTAAGTGCCTATAACCGCAACATTTGGTGAAATGTACAGTAGGCATATATGTAAGAATGAAAACAATAAAATCCTAATGTAAATGCATTGAGCATAAAAAAAATAATAAAAAATAATAAAAAAAGAAAACCAAACAGAATAGAAAGTAATAGAATGACTTCAAGGGCACACATTGCTCCTAACAGCCTGTGCTACTGATGAGTCCCTACATTTCTGAGTGGAAATTTTCATGCATATTAATTATCATGAACCCATGAATGTGTGTCTCATGAAGAAACCTAAGCAATGGCTAATCAGAAACAGCTTTTGTAAGATATGTCCTGGAACCCAAAAGGAAAATAAGATGTCAATGTCATTTACAGGAAAATCAATCTTTTAAAAATGTTTATCTGAGAGACAAAGACTGCCGGGACAATGATAAACTTCAAGTGGCTTTAGTCAGTAGTTTCTAGGACATACTAAAAAAACACCTAAATCAACAATGGAAGAAAAATTGCTGTGAATAAGATCACAACATAATGAAACGTGGAAAAAGCACTAGACACTGTAACAGGAAAGGACAAAGCACAAAAACATATTTAGAGTTTCAAGCATTAGAATTTTCAAAACCATCCAAACCCTTTCTGATAAATTCCCTAAACAGGATGTCTTCTGTCAACAGCTGTAGGATGAATGAACATTTAAGATACTCCAGACTTTCAGACCAGAACAAAGTACAGCTCTCTGGTGCTAGGAGTTGGACAGAATGGGAGACAGAGTCTCATTATGGGTTAATTAATCGTTTTAAGAGTTTGGTATAGTTGTTCTTAGCAATAGATCTCTACCTTATTTCCCAGAGTCTACAACAAATAGTCACTTTAGAAACAGTACCTGGCTGGCAAATTTTAGAAACTGAAAATGCAGTCTGTACAACTGTATAATTAGTATATATATATTTAGTATAACCTTTCTCATTACATTTAATATTATTTATTTATATATTTATTTATTTAATATTAATTTATTGTTTATATTTGGTGTTTGTGGTGCAACAGAAGGTCGCAGAACATGACACCAAGTACCCTTAGAGCAGCACAAACAGTGACATGGGGAATGGGAAGTGTACCATGTAGGTTTCTGCAGACTATACCAGACTGTGCAGCAGCTACAGAAGGCAGGCCCCTGACAACATAGGCTAGCAGGCAGGGAACACTTATCTGATGTGCCTGGAGTTGATTTCTTGTCTCCATGTCACAGCTGCTTCACATCAAGTACTGCTTACTACCAAAGCTTGCACTGATACTGGACACCTAACACACTCTGGTCTAAACTGCCTCTGTGGTGATGTTGAGCTTTTCCGCCAATGGAGACAGCACAGGAAAATCTTCGCTTTTTCTGAAACCAAGGAACACAGGCAAACACTATAAATATAATGAGGGAAGAGGTCCTCTTTAGAACACAACAACATAATAATGTATCACTGCAATACTTCTGTCTTCTTCAAAATTGTTATTATGGTGCAGATGCCGTGTAGCAGATCTGATGACTGATCGTGACAGTGTGATCACATTATGGAGATTATTCTGGGTTTTATTGAAAAACACTTGAAAGACTACACAGTCTTTGATCACAGCCAGCACGGGTTCATGAGGGGACAGTCCTGTTTAACTAACCTAATTCCTTTTATGATTAGGTTTGGAAGACAAGGGAAATTATGGGCCCTCTCCGGAAGGAAACAGGAAACCTGGTTACCGAGGATATGGAGAGGGCTGAGGTACGAATGATATTTTTGCGTCAGTTTTCACTGGCAAGAACTCTAGCCACATGGCCCAAGTCCTAGAAAGCAAAGGCAGTGACTGTGAAAATGAAGAATTGCCCACTCTGGGAAAATCAGGCTCAACACTGTTTAAGGAACCTGAAGGTGCACAAGCCCATAGGACCTCATGAGATGCATCCACGGGTTCTGAGAGAACTGGCAGATGAAGTTGCTAAGCCACTGTCCATCATAGTTGAGAAGTTATGGCAGTCTGGTGAAGTTCCCACTGACTGAAGGACAGGAAACATAACCCTATTTTAAAAAAGGGAAAAAAGAAAGAAATGGGGAACTACAGGCCAGTCAGTTTTACCTCTGCAAGATCATGGAGCAGATTCTCCTGGAAACTATGCTAAGGCATATGGAAAATAAGGAAGTGATTGGTGACAGCCAACATGGCTTCACTAAGGGCAGACTGTGCCTGGCAAATCTGGTGTCTTTCTACAACATGATTACAGCATTGGTAGGTAAGGGAAGAGCAATTGACATCATCTTGGACTTGTGCAAAGCATTTGACATTGTCCCCCATGATATCCTTGTCTCTAAGTTGGAGAGACGTGGATTTGATGGATGCATCGCTCAGTGGATAAGGAATTGTCTGGATGGTCACACCCAGAGTTGTGGTTAATGGCTCAAAGTCCTAGTGCATATCAGTAATGGGCGTGCTCTTCAGGGCTCAGTATTGGTATCAGTGCTGTTTAACGTCTTTGTCAATTACATGAACAGTGGGATTGAGTGCAGCCTCATCAGGTCTGCCGATGACACCAAGCTGTGTGGTGCAGTCGACACAATGGAGGGAAGGGATCCCATCCAGAAGGACCTGGGAAAGCTTGAGAGGTGGGCCTGTGTGAACATCATGAAGTTGGACAAGGCCAAGTACACTAGGTCCTGCACCTGGGTTGGGGCAATTCCAAGCACAGTTATAGGCTGGGAGGAGAATGGATTGAGAGCAGCCCTGAGAAGAAGGACTTGGTGGTGTTGGTTGTTGAGGAGTCAATATAAGCTGGCAATATGTGCTTGCAGTCCAGAAAGCCAACCATGTCCTGGACTGCATCAAAAGAAGCATGACCAGCATATCAAGAGAGGTGATTCTCCTCCTCTACCGTGCCTTTATGAGACCCCACCTGGAGTCCTGGACCCAGCTGTGGGGCCTCAGAACAAGAATGGTAGAGATCTATTAGAGCAAGTCCAGAGGAAGGCCATGAGGGTGATCAGAGGGCTGGAGCACCTCTCCTATGGACACAGGCTGAGGGAGCTGGGGTTGTTCAGCCTGGAGAAGAGAAGGCTCCAGGGAGACCTTACAGTGGCCTTCCAGTACTTCAAAGGGACCTACAAGAAGGCTGGGGAAGGACGCTTCATCAAGAATTGTAATGATAGGACAAGGAGTAATGGCTTTAAAGTAAAAAAGGGCAGATTTAGATTAGATATAAGGAAGAAATTCTTTACTGTGAATGTGGTGAGACACTGGCACTGGCTGCCCAGAGAAGCTGTGGATACCCCATCCCTCACAGTGTTCAAGGCTAGGTTGGATGGGAGCTTTGAGCAACCTGACCTCGTGGGAGATATCCCTGCCCATGGCAGGGGGCTTGGAACTAGACTCTTTTCCAACCAAAAACCTTCTATGATTCTATGATCCTATGTTACCCACCTGGTTGACCAAGGGAAGCCAGCTGAGGTAATTTTTTTGATTTTGGCAAAGATTTCAATATAGATTCTCACTGTATCCTATTGGACAAAAAGCCCACCAAGCAGCTCAGCAAGTACATAATATGATGGGTCAACAGCTGGTTGACGGATTGGGCTCAAATGGTTGTGTTAAATAGGCTTACATCAGGCTGGCAGCCAGTCACTAGTTGGGTTCCATAGGCCTCCATTTTAGTGCTTATATGGCTCCATTTAATGCTTTCAAAAATGACTTGAATGCAGGACTTGAAGATATACTAAGAAATTTTGGTGATGACACTAAATTGGGAGGAGGTATTGACTCCCTTGAGGGTAGAGAGGCTTTGCAGAGAGATCTTGACTTATTAGAGGGCTGGGCAATGGCCAACAATGTGAAGATTAACAAGAGCAAGTGTTGGATTCTGCACCTGAGAAGAGGCAACCCTGGCCACATATACAGACTGGGGGTTGAGAGGCTGGAGAGTAGCCCCACAGAAAGGGATCTGGGGTTTTTGTTAACAGCAAGTTGAACATGAGCCAGCAGTGTGCCCTGGCAGCCAGGAGGGCAAGCATTACCATGGTGAGCACAAGGCACAGCATTGGTAGCCTGGTGATGGAAGGGATTGTTCCGCTCTGCTCTGCACAGATGCAGCCTCACCTCCAGTACTGTGTGCAGGTTTGGTCCGCAGTATGAAAAGGACATTAAAACTATCAGAGTGTCCAAAGGAAGACTACAAAGTTGGTAGAGGGTCTAGAGGGCGAGATGTTTGAGGAGCAGCTGAAGTCCCTTGGTTTGTCCAACCCAGAGCAGAGCAGGCTGAGGGGAGGCCTCATGGCGGCCTGCAGCTCCCTCACGAGGGGAGCGGAGGGGCAGGCGCTGAGCTCTGCTCTCTGGGGACAGCGACAGCACCCGAGGGAACGGCATGGAGCTGGGACAGGGGAGGGTCAGGCTGAGGGTTAGGGAAAGAGTCTGCACCCAGAGGGTGGTCGGGCACTGGAACCGGCTCCCCAGAGCAGTGGTCATGGCACTGAACTGCTGTAGTTCAAGAGGTGTTTTGACAACGCTCTCAGGCATAGGGTCTGATTGTTATGTAGCCCTGTGTGGAACCAAGCACTGGATGCAATGATCCTTGAGGGTCCCTTCCAAATCAGGATATTCTATGTTTCTGTGATTCTGTGATCAGACGAGCTCTTACAGCTTTTTTTTTTTTTTTTTTTTTTTTTTAAAAAAAAAAAAGTCACTATGCTTTTATGCATTGAAGTAGTAACTATTATGCTTCTGATGTTTTGCAGTAAAGGTATATATAGATTGTACATATTTCCCTTTGGTGATGACAGAGGAGTGCAATATTTGAGGTGATGAGGGAGAGATCTCCAGGTTCGGCAGGGGTAAAGGGTTTAAAAATGTCCTAATAGGACTGAGTTTTTGAGGATATAACTTCCTCTTTAGGCATTCATACTGTAAGAGTAGCCTTTTTCATCAGCTTATCGATAGAATAGCCTTTTAAAGATCCCCATAATATTTACAACTGTTTGTTTTACATGTGAACATTTTTCTCTATCTGAAATAAGAGAACAATGCAAACCTCCTGCACAGTTTACTGGAAGCATGCAATGCAGTATCAATGTATAAGTAAACAGTCCACTGGATTAAAGACCACACTGTTTTCAAATATATTTTCAAATTCTACTTGTAAGAATGATGTATGGTAAGTAGAGCATGTTCCAGTAAGGAAGTATATTGTGTTTGGTTCAGAAAATGTATCCTGTATGTACATATATTTTCTTAGCTCTGTGTGCCAAGCCAAACTCCCCAGACAACTGAGTACTGCAACACTGTATGAATTAACACTCAGCTAGTGCCACAGGAGAATGTGCCAGAGATGTTTAATCCCTAGGCAGAGGGAGAAGATCTCTGTCATGACCTACTGACCAGACATTTCTTGGCAATTGCTAATCAACTGTTTTAGCCTTGTATTGTCTATCCTGCCACTATCTTCCAGGAAAGGTCTGAGCAAGAGGTCAATGTAGTTTAAGTAGGTATTGGTTCATTTGTTATCTTTGGTGCAGTGTGCTGCAGTGAACACTTTGCACTCTTCTGAAGGTGAAAGACTTCAACATTGTTTGACATGTTTATTTACTGTAGAATTTGGCTATCAAAGCCCAAGGTTAAAAATACCTTCTGGTGGGAACATTTCTGAGAATACTATTCAGTGCTTTCTATAAGCATTACTTTTTTTTAAAGATATACATTTAGTAAATCGTGAACTCCACAGGGGTCTGGTAAATGGGGTTACATCAGGCTGATGACCTGTCACTAGTGGAGTTGCCAAGTGCACAATTTTGGGACCAGTCCTCTTCAATGTTTTCATAAATGATTTAGATGAAGGACTTGAAGGTTTTTTGAGCAAGTCTGTGGATGATACCAAATTGGGTGAAGCTGTTGACTCCGTCGAAGGTGGTGAGGTCTCACAGAGAGATGTGGACAAATTAGAGAGCTGGGCAATCCCCAACAATATGAAGTTTAACAAGAGCAAGTGCCGGATTTGGCACCTAGGAAGGGGCAACCCTGACTTAACATTCTAATGGAGATTAGGCGGAAACAGAGAGTGTTTCGCTACTGGAAGGAGGGCCAGGTGTCATGGAAAGAATACAGGGATGCTGTTCGTGTTTGTAGGAAGAAAATTCGTGTGGCTAAAGCACACCTAGAGTTGAAGCTGGCTGTGTCTGTGAGAGAAAATAAAAAGGTTTTTTTTAGATATGTGAATGGAAAAAGGAGAACTAAAGAATACATAGGGCCGCTCCTTGATAGGGAAGGTCTCCTCACAGACAATGACATAGGCAAAGCAGAGACGCTTAACGCCTTCTTTGCCTCTGTCTTCAATGCCGATGATGGGCTTCGGGACCCAGGGTGCCCTGAGCTGGAGGACCGGGATGGTGGGGATGACAAACTCCCAACCGACCCTGAACATGTGCGGGATTTGCTACTCCACCTGGATCCCTACAAGTCCATGGGTCCGGATGGGATTCATCCCCGGGTGCTGAAGGAGCTGGCGGACGTCATCGCGGAACCTCTCTCAATTATTTTTCAACGATCCTGGGAGTCTGGAGAGGTCCCGGTAGACTGGAAGCTGGCAAATGTTGTGCCGATTTTCAAGAAGGGTCAGAAAGAAGACCCTAGCAATTACAGGCCTGTCAGTCTCACGTCAGTGCCTGGTAAAATCATGGAGAAGATGGTTCTCGAACTTATTGAGGCGCACCTGGGGGACAAAGCAGTCATTGGTCCCAGCCAGCATGGCTTTGTGAAGGGTAGGTCCTGCCTAACTAACCTGATTTCCTTTTATGATAAGATCACCCGTATGGTGGACCAAGGGAAACCAGCTGATGTGATTTTTTTGGACTTCAGCAAGGCTTTTGACACGGTTTCCCATAGGATCCTACTGGACAAAATGTCCAGCATACAGCTAAATAAAAACATCATACGATGGGTGAGCAATTGGCTAACGGGCAGGGCCCAAAGGGTTATGGTAAATGGGGCTGCGTCAGGCTGGCGGGCGGTCACCAGTGGGGTCCCTCAAGGCTCCATTTTAGGGCCGGTACTTTTCAATATTTTTATAAACGATCTGGATGTAGGAATAGAAGGTATTTTGAGCAAGTTTGCTGATGACACCAAACTTGGAGGAGTTGTGGACTCGGATGAGGGTGGAAAGGCCTTGCAGAGGGATCTGGATAGGTTGGAGAGCTGGGCGATCGCCAACCGCATGAAGTTCAATAAGAGCAAGTGCCGGGTCCTCCACCTGGGACGGGGAAACCCCGGCTGCATGTACAGACTGGGCAATGAGACGCTGGAGATCAGCCTAGAAGAGAGGGATCTGGGGGTCGTGGTAGACAGCAAGTTGAATATGAGCCGGCAGTGTGCCCTGGCAGCCAGGAGGGCCAACCGTGTCCTGGGGTGCATCAAGCACGGCATCGCTAGTAGGTCAAGGGAGGTGATTGTCCCGCTCTACTCTGCGGTGGTGCAGCCTCACCTCGAGTACTGTGTGCAGTTCTGGGCACCACAGTATAAAAAGGACATGAAACTGTTGGAGAGTGTCCAGAGGAGGGCTACGAAGATGGTGAAAGGCCTGGAGGGGAAGACGTACGAGGAACGGCTGAGGGCACTGGGCCTGTTCAGCCTGGAGAAGAGGAGGCTGAGGGGAGACCTCATCGCAGTCTACAACTTCCTCGTAAGGGGGTGTCGAGAGGCAGGAGACCTTGTCTCCATTAACACCAGTGACAGGACCCGCGGGAACAGGGTTAAGCTGAGGCAGGGGAAATTTAGGCTTGACATCAGGAGGGGGTTCTTCACAGAGAGAGTGGTTTCACACTGGAACAGGCTCCCCAGGGAAGTGGTCACTGCACTGAGCCTGACTGAATTTAAGAAGAGATTGGACTGTGCACTTAGTCACATGGTCTGAACTTTTGGGTAGACCTGTGCGGTGTCAAGAGTTGGACTTGATGATCCTTAAGGGTCCCTTCCAACTCAGGATATTCTATGATTCTATGATTCTGTACATACAGACCGGGGGATGAGATGCTGGACAGCAGCCGTGCAGAAAGGGATCTGGGAATTTTGATTGACAGCAAACTGAACATGAGCCAGCAGTGTGCCATGGTGGCCAGGAGGGCCAGCTGTGCCTTGGGGTACATCAAGCACAGCATGGCCAGTTGGTTGAGGGAATGGATTGCTCTGCTCTGCTCTGTGCAGACGCAGCCTCACCTCCAGTACTGTGTGCAATTCTGGGTGCCAGACTATGAGAAGAAAATTAAGCTGTTAGAGGCTGTTTCAGGAGAGGGCTACAAAGATGGTAGAGGGTCTAGAGGTATGTGGAACAGATGAAGTCACTTGGCTTGTTCAGCCCCGAGCAGAGCAGGCTGAGGGGAGGCCTCATGGCGGCCTGCAGTTCCCTCACGAGGGGAGCGGAGGGGCAGGCGCTGAGCTCTGCTCTCTGGGGACAGCGACAGGACCCGAGGGAACGGCATGGAGCTGGGACAGGGGAGGGTCAGGCTGGGGGTTAGGAAAGGTACTGCACCCAGAGGGTGGTCGGGCAATGGGACAGGCTCCCCAGGGCTGTGGGCACAGCACCGAGCCTGATGGAGTTCAAGGAGGGTTTGGAGAATGCTCTCAGACATGTGGTCTGATTTTTTGGGTGATCCTTTGGAGACCCAGGATTTGGACTCAATGATCCTTATGTGTCCCTTCCAACTCAGATATTCTATGATTCTATAATAAGTGCATTAGAAAAACGACCTGGATCTCCATTCAGATTGCCATGTATTTAAGATTGTCTCTGTTCAGGGAAATACTGTAGTCCACACTTACCTTTGAACATGCAATTAGTTTTGCATTCCTTTTCTGAAAAAGCCTATTTCCCGGGTTAAAGACTCAGGGAAGAAAAAATAGTTTCTTCCTAGAAAAAGGCTAAGAAAAAAAGGGAGGGAAAGGATAGAAAAAAATCAGACAACAGATGTCTTCTGTTAGTTGCTCACACAAATTTTTTGTGTAGAGAGGAGACAGTGGAGAGAGAGACAGAAGAGACTGCACCTGAAATTCTGCATTTTTTGAGGAATTTTGTTTGAAAGACAGTATTATTTTTGATAAAAAATGGTTCATTATTCAGGTTTATACACTGCTGGTACGTGAACAATGGCAATGCCTATGCTGACATTTAAGGTTAGCATGGAGGCTATTTGCTGCCATACAAAGCTGCATGAACTGCCTTTTCCTTCTTGTCACTGCAGCCATTTCCTCCTTGTCACTACCCCAAAACCATCCACTTTGCACTACTGATTTTTCAGCTTTGTTAGTGTTTTAAGGGATACACTGAAATTTGCATGAATCTATGATATCTGAATGTGATTTGTGAACCACTCATGTGAGGAGGGGGTATGTCAAAAGGCTGGCATCGGAATAGAGAATTTTGGGGTTGCAGCTGGTTGGCTTCCTGGGCAGGGAAGCCTAGGGCTTCTGGAGAGCAGTGCAGCTCAGGCAGTGACCCTGTGCAGTGGAGAGAAGTCTGCAGGAGGGGCTCTGGACCTTTTAATGAAGCTGGACTGAGTAGGAACGGTCAGGTGCAAAGACAGAGTGTACCAGAACTGATTTTTCATTTGACCAAGCATGCTTCTGTTGTACAGTATTTCTTCCATTAACCTCAAGGACTAGGTTGCCTGTTAGGCAGAAGCACACGAGCTTTCTACTCTCATGGATTACAGCAAGGAGCTGGGGGTTTATGTCACTTATTCTACTTGAGTTTTACACCCTGCTATTTGGATTAGAATATTTGTGCTTTTGGCTCTCAGTGGCTGTCTGTGACAACCACCAGCCATACTTCTGTTTACAGTCATTACCACAAGGCAATTGGAAACTGCAGCTCTGTGGACGAGATTATCTTCTCTTTCATGCTAGGTTTGTCTTTTACTGTTACACAGCAAAACAAACATTTGTACAGCTAATAAAACCCTTTTTTAGAGACTGACAGAAATGTTGCATCCTGGTTGGGTGAGCTTTTGATGTAGGACTCAGGTAAGACAGGTTTACCATTAATGTTGATACGGATGAGGTGATAAATGAGGGCTGTCCTCCCCCTCTTGCTGCCCACAGAGTGCTTTGCCCAGTGGTCTTTGGTTAGTCCTCTGTAATCAGACATGGAGGAGCCTCCTGGGTAATAGCAGTGAGATTTAGATAAGAATCCTGAAGCAAGAGGAGGCTGGCATCTTTGTCAGCTTCTAGGAAAGGAGAGCCTTGCGAAATGTTTAGTCAGAGGCTACAGCACTTGCCAAGGCTCTTAACTAAACAGCAATCTAGTTAGATTTCCTTCAGTTTGTGGATAAAAGTGATAAAACAATGCCTAATTTCTCAGGATCATACAATCCTTGTTTTATGAAATTGTCAATGAACAACTCCATTTTTGTCACTGAGAAATATAAAATTATAAATGAAAGAGATATATGTCTTTCAGTGTAAGGCACAGTTTTGAACATGTGCTATAACCTTGCCTGTCCCACAAGAATTAGTGTTTCATTGTAATTTTTTGGCTTGTAGAAGGAAAGAAAAGAAGAAAAAACCCACAAACTTACAATGTAGAAAATATGTGAAAAATAAAGAACCAAAAAAAAGCTCATTTGATAAAATTGCCTTTTATTTTGAGCTTACATTTTTTATCTTAAAAAGATATTTTTGATGGCACACAGCTTCAGAATCAGCACCCTTGCACTTACAATCTGCGGAGAATCCCCATTGATTTGTAGTTCTCTGATTCTGACTTAAATCACACAGAAAATCTTACTCTTCCTGTTTTCTAGGGAAGGCTTGACAGCACAGTGCTGCAACAAGATTGCATGTTATGAGGGCTCCATTCACGAAATAGATTTACAGAACATTAAATACAGCTTTAGTATTTCCATCATAACAAAAACTATGAGTATGCCTATATAAATACACAGTGCAGCTTTTGTGATGCACTACCCTTTTCCTTCTTTTTTTTTTTTTTTTTACACTCCAGTTCACAAGAGCATCAGTAGTGCAAATTAATGAGATTTTACTGTATACTTATCTTGTAACAAGCTCTTGGATGTATTTCAGCTGATGTGTTTGATGCCAGTGCAATGAGTTAATTTTCAATGTCTTTGTTGGTGAGGGATTTCTCAAGCTCTTCTGCAGGGTTGGATTTCTTCTGGCTTGGGATTGCAGGTAGGACACGGCTTGGTTTCAGAGGCTCTCCTGATAGACCAGGCAAGAAAGAATATAGCATATGACTCTGAGAATGTCCCCTCTTCTGGGATCTGGAGGTTGGGGCTGGTGGGAGAATAACAGCTCCAGTCCTTAAGGAATTTAAAGGCAGGGATTTAAACTTCTTATCACCCTGAGATGGTAGTTGAACTACAGAAAAAAAAAAAAAAGAAAAAAAAAAGAGAGAGAGAGAGAAAGAGTGTACAAGAATGAGAAGCATGAAATTTTTACAAATGATATGTTGTTGCTTTTTTTGAACTGTTATTGTTGTTGTTGTTGTGTTGTATATAAATAAACCCACATTTGAAAGATGTGATAAATATATGGGTAAAAAGTCCCTGAAGTCTGTCAGGGCTAATCTTCAGCTGAAGAAAAGAATTCCAGTATCAAGAGATTTACTTCATGTTTGGTGATCCCTAAGACCCAACAAGGTCAAAGGTTTACTTTTGATAAGCACAGAATCTGTAGTTTGTCTGAAAGAGATTCGGTCTGTTCAGAGAGATTTCCAGAAGACATTTTTTTCTTCAGAAAATGTAGGGTTGACTGAAACAGAAATATTCCATGGAAATATATTAATTTTAACACAACTTTTGTGTGTGGTAGGTGGTCTATAACCCTCTGGTAAAAACATTAGGAAG
Organism: Anas acuta; assembly: GCF_963932015.1. Taxonomy (NCBI): domain Eukaryota; kingdom Metazoa; phylum Chordata; class Aves; order Anseriformes; family Anatidae; genus Anas; species Anas acuta. Next base: position 14,225,852 of record NC_089017.1, read on the forward strand.
ATGAAATGGAAGAGCTTGGGAAAATATCTTGGTTTCTCTAGGCACAGTCAGTCATGAAGGTAGGTACAAACATCTACGAACATCTGCTCTGCGTGTCACAGGGCACAAGAGCAGCCCAATACAGCACACTTAAGACCGGTGCTGAGACACAAGAACTACAGCTGTTGCATGTCTTGTGCTTGTCAACAGCCTTGTGAGAAACTGAGGCTTTAGAGCATCCTTCACCTCCACCTCACATCCAGCAGTGTAACAGTGTTTGTGCTTTAGGGTTAGTAAAGTTCTGTGCCTTCTCTAAAGAAGCTTGTCCTCAAGCTCTTTCAGTCAGGCAACTTGTTAACTAATCACACAAGTTTTTAAAAGGAGAATTCAAAACCTTAATGATAGACCTCTTTATCTCTGCCTTAGACTTTGTTGTGGATTACATTAGACTCTATTCATTTTATTCACTGTTTAATTCACATGCTCTTTGCCTTGGCCATTCTTTTTTTTTTTTTTTTAATTATTTATTATTATTAATTAATTAATTAATTAATTAATTTTCAGTCTAGCCATGTCAGAGATTCCCAACAAGAGTTAACACCTATTTTGGTTAGAGATCCTTCCTCACTATTCTTCACATTCATTTTTCCTTGGTTGTAGTCTCAATCCACCTGCAATTTCCTTCCATCTGCACCTGTCATGATGAATATACAATATCAATGTTTGTGTCTGAAATGTTTCATGCTACTAGTCGTGGCAGCCTCCAGAAGGTTATCTGGATTTTCTGCCCATTTCAATAGCTTTTCCTTTGAAATTAGCCACAAATGCTTCCTAGTGGTTAGGTATTAAAAGCCATTCTCTGACTGGTATCATGTTGGTGTCCTGGTTCTTTGCATGCAGAAAGAGTTCTGCTATAAAGTACTCTGCTCAAAAGGTGACTTTCTCAGCCAGGTGTTATCATTTCATTTCCTAGTTAACCCCATTGAAAACCTGACTATTCTTGTTTACATTTTTCCCAGCAGACCCTTTGATTATTCCTTTTTCATAGTGAGAAATTTTTCTGGTGCAAATTGAAAGCAATTCTACACAAATTAAGAATGGAGAAAAGTATCTTCTTTTAATCCTATGAAAATCATGTGTAATTTCAGAAAAAAGCATCTTAAGATAATCCAGACTTTTACTGTTTGAATAGAGAATAACATTGTAAATAAACTCTTTCTTATTAGAAATAACAGGCCAAATAATCAATTGGTATGAAGTGAATTGGTAAGTACTGCAGTCAATTTGTCTGTAAAAAGCTGGACCTTGTAAGTGAATTTTAATGTCAAAAAAAAAATAAAAAAAAATCCCCCCCAGATAAACTAAATGTTAAACACATTTGAGGAACTTATAGACAGAATAGTGGGTAGAGTATCTTGAATGCTGTAGATTAAAAAGACAGAAAAAAAGGGGTCTTCAGGATTTCAGATATATTAATCTAACTTTCATACATAATAACCTGTCTGTGCTGGTGTTTCTCAGAAGTGAGTCGTTGAAGATATAAAGTCAACCTTCTCACTGTTCATCAAACAACATCAAAAAGAGTTACTTGGGGTGTAATAATTTCCTGGACAACAGGTTTACGGTGCAAAATGACCTTGATAAATTGGAGAAATGGTAAGAAATTTAGATAATGAAATTCAGCAAAACAACATGCAAAGTACTATACTTAGGACAAAAAAAGAAAAAAAGAAAAAAAACACAATCCAAGCCACCAAAAGTACACATGAAAAATGGGAAATAGCTGGCTGGGTCAGCAACAGTAGTACAGCTAACTGGGGATACAGGCTGTGCCCAAGTCAGAAATAAAACTGCAAAGTTTCAAATAGAAACCCCGCAGCTTCTGTGCCACAGTAAAGCAGAAGCACAACAGTTTTGTCATGTAAGCACTTTTGTGCTAGTAGATTTACCTAGCGTATAATTAAGGAGTCAGAAATTTGTTCCATTGAACACAAATGAACCTCTCTGATGTCTTTAGTGAGCACTAGAAGAGTTTTGCAGACATGGATTTTTTTCACTATATACATGTACATTGTGACAAAGAGGCTGAAGTTCTCCTTGCCATCTTTCCCTGTACACATTTCATCTTTTTTTATATACTTATCAGGGGTGGTAATTCTCTAAGACTCACCAGATGTCTATCAGGGGCAAAGCAGAAGCTGTTTCACAGAGAGGATTTAAAAATTTGGAAGATTTTTTTCTTTTCAGGCTAATTTCAGTACAATTCAAATTGTGATGGCCAGACCAGGCAGTATTGTACTGGACCTCCTTGTCCCTTGTCAATTTAATGTAATTCACAGATTATGTTCAAGTTTCATTTCTGTTCAGAAGTTCAGGAAATGGCTTAGCTGTTGCTTCCAACATCAACAAAAAAGCACCATTAGTAATTTGCGTCAGTTTATATATTTATATATATTTGTGTGTGTGTGAGTACAATATAGTAGCCTGTATCTTTTCTGGCACATGATTAAAATGCTTTGGGTTCACAAAATTTTGGCATGAAAGCCAAATGCATGCTAAGAAGGTCAGTTATTTCTTTGGGGCATATGCATATGTTCATGCATTCAAAGTTTACACCTGTGTGAAACATCTCCAGAACACTTTATGTTCTTGATAAGCCTTAATGGTGGGTTTAAGTAGGGTGTAAGCAGTTTAGTTTGATTTCACCTCCATGCCTTCACAAACCCATACTCCTTGAAGAAAGGAAAAAACATCAGCCTAACGTCCATACTCTCCCCTAACATGGATCATGGATCCCTAATGCATGGATGATAGTGAAATTTCCAGTCATGATAAATAAAGGCAAAAGTAACTATTGATCCCCAGAAATTGTTAAATGACCTGCAGAAATAGCTTTTTTCTTTTTTTCTTTTTTTCTTTCCTTTTTTTTTTTTTTTTTTTTTTTTCCCTACAAGTAATAGCCCCAGTGTGGCTTTAGACTTTCTGTGCCACATGAAGAAGTGAGAACAGCAGAGAGTTCTCTTGAATTTCCATATTTGCTTGGAAAATGATTCTGGCACTGTGAGAGTGGTGTGTGATGGCTGTGAGTTTGCTATCCAGGGGTTCTTGGGAGAGTTGCAGGATGAGGTAGGAGGGGTGTTTGAGTGGAGGAGCAGCAGCATGCCGCGTAACAGTGATGCCAGGTCATGAAAAGGCTACTCATGAAGACATTTGATGTACCCCTTTGGCCCTGGAAATGTCTGGAGTGTGAGAGTTCATAAACTATATTTTAAAGTTATTGAAGTATTCTTTTCCTAAGCTACCATATAATTACTATTGTCTTCCTCCTAACCTGTATCTTTAAATATTTTTACTTGGAGGTTAAAGCATCTCTTCCCGTTTTTTTTTTTTTTTTTTTTTTTTTTTTTCCATTGCCCTTCCTTTTCTGGGAGATGTTTCTTCTTTTTGTTTATTTCTGAAAAGTTTCAGTTCTCTCTCTAATTTATGCTTATTTTATCTTTCCAACTCTGTGGCTTTTTTTTTTTTTTTCCCTCCACTGGTTTTGTTGCATGTATTTAGCACACATCTAGTGTAACAAAAGAAAATACTAGAAAAACAAAAATGTTTGTACTCAAACTTCTTTGCTGGAACCATATGTCTGAGTAATGGCTGTGTCTGGAACAGTAATATTTTTAGGGCTGGATGGTGACTGAAATCTTGGCTCTGAAACAGTTACTTGGAAAGCTCCAGGATGAAATGTGTCATTTGTATTAACAAAGAAGAAACATAATCTATTTTGCAAATAACTTTCCTTTTCTTTTATTAGCTTGATCTGATGTTCAAGCAGTAATGACACCTGGATAAATGTGCTATGTTAGTTCATTACATGATGATTATGAACTATAATAGTTATATCTCATTTATAGAGCACTTTTTTTTTTTTTTTTTTTTTTTTTTTGGCATGAGACTAGAACTAAAATCCTTGTTGTCCGTGTGAATTTCTGCAAAAACACCACTGATTATGAAATCTTTTTTTTTTTTTTTTTCCTTTTAGGATTTTGCTTACAACTATGTTAATTAGAAAACATAAAGAATGTTAATAAAAAGCTTGAAAACAAAAAGAAGACTTGGAGCTGGGGTTTTCAAAGCAGTTAGAAGATTTTCCTTCTCCTGAGGAGGCAGGCAATACCACCTCGGTATTCCGCATGTTATTCTTCTTCCTTTCTCACTTACTGTGCAGCAGCAGTGGAGGATTCTGCATTTCCCCTACCCAGTCTGATGTTCCCTATAAAGATACCTCTGCTGTTTCATTTTTAGTAATGTTGTCATAGCTGCAGCATGGCTTCAGAAGCTTACATCATAAGAGGCTTTAGCTTTGAAATTTCAATGCTTTAGGACCTAGCAGATCTGCAGAATGGCAAATAGCAAACTGCAAATCCTTGTTCAAAATACATGGAGGGATTTGGACTTAGTGGAGCACAAGAGTGTGAGGGCAGGACACTGCTGGGAGTAGTGTTTGTATGTGAAATTTATATGTGCATCCTGCCTGGGACACTCACTAAGTCTTGGCACTCCTCCTGTGCTGTTGGAGCAGGGTGAGGCTTTCCCTACCCTTTGGGATCTTTCTTCTTACTTCCTTGAGGATGAAGACCTGGCTGATAGTGCAGAAGAAAAAGGCTGATGCTCTCTCAGTCCCTTTATTTTAGTTCCCAAAACAGTCCATTCTAGAATGAGAGAAGCGAATGGTTCCCATCCTTGTGCAAGAGCTGGTCCAGCTGCTGTGCTTAGGATAAAGTGAGGTCTGTCTTGAAAATCATCAAGGATCATCTGTTTCAGAAACCTGATAATCTCAGTGTTATCCTCTTTCCTCTAATTTTCACTAGCAAAAGGATGCAAAAATCAGTGTCTGTTATGATATTTTTCATGCTGTTTGTAAAAGAGCCATTCCTTATCCTGGCTTTCATCCCAAGTACCCAGCCTTTCTCTGGTGTGCAGTTTTGAGGGTGTTGTCATCCATCTCCCATGACCCCTTACATAGTGCAAGTCACTGTGTTACATTAGGTCCTACCCCCTGTGAAACACTACGAGACATGTAGGCATCCACAAACCCTTCTGAGAGTGAAAAATCCCATCTCTGTGAGAATTCCAGTGTCTGCTCTGGAAAACAAATGCAACACCAGACTTTCCTCTCTGCTGATTTAGATCATATCTGTTAGATCAGCTCCGTGGAACTCACTGGAGAAAAGGGTTGAGATCAGCAGCACAAAGTCCAGCTGGAGGTGGGCCAGTCGCTAGTGAGATACCCCTGGATCTGATACTAGGGACAGTACTGCTTAACATTTTCATTAATGACTTGGATGATGACACAGAGTGTGTGCACAGCAACTCTGCAAACAGTCAAAATCTGGGAGAGGCTGATACCAAGGATGGAAGTGCTGCCATTCAGAGGGACCTGGAAAGGCTGTTGAAATGAACTGACAAGACTCGTGATATTCAATAAAGGATATTTTGATATTCAAAATCCTGCACCTGGGAAGGAGTAGCACCCTGCACCAATGCATATAAATGCCTGACTGGGGAAAGTAAAGAAGAGGGGTCAGAATCTTCTCAGTGGTAACCTATGAAGGCAAAAGAGTCAGTGGGCACAAACTGAAATACGGGAAATTCTACTTAAACTTAAGATGAAGCTGTTTACTTCAGGGGCAGTCAAACACTGGAACAGGTTGCCTGGAGTGGTTGTGCCATCACATCTTTGGAGATATTCAAAACCTGTGTGGTCCTGAGCAATCTGCTGCAGGTGGCCCTGCTGTGGGCAGGGGGTTGGACTGAGCAATCTCCAGTGGTGCCTTCCAAGAAACCTCCCTCAAGCACTCAGCTGCCACTTACGGAGGCACACAGTATGATACAGTACATGAGACTTGATTGTACTTACTTTTTTGAGCACAGTGGTTAGATATAGGAGCTAGGCTGTTCCGTACTGGAGAAAGATCTTTTATTTTGGGTTGGCCCGTGGACATCTGTTGAAAGTTTTTACCTGTGGGAGAAAAAGAGAGTCTATTATTGTAAGAAAATAGTTGTGAATAATAAGATGCACAGTAGATCTCTGGTTTCTAAAGAAAAAAAGTATTTACCAGGGATATGTAATAATTGGAAAGAAATGATTGAAGAAAGCTCTTTACATATTTAAAAAATGACTGATTTAGTGTAACTTCTTTGTAACTTTAGTGTAACTTTGCTCTCATATAATATCATAATTGGCGTTTAGACATGTTCCAGTAGCCAGGTCCACATAAGAATATTTGGATGCTAGATTTGAAGAAATGTTCAATTAGACATTTAATTTCAGAATAAAATTGTAGAATCCTAGAATCAGAGAATGGTTTGGGTTGGAAGAGACCTTTAAAGATCACCCAGTTCCATCCTCTCCTGCTTGAGCAGGGGTCCCTCCCACCAGACCAGGCTGCCCAAAGCCCCATCCAGCCTGGCCTTGAGCACCCCCAGGGATGGAGCATCCACAGCTTCTCTGGGCAGCCTGGGCCAGTGCCTCACCACCTTCTGAGTGAAAGCTGAGCTCAAAAACTTTTCTAATATTGTCTCTGCCTTTCTAAGCACTATAACACAGAGTTCAACTCCTGGTTGGAAAATCAGGCTAGAGGAAGTTTGTCAGCAGATTAGTTTTGCTGCAGATGAAATATAGCAGAACTGATACAAACAGATAAGGATTCTTATTAAACTATGTTTCTGGCAATTTGCTTTTACCAAGAATAGACACTGGAAATAGAAATTTTCTAGCTGTGGCATTTTACTGGCTTAGACCAAAGCTGACTTTGGTCTAGTGCTGTTAAAATAGACTATGTGTTAGGTGATATAATGCATTTCACTACACAAACACCACATCAAATGTTATTAAAAAAATAGAAACTCAAACTCCAAATCAACATTTTCCCCAGATCCTTTCTCCAACTTGATCATACTGAGTGGTGTTGGCATCTCTCAGATTTTTCATTTTTGTTGTCCCCAGATCTGAGGTGATCCATGTTAGGAGCCTTGAGATGTCTTCTCAAACCACTGCTTGCCCAGCATGGCATTGCAACACAGCTCATTGCAGAACAAGCATATGTTCTGTTTGCATGCAGAGATGAAGGGAGGCACAGGCTGGATCTAGTAGAACATGTTAAGCAATAACAAGAAATGAAATGATACAAATTGCTTTGATGGCTTTGTGGCTGGTACTTGAATACATCTGTGTATTACTGGCCTGGCAAGCTAAACCTATAGAAAAGCAGTTACAGAACAGTGTCCTAGAAGTAATTACTGAAGTAATTGTCAAGACTGCTGTACAAGTGTTACTAGCTAAATGGTTTCTGTGTGCAAAGAGCTAAGTTGGTGTAGACCAGATAAAACCCACACAGAGCAGTGCATTCTTCACCTTGGCATGGAACAAGATCCTGGTCCAAAGCCTACAGCAGCTGATAGACATTGGATCATTCTTTTGGTTCCCATGGGTAAAGATAATGTGTATTGAGCTAAAGCACGAAGAGTCTGTTATGGATGAGCTGCATCTAATACAAACAGACTTTGTTCTCCTTTTCCCATGTTTTACTCTTTATTTGGTCTTTAATATCTCTCCAAGGTAATCACAAGGTGTGTGTAAAGGTTGGTAAATGTCTTCTACACATATTGCATACTCTGTGCACAAAGAAATAATTATATTGACTCCAAAACAGAAGAAAATCAAGCCAGCTGCTCCCATTAGCAATTCAAGTTGTATTGGTTTTATTGCGATGCTTACACTGAGCACTAATGCCTTATTATGTATGTACCATTATGGCCTTGATGAGGGCAGGCTGTTTTTTTCTATCAAGAGATATATTTATTTCATAAATGGGGTTATCTGGCAGCAAAACAAAAGTACAAAGCATAATCATATTTGTGAGGCTGATATGAATGCTTGGAAAAAAAAAAAGTCTACAGGTTCTGGCATCAAGTGGAACTATTCTTCTGTTCTTCCTTCCTATATGCTTTACATAATATCAGAGAAGAAAAGGATTCTTCTTTCTGTAAGACATTATCTTTGTCACCCCTGAGGGCATATTTATGATGGCATCTGAAATGGAAAAGAAGCAATTTCTAATTTCTTGATTGTAAAGTGCAGGACTGTTCGCATTTTGTTTATTGACTTTTTTTTTTTTTTTTCTTTTTTTACAGTTTGATCTCTGATTTTCCTTCTTGTTGGGATACACATTTGCATTATAATTTTGTTTGTTTGTCTGTTTTGTGGAAAAGCAGTGACATTATGGTGAATGTCTCGCTGTAAATCAGGTCTTCACTTTGAGTAAGAAACAGCCACATTGATCAGTGTTGCTCTACTCTTTCCTGACATGAACTGTTTCCCTTTTGACTATATCATACTGCTTACGCCAACAGACGAGTAATAATAGCCTTCCTTTTAATGTTACCTATTCAAGCAACTAGAAATTACTGGACTGCTGCACAAACCTATTAAAAAGTATTGCATTAGACCTGGCAGTTTAGTAATCTGCAGGATGAATGGGTGATAGAGGGAGGCTCCATCCGGTTAGAGGGTGGTAACAGCTGCCTTTTTGTTTGAGACAGCCCTGCTTTGTCCACGTTACCAGGAATTTCTTCATTTATACCATTTTCCCAATGAAAAGTAGGTGGCAGTGCATTTTGCAAAAAGAGATGATTGCAAAGGTCACAAATGCAAAACGTTTCAGATGGTGGATGCCAGCTCAGCCCTGTGGCTGGCAAGGACTCCTCCTGCAATATTGGCAGTCATTTTTGTTGCAGTCCATCTCTGTTCAACTCAGCAGAGTAAGACAAAGCAGTTATTCTGAGATAAACCACTAGTGTGATAGGTGAGTCTCACTCCTACCCACAGCAACCTCTTCCCTTTGAATTTTGGGCTGGGCTAGTAAATTGACTCATCTTTCATTTCCAGGAGCACAGAAAACAGAACAAAAAAACCTCTAGAAATCCCCCATTGATATGCCAGCTGCCCTGGTAGCAGTGAGTACAAAAAGTAGCTCTGACTTTAATAAAAGGCGTGGTCATGCAAGACAATCAACACCGTGTGTTAGCTAAGAAAATATTTTTCAGACTGAGCTCCCCTAGCTTATCGACACCCACAGTCCTGTCTCAGATGTTGGAAAGCTACACGCAGCCCCCACAGCCATGCCTGGAGAAATAGAGTATTAACACTTCAGTGTCCACCAAAGACCAGATGCTGTTTTCCCCCTCAGCTAGGCCTCCTGCAGGAAAAAAGCAACGAGGAAATGTCTTTCTGAGAGCGCTGCCTGCGCGGTGCTGCTGGCTGGGTTGGAGCCAGGGCACGGTTTTCTTCTGATCCCTGCAAGCCGTGCAGGCACAGCACTTCTGTGCGCTGGAGACCTGCAGGCCCTGAAGCTCATACAGTAAATGCAGTTCTAATTCACTGCAAGGCAGGTGGCTTTAATTACAGGGGCAGACGGATTTAAACCACACACATGAGCATGAAAAGGGATAAGCTGTTCTTTTTAGCACGAGAAAATGTTAGACAATATCTGGGTTGTGCAATGTATTCCTGCCAGACACTCTCTGCCTCCTTACATGCTTTTATTTCATTCACTTCAATGGAAGTCCTTTATGCCAGCTAAAGGAATTTTTTGTTGTTGAAAAGTTTTGTTAAAGGCAGCAGGTACACAGAAAGCTGGGCTTGCAGCAGTCTCAGGCTGCTTTCCTCTGAGAAGATAATAAATTGCCAGAGCTCTGTTCTTCATCTGGACAAAGAAAAGCAAGCTCCCACTGCAGTGATTAGAAGATTTTCCATAATTGATGTGATTTTCCCTCGTTCATGCATGTAGACTGCTACTCCTCTACTGAGTCCTAGTGCAAGTGATGGAGTCTGTTCTCAGTCACTGGCCTGTTTTTTGTTTTGTTTTTGGTCATAGGATGTTCTTTCCCAAGAAAAAATGGGTGGGACGGTACTTTCCCATCAGAAGTATTCATAGGCTAGCTAATTCCACCAAGAAGTATTCCCCCATAGTCACCCTCTGGTATGGTTTATCCAGTTTTAATTCATTCCTCCTCCTGCTGAACAAACAAAAGATCTCAAACATCTCAGCCTCACTGGGCCCTATTATATTTGGGTTGCAAGGAAGCCCTGCAGGTTTTCTTGTCTGCCACATGTGAGCTGAACCTTGCAGACTTCAGCATAGAAAGAATAATGCTGGAGCAATCCTTGATAGCTATATGTAGTTTGAGGTTTGTATGGTTGAGTGAACAGCTGAAGAGTGCACAGTAAAAAAGTAGTTACACCTACAGACCAGGTCTATCGAGTTTTCAGGAACTTGGCCTGATGTTCAGGAAGTGGAACTTTTTGAATAGCTTCTTTTTATGCTGCAAAACTATTTCTGGCCTTTAGTTGCACAGTGTAAAATCACCTGTCATTCTGAAATTGCCTTACCTCCTCTCATTATTAGAGAAGTGAATAAAGATTTGCTGTTCTACGTCTCTCTTTGCCTAGGAGTTACTACAGCTTGCAGTGCCATGCAGGGTTCCGTAGTGACCTGACCTAACTGAGGGTTCCTCTTGGACAGGGTTTCTGTTCACTCCTCTTTCAGCTGTAAGATAATGGCTCATGCCTGTTGAGGGGAGGTTAGATTAATTTATTGTATCATGTTTAGTCCTTGTAATGGTGTACTGGTAGGTTTGGCAATTGCTTTTGCTTGCTTCATTTTCAACTGGATATTACAGTTGGAAGGCATGCTAGACGTGCTTAATTTTGGCATGAGACTAATGCCAAAGGTAATGAAGTTGGAGACTCTGATACGTTAAAGTGATACTCCAGTGTACAGGCCATCCAGCCAGATTAATCTAAACATGGATGAGAGTCAAAGTACTAGATCCCAAATCTTGCCAAACGCTTGTTTTGAGTTTACTTCAGAATTCTGATACTCTACTTCATTATTGTTACACTGCAGTTTCCAAACCACAACATAAAACCATTTACGCTCTCTGCAAATTTAGCAACCTGAATTCAGCTATGGAAAAAACCTCAGCACAGCACATTAAATCAAATAGCTTGGGGCTGGGAGAGTGGGAAGGGACCTGGAGTCAGGTAAGTCCATGTGTGCTGTGCTGGATGGCTCTGCATCAGCTCATTTCTTTGTGCAGACATATACTGACTTCACCAGAAGCAACTCTCAGCAGAGTTAAAGATCTGAAAGCAGTACTTCTCCCTTACACATCTGCTTCCAGGGTTAAATGAAGACAGAATGCAATGGGCATGACAGTAGGTATTAACTTGCAATTCACGAAACATGTATGTGATCTGGAGGCTCTTACCTTGCTCAGGTACCATGCATGTCTCCTAATTACCTTTATTTTTGCTGCTAGGCCTAATCAGATCCCTGATTCTCATAATTAGAACTCTGATGTCTACTCATATCTCTGATTTCCCACACCTAAGCTTCTTGCTTCAGCTGTCAGCTCATGTCCTGTACGTACAATATCTGCATTTTTACTGCTCAGAATAAGAGAATATCCTGAGTTGGAGAGGACCACAAAGATCCAGCTCCTGGACATACAAAGAGAATAAACTGAAAAAAAAAAAACATATTAAAGAAATGGAATCATTATGGGGCAGACTTACCTATCTTTTCTTACTCAGCTTGCCACATCAGCAGAGATTGTAGGATATGGGAGATAGAGAAGAAAGAAATTACCTGATGGAGACCTGGGGAGTGAGGGAAGGCGGGGAGGGCACAAAAGCACATGGTGAGATCTATCAGAGTTTATGCCATTTATCATTTTGTCTGCAGGAGTTTTGGTACAGACTTTGTAGGAGTGTATTTGGTTAGACTCTGTGTTCCAGGGGTTGTCCAGCAAAGCCTGGCAGCTGCTTCTGTGATCCAGTAAGTCATGTTCACTCCTGCTCTTTTGAGACCTGTGTGCAAAATGGTGGTTGCTGGTGCTGGAGGAGATGCTTGAAGCTGTGCTCTGGGAAGCAGTGAGGAAGGAATTGCCCACCGTGATTGGGGGGAGGCTCTGGGTTCGGATAGGCAGAAGACCATGACAGTCTGGAGGCTTCTGTTCTGGTATGAGGTACTTTGTGTCTGTGCTCCTTCTTTTGAAGTCAGTGGTGGTCACAAACTCATCCAGGATGTCTTTGCAGTTTGTGTCCATGATGCAATCAAAAGTGGTGATGATGTCGTCTACTTCCGAAGTCTCTTCTGTAGGATATCTGTCTCTGCTTCTATCTTTCTGATTGGTTTTCTGGTCCTCTTTCTTCTTTTTGCAGGAGAAGATGTTGTTCAGCATACTGAATCTTCCTTCTTTCTTTAGGATTCTATTGTTTGGAGAGGGAAACTGATGAACCAGCTCAGATCTACTGGAAGTACAAATCAAAATGTGGTGCCATTACTCAGCAAAGAATGAAATAAACACTGCCTGTGATAGACCACGAAATGGGGTACATACTGTTCAGATACATTTCTAGGGGTGGCTCACAGTGGGAGAAAATAAGGAGTCCAAATATGTAATTAACAAAGACTGAAAATGATACTGCATTACTTCACTCTTTCTGGTGGGGTTCATTGCATTACACTTATCTTCAAGCAGACTCAGTGCAGCTATCAGGAAAAAAAAACAACAAACTTTTCTGGCTTCAGTATCTACCAGCTGCAGAATCATTATCCTTAATAGTGAGGCAAGATCCAATAACAACAAGAAGAACACACAGGGATCTTTAAAACCAAGTAGTCTTTGTATTATGTCATATTAGGAAAATGATATTTCCAACAGCACAGTCATTGCTAACACTGTGAGAAAGACACTACTTCACATTTCTTTTCCTTTCCTTTTCTTGCCTTTCCCTTGCTTGCCTTATTATTTTATTTTTTTTTTTGGGGGGGAGGTCACCAACCCGTGTATTGAACAGGCCTGGCACAGTTTCAGAAGACCTATCAAGATAATTACCTACAGTGGTGTTGCTGTAGTGGTTTTTAGATGAGATTTTGACTAATCAGCTTTGCAGACCTCCTCAGGCAGAGCGCAGCGCAGTAGTAGTAGGAGGAGATGTAACACTACCCATGTCTCACCATTTATAACACAGGAAATAACACTGCCTGCTGACTGGAAAGGAGGGGCAAGCACAAAGAAATGTGATGATAAATGTCTTTGTAAGTGTGTGCTCGTTTACCAAAGTTGTAGAACTGAAATGAATTAAATGACAGCTGCTGAAACCTGAGAAATATGAAGAAAGAGGAAGATCATAAGCAATGGTAAAAGAATTATATCTTTTTTAACAGAAAAAAAAACACAACAGGATAAGAAGAGATAATTGAAGTAGAGAACTGAAGTAGTCTAAGAAAATAATCCCAAGCCCTTACCATGAACATGAAAATTTAAAATTTATTTTACTATCTGTCTGGCAAAACTATTTTTTTTTCTTTTCAATCTATCTCTCTGTCTGATTACATGAATACACAGCCAGTGTGCAGAGATTTCAAAAAAGCAGAGGTCATATAACTAAAGGCTGAAAGATAAATCTAAAGGCTGTAGGATAGATTTTGTGCACAAAGGTGTCTGAGCAGTAGCTATACCCACATTGTCTTGGTTCAGAACCCTCCACTGACTGGCAGACTTACACTGTAACCACAGTGATGAGTCTTCAGTAGATGACTAATTCTAACGTTGCTATCTTTGTGGAAAATTTGGGTTCAGTATTGCATATGAATTGAGCCATCACACAGGGCTCAAACCCCTCAGCAGCATACAGAAAGTAATGAATTTATTTTCTAGTCAGTGCTAATATGAGCAAAGTGTGAACTTTTCCTTTACCTGCTCTCCTGAGACAGCAGCTTGATGCACGCTGTGTGACCACAGTACATTGCATATGTCAGAGGAGTGTTTTCATTGATGTCTCGAGGGCTGCTGTCTATCCCCAGCTCTAGCAGTGTCTGCACACAGTCAGCTTTCCCTGCTGCTGCAGCCCAGTGCAAAGGTGTCCTAGGGAAAATGGGAAAACATCATTAAAATAAATTAACAATTGTGCTATGTAAACTGTTAGTGACACAATGAGGTGTGCTCCTATGCTACTTGTCCAGATTCACAACATCCATTTTATGGAATTCTTCAGCAATTTATCCCACATTGATGTAGTTCCCAGTAGTAGGAATAAAACCATAGACCAGCATCTGTCTACGTGCATCTATTTGGCTGTAATAAAGGTAGATATGGTGCTGAAGGATGCCAATGCATGCTATATGATAGCATCACTTCCACTGCTGGAGCTGTAGAGTGGGAGAAGCTTCTGAGGTTCTCAGAGCAGAATTTGAAAAAAAATCTTTGTAGTGTCCACCACAGAGGGACAAGCCCTTCTCATCTTCACAGCAAACACAATTAGCCATGGTGGGCATGAAGGCAATAGGAAAAGAAGCCTCTCCAAAACAAGTAGAAGGACTGGACACATCTACCAGGCTGTCATTGTCTCTGCCAATTTTTATGTTCCTTGGTGGGCACAGACTGGACAAGGTATAAGTGTCTTGAATTTAGAGGGAGAATCAAGCTGATTTTCTTATTGGCAGTGGATGCTCATCTTTCTAAACTTTTGTCCACTTTCAAAATTGTAATACTTCACTCTTGTGAAATCTCTGAAAGCACAGAAAAAAACACAAGGAAAATGTGCAAGAAGAAAGAATAAAATTGACTTTTCTGTGCCCTTTCTTGCAGTCACAGTGATTTCAGATGGGTGCAGTCAGAAACAGCATAGAATGGAAAAGTACTGTGTATTTATATTTAACAGCTTATCTTTTCCCTTCTTCAAGTGTGATACCTTCTATGGAAATACCTACGAACACGTAATAGAAGGTACTTTCTTTACTGAACTCTTAACTGTAGTAGCTCCTCCCCTCCCTCTTCTTTCCACAGAAACAGAGCCTTCTCTACTACGCTTTCCCAATGTTTAGAAACTTCTCCAGAACTCTGTTGATTTTATTTCTGTTCCATTTTATTGGATTTTTCCATGAAGAATGCTATTATTTTAAGTACCTGAAGACCTAAGCCAAGAAAACTTTGGCTTTTGCTCCACTGAGCAGGATAATCAACCCAGACTGGGCAGTTGGGTCTATTTGCATTAATTAACTTTGCAGCAAAATTCCAAGGGACATGGATATGGTGTGATACAGGAATTTATGATACAGTGATTTCATTTCCCTTGTGAGAATAGAAGGCAAAGGCTCCCTGGTCCTTCTAGGAATGCTGTGTTAGCATCTGATCAGCAACAAGGGAATGTTGCCGTGTCTTGTATGCAAATAGCAGCAGGATCACAGCTTCAAGATGTAGGATCCTGTTCTATTGTTTTGAGAAGAATGCCCATTTTGATTGAAAGAAGTTAAGTCAAGCAGTGACAAAGTCCTTTCACATATAGTCTTATCATTTCCTACCAGAAACACGAAGTTAAATAACATTCCTAGTAGCCAGTTATTATACTAGATGTGAGCAGGAGTGCTTTGCCGGGTTTCTGAGCAAACACAGTTTTCTGTAAGTGCAGTTCATTAACTAGGCCATGGCCTGTGAAACAGGAAACATGATTATAGAATAAACAGACCTAGTCTCAGGTTAATAGAAAGGAAGCAGCAATTTCAGTTTCAGAGTTTCCATGGTTACCTGTCATCCACATCAAGGGCCTGCAGGTTGCACTCCGGGACTTTAGCCAGCTCGCTGATAATATCACTGTAGCCTGCTGCAGCAGCAATGTGCATGCATGTTTTGCCATTCTCATCATCGTAGTTGATTATTGACGGTCCCTGGTAGTGGTCCAGGATGATGGAACAGAGGATCCTGTTGCCACTCTGGGAGGAAGTTCAGAGAAGAAAAGCATTTTACCATGGAGCTTACATCAAACTGCAATTTCTCTGCTAGAGAAGACTAAATACAATAACAGTATTCTGTTTTGTGTATACCAGCCTCCCCAGGTATGAAAGCCAAAAGCTTCCAATCTCCTGCTGGGAATTGGTTTTTACTTTATGAATTTCCTAGCTGCAAAAATAATAAATAATGTACCACTGCAAACATCTCCAAAAGTTACAGAGTGTAAATTACTCAATAGCTTTCTCAGAAATAGCTTTTCTAAGTTTTGCTAAGGCAGAGTCTGGAACAATATGAGCCGATATTTTTCATAGAAATTTAACATTGGAAGGGACCTCAAAAGACTAACTCATGCCTGTAAGCCTGTCCAAGTATACGCGGAAAAGCCATACCAAACATTTGCTCGAGTGGTTCTTGAAACCACCTGCTTCTTAGCAAGTTTGCTCCAGTGCTTCAGTATCTTAACAGAAAATTTACATTGTTTTCTAACCTGCAAGGGAAACTGAACATTTTATATCCTATCTTCGATACAAAGTGTGTATATATATACATATACATATATATATATATTTAACAATATAAGCAATAGACTGTAAAGGTCTTTCTAGATCATTACATTCAATCCCTGCAGTCACTTGTTGCTATGTTATATCATCCCTTTCATGAGCGTAATGTGTCCATTAGAAGCAATTAGTTTTCTGTCCCCACTATTCCCTATGGATGGCAGTTGAAGAACTTGTTTGCTTTAATGGCTGTATCTCTAATTTCTATTCATACTCATGGTTGGTCTATGTCCCTTTATTTTTGTGCCATCATTATTATTTAGATTAAATACTTCTTTCCTCTAACTGGTATTTATTCCTCAGATGTATTTACAGAAAACCATAATATCCCTTCTGAGCTATTCTCTCTCTGCTTTAATAAATCAAGATCTTTCCAATTTTCCTTGTAAAATATACTTTCTATTTTCTCTTACATCATACTAGCCTCTTTTCTTTTATGTTTCAGTTGTGTATCCTTGGGAAGGGGTGAATAAAATTGTATCTAATATTGTTGAGATATATTGTTGAGAGATATTGTTGCCAGGTTTTTGTACTAGATCTAGCTCTTCCTTGTTTCGGTTAGAAGTGCCTGTTTTGGCATGTCACAGAAAAGCATTTGCCTTATTCACAGCTGTATCCCATTAGAAAAAGCTCCTAGTCATTTTAGAGTAACCCTTTATGTCTAGGTACTTCTCTTCCCTAGTCATTTCCAAAAGCAGGGTTTCTAGTTTGTATGAAGAATGTCTATATTAGTACCCAAGTTCATGATTTAAATGATCTATGCTATTCAGTTCTGTCCCATTGGTATTATTTCAGATTTCAAGGTGATCCCACTTTCCCTGTATGATATCCCCATTTTCTTCTGTTAATGCTTTGCTGCTGTTATTTTGTTTGTTTGTTTGTTTGTTTTGTTGTGGGCAGACTTCACCAGAAAGCCCCTGTATTTTGTGCCAAGTTATCATGAAGTATTAAGCAAGACAGATTTCAAGCCTTGTCCCTGAAGGTACATTCCTTCCAGCCTCTGTTCAGCATTAATTATTACTCTTCTTGATCTTGGAGATACAAGTACTTTTCCCCTTTATTTTCTAAGATGTCTACTAATTCCAAATATTTCTTTGAAAGATGGTTAGTAATCCAGATATAAGTGAAGCCTCTTCTACACATTTTCCCTTCTCTTTTAGGATGCAGATTCCTGACATATTTCACAGCATGGATAGAAGAAATCCTGTGGCTTTGGAATAGTTAGGACCCAGAGCTTCTCTGTCCAGATAAGAATTCCATTAATTTAACAAAATGTGTCCCTTTGAAATCAATAATTTTGTTTTGTATGTACTTTGTTTATTTGCCTATTCAATTTAGAGTCTACTTACGTTCATGCCATACAAACTTATTTTCTATGACTAGGCATGCTAAAATTGTCATTAATTCTTCATTGTCTGAATATCTGATGAAAAAAGTGTTGATCTTTATGTTCAAGTATACCTAGGTCTCATGAATAACAGTTGTTTCTATTCTCCAGTTCCCGTGCCAGAAGTCAGTGCTCTCCATACTAAAGTAATTCTGCAGTACCTTACTATTTCAGCATTAATGCTCTAATGATGCTACCATTCCTCTAACCTCACACTGTCTTGCTAAATCACAATTCTACATCCTGCGCCTACAGTTTCAGTCCCTTAATATTCGTGCATAACTCTTAGAAATAATTTCTTATAAGAAATTTTCTACTGTTCTTACTGGCGTTTTATATATTTACACACTGTTTTGTCTCTCACCAATATTCCATTTTCTAGACTAAACAAACCATTTCAACCTCTCTTGATGGGTCAGGTTTTTCAACCCACTTATCATATTTGCCTTTGGCCTCCTTCCAGTTTGTCTACAGTGTTCTTCAACCATGGCACCCCAAATTACATAGTTATCCAGCTGTGGTTTCAGTTCTGCCATAAAGAAGGAAATTGCTGCTTCCTGTACCCCACATGTATCACACTTTTATTAATATGTCCCAGAACGATGTTTGTTTGTTTTGCATCAACACCACAATTTAAACTCCTAGTCACTTCGTAACCCACTAGTCTACTAGTCTACTACTCTTCATTTCGTGCAGACATCTCTCACTTTTCACAGTTCTGTACATGGTACTATTTTGTTAATTTCAGTTCATCCCTACAATTTATCAAAACCATTATGAATTTCATCATGTTCCACCAAACACATGTCCCATCATGCTTGGTGCCCCTCTAATCTGCTTCTACTTTTGGGTTAAATACATGCTTTGCATTTCATCACATTGTTATGGAACAAATAAAAACATTCTTATGATAAGTTTCCACAAAAGAGACAACCTAGGAGTCCTGGTGGACTCCAAGTTGAAGATGAGTCAGCAGCGTGCCTTCGACACTGAGAAAACTGATGGCATTCTTGTCTGCATTAGGCAAAGTATTACCAGTAGGTCAAGAGAGGTGATCCTTTCCCTCTGCTCAGCCCTGGTGAGGCCACACCTGGAGGACTGTGTTCAATTCTGGGCTCCCCAGTACAAGAGAGACATGGACATACTGGACAGGATCCAATGGAGGCCATGAAGATGATGAAGGGACTGAAGAACCTCACCTATAAGGAGAGGCCGAGAGAGCTGGGATGCTCAGCCTGGAGAAGAGGAGGCTCAGGTGGATCTCATCAATGTCTATAAATGCTTGAAGGGAGGGTGCAAAGAGGATGGATCCAGGCTCTTTTCAGTGGTGCCCAGTGCCAGGACAAGGAGCAGAGGGCACAAACTGGAACACAGGAGTTTCCATCCAAACATCAGGCAGCACTTCTCTACCCCAGGGTGAGGGAGCCCTGGCATAGGTTGCCCAGATGGGTTGTGGGGTCTCCTTGTAGATCTTCAAAAGCCACCTGGACATGGTCCTGGGCAGCTTTCTCTGGGTCTCCCTGCATGAGCAAGGGTTGCAACAGGTAATCTCTAGAGGTCCCTTCCGACTTAAATAATTCTGAGATTCTGTGAAGGCTCTGGTGGGACTGTCCATGAGGTGTCCACATCCAAAGCGTATTTGAGCTGTCCTGATCATGTCACATGGGGAATATGTAATGTATGGTATAAGTCCCCATGTTGATTTTGATTGTATTACCCTGTCATGTTCTTCCCCACTGGGACACACTATTTTTGGACTGAATTCTGAGTCTATTATAGCAGGCTGTGCTTATACAAATTGTCCTATGGACTTCTTCATTGTGATGTACTGCTTGAGGTAGAAAGGGACAAAGAACTGGACTTTTTATGATCACTCTATTCGCCACCTGCTTAACAAGCTTTCCATACCATGTGATGAACTTTATCTTGTTGGCCCTTTTCTAATATGTCTGTTTTTACCAGACGGTATTACACCGATTTATTGGAATTCTAACATCCCATATCCAATAGCGTCTTGTCTGAGGAAACAATGATAGTTTTGAAGATGTCTGTTAAGCTTCTATCCTGTTTTAAAATTCCAGTAAAGTTTTTGTTTGTTTGTTCAAAGTCACCAAAGACTATTTAGAATATTTTGAATGTTCTTCTGAAAGAAATCTGTGGCCAACTGGTCTGTGGCTTCCCAGCTCTCTCTTTTCAGGAGTGCCTTCTTACCTTTACATTTATCTTGGCTTTTTTAAATTGCACGCAAAATTCTCGTGAAATGCTTACATTTCCCTTATTCTTGGATTGACAGCTTGAAGCTGAGGTCACCAAAAATGTCATCTTCCTGTGGTAAATTTACTATGAACCCACAGTACTGTTGTTAGACTAGGATGTTCAGTGGTAAATCTACCATAGGAAAATTACATGTTTTTTTTAAATCTTATTGTGTGTATCTCTATATTTCATCATCTTCTTCTTTTTGTTTTCTTTCCTTTTTTTTTTTTTTTGTTCTTCCTCTGCCCTCCCCCCCCCCCCTTTTTTTTTTTTTAAATTCAAAACCTTTTCAGCATTGTTCTGAGATTAATAGTTATTTTTTGGTTTTGTGTTTCTATCTCATTCTGTGGGGATTCCAACAGTTTTGTCCCATCTCACACCCTTCAGCTTCCAGCCCTTATTCATTCCCTTGACAAAACTTTCTTAGGTAACTCATCATAAAAAACTTAATCAAGAAGAAATGTCCTAAAGCTTTGATACAGGTGCCCTTGAAAAGCAAATTCTCAATCTACTTTATACAAGATTTTGTTTGAAACATGTGTCATCTCCAGACAGTGGTTAACAACAAATTCACAAATGTAAGGTTCGCTAGCTATCACTTTTGCTTGATTAAAACCTCATTTTCTTTAAACTGGTGAATATAAAGTCCAGCTTCTGACAATTGCATCTCTGCTCTCAAAACAAGAAAATAATTCTTCAAGAAATATCCACTGTACCAAATACCACGAGGAGAATCCTACATATTTGGGATGTTTTTCTTGTTTTGACTTTTTTTTTTTTTTTTTTCCTTACCTGTGTCTGCTTAATTTATCATCATCTTCACTACAACCTTTTTTCTTGTACCTGGACCTTGTGCATGCCCAATGGATGTATAGAACTATAATTTTATTTGTGCAGTTTATTGTGACTTCTACAATATTGTGCCACAACATTGCATTTTATTCTGCTAGGTCTTCAGTTACACATTGTACAATGTTTTCCATGTTCACTGCGCTGTATAGGGGGTTATTTTTTTCCTTTTGTCAGAATACTCTGGTGAAGTAGATGTTACAATGTCGAAAAGAGAACAATCATGTGAAGGGAGTGTGCTACGCTGGCTTGTGTCTACCAGGAATGTACAGATGGGAAGGGGACAGGAACAAGCTATGGACCACTTAACTGTTTTCAGGAAGCCCTGACAAGTGTTTTTCTTCTGAATGCCTGAATGCCTCTGGAGGTTATGTGGTTAGGTTATATTAGGTTATATTAGTTTGCTTATATTTCTGCTTTTTTTTTTTTTTTTTTTTTTTTTTTTTTTTTTTTTTATGTAGTATGCAGTTTAAAGCCTTCCTATAGCTATATTTGCTAGATAGAAATTCCCCACTAGCAGCTCTTATCTTGCTTCTTAACATTAGCATCTCCCTTTAGGGCTGCCTGTGATTCACCTTCTTCCATCCTCCCTTCTTTCAGAATTCCACACTTGTGAATCCAAAGCTTTGACTTTCTCTTTCATGTCTTTCTTCTCTGACTCTGAACGTCTAACCATCATTTCACATGGTTTGCAGCAGCAAGCTGCTATGGGAGATAACTTGTTTTCCCAAAGAAAAACTTTAGATTATATAAAATTTGCAGTCGTACTTCTGGCTTCCTCCTGGAAATCATCCTTGTGCATCATGAGGTGCTGTTTGAGTTGTGTGTTACAGAATGCTGTCTGTTTTCACAATGCTTTTATTTGTCCTCATATCCCTCACAGGCACACACTGTGCATTTTAATATGAAATTGACTGTAAGAACACCAAGAGGGCCCTAGAAGAAAATAAGAAATTTATTTTCCTCCTTTGCTGAAATGAAGGCATGTGAGCCATTTCAAGTATTTGTTGAGCAACCCATTGCAAAAATGTGAACAGGTAGTTTGCCTGTGGATGGCTTTCTTTTTTAACTCCAGCTGAGGTTATTACATTAGTAAATGCCTCTTCCCTTTCAAAGCCACATTTTTTTCCTTCTTGATTTAGAAATTCAGTTCTTACTGAAATCAAATGCCAGCAGTGTGTTATGTCATTACCTCTACTGCAAGACAAGTTCAGAATTTCAGCCTAGAATAAGTGCAAGACCTTCACTGTGAAGGAATTTTCTGTTTTAGATGTGAGACGCAGTGCCTGATGTTTTAAACATGGAGAACATCATACTCAAGAGCAGAGACATGCTGCAGCTCCTACTGCAGGGAGAAGCCTCCATAAAACTGGCAGCTCGGGTTGCTGGGTTGAAGGGTTTTGCACTCACGGGAGCTTTCTCTCATTATTAAGGACTTCTAGCATCCCTCCTCTGTACCCTGGATGAGTGAAAGCTCCTGAGGAACGGGAGCATGTTCGCTCTGTGTCTGCTGCTGCCATGCCCTGGCTGCCATGTGGCTGTGATGGCAGTGGAGCACCAGTGCAAGAATTTGGAACACCCTGTGGTTTCTCTGCACTCAGGGGACAGGGTCAAATGGGCCCTGTGCTGAGGGAAGGAACAACCCGTAATACCATCGTCAGCTTTCCTCCTGCCAGTGACACTTTGCCAAGAGCTGCCTGGAAGCAGCCCAGGCACTTCACAGGGTGTGTTTCTGATGGCAAACCAACATAAATTAACAACAACTCTACTGACGCCGTTGTAGTTACATTGGTGAGACACAGCCAGCTCACAGAGAAGCTCATTTGTCTTCTCCTAACCCTAGTGCTTCAGCCTCAGACACCCACTGAGACGGCGTCTCTTGCCGACTCGGAGCATCCCAGCTTGGCTTGAATTTGTGGTACTTTTGGAAAGAAAACGTGTTGTTGTCGTACGGGATACTTTGTCCTGTGGTCCTTAGAGCACTGCCTCTACTACAACAAAGGGACAAAGTGTTCCTTAACATATTTTTTATCCTCTCAGCAACCTTGGTGGCTGTTGGAAGGAGCTACCAAGTGACAAGGATAGTCACAGAGCCCTACCTGTGTGGCTATCATATGTCACTGCCTCTCTCATCCTCTCTTTGCTCAAGCACAAACCTTAATGACATACTAGCCAAGTCTCTCTGAGAATTTATTTTCACTTGGACTCTTCCATAATAACCAAGTATGATTTACTGTGCACCGTGCCTATGACTAAAGTTACTTGGCAGCTTTCCCCTGGTAGTACATTGTTGTGAGGACTGATTTCTCTGGATGAGCTGTTTGTTTATGTGCTCTGAAAAAGGGGTCTTTTTAATTTTTTTATTTTATTTATTTTTTTTTCCTGCAGTAGCATAAGGATTTATTCCTTACTGCTATCAGAGAAATGTAAATCTTTGTCTCCCAGTGCTTTTTGTAAGGCATAGGAGATTAGAGCATTTATAGATACTGAAAAGGTGTTGTGTGTGCACATTACTCATGTTCTGGCATCCACTTGCAGAGTTACACAGAGACTGTGCTAAGAAGAGGTCTGGCAATTATCCTGCACTTACCTACAGGTTTTGCCCTAATCCTGCTAGCCTCATTGGGAGTTTTGCAATTGATTTCCTTAGAAATTTGATTGGCACAAATAATTATATTATGAACAGCATGTTCGTACTTGAAGAATTTACTGTTTAACAATTAATTATTTTGGGCAAAGGCAGTTTTTCTGATAATCAGGTTGTACTGATGAGTTTGTATATCGATATTGTACACTTCTATACCACACAGAAGTCACAGGGGCCTTCAATTTACAATCTGTCATAAAAGGAAGTGGAAAAATAGGTCACAGCTGCAATAGAAATCTAAGTAGCACTAGGGAATGTCCCTGGGCATCTGAAGTCAGCTGGCCATACTGCAAATTTTTTTAAGTCTTCCAAATTAAAAGCTCCTGATGGTATTGGAGCATGTTTGTTTCTTACTCAAAACCAACTTTTTGAAATCACTTTTCTTCCTCATTTTGCAGTTTGACAGCTCACCCCATAGAGCCCCGCTGCTATGCAGTGGCCCATCCTCCATAAGCAACGTCTTTACTTTTTTGTAAATATATGACAATATTTGCACAAGAAAGGGATTTCTTAAGGTAATGGTTAAAAAAAATATAGTGAATCTATTTTTTTCATTCATTCCTTAGCAGTCAAAATTGTCTTTAAATCTTAGTGACTTAAAAAAAATAAAGTGCTGCTCTCCTTTTATAGCTATCTCTAGAAAACTGCATGAAACAAAGAGAAACCACATCCAAATTTGCAACAAAAGAAATCTGCCTGAAACCTCCCAGACTGTGAAAGGTGCTCAGTTCATGCATCTTTTCTGGCCTACTTCAGCAGCAAACACATCTGCCATGAAGAAACACCCACTACTTTTTAAGAGGCCTGAGAAGTTTCTCTCTGAATACTTCCAATATAGGCAGCCCACAGGAGAAAAACTGGGGTGCTGGGCAGAGAGGATGGGTGCAGAATGATGCCTAGAGACAGACCTAGCCCCAGCCACCACTGCCTGCTCTGGGACCTTCCTCCTGCCCCTGGGCTGGGTGTTTAGTTTTGTCTTTTGCTGTCCCCTGCAGCAACAGAGTAGCTAGTTATTTCCTAGGTGTCCTGAAATGCAAGTGTGTTCTCACCTCGGAGACATTACAGAGAGGCTGCCACGCCTTTCCAGTCAAACACAAAAAAGTAATTGTCTGTGCTTTTCTTTTACAGTGTGTGTGAGTTATACAGGTATTTCTTTACAGGTATTTCTTTCTGCTCTCAGGAAAGGAGGGAATTAAATAATTCATTTGTTCCTAAGAAAAAAAAATCCCAAGATTTTTTTATTTTTTAAATATTAGCACTGCAAATCAAAACATAAATAAAAAAATCAGAAGCTCAGCTCCACAAGGCAGAATATTATATTCAATAGCTTCTTTTTATCTTAGAAGGTTTTTTTTTTTTTTTTTCTTTTTTTACTTTACATGAAACAATCACTAGAAATCTTGGTTTGATTGTTTGTTTATTCTTAAAATGAAAGCTGATATTTTTACATAATCATATGACTTTGGGAGCCAGAGTATTAAGAAAGAGACAAAGAAACTTCTGGTAAAAACCATAGGAAGTGGCAAGACAATGCAGGGAGACTATAAATCTTCCTAGGGTAATAGTGTACTGTTTCTAGGGTACTAATAATACCATTATGATGTAGTACTATAGAGCATGCTAGTGTATAATAATATATCATATACTGTATTTTACAAGGATTTCAATGACATCATTATCTAGGACTCTTAAAAAGGCTTTAAACTTAATTCCAGTATCAAGTAACAGGTTTTGTTTATAATGGTATGCTTCCTTCTGATTACAGCAGTTATTGTTGATTGGAATGAAAAGAGAGAAACACCTCCTAAGACACCCCTACTATAGCCCTATCTGTACTGACTTGAAAATAGTGCATGTGTGAAAGATTTGACATGAGGCATTCCCACTTCGAACCAAAATGATTTGTGTTTTCGGCACTGATGCTGACACATTTGCACTGAAGACATGAACTCGAACAGCAGGAAGGTTGAGCTTCTCAGTACAGCAGATCTTGGTGTGGGCAAGGTGTCTTTAGGGCTGGGACTCGACAGACCCTGTCTGTCTGGTGGAAAACCAAGCGTCAAACATGTGTTCTTTGAAACAGACAGCATAGAGCAATTATTCTGTATGGAACACATGTGAGAATTCGATTTTTGGTGGTGGATGATGGTTTTTACGTGGTTCTGCTCTGAGTTTCAGTCCAGTGTGCACAAACTGCCTTCTTTTCTGCAGTCTCTGAAACAAGTTTCTGTGTTATGCCTGGTCTTCCCCTTACTGAGTTTTTTAAAAATTAAATTAAACACAAGGCCCTATTCAGACAAAAACAACCCCTGCAGCTGTTACTGCTTGAGCTCTGTGAGTCTCTTGTGCTCCGAAGATATAAAAGCAATTCTTAAAGGAAAATGAGTCCCTTTCCAGTAGCTATGGAAGAGGTTATTAAACATTGCTTGACACGGTCTTCTCAATGAGCACAGCCCTGCCTTCATCTTTTGATCTCCAGGGGAAAACATTCACTGAGCATATTAAAAATTGGTACGTGGGAATGATGATCACATGCAGCAGAGCTGTAACAGCAGACAAAGCCATGGCTGTCCACAGTATCTATTTCTCTTGGGCCCAATAGAGCAAGAAAGAGCAGTGGCTGAAAATATTTCTTCTTGGCCAAGCCTGAGTAAGGGAAATGCTAGCAGATCTATTCCATGCTCTGGTATTTGCACTAGCCCTTCTTGACCTATATTATGAGAAATATGTGGATGAAGGACGTAGTTTATAAGGCTTCATTGCAGGAATCTGTCAAGAAGAGAAAGGGTCTCATCCTACTCATATTTTCTCTTACTTCTGGGAGCAGCTTAGAGGGAGAAAGAAGAGTGATTTATGATTTACCTCCACCTGGGGCAAAGTGGGTTTTGTGCAGATGCAATTTCTGCCTTTCTTAAGAGTTGTTCTGCACATTTATGAGAGAAAGTGGGAGGAGCAAGCCTAGAAAAAACACACAACGGATTTTAGACTAGATACCTTTAGTTTCCGAAGACAAAAGAGTAAAGGAAGTAACCGAAGTTCAGACTGATCAGGATTAAAGAATGAAACTGTTGGTGAAATAACACCAGTTGCAGAGGCCAAAATATAACTCAATTTCAGAAAAACAAAATTTGAGCCTATTGTGCCTGAACCATCTGTGGGAGGCTGTGGTTGAAGGAAACAGATTATTCTTTCTAGATGTCCTTACTCATTTATAGCATGTGGCAGTTCAGAGATTTTTTATTTCTTTGTTGGCACATATTTTAAGATGAGTTTACTTGGACCAAAAGGTGAGGATGCAAATATTTAGTCATTGTAGGAAAACGTTACTGGATTTTTATGCAAGTTCTATTTTTGCTTCTCTGTTGAGCAGGTGTTTTGAACACTGGTACTGGAACTTGCTATGGCAATTGAGCAAGTACAAACGTGTTTGTATGATTGCTATCCTTTCATCTGGGATGTTTTCGCAGTAAAGCTTATGCATAACTTTTTAAACTACACTATTTTAGACCACTTGCTAATACGCATATTACCAATTCTGTAAGAGTGTTAAATGTCATATGCATTTATTTACCTATGTGTTTTTCTTCTCCAATGATCTCCCACATAATTTTTAGCAATTGGACTTTTTTTTTTTTTCTTTTGCATGGGAGATAGGGAGATACAGCTCAGTGGGAAATGTGTCTGTCTCCCCATCCTCCTTAATTTCCACAGAAGCAGGGGCTCAATCCCTCTACCAATTGTTCCACAACTATTTATTTTAAAGGATATTTTAAATTGCATTTACATTATTATATTCTCAAAGATTGTTAGAAAGACTATTTAAGCTGAAGATTTCTACAAACCTGATTCAGTGAAAAAATCTACGCACATGAAACACTCTTGTAGTCCCAGTGAGATAAATGATAACTGTTCAGGGCAACAGAGCTCAGTCTACATGAAGCACACCTTGCTCTCTGGAGCAGGTCTTAGATCCTTGTCCCATGCCACTGGCAAAATGCTGGGGGTGTTACTGGACATTCTTAGCATCCTTTTTTCTCATTTCATTTAGGACAACACAATAGCCGGCTCAGTTCAAGCAACTGCCTGATGAAACCGCAGCTGTGTCTCACCTGAACGGCCCAGTGCAGCGCGGTTTTGAAGTCTTTGTCCACCAGGGTCAGGTCTGCTCCCTTGTGCAGCAGGGTCTGTGCGTGCTGGGGCCTGTTGTGGAAAGCAGCCCAGTGGAGTGAAGTCATTCCCTGAAAGCCACAAACCCAGAGAGCAAATAATGATCATGCATGGTAGCTCCCTTCACGTCTCTTTCAACTACAGATAAGCTAGACAGTTCTGAAACCATTTTGGCTGGACTGACTCTTTCCACTCTGTCTTGACTTGGAAAGATCAGTTACAACTTCTGAAATAATTATTAAGAGGGAACCTAGCAATCATCTTTTTGGAGTCATTACAGAGTATCTATACAAATATGAATGTTTCTTCCATGCCCATCTAAAAAATGCATGGTCATCACAAAAAAAATGACAGCTGGGGAATGGTTCCTCACTGCTAAGTTTATGTTCAGTGAGAAAGGACTATTGTAGGCTGGTGCTCTGTCATGACATCATGTGATATTTATCTTAGGCTTTATCTTTGATTCAAAATAAGTATTATAAGCTAGAATTTTAGCTGACACTATTTAGCAAGCTAAGGAACTGCCCCAGTGATGTCAACAAAAAGACACACAATATAAGCATCCCATATTAACTGTTTAGGAATAAAACAAAGCAAATGTTAACTGATTTACCTGCATTTTCATTCCAGTTTACCTGTGTCTAGTCAGTCTCAGTAGATTAGAGAATTCATGGCCTGTAATATCACCTTGTCATCAACACTGTTAAACACACTTATAATTTACTCTAAAACCATAATATCAAAGACTTTCTGCATGAAATTACAACAGCAGCATGTTTTTTAAAAATTGCTAATGTTGTTCAGATGAGGTAACATTTTACTTTGGGGAGGTGCTATTTACTACCTGTTAACACTGAAAATGTATTTTAAGGGTCTTTTCTGGGTTCTAAAATGTTAAAAACAAAAAAAAAAATGTAGAGTGGAAAAGAAATGTAAACTTGACATGGAAAACCATAAATCCAATTGGCAATAACCCAGATAAAGCACAAGCTGTAAAGCATTCAAGCAGACAACTTATCAGTGAAATAATACTGGAAGTTGTTAGCAGTATTTTTTATGTAAAAGTTTGAACCCCTCAGCTTTCATTTATCAGGTATATTTTCAAGTCCTTACATGGCTTAAGTACGGATGATGACAAAATACAACAGACGAAGAAGAGCAGTTTTGGTCTTAGCTTGGTTTTACAAAGCTTAGTCATAAGGGGTTAAGTTTTGTAAAAACAAAAATGAGGATGAAATCCCAAACACACTGAAATTAATGAGAGCTTTGCCACTGATACTGGTGGACCAAGATTTTGATATTTCGGACCAATTACTGTTGACAGACACCCAATGTGAGGCTCTGAAGTGAGGTTTGAGTGGAGTGTTTCCAGACTGGACATGGGTCCTCACAGCTAACCCTGGAGAGCAGGAAAAGTCACTGGAAGAAGGGAAGCTACAGTGTACTAGGCCAGCTTCTCACCATCTGCTCTCAGTCTGTTGATATGGACAAAAGGGCAAAATCCTTGAAAAAAACAAGTTTTTCCTTGTTCTTGCCATAGCCAGAAGCAGCCAGCTGTAAAGTAAGAGTGTAAAAACTGTGTGTAGGAACCAAAGACCTTCCTAGTGCGGGGTCAGTAGGAGATGTTTAGTGAGAGAATATAAGAAGTAAGGCTCAGTGTTATACAGTCACACAACATTTGGCAATCTCACTAATGACTTCTTGTGCCATCCAGACCTCCATGTGGTAACCACTCATTCTGTGAAAAAGTGCTTCCTTTCATTTTCTTCATATACATTCACTGCTGCCTGATAATTTCTGTGGGTGTCTGCATTATTTTAGATGTAAAAGACAGCAAACAGTCATTCTCATCTTCTCCGTGCTGTTCACGATGTCATGAACTTGTATTATACCATCCCTCTGACGTAGCTGCCATCCTGAACGTCCCATTGTAGTTAGTTTGCTCTGGTTACTGGCCTACCCATGAAAGGAAGCTATTCTAAATAATCATTGTAGTCCTTTTCTGTTCTTGTTGTTGTATACGCTTTTTCGGATGACTCTTGTAGCCGGCATTCAAGGTGCAGGTATACCAAGAATTTAGAGCGTAGGGCTTCTTCCTGTTTTGGTCTCTTTTTCTTTTCTAATAATTAGTGTTCCACGTGTCCTTCTGGAGTGCCCAAAAGAGTACAGAGTTGAGCTGGTCGGAACAGCACCTCACACGTGTGGGCAGGCTGCAGTGGGCGATGGCTATCCAGCTTATGCCCATCTGCTTTGTGCAAGGTGATAGCACCCTTGAGTGGCATCTGCGGTTGTGAGAGGAAGCCTGAGGGTGATATCAGAACTGTCAAAGCTGTAGGGCTCTGAAGATCTAAAAAATGTAATGTTAAAAATAAGAAAGCCCAACAGTTGCACATCTATTAAAAATAAAGAGCAATAGGGGACATAAAAGGAGAAAACCAAATACTAAAACCAAACCAAACCAGCAGTTTCATAGATGGGTGCAATCCAGTAAAAGGGGACCTGAAATAGCATTCAGAGGCTGCGTTTGCCCCTGGGAAATATATTGTGATACTGCTTTTGCTCAGATTCTAGGCTTTTTCAGGGAATGTTTCTTCCCATTGTTGTCTCACAAAGCTTCACAATAAACCCACAGAAAACCTCAGTTGTGGAAACTATGAAACCTCCAGATGTATTTTTTACCGTTTGTGTGTTCATGCATTGATCAGTGTGTTTTTCTCAAGTGTAGATGGGAAAACTGAAGTGTTTTACTTATGCCAGGAGAACAGCTTCATTAGCAGAAATAATATGTGAGGTTCCACACTTTTCAGAAAACATTAATATTCGGAGTTTAGCAGTGACATTTGAACAAATAGCATTCCCATGCCAAATGACCTAGACTAAAAGTTCCAATTTGCATTCAGTGATGCATCACAGCAAACCATTATGGCTTGAAATTGTCATTCATGGTTACATGCAACTCATTAGCAACATAATTCTATGCCAAGACAAACCATATGTCTGGTTTAGGCTGTTGTAAGTGGGGTCTGCAAACCATCCAGTAGATAAGGAAAACTCATGGGAAGAGAGAAAATTAGCAGCCCTGTGGTGGTTCTGGCACCATGGAGAAGAGAAACACCCTTGAGCAATTGCTAGAGCGAAGACAAACACAGGAAAAGATGTCCAGAGTCTCTCTTGTGCCTTGGCTTCTTTATCTGGAGAACACATTTGGGAAGCTGACACTCTCCTGTGTACACTGTGTGTGTACATGCAGGGCCAAGTTCTTTAAGGATCAGAGTAACCTAGCATAAATTCTTGTTCCTCCATGCTTGTTCTGTGCAATACCAGGTTTCTGTTATTTTTTCTGTGAACAGTTAGCTCTTTAATGATAGGACGTTTGGAAAAGGTGAAGATTTAAGCCAGGTCCAACTTAAAAAGGATCAAAAGCAATTTATGTCTTAGCAAGTGAGTTAAGAGTCTGTCTGAAGATATCTCAGAGCTGGCAGTATATGGAGAAGTGTTATTAGTGTAAAGGTGCATCATTGTGGGAAAAATGTGATAGGGCTTCAGAGTTCAGCAACAACATTACAGAAATATCTGACTTGTGCGTTGTCTTACCATAAAATTGATAGTTCAGTGGACTCTTTCTGAACAGCATGAACTGTATGATCCCAGAGCCTAGGACAGTGACTTACAGCACAAGCTCACTCACCTCATTGTCCTGATGATTAATTTCACTAAGATTTGACTGCTGCAGAAGCACGTTCAGGAGCCTGTGGAAGCAATGACATAATCAGTGTGCTGTGCTCCTGACTAAACCTGAAAATTCGACATCTTTTGAGAAAAAAGGGCATGCAATTTCAAGAAAAATCAGTATTAGTAACGGGCACAGGTCAGAATCTTAGGCCTGCACTTTGTCGTATTAGAAAAGCAAATGAGACTTTATGGCTTATTGTCAGAACTTTGTGAATCAAATGCAGACCCACTAGGAAGAATTCTTATGTTGATTGCTGGGGTAGAATCAGAATATGTAATGCTATACATGTGTGCAGTTTTGGGCAGCAATACCTCATCATTCTATTTCATAAAGTTTTAAACAAACAGAACTATTAATGACCTGTTTCTAAAATGATTTTTAATGCTCTGTAACTCTCAGAGTAATGTGATATTGTGTATGTGTTTGTGTGTGTGTACCTGCATATATACTATATATTTATACACACCTAAACCAATAGCATTTGGCAAGGCCTTACAGTTTTTCTGCTGGGACAGAGCCATTGTTATGGTATAAAACATAGCAATGCTTCGGTTCACCTTCTTATTGAATATCAGACTACAAACACTCCCCTCTGGTGGAGGGAACAGTTACAATAAAAATGTCACGTGCAATATTCAACTGCAATAATGTTTTTAGCACTGCACAGTTTTTACTATTCCTTTCCTTATGGCATCCTGTGAAGATCTTCTGAAATCACCATAAGTTATGTTTCATAGTAGGATGATAAGTGTTTGGATCATGTAGAGGACCATGCAAATGAGTCAGAGCCTCTAAGAAAGCCAAATAGTATATAGGTGCTAATGTGGATGTACTGTTGTTCTGAGTCTAGGAAAAGGAAAGATAAAACCTTAGTGGATCCTTAGGTAAGACCACTATGCAAAACTGTGCTTACTCTGAAGGTGTAAATTTGCAATAAACCTTCAAAACATGGACTTTAAAATACACTCTCTTTTGCAAGGAGATTAAAAGACAATGAAGAGTCCAGGTGGAAGCTCTGATAAGTGTACAGATAGTGCACAGATAAATGCATGCAGTCATGCATTGATTGCCAGGAGACTGAGTGAAAATCTTTTGCTGCTTTTTGTCAGGACAATCTTCAACAACTTCCAGCACCTTTTCCAGATTGAACTGTGTTCAGGTGTGTTCATCAGATCTAGTTGAGAGTGTTGCATGTGAATTTGTTTTTTCCTTTTCTTATTATTAAAAAAAAAAAACACAAAAACCATTATTCCAAACAAAACAAACAAACAACAACAACTAAAAACCATTTACAAACGCTTAGGGCAAGTTCTGCTGGTGAAACCCTTATCTGTCTGGTAATGCCATCTTCAGCTGCAAGAAGTTCAAATTTATTTATTTATTTATTTATTTATAAACTAGAATATCCCTTAATGGTGAAGACTGGGCAGATCCCAGTCCTTTGTCAGGACTTAATATCCATTTATATATGTATGCTGTCACATTTAAGAAAGGGGTGTTAGACCTCTTTTTTGAATCACACAACCAATGGCATAGTGAAGTCATACTATAGAAACTCTGAAAATTATGATTTAGGATTGTTGTGGATAGTTTTTTAAAAAAGTGATAGGCCAGAGACTTTTTGTGGTCATTAACTCAAAACAGAATCTCAGAAATTTACTATCTGAAGACAAGTCTGAGTAAAAACGTACTGGTGGGCAGAGAGAACGTGAGATAATAATATGCTGTACACTGTTATATAATCTGTTACATGGTTCTGTAGTTTAATTCCAGATATCATCAGTGAAACCAGTGTAGGGAAGGACATATCGTTCTTTGAGTGTAAAACCTCTTTCAACAAACTTTGGCTTACTTATTTGCTCAGACCAACAGCAATGCTACCACTCACATGTGCAGATATTCAGCCATCCCAACTGACATTTCTCTGATTTCTATTCTTAAAGACAGAATGGATTCCCTTTCCACCTTGTCTCTTAGGCTCTGTGGTACCTGCATTGAAGCATATTAATCAATTATTGGAATAATACATGAACTGGCTGATCACAGTCTCTGGCTTTCTGTGTGGTCCATGTGCTGGAAACAGCACATGGAGTTTTAGCAGGGAACTGCCAGCTTTTAAACTCAGCTGAAAAGGCATTTCATAGCTCACTGCTACATATACTTTTTTAATAACGACATGAGACTCAGGAGTGACAATGAGCACGATGCAAAAGCCCCTGTACAGTGCTCCAGGCATGTCTTCTGGGCAAGGGGCAACTCCAGCCAGGAGGAGACAGAGGACGAAGAATTGAGCAGCTGATGAATTCCTGTTTAGAGCAAAGGTCTGCCTGTGTCCATGGAGAATACGAAAAATGTTCAGGGAACCCTGCCTGCTGCTGTTAAAGTAGATTACTGTTCCCTTTCAAGTAGCAGCATGAGCAGTGTTGTACAAACATTGTCTTTCTGTGGAAGCTTTGTTTAATGATAATGTTTTCATACTGCTGCAGAAACCTTAAACTATTCTCTCCAAGTGATGCGTGAAAAGCAATGATGAAGGTGGAAAATGAAGTAAGCTGTTAAAATAGGCCAGAGAGCAAGATCAGCTGAAATGCACAGAGCTCTGGGCAGGCCTGCTATGGTGACAATGACAAATCCATAACCTCAGTGATAAAGTCACGTGAATATTTAACATCTACTGAATGTTTTAACTGTCTCTGATATCTTTCTGTTCCTCCAAACATGATTTACTTCCTATTTTTTTAAGTGAATTTATTAGTAAGTACAAATCAAGACTTAATATATGTTAAACCTTCCTATTATCACAGGCTAGAATGAGACAAAGAGGACCTGTGTTGGAACTTCCTCTCAAGAGGCATGCTTTAGTTCTTACCAGTAGGAGTAGTTAAAAATGAGACTTTCCACCAAACCTCAGCTTCCCCTTCACAGCAGGGGCTCTCAGAGAGATTGTCATGTGGAAAACTTTTCTCATGCTGGCCCATGTTACTTGGAGGAGAAACCCAGAAATAAAGAACTGGTTGTAACATTTCTTGTGGAGTGGTGCCAGAACAATCAAGGGAAACTAGAGTTTCAACCTTTACTATACACATATATTTCAATTTTACTATTTCTCTATTTTTTTTTCTCCTGCTGTTGTTATTTTATATCAGTCTCCTCACCTTGCTTGACTATGTACCCCTGTTATAGAAGCATTAGGCAATGCTTTTCCTCCTCTCTGCTCATATGACAGCCTGGTACGGGCTCCCCATTGGGCTGGGTAGATGGTTTTGGGGACTACCTGTTGAGATTCAACCAGCAAATGCTGGTGGAGCCTGGGACATACCTCACATCAGGCTCTGCAGTAGCAGCATGTAGTGGCAACCTCCCATTTTTATCAGGTATGTTCTGCTTAGCACCGTTTCTGAGCAGGCTTACACAGCCTTCCAGCCATCCCTGAAAAAGAAATTATAGCATATCAAAGAAAAAAGTAAAATGCATTAGGCTAGATACTTGCTTGGTGGTTCTAACATTCATATGTGACCCTAGCTGTTTCTGCCTCCTGAGGAAATATACTTTGTTTCTCCAATATAGGTCTCTCCCTACTCAGTGTGGTTTCTTTTTGTAGTCTGTCTCAGAGTAACTCACCCATTGATTTCTATGGAAAAACTTCTTCCCTTCCCTTCCCTTCCCTTCCCTTCCCTTCCCTTCCCTTCCCTTCCCTTCCCTTCCCTTCCCTTCCCTTCCCTTCCCTTCCCTTCCCTTCCCTTCCCTTCCCTTCCCTTCCCTTCCCTTCCCTTCCCTTCCCTTCCCTTCCCTTCCCTTCCCTTCCCTTCCCTTCCCTTCCCTTCCCTTCCCTTCCCTTCCCTTCCCTTCCCTTCCCTTCCCTTCCCTTCCCTTCCCTTCCCTTCCCTTCCCTTCCCTTCCCTTCCCTTCCCTTCCCTTCCCTTCCCTTCCCTTCCCTTCCCTTCCCTTCCCTTCCCTTCCCTTCCCTTCCCTTCCCTTCCCTTCCCTTCCCTTCCCTTCCCTTCCCTTCCCTTCCCTTCCCTTCCCTTCCCTTCCCTTCCCTTCCCTTCCCTTCCCTTCCCTTCCCTTCCCTTCCCTTCCCTTCCCTTCCCTTCCCTTCCCTTCCCTTCCCTTCCCTTCCCTTCCCTTCCCTTCCCTTCCCTTCCCTTCCCTTCCCTTCCCTTCCCTCTTCTTTTCTTTTTCCTTCTTTTTTCTTTTCCTTTTTTTTTTTTCCCTTTTCTTTTCCTGCAGCTATGGCAAGCAGTGAATGAATAAACAGTGATTAAAAATCTGCTAATTCCTGTATCACCAGCAAATGCTACACATATTCCTGCATGTGAATTTAATTATGCTAGTTTAAACCATGAACAAGAGCACTTAATCTTATTTCCTTTATGAGATTTTAGCAGGGAAGGCAAATCAATACCAAAGAGCCTCAGAGTGTGGTCTTACAAACATTGCTGCAGAAGTTTGAATTAGTGACAATGGTAGACTACGAACAGCTCCAGAACAGATGGAATGAATCAGTTCTTGGACTAAAACCTTCTATTGATCACCTCAGCAAAACAGCATGTAAACAACCTGGTTGCAATTGCATAAATTTTTCAGCATATGCTTAAATCACAAGGAAGTCAAGCATGTGTTCAAGTATTTTCTTCAGACCTCTGCAAGCAACCGATAAAGACCATTGCCTCCTGTATGAGCTATGTTGGATCAACATCTCCAGCATTCACAGAGGAAAGTCAGAACATCCCTGTTGTGGTTTCTGGTGGAAGTACAGGACTGCCGAATTCTGCATGTGATTTTGAACATGGAGCTCTGCTGAATTCAGTTCTCTGGACTGACATCACAGCCAATGCTCTCTAGACCTCTGATTATATCCATCACAGAAACTGAAATGGAAACTTTGAAGCCTGGGTGGCTTAAATCTTTTCCAGTCATTTCTCTTTTTCCAAAGAATATTTGTTCCCCTCTGGGAAAAGAGGAAGGAAAAATGGAGCATGACACTAATTACGGGATTTTTTTTTTTTAATATCTGGCAGAGGAAATGTTTATTCTCAAGTAAGGGAGGCATGCCCCTTGCACTGAATAAGTGTCTGCGAATAAGAATGTTTTGCTTCTTTCTACACATATTTTCTGGCTGAATGTCTAATAGCTGAGCAGAAACATTGTTTTTGTCTTGAAATTGCAGGAATAAACTAGATGCAAGTGATGAGACTTATTCAGGCTGCCACTATATCTGTTTAAATGTACTGGCAGTCATCCAGCCAGAACTCATATCAAGTACTATGGGTAAACATTCCTTCCTCCTTTCTTTCCAATGAGTTAAGAAAGCCTATGGTTAACCCTTCTGCCCAACTAACCTGGTCCCCATCCTCTCCCTCAGATCTGAATTCCCTCTAGTGAGGAGGAGCAGACTAAGGAGAAGAGAACCATCTTTTGGTGTTTCAGACAGGCAACACCACATCTCCCTTCCCAAATTTCTTGATGAGATGTCTTCCCCTGCTGTCACTTGCATGTGGTTTTAGTGGGGGGTTGGATTTGCTTAAGAACTGAGTATCTATGCTGATATTTGCAGCACCTTGAACCTGGCCATTCAAGGTCCAGGGAAAACCAATGCCCTAGGTCATGGGGAGTACAGGTAAACATGCTTGCTGGCTACCCAAAGTTGAGATAGGAATATGTTTCCTACAGCATGAAAATCTGATACGGAGGGTGAGGTGGGAGAAGTTAATCTTCGTATTAAAGCTGGGAAGGAGCTTCAAGCTCTTTTCCAGTGCACAGGAAACCAGTGACTCCTGAAACCACACAGAGGACCTTCACTGCTATCTAGAACCCAATATGTTGTCTTTTTTTTTTTTTTTCCCCTTTGTAATACAAACAGAAATCTTATTTGCTCTACTTATTTCCTCTCTTCACTCCATCTATCTTTCCATCCTCCTCCCCCAAGACTTGGTACCAGATAAGTTGCCACAGATAGACTGGTACGTCCACAAGCATCTTGTGTATTAATATTGGCTCCCATCTTCAGTAAAAGCTTCACGGTATCGACCTGGCGTCCTGACACAGCATGCATCAAAGGTGTGCAACCTGGGGAAGAAAGTCAAGTGTTCTTTTACAACTTCTATTTTGTCAAAGCCATAAGAGAGATATATTTTGTTATTTGCTGATGTTAGCACTGGCAAATTAACAAGTCCTTTCTCTCACAATTCTCCAACAGCTCTGCTCAGCTTTTTTTCAGGCAGGAAGTAACTCCCGTGCCAGCTAGATTGCTACTGATTACAGAAAGAACATAACTTCAGAGCAAAAGCCTTGTTTCATGAACTTTACGTCTGGAATAAATATTGTTTTTCTATTGACATGCTTCCCATACAAATTATTGACTTTGTACACCATTTTGAAGGCTGATATTCTTCAAAGTGAATAGTTGCCAGGTTATGTTTGGCTAATTTTTTTGAACCACAGCTTTATTTTGTGTTATGTGTTCAAAAGAGGTATGAAATCAAGCTATGTCTTATGCAAAGCTGTATGTTTTTGAGATGATGCTTTATGTAGACAACATCTTATTTTAAAGACTGGATTTGCCCTGGAGTAGTTTCTTTTCTGCCATCACGAGAACTTATTTTGTATTCTGCAAACCATTCCTGTGCTGGAAAGAGACTGAAATCTATGTTCAAACTTAATAATCAGATTTATTTAATACTCCATATTACAATATAATTTAATTGCTTCCCCTTCCTTCCATTCTGTTAACTGCTCAACAACAGCAAAGTCTTTCCTGCATAATCTGACAAAGCAATTTCAAGTTACTAAAATGGGAATAAATTTGAATGTTAGAAGCCATAACATGCAACAAGGCACAACTGAAGAATAATTATTCTGTCTGAATTCAGTGAGACTGTTGAGCAAATAAATACACATTACTCAAGCTAAGGTTATGCACACTCTGCCATATGTGTAGGATACAGCCATATTTTCTGTCTTGCAAGACTGGTCTTAGTTACATTTTATATACAACCTAGTAAACAACTGGAGCTGGAGCTGAAATGCTTCCTGTTTTTAATCAGTCTACCTCCACTCAGAGCCCTTCATACTGATAAGGATTTGAATACATGGTGTTAATATTAATCCTTCTAAAGAAATTGCAATAAAATATACTCTTGACTAAAAAAAAGATTTTCTAGAAAAAAGGTTGCAGAGATCTGTAGCTTTAGTAGACATGGAAAATGGATGCATATAGAACTAAGCCATGGGAGAGTGCTTTGTAACAGTGTTATATAGAAATCTGAACAGAAAGGAAGAGGAATGCAGTCTCACAGATTTAAGAGATCAGTTAGTTCATTGCATACGGTACAGTTAGCCCTTTGGCAAAAAATCACATAACAAAATATTTCAAATTTGATTGTACCTGTGCACATACTTTTAAAGTGCAAATTCCTGGAAACTTTTACTCTAGAGATGTATAGAATTTATAGGATTTAGCTTTGATAAAAATATTCTTCATCCTTCCTTGAAAGGACAGCAGTTTCTCAAGCACCTTTCCGAAGAAGATAAATTCTTGATATGGTTCTGTTTGGTTATGTCAAATCAGCTTATTTTTATTTGTAAAACAAACAAACAAACAAACAAAAACCTTAGAGTTACAGGGGAAAAGAAATCTCTAAATTATGCATTTCTAGTGGATGTTCAAAAGAATAACTCAAATTTCCCATATTCTGCTACTAAGCACAGTTTTCTAAAGACAAAAATCAGGATTTAAGAATAGAAAGTTTAATTGGAATCTGAAGCCCCTAATCCCCTGAGAAAAAGCTCAGCCCCCGTTTACCCTCACTGTCGCAGCACTCCAGGATGGAAGGATCTTCTCGAATCACTGCAGTTAGTGTGTTCACATCACCATTAGCTGCTGCTTGGTAAACTACAGTCAGGTCAATCTCTTCTGCTGCATCACCTATACGGAGGAGTACATCCATGAGTAAGCAGAGAGCAAGTACGAATGATTAACAGTGAAAATAATAGCATGTTTCACTGAATGTGTGTGAATGTTGTAGTGGGTTTACATGGCAAGGTTTTGGTAGTGGGTGGCTGCAGGGATGGCCTCTGTGAACAGAGCCCCAGCAGCTGCCCCATGTTAGGTAAGGGCCAATTTCAGCCAGCTTCAGAGGCCCGCTGCTGCCCAGAGCTGAGCCAATAAGCAATATTGTTTGTGCCTCTGGGAGAGCGGATTTAAGAAAGGGAAAAAACCCTGCTGTGCTACAGCAGCTTGGAGAGCAAGGAGTGAGAGCCAGCCCTACATGCAGCCCCCCCGGGGCAGTGCAGCAGGAGGGCAGGAGGTGCTGCAGGCAGGCAGCAGCAGTTCCCCTGCAGCCTGTGCAGGGAGAGGCCCCTGGTGGAGCAGGCTGTCCCCCTGCAGCCCATGGGTCCCACATGGAGCAGATCTCCACGCTGCAGCCCCCCTATGGGTGGAGGAGCCCCCGGTGGAGCAGGTGGATGTGGCCTGGAGGAGGCTGCGGCCCATGGAGAGCCCCCGCAGGAGCAGGCCCCGGGCCGGAGCTGCAGCCCCTGGAGAGGAGCCCACGCAGGAGCAGGGGGTCTGGGGGGAGCTGCCGCCCACCCGTGGGGGACCCGTGCTGGAGCAGTTTGCTCCTGGGGGATGGATGGACCCCGTGGGATGGAGCCGTGTGGGAGCAGTGCTTGAAGAGCTGCTGCCTGTGGGCAGCCCCCGAAGGCTCAGTTGGGGAAGGATGGCATCCATGGGAGGGACCCCACGGGGAGCAGGGGCAGAGAGGGACCGGGAAGGAGCGGTGGAGATGAAGTGCTACTGACTGGCAGCAACCTCAATTCATCCTCCCTCTGCACCACACAGGGGGAGCAGGTGGAAGAGGGTGGATGGAGGAAAGGCGTTTTTGGTTTCTTTCCTTTGTTTCTCACTTATCTAGCTTGTTAGTAATAGGCAATAAATCTTATTATCTTCCTGTGCTGAGTCTGTTTTGCCCATCACAATAATTGTCGAGTGACCTCTCAGTCCTTATCTCAACCCTTGTGCCCTTTTTATCATATTTTCTCTCCCCTGCCCTTTGAGGAGGGGGAGTGGGAGAGCAGTTGTGGTGGAGCTCAGCTGCCCACCTGAGTAAAACCATCACAGCTCTGTAACTTGAAATGGCATGAAGTGTATGCAAACAGCACAGTGGCTTTTCTTAGTCATCTGAAACTTTTTTCACCATTAAATTCTTCCAAAAACTGTCTGACATAGATGCTGAAACGGCGTAATACAACTTGTGGAAAGTTTCCACCTCTTATAAGAAATCGTACTAATATTAATGCGACGTGAATTGAGAAACAATAAAGTAATAACTGAGCTAGCTCATTATATTACTGACTACACTTCTGTGAGATAGGATGACATTGGAACACAACAGGTGTTTACAGTTTCAGTATTGTACCTTATTTTAGTCAGCTGTGAGCTCTTTCCACTGGATGCTATGCCCTGG
Source organism: Anas acuta (assembly GCF_963932015.1). Lineage (NCBI taxonomy): Eukaryota > Metazoa > Chordata > Aves > Anseriformes > Anatidae > Anas > Anas acuta. The sequence continues at coordinate 14,266,749 of NC_089017.1, forward strand.
GGAGAGACCCACAATCCTATCACAAAACTTGACAGTGGTTTGCTAAAGAAGGGGTGTACTTTCTTCAAATACTTATTTTCACAGAAAACATTGATAATCATCAAGAAGACTATCATCAGTAGATTGGGAGGGCACAGTTCTATACATTTTATTCTAGAGATGGCAGAGAAAAGCCAATTGCCAAACAAACCTAAGAGCTAAGTAACAGTTAAGGCTAATAAAAAGAAAAACAAAACAAAACAAAAAACAACATTTTTAATGATATGTCTTAGACCCAAGCACTACTGTAAAAACACCTTATTCCTCAGTTCCTGAGAAGATTTTGGGGAAAATCTGAAACAAAGACCAGAGCAGTTTAAAATTACAAGGTCTGTGACAAAGGGAGACACAGAGCCTGTTTAAAACAGGGAGGGATGCAAACCACAAGCAGTCCCCCAACACCCTCAGTAAATCTGTGCCAATGTGGCATTTTTACTGTTCCCCTTGACTTATCTAAAAGCACAGCTACCTGCAAAACAGAAGATTTAAATGACAGAAGGGCATGGTTATGTGTGGGAATATATTTATGTGCATGAAAATATCATTGATATTTGGTGAGATTATGAACTAATCTCAAGAAAATTAATTTTATTTTTAGAAATAGGCATGGACCATGTACCAATATGTACTTAAGTCATGTATTCAAATTTAATATTCACAAAAGCACATAGGGCTATTTTGGACTAGATTTGCAGAGAAGACAAAGGAAGTCCCTAACTTGTGAAGCAGACAAAGGGGACAAATCTGGTGAAAGCCCAACAGCTAAATTAGCCAAATTAGTTTCAGAGGCACTGATAGCTAAACACATCACTGAGATGATTAATTTAAGGAGAAATTATATTCCTGAGTGGTTTAGAAGCTTTACCAGGCACTCAACGATCAATGACAACATTTACTAATTTTGCTTGTTAGGCTAGGTTAGTAAATATGCTTGCATGTCAATTTCTTGCTTTTATATGACATTTTATAATTTAGAAACTCTTATTGGAAGTAAAAATGATTAGCTGCCAATGTTTGGCAATGCATTCTCCATTGGGATTGGAATTCTGAACATACTTTTCAACTCTGAGAGTCACACAGGTGACCAATGCGGAGCATGTTGCTCTCTTCATTATCCTTTTCCATGGAAAGCACTGAGTTTGAAGCTGCACTATTTTTATGACTTTCTGTCTACTGAGTTTAAACACAAGTGATTATTTTTTGTGGCTCTTGCAATGGAAGGAAAACCTTCACAAGCCTGTCTTGTAGGACCAGACCCTGAAGAGATTTGGGTTGCTAAAGGACTGAATGAGATTTTCCTTGTTTATGGATTCTCTTTTACTAGTAACATGCTTCTAGGCTGCTCATCCCATGTTGTGCATGCCTACATTTCCTTTGGCTTCAGGTGGCCATTAACCTCTTAGCACCAGGAGTCTAATGAAATATATATACATTTTTTTGGTGTAGGGTCAAATCTAATGTCACAATGAAGTGGTCTAGGTGTTTGGTTTCGGTCAGCTACGGTCTCATCCTTATTTTTGAAAGAGGAATTTCTGATCTCGGAAAGAAGGTACAGCTGCAGTGTGATGTATTGTTTGCCAAGGCTGGGGTCAGAACTCAGAGCACAACTGTTGTCCCACCACTGCACCACCTTGATAACAGGAGAAAGTAAAGCTGATGCCTAAATCACATGAGAAAGTTGATTAAAGGAAAGACAGGTTAAGTGATTGATGACTTTTCCTTATGGTTGTGTTTTCTGGAAATAGCATAAATACATAAGCAGTGCAGAAAAAGAGATGTTTAAAGAGAATTTGAAAAGTGTTAGTACAGTCTTTTTAATATTACCACATTGATATAAATTATATTAAACATTAAATATATATATATTTGAGTGAGAAAACATCTCTAAAGATAATTTTAAAGTATTTGCCACCCTATTCACACTTGTGTTAACATTTGGCAGGTGAACCCTCATTAGCTCCACATGGGGCTTTGCAACCCAGTGTAATTGCCCACACAAGACCTTCTGTGCCTGGGACACCATCATCACTCTCTGCTTTAAAACTTGGAAATGCAATCAACTCTTACCTGGGAAAGGTAAGTATCTCAAATCTGGAGGTCTGATTATGAGTTTGGGAAAACTAGAGAGATGATATTTAATCTGCCTTCACTAGTGCAGAGGTTCCCATTTCATCACTACTCCACTGAAGTGAATTTCCTTTCTTTTTCTCCTCTAATTGGTCTTTTAAATTACATGTTTGGTAAAAATTTGTAAATTAAAAATGCTAACTTAGTTTCTGTTCTAGTAGAGAGTCTATCACTCAACAAACCGATCATTTGGCCCAGAAGCTCTGACCTGCATGCTGCTCAGGGTGCTTGGAGGATCGGGGGACATGAAGAGCCCTTGCATCTGGACAGTGACTAGTGCACGAATAAAGAAGAGACTTTACCATAGTGCCCATTAATCATGTTTCTGTATCAAATCAGATCTGCAAACTGCTCTCACAATTGTTAAACTCGGCAAACAGATGTGAAAACAAGATCAGGTCTGGTACTTAAAGCGGACTTTGCAATGGGCTGGGTTACAAAAGGGACAAGGCAGGCATTCAGCACTGGCACTGCTTCCCTTGGCCAGTCTGGAGGTACCCAGGAGGGACTAGCTGAGAGCACTGAAAAAATGCCTCTCACAGCTGCATGTGGTGGCTATCTTGTGGGACTGGTGCAGAGAAGATGCTGCTGGCATGCGGAAAGAAATCATTAGATGTATGGGTACAGACAGTAGATCAAAGGGGTCATCATCTCCTTTTATCCATTACACATATAACTTTTATTCTTTTTGCTGTTTTGCCTTGTAATAACCGTTACATTTTCCTACTGTAAGTCTGGAGTAGAGCAATCCAGGCAGAAAAGAAATTCTCCGTCTCCTGAGCAGAAATTCTTCATCTCCTGAGCAGAACAGTTGCTTACCCAGAGGGCAAGGTAGCAGGAAGATTAAAGGCATGGATGCACACCTGCACCTGGGACACAGATTCCCTCTACCATTTTTCATTTAACTGAAGCCAAAATGCTTTCTCCGCTGTGGCTTTGCTGTCCTCAAAGCAATTGTTCTCCTATATAAGGAGAGGAAGCAAATTCTGAATGGTGCATGAACAAGTGAATGAATGGATGAATGAACAGATGAATGAGTTTTCCTTGCACCTGCTCTTAGCAGAACATGGACCTCATGCCTGCTAGGGGACAGTGGCGTGAGTGTCCAGGGTGTCTCTAACATGACCAGTGTCTCTGGTGAAGGGATAGGGCGAAAGAGACATGTGGTGTTTTGGTGCTTCATATGGACAGGGAGCAGGGAAAGCCAAGGGGTCCTGGGTGGCATTCACCCTGGCTGCACTTGGCTGCAGGTGATGTGGTGTCTCCTGTTTCATCTTCCTCCAACTTACCCTGTCCAGGAATGAGGGGGTCTGGCTGCAAAATTTGTAGGGCCTTTCTCTTGGCAGAAACCTTCCTGGGCAAAGGAGGAATGGTCTGGAGAGTGGGCGTTTTGGGAAAGTGACAGTGAGGCACTGAGTGGCTCCCTCCTCTCTTGCTGGGAGCTGGGCTGCATCTTGGGGCACCAGCATCATGAGCCATGAAGGGACCACAAACAGCCAAATGCCTAGCCCTCTGTCTGCAAATGTGTTAGCTTTACTTTTTTTATTGTCTTTCAGTTCTGTAAATGCCAGTGAGCACTGGTGCTGCTTCAGATGCATTGTATTTTGGAAAAATACTGTGCCACTGGTGAAAGGAAGCTTCAGGAAGGAAGAAGGTCCAACTAACAGCCAACATGTGGAGCATGGGGAGGGAGAAACAACAGGCTGGCACAGCAGTGCTGTAGGAAGGTCTGGAAGAGCCTTAAAGAGCAAAGACCAAATGGCATGCAAGGTTGTGACATTTTCTTTCATAGCTAAAATGCTGAGAAAGCACCAAACTTAAAAGACAATCTATTTGAAATAAGCTGCAGTATTAAAGCATGTCATTTGTTCCAGATAAGATGAGTCTTCGGGGATGAAAGGAGGTGTATAAAGAAACATACAGAGTGATCACAGGATTTATAGCAATGAAATTACACTGATTGTGACACTAACACTCCTCTGATTCGCATGTGAAGGATGTCTGCTTTACTTGATTTGTGATGACGGTTGATCTGTTGTTTAGTAAAGTGAATATTGGATGTATGTAAGTGCTCACTTCCTATTGCATTGTATTTCAAAGATCTGAATTAAGTCATTGCAGGTTAGCTTAGTGTACATGGTGTGGACAACGATAGATTTAGCCCTGCTAAAATTCACAATTTTTTACAACTGAAAGATGGATGACAGGATAATTTATGTTAACTGGGGAGAAGAAATATTTATGTACATAATTTACTTCCCTCTTTCATGCAAACACACCCTATTGCACCCCATCTCCCCTCCCCACCCACCCAGTAACCAAACTCCTGTGATTTTCCAGGGTTTATCATCAGGACACGATACTAAACAGCTGTGTGATTTCAACAAAAAGATGCTGCCTGGTTTCACCAAAAGACAACGAATCCCAAACACGGACTGAAATGCACCACTGTGATCTCACTTTGCTGTGATTTTTACCACTGGAAAAAAAAAAACAAAAACCTTTGCATCCAGTGGATGCAGTTAGCATCCCCTTCTCCCAGCTCCCTGATGTCTCAGGTAATGGGATGTGCCTCTCTGGATATACGGGGATAACCTATGTCAGCAGTGACAGGCATCTCCTGGTCTTAGCATGATAGCGGATGAGTGCAAATCTTGGAAATTGTAACTCTTTCTCTAATATTACAGATTTCCTGGTTGCTTAACAAAATAATAACCTGTGTGTGTGCCTGCCTATGAGTGTAGCAGTCCAAGTATTTGTCTGGCTCCTCTGTTTACACGGCAAACATCAGAAGCCAAGTACAGCACAGCACACATTTGAATGGCACCTAACAAGTACTGAGAGGGGAGCAGGGTCTGATAATGTCTTTCTGAAGCCCCACGTTGCTACTGCTGTCACTATTCATAGTAACATAAGCTATTAATGAGTGATGCCACAGGAAGTGTTGCAAAGAGGCAGTGTGATTTTCAAGCCTGGAACCTTGTTTTTTTGACCTGTAGCTGAGAGGAGTTTTCTGGTGGGTGGGTTGGAGAATGGGATTTTAGGGGAGGATTTATTGGGCTGACAGATACTGATTTGGTGTGCTTGATAGCTAGTCAGAATTATACCTTTTTATAAATTGCTCCAATGAGCAGCGTGCTCCTTCTCCTTAAAAAATACTCTTCCTGCTTAAATTGGTAATGTGTCATATGTCAAGGACTAACATGCTATTTAGCTAAAATTCACCGTGCACTCCACATCTCGAATAGAGCTCTCTTTGTGCGATAACTAGTGGTTTCAGTGTTCCCTTGCTGTGCGCTGCCTGCTCCTGCAGGCGCTCCCTGTCCTCCTCCCACGCAGTGAGTGGGGAGTACAGGCACTGAAGTCTGAGCCTCTGATGAGCCAGCAGCTCCTGCAGCGGTGGTGGAGAGGGGACAGTGGGTGTACCTGGAGGGGGGTATTGCTGGGGAGGTGCTGTGAGCAGAGTGTGGCCCTGGGGATGGAGGACGGAGCTGGGTGGACACAGGGATGGGGTCGGTGTGCACAGAGTCCTGGCAGGAGGAGGGGAGCAGAGTAGAAGTCCTGGGAGGTACTGACAGATGTTACCTCACAGCTCTCTCTTTTCTATCCGGATAAGTGTTTTGGATCAGTGGTCTCCTGCACTGTTCTCTGCTCCCTTATCCATCCGGAGACCTCACTGCTCCTTCCCCAGCCCTGGTTTTGCTCCAGCCTCACAGCCCGCACCACTTCCATCAGCTCTGTGCCCATCAGCCACCCCACAGCACAGAGCAAGGTGTCCCCTCACCCTCCCCAAGCTCCAAGCACAGCCGTGTTGGGGTGCAGCACAAAGTGCCTGCAGAAAGAGAGCTCAAGGGCTGCTGGGTGCTGCCAAATCTCAGTCAGCCCCGCACCTCTGTCCTTTCAAGGAAAATGTCCCAAACACGACTTCCACATGTTCCGTGAGAACCTGTCTGTGTTTCCGTGGCATGCATACGTGCCTTGGCCTGTTTGGTGTGGGGCCAGCATGGCTACATCAGCTTTGACTCTTTCCAGGCATGCACTGGAAACTGGAGCCACTGCATACAAATGATTTTGCAAGCTGACTTAGTGAGAAATTTGTTGCAACAGAGATAATCAAACAGTGACTGCTTCCTGCTCTGAGAATGTGAAAGGAATACCACTCTACAGAGGGAAATACCAGCTACAAGAGAGAAAAGCCTGTACAGGCAAACAAATACATGAAATTCAACCATTTAACTTTAAAACAGATGATAAAGTGACATTAGTATTTCCATAGCAACCTTACTATGTAGAAAATCTTCACTTTGGTTCTTTAAACTATATCTTAAATTCATAGTTATGGCAATACTTACTGATACAGCTAACATTTACTGAAGCAAAGTCAATCACTTATCACCACCTAGTCCTCTCAGTGTATACAAATAAGTAGATTAAGAAAACCAGCTTTTCTTTATTTTTTACTCCATTTTAAATTGCTTTGATTGCTAATGTGGCAATTGTTTTATAAATATATATATCCATAAAAGCACCAATATACAATATAAGCAGTAAATACATGCACTCGTCTCTCAGTGTTAGGCATATGAGCAATCAAATGCTGTAGCTTTCCTGCTGAAATATTTATCTTTAAAAATAACTTTAGCTTTAGGCTGAAATATCCATGCCTGAAACTGATGGAAGGGATTCCCTCCTGTGTAACAAAAATAGATCTCCATGAGACCTGATCTTTCCCCAAAATTCTCGCCATTCATTCTGCCAAGTAACATTAGTACATCTGCCTGGGAGGACTACAGATTTTTGAAATTAGGAGCAGTGACTTACCTTTGTGCTGATCAAACACGGATGAGGAACTGAAATCCATTGTGATCTATCTCATCATTTACAACCAGACCAGGCAAAAAGCATCTCTGGGGTTTCCAGGGAGGAATTCCACATATTAGAGCAAACAATTCAGTGGTAGCTGTCACCCATCTTCTTGTCAGAGAATTAAACTTGCTTTATGTTTGCATGTTGTTGTCAAAGCAAGGACATGATCATTAGCCTGATGGGAGCGGAATATTCTGTTTGCTATGGATGCTCTTAAAATGACATCCCTAGAAGCTCAGCCGAGCTTCTGAAAAACGTCTTCAGTGAGCAAAGCTGCCTGTGAGCATCTCTGAGAGATGCTGCAGCTCTCCCAGCCTCAGCAGCAGAGTGCTGCCCGTAAACAAGCCTTCAGAGGGTGAATGGGACTGTGCTGGCACACGGAGCATGTGCAGAGCTGCGGTGCAGCCTGGGTGCTGCTGGCCTCGCTGTGCTGGTCCAGCGGCATGTGCTGCGCTCACCGACTGCCCTGATAGGGCCACTGCCTGGGCCACTGTGTCTGAGGGTGGCTATTCACATCATGTTTTCAGAGGTTACCTATTTCTTGATTTAACCACTCTATGCAGAACTTAAAAAATCAAGCCATTGTCATCTTAGTGTTTTAATGCCTAATTAATGGACAAGATGCAATGAAAGGACCGAGTAAGTAACTGAGGAGCACATCATTGTTGCTGAAGTAGGTAGTGATACTTCAACAGTGCAGTACAACAAATATAGGAGTTCAAAGGATGCTCCAAACCCTCCGTGTCTACAAAACCAACAGCAGATTTGTGTCTTCAAGCTATTATTTTGGTTGGGCCTGTGCTTCCCTAAGTTGGGAACTCAGCCTGTGTAGTGTAAAGAGGAGGTGATCCTGATGAGCTTTGCTACTTTGAGCAGAGGATGTATTTAGCCTTATAAAGCAGGGAGGTGAGTATAACAAATATTCAATTTGTCTTACATTTCACATGGGAAACTCTAAGTTGTAGCTGTGACGTGTCCTCCCTTCTCTAGTCACAGTTTTATCTGGCCAGGTTAAGGTTGTGTGCATGGCAGAAATAACAATAAGTAACAATAAACAGGCTGATTTGGTACATACTTAGAGCAGGGGATCACCAGGTCTTTTCCTGAAATGCTGCCAGTGGGCTGCTGGTTTGGAGGGATAAAGGCAAGCTTTCCTAACACTGCTGCATTGGAAAAGAGTTGCCACTACTGCTGAGGAAGGCGAGCTAACATACAAAAACGATGGAAGGCAAGGCATGTTTGGTCCAAGAGTTCACAGAGGGTCTACACTAAAACTGTCCACATTTGGTCAGCCCTAGACATTGTTCACCCTAGTGACTATATTCTGCTGCATTGACTGACTCCTGTGGCTACAACAGATCCTAGAGACATAACTTACATGTAGGCACAGTAGGAGTTGTATCCGCAGCTGATTCACATCCCGGACATCTGTGTCTGAACCTAAAACCAAACTATTTGTTTGGAAAAGATTGTATGGTCCAGGAAGCAGTACAGCCTTGACGGCTTGAAACTGCTGAAATTCCCCAAAATGTGACAGTGTGATCTGCTCAAGGGTCCTGACCATGGAGAGCTGTGTGGTGGGACTGTGGGGCAAGAAGCTGGCTCCATTTTTCTCTTCTGCTGACTTGTTCACGCTTGGATCATCTGTGGCTTTGTTACAGTGAGGAGGGATCCACCATGTGGCAGCTGCTGGTTGTGCACAGATGTGAACAGGGCATGTCTGGGGTTACGTGGCAAGGTTTTGTTGGTAGCAGGGGGCTGCAGGGGTGGCGTTTGTGAGCAGAGCCCAGCAGCAGCCCCATGTCCTAGCAGAAGGTGTTTTAAGTTTGCTTTTAGTTCTTACTGTTCCAGTCCGCTGGTGTTGCTTAATATATGACATTAATCTCCCTATGCTGAGCCTGTTTTGCCTGTCATGATAATTGTTGAGCGATCTCCCTGCCCTTATCTCAACCCTTGAGCCCTTTGCATCATATTTTCTCCCCTTTCCCTTTGAGGAGGGGAGTGAGGGAGCGGTGTGGCGGATTTCAGCTGCCCAGCTGGGTGAAACCACCACAGGTTTAACACAGATGGTCAGCATCTGTCACCTCCACCAGGAGGGTGGCTCGGCTGGTAGCCCTGGCTCTCACCTGGCTCTCAGACAGCCCGCAGGTCCAACACCTCGGTACTGCTCAAAGGGCTGTGGCCTCTGTGGCCTCCGAGGAGGAAAGGCAGGAGCTGGAGGCAGGTCTCTTGGGCAGCCTGTGGTTTGGACTGCAGGTTATCACACCCTCTGATCTTCAGAAGGCCCCACAAGTGGCTCCTGCTTCCTGCGTGTGGCAAGAAGCTCTCTGTCCTTTGTGTGCAGTGTTTCTGCTCAGTTACATCTCTGCATCCATTTCTCACCCCAACACTGCCAGTCCCCTTGTTCTGCCTTCGCAGGGCACTCAGAGCAGCCGTGTATGCTCCTGTTGGAGCACTCCCAGGAACCAGCAGCACCAGGGGTGAAGTGTTCCCCTGCTGTAAGACAGAGTATTTCCTGTACTTGCTTCCCTGCTTTATAAGGCTAAATACATCCCCTGCTAAGTCAGTACGAATTTTTGCCCTGGACATCAATAGAATGAGGACGTCTTCGAAGGTGCAATTTTTTTTATGTATCACTAGCATCCTCTAAAGCAAATTTAGCAAAAAACAAATCACACCTGAGAGACTGTTCTGCAATTATAGTAGACTGTCAAGCAGTAACTGCTTCTGTGGGTATTGTTTTTCCAAATTATAATCTATGTGCAATGAATTAAAGCAAATTTTTGTTTTTGTTCAAAGTGTTGGGTATGGGAAGGAGTCGGGTATGGAAAGTCTCCCAGTGAGTTTGTCACCCTTACCATTTAGCATCTGTCTGTCTTATAGAATAGTTTGGGTTGGAAGGGACCTTAAAGATCACCCAGCTCCAACTCCCTGCCATGGGCAGGGACATCTCCCACCAGCCCAAGTTCCCCAAAGCCCCATCCAGCCTGGACTTGAGCACCTCCAGGGATGGGGCATCCACAGCTTCTCTGGGCAACTTGTGTCAGTGCCTAACCACCCTCACGTAAAAATTTCTTCCTTATATCTAATCTAAATCTACCCTCTTTTAGTTTAAAGGCATTCCCCCTCATCCTATCACGCCACCCCCTAACAAAGAGTCCCTCCTCAGCTTTCCTGTAGGCCCCTTTAGGCACTGGAAGGCCACTGTACGGTCTCCCTAGAGCCTTCTCTTCTCCAGGCTGAACAACCCCAGAGAGTCTTATTTGAAAATCAGATTGAATTGAAATCTGAATTTTGACAGAACCTGGGACCTAAGTTCATATTCCGTGGTAATAAGACATCAACACAGGCCTTGAACATTACTCCAACAGTGCTCTGCTCAGATGGCCATCAGCCAAGCCTGAATCTTCAGATAAAGCCTGTTGACACCAAAGTGGATGGAGACAGGTTAAACAGGTTGTGACCACTGAATGTGTCAGAATTTATAAAAGCTCCAATTCTGAACATTCAATTCAGGTACAGTGGAACATTCCAAATTTTTTTTTTCAGTAAAATTACCCATCGTACTGACAAAATTTTATCAGCTGACAGAGATGTCTTCTGAAGACTTTTTTCCAGTGTTGGAAGCAGCTGAGGAACTGTGAACAAAAAGTACAGGATCCCTCTCTTTACCTTCCAAAGACTTCTTTGTGGAATTTCCAGGTCTGAAACTGCATTCAATGCCTCTGGTGTGGTGTAAGGTCAGTTTTAAGAGACAAGGAATAGGCCAGCCAGATGTGCATGTGGAGCAGCAGAAGGGGTGGGTGTGGACACCTGTCAAGGCAGGAGAGTCAAAGTACGAAGTGTCTGCCCTGGGAGCACATCTGTGTTTGTGGCACCAGGGAGCTGGAGCTGGGGAGTGCCATGGATTGCACAGGTAAAGGGAAATTTATGTTCAAGCCTTTGAATGATGATGTATTCCATTCTTGCTTGCTCTACAAGATAACATAAGGAAAAAGGAAGGTGTCTGCTCCAGATCAGATCGTACATTATTTACCTCAGTCACTACAGTGTCTAAACTGGTGCTTGCCAACAGCTTTCTGGTGAACTGCAAGACAAGTGTGTAGTGATTCCTCTGAGCCCTGTTCTGGTCAGCCCAGGGCCCTGCTGAATGCAGTCTCCAAAGCAGCCCTGTAATTCTGCAGAGCTCCAGTAGATGGTGGGGTCTGATTAACACTTGGCTCTTTGAACCAGCAGAAACAGCTCTCAATCGAGATGCTTGCATTGTTTTTCTATTACATTCTTTTAATCAGAAGAAGAAAAATTCATTTGTGGGAAAGCAGTAATCTCTGACATTATGCTGTGCATTAAGAATGCCTGCAAATTAACGAAATTCCATTCCAGATATCAAACAGCAGTACAGAGCATGACTAATCATCTACGAATGGAAAGCTTTGAGAGCCTCTCTATAAACCCTCGTGATAGTAAGGTTTCATTGCTAACACACATGAAAAGCTTAACATTTTTTTAACATATACAACTCCAAAACTCTATTTTAAAGCAGGAAAATTGACATTTATAGGTAAATTTAATACAAGAGGGCTGAAAGCAGCATTGGGAAGCGTGCATCAAAAGGACAAGTCACTCTGGCAGGTGTATCTATGTCTGTATGGTTAGAAGGCAAACTCCAGCATTGCCCACGAGAAGTTGGTGGGGCTGCCTCCATCCCAGCAGGTGTGGATGTACACATTGGGAATTGCTGTCCAAGGCCACAGGCTTGCTGGGACAGACAAGTCAACTCATCTTCCTTACTGTATTTGGAGCAATAATACCCAATGGATTGATTCTTGATCCTTGCTATGAGGGTATTCACACCTTTCTGCTTCTGTGTTCTTTCTGTGGTAGTTTTGCTGTAAGACAGGAGAGCTGGGCTGGCAAGGAGAGCATCCACTGCTTTGGGAGAACTGCCTGCTGCAGCAGTGGTTGTGTCTGCACTGTGCAGGGGGACACTACGTGGCAGTGAAACAAATGCAGGCAGGTGAAACTGCACAGAAAACAGGAACTCCCAGTCAGAATTCAGTTCGGAGAGGAGCCAGGTCATTACCTGTTTCTGGGCACTTTAATATTATGTGAAAGGCAAATATAAAACACCCAGGCCAATTAACTTTTCTTGTAGAAACAGTAGGAATACATTTTTTTTTTTCCTCTCACAGTGCTATTGCTTCACATGAATCCCCTCTGTTCCTCATTTCTCTTTACAACATACAGATACCAGCCACCCATGCCTCCTCTTCTCTCTGTAGCAAGCCACGGAAGCCCACACTGTCTTATTTAGCCTTGTTTCTTTTAATCCCTTTCTCGGCCTCTTAATGCAGAAATCAAAGGACAATAACAAGATCATATACCAAAACGATAACTTTACATAGTGTTCTTTCTAACAATTCCAGTTATATATTGGTGGGTGTTTCTCTGCCAGAGTAATTACATGTTTTTGGGATGCTGGGTCCTCCAGTGAGAACCCAGAAATTGCTTCCAGCTCTTCCGCAGACATCTCAGCACCTCACTGCTGATGTATCATGCTTCAGGAAAGTTATCAAGGGGCACAGTGTAATAGTGGGGGAGTTGTGAAGCCATAACTACAATCAGTGGCAAATAATTCACATTTATAAATGGGAAAAGTAAAGAGGTTGCTGGAAAGAAAGAGTAATGTAATCAACATGATCTGCCTTTTGACTGGGCCACATTACAATGATGGTGTCACTAAAGAGTTGAGCAACAGATTTTACAAAGTGGCAGGATTAAATGTTTCCCTCCTCCATTTATGTCCTGTTATTGTCCTCTGCATTTTTTCTATTTATGATTACAATCTGGAACCAGTTCATCTTTTAAGTTGCTGATAATTTTTCTGCTGTGTGTAAGTTTTCTGTGCAAACTGTTTTTCTACTCCTGCCTAAGCTACTATTGGTAAGTGTGATGCAAAGGCAGATGTCAGATCATTTCTTGTTCAGCTTTAGCAATGACCAGAGTTGTCCAGTTCTAAAAGAGTAAATAACAGGTAAATAACACAACACATCTGTATAACGTTACATCAAAAACTGCTTCTGTGACTCTCTTCAGTGTGATTACAGTGAATTCTGTGACACAGAGTGAATGGGATGCTGACCCATGTCTGTTTGTTTCTGGGGTAATAAAAGATATGTGCCTATTGAAGTCTTCTTTTAGCAATATTTTACATTTCATTGCCAGGGTATGTTAAAGCACTAGATATGGGAAGGGAAGGGAAGGGAAGGGAAGGGAAGGGAAGGGAAGGGAAGGGAAGGGAAGGGAAGGGAAGGGAAGGGAAGGGAAGGGAAGGGAAGGGAAGGGAAGGGAAGGGAAGGGAAGGGAAGGGAAGGGAAGGGAAGGGAAGGGAAGGGAAGGGAAGGGAAGGGAAGGGAAGGGAAGGGAAGGGAAGGGAAGGGAAGGGAAGGGAAGGGAAGGGAAGGGAAGGGAAAGAAGTATTTGTGACATACAAACTGCAAAGTGTGGTGTAAAGGACTTAATCTTGAATTCTTTACATACCTGAGACTCCTGTTGTTATCTCATCCCAGATTGTGGGCCTTATTTAAGCTTGAAAGTTGATAAGTGCATTAGTAGCAATGAAGCACACAGGTCTGAAGTTTGGTATTATTACTCTTAAACAGAAGAGGCAATTTAACCATGTGCCAATGAAACTCAAACAGAAATGCAAACAGCTGGTATCTTGATTTACTCACTGTCAGAATGTGAAGGTAAGCAGTTCATGCCACAGCACCAGAAGTAAATTCAGAAGCAAACCAAGCTCATTTGCAAAACAACAATATCATTTTGAAGACTTACACTATTAGAGGTATTGGAAGAACATCATATCAGCAACCCAGCCGGACTCCAGTTTGCAGTAGTACTTACTAGTGCCTTGATGCAGCCAGGACAGTTCCCAGACTTATAAGACTCTTCATGGACCCCTCTCCACCTGTACAGTAGATGCTGTATTTATTGTGAAATGATGGTGGTACTCAGCAAGAACAGGGTCCTTGTTGTGTCAGGCAGGGCTGAAACCCATCCTGAAACCCTGTTTGAGACCCCAGACTTTTCAGGCTCAGAGACTCTGCTCCTCTACTAAATTAATGGCAGCATGGAAGTGGAACAAATAATGGTAATAAAATCCATAGAAAGGAAAAGATCTGCACATATAACTTCACTGATTTTAAATGTTTGAAAGGATGTTTGCAGTACGGCTGTTGTAAAATTTGCTCATTTCTTAGCGTGATCTCTGCTGTTGCTGTGCAACAGAAACGTAGGAATCGTTTTTTGCTACTGAGAAGTGGCTTTTATGTAATTTTTGAGTCTCAGAGGACCTTTCCTGAGATTACAAAACCATTCCAAGTAGGCCAAAGTGTGGCCTTAAGCTGTGGGGGTACTTCAACTGCCAAGAGAAACTGCAAGCTCATCGGGATTATTTGAAAACTTGTGCACATTTGTTCTGCTTACTATGGGCAGGCATGAACTTGCTCGATTTGTGCTCTGACAGAAAGTCAGGCCTGGTTTGTCAGCTCAGGCTCAGCTTCACTCTAGTGCACTCACACGTTTTTCAGCTCGGATGTCTGTCCACTATATCCACACATGCACATGGAGACAATAAGCACCAACTGCAACATTTCCTCTGTGAGTATAGTAGAAACCTCCAGATACGTTGGCAATTCACAGATTAAGCATGGTAAATGTTTTTTCCTAAATAGTCCCATGCTCTGGGCAAAGTGCAGCAAGATATGAACTGAGGAGGTGCTGTGTGATCTCAGTGCACAGCACTGAAATTTTAGGCCATTTCTCCTGGAAAAGGTAAGTTTCTTCTTGACTCCACATGGGTGTGGGAGGAATGGAAACAGGAGAGCAGAAGAGATGAAGTGCCAAAGGTAGCTCCAGCAAGTGCAGCTCAGCTAAAACTTGAAGAATTGCTGTTCAGAAAGGGGCCAGGGCTGCTCCTTTATGGCTTGCTCAAGGATACATGGCACCACCAGTGCAAATCCAGATGCAGAGCTGTGGCTTTCCCACTTTATCCCAGGGAGTGACAACAAAATAATCCACTGAAAAGCTACCACTGCGTAACCAGAACAGTTTTGCACTGCTCCAAACATTGGAGGGTGCCAGCAGGGTGGCATAACCATGGCACGAAATGAGGCCTTGCAGTGGCACAGCACGGCCCCACTCAGGGCAGAGCTGGGTGCTGGGGAGAGGCAGCAGCCATGCAGAGGAGCACAGCTGGGCGTTGTGCTTGTTTTGCCATGGCACCATAGGTGACAAGCAAAACCACACAGCTTCCTCCCCACCCTGCTGAGCTGCACCAGGTTGCCTTGCCAGAGATTAAACCCGTGCAGACCTTCCTGGCACAACTGCTGCTCTTCTGATTTTTTTTTTTTTTTTTTTTTTCCAGCAAGGGGAAAGCATTTTTTTTTTTAATGTTATTTATTTATTTATTTATTTTCAGCCTGATTTGGCAGGCTTCAATTTAAAAAAATCTTAGAAAAGAGTGAAGTTAAGGCAAAGGATGGAAGTGTGGTACCTTTGAAAATGGCCACCCACCAGACACACAAGCAGGCATCACAGATTCTTTGGAGATGTGGCTGGTAGGGAAATGTCTTTGCTGCAGGTGTCTGTCTGAGAAGACAGCTTTCAAGGCAGAAAATGCCAGCGACGATGATGCTGGCCCAGCCTGGCCCGGCCGAGCTGCAGCTGCAGGCGCATGGGCCGCCAGCTGGGGTCAGGGACGGTCCATGCTGGTGGGCAGTGGTGTGGTCCTGCAGCTGGCGAGGCTCTCTGCAGGCACCCCTCAAACTCCTGGGAAGGTTCACATGCCTCCGGGATCCTCCTCGTCCTGGGTGTCTGCCTGGGAGCTAACGAATTGTATGCGTGTGTGTATGTGATTTTATTTTATTTATTTTTCACTTTTCCTAGTCAAGATGCATTCAAGGCAGGAAGGAATTATTAAGAGGAAAGTGAGCCCTTGACTCCCCCAAACACCTCTTGGGTGCATTCTGCAGCCCCTGGGATGTGCCAAACACTTGCAATCCTCTCACACAGTCAATTTTTGTGGCAGTACTGTGGCACCCAACAGCAGAAGGGCAATGGCTAAAGGGAGGTGGTCATGGGCAGCAGCCTTTCCTAACTGGAGTCACTTTATCAGTCTGTAAGTCTCAAGCTATGAATTATAACATTATCAGGAATGGTTAGGGCTGTATGGTTGTAAACATAGCAAGCACCTCCACTATTAGAAATAGAGAGTCTTATGGAATAGGCACAGATAATTTTTAAACAGAGAAAATGACGTGCTTAGTTTGTATCTGTTATCATTCAAGTTGGCTGAATAGTAAAGAAAGACCTTTGTAAATTTTGTTTCTGTTTCAGAGTTGACTGAGACTTGTGAGGCTGTTTACAACCCACAACTGGTTTGACAGTATGTGAATATGAAATTGTCACATCTGCAAGTCATGAAAATGTCATGTCTCAATATGGATGAATGAGAAATTTCAGATGGGCTTTATTGTTCTGCCATTCTAAAATATCATCTGTCATCTACTTTTTTTATTTTTTTTTTTATTTTTTTTTTATTTTTCCAAAAGTGAAAAGTACACACAAATCTTCTATGATAACTCTGACCTTGCAGAAGTTTATGCAGGCAAGGCTGTATCTTTACACATCAATGAAGCATTTTAGCAGGTTGTACACCAGGCCCGTAGATGACCACTCAAACAAGGTGAACAACAAGTAGTTAACAGTCATTTGCCTAATTACCTTTGGAAAATCACACACACGTGCACACAACACAAATCTATACAAACATACAGTAGGATCCTTACCAACCTTTAATTGGGAGCTGGAGCGGATTATAGTTCACCAAAAATAATATTGCAGTGGGGTCAGACACAGAATCAAAGGAGATCTGTATGAAATAAAGCCAGATAACAGACAACCTTATACTGAACTTGCTTAATCCAGGGAGAGATTTACTGGCGGATGGTGGGGAGAGGACAGGAGGCTGACCTTCCCCTTAGATGTGGCACATGCTTCATGTCACATACACAGGGAGCAGCTGTGCAGTCTCTCCAAGCCATGATGTGGTTTCAGTGAGCTCTGTATAATCCACGGCAGATTTGTAACTCAGCCCAGGTGGGGCTTGTGAAATCTCTTCTCCATCACAGCTTCATCCAGCCAGGAACTGTTGTCTAAAATGAAGATAGTGAACACAGACACACAGCCCAATTGCTGAAGCTACTGAAAGTCTGTGTGTGTATCTGGAAAGATGGCTTATCTGAGCAAGGGCTTCAGGAGAGCCCATCCACATTGCATGATGGCTATCTTCAAAGATACTGAGACTGCAGGAGCTATGGTATCTGTGAGACCAGTAGGCTGTCATCTCTAGGGTTGTAGGGTTATTGGACTTGCAAAAGCTTTTGGATTCTATGTCATCCTAAAGTACATGTTTAAATATTTTTCTCCTAGTAATCTTGTATTTTCAGAAACAGTAATTGCTATTCTCTACATTATTCCTCAGTGGTGATGCTCCTTCTGCATAAATGTTCCTTAATCCAGCAGCTGGTGCAGATGCTTTGAGTTTGGTGGAAGTCTGCAATAGTGAAGAACAGCAAGATGGCAATTATTACTATTATTTTTTTTCAGTAGAAACAAGCAATTTTTCTCTGCCTTTCACATTTGAGAACCATGAAATAGGATAAATTGAGGGAAGTTGTGAGAAGATCTTCCTGAAATAAATACTGCAAAAGAGGAAAAGGGTTATAGATATTTCTATGAGCATTTTCTCAGGTGGCCACAGGGTCAATGCAGAGCTGAGGCAGAGCAGGTTCAGCAGCTGCTTAAACATGGGTATGGATTTATCTAGGCAGGTTTGCTAATGAATCAATCAGGTTTTGACAGTGATGAATTTAGGCCAGTAATTAGTAAAGCGAATGAAAAACAGCAGCCATAGGTTATGGTATAAAACACCTGCCATTAGTATCTGTCATTATTCCAGAAAGGCTTCTCAAGTGCCTTGGAGCAGGTTTGCTTTCCTCTAGTATGAAGGTACTCAAGAGAGGAGAGGAGATAAACTTCTTTCTTAGACTGTAAAGAGGCTAGAAAGCTTAGCATACTTAAAATTGCTTAGCAAACACCAGCAAACTCTAGTTTATGGTAAGGCCCTTTCTTGTGCAATCTGCTGCCACATTTTGCTTTGGGCAAGGAAGACAGGGTTTCACAGTGCTGTTATTGAAGGTGGAACAAATACGCCCCCAGGTGTCACTGGGCCACCCACCATGTGGTAGAAACTGTATGTTCTCAATGTCAAAACAAGTAAAGCCAAAGCTGCAAGAGATGAAGGGATATGACATACCAGTTGTTTTATGGGATATGGCACTCATCAGGCCTTAATTCTGCTTGCACAAAAGCTGATAGTGTTGCAGCTAATGTGATGTTATAGTCAGTATTTTTGTCTCCTGGGTGCTAAGCATCTCATAAACATAACGCAACATATATGTTTTATATATACATATCTGTGTGTACGTATGTATATACCCACATTGCCATAAACATTTACACTCGTATATAGTGGCTAACCTAATCTATATGTCTAATATATAATACATATAAATGAGATATGTCTAATATATAATAAACTTATTTGAGATGCTACTGAGGGCATATAGGATGCTGTGCTTCCCTATGAGTCTGTTGTGAAGTCTCCTATTTCTTTTCATGTAATGTTATTTGTGAAGATCCTTCAATGTAAAAAGCTGGATTTAATATTTGAGAACAATTTAAAATCCAGATTTTCTTTGGATCCGTGTTTTTATTCATCCCATTAAATGTTGGTCGCCTGGAAAATTTAATCTGGATTATGGTGTCTAATGAGATTAGTTAGATAACACGTTTTGTTAATTAGGGTGGCCTGCCCACTAGAGTTTTTCTGAAGGGTATGTTGGTGCATGAAGCAGGATGCTTTGGAGGACAAGGCACTGTGTGAGACTAAGGTCAGAAGCAGTATGCTGCAGGGTATATGAGAGGGCAAACACGATTGTTACTTGGAAGTGCTTTTTAAACCAATCATTTAAAAAGGCACAGAAAGAAAGAAAGAGAAAAAGAAAGAAAGACAGACAACATACATACTTTTATAGGAGTAGCTGTATCTATTCAATTGATGCTGAAATGATAACCAGTCAGGATTATTTAGGTTGGAAAAGACCTCTAAGGTCACCAATTTCAATGAAGACCAATTGTACCAATTAAATCTGAAGAAACGAAGTGAACAGAGAGTGAAGCCA
Organism: Anas acuta; assembly: GCF_963932015.1. Taxonomy (NCBI): domain Eukaryota; kingdom Metazoa; phylum Chordata; class Aves; order Anseriformes; family Anatidae; genus Anas; species Anas acuta. The sequence goes on from NC_089017.1 coordinate 14,286,089, forward strand.
AAAAAAAAAAAAAAAAAAAAAAGAGGAGAAAGCTCATTTTAAAGAAACTACTAGAAAATAGCTAAGTAATTTCTTGCTCTGAATAGTTCTGAGTTAGAGGTATTTGCGTTTTGCTGGGCACCATAGCTGAGAAAGATTAAATTTGGTGCACTTGAGACCCACATACATTTTCTATCTACTTAGAGTTTTTCATCACATGAAGTCAAGCCTTTTTGTATTTCCCAAGAAGACAGAACATCTGATTCTTTGCTTACCTGATTACTTGCTTAGGAAGAAGGACAACTCAAAATATTGGGATGAAATCGTGTGAAGTAAAATGTAGGCTGGATATCTGGATAGATGTCACAGTAATAAGAAAAATTAAGCTGTAAAAGAGTCTGATGAAAGCCTGAGAGTTATTTGAACTAGAAAGAACAAAGCTGCCTGACATATATTGTAGAGAACCAACCTGCATTCATAGGGAGAGACAAGATGATATCATACATCTTCATCATTTATTTTCTAACATCTATAATCTGTGATAAAACATACTTCTATGGAGAGGGGCCAATATTTTGAAGCCTAGGTATTTGGATCTAGTTTAAAGAAGTATTTATCAGTAACAGGGAATGTTTCCAAAACTCTAAGATACGATGCAAAAGGAGCAGAGGGGTTATTGTGTTAAATAGACAGACCATGCTTAAAAAAGCAGGAGCTGCCCAACAGCCCATGTCTGCATGGAAGTTATCCTTACAGTACTCCATTTGCAGTTGGCTCCTGTAACAAAAACCCACAATAAAAAAAAAAACAAAAAAAACCCCCACATCATAATTAGAGATAGCAGGGTATTTTTTTTTTTTTTGTAATACTGATAGTTGTATCCAAAGCCTCTAACTCCAGCCTGCATGTGGATCTTGCAAAGCATGTGATGGTTTCAGAATATATGAAGACAAAGATTTTTTAGCACTGGAGTTTTATCCTTGCATAGTTACAAGAAAGCATAGCCACCTTTTTCCAGTATCATAAGAATTAATAACAAAAGCTGCCAAGAAAAAATATGGCCTCTGGCTGCCACATGACCAGTGTAATCATATTGTTAGCTGCTGGCCTGAGTACACAACCCACATGAGAATGAGAATATGTAATAGCCTCGAAGTTTTTGTGCTCATAATACCATAGCACTATTTCCCCCTCAGCTTTATAGACATGGCAATTACAAATAACGAAAGTAATGTGTGTTGCAGGAAATTATAGACAAAATTTCCTTATACTCTTTGCATTGATTTTTTTTTTCTTTTCTTAAATAAAACCTAGTGTGTATGAGGAGAACATAATTAAAAAAACTTTTATTTGTCTTACATAAACTTACAGATTCTGTAAAATCCATAAGAGAACAAAGATGAATTGACGATTAAACATAACCTCAGCCAGTTTAAGAAATGAATATTTGCAAGCCATGTCTTTACAGGGAAGGAGATGATATCTCCTGTCAGTGTGGAAGCTCCCAAAGCATTTATCCCAGATTCAACCAGATGGATAAGCCCAAAGTCATCGCCTACTGCTTTCTGTTTACTTGCCTCAGCTCTTCAGACATGTCTAGCCAACATGAAAGATGCAATTTTCATCATTTGAACTTGGAGCTCTCTCTTCTCCTTCTGAGATCAGCATGAGTTGTGTGTTTATTTGAGGCAAGAATACAATATATGTTTTAATCTCACTCCTGGTACACATGTAATGGGTATTTTATTTTATTTCTGACATCTCAGCTCTGGGTGCCTGCAGGAGACAAGATGAATGACCAGCTATGCCAGCAGGCATGGCATTCAGCGGGGTCATGGCACCCGTCTTCTGTGCTGGCTAAATCCTCTGCCATATGACTCAGTGGCATGAGTCACAAGCTACCCTCTGAAACAGGCTAACCATTCTTATCTCTATCTGTGTGTTTCATTTGTGGTCATAATACTTATTATCAACTTTGTGAGCTACAAGTGTTAAGTGGTTGCTTACTGTTTCACTGTCTGCACACATCTATTTGCCTACTAAAAACTACATAACATTGCTAAAAATAACTTGGAAAAGAGTGAGCCTCATCACCTCAAAGCTATTTAAAGACTGATTTTACATCTTCAATATGTTTCAGTTTAAACATGTGAGATACCTTAAAATGTATGGCTGATTTCCCCTTATTTTTCCAGCAAAGGAGTAGTTCCAAGGTCAAGTGCTTTCATATATTACTGGGGTTCTCAGGTGTTTTCTCTAGCCAAGCTATCACAGCATAACCAGCCATAAAATGTGTTTCAGTTAATCATTGCTTGAAACACATTTAGCAGTCACTGTATTTTACAACGGAGAATCTCTACATTCCCTTCAAAGTTGCAGTTGATACAGAGAACAGATAAGTTAATAATGCCATGCTCGGGGAACACTTGACAAACAAAATTGCAGATGGGAAGCCTGGCCTGACTTCCATGTGTTTCTTGGAAGCCTTTCAGAAGGTTGATTATAACCTAATGAGCCCCGTGCTGTAGTCTTTGAGAGAAGCTGGAGTTTCAACACATGGTGGTGGCCTCGGTTACTCACAGCTTTTGTCTGAGGAAGGTGAGGAATCAGCTAGCTTAATTTAACCTCAAATAGGGAGGGGCAGGACTTTTCCTGCCCTGCTAGTGTGGTTTGCACCATGTTTCTGGAATCTGGCTAACACCTTCAGTGTGAAGGGCGATTTCAAGATGTCATGATACATCAGCAAAAGTTATTAGAGGAAGAATGTGAGCTGGCACCTGTGTTAATGCTTCCAAGTAATTAAAAGCATTGCTACAACCTCTCTGGCTTCTATAACAATCTCCAGGCTTGAGCCAGAGCTTCTGCTTTCCTTTCTGCCTGCCTGCTTTGAGTAACTCCCATCCCACCCTTCTGAGCAGTTGCGGAGGAGACTGTTTTGGCTGGAATTAGACATCCCCAGATGGTACTTTAATGCTCAACACCTGCTACAACTCCCTCAGTACTTGTTATCTCTGCCACAGCTTTTATACATGCCTTTTATCAGATAGTTGGGTGGAGGAGGGAGAGGAAGGAATGCTCACTGTCCGGCTCAAAGCAGATGCAGGGCTGTGGTGTTTGTGCTGTGCTTCACCCACACACGAGCAGCAGCACAGGAACTGACAGCACCCTGGGTCAGCACTGACTCCATTGAGTTATTTTTTTCTGTATGCTGATTTAAGAGACACTGAACACTCACAACTCTGGAAAAATACATTATTTAGCTTGTTCAAAATGAAAAAAAATTTCATGGAGTTATTCTCCCTTCCTCTCTCCATTACTGCAGCTATCAAAGACATTGTGGACCACTGCTCCTGAAGGACTGCCAAAATGAAACAATGCCATGCTTACATTAATTTTAGTGAAAAGACCTCATCTGTGCAGCTTTCAATATCTACCTTGGGGCTCTTCTTGGTCCAGCTGCGTCTTTTAAACTACTGCTGAGGACATGACTGACGGTTCTACAGCTCACAGGAATAAAAGCCCAGCTGCTTTCTGAGGTAGTCACTGAAAAAAAATGATCAAATTAGTGTAGTGGTCTTGTGTTGTAATTGAAAATTTCTATTAAATCAGGATCTCACACTGCTAGTTCCAGATGGGCAAATATATATTCGTGGTTGGAACTGAGAAGATGTTGGTCTGGTCCTCCTGATAGACTTTGTTTATTGACTTGTGAATATTACTAGATTGATTTTATTTCAACAGGATATGGATTCATTGTTCCCCCTGATCAAACAGCTTCTCCAGAGTGGGGTACATCCTCAGCTGCTGCAAACCAGCCTACCATCACTGAAGCTATTTTATCCCAAATCAACACCTGGGGTAACCCTAAACATCCCAGATTTGACACACATCAGATTGTGGATGAAATGTACCCTTCACCTCTGGACCTCACAGCAGTCAGTTTTGACTGTGTCTTGTGCACATCAGCAAAAGGGCAGCAATCCTGTGAAACAAATCCCCATTACTTACCAGCAAAGAGGATAAAAAGGAAAAGGTCCAGAAGGCTGGGAGAGTGCGAAATGCTAGCTGGGCATCTGCTAAACTTTCAGTACATGTTGTCCAGTCTCTTGCAAGCTGATCAAAGTGTTTTGTTAATGAAGACAGCTCAAACAAATTTTAATTGATAAGAAATGTGTTCAGAAGAAATTTGGCATAAGAACCATAGTTCTGTTAGAAAGCAGTCATAGCCTGGTTTTAGGGTTCCCAGGACATGACAGGGAGTGTGAAATGACAGAATATCTGACATAGCCAGGTTGATACTTTAATATCAAAATACTTTAAAACAACAAGTTTCAGGATCTGCTCAGGGTATGCCTCTTTGGACCATGAGGTTTGTTATTTTTGATCTTTTTATAAATCCTTTATCAGAAAAAAATAGTTTCCTTCCATACATTACAGCTCCAAACAAAATATTCTGCACAGACTAACCTATCAAGTAGTATCCAGTGTACATATACATAACATAGTAGAGTTATGAAAGGATTGTCAGGTGGTTTTCTTCTAGAAATTCTGTTTTATTTACTTCAGAAATTACCATAGAATGCCAGCCACATCAGAAGTAACTTGTTGGTGAGTACTGGTGCTGTGTGCCACTGTGCAGACATAAAAATGAGAGCTCAGCTAGTTTACTCTCTCTCTTAGATTATGTTGGTGAATTAGTGACTCCTGTGACTAGTTATGGTTCAAGATAGCATCCAGCAACTGCTTCAATAGAAGACATTTTACTTTCCTGTAAAAGGAAATGTTTGGTAGCTGGACAAGCTACTTTTATATTATCTTTCCTGACCAGGGGAAATTCCTGAGGTAGGGTTTCTATCCTGGAACAAGACATTGGTGTTGGGCTGAGATCCTGGAAGAAAGCTTTGCAAGGCTTGTAATCCTTTTTATTTCAGGGTAAGTATGTGCTTGCAAATAAAGCAAGTTGTACTTAGAACTCTGTAGATGGGATCTATCTAACAAAACTATGCAGTAAATATTTATTTGTACTGTAGTTACCAATTTCTGAGCTATTGTCTATAAAGCCAAGAGAGAAATAGACGCTATTAGCTCACAACTCATTTCATCCTTGAGCAAATGTCAAAAGCATATCAGATGAATGGCTCTCTTAACGTTTAGGTTGTGTAAGAAATACAATAGTTAGAGTTGGAGAAACAGGAAAGAATACATGTGCTCCTTTTGCATGACTTCAAAGTAAAATGAAATCAGGTCCTTATGAACTGTCAACACTAAAGCATTTGTGATTCTACTGCGTCCCTGGGCTCCAGTCCCAGTTTTAAAGTCTCCACACACTCTTGCACTAAGACATAGATTCTATGAACATCTATGGGAATTTCCATTGTTAAGAACTGACATCAGTGTGGTATCATCATTTATTTATTTTAATATTATTTTTTCAAAGATGCTGTCAAATTATAATGACATTATCCAGGTCTCCTGAAATCAGAAAAGACATGCCATTTATTTCAAAGCATTGTGGGAGATCAAATCTGAAATATCAAAAGGGTGAGCTCTAGCACCCATTAGCAAGCATTATTTTTTTCCTGCATTTTCTCATGTAGTTTTCTTTTTGGGTGACCTACTGCAATTTATGCAGGCTTTTGACTAAACATATTTCAAATGTGCTCTTTCTTCAGGTTCAGTGACAAAAAAATACATGATGATGGGTTGTGCAGGTTTGTCTTTCAATCAGGTTAAGTCAGCTGAGCAAGGTTAAGATTACTGGAAAGACCAATACACTTGAAGGCATGTTATCTGTTATCACTGGAGTCACGTGTGAAATACAGGCAGATCCTGAAAAGTCCTTGTGAATTTCCAGAATAGGTTGATTAAAAATTACTTTGCCTTTGGTTTACAGTCCAAGCCAAGATAACCTTATCTCTCTGGAGGTATGTCTTTCACCCTTCCAACTTCACCTTTTCCCTTTGTCATGAATTCACTAAGCTTGAGGATCTCAATATCTAAAGACAAATTCCAGTGTCAATAGGGTATCTGTTGTCTTGTGAACCTCACCTTCTCAAGGGTCACTTTAACTAATGCCAGTAGATATCCGTGAGCTTCTTCTTTATGCTTGTTCAATTGCATGATTTTTTTTTAAACATATCTTTAACATATATTTTTAGTATTTATAATAATTAAGGTGTTTATAAGTGTATTATTATTTATTTCTTCTGGCACTGGTTTCTGATTTCCCAATGTGTTTGCTACCAGATGAGGGCATGCCACATCCAGTTAATTTATTTCTGAACTACTGGTAGGTCTCTTAGCAAGTTCATTGTGATTGACCATACATTCATTAGCATGTAGAATTATTTCTTAATTCTTCTGTGCGTTACGTTAACAATTTACTTTATCCAAACATTTATTATACTGGAATTTGCTAGATTCACCTGAGAACCAGAGTGAGTCCATGTAAAGTGTTTTTATTCCTGTTTTCCATCCACGTTCTGTACATCTTGATTTGCTCTTTCTGCCTTGACTTTGTGGGTGATGAAACTTGCCATATTTGTAAGTTTACTTCCGTGCTCCCTGGTGTGCTAAGTTAGTTAGCTTTCAATAGGCTTGCAGCACTTACAAAACAAACATGTCAGCTATATCTAAAACAATTTCATCTGTTATTTGGCTTTTGAGAACATGAAGACACAGATACTTACTAGGATGAAGCTGAAGTCACCTCTGAAGGCCAACAAGCCTGATTTGAAAGCACTTTTTGTTCACTAGATACCCTAGGCCTGAAAACGATTTAATTTGTCTTGAAATAATTCCACGAAAGTCATAATGAAGGAGGATATTTACTTGACCTATAAATCATTTTTATTGGAATCTACTTAATAATGGTTGGGCAAATCCTGAAATGCCTACCAAGTCTATAAACAAACAATTTTAAATCTTTGCCTCAAGATATTCTCCTCAATCACAGTAACTTCTGGATTTGTCCAGGCACTAACAGCTTGCATGTTTTCATTCATAAATACAGACTGGTGGTATGCACACTCCAGTGTGTGTTCTAAAATACTCTGGTGCTGAAAGATACCATATCTGCTTTTAATGAATAGACTGAAGGTCCTGAAAGGACAATGAAATAACTGAGTAGATAAAGTTCAAAAGAAGACAAAAGAGTAAGGGAAAAAATATATAGTAAATGCACCTATTGATCACAAATAGCTGTTTCTCTCAAGTACTTCCAAAACTATGAATGTCTCCTTGCAGATCACAAAATAGCAATATTACAATAAATTATGATGTAAAATCTGCATTGTTCACTGAACTTGGCCGGGACTTCACTGAGTTGCTTCATTCCAGCCCAGGACCTATTCTTTTCAGATTAAAGAGCTATTATAATTCACTGTTGTTTAAAAAGAGTTTAATGATATCTGTTCTGTTTTCTCAGACTATTCTGCCTAGTGCAAGTTATTAAGAAGCCAAGCCTTCTTGCCCTAGCTGAAAGATCAAAGATATAAAATCAACCAGCTTTGACATAAACAAGAGGCCATATTTTAGCTAAAGTTTTATTTGAAACTTTACCTAGAGAGGAATAGCCAAATGGCTGTGATTTTTGCACGGTGTACTACTACACTCTATTTGATTGAGCTGCAATACAGTAATGTACACGGACAAATACAAAACCTGTATTGGTTCCCAATCAGCTTCTTACCTCTTTTCCATTTTAGTAAATAATAATAATAGGCTAAATGTAGAGATTATTTGAGGTAATGGTGTTTATATATATATTTTTTTCTGGCACTGCCTCAATTCATCATCAGTGTTGTCATCATGACCTCCACTATCGTAAACTGTCCCAGTTGTGCCTGATATCCTTCTTCACTCATGAATACTTTCACGTAACCTTTTCCCCACACTTGTCTGTGGTCATTGGCTGAGTAGATCTGCTTTGTCGTGTCCTTTTGTCAGGCTCTGTCTACTTTGCAAAGAAGGCAGAGCTGAAGAATGGTCTAAAGCAGGCCTTGACGAGCCATGTTCACACACTGAATGTGACCCTGGTGTCCTCTGGGTCCCACTCAGTTCTTCTGGCCCATTGAGCTGTTGTTTGTGTGCTTTTGTTGTTTTCAGTTCGAGGTATTTGAAATAATACAACTCCTGTTTTGTACAGTGATGTCACCAGTATGAAACTGAGGTGAGGACACAAAAGCTACTGGGGTAGAGTTTGAGAAGAGGGTAGGGTGGAGAAAGCTGAAACTTACACACTTACACTTAAATATGCAACCTAACAGATTCCTAGTGCAGTGCTATAGATACTGCCTTTAATGCTCCTCTATTCTCATGGAGGAGAGGCTTTTTGTGTACAAGCATTGTGCTGGCTCTAAAAATAATAATTTAGCTCTTTGATGTCCCACAAATATTGATTTAATTCAGAAAAAGAACCTCAATGAATTACTTTTCCTTCTGTTCTGGCAGGTTTAGCCCCCAAAAGAGAGCTTTAAGCTCAAAGGAATGCACTGTTATTAATCGTTTCTGGTTGCCAAACAAGAAACCATTGTTATTACTCTTTCATCTAAGTTTGCCCATGCTGCTCCAAAACAGGGTCTTCTGGCAGTGTTGTGTGAGAAAACTTTCATCTTGACTTCTGAACCTCCTGAAGGACTCCACAGCCACTTACAGCTCCAGATCTGTCCTGCTAAGCCAGCCTGCTAGCAGGGGTCTCTCCTGAACCCACAAGCAGTTGAGATCATACCTGCAACTTTACAAACAGCTTTTCCAAGCCACATGGATATACAAGTATCTGTCAAAGCCTGCATTCACAAGGGTTTTTTATTCCTCTTTCTTCTCCTGTTGTATTCATTGTTCCATAAAATCCAAGTATTCTCTAGGTAGATATTTTTCAAGTTGCCTTTTTTTTTCTTCCTTTTTTTTTTTTTTTTTTCTTTTTTAGTACTTGTGCATTTGGATGCACATAACTAACTGTACAACCCTCCAACTTCTCTGTTTTTTGAGCTCTTTCTGCACTTTCTACTCATGCATCTGCATGTTTTAAAAGAGCAATACTATGCTTCCTCTTCAGCATTTGGCCAAACCCTTGCAGCCACTTGAAGCCTCTTTGAGGTAGAGGGTTACCAGAAGTGAATGGCTGAGGTGGCTATGGCCTTTCCTCCAACATCATCATTGGTAGTCTGGTGGTGCAGTACATCCCTCAGCTTAACACAGAATGGTGGGGTTGCAGCTGTGGCACTCATTGATTTAGTTCACAATAGCATCTGTATGAGGGAGTGTGTGTTATTGCAAGTGGACTGGGATAAGAGCGTGTCTGATGGATGGCATCATTATTTTTATACTCCCATGAGTGAGGCCTGAGGGTAATGAAGAATGGGTGCAGCCTATAAAGTATGTCTCTTCACCTGGAAGCAGAAATTGTTCCATTAACAGAGCCATTACCAAAGCTCAATGGAATATAGTTAAGTGAAAAAATGCATGTCTGTGTATTATCTGTATGTTCAGAAAAAAAAGCCAAAACACCCTTCAGAGAGCAAGGAAAGGCTTCAGTGCCCACAACAAAGCCACTAAAACCAAAAAATCCTTCCTTCAAGTTCAGAAAGTACATCTCTCTCTGATTTTCTCTGTCAGGTTCATTTGTGATAGCACACACTGCTGAGATTTTACCTAATGACAATGACAATTTTTTTAAAATTGATCAATAACTAATGAGAACTGCAAATTCTACATCCCAGGAGTCAGCTCCATCTGGTGGCTGTGAGCATCTTTCTCTTTTCCAGAACTATGCAGCTTCAGTGGGATCAGGGACAGATCGCCTCCTGTCTGCCTCTCAGACCTGGTAGTACATGTCAACAAATAAATGTTTAAGAAAACTATGAGCAATGCATTCTTGAATCTGTTGGACGCCTAGCACCAGTGCCAGTAAATTACATGCATGCATAGTGAAGACAGACAGTCTTTAAGGATCACATCTTCAAGGCACTTTCAAATGGTCACTAAATTCAAATGCTTAAGTACTTCTTTGTTTGCTTTCTTATACACTGGACTGTTTGTGCTTACAAGACAGGATATCATTGCTATCATATTTCCTCCAAAACCCATGCATTTATAACATTCTCAAAGATCAGCGTATTTCCTAACACAATTTTAGAGTGGTATCTTACACACTGCATCACTCCCATTTGTGTCCAACTAACAGCCTGAAGTATGAAATCACTGATTTCAGTCACTAATCAGACTTGATTTTTTTTTTTTTTTTTTAATTCTGACTGGCATCAGAATAATAGAGCAAAATCTGAAACTTTAATTTTAAATTATTTTAGTGTTAGTTCTGGGCTAATTATATGTATTTCAGGAAAGATATTTTGATATTGCGTGTATGAAAAGCACATTCTTTCAAAATATTTTCACTATACTAGAGCTGATACATTGGTAATTCTTTGAATTGTTCATAGGGTAAAATCTGTCAAAAGTAATCTAATCCATCTGTGATATACTAAAAATATAAAGCATCTCTTATTCTTGCCATGCAGGAAGGTTGTAGAAAAAATATAAAAGCCTTATATGTGAAAAATACTGAAATCTGAAATAGGCTTGCGTCCAAGCTGAAGCAGAGGCAATAAAAGAGATTTGGCTGATAAATAGAGATGGCAGGCAGAGAGAGAGCAAGCAAAAAGGAGTTGATCAGTTATAAGTGAAATGTAGTTGGCAAGCATCCATGACATCTCCATTGAATAAACTTCAACTGTGGTTTGTCTTACTCATGTACTAAACCTCACACGCACATCTGCTTACTCTGTAGAGAAAGGCCTGCCAGGGAGATATGCACCAGGAATAAATACATCTCTCTCTCTCTATTTGTATACTATATATGTACATGTACATACACACACATGCACACATGCATGTGGCATGAAATACCATTTTTACATCAGGCAGCCTGGAATCCCAAGAGACTCAAAGACAATCCATCTGCTTGCTTATTCCAATTTTTCTCGTTTTCTGTTCACTTCCCAAATTGTCCTCATCTTGATGTTAGACTGTGGTAGGATTTGTGTGGATGTGGAATTTTATTAGAGATGTTTGAATACGTTATTCTGTAGTGGTAAGAATTCCCTTATAAATAAATATGTAGAGTATATGTGCAACATGGGGATGCTATTGTAGACTGTTTTATTTATAAGAGTACATTTAGATGGGAAGGCTCTGTTTCTCAGGGAAAATGCCTATATGTGTGGAAAAAGACAAAAGAAAAAAAGGCCAAATTCTCCCATAAGAGCTCCTCATAGCATTTTGTATCAATCTTTAATGGGTTCATGCTCTTTTTTTTTTTTTTCTTTTTTCTTTTTTTTTTTTTTCTGTTCTATATTGTTTCCCAATCTTCGCTTATGTTGTTTATAATAAAGCATAGCTATTAGAAAATTTGATGAAAGATAAAGAGTGATTTTAAAGTAGTTCTGCAAAGCCTGTTTATGTTTCCTGTCAGGTCATTTTTCAGAAGGGGAAAAAAAAAAGAAAAAGAAAAGACTTGCAATAAACTATAAAATGCGGTCCTTTCACTGATGTATGAGACAGGCCTGCAAGTTCAAGAAACACTGAACGTATTTTAACCTCTTCATTTCTTAATTCAGATTTTTTTTTTTTCTGACTGTGATATCTGGGCATTTTGTATCCACTGCACTGTGCTGTTCTTTGTAAGGCATTACCATGCCTAGAGAAAAGTGGTCCAAACTCATTTCTGTGTCTTTTTTTTTTTTTTTCTTCTGTATTTAATCATTTCTGTCTTAAGCTGTCATGGGGATTTAATAAAAAAAGCAATTTCAAAACCAAAACAAACCTTCTGTTTGTGTGTGGAAATCTACCTTTTTCATTCTGGATAGAGCAGCACGGCCTAGGGAGGGGCCGTAGGCTCACCTCAGCCCCTAGGGACTGAAAGCCACACCTTCCATTTCCCAGCGGCTGCTTTAATCATTACCTAGCCTATAACTGGGGAAAAGAAGGGAAAAGATTAACTGCCATTGTTCCCACAAAGGTTACTGACCCTGGTGAAGATGATGTTAAGAAGTCAGAAGGGATGAATGCTTAGCAGATATAGCACTATTTGTGCACAGAGCCCCTGCTTGGTACAGTGTGCACTCTGGAACTGTAGGACGTAGCCATGTCTGGCTGGGAAGCCCTTCACTTAGGAGAAGGTTTTGGCTACAGCTGAAACATTCTCCTCTCATTTTATTTTATTTTATATATTTTTTTCCCTTCAGCAAAAACATATTCATCGAATCATGGAACAGCTTGGGTTGAAAGGGACATTAGGGACTATCTTGTTCCAAACCCCATGTCATAGACAGGAATGCCACCCAGTAGATCAGGATGCCCAGGGCCCCATCCAGCCTGGCCTTGAACACTTCCAAAAATGGGGCATCTGCAACTTCTCTGGGTAACGTGCAAGTGCCTCACCACCCTATGAGTGAAGATTTTCCTCCTAACCTCTAGTCTAAATCTCCCCTCTTTTAATTTAAAACCATTCCCTCTTGTCCTGTCATTATTTACCCAAGCAAAAAGTTGCTCTCCATCCTTTTCATAAGCCCCCTTCAAGTACTGAAAGGCTGCGGTGAGGTCACCCCAGAGGCTTCTCTTCTCCAGGCTGAACATCCCCAGCTCTCTCAGCCTGTCTTCACCAGAGAGGTGCTCCAGCCCTCTGATCATCTCTGTGGCCCTCCCCTGGACCCACTCCAACAGCCCCACATCCTGCTTGTACTGGGGGCCCCAGCCCAGGATGCAGCACTCCAGGTGGGGCCTCACCAGGGCAGAGCAGAGGGGCACAATCCCCTCCCTCCACCTGCTGCCCACCCCTCTGTTGGTGCAGCCCAGGATGTAGTTGGACCTCTGGGCTGCAGGCACACACTGCTGACTTGTGTCGAGCTTTTTGTCCACCAGAACCCCCAAGTCCTTCCCCGCAGGGCTGCTCTCAATTTCTTTTCCTCATCTAGGTAAAGAAGGTTCAGGCTGGAAATTAGGAGACATTTCATCTTAGAAAGAGTTGGAATGGGTTGGAATGGGTTGTCCAGGGACTTGTACCTGTTCAGTTTCACCAGGTGGACTCAAACCTTCTTTTTGCTTACAGTAGGAGGCACTTTGCTCCCTCAGCCTCTGCCCAGAGGTTCAGGGAACGAGAGACATGGAAAGCCTGACTGGCAGTGAAGGCTGAGGTGAAGAAGTTGCCGAGTACCTCAGCCTTTCCCGTCTGTTATTACCAGTTCTCCCTTCCCATTTATCAGAGGGGGCACGCTCTTCTCGGCCTTTTCTGGCCAATGCACCTACAGAATCCCTTCTTGTTACTCTTTGCACCCCTTGCCATTTCCATATGTGCCTCAGCTTTCCTGATCCCATCCCTGCACACCCAGACAGCATCCCTGTACTTCCCAGGCCACGTGTCCCTGTTCCCACTGCCTGTGCATTTCCTTCTCGTGCCTCAGTCTGGCCAGCAGGTCCTTGCTCAGCCACCCTGGTTTTCTGCCCTCCCTGCCCACTTTCTTATACAGGAGGATGGAGAGTTCTTGTCCTCTAAGGAAAGTGTCCTTAAAGAGATGCCAGCTCTGCCCAGCTCCTTTGTCCTTAGGGACAGTGCTTCAGGGGATCTCATCTACAAGGTATTTAAATAGCTTGAAGTTCGGTCTTCTAAAATTCAGGGCCCTGGCTGCTCTGCTCTTCACCAGGCCCATACTCCTTAGGATCACAAACAAACAGGGAGTGGTTGCGGCAGCCCAGACTGCCTCCAGTCTTAACCTCCTTAATGAGTTCATCCATAGTGGTGGGCACAAGGTCTGGTAACACTTCTCCTCAGGTTGGTTTGTCTGGTACCTGGACCAGGAACTTATCTTCAGCACACTCCAGGAGTCTCCTGGATTGCTCACTGCCAGCTGTGCAGCTCTTCCAGGAGACATCTGGGTGGCTGAAGTCTCCTGTTAGGATGAGAGCCTGCAAGTGTGATACTTCTTGTAGCTGAATCAGGAAGCCCTCATCAACAGGCTCCTCTTAATCAGGTGGTCTGTAGTACAACCAAAAAATCAGCCACAAAGTGTCCTTTATAGGTCATGTCCTTAACTTTTACCCTCAAGTTCTCAGCCTATCCGTGACTATTTCTCAGAGGCAGCTCTTCAGACTCAGTCCCTTCCCTAACACAGAGGGCAACACCCCATCCCTCCTTTCCTAACTACGTGCCATATGCTTGAGATATTTTCCTTGGCCCTGATATTTGGTCTGATTTTTTACCCCATCCACAATACTGGAAATGTAGATGTATATAACTGGTTACCTTCAGGTGGGAAACACCTGGGACTTTTCCAAAAATTAGAACCTAACTAATATGCCAAGAATACTAGTGGGTACTTAATGGATTGAGACTTAGGCCCAGCTGAAGTTTGGCATCTGAACTAATTTTCTTTATTATAGATTGGATCTGAAGGCCAGTGCTGCGGTGTCAGAAATAATAATAATAAAAAAAATCCCTTCACCAGAAAAGAACAGATCAGCTGAAAACAGAACTGTGCTTTAAACATAAAAAGCAGGTGCAGTGCTTACAATGAAGAGTTTAATGTGCTTACTTTCAGTCTGGAGTCAATTTGCATATTAATGCTGAAGCTGATGGAGAACATGAAGATTTGTTCTACATCTATGTACAGATTTACAGTGAATCAGGATCAGATCAACCAGAAAGCTGCAACTGGTACCATTATTTGTTGGATGTGTGCCAGTAAAGGCAAGTTGTTTTCTGACCTTATTCTAGACTAACCATAAATATGAGAAATGACCTGGCATAGTGTAAATCCTCAGGAAAGACCTATGGAATGCAGACACCCGGCTAATGTAATCAGTCATGAGGGGTTACTCTTGCTTTATGCAAACAGGAGAGAGAGACCATTAGTTTGGCAACGAACCCCATGGTTTTACAGAGGCATTCTTATATGTCAGTTATTATTTTATCTTTTTTTTTTTTTTTTTTCCCCCATAGAAAAAAAGGTGATCTTCCCAAGAGAACCTCTCTGGACCTACAAGCTGCTTGTTCTTACTTATTTGTCACTGACTGTTGCTCACAAAGGCCACCAAAGTTTCTCAACAACAAGGGCTGTTTATCAAATCCAGCAAACGTCTGGGCACATGCACAGTGTTTGCTAATGATCATGCAGTTGTTCTGTAACAAAGAATTCCAACAATATCACGTGAGAAGGGAATCCTTAATTATTTCGGCCACTCGTAATTAGTTTAATGATCTGAGCTTACTTGGTTGATTAGGCTGTGGTAAATAGGTCTAACATGTTCTGGCTTCTTCATTGATTTTTGAAGTATTCCATGTAATGTTAACATTTGACAAGTGATTACTCAAAGCCTTCACAATGTGCAGAAAGATATTTGCATACCCTGGCTACTCTTCCCTGCCTGCATACTTTAGACAACATATTTCATAGCAGCATCACAGCTTGGAAAGGTTCTGTTGCAAATCTTATGCTTTTTTATTTTTATTATGTAGGACGTAAAACATAGTGTTACATTAAAAAAAAAAAAAGTGATAAATAAGGGTTCCTTGTTATGCAGTTCTTCCGTTTATGAAATATAAAAGGTTTTTATACTGTTAGCTGCTTGGCATTCCTGGTCATGCATTCAACAACATGCAAACTGATGTTCTCTTTCGCTTTCTTTGTCAATATCTGAAGAAATGTTAACATTTTGTGGACTCAGCTGAGAGGGGGAAAGGGGTGAAGGGACATGGAGCACATTAGCATTATGCCTGACCTCCGTGTCCTCACACCATCTAGTTCTAGTCATGAAACAGCAGTGGGGCAGGTCTGTGCATCTGGCCCTGTGTCCATGCAGGGGCACTGGTGGCCAGCACACAAGCCAGTGCAGAGCTCTTGCTTGCTGATTATAACTTCACCTGATCCTACTTGCTTAATCTCTTGTACCCTCTTTGGGAAAGCTAAACAAAACGAAACAAACAAACATAAAAGCTCAACAAACCAACAAACCAACCAACCAAACCAAACAAAAAATACCACAACCAGCCAGTCTACTATGTAATCTAGATCCACATTTATTTGATCAAAGGACATAACTGCCAAATGACAGATCTTTTGAGAGCTTTAAGATGTGTTTTTTTTTTTTTTTTTTTTTTTTTTTTTTTTTTTCCCCACTTGGCTGTGGATCTCTCGATTTTTTCTAGCTTTCTTGTAAAAAGATTCAAGTTCAGTTATTATGTGGAGCGTTATTACAAGTCATAATTATTTAGACTGCAACACTGACTTAGTTCCAGATGCTTCCTATAATGAGGAAACTTCCTGTTCAAGAGCAATCATTCATACGCAGTTTATAGACAAGCATGATGTGTGATGCTATATCTGTAACATATTCGAGCAGGGCAAAGCAGTAGGTTCACTTGTGAAGACACAGGTCCTTCTCCAAGCAGCCAGCCTTCATCCTTTTCTGCAGCCCCCAGGTTTGAATGCTTCATGACAGGCTTTTATGAGAGTTTAATTTATTTCTAGGGTTAAGGACACCAATGGTAGCAAACTCCTTCACAACAGTTTTTGCAATCATTTTCAGTTCTTCTTCGAAAGCAGAAACAAGAAGACAAAAGGATTTGCTTTGATTTCAAAACTTCTGTTTTCCCTTTTATGATATTTTCATGTGAAGATTTTTTCTGGCCCCTTATTTGTGCTAACTCTTTTCCATGCCTGTTATTTATACCTGTATGTCATGGACCTTCTAACTTGTAGGGATGCAAGGCAGGCAGCAGGCAAGGCTGGTTTCACCAAACTATATGTACTGGTGAGCTTTGGGTTGCACAAAGAAGGAGTTCATCTGCTGTTACTGGAAGGTAGCCTCAGGGCACTGGTAATGTGTTATCCACAAGGTTAGGCTCCATAGGAAGCACAGCAGCAATCAAATGTTTTTATTTAAATTAAAAGGACTGGAGTAGCTGTGCAAGAACATGATTCTTTGGTATAGATATCCAGTGGCTAAAACTGATATTGAAGATACAAAACATAACATTTTAATTCCCTCCTGTGCCATAAGCCACTGAGAGGCACAATGCCTGTCCCTTAGTCAATCATGCTTTGACTGCTGTTGTTTTTCTACTGCTAAAAGTTTTCAGTTTATGGTCCATCTCCCAAAACACACTCCCACATCAGGGGTACAAGCAGCACATTGTGCATGAGGTTGCACCTGTAGATCTGCCAGGGCACTTGCTGACATCCAGAAGTCTTTTGGGACTCATTTACCTCTGTTCTGCATTTTCTGTGTTGGTCCCCAGGGGTGTAGGTTAGGAACATTGTCATCCAACCCCTGAGGACCTCACTGACGCTAAGGATCCCACTGGATCCTGATGCCACAGGCATGGAACCCTTCCTCTCCTCTGCTGCCCAGGGAAGGGAACCTAACAAATGTAGTGCCATGAGCAAGGCACGCAGACCTCTTGCAGCCACCTTGATGAAAACACCTCCTCTGCAACGCAGTAATGGTGTCCAGCACCCCAGGCTGAGGCATCTGGATCAGGGCCACATACAGGATCAGAGCTGCCTGAAGTGGAGGCCTGGGATGGGGCTGGAACAGGGTCAGGAGCAAGGGGCTGTGGACAGGAGCCAAAGAAGGAAAAGGGCAGACCACAAGGCAAGGGAGCAGCAGTGTGGTTAGGAGACAGGCTTTAGGTCTTTGGCCAATAAAAGCATTACTAATAACAGATCTGGGGGTGGTTAAAGGAGTAGGCAGGCCTGGGGTGTGGCTGGAAGTCAACTGGGAGCTGGAAACAGGGCTGGGAGAGAGCAGCAGGACCAGACCTAAACTCCCTCCCCCAGGTATTTCAGATTTTCTGATTATTTGATCTTCAGCTCAGCCTCTGGCCACATTTTCACCTTGCCCATTTGCCAGCAAGACAAGGTGACTGTGTATTGCACTGGTTGCTGCAGCAGCAGCTCAGATCCCCACCCACCCCAGCATCCTAATTGTCAGGCCAATGACTCTATGACTCAATGACTTCTGGTCCAGATTTCCTGTAAAGTGACTTTCCTGAAGGAATCAGTGGGCTACACTTGATTAGCAGATGAAGGTATGTTATATCCATGCAGACAAGTGTAAGCTTAATTTCCCAGGTAAAGAATTGCACTGGCCAGTTGTGGTCTGCAATTCAGCTGTTTGGGCTAAACTTGAGTGGGACTGGCAGATGTCCTATGGGGTTTATTTAGGCATCTTCTGGGTAAGGATTGGAGAAGGTTCAGAAGCTTTTATCACTTCAAAGATGCGTGGTGTGAATCTCTTTCTCGGGGTCCAGCATGCCTCCCAGCCTCTAGGAATCACAAAAAGGGCCACAGGAGAATTGACCAGACCTCCGGGCCTTGGACGCAGGGCTGACTGTCATTATGCCTTCTCTGTGGTAAGCATCATAAAAAATAAAACTAGTCAAACCAGATCAATTCAAAGGGTCTTCAAGTCAAGTGCCCTGTCTCCAGCAGTGGCTAACACTGAAGGAGAGGAATAAGGAATATTATTGTGGTACTAATTACTCAAAAGTGTCTTTCAGCTTACATTGTGCTGCATAAGAGCTGAGCGAGTACATGAAGGAGGAGAGACAAGCTTAGAACTCCCTTGTGCTGCCTTCCATCCACATCAGATGTGATTTAATCCTACATTGCAAAAATATCACAAAAGGGATGGGAAAGTGGCAGCTATTTTTATTATGATGTGACATTCCTGAAACTAGGGGTGGATGGTGACAGTGATGAAGGAAGAGAAGGAAGTGTCCCAAGACTTTATAAAGAAAGGAACAAGTAATAGAGATGATGAAGCGTTGCCCACCATATGGCCTTTTCATGTTAGTGTCTTTTGCTGTTGCTTTTTAAAACCTCATTTCAGCTGACTTCTTACATTCTCTCAAAGCAAAGTTCAAGTGTTACAGATATTTGTAAGAACTGATTTCCAGCACCTGTAAACAGTAATTATCCATTAATGAGAATATTAGTCAGTGTTTTGAAACTAGCATGTCGAAGTTACTGCAGTTCCTTCCTATAACATAAAAAAAAAACAGCTATGGCAACTGTGGCCTCTACTGTCACACACTGGCTTTTGGAGTAGGGCCTGTTGTGAATTGGCTCCAGCATTTAATATATCTATATGTGCACACATAAGCAGAGAAGCAACATATAAAATGCATTCCAGTCAAGACAGCAAGGGGACTGCAGAGTTCATGACCACTAATTCTTCCTCTTCAAACATTTCTTGTGTTAAAAATTGAATAAAATGATGAGACAAGGAGGGCTTGTGAAAAGCTTATCAGGAATAAATATTTAGAAAACTTTGCTATTATAGCATCATTCCTGACAAGTTTATCTTAAAAAATCTTGCTTTACTCTATCTTCCAGCCCAGAATTTGCACAAAAATGGACATTCAAAGTGGTTTCATCTGAAGCATATTCAGGCTTTCCATATGTGTTTCTAATGTTTCCCTAGACACCACTTTGAACTATTTAGGAAATCTCTAGGGTGGTGTTTGTTTAAGATTGGTGAACAGAATGGCACTACAGCCTGGGAACCACATAAGTGAAAGAGAAATACTGTCCTTATGAAACACACTGTGGATGCCTTGAATTACTCTGTATTATAGCTGACACTAAAAATAGCCGTGCAGTGCTATTGTTCTGGGGGCATGGTGGAGCAGAAGCAGGAGTTCCAGCGTAGCACCCAGACCCGGATGGGATGGGAGCTCCCATTGTTCCCCACTTCTTTCTCCCACATTTCATAATTTCATTTCTAAAAAAGTATTACTTTTACTCCATATGGGAAATATGAAGCACATAAATTTTCTTTCTTCATTCACACTAAAACCTTGTCATTATTATCATGTACCTAATGCTTTAATCCTGACAAAAGTTATTGTGAGTAAACACCTCTCACATCAGTAAAGGCTGCAAAGTCTGGTCCTCGTGTGAACAGAAACCATTCACATGGGTGGAAAAGGGAGTTTGCATTTTATTTGTACTTTCCAGCAGCAGCTTATATTAGCTATTCATAGTATCATCCAGATTGGATAAAGACAAACAATGAAGGAGCATTTTCTCCCAGGTTGTCATGACTATTTGTTTGTAATGTTTTTATTTCCAAAATAAAGAAAATGGTTCTGTGATTCTGTTGGTCTTTCAGCCTGAAGTCATGTTCCTATGTCTAGCTTTGCTCCAGCCCTCCTGTGCTTGCATGTCCTCAGACTCCTTGGGAACATGGAACCAGAGTTTTTTATTTAAGAAAACAGGAAAATGATCAGGAGAGATTGGCAACTCTCCCTGTGTTTTTGTACAAGAGAATGAACAGCACAAAAAACTGTAACCGCAGCTTTGCCCATTGCCTGGAAGAAAATAATAAATGCCTGGCTTTATACTTCAGACATCTCAGTTATATTTTCAGTTCCACCTTTCTCCATCTTTACTTACAAACCCAAGTAAGAACAGAGCTGGGACAACCCCATTCTATCTGCTGCTTTGGTAGCCAGCTATTCTGCCAAATCCTTCTGTTCAGTTCTGTAATCTCTCCTGCATGGGCAGGCATAGCTGTACCTACATTTTCACTATGAAGTCAGCTACAGCTTCAGATCAGTGCTGCCCTTGGGTCTGCATAGTCCAATTTTACAGGTGTTTAATTATTTATTACTTACGTACTCACTTGCTTACTTATTTACAGAGAGCAGGCATTTTTGCAAGGAGCAGCCATAGTACAGAGAATCTGGTCAGAACGGGGATTTCTGTTAGTGGGAGCAGATGGCTCCATGGCTCCATCACTGTGCCATGTAACTCGGAGCATGCTGGAGAAAACTGGATTATTTGCTAAGGGCAATGCTTGTGAGAGAATGCTAGGCATTGCACGTAGAGCAAAGTAAATCTTGTTCATTACAGGGTATTGTCTTTCTTTCACAATATGCTTTGCTGCTCCTCTCTCAGGTAGCAGCAGATGTAGCTGGGCTTGCTGATCAACCTGCAAGTGAATGAAAAGTTAACTAAGAAGAATCTGGTTGTTTTGCAATGTAGATCATTGTATTCAAATACCTCCATCAATGTAGGAAAGTCAAACAGCTAAGCAGAAAATCTTTTCTTTCAGGAGTCTCACCTTAGCACTCTACTTCTGTTCCAGGAAAACAGCTTTCCCTTAAAAACCACTACAAGTCAGAGATTTTTTGAATCATGTGCATGCAGATAAGCCCTGATGAATTTGGAGGTACAATTTAAAATGCTGCCCTGCCCTCCCCAAACTATCTGCTCCACTTCTCTGCCTAATACTAACTCTGGGACAGGAGAAAGAGTGAAAGGGATGTCACACCAGCCCCTCAGCTGCTTTGATACAGAATCTGATGTCTCAGTATAAAGACAGGTTGATGGGCAACTTAAGAGAAGATGCTGGACCAGTGCAGCTGGTGTGTGGGCATGCATTGCCTTCCACTGGCTCTGCTGTGAGAAAGGAGTGGAGCTGATGCAGTCTGTGCATCCTGGGTACCAGAGCTTGTTGCTCAGTGCTGTGAAAAGGACTAGCACTTCTGATACCAGAGCACACCTCTGCAAGCCATCACCTTGCTCCTGGCCCTTGCACAAGACCCACCGCAGACCATATCACCACAGGGGCTAGCAGGCAAGGAGCTACTGGGGACATGTGTAGCAGGTCTAACCTGCTTGTGCCTATCACCAATATACAAATGTCAGCTGGAGGCGGCAGCACACAATAGATCTGTTTTAAACTTGGTGCTTGTAGGTCTCCAGGGGTTGTGCAAATATTTGCTTTGCTCCGCAGTATCATGGCACTCCCCAAGTTTCTGCTTTGAATGGGCCCAAAACACTCAAGTCAAGCTCAAGTGAAACTGCCATTCTTCAGGTGGTTTTGCACTGAAACCATGTCAAATAGATGGCAGCTATTTCACAGAGGGCTGTGGAATGGTATATTTAGAAAAGCTAAAAAGAACAGTGATATTTTGGCAAACTGTGGCATTGCAGGCCACTTTAGACTTAAAGATGGATCCAGAGTTCTCAAGCATTAGAATGAATGAAAAAACATGTTGCTCATAATCATTTAGTACCTCTTTCAAGAGATATTCTTTAATCCCACACCATTTAGCTTAAAGATGTTAAACCACCCAGGCAGGTTCTGACTCACCTTCCCTCCTGTGAGTCCAAGTGCCTGTTGCAGTGTCAGCTATCATGCCTTTCCAGGGCAGGACTAAGGCCACAGCCGAAACTCAGGCTTGACATTAACGTTATCAGAAGGTATTACATGGGAGGAAGTCTTGTAGATGGCAAACCGTGATTATGTTTGCTGAAACACCAGGGCTGGAAACAATGATTATAGAAAAGAACAAGATTAGCAGCACAGAGTGACTAGATTAGCACTTGCTGAGCTGCTGTAGCTCAAAGCTGCTAAATCCCCCCTCTGCCCACGGTTCTAACTTGACTGCACTTAAAGCTATCCACTGCTGTCACCTCAGGTGAGCTCAGAGACTATGTGCTTTGCTTGCAGTGGGTCAAGCTTACCTTTAAATTACAGTGGTTGTGGTTTTCCTAACAGTCCTAAATTTCTCCTAACAAACTTCAATCCCTCTTTGCAACAGTGAGACTCTGGGTAGAGCAGGTTTAAAATCCTCTTGAAAACAGGTCATACGCATTAGAAGCTGTGTGAGAGCACAATTATTGTCTCTCCCAGATAGAAATATGTGGCTGTGTGTGTCTGGACTGAAGCTGAATCATTGCAAAGTGTAAATGGAGCTGATGGGATGGGCAGCTGTCTGTACCCAAGCATATAGTCATAGACTACGACATAAAGAACTTAACATTGTGTGGAACAGTGGCTAAGTGCATTTAGTCTCTGAATTACCTTTACAAATACAGTATAGGGAGCTCAAGTCACTCAAGTATATTTGACCTTATTTTTCTAATGACTGAATGATGATGCTTAAGAAACAAACACCTGCAAAACGGTTATTTTTTTTTCTTCATATAGGACTATCACAAATAGAAAAAAATAGAAAAAAATTATGTCAGCAGCAAATAGAAGCACTGAGTGAACACAGTGAACACTTTTTAAGAAAAATACATAGATTATGGTGGGCAAGCATACCATGGGAAGAGGCTTTTTTTTTTGTTTTTTCTTCTCAAAAGGAGAGGCAGATGCAAAAGGAACCAAGCCTACATAAATCCCATGTTGAGCAACGTCCTGATGTGCTAACACCTCAAGAGACTCATTGATGTTTACAACCACGGTCTTCACATCGAGTAGGAAGGAATGAAGGGGCACATCTCACTTATGTTTCTAATCCCATTGAGATCTGATTTTAATAGAGCTGAAGACTGATGCCATGGTGCAGAAATATTAAGTTGGGTTTTCAAAAGGACAATATTGATATAAAGGATATGTATGTAGTGGCTCAAACAGGGCAGTGAATAGGATGCAGTACAGCCAGCAGACAACAGTTAGGCAGCTCTTGAACATGGCATTTTGAGTTAATTATAACATGTTATTCCTCCAGATAAACTCTGATCTCTGAAAACACTGATGAATTGCGGCATATGCTGTATTTACTCAGTAGATCATGCAACCTGCTATTGAAGAGAGGATCAGAAGATGACAGTTACCAGGATCTGCTCCCACATTACACCACTCCAGGCTATGCTCAGTCATATACTTAGGGATAGACTCGTGTTTCAGAGTGACTTTTGGTTTCTGACACCTCAGACTGTGGGCACTGGCTGATATTTTTAAGCAGTCTGTTGCTGATCAGCAAGGATTTCTTGTTCAGAACCACTTGCCTGTTTGTGTTCCACAGAAGGATTTATAAGAGGCAATGAGAAATAAAGGAAGAGATAAAGTGAGGAAAAAAAGGCAGAAAAAAAGTGAAAAGTGATTCAGAAATGTGTCTGTTCTTTCCATTCAAGCCACTGTACAGAAACTTAGCTCCTATTGTGGGACAAAGACCTTTGAGCACAGTGAGATGTGTTTATGCTGCTCCTATCAAAGAGCCTTTCATCTCCACAAAGCAAATTATTAACACATTCCACTGAAGATGTGGGGGTGGAGGCCTGGCCTTAGAAAAAAAAGCTGGCCAAAAATGAACATTTTTTTTTATAAACACTTTTAATGATAGTGAATGGCTACTTGCCAAGACCCTTATGCCCAGTGAAGCACTGCAGGCTGATTGTTTGTCTGGAGAAGTCCCGTGGGCAGAGCCTTTTGTGCCGAGGAATTTCTAATTTGAAAGGCAGTGGTGTGGGAGGTGTAGGCTCTTCCAGGTTCATCGAGTTAAGGCCTGCACTGCCAGTTGCCTTAAACCTGCACCAGAGACTAATTTTTGTTGGATGAATGAACACCCGCCTCTGTTCCAGACAGTAAATCTTGGCCTTTCAGGAGAAACTCAAAACATGAGGAGTAACCTACACAAACTGTGCAGAACAGCTTTGTTAATAGACTACTCGCCTTGTGCTCCCTGCATCCCATGCAGATGTCTGGGCTACCTGGCATGAATTGTGCTTACTGCTGTTCTGTGAATAAGTAAATGTTTTCTGTTTTCTCCTTGCTCCATGGATCACTATTGGCTTGCTTAGGGAAATAGATTTGCTGTTGGTAAATAGAGACCTAAATTTATTTTATCAACAATTACTATAAAAATCTTTTTTTTTTTCCACCTTTTTTTTTTTTTTTTTAAATTCTATTTCATTTGAGAGTAATGCCACTATTTGCCTGAGCATCACATTTCTTCATTACTATTTTTGTCACAGCACAGGATATATACATGTGTGTGTGTATAAATGAATTGTGAAGACTTTGTAAGGTTCCTGTAATTCAAAGGGCAGCTGCTGTCCTTGGAAGTCAGTGTATTTATTCTCTAGCGGTGTTTAAATAGAGCTCAACAGGTTCCAGAAAAGTGGAGTACCCACGGGTTTTTAGCCATGTCCAAGTGCCTCTTTCACAGCTAATATTTAGGCAGTCAGACACAGCAGAGAAAAGGAGTTTCTAAATACTTGGTATCCTCACAGATGTTTGTGTCCTTGTATTAGTTGATTCCCAGTTAACTTAAGATACTTAAGGAGGCTGTTGAAATGTTTCTGTCTGAGATACAACTGGTCACCTTGAGTGCTGAGAAGTAGGCCTAGATTTTGAATGAAAGCCACCTGCCTGTTGTGGTTTGCAATTCACAGACAGGCCCTGGCTGACAATAAGGAATACTGCCAGCTGAGATGGTAAAAATTAGGCCCTGGAATCTTCAGCTCCCAGCTGTAAAGAATGGAAATTTCATGCTTGAGACTATGGTGAGTGATGGGTGGAAAAAACAAATTCAAAATGTGGAAAACATTAATATTTAAAAAACATGAGTTTTGCTCTGATCTTTGACAAAATCCAAGTGCAAGGTTCTGCAGCTGGGCCAGGGTAATCCCAAGCACAATTACAAGCTGGGAAGAGAATAGATTGAGAGCAGCTCTGAGGAGAAGGACCTCGGGGTGTTGGTTGATGAGAAGCTCAACATAAGCCTGCAATGTGTGCTTGCAGCCCAGAAAGCCAACTGTATCCTGGGCTGCATCAAAAGTAGCATGACCAGCAGGGTGAAGGAAGGGATTCTACCCCTCTGCTCTGCTCTTCTGTGAGGACCAGCTGAGTGAGCTGGGGTTGTTCAGCCTGGAGAAGAGAAGGCTCCAGGGAGACATCACAGTGGTCTTCCAGTACAAGGGGGCCTTGCAGGAAAGCTGGGGGCGGACTCTTTGTCAGGGACTGTAGTGGTAGGACAAGGAGCAATGGAGTTGAACTAAAAGAGGGTAGGTTAAGATGAGATTTAAGGAAGAAATTCTTTACTCAGAGTGTTGTGAGGCACTGGCACATGTAACCCAGAGAAGCTGTGGATGCCCCATCCCTGGAGGTGTTCAAGGCCAGGCTGGATGGGGCTTTGGACAACCTGGTCTGGTGGGAGCTGTCCTTGTCCTTGGTAGGTGGGCTGGAACTGGGTGGTCTTTAAGGTCTCTTCTAACCCAGACCATTCTGTGATTCTGTGAAAATGAAAAGCTCAAAAATGCTTTGTGAAAAAGGGGAAGATCCTGCTTTGTAGGATATTTTTCAGAGCTGTGGGCCCCAAAGGCCTCATTGTCATAAACTGAAGGCAGCTGATATGAGATCTGAGGACTTCAAAACACCTGGGAAATAGTTGGAGCTCAGAAGTTGAGAAGCTAGGTCTCCTGGTTCCTTGGTCACACTTTGGCCCAGGTGTACAGGTGAGGAGAAATCAAGAGAAACGTGCAAAATTAAGGCAAATCTTTGGAACTTTTCCATGTCAACAAGCTGTTGATCTCAAAGTCAAAAAATGCTTGTCAGAAATTTTCTACCTATCTTGAGTTGAGTGGCAGCTGAATTATATACAGGCTAGTGATATAAAAGCATATAGCCGAGGGATAGGTAAATTATTGTAATGTTTCAAAAGTGGGCACAGACAAAAATAATCTCAGTGAATTTTTCTGTGTGTGTATCTACATATACATGTAGATACATAACACATGTACATACTCCATATGACACTATGAAGTTGATAAATACAAGACTTTATTACTTTTGAAGACCACACATGCAGCTTTTGTCAAAGGTGTAAATGTACAGTACTGACAATTTGACAGCTATGTGAGAGTTGACATGTATTTGAACTGTAGCAGTAACAATCTTAACATATCTCTTAGTAATGCACATTGTTCACCTCAGATGGAAATAAAGTTTCTTAATTTCTTTCTAATAGATTAATACAAGTAAGGAATTTTCAAAAATTTTAAACTCTCCCGGTGGGAAACTATTTATAAGGTGAATACCCTTACTGTACTCCGCAGTTAAAGCCTGGCTCTGCAGCAGTCAAAAGCAAAGCTCCTATTTGATTGTAGCAGTACTAGGATTCCATCCAGCAAACTTCACTGACAAACACATTTCCCCATTCACGCCTAGCCTTGTTTTAGCTTTTCTCCTGCAGAAATCTAGTTATTTGGCATTATTTTTCCTCAGTCAGCTCTTCTCTGTTCTGCTGGAGAATGGCTGAGTCCAAAAGATCAAAAGATTCCCAGACTCTTAATCTATCCTTACTTAGAGGCGTTTGTTTTGTTTTGTTGTATGCTTGCTTTTCCACTAAAAGCTGTTTCCCTGCTCTACTTACTCTGCGTGAGAAAGTCAGAGCAGAAATAACACTGGAAACAGCATCTCCGTAATACTTGTGATCAGAGGCATCCTGTCACCAGACCAATGGAAAGCTATTGTTTAGAGAGAATCAATGTTTGCATTCAAACCCTTCAGGGCTTTGCTTTCTTTGCCTTGGATGTAGTGCAGATACACAAGCACAGTCTCTTCTGCAGAAACATTACCCACCTAGCCTACCAATTTAGGCATTAGGCAATAATATTAGCTTATTATGTATCTTACATCCAATGTTTTAAGAAGCTTTTAAGGGTCAAGATGAATAAGACTGGGTTCTCAGATGTGTCAATCTGTGTAACTGTATAGCAGCTAATATGTTCCTGAGGCTATAAGCACAAGTAACCAGAAGTTGTCTGTGAGGTGGAGTGTTTAAAAGCCATCATGTTTGAGCATGTGTGCCTAAGATTAAAGTTAAAATCCATCCCTGTGTTCCTAAATAAAATCAGAATAAACTTAAAAGCCTCCTTAAACTCCAAATCACTTCAGGAGTCTCATCTTCTATTTTTAATTGCTGGTACCTAGACATAGAATACAATGAGGGTACAACAGTTATTGGGGATCTGATGACTGTTTGGAGTTTGCTTTCACTTTAGCTACTCTTCAATATGTGTTTTATAGAAGTGCTTCAGGCAACCCTCCTTTGTTACTTCAACTTGTCTTAACCCTGCGTGCAAACCCAGGCCCTTGCTCAACCAGCAGTGGTCTGACATTTAGTTTGACTGTAATAAACACCAGGCCTCTGCATATTTCAGACTCTTGAATTCCTTTTGGCCAGCGCTTCACCATTGCTTGGGAATATAAAGGTATGTGTAAATTGACTCTCTTCAGTTGTATAATTTCAGAAGTATGAACAAAATATCTCAGTTTTCTGAAATACTAGAATTGAACTACATAATCACAGATGTTTTACTTATTGTATTTTGGGTTTCACAACAAGTCAATGCTGTCATGAAACATAGGGACCTGGCACATTGAAGTCCTATGTTTTACAACTGCTTATTACAAGGTTTGCCATGAAACTTATTTAGATCTTCCCAGAGAGCTCATGTTCTATTCGATTTAACTTTCTGCAGGGGAACTTTTCCATTTCTAAAGTCCTAGATGAAGATTTCAGATTCCTTGCTATAAACATTAGTGCTTTGTCTATGTCAATGCTCCTAAGAGACAATTTGGACTGGAACATTTATTTCTTGTTGTCCACTCTTCTGCACATTTGTTCTACTTAGCCCTCCAGTTCAGGTGCTCGAGTCATACATAGTTTGTGACCTGTAATATAGGTGCGCAACCTAGTCAGACCTGGTTTTCAGGAATATTTTTGTTTTCCTTTGGCTAGGCAGTCCTCCCCATGGGATTTGATTTACAATGTGACAGACCATGGTACCATCTGTGTAAATATAAATTACAGGGTTCTGCTAATGTTTTGAAAGGAACAGTGCTGATGTGCGTTGAAGTTAGTCTACATTTAAACAAATTCAGAAGTGGAATGAAACGAGCATTATCATCTCACAGGGCTGGCATTTCAATCTGCTTTTCTTTCTTTTGCTGTGACATGGGGAGAGGGAAGCCCAATGTTTGAAATAGATGCCTGTTGATCGCTTGCAAAAGTTGATCTTTAGTACTAACAACTATCTGTGACTGGCTCTTGCAGTAGGGGAGTCTGTGAGATGACAGGTAAAGATCAAGTCGTAGTAATAGTTTTAAGTACTTTCCTCCTTACAGTGGCCCAAGTACAGACAGACTTTACATAAAAACAGCAGCAAATGCTAGGTCTTTGTAGCATTCTCCCAGCCTTTGGCTTTATGACTTAGTTTCCAATTTCTCTTTGATTTTTTTTTCCTATTATTAATTTGTCACAGCTGCTGCCAGCTGAATTTCCTGATGGGAGGCAGGAAGCTACAAATGGGGAAACACCTTTCTTCACATTGGTTGATTTTTGATTAAGGGGATATTTCCTAGGATAGGAAACTGTCAGAGGAAGTGAGTATGTTGAGAAGCTGGGAGAAAATGGAGAAAGAGGGAGCCCTGACTGGTCTGCCAACAGCCCTGAAGCTGCTCAAGCCTTGCACAGTTAAGTTCTTAGGGTGGTGGTGAAGCCAAAACTTTAAGCAATCAACCAAGATCTAGAGTGAAAAAAATTGTCCAAGGAGAGCAATTGGATCAGTGGCATTAGTAGGAGGAAAATGAGCTGTGAGGAAGGAGATGATTAGCCTCACTGGGGGAGTGGAGACTGGGATATGGTGCTGGGGAGACTCATCTTCAAAGAGAGGGAGCTGTACCCTAGAAAATCCCTGTACCTAGAAAATCCCTGGAGTGTTCATTTTGAGACACTTAAAAAGAACTGGGACTTGTATAAAAGTCAGGTACGTATTTATGAACAGATATCTTACACTACTATTGACCTTGATCTTTTTGATGGCCAGTCTCTGCAGGTATCTGAAGGAAGTCAGGTACTGATCCTGAGTGAACCACATTCAACTTCTGAATTTGTGCCTTCACTGTGTGCAAAGTCCACATGGGGAAATCTTACTTGCACTTGCTGATTCCATATACTTTAAACATATCAAAGTAATTGATGTTGGCTAAAAGGGGAGCAAGCTGGCTCTGAAAGCAAACAAGCTGTCCCAGTACCTTGCCATTCAGATTTCAGTATAGGGTCTTTGTCAAGGGACAAAATCAAGAAGGCAGCTTGGCAAAAGGCATTTTGCTCCTAGCTGAGCTAAAAGATACCTTTCCTGGGCTGAAGCTACTAAAGGTGACACAGCAGCCATGAGAGAACTGCACACGCAGGGTCCATGTTGACTGTTGTAGTTTCATGCACGTTCCCTGACCTAGTCTGCTGTAAGTCATTAATAGCAACCTGTAAGATAGGATTTAAGCTTTTGATTTTGAAAAAAAAAAAAAAAAAAAAAAAAGGAGAAATTTATCAAACTATAGGCTTTCGTATTTATGGCCTTTTAGGAAGCAAACTAAAGAATCAAATGTTTGTGTCTGTTCTTAGATATGCAAAATGTGATGGAAAAGCAACTAGCTTTTTTTGTTGTATTGAAGTTGCTTTAGAAATATGAAAGTGAAGAACTCACAGAAATCAAGTAACTGCAAAAATAGCAATCATTAAAGGAACTATTTATATGAATGCATTTTTATATACTTTGATTTATAGGTAGCTGCCTATAACAGCCGGGTTAATTTTAGATCAGCTGTGTTATTCATACGGCTTTGTCAGGATGTGTAGTATGTTGTATTATTTTTAGTTTGGGGTAAGCCAGTAAGTTAATACAAATCACTCTGGACTTCCCACTCTGGCATGCAGCAGCTCCAGCTTCAGAGAGGGCCGGAGAGAGGAACAGATACAAACCATTTGTCATAGTTTTCTCCAGGCATTATCTCCCTCCCTGATCTCGTGATAACAGAGAAGCCAGAGGATTCTGTTAGGTATGCAGCAGTGACCCCTTCTAACAATACACAGCAGGCATGGCCTGGGGAAAGGTGCATGTTGCTTCCCGTTGGGAAGGCCAGAGAGTGGTTGTGGTGTTGGTTCATCACAGGCACAGATACTCACAAATGCTTAGTACGACGTCTCTGATGACAGACACCTTGTGCCTCATAATCACGCCCTGAGAAAGAAAGCTCTTCCTGCTGCTCTGTGCTGAGAATGTTTGTTGTCGAGGGGTGCTAAAGCAATGTGCCCCTCTGCTTTGGCCCTTTTACTGGAGGATGCTTGATAACGCAGACAGCTGCTTCTCTGGCATGTATCCATCATGTTGTGTCTGGAAACTAGGTCAGAGAAGACTAGCTTTTTGACATACACTTTCTAATCATCACTCTTCATTGTGCACTGCAAGGTCACATGATTCAGTGGCCTGAGGAGAGGCATAGATGCACTGAACCACTGCCAGAGCAGCTGAAAAAGAGCTCCTATTCATTGCAGATTACATGTTTTGACCTAACTGTGACAGAAAAGCATACCTGTCAGCTCCATGGCAAGCTGATTAGGTTAATTAAGTCCTTGCCTATGAGTACAATAATTAGAACTGTCAGTTGTTTAAATGATGATAGAAGAAAGGCAAGATTCAAGGAGCAGCAGTGGAGTTTGGAAGTGCTAATCGTATGGGGGGAATCCATAACAGGCTGTGATTTAATACTTCCCTTCAGGCAACCTCATTTCTGAATAATGCTGGGGGGAGGGGAGGAGAAAATCATGTCCCATGGGGTTTGTTTTGTTTTGCACTTACAGTAATGAGAACAGAGATGGACAATGAGTTTATAAATCAGATTTATAGGCTGCAAGCACAACTATAGCCTTGGGGTAACCTTGGAAAACCACTCTTTTCATGAGGAAGGTCTACGGAACAAAGAGAGTAGTGTATATTTTCATATCATCTCAACAGAGACATAAGGAGCCATCTCACATGTTCTTGTAGCTTTGGCTTTGTTAGTAGATGAGTTGGGCCAGGATGATGAGATATGGCAGTAGCACAGTTAGCAGCACAGAATGGGAAGAGAGAGGTCCTGAGAGAAACAAAACCAGGAAAGCCAGAAGTGAAACTAGGTAATTACTCTGCTTAGTCCTGAGAAGACTTTGGGAGTTTGATTTGTATGTCATAGAATCACAGAATCATTGGGGTTAGAAAGGAGCTCCAAGAACATCTGGTCCAACCACCCCCCTACCACCAACGTCACCCACTAAAGCATGTCTCTAAGCATGAGATCCAGCCTTTCCTTAAACACCCCTAGGGACGGTGACTCCACTACTTTCCTAGGCAACCCGTTCCAGTGCCTGCCTGTTCTTTCTGAGAATAAATGTCTTCTAATTTCCAACCTGAAACTCTCCTGGTGCAATTTGAGGCCATTCCCTCTAGCCCTATCACTAGTTAGCTGCGAGAAGAGGCTGGACCCCAGCTCCCCACACCTTCCTTTCAGGGAGTTGTAGAGAGCAATGAGGTCTCCCCTGAACCTCCTCTTCTCCAGACTGAACAACCCTAGTGCCCTCAGCCCCTCCTCACAGGACTTATGCTCCAAGCCCTTCACCAGCTTCATAGCCTTTCTCTGGACAAGTTTCAGGGCCTTGATGTCCTTATTGTAGTGAGGGGCCCAAAGCTGAACACAGTAAAGTAAATGTCTCTTGCTTTCAGATGTAGACACATTAGCAGGGGACCAGAGAATATAGAATGAAACGAGAACAGGTCTGGAAAACAACTTGCTATAAGCACAGTTGTGTTTGCTTATTTGAAACAAAGAGAATACTGGTGAGGATGGAGGGAACTCATAGCAACATCCTTCCAATAGTTGGAAGTGTGTTGCAAAAGAGATGATAATCACCTAAATCCCATGCCAGCTGGGGGAGGGACATGAAAAAATCACCTTTCATCTCAGCAGAAAAGTCATGTTGGAATTGGAAAACTGTTATGATGGTCATAAAACTGGAACTGGATAAGTGTCACCATGGTCAGATATTAATAGAGACTGCCTGAGGATGTGATGAAAGTACTAGAAAGAATTAAGAAGATGACAGGTAAACATTCATTTGTGTCATTGGAAGAACATATTCTGCCATCTCTTATGACTCTGTGCATTGGTGACTCTGTAGAGGATTAAGATTTAGTCATGCTCAGGTTAAGATGTGAGCAAAACATCTCATGGACAAAAATAAAAATAAAGGTGAAGGGAGACGGTGGAGACAGAGAGTTCGGAAGTGGCAAGATAATTCTGGGAACTGGGACAAAGAGGGGCTCTGGAACTATGTGTAGACCATGTAATCCAAGTGCAGAACAACTTCATGAAAAGACTGAAGTCTAAAAAAGCAGCACAGGCACTCCAGAGAAGTTTGCTACAAAGACAGAAGGAGAGCGGAGTTGAACAGGTGGAGAGAAAAGCAATGGAGACCTGTCACATTTTGTAACAGAGAGTATGACTAATGGCAGAACGGAGAGAGAAGGAAATGAGCACTGTCCTGAACACCTGGTCATGGAGAGGTCCATAAAACCTCAGTCATGCGAGGCCTTAGGTATTGTGTCCTGATGTACAAAAGGCCTGAAAACTGTCTTTATTTTGACCATGCAGCATTAAAATCAGATTGAAAGAATGTAATTCCATGTCTTTTTAAAGGGGCACATCTGTCCCTAATTTTCTAGCAAGCACGCATACACCACAAAGAAATAATGTAAGCCAAGCATTAATTAGAAAAACCTTTCAGAAAGCATTAATGACTTGTCTTTGTGGAACTGAACAGTTTCTCAGCAGACTAGCTAATTCTGAGAAAATGAATGTTAAAAAGCCTGTGTAACCATAACCGATGTTCATTTTGATTTTGACATAGTTTGGGGAAGGAAAAGTAACACCCAGATGTGAGGTTCTCAGCCATTTCCTGATTTCACTCAAGAAAATACAATTCTTGTAAAGTAAAGAACATTTTGTAAGCATGGCAGTGATAACAGCCTCATTTTTTTTACCAAAACCAGATAAGTTTTCTGAGTGGCTGGCACCCGATGCCAGAAGAAACTCATGTGTTGCCTTCATCTTGAGGAAAAGTGCCAGAACCATCTCCTTCCCACCAGCAGAGACTGTTGACGTGTGTGAGCAGCTTACCAGCTTAACAAATTAGGTCATATACAGCAGTGATTCCTTGGGGTAAGGATTGCCTATGATGCTTTGTGTTAAGCAGAGGCATCCCCAGACACCTCTGAAAGTCATGTTGCCTGCCCACTGCCAGCTGCTGGACGCCAGTTATTGAGACAACTTCACTGCTGCCTTTTTTCTGTGGTATTTAAATGGCATAATGTCACACCCTGCTCTCTGACTATGGTTTAATTACCAGGGGTCATGAGTCACCGATCCCTGACAGGGACGGTGCATGTGCACACTCTCAAGTTTTAGCCGTATCCTTAGGAAATCTCAGTTGAACTGGGCTGCATCCTTTTTAACTTTTTATCTTTTGAAAAACTGTAAAAAAAATAAAATCCTACCTTTGGCCAGCATTGTGCTCTTAAGGCAGTGTTTTGAGAGCTCTGCTTTTAAATGGCATGAATTTCTCTGGTGGCAAGGGCCTGGAACTGCTATCTGAGAAGGGATGGTCCAGGTGAACCCTGCACATTTGGATGTAATTTTGGTGATGTTTTTGTGTGGGCTTACTCTGCGTGGAGCTGCTGCTTTGAGACTTACCAAAGGTAACAGATTTGCAGTCAGAACAGATCTGATGTACCTAGGTGCAGTGTTCACTCAGGGGGCTTGTGTCTCACAGATGGTGATTTCAGGGAAGACCTTTGTGCTATTCTGAAGGTATTGGAGACCAAGTAGGAGACTACACAGGGTCATTTGATGACTCCTTGCTCTAGATTTACAACATAGTTGCTGAAGCCAATGAGGTATAAAGACCAATATATTGTACTTTGTAAACAAAAACCAGTGTAAGACCAATCTGAGCGCAGACTGATAAGGACATCTGCATTTATCTGATAAAACATACGCAAGATGCTGATGGCATAAATGAAAGAGTCAGGGTTAGCTGAAGGCTGACTTGTTAAGGAAACAAAAAACAAGCAAACAACTAAAAAAAACCCACAAACCTAAAACAACAAGAACCAGAAAAAATACACAGTAAGACCTCTGATAACGATGACAGGCTTTAGCTGCAAAATGGATTTCAAGACCCAGGATTTTAACTCTTCCTAAATTTGAGGCTGTTTGGATGTGCAGTTTTATTTTGGGCATGGCTCTATTTATAAATAACAAAAAGGTCTTCACGCAACCTGCCAATTTACACAGATGGACGAAGACAGCTTTGGAGTCTTAATAAACCCCCTTTTTGTTTTACAGTACTACATCTGTTTTAGATAATACAGGAACGCAGTTTAATAAGATCTTTCATATACGCTTCCAGTTTAATATCTCTCTATAATCACTTCAGATACTGATATTAGAGAAATTAAACTAGACAAATAGTACAGTGACAAGACTTGGATCTGAGCAATGATATAAACCAGAGAAGCAGACTCAATCTGCAGCAATGCCCTCATCAACAAACTAATAAAATTTTCTTTTCTTCCCCCTTGACAAAGGCTACATTTTATTAAGCAGCCCCCTTCTGACAGCTGTGTTAATACAGTTGGATGTTGTTGCTGAGAAACTAATCAGAGAAATGTCTGGAAATAGGTTAGGTCTCCTTTTTGATTTAAAAGCAGAGTGGAGTTTGAAATATGGTCATTTAAAAATAGATCCAGCCTCTGAGTTGCCATTGTGAATAACTCAAAACTCATTGATGGACTAAAAACTGATCACTCAGCCAGAGTTTTCACAAGACTGCAAAACCAACAGTGTTCTTTCTTGTCTGATTTCTCACTCATTCATATCAATGTTCAACACCTCATCTAATTTTATTATTTGCAAAAAAAACAGAAGGTTAATATTTAGTACTGAATCTCAGCTGGTGTCATCCCATGTAATTTAATTTACTCCAGTTTACTCCAGGAATACATGACCATTTACAATTTTACTAAATGCCAAATTCAGTAAGGCTAAATCTTTAGTTTCAGGACTATTTTAAGTGTCAGAATTTAAAGATCATTAGAAAACATATGTAATTATACCTTTATGGAGAGCACTCCCTCCCTACTTCCAGTACCCAAGTTTTGCACAGAAAAGTAGGCAGAGGGAGAGATTACTTGTCAATGTCAGAAGATCTTTGCGTGGGGAAAACTGAACTTGTGTCTTGCTGTCCCAGGCATCCCTGCAGCTCAGTGCTGACATTTTTTCATCATGCTAATTCCTTAATAGTAGCTAACTCCACAGCGTGCCGCAGTGTCAGCTCTCTGCTGTGCATTGATTTACAGAGGTCTTTTGTTAGCACAGATTGCTGGAGGAAGTTGCTCAGGTCCACCGAGATCCACCCAGGTCAACTTGCAGACCCGTTCAGCTGATGCTTACAGCCGGCGAACAAACAATTATAAATGGTTTCTCCGTGGGCTTCTGGAAACCAGCGCAAGCCCTTGGCTGCACGGAGCGTGTTCTCTGTGCCATTCATTCATTTCAAGAGGCTGCCTGCAATCATAGTAGCCCTCGCTGCGCGGCTGGGCCGTCATCAGCATTCGGGAGGCTGTGGGTGGGGTAATGAAAGGAGCACTGCGGAAGTGCCAAGAGCAGCGAGGAAGCACCGTAATTCATACAGCCCAACTTGCCCCCGAGCCTTACTAACACATTTGGCACAGAGGGACAGTATAGCCTCTGTTTGTATCAGTGGCCCTTTTAGCGTGTGTTTGGAGAGTCAGCTTGCTTCAGAAAGAGAGTGGCTACAGCTAGGGAAACTCAGGTATCTCCACAAAACAAATTCCTTCCTCCCCACAGTCATTTGCTGGCTTCATGGTGCGTGCGTTGAGTTGATATTAAGCAATATTTTAATTTGCCTGCCCACTTCAGATGGATGACCCAAACAAAAGTGAGGCAGGTCACACATGTGTGTGCATATGCTTGTGCATGTATACAAAACTGTAATCGCACAGAAAATCTGTGAAATCAGGCATTTAAAAGGTAAAGAAAAATCAGGGAGGGACAGAACGGAAGAGCTGAGAGTGCATTCCAGTGACAACACAAAATTTTGCAGTAGGTGCCAGCCCTGCTTCATAACTTCTCCCTCCCTCTCTGTCTGCATCCTCTTTCCATCCTGTTTGTGCTTTTCCCTGTGCTAGTGGTCAGGTGCTGTAAGCACAGCAAGCCAGCGGCTTGCTTTGATGCTGGGTGCCACAATGTCCTCAGCAGCAGGGAAGCATGGCTGTTGGAAAACACCTTCCCGATCCCCATGGCCACACGCTGCTCTCAGCTGCACATTTACACAGAGACCCTTGGCGCTGCCTGCAGGCAAGGACTGCTCCAGGTCACAGGGGACTGAGAGCACTGAGAGACAAAGCCCCAGTGCCTGTTCCCTGCATGCTTGTATGTTCAGAGGTACACAGTCTGACCTGGTTCAATCCTTTTGCTCAAAAGCAGGCTGCCTGTGTTTCAGGGACAAATCTGGAGATCCCCACTGCCAAGTCTCAAGCCACGGCTTTGAAGAGCTGGAGGATTTAGGTAGTATCTACAAGGCATATTTAAATGTGGACAAGGCAGAAGGCATTTGGTATAGGCAACTGCAGCCCAGATGGTTAAACTTGGCAAAGCAACTAGAAAGAGAGTTTTATAATGGGGAATGTCAGGCGGCTGTAATAACAGGCTGTGCTACCAAGGCAGCTCACAGGGGCACCGTGCTGTTGTCATTACTGCAGTTTAGCTATCACACAACAGTTGCTCAGACACCACAGCCATTTCCTGCACTGGACCCCTACATCCGATCACATACGTATGCCTTCAGACCTGAGATACAATGGACCTCTTTAGACATCGACCTTTTTTTTTTTTTTTTTTTTTTTTTAATCCCAAACAATACAGGAAGTCAACAGAAACTGGCACAGTTTTGAAAGGAGATGATATTTTTGTTCTCCTCTGCAGTAAAAGATTCTGCCCAATGTGGGTAATCATTAAAGATCTCTTATTCACCACTAATGAGAGAGGAGTGGTGGCCTCACTGTTTCCTATTCCTCAAGGACTGCTTGGCATTATCCTGCAAATCTGTCGGAGTACTGCTTTTATGTGTGTGACACAAAATCAAAGCAGCTCTCTTAAAACTGGGAGGCTTTGCTGATAATAAAATAATATGTTCCTGAAATTATGGACCACAAAACATTTTTGGCTTTATTTTATACACTAGCTACTTTACCTTTGAACTCACCATTGTAAGTTATTTAGATTCTGTGAGAAAGTAATGAGTGAGAGACTTATTAATGAAATCCAGTTCCCACCATTCTGATTAAAAAGTAGATGTTTAATGTCCCCTGTTATTGCATTTTAATATATACTTACTAAAACTCTTTAAAACTCAAGCCTCAAACCCTTATCTACAGATCAACTGTCTGATACACTTAGAGTCTTTTTATCTAGTTTTGTTTTTCCTGCTGCAAAGATCCTGATAAGTTAGTCTCTGTGGCCTAATGGAGCTGTTCTCCACCCTAGTCTCAAAGGGAGAAGTAGCAGCTCCCTGATGTGGTGCTGGAGCTGGAAATGTGAAACAAAAAGGCTTGACTCTGCTCTGCCTGTTGTTGTCTGCCATCATTTATCAGGAGCCACTGCTCCAGCTAAATGTCAGAAGAGGCAGATATATTTTGCTCTCCTTCTTCCTTCCTGTGGCTATGGTCAATGAGGCGATGACAGAAACATATCTGGAGTACTAAGGGAGCATAGAGAAGCTTGAGACTTCCCTGCATATTAGGAGGCTAATTCTTTGCTGAGCAGTTGGACTGGCCTAAAGTTTCTGTGAGGCTTCAAATTTGTCCCTACAAAACCATACCGTATGGCTATATGCACCGTGGGCAGGAAATCAAAGAAGTCTGAACTGAGGATGACTACCTGGATAGGAATGGCTGACTACACAGGAAGGAAAATCTTGATAATCTCTGAACTTCAAGCCCTTTTGAACATCACTGAAGAAATGAACTGGCATTGTGTGTGGGCCTAATTCTGGGCATCTCTGTCTACCTGTAAGCCCTTGGCTGGGTTGAGTTGGCTGCCATGGTGCTAAGCAGGTGCTGCTCTCTTGGCTGGCCATGCCACTGGGGTTTCTATGTGTGGTTTCAGATCCTTCAGGAAAATAATTGCTGTTGTGAGTACCACATACACTCACACGCAAAGACTCATCACAAACGGCATGATGTCGTATCCAGCTCCTGCAAACAGTTACTGTTACAGTGGATTCTAATCATATGGCAGACTACAATACATTCATTTTTTCTTACCCATAAGTCAAGGGAATAAAACATACTCTTTCTGATTAACAAAGAAGCCAGATGTTCAGAATAATTTTTGAAGCATGAGCAAATTCAAAGCCAAATTAAGGAAGTATGTCTGGACATAGCCTTTCCAAGCCCTATTTTCTCTTCCTTAAGTCTCTCATCATGAAAAAATAAAAATCTTGCTGGGTGGTAACACAAAAGTTGATGATTAATTATAACCTTCTCTCAGGAGTATTTCATTGCTGGGAATCACGTCACGCAGCCCTCAGCTGACACTAGGAGTTATCCATATGCAGTAAAATATTATAAAGATTTATTCCTATGTTCAACCCCTCTTATGATATAAATAATGTTAAGGGCTCACTCAATTCTGCTTCCTTATTTAGAATTTTAAGTACCTCATTTAAAGGACACCACAGGCTACATTTTCAAAATGAAAGGCAGAGATTCATGCAGGACTTATCAAACTTACTCATGACAGCACTGAAAAGGTTATGACTTTGTGTGAACATTTCTTAATTAAATTTGTGAGAAATGCATGTGTTTGATGAGGTGTATTCATGTTTGTATGTGCAAACATGGGGACTGGATTTTTAGAAGTAGAGAAGTTCTTGAATGTATGGTTTCTTACAGGCCCTTTGGAACAACTAGGTCTTCTGTTCTGTAACCAAAACCAGGCAAGCACAAAATTCTCAGGAAGTTGAAGTATGTTTTTTACAAAAAGAAAACATACCCACCTGTCTAAGTGTAGGAGACTTTCCTGAAGGAAAATTCATCCAGATCACCAGTTTTGGGGCAAATGATCAGTCAATTCTTTACAATATTTTAGTGTCTGTCTTTCATGAGGTACTACTTGAG
The DNA here is from genome assembly GCF_963932015.1 of Anas acuta. Lineage (NCBI taxonomy): Eukaryota > Metazoa > Chordata > Aves > Anseriformes > Anatidae > Anas > Anas acuta. The sequence continues at coordinate 14,325,943 of NC_089017.1, forward strand.
CATACATTGCACACCTCAGTGCATGTACATTTGTGCATACTGTACACTACTACCATACGGAAAGGTGCTTATTTTAATCTAGAAATAGTTTCTTGTGAGCTGGTTATGGTCTGGTTTTGATTCATTTGCTTTTCTCAGGTCCCTGAAGAATAATTTAGGAATGTAAGTAACTTACAGAAGCTTTGTAGGATGTAGACTTTGGAAAGTAGCATAATTCATTGTACCAGTATCTAATGCTGTGGAGCATTAACTTCTTAATAATGGAGTCTTTCAAATCAAACACTACTGGCACAATAGCATACTTGAATCTAGTGGCTTGGCTGAACACGAGATAGAGATCATTTCCTTTATCCTTTTGTCCAATATATTAACTTTGATCTCTATGTATGGGTAGTTCTCATTACACTACATTTTTCTTAAATATGAACTCAGTACATACATCTCATGTATATTTTCGGCTGTTCACTCCCTCTACCACATAAAAAGAATTGCTCAGCCAGATATGGAACCTTTCATGCTAATGGAGGTCAGGGTAAACTGTGCTTTCCTTTGTTTATCTCAACCGAAATCTTATCACCGATTATTTTTCATTAATCTCAAATCCATAATATATTGCAGCAGAAACAAAAGGCAAACTGATATGTTTCCTAGATCACCATTAAGTACAAAGACGTTGTCATTTTCTGGCTCCATAACCCTTCTCAACTTACAGAAATGAAGTATCTTTTATGAATGTCATAAGAGGAAGAAGGTTGCAGGTGCAGGAATTAAGATTGACCTCTACCATGGAGTCCCAGTTCTGAGGCATTTGGGATGCACGGTCTTGAGGAGTTCAGCTTTATACAGTGCTACAAGCAGCACTGATGTCAATGCAGCTGTAAATATTCAGCTTTTATTCCGACTGAGCCTGAAATTCTCAAGCCAGTCACTAACAATCAGAGCATCTGGAAGATGTTTAGTTGAAGTGATCTGAGAGACAAGGAAAAATCCTAGTGTCCAGGGACACCACAGGGCTGAGCCCAATTGGACAGGTATTCTGTGGGGAAACTCTATGTGGTCAGTAATTGAAGGCTCTATCCTGTGTCAGGGTGGGGTTTGGGAAGAAAAGGAATTAGGGTCTCATAGGATGTTTGGACATTTCAGTTTTTGGCTCATTTACCTTCTACTCTTTTAATGCATTTCTGTATATAAAACTTCCTAGGGTTATGGGAAAGCAAACTAGGAAAACAAAACAAAACAAAACAAAAACACCCTCTAGCCCCCAAACAAAACAAAACAAAAACAACCATCATTCATCATTGCGTTACAATCACATCCTGCCAAAGCAGATAACATTAGACTCATATCCCAGTCCTCTGCCACATAAGCTGCTTCAGTAATGGTCAGCAGTACTGTTTATCACTCCCTGTTTAAATTCTGTGGACTTTTTTTCAGTGTATAGAACATATTGAGTATACCTTGTCCAGTCCAAATCCCCAGGGCCACGTTTTTGTCCTGTGTTTGCTGGGTATAGATCAGGCTTGGGAAGAGGGGCATTGACAAGCAACGTCCTGCCCAATGAGGTCAGACATTTGTTGACCACAAGCTGGGGGAGTGTGGGGAGTCTTGATTCCAGCTCCATCTGTGGACTGGGAACAGACACAAACACATGTGGTTCCCTTCCCAAACTGCCCCTTCTGAGTTGTTTCTCTTTGTTGGTCTTCAACCTTCTTCCTTCAACAGACTCTGTCCAACCCTCAATTTTATTACCCAGCTCCCAAGATGGGACTGATAACTGATCAGAGAAGAACAGAAAAGGTGCTGAGGTATGCAAAGAGCCACCAAGCCTGTGCAAACAGTAGAAGTAACTAGTCTACAACTTTGCCAAAAACTACTGTGACTCTGTATGTAATGCCTTCATGCAAAGCACTGCTCCCTCACATCAGCAAAATTTCAAGTCTTCCTCTTGCATGTGAAAGTTTTAAGTGTTCCATATAACATTCCAGTCACAGCACAATTACTTTGAACATATTCAAACTCCTATTTTTATTTATTTTTTTTCCCAGGATGAGACTTTGAGCAGTACAAATGGCCCAGGGTGAAGTAGGTCAGTAGCATGGAAAATTTCAGCCCATCATTTAAAGTTTGTCAAAACCCTGTACAACAGGAAAGGGATACCTCTTACAGGATGACTTCTTTCAAGTCACATATCTGAAATAATCCCGATCCTGGCCTACTTCACTCTCAAGAAAATTTACCAGATATATTCTTTTGTTGATACTATCCATGAAAATGCAACCACACAAGCTTCTGGAGGCCCACGAAAACACCGCATAACTGTTTTAATGACCTTTCCCCTGGGAAAGGAGGAAGAAATCGAGCAAGCGACCAGAATTTCACCAGAACTGCACCAGGGTTAACTCACCCTTTCCTTTTTCCTCCTTTTGTTTGTTTATTTATTTATTTATTTTCCTGTAATAGTGATATGGGATCTTTATTGACCACAAGAGGTCAGGGCCTCCCAGTGTTACCTCCTGCCTGGGCACCGAGGCGAGTGTGGGATACTTCCCCTCTCAGTAGGAGGTGGGCTCAGGGTTGGAGATAGGGAAAGTTGCCATCTGGGGAAGCAATCAAACACCCTCCCCTAGCACCCAGGTGTAAGGTGAGGATTGCAGAACCAGAAAATGAATACTGGATACTTAACCTGTCACATCACAGCACGATGTTCAGAATCCATTCTGTAGTTTATGTGGACTGAAGAGGGATTAACAGTATTTTTTGTGTTGTAGAGTGGTCAGGGGCCTCAGCTGAGCTCTCACAAGTAGTAGCAGCCTTTGTCATGGCAAGCCTGCAAAACTGAGTTGGACAAGGGAAACAGAAAGATGAACTAACTTTTTCAGGGTCATCCAGTACATTAATAAGAAAATGTCATGTCTTCCAGCAATACCTTCAGAAAACCACCATATTTCTTCCTGTTTGTGAGGCAATCAGAGAACAGAATCACAGAATCACAGAATTTCTAGGTTGGAAGAGACCTCAAGATCATCAAGTCCAACCTCTGACCTAACGCTAACAGTCCCCACTAAACCATATCCCTAAGCTCTACATCTAAACGTCTTTTAAAGACTTCCAGGGATGGTGACTCCACCACCTCCCTGGGCAGCCTGTTCCAGTGTCTAACAACCCTTTCGGTAAAGAAGTTCTTCCTAACATCTAACCTAAAACTCCCCTGGTGCAACTTTAGCGCATTCCCCCTCGTCCTGTCACCAGGCACGTGGGAGAACAGGCCATCCCCCACCTCGCTACAGCCTCCTTTGAGGTATCTGTAGAGAGCAATAAGGTCGCCCCTGAGCCTCCTCTTCTCCAGGAACTTTAGGGTTAATCCTCCAATGATGCTAAATTTTGCTGATGGCACTGGGAATTGTCACTGATTTTAGGTAGACACATCTCTACATTAAACTTAAATTTGTCAAAACAAAACAAAACAAAACAAAACAAAACAATGCTATTGCTCGTCTCTTCCTTCCTACCATTTCTGTTCAGGAATAGTCTCTTCTTGCTGCCCTCCCTATACTTACCAGTAAGATGTTTGTTGCAAAGCTTTTCACTTAATTTTATTATGTCATGCACAGAGCAGAGGGATGCAGTCATTCCTGAGTCAATTTTATATTCATTTAAGTGACAAACAATTATAACAATACTCTTGGAAGCTGTTTGCAGCATGGCAGGAACACCTTTGCACTGAGTCACCTAATGTTACGTGATAGTCCTCTGGATATCAAAACCTATTAAATTTCAAGTAATTGCTATACTATTTCTGTCTGACTTTGGACCAGCTTCATGCTTCAAAGGTTAAATTAGTCAATCTGAAAAAAATATTTTTTTCAGTGTTAGAAGTTCATTTTTTCCTAATATCTGGTGTTGATTCTAGGCAAACAATAATTTATTTTTAGACCTTTCTTTCTTGTTTCTCTTTTACTGAATACTCATCCATATGCACTCACAAAATGGGTTATAAAATATATAGATATCCAAATTATATAAATTTTACCCTGTAATAGCTGGTTATATAAATAACCTCCTTCTATGTATCCATAGAAAACACTAAATCGTGTTGCAAACAACTGTCTTAAAACAAAATAGTCTTCATTTTTTCTGCTTTTCCCATATTTAAAGTCTAAATTACCCAAGATAAACATTACTTAAAGGCATGTTTTTCACAGTCAGGATGAGATCCAGATATATAATCATTGAAAGTCTTATGCAGCTTTCTGTATGGGAGAGAAAGAGAGGAGGAACTTGATGCTACATAACTGACTGCAGTGGAAGAGAATATTTGATTACAGTGGGTGCCTTAATCAAGTAAAGAGATAAATTAAGCCTAATGATTCAAAGGCGAAACTGGAGAATATGGAAAATAGGGCATGTTTAAATCAGAAGTATCTGCCTAGGCAGCATGCCACAGGATGCAGCAGGAAAGCAGGCAGACTTCAAAGCATCTGTGTCTGCTGGGAACAGGCAGGGGACATCCCCATGCATCACTGGACCTGGAGAACAACTCATGCATGCTGGACACCAGGGGTCTTTGAGGGGTGGCCCCAGTGTGGTGGCCCAGCACGGGACATCTGATGCCATGTGAGCCCAGGCTGCATCTCTGTTCCCAGCTGAAGGCTGGGTGGGAACCCCTGAAGGTGGACATGATGAACAGGAAACAAGAGAACATCTGGAATTAATCTGTTCCAGTGAACTGCCATTTTCTCATTAAAATGTGTTCAGTCAGGCCCATGCGGCAGGGAAAGGCTGCTCTCCCCCAAATTATATGCCTTTTCTCACACGGCTTGTTTATTCAGGATATGAAACTAGATGATGGTTCCTTCCAGCTTCTACATGAATTTCTGGCACTTGTTTACATTTGTGGCAGGTCTGGATGATGTCTCGGCTTCATTAGGAAGCAAGAAGCAGCTCTACAATTTTCAATGACCCATGCTCAAAATTATATTACAGAAGGCTTAGTTGTGAAAGTAAGACTTAGTTTTGAAAATAACAAGTCCTACTAAACTTCTTCAACAGTCATATTGCTTAAATAAGCTCATAGCGTGCTGTCTGAATTAAGAGCTGAATGTAAAGGTCAGAAAATTATGGTTTTGTCCCTCACTTCAGTGGAAAGAGAATGCATTAACACATTACTTATCCATGCACATTACACTATGAAACCTAGTAAGAAAATCAAGAGAAACTCTTTTATTTTGTGTGAGTGTGTAAAACAGCTGGATTGATTGTGGTCAGATGCTGACTTGAGTTAATTGGAATGAACAGGTTGTTTTTGCATAGAAGTGCAGCAGTTTGGAAGGAGAATATTTCAACAGGAAAAGACCAGGACTTGTTTTCCAGCAGGCTGAATACAACAAGTATATTGTATTCTAAATAAGGGTCCACAGACTGCTGAGGAAGAAAACATGACTCTGAAGGACCTTCACGTTATTAACATGTTTATATCAAAAAGCTTTCCCTCTTAGTTTTTGGACTTACTTTCTTTGTTTATTCCAATGTTCTTTATTCTTAAGTTCATATTAGCTAGAGTGGAAGTATTAAAGATATATCTCTGTTCCAAACAGCAGCATAAAGCCAAAACCTCACTATCACAGTATCTCATGCATTCACAGAAAGGATCTTGCTACAGGAGATGGGTAAAGGAGCTTGTAGGACAAAACAGGAGGCATTTTCCTGTGCTACCCTCCTGGAGGGAAAGCCTTTTCCACGGATGACCAAATGCAGAAGCCCTCAGGTTGTCTCCTGAGACCTCAGCTCTGTGAGTAAATCTGACTTTGGTTTATGGGGCAAGTTGGGTTCCTTCTGCTTGGAACTGTATCAAATTCTGTCTCATTTGCAGGGGAAAGACAATCTCAGATCTCAAGGCAGCAGCTTCCTGTACTTTTTTTGCACAAGCCCAGTGTCATGTGCTGGATGCCCCATGCTAAGGAGTGGCTTCATTTTGAGGACAGTCTGCCCTGGTGCCAAAGAGCTGCAGAAGCCCACATTGCACCCTGAAGCCTGCATGAGCTTCAGACTGCCTCACATGCTCCAGATGCCTTTCTTCAGACTTGCTGGCCCAGCTTTGTCCTCCACAGGTGTGAGCAGGGGCAAGGTGCTCTACATCTTCAAAGCATTCATGGGGTGCCTGATGCTGCCTCTGCCCTCTACCCTGCTCTGTAGCACCGTGTTTTATGCCAAATCTTGTGCTTTCAGTGTTTACCCTGTTATGCCTTTATCCTGTCCCTCTGTTTTCATCTCTTCCTATCCCTTTTTCCATTTTTATTTCAGCCAATACTGACATGTATCAGTCCCAGATGAGTACATTTATGCTTCAGTCTTATCTGTCTCACCAAATCATTATTAGAATTGTGCTGAGTGCCTCACAATTCCTGGTTTCAGCTGTGTCCTCACTGACACTGATGGAAATCAATTGTTACTTTGGGTTATCCAGAGCCGCAGCACTGTAAAATCTATGCAAAATATTCCTGACTGTATTTAAAAGCTTCCACCTCACTTCCATCAGTGACTGGGCAGTTTGATCAGAGAAAATAAAACCTAGGAGCTGTGGTATGGAAAGTGAGCATCTGGGGTGTTGTTTCTGATGGGTCCCACTGCACCTGCTGAATCAGCCACGAATACCTATAAGTTCAGTTGTTATCTGGAGAGGTAATCATGTCTTCTGGATATGGACTCTCACATGTACTGATTTGGCTTCTCCTTAGCATGTTTTGCAATGGGGTTTCATATATTTTTACTGGGATTCAAACATCTGTTTCTGACAACTATAATGAAAGTGAAAATGTAATCATATTTGTAACCGCAAGCCATGCACAACAAAAAAGTCACATGAAGTTTGCTCTGCTAGGCATTTAGCCCTGATGTGCTGCTCTAACTGCTAAGCTGCACTTATAGATACAGCTAAGAGCAAGCCCTCTTGTCATGCATTTGTGCACAAACATCCCACATTGCCTCTTGTAACAACAGCCACATTATGCTTCCTTGCACAAAACCAGCTGTCAGTTTAGATTTCCTTAATCCTGTCAGATTCCAACTCAGCCAACTAACAACCATTATGTATGGGAAACCCTTCTGCGAAATAAAGCAATGTCCTTGCTGAAATGACATGTCATAAAAATTAGTTTGGTCACCAACCCAAGGAAATACTTTGTTTAAGTCTGAAAATTACAGACTAGTGGTATCGTACTCCTTGGTGCTATGGATCTCAGAAATGATGAGCAGAACAGTGCACAAACATCACACAGAACTAAAGCCCTGCTCACTGTGTTCACATAACACACTTGAAAAGTGCAATTGTGTTTTGCAAGTTGTTGCTATGTGGGCAGCACATGCATGTGATCAATGGCACAACATTCTGGGGCATAACTTCTTAATTTCCAAATCTGATCAATGTGAACAAGCCTAGGAGTATGAATGACGAGGATTTTGACCTGGCAGAACTAGGATGTCTCATGCAAAAGCACAATGCTGCTGCCAGAGAAAGAGTCGAAAGTGAGAAGTGTCCTCCAAGAGGACATGGGAAAGACGAAGAAGAATGCAAGGCGCACACTCTGCAGAGTTTATTTCTGTCTTTGGTAAAGGGGAGGCAGAAGGAAACAAAGCCATGTTTCCTGACCCTGAACACAACCCAGGTTTGGAATCCTATGGGAAACATCAGTGAATGACAGTGAGCATCTTCAGTGCTGTGAGCCTCAGCCTCTTTAGCCCACAGTAAAACCTGCATATGATCTGTGCTTCCCCATATGCATGGCTCATTGGGCAGGAGGAGAGAGGAAGACCGGGAGGCGAGCTCAGCCCATAAGGAGCACATCCTGCTGGCTGTGATAGGGAAGCCATCCCCAAAACAAGTCAAATGGTTCAAATGTGTTGCCATTGCAAGGCATACAACCACATGATGCTTTGATGAGAATTGTGGCTTCTTGGGGCACCTGTCAGGGACAGCTGGACATTTACTACAGGTTTTTCTGTTTTGCTGTTGGCTTTGTGTGCGTGTAGTTTTAATGGGGAGCAGAGCTGCTAACCACAGCCAATTTAGAATCAGGACCCAGAGCCAATTTAGAGTCAGGACCCAGTTTTTGAGGCAGCAGTAGATTGTCTTACAAAAAGTACAAAGGTATGGGATTTTTCAGTTGCACTGTAGATACCATTAAAAGCAGCCGGAGATTACTTTTTTTGCCTCTTGTCCCCTCCACAGCAAAGAGGGAGAAATTTATTTTTTCCTTTGTAATGAAAGCTGTGACCTTTTTCTCTTCATGTGATTTGGCATCAGGGACTTTCAAGGCAAAAAATCAAACACCAAAACCAAACCAAACCAACAACAATCCACAACTGTGAAGTATAATGGGATGCATGATAAAATCCCAAGAGCTGCCAATGCCTACATGATCTGAGAATCCTTTTATATCCTGGTCATTAAAGTGAAGTTTTTAGTGTGTTAGAATTTGAATCTCTTTGTGACATTTCATGCCACTTGCTAATATATTTTTAAAAGCAAAGGACGAGATTTTGTTTGTTTTCAGTTCACAAAATAGAGTACAACCCACAGCTGTGCTACAGCCACACAAATAAAAATACATACTTCCTTGTGCAGGAGCAATATCAAGACAACTTTAAGTGAAAAAAAGAAGAGGGAGTTATGCCTCTTCTAATAAGTGCATTAAATTCAATGTTATCAAAATTCTTTTCAAATTTTTGGTTATCCAAATGTAAATGATGCTTCTTTACTAATTGTTGCTCCAAACCTAATTAATTTGTTTCTAACAAGTTCAAACTGCTATTCAGAGAGAGAGAGAAAAAAAAGGCCTGCTGTGTCCTGTTCCCCTTAGGTTGGTGCAGGCCTCTAGGCACTCAAACTAATCAGAAAGCAGTCTCAGGGTCAGGGTGATATCTGCAGAGATCTCTACAGAGGCTGCAGCTGAGCTCTTCACATCATGTTGATAAGTTTTGCACATTTTATATAAAAGGTGGTAGGCAAAGGCACACAATAATCCAAAGCAAGCAATAAAGGTATTTCTAAAGGACAGTAGTTAAAGCCTGTTTCATAACTCAGTAATAAACCACATGAAGCAACTATACTTTTGGAGAAAAAGAAAAAGAAAAAGAAAAAGAAAAAGAAAAAGAAAAAGAAAAAGAAAAAGAAAAAGAAAAAGAAAAAGAAAAAGAAAAAGAAAAAGAAAAAGAAAAAGAAAAAGAAAAAGAAAAAGAAAAAGAAAAAGAAAAAGAAAAGCGGAGAAAGAGAAAGAGAAAGAGAAAGAAAAGAAAAAGAGAAAGAGAAAGAAAAGAAAAAGAAAGTAAAAAGAAAAAGAAAAGAAGAAAAACTTCCCAGAAGCATTGCTTCTGAGAGCAAACAATAAAAGGATGGTCTTGGAGTAAAATGGTTAGAGAAAAGCTGGGAGTGCAAACATGTTTCCACTACAGACCTACAGTGTGATCTTAGTGCCTGTGCTTAAATTTCTTTCTTCTGCTGCTGAAGAGACATAATGTCCTTTATGGACCCCTTTGTCCTGTCTGTTTAAACCTAAGTGTTAGATCCTCTCTCCTCCTTGATGGAGGAGAGTGGTACAGCAGCCTGCACAACGAAACCCTGATATCTGATGATGTCCAGTGTTGCTGTGATAGCGATAGCAAGAACAAAGTAGTGCAAAATTTAAAGACAACAAGACAAAATGGTTACGCAAGTTCACCTTGGTCAAAACCTTTCTGACTGGGATAATGAGTGAACAGTACACATAGTATGGCTGATTTTTCTGAAAGAAGAAGTGGCTTGAGAAGGCATACAGCTCGTTGATGTTGGTAGGGCTTCTGTCAGAACTCCCTTCATCCACTCTGGTGGATGAAAGATTTCAAAATCCCATGCATGGTTCTTAAAACCTCAGGATGTACATTGAAAAAGCCTGTAAACATTGTTAGAGTTTCAAAGTCAAATGTTCAACTGCCAAGAAATGGCAACAAAACTGTAGTTCAGACCTTGCCATGCATGTTATGATAGTGTCTGAGCATGTGATCATATACCATTTTGCTGTATAGTCCTTCCCTCGTTTAGTGCAGATGATCGACAATAGTTGACTGATGCTATTTAGGACTGCTGTCGTGGAAAAATTTTGGAAAGACTGCATTTATTGCTACTTTAAACTAGGGTCAGGCCTACAACTGTCCAAAAATAAAGCTCTCCCTGTTAGCAGGTTTAAGGAAAGGGGCACAGATCTAGATGTCCAGATGTTGGAGAACTTTTCTACAGAAAACAGTGAGGAGAAAGAAGGAAAAGATCTCTTTGGGCAACCTTCATGGTTTGAGAAATGTGGTGGATAAAGAAACCTGCTTGGAGTTTGAGTCAGAAGGGCTGGGTCCCACCATCCCAAAAGACTCAATTCCTTTTCCCCTGGAAAGTTTGCAATGGCCAGGACAAGGAGTGCAGAAGAGAAAAGATGGTTTCTTGGTAAGGGTAATTGAAATATTGCGCAGAGAACCAGATTCTGTTTCTGCTCATGCCCAGCATTTTGCTGCATTACTAGGAAACATCTTTAAAACAGGTGGAAACTCCCTGTGTGTTCCTGCTTCTCTGGTGTCTGGTTCTTGAGACATCTGGGTCTGATTTGTGGACACCACAGTACCCGCTGAGGCAGCTGAAGGCTATGGGGATGGCTCTCTGAGCTGCCATGAGATTCATGGAGCACGTACAGCAGCCTGATGAACTAGGCCTCAGGCATTGCAGCAGGCCCAGGGAAAGACCAATTGCCTGCTGACTCTGCCTTCCAGGTACTTCAATTTGCCACCTAATTATTAAGAATTTTGTATTAAATAAAGTGTAATTTGTTGTTATTTTTCCAGGACAGTATGAAAAGTGTCGCTGCCGAAGGGACATTTTAGGGCCAGTTTAACACCCAGTCCCATGCAGAGTGCACTGAAGTGGCATTCAGATAACACAGGTTGGCTCCAGGCAATTGCTCTGGTCTCCATTGTCAGATTATTCCTCTGCAACCTCTCTGCAGATCTACTTTCCTCCATGGAAATGCAGATATCCTGCATTGTAAAACTCTTGAACTTCCTTATTTAGAAGTTGCAGAACCCACTTTAATGATATGCATTAAAATACCAGTCAATCCTTGCACATGCCCTGATGCACTTGACCGGATTGGGTTTCTGTGGCAGGGCCAATTGCAACAGACTGAAAGTGCTAGAAGTAGATTTATGGAGATGAAATATTACAAAAGCTCTTGAAGTTCAAGTGTGACTGGTTGTATGCAGGAACACTGTATTTTCTGTGCAAAAGCCAAGGAAGCAGTACTGTGCAGAGTGAGCATGAGGTGTGTTTAGAGCTAATCCAGCTCAGACCAGGCAGAACTAGAAACTGTGAAAGAAAAATGGATTTTTTTTTTTTTTCAGATAAGACTCTTGCTTTGAAAGATTTCTCTAAATACTAGAAAAACAAGAAAAGAGCGACATAAGCAAAAAAAGAAAGTTGTTTTCATGGAATGAGAATATAGTGATTAGTGCAAGAAAATGTTGAACTGTTTATATTTTCAGGGGTTTAAACACCTTCAAAGCACAGAATGGGTGATCAGGAGATAAAAATTAATGGCAATACCTGGCAAGTGTAGAGCAAAACTAGTCAGTGGTGTGGGACTGGTCTTCCTTGCTTCTGCTTACTGAATGGAAAGATCTCTTTTATGTGGCTGTCTAATAATCACAATTAGTTTATCTTTTCCACTGCAGAGAGGGCAGAGGTGTGTCCTTCATTTCCCTTGACATCCACATGGCAGTATTATACACGCTCCAGCTGGCCCCTGCTCTCCCACTGTTGGACCTTATGCTCACTGGGGTCATTGTGGTCTGCAAATGCACAGAGGCCTCTTGCATAGGGAGTACAGCAATAACCAATTCTGCAAGCAAAGAAGAAGCTGAATACTATTTTAAGCAAACATTTCCTGTACAGACTTCCGGTATTTCTTCCCTTTGTGTTTGCATTTCTCTAAAAGTATTGCATGTGGCCACAGATGCAATTTTCCCTACTTCATTTACAGTACTTATCTATTATTTTGCAACCCAAAACAGCTGGAAAGTAAGATAGCTTTAAAGTTTTGCTCTTGACAGGAACCAGACCTTGCTCTTTTTCATTTGTAAGTTTAAGTCTCAACAGGAAATTTCATGTACATTAATTAACTGCATAAATACTTCACCTCAATTAATTTTATTTCAGTTTTCTACATCACATTGTTAAAAAAATGTGCACTTTTTTCAGGTCTCATTGATGCAGAAGGAGAATAGCAACTGGAGACAAAGTGTTTTTGCTTCTTGATTTATAACTGAATAGAAAGAAAGAAATAAAACATATAACAATATCCTATCTTGAAGAGAGATGATTGTGAATGGAAGATGGGGTAGCATTTGTGAAGAGAAATGAATGTCCTCCCTTTATAACTTCCTCCACATAAAGCTGCAGTTTCATAGCTGTATAGGATTTTAGCTGTATGGATGTTTGTATCAGTATTTCTCAGATTTTTGTTTTGGACTAAAGCCATGTTAGAGGCAATCAGTCGGAGCTAGCTTTACAATCCTGGAGGCTTGTCCTTAAAAGCAATTCAGATGAAGAAAAGACTGTTTTGTAGAATTCCCTCAGTGGCAGAAGTTTGCATCCTGATTGTTTTGTTTGGCTCCTGAGTCCTAGCCTTCCTCTGCCATTATTAGCGTTGAACAGCTTCTGCCATTTAACAGCTGATGCATCCCAGGAAAAATACCAGGAAAGCCTGAGAGTAAGAGAGTTCTTTGGGTGTTATCTGAGCTTTCTAAAATGGCACTCAAAATTTTTTTTTGTACACTTCATAGAGTGTATAGACATCTATATTTATTCTACCTAACCTCTTTTTGGGCTTACTGTAGGGATTGTGCTCTCTTTCAAGGAGAAAGTGCCATGTTACTGGAATTCCCCATGCTAATTTGGAACAGACACGGGTCTGGATGTTAGATACATTGAGGTCTTCCCTTGATTGCAGTGTGGCTCATAAACATTTGGCAAAGTTTATAGTCTTTCTTTTCTGCTTCCTTTTGTCTTCTCATCTTCTATTTTTCTTTATATTATTTTAGTTCTGGCTTGTCCATGTACCACATATACCACAAGAGAACTCGAGGCTTGCTCAGGGTTGTGGGCAGTAAGAAAACACAAAGATTAACTTGCCACTTGGAGATTATGAATTTTGTTTAAGCAGGAACTGACACAATTTAATTGTGTAGGAGATTCCAGAAACCAAGGTTCTGCTGTGTGCTTCATCCCTGTAAGCAGGGAGCACCCCCAAATAAAGTCTCACCCGGCTGCTTCTTTCCTTCATATGCAGAAAAGGCATAAGTGGTGCTAGAAATTTTACACCCTGGAGCTAATGATTTAACTGGGGGAGTTAATATTTTCACAAAGTGAGGATTAATCAAAGATGTGTTCAGTCATCCCAGCTCTGCTTTTGGTGTACAGTGAATCTTTAGGATGTGAGCTGTGTAATTTTATCCACCCTACGTGCAGGCATGATCCCATGGAATAATCACATGCATTCCCTGCTCACCACTGCAGAAGTTATGCCACCCAGCATCCATCACCAGCTTTTGGGTTGCTTTCATTACTGCATATTCCCTTCTCTTGGTAATCAGCACAAAGGTCATTTTTTTATTCACTAATCCATAGATTTGCACAGAGCTGGACCACAGCTTGTGGACATGGGAAAGCAAGGATATGCTGAGAAAGGCTGAGGAGAATGTTGCTTCTGGTTGGAGATGGGGGTGAAGAGTACATGTATAAGGGCTGTGTAGTTGCAGTCCTTCCTCCATCTTGCAATGCTGGGTCACTCTACCTATTTTGCAAACTTTGCCTACACTTGTATGTAAAATTTTTATACTTAGCTATTTCTTCAGCCTTGTGCCTGCCAGGCAGGCTGGGAACCACCTCAGTCAGTGCAGAAGACAGCTTGGAGATCTTCCCCAAACTGTCTTGCTGGGGTAAAAGGCCACTGCTGGCCATTTCTGCTGTTCAATCCCATGCATATTTTATTGGTGGTTCATGGAAGCAGGCCCCAGAAATTCAAAAAAGCCCCCAGAAATTCAAAAAAGCTTTGTAAAAGCCATGAGATTATACCAAGTTATAAACTTTGGGATTTTTCATTAGCTTTTGGGGTTTTAGCTTTTGCCATGAAACTACAAGGAATAAATATTTATTTTATCTTAAATATAAGCTCTGTTTCCAACATAATCATGCACAGACACAGGCCAAACACTGAAGAGAAGATGTGGGAAACAATAAGAAAAGGCTGTCAGTGTAATTAATGCCAGTCAATGGGATAACAAAGTTGTCAGAGCTCCCTTTCCCATAACAGTTATCCAAGTTGATGAGACTGTAATCTGGTAAAGGTAACTGTCAGTCTCTGTAGTGGGTGCAAATAATGGCATCATCTTTGCATCCTGGCCCAAGCAGATATAAGCCAGTGCTGGCCAAAAAAGCCATGCTGCTGTATTACCATGCTCTTATGCCCAGAAGCAAATACCTATAGACTCCTGTGCAACACATTGGTCAAAATAAACAAACAAACAAACAAACAAACAAACAAACAAATAAATAATAATAATAATAATAATATATACTATATATATATATATATATATATATATAGTATATATAGTATATATTATATATATAGTATATGTATATATATATATAGTAGGCCAAATGGACACAGTCTATAGCAGGTGGGTGAACTGATGGATATTAAAGAGTGGTTGTAAAAGCCAGATCCTCATCCAACAGAAGAACTGTGTGGGAAAACTCTCTAGTGATGGCATCTGGGCCAAAGCCATGTTGTACCTTCACCCAGCCTGAAGAAAGAGGTGTGACTGCAGCTGGTGAAAACTGCAGACATCACAAACACTCTAATTTGTGTTTTAATATGATAAAAGGCAGAATCACTCTGGGAAAGATGAAGAGCACAGAAGGAAATGTACATCACTGGAACAGACTCAAGGAAATAGTGTATAATCCACTATGCATCAGCTCCCAGGACAATTATTGTTAAGTCTATGAGACTATGACTCCGAGAACTTTAAAATAAACATTGACCATTACAAGATTCATGATAAAGTCATGAGAGTTGGCTACATTATCAGCCCCCACCCCCTCTGGGATGCTTCTGGTGTCAGGGGCTCTTGTGTGCGTGAGGGAATGTGCCTGTCTGTGGTTTCTGCATAAGGGCTGGTGTGTACAGTGTGTTCCCCATGAGCCTGTGGCTCCTTCCTCAGGGCTGCTTGCCTTGGAGGGATAGTGTGTGGGGATGTCTCCCTAACACTCTGCACACCTCAGAGCTTCAACTTGCTTACTAATGGAAATGTGACAACTGTTATTTCACATAATTGTAGAAACAGAGAACATGAATCTCCTATTTTTCTTGTGAACTTTGCTGTACCCATCCATTGGGGTTACCCTCTAAGGGCTGCAGGCAATGTTGAAGAGCCAAGTGATGCACACTCACCCTGAGACCACAAAGCAGGACAAATGGCTGTGATTAGGATATACCACTGCTACAGCAACACAGAGCTGTTTTCCAGTCTGGTTACAAATGGGGCAAGTCAGAGCAGCCTCTGTAAAACAGCCTGTGGTGGACAAAACACACCTTGGAGCAGGCAGTTCCAAGAGGATAACCAAATCCCTAGTTCATACTAATTGCACCCTTATTCCTCATGAGGCTGTCTCACTATCTTCCATGTGAAAATGTTTATGCATCAACAGTGTGTACAGTGCCCAGGTGAGATGGGAGGGCTACAGACCACGGGTTTTTCTCTCTTGCTTCTCTCCCCAGGGTGTGAACCTGCAGGTTTTATGTGTTTTCCCTTCCATTCCTAGCAGACAGATGCATGCTGCCTTTACTTCACAAGATTATTTGAGAGTTTTTGATTCTTTTTTGTCTGACAGAGGAACCTCGCTGGTACTGTTTGTCTCTATGAGGCAAAAATATCAGCAATATTACAGAACTCATAATATCCTGGTCATGTTGCTCAATTTTTCCTGTTATATCCAGCCCATATACCATGTGTAATTTATCTTTGAAGAGCCCATGGCTATTTCTATAGTAAGAAAACTGAACAGCTACCTACAGAGGAAATAAGCTGTAGAGGATTTTCAGTGGTGCTAGCCAGGAGAAGGTATCTAATATTTGTCATCTGATATTTGTGTGGTGGCAAAGTGCAGCTAGCCAAAAGGACATTTTCTGGGAAAGGGGACACAAGGCAACTGCGTGAAGAAAGAGGAACAGAAAGTGTCAGGAGGAACACAAATGAGAAAGAGGAGGATGAAGGAAGAAGAAAGTTGTGGAGATACAAACAGAGAGATGTTGGAAACACATAGCAACCACATGAGGGGAAGGCTGATCAAAAGTGCAAGGGCTCAGACATAGGATTCACATCCCCAGAATTTAGCCATTTTGTAGTTGGCCATTGTCATTGACCTGTTTTTTGAGGTCTCTGTCTGTTATAGAGGAGGACTAAACAGTTACCAGAGACCAGACTGGTAACCTCCAGATGGCTTATTTCATCTCAGGTGATGGGAATTGATCTCGGGAGGAAGTTCAGAGCTGCTCAACCAGTTGCTTGGACTCTCCACATGAAACAGCTCTGCTTTGTGGGCCTTGAGAACTCGAAATCACTTCCTATGAAGTTGGCATACGGTGGTTTCAGATTGCTACTGGCTTCTTAAAAATGCTCCCAGGTATAGCAAAAAATCCATTAGCAGTTGTTGTATCTCAGTCTGCTTCTGGTGCAGGATATAATTGTATCAGACAAAACATTATTTCTTCCTTGCTGTGCTGGGATACAAAGCAGGAACACTTTTTACCTGGACTAATTTAATCATTACGTACTGTATAATTATATTAATTATATATAAATGGTATATATGTTATAAATGGTATTCTATGTTATTTGCATAATACATATATAATTTATATAAAATCATATATATATTGCCTTATAACTATTATATAAGATAAAGTTTGAGCTTTTAAGTCCACTGTGAATTCTGCTTACCTTTCTGTTAGTGGGCACATGACTTACTGACAAAAATTGAAAATCAAAATACATGAAAGGCAGAGAAGTCTTATAACACTGGCCTTTGCAGTTCATGGGGACCCAAGAGAAAACAGGTCCTGTGTAACCACAAAAACCTCTGCGAAGGGCCCTGTGCAATGTTGACAGCAGATGAACTGCTGAAGAGAAAAAAAAAAAAAAAAAGAAAAAAAAAAAAGAAAAAAAATGGTAAGGATGAGCATACAGAGAAAGTTTGGGAAAAGTCAAATGAAAAAGGAGAGTTGTGGTTTGCATTTTGTGAGGGAAGGAACATTGACATTTGGCACAAATGAAGACATTTGGCAC
Organism: Anas acuta; assembly: GCF_963932015.1. Classification (NCBI taxonomy): domain Eukaryota; kingdom Metazoa; phylum Chordata; class Aves; order Anseriformes; family Anatidae; genus Anas; species Anas acuta. The sequence continues at coordinate 14,343,364 of NC_089017.1, forward strand.
AAACATGGAAGGACTTTGATTCTGTGACTTGATGCATATGGGAAAGAGCCACCAGCACAGATAAGATGCCTTCTCTGTATTGTCACTTTTAGGCAGAGTAGGAGTCCATGAAATTGCTCTCTTGTCACATGTGGCATATTGCTCTATCTCAAGGACAGGACAAATCAAGAGGCAGGAATATCCTGAGTTTGAAATGCAAGACTGCATCTTGCCACGTGAAGTATGCAGCCAGGAAGATATCACTTGATATCATTTGTCACAAGAAATACCCAAGAAACAGAAACCATATTTTCAAAAATCTTACGGTATTTCCATTCATACAGAGAATTAATCACACAGTCTGCTGGCAACTCAAAACTAAACAGCAACCAGTAGAAATCCAAATCAAACAAGTCCAAAGAAATGCAGTTGTCAGTAGTGTCAGATAGTGGCCAGTTTCTCAAACATGAATAGGGTCCCCAGAGAGGACCAGCTACAGAGCAGCTGCACTGGTGTCTGTGTGCTGATTAGTAGGGATGGAGTAACTCTTCCTGCCCTCTGGTACAGCTATACATTTCTCTGTGAGCTTTTACACTCTGAACAGGAGGGACACTCCCTCCTTGGGAACTTCTTCATTGGAGATCTCCAAGAGCCACCTGGACATGGTTCTGGGCAGCCTGCTCTGGGTGTCCCTGCTTGGGCAGAGGTTGGGCCAGATGGACCCAGAGGTCCCTGCCAGCTTCAGCCCTTCTGGGATTCTGTGATGCTGACATACAAAGAGTGGCAAACCTTTAGGTCCCCAGTGCAGCATGAGACTTGTGTAGCATGGTAAGGGAGTGACATGAAACTCCATCACAGCCGTGCTCTGCCCAGGTTCACAATACTCATTATGCATTATATCATTGCATAACATTCAGGTGGAAGCATTCCCATGTGTTGGTGAGTGTACTACCAGCACTTCAAAGGCTTTGCTCCGAGGCTTGCATCAGGACTCCACCAAACCCTTTAGTTTGTTTTGAACAGCTGAGCGTTGCCTGGTGGTATTTGCTTTTAGTGGAAAAAAAATAACGCTCAGAATCAATCAACCAATCAATCAAACAAACAAAAACCTTATTATTTGAAACAAGGTCATAGAGGAAGTATTTTTTTGGACAGAAATAACCTGGATGACCTGGAATGTAATGTTCTGTGTATTACAGTGGAGCTATGTATGAATTCAGAGGTTGTTAATCCTTATGCTAGAGGAGCACAGAGGCTGGCCAGACAATAATTGTCCTCTCAAGCCAAAGTGAAGTCAAGACTTTGACAGTCAGCATATTCTGTATTTTGAGTGTTATGTTATAAATCTTCCAAACCTAAACAAGGCTGAGAAATCACACAAGTAATGATCTATTAATGCACATTATGTTGTTTTTTTTTCTTCAGAGAAGGGAGATTGTATAAAATTACACAGTCACATTGTATTGGCTTTTGGCTAAATACATGCACTTTAAGGGGTGGATGCAACTACTATTATGCTTGCTTTTATTCATTTACTTTTCAGAAAAAAATAATAGCAAAGCATAACACAGATGACCCAACATCATCCAGTGCACTTAATCCCAGGCAAAAATCCAGAAAGCCTTTTAGGGAATGACAGGGAAATAATGTTCACATTATAGATTCTTGAAGAAGTGCAAATATCTAGTCAAGTGGTGTACTTTAAACTTTGTAAGAATAGAGAAATCAATTTAGAAGGAAATCAATTAGAAGGAAAGATCTTTAAATCTGGAGTAAATTCAGTACTATATTTGAATCAACATTGGAAAACAGGCATTAGCTTTGGGGATCAAATTATCTGACCTGTCCATTACAAGGGCATGTAGTGATAGAACAAGGCATAAAAATTTTAAACTAAATTAGGGTGGGTTTAGGTTTGATATAAAGAAGGATTTCTTCACCAAGAGGTTGGTGAAGCACTGGGGCAGGCTGCCCAGAGAAGCTGTGGATGCCCTGTCCCTGGAGGTGCTCAAGGCCAGGCTGGATGGGGCTTTGGGCACCCTGGGCTGGTGAGAGGTGTCCATGCCTATGACATGAGGATGGGAACTAGATGGTCTTTAAGGTCCCTTCCAACCCAAACCATTCTGTGATTCTATTATCAATTTAAGTGTATAAATGAGAGACGCAGCATCTATTCAAACAAGTATTTTTCCCCTCATTTTTTGACCCATGTGTTCTGTAGCATGAGGAAAATGAATCAGAATTTGTTATTTTTATGCTAAAGCTGTACTAATAAGCCAATAGCAATAATGGAGCTATCAACACTTTCAAAACTACATAATAGAAAGGAAAAGGTCGTTCTCTCCTGCTAGGAATCCAAACCAATTTCTGAAAATGCCATGGCATCTTAGAAAAATAATCCTCACTTGTAAGTCATACCAAATCATTTGCTGAACAGATGGGGCCTGGGTAGGCAGTGGTAGGGAGATGCCCGAGGCTGGAGGTGACTGGTGAGGACGCGGGAATGCCGAGTAGCACTGCAGTCAGCAGAGACAACTGCTGCCAATTCCCCATGCAAAACAAACAGAAAACTCATCCTGTTCCTCTTGCCTCTCAGCAGTCGCTTCCTATTTCTAAACTGGGGTTTGTTGCTGACTACAGAGGAATGTAGTAATAACCTGAAGTGACAAAATTCCTCATTTGATGGGTATGTGCAAGCTTTCTAAAGCTGCTTAGGTACCTAATTCCTTCTGAAATGAATGAAGTGAGATGCCTAAGTGCCTTTTATCAAAGTCCAAAGTTCTGTCTTGTTATTTTCATGGTTTAAGTCTCCTCTGGCAACCCCAGACAGCCCACAGAGTATTACATACCTGACCCTTTCCTAAGGAAATAGTCTTGGGCATCACCAAAGAGGGGCTTGTGTGGGATAGTGAGGTGGGATGGTGTGACCTGATGGGCACAGCAGACACCCCTAATGCTGCACCTCTCCACTGCTCTGTGGCAGTGGCATGGCAGGAGGGGTCTGCCTGGAGGGGACCTAGCATTGAACATGCATGTCTCACCAGACATTCATCTCCTGTAGGCCTGCCAGCAAGCATCTCCTACTTTCTTTGTCTGCAGAAGGAACTGCAGCATTTCTTGATGCACATGGGCAGTGAGGCTGTCACCTATGCACTCATGGTGGGGGTTTGAAAAGATAGATGCTGTCCTCATGTGTAACCAGTTGTCTTCACATTGGTGATTGCAAGCAGGAGGCCTAGCCAGTTACTTGCTGTCTGTGTACAGTTTGTTTTGGTGATCTCCTAGGCCTCGTGACACAACAGCCTGTCGGATGAAATGTAAGCACAGTAGTGCAGCTGTAGCTGTAAATCAGGGGAATCAGCAGGAGACCAGTTCTCCCTTCAGTTCTACCCTCTGCTTTGCTCAAAATTCATCCTTCGTTGAGCAAGCTTTTGCTTGGAAGACTGTGTGCAGTTTCTCCCGCTCTTGGTGGAAGGTAAGACTTGCATTTAATTTTGCCAGCTATTCCAACTTACCAACATCTCCCACAGCCCTGCCTGTGTCCCCTTTCCCAAGCAATGCTAAGAAGACAACATCAATGCCTGTCTCCCTTGCTCAGCTGCATCCCAGGGTGGTGTTCCCTCTGCTCCCAGCTGAAGTCACCTCCCCAGCTGACAGAGCTGCCCAGCAGACTGCCCTGCCCAGACTGCTGTCATTGCTCATTCCTCTTGCCAGAAAAAAAAAAAAAAAAAAAAAGAAAAGGAAAAAAAAAGAAAAAGCTTTCTTTCTATTTTCTTTCATTTTCTTTTATTTTCAGATTTGGCCAGCCAATAAGTAAAAACTTTGTCTCTTAAGCAGAGGTGAGGTCATGCAGATACTGAGCAGAGCTGGGAGCCTGAATGAGCCAGTTATGTCAGCCAGTTAATAACTTTCCTGTTGTCATTTATTTGTCATTCATCCAGAAGAATCCAAATGTGCTTCACATTCTTTACAATCAGATTATAAACCCTTCTTGCTAATGGGGATGCTCTGCACACCATGGAGAGTGCATCACCTCTTGGGAGCAGCACGGAGCTGCTGGGCTGTGCTCTGCCCCACTGTTCTGTCATTGGGAACAGGAGGTCAGGACAGTACATGTTGGGGAGCTGGAGCAGCAAGGGAGCTTGGTGCTAAAGCCAGGGACACCCCAAATGGCTGCTTGGAATTTGTTCTGGGGCCCAGAGAAAATGCTTCCAAAAAAATACTGTGAGAATAGGACATTGCATCAGGGACACCACTCTACAGGACAGGGCCTTCTGCTGCTGGCCTGTGAGGAGCTGCTCTCTAACTTCTCAATTCCTGCTAGCCTGGGCATGTGCCAGAAATCAGAAAAGTACTTATGGACTTTGCTGTTTCTTGGTGAGATTGTGGAAATTACTGTATGTAAATTCAGTGCTGAGAACCACTTTCATCTCTTGTTACATAGGGAAAATACCTCTGGCTGGGCTACCTCAGAAACAGTTTGTGTGGGTTAATTAATTCAGCTTTGCATGTTATGTTGAGAAAGGCTCAGAACAAAGTCCTGCATGCCCTGCCACTATCCATGTTGTTTTCCTGCTTTTAGGGAGAGAAAGAAGCTGCATGAATGGGTACACAGTGCAGTGACTCCCAAACCCAACCTATAGGACGTGGTTTGTTCAACAAATTTTGACTCCCAGGCACTCTAGAAATGGGCTTCAATATGTTCAAATTCATCTACAGCTCAAAACCACATTTCTTTTTAAGACTGGACCAAGGACAGATTTTTTATGACAATATGATTTTTTGTTAATCTATTTCTTTGTTGATGTTGTTGTTCTTTGTTATATTTTTCTTCTGTGGCTGAGTACCTTATTTATTGAAATAAAGTAGTGAACACTTGTCTGAAGTTTTCACACTGTCTGTTGCTTCCTTGTGAGATGAGAAACCATGCAGTGTGGCTCCAAGGGGCATCTGCAGTTTGCTCTGAGAGCAGAGGGCTGTTGTCGCCTGGGAGGAAAGGGGATGCTGAAGGGATACCCCAGACCTCCTTCACTCTCTGAAGCCACTCTGACTATTCTAGGCCAGCTTTCCATCACTGCAGAGCCCACCTCTGACACGGCCTCTGACCCAGCTCACAACCACCTTTATCCACTGCCTCACCACTGGATACCTCACCCAAATCTCCCAGCACCCACTCAAGCTCAGAAAAATTTCTTACAGTCCCCTTCTCTCCAAGAGCTCTTTCAATCACACTGCTGTAAAGTACTTGGTCAGTAATTCACAAACAGGTTTTGTTTGTTCCTTTTGTCGTGTTCCACCCCCCACCCCCCAGGAAAAAAAAAAAAAAGAAACTTGCATAGGTAAATGCCCGTGGAAACAAACTATGGAGCTCACAGCTCCTGCATTTCAACAGCTTGTGGAATGCAAGTACAAGTTTCTGGTCTGTGACAAAATATTCAGAAAGCTTCAAGGCAAGTTTGAAAAACATCTGCCCACACTTTTCCTAACTACCCTTTCCTGGAAGAAGGCCTTTATTTACTGCATGAGCTGGTGATATCCTTATCAAAATCAGTGGTGCCTGAAAAGCCACAATTACCCTGGGTTTCCTTTGTATATTTTTCTCCTTGTATGCTAATGGAAGTGCTCTAGATAAGTGAACTGTGCTTTCTTATTGCTTACTTTATACTGTCCTGTAAGGAATGGTAAAAGAAATGATGCAATGCTATGTTTGATTAGTAATAGTGCTCTTATGAATAATGATAAGCAATAGCTGGTAGGTGGAAGTAAATCTTTCTACTGTAGACAATTTTTGATCCTATCATGTACTGTCTCATACCTCATGAAAAGCCTGGCAAACATTTAGAGAAATTCCAGGAATTAATGATGATAGAATTAGGGTTAATTCTGGAGTTAATAAAAGGAAAAAAGAAAAAGTACCCACTGAAAATACTTTACTATTCTCTGTCTCTCAGCCTCTCAGCCTCTCTCCCTCTCTCCCTCTTTCTTAGAGTTATTCTACCCCAGCTCCAGACCTCCACATTTCTTGGCTGACACTTAAATATTTGTCTTGGAAAATTAATCTTGTATTCCCCTTTGCTTTCAAAGCCTGTGGCCTTCTGTCACACTTTTTTTCCCCATGTTGCACTTCACTCTCCCCTGGAGAAATGAGCTGTTGTGATGGGATCGCAAGTGCAATGCAACGAGGAAGATGGGAGACAATCTAAAATAAAACAGACATTTTGCTTGCATGAAATACCTTTTACCAAAATCATTTTCCATGAAAAACCATCTTCAGAAAGGCATTTAGGGCCAGCAGTAATTAACACCCTTTGGTCCTGCTTCCATTTCTGAAAGGTTCTGGGAAGAAACCATTGTTGGTTTCTTCTCCTTCAGTGGGTTACCAGGTACTTGGGGTATGGTAGCTAATACTCAGGAAGTGCAAGATTAGGAACAATTCTGATGAAGTGGAAAATGTGCTGATTATCAGTCATGTGTAGATTCATCCTATCATTACAATCTCTGCTGTTTCTTTCCTGTTTCCTGCTTCTTTGCTGCCGGTCTCTAACACCAGAGCTGGACAGACACTGATGCCCACGGGTGGATGTATGAGAGGAATCCATGTTGGTGCCTTCCTCTGGGCCCGCCCATTCTCCGACAGTGAATGTGTCATTCAACCTCTCTATTAGTTTTGCTCTTATATGTGCTCATAGCCAACTCTCTGCAAATTGAAGGTGGTAGAAGACCTGGAGCTTGGCTGAACAACTGAACTGCCCAGAGAGACCTGGATGAACTCAGCCCTCGTGGGGCTCAGCATGATTAGCAAGTAGAAATGTGGAGGTCTGGAGCTGGGGTAGAATAACCTGGTGCATCTGCGCAGGCTTGGCAGTGACTGGCTGAATGGCACCTGGGTGGTAAGGATCCAGAAGTTATTGTGGATGCCAGGGTGAATAAGAGAGAGCTGTGCTCCCATCATGAATAAAGGCAAGCTGCATGCTGGACCGTGTAGGGAAGGATGCGGCCAGCAGACTGGGAGGAGTAATTTTCCTCCTTTACCTAGTGATGGTGAGGTCATGACTGGATGACTGAGTTCAGTTTGGGGCCTTCTGTTCAAAGGGGGTGTAGAAAAAATGGAGAAAGTCCAAGGGAGGGCTACAAGGTGCTGGGACCTAAATCCCAGGACCTGTAAGGAGGGACTAAGTAAACTGAGCTTGTCTAATCCAATGAGAAGAAATGAAGGCTGATCTTATAACAGTGTATATGGTCTTGAAGCAGCGTTACTAAGACTGTGGAACCTAACTCTTCAAGGTTTTCAGCACTTGGCTATTCAAACCCACAGCTGGCCTGATCTGGTGCTGATGATAGGCCTCCGTGAGCAGAAGGTCATACAAAAAACCTGCAGAGCTACAAGAAACATTTCCATGGCTCTTTGATTCGCTCACAAACTTGTGTTTGGAGCTGAAATCCCATGCTCCTATAAACGTATGTGATAGAAATCGCTGGGCTTCTCTACCTCTGTCTCTAACACTGTCCCCATTCCCCCATCCTGCTCCTGGCACCACCCTATGTTCATCTGATGGTGTGACAAATTATGCCAATGACTGCTTTTTGGTTACAGATTAACTTCATGACAGTCATTATTTCCAGAATTTACTACCTACAAAGTATTTCTCTTAATTAAATCTCTTATTCATCCTCACCTGTTGGAATTCAGCAAATCTGCTAGTTTATCTTAATTCCTATTCCAAGCCCAGCTTTTTAAACCATGTATGAAGTTCATTTGATCAGTTTAGACAATAGCTGCTGACTCTGAGTGTAGCAATCTCAAAGCTGTTTTGTGCAATGAAACAGACGGGACAAGTCAAACTTGAACTTGGTTTGAGGCAGGAAGGTTTCAAGTCAAACTTGAACTTGGTTTGAGGCAGGAAGGTTTTAAAGAGTGCTTGTTCCAGCTGCTTTGTAATTAATATTATGTCAGTGCATGATGAATGCACAAAAGGGCAACATCACTCTAAAACAGTTCTGCAAGCAAAAACTGTAAGCCCATTGGCTTTATTTTCTTAGTACTTCCAAGATGCTTTTTGCTACTGGAAGCCACCTGTGCCTATCTGTTATCAGAATATCTGGTTCTGATAGTGTCTTTTCATTGGGCTTTAATATATGAAAAGGGCAGCCTCTGTTTTTTTTTTTTTTTTTTATTAAATAGATAAAGCTTCAGACAGCTCCTCCAGATGACCTGCAGTCTCTGCAGCCTTGGCAAATTTCCTGATGTAATTTACTAAGAGTGGTATTATGTGCAGTACTGATAAAGGTCTCACTTTCAAACTGTTGTCAGCTAGTCTTTAAATCCCTGCCAAGACCTGGTATTGAAAGGCTGACTTTTTGTGATCCTTAGCTAGGCATACATAAGAATAATGTTAAAACCAAACCAAAACCTTGTTTTTTCTTAATTACTTAAGTCAAACTCCAACGTCTGAACAGTAAAATTTTTGCATTCTTCAGTATCCTGTCCATATGCCATTGTGCACATTATAATCAGCAAAATAAGACCTAATGGCTGATTTTGTTTTGAGAAACAGCAGGGTAATTTACTACAAAGGCATGATACCTGTATTTGCTTATGAGTGTGTCCTACCCTATGAAATGAGAATTTATCTAGATTGTTCATGACAAATATTTTCTGCATATGAATGCTCTGTGCATGATGCACTTCCCTCCCTGAGTTTAAAATATTCTTAAGTTGAATTTGGAAATTGAACTAGAGGTTGTGAATACTGATGTGATAATGGGATGTGAAATGCCACAATAGCCAACCTGATTTAAGAGACCTAATTCTGCTTCCATTTAACTCCATTAGTAAATAGATCACACTCATCAAGACACAAAAGCTAAAACCAGATAATAGACTGAAGTATCCAATTCAGTGTGTAGCAGGATGAACCTGTTTGTCTCTTTATTCCTTGGCTGTAATAGATCTCTAATGCCTTATTGATAGATAAAACAAATTGGGAGAATAATTGCTCTCATTTCATTAGATAGTGGTGTTTGTGAATAGCAACTGATGGGCTTTTTTTTTTTTTTTTTTTTTAACCTTGAATATGTGGTCTCAGAGGTAATACAGGTCACAGATGAAGTGAGTTTCTGTAGATCAGTGGTTCTCAAAGGTTTTGCATGCATCTCCTTCCTCTGTTTTGTTTCCTTCCCCAGAGGGAGCAGCGGCTCAGTCCCTCTGAGCCAGGTCAGGCTGATTGCAGGGTCAGCCTCATGCTCCCACCCTGCAGGAGGTGCCAACAGGTTAAGTCAGATAGATGGCCCTGGGCTAGTCCAAGTTATGATTAAAATCAATAAATAGTCACTAGTTTTCCTGAGCCTGTTGGCTGTTACATCAGAATAAAGTAAAAGAAGTAGAAACTTTTTTTATTTTATTTTTTGGTATAAAACTGTGGAGGAATCAGATCTAGACATGAGGGAAGTAACTCTTTCGTATACATCTTTTCAAACAGAGAATGTCTTACTTGTGAGCAAGGTGTGTCTCAGGAAACAAAAATGAGACCAGACATCTTTTGACACACCAAAGTCAATGAGAACTCCTCTTTTATTTTGGGTATGCTGAATGCAAGTAGATCACTATGTCTAACTGCTTTCATTCATTCTTTTCAAGAACCATAGGAAATATAGAAAAATTGGTCTGAAAAGGGGACAATCCTGACCTTGAAAAAGGCTACACCTAAAACAAGCAACCAAAAACAGCCTTTCATCACTTTCCTAGTTTGTGAATAACCAAGGTGAAATTTGAATCTTTGTAGTGTATTCAGGTCCTGAAGTCTGTAGAAGTGGAAGGTTTTGCCAATTGATTTGGGCCTTGCTGCCTCTCAAGCACTGGGTGGTGTTTGTTTTTCAGAGCCTTATCAGATTTGCATTTCAAATGAGTAGTGGTAACAAAACAATGGTAGTAAGACACTTTTCATTTCTAGATGTTCTTCCATCTGAGATGTCAAAGTGCTTTGCACAAGTCAAACACTTCTCCCAGTACTGAAATATAGATGTGGATTATGGATCCCCATGGCAGCAGTAGTTAGGAAGAGAGAGACTGAAAGTGGTTTACTGGAGCTGGTGGCAAAAATAAAAATGGAATCTGGGGCAGAAATTACTGCACGCATGGTTCAGGGGAAGGCAAATATTCAGGGGAAGAAAAATATTATTTTCTCTCCCCTTCTCTCATCTTACCTACTACCTGCCAAGTGTTCAGCCTCCTCCACAACTGTGATTTTAAACTAGTGAAATGTCAACAGAAATGTCGTAGCCCAAACAGTATTGCAGTCACCACATAAATTATGACTTTTGATGCAAACCAAGATAATCTGAATGTATCTCAATGGCTTTCACAACAAATGAGATTGGGGAGATTGAGCAGAAGTCACACCCTCACTGTGGTGTGCTGCCTTGATGGTGATGCTGCAGCAGAGGGTGCAGCCACGCTCTTCAAGAACTGTGTAGCATGGGCCATGCTGCATTAAGCCATCAGCTGGGCTCGGAAGAGACATCACCATGCTAATGATCCTGTGGTCTGTAACTCCCATGCCATCTGCTCACACTGCTGCCTACATCCTGGCTGCAGACAGAGCTCAAGGCCTGCAGCGTTGCAGAATGCTTGCCTCTGTCTTGTGTCCCCCCCAAGACTGCATGGACAGGCAGGCTGGAGCCTGTGAGACAAGGGAACACTGTGGCCTGCTCTCACCAGAGACTGATGGAGTTTGCAGCATGATGTCCTCTTATATACTGTGTCTATGTACATCATAGATGGTGAGCAGGCCCAGTCTTGAGATGATGCTCAAACCAACCTTCCTGTGACAGAACAACCCAAACATGCTCTCTGTCACTGTATTTTGAAGTAGTTGAGAACATGTCTCTGCACATGCAGCTGGTACAGACATCCTTACTCCAGGCAGGCTTTGCACTTCTCACTCTGCGTGTTGGCTGTCTGGGGTCCTGGAGCAGCTCCACCAATAGACCTGAGTGGATGACTGATGAAGACAAAGCCGTCCCACTTCCCTTTACTAGATGGCCCTGAGGTTTTGGGAGTACCAGGCTTTGTGGCGTCCTTACCACACCTGTGGACTATTTTCTGGTCCTCAGCATGTCTCTTTTTAGGTTTTCTTTTCCTTCTTTCCTTCTCTCTTTTTTTTTTTTTTTTTTCATTTAACATGAAAGATTGGAAACATGGAGCAGAACTTAGTTACTCGGTGAATTGTTTGTTACTATTTTTCAGTAGGTATTAAGAAACCCATCTGGATTTCCTAATGGCTGAAAAACACTCTCTGCCGATGTATTTTCCAGTGCCTTGGGTTGCTTCTGGATTTTCTACTGTAATGGCAATTATCTTAGTGGAACAGCAGTTTCCCCCCTCCCATCTGTGCTCTGCACTGAAACAAAGAGGAAACTGGTGTATGCTTGTTTAATGCAACTTGACCCCCAGCCTGCAATTTTTATGATTTGTGTGGCAGTGAAAGGTAAAGAAAGGGGAAAAATACAAGCGCACAAGGAAGACAAGGAGAAAGAAGCTTCATTTTTCCCAGGCTGCCCTAGGACTGACCGCAACTCAGCCAGGGCTGATTTGTGGCCATCAAGTAAGTGAACACAAAAGCATCAGGGAAAAGGCACAAAGGCTCTCCTTCAAGATTGACAGCTTGTTAAGGACCATTATTAATACAAATTCAGCTTAAATGACGGGGTCACATATATGATGAGGTTTTGATTCCCTGCCTTAGTCTCATAGCATCTTGCCACATCTTTATCCAGAGGGTTTATCTGTCAAGCACATAACCCCAAATTAGCCATCATTTATTCTCAGTTATCTCTATGTATAGACCCTGCACTCACTCATCACTGGCTGAAGGATGTTGCACTCACCACCATCCTACAATATCGCTAGTGGAAGGAGAAATTGCTTGGATAAGAATCCACTTTTTATTTGAACTTTAAAAGCTACATTTCATTAGGAAAATGAAATCAATTAGTGGCAAGGGACTATGTGGGAAGTATTACAGTGGTCTATTATTTAGAGGCATTTTTACAGCGTCTAATGTAATAGCTGTGTCCTAGGCATCCTGCAGCCTGGGATGATGACAGAGCATGACTCTCCTGCAGGACTGGAAGATGGAAGAACCATTCCTAAGCTCCAAAATAGTAGGACCATAACTGAAGAGAACATGATTTGCCAAGGGAGTGAAAATTAGATAGTTTAATGTTTTCTGTAGTTAATTGGTTCCTTAAAAAGTACCAAATTAATCTTATTTTTTTGCCTCCCTGTTGTGAAGTACTTTAATAAGCGTATTCCAAAGAATCTTCAGATACATGTAACATTAAAAATCTGAAACATTATAAATGAAAGTTGATAAGCATCCTATGTATGGCAGAGTGAAAAAAAAGAAAAAGCACGTTCATTTTTGGAAGAGCAGAATTGATTATTAGGTTGTCAGAGGTCTCCCTACTGACAATTCCTGCAAGACATCATGTTTTTTTTTTTTTTTTTTTTAAAGCAAGAAACAACTGAAGAAGAATAATTGAACTGACCATGGAGGGTCCTTGATGTTCCCCAGTTTCTCAGCAGCATCCGGGGAAGGAGGCACATGGGGAATGGAAAGTTAAGGTGATATGGTCCAGCCTGGTCCCACTTCTCTCTCTGCACAGAAGTCATGCAAAATCTCTGGCTCCTGTGCATCATTACTAGTGGAGGACTGCTTATCTTAACCAGCTTGTCATGGGGTTTTATGGTCTTTCAGGCTTTGTATGAAAGACAATACTTGTTTTAGAAAGCCACTTCTTTTGTCCTTTGGAAACTAATACTAATTTGAATAAAGAACCAGTGACAGGGGAAAGACAAAAACAACAAATAAAAGGCACAGCAGATGTAAATCAACGAGAATCTATTGACTTCAGTGGAGCTACACCAGTGTAGACAAACTGAGGTTATCAACTCCATTATCACTGGAGATGTGACATTCTCTTTGGGAGGAGTTTTAACTGTGACAGTTTATTTTATTACCTTTTCTCTGCTTAGCCCATACTTGCTTGAGATTGCATTGGCATCTTCTTCTCTTCTAGATGCTGAAGTTAAGCATCTTTTTCTTTTTTAGGTGCTGAAGTTAAGCACTGTGAAACTTTAACAGTGGATCAAGCTGGAGAAGTGGCCACTGGCATCTTGTAACTCTTCAATGACTGTGCATTAAAAGAAAATCGAAGAAACTAGGACAATTTGGTTAAAAAAGAACGTTGTGTGAGTTTAAGGCTGCTCAAGGGCAACCTTAATTTATGTGCCAATAAGTTACACAAATATTTTCTCTACTATTCAATTAAGAACAAGTAGTTTCCTTGGCAACGGCCACATTACATGGAACTTACCCGAGCCCTGAGTTCCAGCAGAGTACTTTCCCTAAGAAAGGAACATACTCATCTATCATGTAAATGTCTAATTTGTACACGGTTTTGAGAGAGAAGGGAGAAAATGGAATTTCCGTCAAATTAACACAGCCCTTCTCTTGTACTGGAGTCAGAGACATGCTCTTTTCTGTAGTTTTCTCCTGCTTTTCATTTCTCTTTCAATGTTAACTTGCCTATGAAAATTGTGAAAGAGTAGGATTGTGAAGTGGATATATTAAAAGCTGCGAAAGGAGGGCAGGCTGTTGGCCAAAAGGATGGATTGGGGGGTGGTGGTGTCTGCTTAAAAAACAGGAAGGTGGCAGTCTTCTCCATTCAGCGTTGCTGCTGAAAATGTGCTCTGTAGTTCAGTTATGATGACTGCGATTAGTCCTTTTGTGGGAAAAAAAAAAAAAGATCCCAGCCTGATTATGCTTCAAGTTGCTGCTTCCTTTTAAACTATCAGCTTTCTCAGTGATACAGTTACTGTGGCCCATAAACGTTGCCAAGTTTCTGGCTTCTTGTGTATGCAGGTCCCTTCAGAGATGTACCTCCAGAATGGCTGTCACCATGCTAAGAGACCTGTTCTGTTCCTGAGGCATTCCCCCAAAACAAACTGAAAAGCTGCCATTGGATCCAAGAGTAAACATCATCCCTGGGTGTGGAAACACCCAGCTCTATAGAAATGGGGAAAAAAAGCCTGCTCTACCTTCCCCTTGGAAGCAATCCATTGTTTCCCTTCCATAGACTCCAACCCTATTTTCAGCTGAGGCTGTGATGGGCTTCCCCAGCAAAGTCCGTGCTTTGCTCTCCCACTCTCATGACCCAGCCATGGAAAATGGATTTGACATTGTCAGATTTAATCTCCCGTGGAATGTTTCTGCAAAGCTGGAATAAAATTTTTCCCTCTGCTTTTATCCTGTGGCTTACATTCAATCCATAAGTCAATTTTAGGTCTTTAGGATGTTGTTACCCCGTTCCTGTGTCCATCAGCAGTATTAAACTGGAATTCATTATTTTGTTAGTGAGAATATTCCTATAGTGGCAGGATGCTGCACTCTGTGCCTATTCCACTTTCCTCCCATCTGTCTATTTGCTTTAGTTCAATTAATATGAAAATGAAAGGTCTCTGGTTTAATCACATCTTTCATCCTTTATACACACAAGCACATTTAGGATTATGTAACAGGCTTCTTATTGTAGCTCTCCTATCCTACTGAAACAGTCATTCTGTGTAGCCTTGCAAAGTCATAGTAAACAATTAGATTAATTATTTTCTGTTTTACATGTCTCTAAGGTACCAAACCCCAGAGAGGATATGTAATTAACACTGCTCCAATTATAGGTCGTCATGAAAGTGTGATTGTGATGAAGCACATGCTTCTCACTTGGTAAAATGTACAGGGCAGGCTATTCTGTGGCTAATGTAAGATTTATGGAGCCTGTCATAATTTATTTTCTCTAAGTGCCTGAGCATTGTATATGGTGCAATAAATACATTCTCATCACGATTGACCTTATCTAGTTTTGCTCCCCTCCTCCCAGCATTTAGCCACACATGTCCTTCAGCCAGCCATCTCCCACTGAATTACATGTCATAACATGAATTTCTCTGGGTAGTGGCTGTTTGCAGGCAGGGATATGAAAAGTCACAGCAAAGGCACCTCATCTGTGAACTGCCAGAGTAGGGGTGAGACAGGAAGCACGGGTCACAGGCTGTTGCTGTGTGTGAAAACAAGATCTAATTTTTCTTTTGTCCACAGGGAACAGAAACATTTTTGCTAACTTTGGGGTATTTTCTTTGCCCCACTAACTCCAGTCAGAAGCTGCTACAAACTGGGATTTTGCTAGTTCAGAAGATGGCGTGAATCTTTTCCTCATTTTTGTGGGATGAGGTAAAAACTGCCCAGCATCTGTGTGGTGACTTGCAAGCCTGTTTGCTTGAATTTTGGAGAATGTGTAAATATGCAACCTCCCCCCCCCCCCCCCCAACCACCAATATATCAGTAGTGCTAAATTACATCATTAAATACTGTACTGTCCTGCTATGCTGGAAAGAAATAACTTATAAGACCCATTTTGAACTAGATACTAAATATTGTCCTATCTCTTTCTAGTTAAGTTGTTTGACAAAGTCACCAGGGACGCAAACAAAACCTGACTTCTCTTAGTCCCTTAAACTCGTCATATCCTTCTATGGAGCTCTGACACATTCAGCCAAACCATTCTCGTAAATCTGGACATACTCTCAAATCAAAATCACTCTGACATACTCTAAATTTTCCTTCCTTCAAGTCATAAAATACTCCAGGCCACAATGCTGAATTTATTTAGCACTATCTTAGAAAATCCTTTCCATATCCATTTCACACACTATCTCCTTTAAAGAGGAAAAAATATGCTTGAGCAGCAAAAAGACATAACTGAAACCATCACTGTGCATACCAAGGCCACTAAAAAGACACACACACAAAATAACACACACCCTTTGACATTACCCATCAATAAAATCATAATTTCAATATTTGAGGGCAATAGCTGTAGCATCTTCCTTAAATGCTACAAGAACACACTTATATGTGTCTTCATTTAGGCAGCACAAGGTTTTCTCACCTCTAGTCAAATCACACCCAGCTAGGAAATCATCTGTAAAGGGGTTCAGAGATGGTGGCGATAGACAACTGCTCAACTCATCGAGGCATTGAATAAGATTCACTTAACCAATGCTGGAAGGCTAAACACCAGCATGGGCACAGTGAAAAAAAAACATTTTTCTACAAAAGTCATAAAAGTACAAGAATTTATTTGAATCACAGCAAGATAACATTTTTCTTAACTAGTACTTTGCTTATTTCATCTGCATCAGGAGTTGGTAATTATCTGTGTGAGGAAATGCAGTTACTAACCAGGTACTAAACTATTTTATATTTCACTTTTGTTGAAATAATGAGTCCTTTCCACCACTACTTATCAGTAACATGTTCAAGAATGGTTTTCACTCACTGGAGAAAGGCATGTTACCTCCAGAAAGTAAATGTAGGATCATACTGATGATCCAATTGGCCCTATACCTGCCTATTTTTACAGTTGGAATTAGATCTGAGCTTTACCAATTTGGCCTTATCTTTTTAATAAAATGTGCCAACTTATCTTTATCAAATCAAATAGTCATGGTTCTCTGTGCTCTATGATAGCATACATCCTACTCATTTGTCTAATGGTTATGTTTTTGTGAACATACTGTAATGTTGAAATGGTCATTCTAGAGAACAGAGACCATTTCCTCTGAGTGAAACATGTTCAGCTACTGTGAAGATTTCACTATTGTTTTCATCTTGGCTTCTGATGCCCTTCCCACTGAAAGCTTGAAGTTAGGATGAATGTAAAGGATGAAGGACTGTAAGATAGCTCTATAATGAGCTAGGTGTCACTGATATGTAAATTACTATTTAAAAGATTGCTTTCTTGCTCTGACCTTGAACTCTCTGCTGTAAATAAGAGTCTCTACTTTATTTTGAAGAACCTCTTTGAAATGTTGAAATGCTACAGCATTTCAACAGACATCTGTGACACAAGCACAAAAGTGGTTTTAAACATTAATCATTTCCTCTTTAATTTGTTTTCTGTGGAAGTGAAGCAGTGTCTAATTATTTATTTTGCTGATAGAGTTAAATACGTGACTTAAATCATGCCCCATCCCTGGAGGTGTTCAAGGCCAGGCTGGATAGGGCCTTGGGCAACCTGATCTAGAGGGTGGCATCCGTGCCTGTGGCAGGGGGGTTGGAGTTAGATGATCTTTAAAGTCCCTTCCAACCCAAGCCATTCTATCATTCTATGATTCTATGATTGGCATTCTTGTTGCCTGCTTTAATTATTCAGCTGCCTAATACACCACATCTCTATTTTCAAGACAGCTTACAGTGCCGATTCTTTTTGATGCATTTTTCCTGAGTATATAAAGCCCTAAAGCCCACAGATCAGCCCACAATTTGATCTACCAGTCGTAAATGGAAAGTTTTGGAACAAGTTCCATCAGCCTGACAATGACTGCATTGACTCTATTATTGAGACAAGAGTCTGGTCTTCTGCAGTCACAAAAATATTGTGAAAGAGGTGTGTAGATAAGGAGTCATGTGCAGACATGTGGAGACAATAGCTCTTCACCCTTACCTCTTCAGGATCAAGGCAGAACTATTGCCTTTACACAAATAATATGGCAAATGCATCCCTCAGTTGCTTCAGTAGCATCCTACTACATTTTAAATTGCAATGGTAATGATGTAACAGAGTTTGGTACAATATGCTTTGTTCAGCCATCTGCCAAATTTAATGATAGGGAAGTGACAGAGAATCTTTTAAGCTGGATTTGGCCTGCATCATATGATTAAATGGGGGAAGTGCCCCCATTATGTGTTAGATGTGTACTTTTGAGTAAAGATGAGATTTGCCTGACTGGCTGAATTTACAGTATTTTACCTTTCTGGCTCCATCAAATCTGATAATAATTTTCAGAATTATTTTGTGCCCCATTCAGATCAGCTGTCTTCCATTCTGTTGACAAGGAGCCAAGTTCCTTGTATGCCTTATTAAACTTTACTTACCATCTTTCTACTTTTCATTATTTCTATATTTTGAATCAGTCTCTTTCAATTTCATTAGAAAGACCATTTGGTCCAGAAACCAACAAAATGCCTGTAGATCTATCCCCCCCCCCCCCTGCCTGTAGGGCCAGCTAAACATCTGGAACCATTATAAACAGCTTTTTTTTTTTTTTTTTTTTAATTAAAATTTCCTCTTGTAATAGGAAAGTCAAAATATTTAATCTAGGTGCTGCTGCTCCAAAGGCCTCATGGAGGCAGAGGTATAACATTAACAATTTCTTCCACTTTTTAGTGGCTTTGGGGTGAGTGCTCAGAACCTCCGCTCTCCACTGGCAGGGTCCAGGCAGAAAATCAGAACTATTTCAGCACTACCAAAGAAAGAGTGTGGTGGAGGCGAAACTCAGACACCAGGCAGAACATTTTGTTTAGTATTGTTCTTACAATAGGATCTGAAAGTTTCAGCTAAAATTATAGCTCCATTTTCATAGACACTGTGGGATGGTAAAAAGACAGAGTAAAAGATACAGCCTTCAGGAGTTTACAGTCTAATGAGAAGAAGACATAGATATTAAAAGTGGACAATTCCTACAATTTTTATTCTATATTTTGTTTGTTTGTCTGTTTTGTTCTGCCTTTTTTTTTTTTTTTTTTTTTTTCTTCCCAGGATCAAAACTCATTTTACACAGGCCTTAGGGCACCAAATCAGGGAATAAACCTGAATTAGGCTCAGAACCTGGGATGCACACATCCATCTCATGCTCTCTGCTATAACTGAAAGTTTGAATATGGTGAAAACATAGAATAATGTAAATCTATGTTCATGATGCCCGCAAATCCTTGCAGCCACATGATATTATCCCAGGGGCAGAGCAAATGTATCCCTGACCCATTCACTCTCAGTTGTTGATTCTGATTCCTAATCAGCCTGAAGCTAATCAGGCCAGAAATGTGGCATAGGCATAGCTGGAAAATATTGATGTAACATGGAAGACTCTGACAGCACATGGAGCATCTTTTAAGTAACCAGACTTGGGTATATGTTACTTGTATGAGAAGAAAAGTCTTGCTTTTATGGTGATACTAGCACCACTGCACATAGGTGGCGGGCAGGTGGGAAATGCTGTAACAGGACCTGTTCTGAGCAAACCAGGTGACACTATAGGCTCAGTTTGCAGCCACATTTTATTACTTAGGAAAGAGACTGGGGGAGATTTTAACTGGGGGATGGCAACAGAGTGCTGGTCATAAGGTTTCATGACCATTTCACTTGTGCAATATGGGAGCACAACTGGTATGTCATGACATTGGTGGTGTGGAGTGAACATCATGCAACACTGCTTGGTTTTGGTTATGCAGCTGTTATGACTGGGGCTTTTGTTGCACATTGGGGCTCGGTGTCTAGGCTGTGTAGCACTGCTTTAGCTGCAGCTGCTGCTGCTAGCAGGCATTTCACTTCCCTGGCCTTGATCTTAAGAGCTGCACAAAGAAGCTTCAGACTAGATGGACTGGATACAGTGCTTTTTCTATTATTCAGGATGATGAAAACAATGACCTTATAGGGTGCTTCTTCCCTTTCCTACGTGACAGTTTTGGCATAAAATTTTCCTCAGACTTGACAGGCATAAGGGCTTTGCAGCACTTTCCTCCAGAGTAGAAATATTGTTTCCTTCAGACAAAGGACATAAAAGCTCTGGTTAGTACTGGTATTTCATATTCATATTACAAAGTGGCAATGTCACCACCAGTGTGGCACGAGAGGCAATATTTACGCAGGAAGCAGTAGCTAAAGGACGTAACAGGTTGGGTGAGGACTTGATGCTGAGGTGGTGCTCCACAAAGAGACATCTCTGCTTTGCTTATTGAGATCAAACTAGAAGAAGCAGCCAAACTGCCTCAGGCTGAGCCAGATAAGAGACTGCTGAAGGCTGTTGTCACTAGCAAGTCCCTCAGGGCACTTCAGGCCTCCATGGATGCTGCTATGGCACTTCCATACTTCTTCTGATATGTCCATGCAGAACTTTGCCCCACCTTGTCTCCTGGAGCTGCTGGCTCTCAGGAACATCTGCAGGGTGCTCCTTGGCACTGAGTGGATGTTTTCTGGTATCTTGAGTCTGGCAGCATGCAATTGCTGGATGGGCAGTTACTGAGTAAGCCTGGTAAGCAGGGGTGTTGCTCCATGCTATTGACAGAAAGGAAATAACCAACATTATCTTTAAATATGGGAAGTGAGATTTCAGAATCAAAGCAAGATAATTTTACATTGCTTTGCCAAATTCTGCATGTTGTAATAATGACAGACTGAGTACTACAACCAACACACTACCTCAGATGCCTCTTGAGAAAGATGTACATTTAAAAATGAATTTGTCATGCAAAGGTGGATACCTTACAGGTAATGTCTGTTACCATTCTTCTTTGGTGACACTGGGAGTCTGTGCAGTAAGGTACAGGACAACGACCTTCCTTTGCTTGCTCAAACCTATACATTGCATCTGTCAAGCCAGAGAAAAGATATGAAATAGTCCAAAAATCATAAGGACCTTGCATTTATAACAGCATGACACTTTCATCATGTAGCTGACCTAAGAGGAGTGATGTAGAAGTCACTCTCTCTTCCTTTGCATCAGGGCTGTGCCTTGCCCTTGACAGAAGCCACTGAAACAGAATATGGTCAGAAGAGGGTGAATCACACCCATATTTTTTTTTTTTTTTCACTTGTTAGGCAAAGAAAACAGCCAGTTTCAAAAAACAAGGTTCAGTGAGTTCCTCTGAAGCAGTTGCAAAAATATGCTTTCCCCTCTACCTGTCATTCTGGGGAGCTGCACACATATTGACACATTCTGGGTGATCTGGGCAGACTGTCCCATGCCACCACATTAGGAAGGATGGTGTATCCCTCAGGGGCCATGCCTGGAGACAGGCACAATGGAGACGGCAGAGCCCTGTGGGTGACCTAACATGCAAGTGGTGGGAGAGGAAAGGGATGGGCCAAAATAGTCACTGATTAGAGGCCTGGCACCCCAAAAAGAAGTTATACTGCTCTGGTTACAGGAAGAAAGCTCTGTGCCAGCCAAGTCTCCTGGCTAGGATGAAACATAGTAAGTTGTCATGACTAATCCTGTACTGTGAGGCATCAAATATACCCAGTGCCCACCACGTCACTGACACTTTAGAAATTCATGGAGGAGATGGAAGTCCACAGGCTGTGAAGAGCTGCCAGTCAGTGGCAAACTAGGGCAAAGATAAACATTTCATCTGGCTGCTTCCTGAGATGTAGGGCTCAGAGGCTGACCTGCTTCTGGATCCAGTATCCTACATCTTCCACAAGCAGTGAGTGAAAGACCTACTGGGCTCAGCAGTTGCACCACCTCTGTCAGATTGATGCTATTGTTGTGGTATATCCTTAGAGCCGGACGGGCTTAGGTTCATACACTATGAGATGCAAACTCTGTATCCCCCTTTTCCTTATTTTAACTATTATGTTTTTCCTTGATTTTTTACAATGACATCAGAGAATCTTACAGCCTTGCAACCTGTCCAGCCCCACGGCAACTCTTCTGGCGGCTGTCTTACTCTTAAAACCACAAAAACCATGGAGAAAACAGGAAAGAAACTTGAAGTAAATAACAAATTGACCTGAAGTCTCTGAGGTCCAGGTTATCGAATCAGAAACTAGTTTTTGCTCAACAAACAAAAGCCCATTTTGCTGCTGTTCACTTTCCCAGCTCTTACCGGCAGACATCCCTGTACGGCACACAAGTCAGGACCCAGAAGAAAGAAAAACAACTGTAAAATAATGTTGTAAACCCAGCCAGTGGCATTTCTGTGAAATACCTCTGAAACAAATTTTAATCAACGCATATCTGATAGCTGAATATTTTCCAGTTGATATTACACTCCAAAGTATAAACTTTACCACATATGACCCAGATGTATTCAACACTTTTATTATTCAATTTACCCATTCCTTGCTTTACTATTAGGTGAATGTATTTCCATTCATGTCTTCTGAACAATAAGCTTGTCCCTGGGGCCCCTATAGATATTGTAATCCAAGCATCAAGAAATAGGTGCATGTTAGCTCACATTGTCTCTGAATTCAGGTCTCCTGACCACAGGTCTGATGCTGGCAGTCAGTGGTTTATACAAATTTTAATTCTTTTTACTTTAGTTTTTATAGCCTATTTATGTTGTGTAGCTCATAAATTCATGAGCTGTGATGAACTCCTCTAAAAGCATTTAGACAGCTGTTTAAAATAATCTTTGGTGTCAGCTGAAGAACTTTGGGAGTATCTTGCACCGTATTTCATTCATGTAGCTAACCTTAACAATTAAAGTTCTATCATAATTCCTGCGACAGCTTGCAGTCAAGACTGTGCTGCAGAAAATAGGGTCTGTTCCCATTCTCCTTTGGGAGAATGAGTCTCTCCCATTCTCTCTCCAAAGCAGAAAGTCTAATAGGTAAAAGAAAGCTCCTTCTTTAATGGGGAAAATCTCTCCTACATGTTGATCACACTTAGATATACACCCTTTCTGTTGATGATTCTTTTTTTTTTATTATTCATTTTTTTTTCTTTTTTTCTTTTTTTTTTTCTTCTTTTTTTCTTTTTTATATGTGCAACCCACTGGTTATTGAGTAAAAATATGGTTCTTACTTCACCTTGTAATTCATTGTAATGCATAGGAAAAAACAGAGTCTTTTGGCATTAGAATAGTCTAGTACATGAAGACACAGTAGAGGGACTTTTCCTTACCCCAGTGATCAGACGTAAAACAGTCATTTTTCTCCTTTGATGTCTTTCCTCTTATCTGTGATATTTTGAGTAAAACACTATAAAAAAAGATCCTTTATAATCTGTATGCTTATGAAAGGGATGTATATATATACAGAACAGTCTCCTAAGAGGAAACAGTTTCTTTACAAGCATAACCACATTTTAAACGTGAATAGTTCCAGAGATTTTTATTTTTGGTTGTGACCTGATGTTCAGACTACCTTAAAGTTGTTGTAAACGACTCCAATTTAGGGCAAGAGGAATACAAAGAATTTGGGATTTTTATTTAATGTTTACATTGCCATTTTAATTCAGCATTTGTTTTCACTAATCTTAGTTATAAATTGAGCTAAATTTCAGCCCCAAGCATTTTTTGCAGGGAAGATATATGGGCTTGCAGTGGAAATGCTGAACAAACACCAGCTTCCCTCAGAGAGAACGAGCTATGTAAGGGGAAGGTGGGGAACACAGGAAAGCACAACTCCCTTCCACTCATTTGGGATTTTCTCTGTCTCAGCTTTCTGTATCAGGGATAATCCCTTGGAGCGCTGCGAAAATTGGTTACTGGTGGTGAAATTTCCATAACTGCTTAGAGGGGTTACATGCGTCGGTCCTACTGACTGCAGTACAAAGTAGACATTTAAAGCCTTGAAGTGCCTTTGAGAAACTGATACTGAAATGTGCACAAAGGTTACGAGTTCAATTCGAGGCTGCTTTGCAGGCACTGGGAAAGCACGGTCCTGGCTTCTGCTACCTGCAATTTTATGAGCAGTGTCCCAGGTATTCCCACTTGATTCAGCAGTCTCCCCCATGTTGTAACAAAGACCCCACAGCTTCCTGACAACGACCAGCATGAGCTGAGTGTACCTTCTCCTCAGGCCTGATGCTGCATTTCCCTTCCTCAGGTTTTTGGCCGCTGAGTGTGAAACTCAGAAAGGCTTATCACACTCTGTGGGTGGCACCAAGGACTGCAAATTAAATCCCTGCCACACAGACAGGTTGAGAAAGGGAGCAGCTGACTGTAACCTTTTGAACTTTCTGAGAAAGTCAAGTATTGCCTCACAGCCCAATGTTTCTGTTTGTCCCTCCAGTAGCTGTTTATATTATTCTCTGTGGAAAAAGCAAGATGTTGGAATCTTGAGGACTTTTTATATGTGCTCCTGAGTAGCCCAGTGCACAAATAAACCGTGTAGGTGCTTTGTGATCAGAGTAATCTCTCATGATCAGTCATACATTGTTCTCTTGTCAATGGCAGCCATCTAGGACCAGCCTTGTGTCCTGGAATGAATCCAGAATAAACAAGCACCCTGATGGAAATGCTCCATAAACACCCAGAATCTGGAGACATTCTCAACTTGCAGGATGCCTTTTTTTTTGTTTTTTCCCCTGGGAAAAAAAAAAAAAAACCTGCTATATTCAATATACAGCCATTTAATTGGATGAAAGATTTAAATATAGAAAATTTCAAGAACATTAATATATGAAGAAAGTTTGGAAGTTGTTCTGATCTTAATCCCTCCTCCCTCCAGTATTTTTTTGTTTTGGAAAAAAAAATCACTTTTCCAAAATACTGAGTAGGTTATACAAAGGGCCAGATCTCTGATAACATAAATGAGAAAATATGCTTGGAGCTAATGAAGCTGCTTCTCATTTTTCTCCTTAGGTTTTATGGTCCCCTCATGTTGCTCAGAGGAATATGTGAATTTATTATTTTAGCACTGCACCCTCTGCTCCCTGATTCTCCAGAGGGATATATCTCCTCATTCCACACAGACAGGTCAGGGCATTCCTCTACACCTAATGCACATTTGTAGTAGATAAAGGTGAAAGTGGTTATCTGGCATTTGTGCTTCAGCAAACTTCATTTACATGTGGAATTATCTGTCAACGACTTTCAGTTTCAATTAAATAAAGAAAATGCATTCCAGACCAGAGCTGAACCTAACCTATTCTGGGATCCATAACTTTAATGTGATTGTGAAAGCCTTACCTTGTATGTAGGAGTCTGATAGGATTCTAAATGAGCTTGCTGTTTTTTTTTTTTTTTTTTTTTTTTTTTTTTTTTTTTTTAAACTGATCTGCAGGCTCCTGGTGAGGATGCTACAGATCTGCCCTAGCAAATGCAATGTGGTGCTACCCCTTTTGGTCAGTAGCCAGTTAGTATGTCCAGGACTGGCCACAGCAGTACCCAGAGTGGCATAGGGCAGCAAATGGATATAGACAGCATAATTCATAAATGAATGATCCTGTGGAATATACAGAAATAGCACAGGTTCGTATCTGACAAAGGGATCTCTAACTACTCTCCAGTATTATCCCATTTATGGAAGTTGCTGTTTCTCCATAAAATCAGTAGTAAGAATACTTCCTCTGAGAAAAACATTTCCATCCTCAAACTGCCCAAGGGAGGAATTAAAGAGAAAAGTATATACATCACAACAGGATATACTCCAGTGTGTTACTGCTATTTCGGTATGCAGGCCTCTATCTCCGTTCCTGCATTTCCACTTGTTGCTGTTCATTATCTTTCCCTTTGCAATGAAGCACCAGGGCATTTCCACACTCTGAAACTGAGAAGGAAGAGATACTAGTGATGAATTAGGTGAGGGTGTGGAGGAGGAATTCTCACACTTGGGGTTATGCCCTCAGCAAGCTGTGTCACAACTTCTGTGTGTTATTGTACTGCAAAGTGTCCTATTCTGATGCCCTCCTATGCCTAGGGAAACCTCCCAGAAGTCCTAGAGTTTTACCCTATTTATATATTTGATTTAATCAGACTTTAAAAAGGACTGGTTGAAACATTTGCATTCAAGTACATATTTTCACACACACAAAAAAAGCTATTCAATAGATGTGGTTTGGGAGAAGGGGGGATTACTTTGACAGAAGGAAACATGACACTTATCAACAGGCATGTTGGGAGAGTTGCAGAAACATCTCAGAGGTAAGAAGAAAAAGAAACAAGAGACTTGGTTCACACTTTCCTCTTTCTCTTCTTTCTGCACTCTGTAGAAGAAATAGGGATTTACCAAGAAAGCTGTGATCATGTTGGGTCCCAGCCTAAGGAAACATTGCGGATCGGGTAGTTGCTGTGTCACACATGAGGGAAGTTGTAATGCCGTGGGGGGCTTTGAGGAGATCTTTAAAACAAGTATGAATAAAATGTTAGAAGGACATCTCTTTCAGGAAGTGAAAGGCATTGGCTACTTGGATCAGAAGGGTATAATAAGGAAAAATGTGACAAGGCAAAGAAGTGGTCTGTATTGTTTACTCAGTTATCAAGGACAAAAATAAAAACAACTGAACTAGAAGTTAGTCCGAGCCTGGACTTGTCTCACATATATCTGGGATTCCATGGTGAAAACCCTTCTTGTTTTGTCCATTTAGGACAAAATCAAGATGATTTGGAGGTCCTGTTTTTGGAAAGAGTGCCCTTGAGAGAGCAGGATCTACTCAAAAGCTTTGGCATGTGGCATGGAGGGTTGCAAGGGGTGTCCAGACTGTGCAAGATGGTCTTTTACATCTTTCACAGCTCTGTTTCCTCCAGACCTGAAAACAGTGGGGAATCTTGTAATAAGTCAGGGGTGAGTCAGATGGTGAAATGAAAATAGTATCTTTGCCTCGAGCTGTCTCTTTTGTACGATTATTAATGCTACAGGGTTATTATCTGCCAGATGTACCCAAGACTGTCCCATGTGTTTCTTTATAAAGATAACAGTGAATGGAGTCTAAGGAAAAAAGTCAATAAAGCTTCATTAATGCAGTGATGTTGACAATTATTAGGCATGCACAAAAACAGATTTAGAGATGGCATTTTTACTAAGCAAAATTAATAAGTGTTTTGCAGAACATGGAAATAATCTCCCAAATAGTTACTAATATTTATGCAATAGTGGTAATGGTTAACTACCTTAGTAGTGGTTAACTACATAACCTTGTTTGTAGTAGCCACCCACCAGAACAATATTACCTTCAATCTGTGTGTACATATCTAGCTCTTCAGCATCTGAGGACAGAGCACTGGCTGCTGGAGTCTGAGGACCTTTGTTTGTATCAGCTAAGGGACTAGCTCAGAGCATCTTGCCTTCCTGCTGAGACTCTGAGTATTGTCTGCATAGGTCAGAGACTATGAACCCAGCAGATATGAATTTATAGTCCTGAATAATGAACTCCATGAGCACCTCCACCCGGTAAAGCAAATGTTAGGAGGCTGAGAGCTGGTCCATATCGAGTGCCATCAGATTCACATAGGGTCATATCCTGTTCTGTCTCTAATAATGGCATCATGATTAGGAAGGTATAGAAACTCAGCAAGGGGCAGATAATGAAAAATCTGTCCCCTGTGAGTCCTCTGATCTTAACAGAGAGCAGTCAGGTCTGGGATGTAAGCTCCTACATCCCTTTGGAAAATAATTTTCTATGGAATTGTTTCACATTCCCATGGATATTCAAAGGACCATCTCTACTTTACACCTTGCTAAGTTCAAAACTTTTATATTAGAAAACTGTCCTTCTCCTAAAGACAAGCATCTAGTACATATTCCTCTGAGCCCCAGCAGCCAGTTATCAGAGATGAAGGCCAACATTTCAGCAGCATCTGCGAGTATGACAATACCTTCCTGTCCTAAAACTTTGCTCTGCAAAGGCAAAGCAAATTTCCACGCATGAACATTATACCAATATTAATGCCATAAAAATATTCTTGTAATAGTGTTGCGACACTATTGTGTTTAGGAAAAAAGTATTCATCCCATTAAAAAACATCCCACAAACAGCATACGAAGACATGAATAGCATATAATGAAACTACACATTCATTCCATGAACAACATACAAAGTCACATCTAGATCTGTTAGTGGAGAACTGAAGAACTTGTCTGGAGACAGTGAGGTTGCTCAGAGGACACATTTTACCTCTAAATCAGAAAGTATCATGATGTTTACTGCCTCATATTGCTATATTGCTGATAAATACCTCATGGGGGCTAATCTCATTTTTTTCTGAGCAGACATTCAGACTATTTGTGTGTGTGTGTGTGTGTGCGTATGTTCCTTTATGTGTATAGCATAAATAAATAGCATTCATTTATGTGTATAGACTATGTTTATTAGTGACAAAATATGGTGATTGTATTTTATTTACCTCTTTCCAAAAATATGACTAAATAATAATAAAAAATAACTCCATGCTTGAGGTGTTTTCCTAGTTTTTGCTTCTGCAAAGGCTGAGAGAACATAGAGGAGGAGCAGCGAGACACAAGGGAGGCTTTGGAGAGAAACTGCATTTAACTCTGATTTGTGGGACTTACAGAACTGCCATAAAAGGAAAATTGTGCAAATTTCAAACATGAAGCCAAATTGATTTCAGGGGCTGTTGAGCCAACATCTGTGAAGCCCCACCAGAAAGGGCTTTAGTGTAATATTGTATACGAGGAAAATGTGAAGTTTATTCTTCTAAAGAGAAAAACTTGAAAAGATCCTAACATTACACCATTACGCCTTGTTACTTTGGAGCCATAATTCATCTGTTACAAAAGTTAAAATCAAAAGGCTGTTTATAGACAAATGTGCTGCACAGCATGGATGTGTACAACCATGGCTGCTGTTGCATGAGACCTGTCCTTTGCCAGCACCTTCTGGGCCAGCAGCACCTGTGTAGCGTATGCCGGAGCGGTGGTCAAGAGGATGGAGCTGGTGCTTCCCATCAGCCTTCTCCTGCTGTGGTCCTCAGCAGCAGCCACATCCTGATCTTGTTGGCATGCCCTCCCTCCCAAGCTCACTTGCTGACAGGTCACCCTAAATCCCAGCGAGGTCAGTCCATCCATCAGTGCCTTTCCGAGTGTGAAGGTGCTGTGTTGTGAGCCGAAGACTGAGGAAAACATTCAGCTGATAACCTTTGCTGTGAACAGATGCTTGGTTTGTCATCATACTGTGTGTGCCCTGATGAAAGCCTAGAATTTAGAGCTGTGTATTAGAATCAGTGAGACACCACAGAGCTTGGCAAATGGCAGGTATGGTAGAAAAAACCTGGTACCATGTTTTGTCAAAAAGCTAAAAGATGCAAAGCATTTTGACCAGTACTACTGAGAGAAAATGTATCTGTATTCCTACTGTGGTCTTGAAGACACTTACGTGGAGTTAAGTACAGAACCAGATTCCTGCTTTATATGAAGTGAATTGGTAAATCCCAGTACAAATCCTTGTACACAGATCTTTTGGACTTTCTTGACTTTAAAGAACACATGCAACCCATTTAAGGTTCACAGAACTTTCCCGAAAGGTTGTAAACAAAATATAGCTGCAAAAAATTACTGTAAAGTCAAACCTGTTGAATTGCCCACATGCTTGCCTCAGGCCCTGTAGTTTGCTTCACTTATTCATGCTTTTGAATAAAAACTGCTGCTTGCAAAAAGTGTTATTATTAACCCTATTTCTCCCTGGTGTGATGTCTTCAATAACAAGTAACTTCTTAGCATATGACTGGAACAAATGTACATAAGCTTTATCCATAAACTTTCAATGTCTTTTTATTTTTTTTTAATGAAGTTTTCATTAAAATAGATAACAAAAGAAACCATCACCAGTGGAATAAGCAGGCTCTTCATCTAGTGCCAACAGAATTATTGCCAGGTCTTTTTATTGAAAAAGAATGAGATTCTTTGTGGAAATCCAAACAAGGTTGCTTCTTAGATGTAGGCTGGCAAGTGGCAAATTAAAGAGTTCAAACCAAAACCCATTTGTATGACAACGAAGCTTGGAAGGATTCTGCATCTTCTTTTCCTCCCATTTCAGCTTTGTTATAATTTTCTCTTAGATACTCCAACTTAAATTCAATATGATTAGTGCTTTTCTAAATCATCCAGAATAAACAAAACAAGTCTTTTTTTTTGTCTTTTTTTTTTTTTTTTTTTTTTGTACTGCCAAAACATACATGTACTTATTCTATTAAAAATGCCATCTTCATGCTTTAGGCATTTTTAGGCTCTGATATCAAGAAGAGTTTTTTATAAACCCTTCTCAAAAATCACCTTAGTTTAGCTTCTTATGCAGTGTGGGTTATACCCAGGCCCAGTACAGATTCAGCTGCCACAATTTAATAAACAAAACAGTACTGTCTGAAAATAAATGTGGTGGATATCTGCAGTCCTTCCAAACATATATATCATTTTAGATGAAGGTCAATCAAAATGCATAAAAGTACTCACTGTACAGTAATGCACTGAAGATTACAGGCGAAGTTTACTACTTCACCTTGCATAACTGTAAACTGCAGGATTGGATGTGGGTGCAGGCATTAAGATCTGGACATGAAACATTTGTGGACAGACACCAACTGAAAAAGTAGGAAAGTTAATGTAAATGTCTTGAATAGTGATATGAATCCTGATCCTGCCTCAAGAACAAAATTCTTAGTGGATTGCACATGGGATGGGATCTTCCTCCTTCTGGGTTACTGCGGGATTCAGCAGACCCAGAGCACTAGAGGCCAAAGGTTTTCTGTATAGATGGAGGAAATGCAATGCAATGCAAAGATGGGTGAAAAGTCTAACCAGATGAATACCACAGAAATTAGTGGATACTGAAGGGGTCAAAGATCAGTGGCTGTTTTGCTGTGCAGCAGCGCAGGTGTGCAGCCCAGCAAAGAGAGTAAAAACAGCAATTTTATTCTGGTAAGTACTGTTTCTTGCTGGGTTAATCAAACTTGTTAAGATGCCAGGAGCAATGGAGGGTTGTTCTGGTTTTACAGCTATATAAAAAGAGTATAATCAGTTAAAGCTGCCACTGTGCATACATTCTAATCAGGATGATTCCCTTCAACTCTTTATCAATGAATGGCATTATTCAACACGTGTAATCCTTCCGAGATTAAGAATCATTAGATAATAAGCTATGCCTTGGTGGATCTGCAACATCTGCAGTTTCCTGGTCACAGAAATGCATTTATCACAGAGAGTAAAGAGAGGAAACAGGCAACCCGTCCCCAGCTGAAAACCTTACGAACAGAGAGACCTCAGGGAGGAGGCCAACTCTGCACACTGTTTTATCCCTTGCACAGGGAAAGGGTAGATGCTTAAAAATAATCTGCCGAGATCCTGGGTTTTAAAAGACAGCCCCCCCTCGAAAATATAAACAAACAAAAACAACAAAAAACCCACAAACACAACACACTGCAATACTTGTGGGTTTTCAAAGCAGAAAGGAAGGCACCTTGAGAGCAGCGAGGGCAGCTCACCCCTGCGAGCAGCTCGCCCCGCGCTCACCCGCCGCGTCTATCTCGTCACAACGGGTTTAATTGTGCATTGACACCAGCAGGCAGCGAGACGACAGGCGGCCCCAAGGAAGAGATTTATCCCCTCGTGCAGGGCAGTTTGATAAGAGACGTCGGCTCTGCGCGGCCGCACAATGGCTTTTTTATTTGTTTGCTTAATACTGGGCTGTTTCAGAAGCGTGCGCAGCTGAACCGGCAGGAGATGCAAACAGAGCGCGCTCGTTTGGGAATTACGGGGGTGGCGATGAACAGGAAAAACAGCCCCTGTCTTCTTCACAGGGAAGTCAGCTGATAAACTGATCTGAAGGCAACGTATCTTCCTTCCTGTAAAACGCAATAACAGGCAGATCTTGTGACCTCGGTGGCCCTCTGCCGCGTTGATTCCTGGCTGGGGAGGGGAAGGGGGAAGCTTTCCTTGGCAAGCGTCGCGTGGGCCCTGCATGAATCACGCGGCCACGCCGACAGCGCCAGCCAACAAAGCCGGCGCAGTGGGCCGCGCCGCCCTCGGAGCAGGCCCCTGCGCGGGGAGATAAGCTGCAGCAGCCCTTTCATCACACATCCGCTGTGGCCTTCCCGTTGCAGCCGCCGGCTGGGCCCGGAGGACAGGACGGGCAGAAAGGGAGAGCCAGGGGCTGTGGTGTCCTCTCCTGGGCAGGGCTTTCCCCGCGGCTCTGGGTGGAGGGCACGGAGCAGCACGCCGTTTGTGCCATCCCGCTGTGCGCGCTGCTTTTGCCCCAGCCGATCCCCTCCCTCCCCGCCTTGGCAGCGTGCGGCAGAGTAAACATCATAAAGAACATAAAAAGGAGTTTTCCTGAGTTTTCCCTCAAGTTCCCCGGCAACGGAAAGCTTTTGCAGGGTGAGGTTGTTTTTTTTTTTTTTTTTTTTCCCTTTGAGAAAACATTCCTCCCGCCCTTCTTCCTCCTCAAATAAAGCTGGCGAAATGTCAAGCGTTGTGCTTGAGGGCATTGCTCAGGGGTCCCACCAGGAAGCTCTGGCTGCAAGAGTTAATGCCTCAGTTCACTCGCCTGCTTTCCATCACACCCTGCCTGCAGCCCTTTTCCTCCCCTTGAATTAACTTTGCTTTCTCTTACCCAGGTCTTTAAGGCTGACCCCTGCCACACAGGACTGGTGGCAGTGAGCAGGCATCAGGCCAGGCTTTCCTCCTCCATTGCACCTCAGAGAGCCCTTTGTATACATTCTATGTGAGTGTAAAACATGGCCATCTTGGATTTACTAGTATTTTACACTGTTACTTCTAAAAAACCTCATACATCCTCTAAAATATTTGAGCAGGCTTCCACCTAATCCTCTCAGCATTTACTGCTGTTAAAATTTGTGCTGGTGGAGAACCAAGAGCCTAGGGCAGGGCCCAGCCTTATGAGGTGCTTCATGGAAAATGACAGTCCTGACTCAGGCTTCTGCCAGCCAAAAAGCAACAGGAGTGACAAACAAGTCAGGACGGGGTGCAAGTAGGATGCACACCCTCAGTATGGCATGCAGATGTAGAATCATAGAATCATAGAATATCCTGAGTTGGAAGGGATGCATAAAGATCATCAAGTCCAACTCTTGACACCGCACAGGTCTACCCAAAAGTTCAGACCATGTGACTAAGTGCACAGTCCAATCTCTTCTTAAATTCAGACAGGCTCGGTGCAGTGACCACTTCCCTGGGGAGCCTGTTCCAGTGTGCAACCACCCTCTCTGTGAAGAACCCCCTCCTGATGTCAAGCCTAAATTTCCCCTGCCTCAGCTTAACCCCGTTCCCGCGGGTCCTGTCACTGGTGTTAATGGAGAAAAGGTCTCCCGCCTCTCGACACCCCCTTATGAGGAAGTTGTAGACTGCGATGAGGTTTCCCCTCAGCCTCCTCTTCTCCAGGCTGAACAGGCCCAGTGCCCTCAGCCGTTCCTCGTATGTCTTCCCCTCCAGGTCTTTCACCATCTTCGTAGCCCCCCGTATCTTAGTCTGTCTGAGGCTTCACCATATATTATCCTTCTGGTTATGATGGGGAAACTGAGACAGAGCACTGAAGTGTCTGAGTTATTTTCCAATGAAAGAATGTGTCTGAGGTGTTGGGATAAGAATCCAGAAGAGATCCTGAGGTCTGTAATAAGACCATGGTCAAGGATTTCCAAACCCAGATCTTCAAATCTCAGTAAGACTGTCCATGGCTTGGCACAGAGGTGAGAGCAATGGTATTGGTTGCCACCACCAGTAGAGATATTTGGCACTCAAGGGTTGTGGACTGTAAATTAAATTGTGTATTAAATAGGAAGGACAAAATATTTGATCATAACCAACTAGTGATATGTCCTCCTCAGGTGTCCAGTTGGAGAGGTTTAAAGTGTTTACCCTGCAATAGAGGTGAGCACACAAAATGCAAGTAGCATCCCTCTACCATCCATTCTGAGTCATGGTGCCCATCATTGGCATTCAGTACTGAGAAGCATTGCCACAAGTCAGATACAGCAACTTGTGAGGGCAAAATTCATCTGAGGTATCGGATGCAAGTCACATTTTCTGACCAGCCAGTGGTCAGGGGTCAACCTGCGTGTGTTCTTCATAACTAGAAAACTTGGAAATGACCCCAGATCTAGGTTATAACTTTAAATGGAGAAAAGAATATGTTGCAAATTGTCTATTGGGCAGCACATTCACTGAGCAGTGGAAGTTCAGGTTCAAAATCCTGTATCCTAAAATGGGCTCAATTAAAAGAAAAAAAAAAAAAAAAAAAAGATGGATGTTTTCCCATTATGGAAATTTTGCCACTCTCACCCTTCTTCTTGTCTATCTGGAAGGGTGAAAGATTCCCATGTAGTCTCTCCAGGGCATTTCTCAGGAGAAAGCCATCCTCTCCTCCTTCTGTGATGCAGTTTAACTAATGCAAACACAGCACTAGCATGTCTGACCCCAGTAAATCTTTGCTCAGTTCAAGGCTTATTTTGGCAGAACTCAGTGTGGATCTGTTACGTGGACTCTGAAAATCACCCAATTCATCTGGTGTGGGTCAAATTAATGGCAGGGGACATGCTAACAGCTAAACTATCATGGACTGCCTGATCCTATACCATGGCTTCTCATTGCCTAAATGAACACATCACAGCTATAGAAAAAGATGCTGCAGAAAGTCACCCATACTTTGGTCAAAGAGAAAATTAACTTTCTAACACAAGATATTCTATAGTGTGAATTTACCTTGGCTCTGAAAACATCCACATTGTTTCATCTTTGAACATATAGCAAATTTCTCCTGAGATTACATTTCCTTACAGGGTGAGGAGGAGGGTAGGCAAGTGATGACTCATTAAGTTTATGCTGAATGCATTTCTAGTTTGAAACAATAGTACACAAAAGGTAAAAATGCCTAAGAAGAAGAAAGGGCTTTTTAATAGTATTAAAAAAAAAAAAAAAAAAAAAAAAAAGAGGGAGAAGGGAGGAAGTCTTTTCCCTGCCCTCTTATTACTGCATAGTTGGGAAGGTTGAAGCCTGAATCTTTAACCCCCATAAAATTTCCATGTGAAAGAAATGAATTCATTTAAGACAGCTCCATCTTCCTACATGTTTCTTCAGCTGTAATAAAATTACTAACATATCCCAGTGATCTGCCTTAGGTTCCCTCACATCAAGTATTTTGTACTTTAGAGCCAAAAGAGAACAAGACTGCATATTTATATCAGACAGTTGTAAGGGCTACTATTTTAATTCCCGTTCCTGTGCTCTGACCACAGAGGGATGATCATGCACATGTGTTGATGGAGAAGCCTAAGTGTATCAGTGGGCAATTTCTGTAAAGTGTGTCATTTCTCAGGACAGTTTGTACATACATGGGTGAAAGAAAACTTTGGCTTTACCTAGTGGCTCCCATTTACTTGCCCCAGTCAGGTAAATGGGAATGTTGTGTAAAATAACATGAAATAATATATGAAATAACACGAAAGGTAGTGTTTCTTCATGGTACATAGATCCATAGCTGGACAAGAGTTTTTAGGACAGAACCTCAGTTTATACAATACTACATGATAATATATGGTAGAAAAAACAGGAGCTTTGCATTGGGAATGGGCTGACATGCATGGACTGAGTGATGTGTAAAAGTGCATGCCATTTCAGCATACCCAACATCCTCAGCTGTAAATTATGCACCTCCTTTTCCTGAACTTTTATTCAGAGTGCATTTGCTCTGTGAGAGGCAGTGCCTTTTGGTGTTTATTTTTCAGGATCCAGCTCTAGGGGTCTACCTTGGATTCACAGCCCTGAGATAGCAGTTTGGTATGAATAACAGCTCTCCTGCCTCAGGAGAGGGGAGTACAGGTGTGGACCTTATTTATTTTTTTCACCTCCCCCAAAAGGGAGTGAATTGCTGCTCAAGCAATTATATCATGTTGCATGCTTGTGGCCATGCTTCTCTTCCCAACACGTACCCTCTCTCTTGACTGTGGATCATTAGACACTCCAGACATCCTATACAGCCTCTGTACCGTAACACTCATGAGGTCTCTCATCAAGCAAACAAGCAAATTATCCATGACAGTCTTGGCCAAACTCCTGATAAAGGTTCTGAAACAGTGATACACGCACTTTTTATTCCTTGTAAAATCAGTCAGACTTACATTTTAAACAGGTATGTGGCTGAAAGGAGAGATTTTCCTAGACTGGCAGGGTCCTGGGAAGAGGAGCTGTGGAGGGTCTCTTGGCTTTTATTTATTTATTTATTTAATTTATTATTATTATTATTTTTATTACTGAAAGACAGGGAGTTTCATGGAACCCTGTGATAAATCATCAAATGCATAGAAATATTTTTAAATAGCCTGTAAACAACTGGCAATCTCCTCACCCTCCTGGCTGTATTTAGCATCCTATATTCTCCCATTCTGATTTTGCTAAGATGACAAGCCATTGCTAGAATGTGTTAAAATCAGTTACAAGAATACATGAGGTGACTGATGTAATTGAGCATGATGCTTTGGCCTGGGAAATTCAAAACAAACAAACAAACAAACAAACAACAACAACACAGTTTGCTGAAAAGCATGGCTAACAGGGCCACAGATTAGAAAGCAGCTGCTAAACCTACAAAGACAGTTCCATTAAAACCTCTCTAATTTGCACAGCATTAACTGGCACTCTGTATAAGTTACGCATCGTGCTCTCCACAAAGTCCTGAAAGGTTCCCCTGGTTTCCCAGCATTGCAAACA
The DNA here is from genome assembly GCF_963932015.1 of Anas acuta. NCBI lineage: Eukaryota > Metazoa > Chordata > Aves > Anseriformes > Anatidae > Anas > Anas acuta. The sequence continues at coordinate 14,379,580 of NC_089017.1, forward strand.
GGGTTTCCTTGGTACAGTTTCTTGTACTTTAAGTGCTTTACAGAATTAATATCGTTTTGCACATAAGTGATCAAAATGTGTTCTGTGATTCATTACCTTTTCCTGTGTTTGCTCTTTTATGTCTCACTTTGCAAAAATATGCAGTTTGCCAGGGTTTTCCCACTCATTGGTACAAATTAAATGAAGCTTGGCTGTAGACATTCATTGATTTTAAGTCAGAACTGCCAACACAAGACATTTAAATATATTGAGCCAGGCCCACATTTTGTGCGAGTGACTGAAAAATAACCTTCCTCTCTCCCCCCCCCCCCCCCCTTCTTTTTATGTGCCTTTTGGATTTGGAAACCTCACCCAGCACTTGGGTCACATTTTCAAGCTTCTTTTCACAACAATGTGATGCTTTTGCAAAAAAAAAAAAAAGGGGGGGGGGGGGGGGGGGGAAGAAGAGAGAGACAAATGTCACTCCAAGACGTATTAGCAGGAATGCTGGGTATAAGACAAGAGAGGTAATTATTCTGCTCTACTTGGCACTGGTACAGCCTCAGCTGAAGTAGTGTGTCCAGTTTTGGGTGCTGCATTTTAAGATAACTGCAGACAAGCTGAAAAGAGAGCTAGTGAGCTGCATCAAGATGATAAGAAGTTTAGAAAACATGAACCTCTGAGAAAGGTTAAGAGAACTAGGACTGTTTAGTCTAGGAAGCAGAGACAGAAAGAAGATGATAACACTTCTGCAAATACATAAAAATTGTTTTAAAGAAGGCAGAAATCAATTTTCCCTTCTCTGCAGAGGGCAGGACATGAAGTAATTGGCTAATTCACCGCTTAGATTTAGATTAAGTCTTAGCAAAAAATCTGATTACAAACACAGTGTAGCATTGGAACAGGCTTTTCAGAAACAAGATCTCCTTTACAGGAGGTTTTTAAGCACAGATGAGGCAAACATCTGGCATGCATCATGCAGGCTGTGTGCAGCCCTACTCCCTTGCCTTGTGGGAATAACCTGCCAATGTGTCTTCCAGTTCCCCATTTCTGGAATTCTGTGGTTCTAAGAGTGAAGGCAAGGAGTAGACATTTAACAAGAAACAGAATAAAGTAAGTTGAGCCTGTAACACAGCTCTTTGCCTCCAGGCCTTGACTTTGCATGTAAAACATTTGGTACTGTGAGAATCATGGCAAAATATCACAAATCTGTAATATTCTGGAAAGCATGTGGTGACCCTTTGCTTGGACCTCATACATAGCACAGGCTACAGAATGTTCCTCCTTGGGCGTCTCATTGAACCCCATAATTTCTGATTGATCTAAACACATATATTATACAGATGTCCAATTTAGTTCTAAAAAGTCTTTGTTTCTTTCTCTAGCAAAAAAAAGATTCCACTACATTGCTTTCTGTGCTGCTCCAAAGGCTAATTATCTTCATTGCCAGAACTCTACAGCTTATTCATTGCCAGAAACCTACAGTTTACTCCTATGTATCCAGCTTCATCTGGCCTCTACTCAACCTCATTAAAGTTGCTTCTGCCAGCAGATGTTATTTGTATTTATAGACTTAGAGATGGTCGGGTTACCACCACATGGCCTTCTGATCAATAAGCTGAACAAAACTCTTGCAGCTCATCACAGTAAAACATTTTCAGTTTCTATAAAGACTCCTATATTTCATATCTACCACCAGCATTGGATAAACACAGATGCATAAAGCCATGCAACAAGCAATATAGGCCAGTGTGCGGCCTATTACCATACGAAGAGGCCACTTACACCTGCACATACTGTGAGCATGAAATGGAGTGCATAAGCAAAATATGCAATATAGATAATTTTTACTGTCATGTTCCCTACCACATAAATGGTCTCTCTCTCCTTCTCTTTGTTTCAGACATGCATGCATATCTATCCATTTGTTCTGGTTACAAGTAACGGTATGAATTAGAGTTTTCCCCTAGTATTATGTATCAAACCAACTCAAACACAAATGTGAATGTTTGCTTATACCCATAATTAAGTGGTCCATTTTCCAGACTTGCTGACTGTTCTTTGCTCCTGTGGAGGGATCAAGAGCTGTGGATACTTAGGATTGCTGGAAGTCAGACTGACCAACTAAACTTCTCAGCACTGATTAGAGAGGTAAATATGAAACAGAATATACTGAAGTTCTCTGTGTATGTATTATCTTTCAGGAAAATACAGCAGTGCTAACCAGTCTGTTTCACTCAGAAGCTATGTTTCTCTTGTAGATTCAATATCCAACCTAAAAGCTTTCCTTCATGTCCTTGTCAACAAATCTTAGCCCAGAAGAACCCCTTTAATAAGGATCATGAGGCACTTTAGTCTTTGCTGATTAAGACCCTGGACAGAAGGTGAGGTTACTAACTAGGGCTAATGCTGAGAGTAATTTTCCTGCTGACATTTGTCAACTGTCTAGGAAATGAAATAAGACCACCATGGCATCTTAGAGGGTCTGGTAAGATGCTATTAGACAATTGTGCCTTTCAATATCTAGGATTGGCTCTTGCCAGATTTGAGCTAATTATCTGGAGACAGAGTTGGGCAAACACTTTGTTTGGAAAGTGTTTTGTCAGGTTGTTTTTTTTTTTTTTTTTTGAGTGTGGTCCTCAGTTCCTCAGCTAAATTGAGCAGTTCTTGAACTGCAAGTTATTTGCAAACATGTTAAATAAAATTAGATATTTTGTTGGACCTACTAATAAGATTGCAAGTTTCTTCTGCAACTGGGGCACAACAACCTCATGAAACACTACAGGCTGGGGGAAGAGTGGCTGGAAAGCTGCCCAGCAGAAAGAGACCTGGGGGTATTGGTCGACAGCCAGCTGAATGTGAGCCAGCAGTGTGCTCAGGTGGCCAAGAAAGCCAACAGCATCCTGGCTTGGATCAGAAATAGTGTGGCCAGCAGCACTGGAGAAGTGATTGTCCCCCTGTACTTGGTTCTTGAATGCTGTGCTCAGTTTTGGGCCCCTTGCTACAAGAAGGGCATTGAGGCAATGGAGCATGTCCAAAGAAGGCCAATGAAGCTGAGGAAGGGTCTAGAAAACAAGTCTTATGAGGAGCAGCTGAGTGAGATGGGGTTGTTTAGCCTGGAGAAATGGAGGCTCAAGGGAGAACTTATCATCCTCTTCAATTATCTTAAAGGAGGGTATAGTGAGGTAGGGATTGGTCTCTTTTCCCAAGCACCAACTGATAAGAGAAGAGGAAATGGCCTTAAATTACACTAGGAGAGGTTTAGGCTGGTTATTAAGAAATAATTCTTCACTGCAAGGGCCGTGACATATTGGAACAGGCGGCCCAGGGAAGTAGTTAAGGGAAGTAGTTGAGACTATCTCCCTGGAGGTCTTCAAAAACAGGTAGATGTGGTACTTAGTGACATGTTTTAATGTTAGACGTTGCAGTGCTAGGGTAAAGGTTGGACCAGGTGGTCTTAGAAGTCTTTTCCAATCTAAATAATTCTATGATTCTATGATTCTTGTTGTTGAAAAAATATAACTTCAAAATCATACACTGCTGGTACAAACACATAGGAGAGTGTGCTCAGTGTTGTGTTTTTTTTTTTTTTTTTTTTTTTTCTCCAGATCTCTGTAGATCTAGCCTAAGCATCCTAAGCATCCTTTGTTCCAGGGAATGTTTCCTGGAGTCAATGAATTCATTCAAACATTTGCAGGAAGTTAAAGGAATGAGAATTCACTTCAGAAATGTTAAGAAATGCGCCTGAGAGCTATTAAAATCAATGGGAACCTTTCATCTACAGATACAAGTTATTTCCAAAACTTCTACAAAACACCTGAAATCCTTCTGCTGAGCCTCGACTCACTTTCACAAAACAAAGTGCTAAACCGTTGACTTCACCCTCAGCACCAGGTCCAAGTATTGGGTATCAGTCATTAAGTGCTGGTTACACAGAAAATTGGGGCATGTCTCAAATTGTCAAGTCTGCTTGTGCAAACTCAATATTTATATTAATTGAGGTGAGAAGTGATTCACAGTCAGACAACTGCTGTTTCCTTTGTTCAGATCTGATTGGCAGAGCTGGATTATGCTGTGCAGTAACTGTCAAGACAAGACAGGACAAGTATCAGCCCTTCAACTTTAAACTGTTTGTTGAGATCTTTCATGACATAAACCTGTTTCACGCTGGTGTAAGTGACTTTTTTTTTTTTTTTTTTTAATTAAATAGTAACATTAAATGAGCGTGAAATGTTTTATTTAAAAAAACAAAAATGTTACCAACTACTTTAACAATGCTACTAGACATATGCCTTTCCTAGATCCACATTTCCCTAAAGTTATGCTGCTTGAAACCACAGACTGAGATTGGCTTCATTTCTCTATAATATATTGTCTGCAACTACCATGTACAAAAGACAAGGATTTTCAGGTGAAATCAGTAACACATGCGGGTCTGGATTACGCACTTGCACCATATATTGTTGGCAGAAACAATAAACACCTATATCAAGGCTAGTCAAGTATGAGTCACAAAGCAGAAAGACTGGTAATAACTTACAGCGTGTTCTTAGAAATTACTATAAAAGGATAGGGATGACATGAGGAAAAATTGAGCCTGAAGCCTTTTCTCTATTTAATCTCATCTGAATGAGCCTGGAATCAATGGAATTCAGTCCAAAGGACATGGTGTGCCTTATCAGGTGGTGATTACACCTTGGTGCTCTGCATATTGCTTGTACCTTTTGAACAAGTATGCCAAGAAACTTCAAGTTGCAGTATACCTAACAATCTCTTCCTTCATGATAAGCATTCATAAGACAGCTCCGAAGACAACCACTAACTCCTAAAGACCCACAGAGCTTACCTGTTGCTTACCATTGCTTACCTGTTTTTCAGAAATTATTCATATAATAAGTGTTTTAAAAGTGAAAGTGAACCCCAAAGTATGTAAGATAAGGGGCATGTCCAAGAAGTCAGTGTTTTTTCAACTGTCTAGTCCTGCCCCACTCTATTTTTTTTCCCTTTTCTTTTCCATGAGTGGCAAGGCTGACATCATATCTAGGCTGGGGCCTCCACAAAAGACTTCAGAACTTCAGAGATTTCAGAAAACAGAGAGGAGAGGGGCTTACAATAAAAGACCACAAACAAGGAACATAATTTGTCAAAGGAAGAAAAAAGACAAGTCTGAGAGTACTGGTAATAGCCTAGATATCTCACTCAACCACAGGTTAGGTGTCTGTCCACTCAACAGGCTTAGTTTTAATTTTACTCTTCTGTTTCACATTTCAGATGGTAGAAGGATGACGCCGGGTGTTGTTCTATCTAAGCTGGTTAGTTTATCCTCTGCCTAAAACCACAGTCTTCATGTTTCTCAAAGGTTTCTAGTGTTTCTAGTTTCTGCTTTACATCATATGGTTTTCTGCATCTGATGAAGTTTTAAGAAAGCTCTTGAAACTTAATTCAAGAGGAGAAAGCTCTTAGGCTCATACAATGTGGCACCTAGTAAGAAGTGACTTAAGTCATTGGGAAAATAAACTGAAACAGAAGCAACTATTGAGGGAAGCAAATCATGATTCATGGTTTCTCTCCTAGATGTCACTGGAAATGACACTAAAAGACACTAAAACTAACCAAAAAACTCCAACAAATTCCTGGCTCCCTCAATTAGAACAAAAATAACAGTTCCAAATTACTGAAAAGTTGTTTTACTCTGAAAGCACTATTTAAAAACATTTGCAAAATGAATGGCTGTTGCTAGAGGGATCACTTGAAGCAAAAAAATGGATCCCGTAATCCACCAGTAGCTCTGTTCACAGGCATATAGAGGGTGGGGTTGGTCCAGCAGATGGAAAAAAAAACTTGTTTGTTTGTGTTTCTAAGGGAACCTCCACTCTTGTGTGTCATCACGTACTCTTGCACAGGGGCTTTAAGAATTTGTGCCTTGAGGCTAAAGGATGAATATTGTTGTTTTAAGTTGTAGATAGGAGAGGGATGATGTAGTTAAGTGCATAATGGTCAGTGCATGCAATATTCCTTTGCTTTATTTCCTAGTACTCTTAATACCAGGTGAGAGCTATTGGGATATTTTTGTGTGTTATTTCTGAGATGCTGTATTAATAATGTTTGTTTTCTGATTTTCTTTTCCTTTAAGGTGAGGAGAAAGACAGATGAAAACTTGAAAAGAAAATTGCAAGCTCACCTGGAAACTAATTGCTTTTAGAGTGTTTGTCCTCTGATAAAGAAGTCTTTACAGGCTCTCTCATATTTTGAACAGAAAGACAGGCCTATTCAGCAGAGAATCAGAGAAGATCAACATACCCAGGAACTTGCAAAACAAGCCAAACGTTCAAGCACCCTGTGTTCCCAAAGCACACATCAGCTTCCATGCTTGTAAGTCAAGTAATCTTCTTGCTTCTCCTACTTCGGGTAATTAATCATTTCTGCTTTTGTGAAGTCTCAGTCTTTATCAAAGTAACATATCCCATATGTTACTCTGATTGATCTTCCTAATACACTTAGCTGTCTTCAACTGCTTGGTTGTTGTTGTCCAGCTCCACAGACTTACTGTAACACAATAGTCTGAGCTCCTGCAAGCCAAGGCAATTTATTTATTTATTTATTTTAAAAAATGCTTTCCTTTTGTACTTAGAAGATTCCCATTCACTTCTAGTTAACGTGCTAGGAGCAAAGGCTGAATGAATGTGCAATAAGGACTGCAGGCATTGATTAGTACAAAGCAAAAAACAAAGACCAGTGGTCATTTACAAGAGGTTAAACATGCATGTTGCACTCAGAAAGACTACTTTCAATTTATATTTCTCTAATAAATTGCTTTTGCAAGTGGAGAAAATCACAAAATTAAGGTTGGGCTCTGTTGTTGCTGGTGCCATACTGCACGGCAAGCAAAGCTTTAGAAAAGGTTTATGAAGGGCTCTAGATTCCTGGCACAATGCAATGCATGTAAAGGTTGTGGCTGGCTTCCTTCTGATAGGCACAAGCCCTGAGTGTGCAGACCTTTCCTCCCCAGGTTCCAGGGGCTCTCTCCTCAGTGCTAAACAGACATGCACAGGGTGGGGTGGGCATTGCAGATGTCCCAGCATCATTGTTCCAACTTTATTTGAAGTACCCTCTGCATTGCCATGGAGCTATAAAAATGATTGCAGATGACTCAGAGACATTTTCATGTTCTTTCTATAAGGTGAAATGCTGTTGACTTCCAGAAGACCCTTTACCTGCTCTGCTCTTTGGAAGAAAAAGAATAATGCTTTTTTTGTTCCCTGTGAAATTTTTCAGGGACGAAGGGAGCTGTTGAAGGCAACGTGGCACTCATGTAGCTTTTTGTCTCTGCTAATGTCAACTATGTATTCACTATAATCAGCCAGTGTGAAGGTCTCTCTGATGTGTATCAGAGAGACAGCTTACTCCACACCGCTCTGTCCCACTGGCTTCCAAATGACTTTCCTAGTAATCGTATTTGAAAGGACAATCATTTTTGCCTTGGATTAGTCTAAAAGCCTTTCCCTCATTAACCCATTTTTCCTCCCATGCCTGAGGCAGCCTAAGATGAAAAGGTACTGGATGTTTTCAATTATTTGTTTACTCAGTACTTTATATACCACCTTCCTTGAAAGGATGGGGACGTCCCCAGCCCTGATACATTCAGCCCTTTGGTCCCCTTCCTCCCTTCATCTGGCAGTTATCAGCATTGTTGATTTTAAGGTAACCTGCTGTGTTGCAGCTCTGCCTGCATTGCATCAGATGTGCAAGTGATTTTAAATGAAAATGAGCAAATCACTGCAGAGCCTCCCAAGTGTGTGTAGAGGGAGTTGTATAACTGATTTAAAGAAGAAAAATAAAAAAGAGAGAGAGAGAGAGATGGACTGCTGGCAAGAAGGGAAAAAATAAACCCAGGGCAAGGAGGAAGTGCTCAGAAGGCCGGAGAAAATAGTGCTTTAGTCATTGTGCATGAAGGGCTTTTAGGAAAAAAATCAGCAGAAAACCAGCACTTGGGAGCAGAGAGGCAGTGGTTTCATGCCATACACCAGGACTCATGTTAACACAGAGCGTCACCATTAAGAAAGGAGGAGGGTAATGAGGGAACAATGAGGCCATACCTGGAGAAAAAATGGATAAACTGGAAAAAAAACAAAGGCAGTGAAGAGGAAGAGCCACAGAGAAATGGGGAAAAAGAAGTAAAATTAAATAGGAATAATGTGAAAGGAAGAGAAAGGAAAAGAAATTAAAAGGAGAATTTTTAAAGTGATGGATTTTACTTCAGATTTAATTTCTTCAACATGTATTACAAGGTTGGAATCCACACTGAAGTTTAACACAGGACTGCTGCTTTGAACTGCCATCCTTGGGAAAGATAACCTAAAATATGTAGATGAGATTCTCTGTCTTGTCCACTAACAAGCATAAACATCAGTCTTGGATCAAAGCAAACCAGTAAATGACTCAAAGTTTGGACTGTTGGGCTTGGTTTGCTCCCAGCAAAGGGAACATGGCTGATACAGAAAATATTTTCTCCTGGAGTGACTCCATGGAAAGACTAAGTGCCAGGCACATACCAGGAGCACGGGATAGTGCAAGGGTTGCAATGTGCATTCTCAGTGCAGTCCTGAACAGTAGTCTCTGGATAAGTGCAAGTCCTGAGTCATGCTGTGAGCACTGTTTGAATAATTGACCAAACAGCCTGAAAACGGATACCCTTTCCTTCAGCAGAAGGGATATTTTTCTTAATTTAAATATATATACAATATATATGAAAACAAATTAATATGCTATTGTAAAGATAAGTGTAAAGATGTACAGATGTTTGAATTGTGAGGTTTCCTCTTGTGCACCATGTTAATTGGAAGTTATGTGGGTTTTTTGGAAAACCAAGTTCAGCAAAATGCAGCCACATGTTAGCGCAGGCCACCTTTGGACAAGACCATGGGCTATATTCATCCCTTATGACCAACCTTTAGCGGGTCATCATGGAATGGATCAACACTGCGGTGAGGTCTAATGAGACATGCAGAAAGGAAGGGCAATGTGGGGTGTACTGGTATTCCTATGGGAAGTCTACAACCTTTGTCAGTCCTGGTTTTGTACTGGGGCTGTGTAGTTCAGAGATGAAAGCAACATCTGTTGCTCATGAAAGACTTAGGTTGTGGCATTAGTCACAACAAACTAAGAAGTCTTGCACTGATTTTTGGCACAAATGCACTTTAAGGGAGTAGGGTATGTTTTATTGCTTTTCTAAATGTGAAACAAAGCTTTGTGGCTGTGTTCCCTTTAAAGGAAAATCACCTTGCCATTGAAAGAAAATGTAGTCACATTACCATAGCTGTATTGATAATGTTTCCCGATTTAAGTGTTCCTGTACATTAAACTCTTAAGCAAATTTACTGTTTACCCTGATATTGTTTTTATTTATTTATTTATTTTCAGATGAAGTGAAATCAATACAAAAATGTGATATTTTTAGATTATTTTCTGTTGACAGTATTCCCTGTAAACATTAACTCATTATTTATCTATCCCAAGGAATGGTATGCATTGGAAGACAATCGCCTTGCAGAGGAATGTGACCTTGGCTAGTCTATAACAGCTAAAAAATGCCATCCCTCTGACGTTATATTGTTTTGATGGAAGGGAAAATTAGCTAACTTATTTGGAATAGTTGCAAAGAAATCTTCAGCTTCTTAAAAAATGAGTTCAGCTAACTTTTCGACTCTCTCTTTGGGAATGCTATTAGTTTGTGGTTTCACAGTGTCTTTTACCTAAAAGTTTTTCTCAGACCATTAAGGAAACATTAATTATGGTTACAGCATTCTGAGGAGGGGGGAAGCAAATTTTACTAACTTAACTTTGGAAAGAGGCAGACTGATATTTAAGGGACTTAATGTAGCTGTGTGCAGTGAGTGCCAGAGCTGCAAGAAATAAAATCTATAAATCTTTAACTTTATTCGACTTAGTAAACCACCTACATGTGCTCAAATAAAGTATGCTGAATGTTGAAAAGGCTACAGATGTGCCTCTCTTGTTCCACTAAGGCTGTACAGGCCTACTACATTCCCTTACTTCCAACATAAAACCCTTGCTGGCAGGTTTTCAGCATCTATTCCCTCAGCTGAGAATGCTGCAAATTCTCTGTACCTCCAGACAGTAGGAGTTTCCAACTGATAATTTTCTGACACACAATGCTGGGCCATGGGTGTGCCTGTACCCAGCCCTATCTTTGTCTCTGGGTTGTTGGCCCCATGTTGCAGCCCTGCCTCCTCTGCTCCTCACTGGGCTCCCTGGGAGACTCCAGACCTGATTTGTCACGTTGCTGCATGCAGGGCTGTGGATGGAAGCTGTGACCAACACTAGGCTCTGGCCATGGGTTCAGGCACTATGGGACTGGTGGTGAGGGCATCTCCAGCTCTGGAGTCACCATCAGCACCTCACTCATCCCTTTTCCTGCAGCAGACCAGCAAAAGATGCTTATGTGGCTGTCCTGACATTCTGTCTATGGCCTTTCTGCAACAAAGGATAGCTTCTCCCAGAGCATGGTGTCCCAAAAGCTGTCTGTGCCAGTCTGTCATATGTCTGTTTTGGGACACCTATTTGAGCACTGGGGAACATCCACTGGGATGTGAGTACACTTAGCCATTAAAACAGCCTTTACAGGAATATGGTGCATCCCCAAAGTTACATGTGGGCCTGAAGAAAATGTTACTGTCAATGGCTACATACACATTTTACTTGGGGTAGGTGGGACATGAGGCAAAGCATGATGCATAACCAACTCTCGTATATTGTTTTTAGAATAGCTGTTCTGGGCCATTTGGTTTGCCATAAATAATCCATGTCAGTTATACTATAAGAAGTTCTCAGAATGCAGCCATTAACATCACTCACTTTGAAATCAGCAGAGGCACCTCTTTTAAGACATTGTTGGTACGTGGGCTTTGGGTACAGAGCCAAAGCAAGGAGACTGACTATTGGCAGCACAGCTGAGATTTTCTTCCTAAAAGAACAGAAGCTTCTGGGCATCCAGTTTTGGAAAGCACACTAGAATTATTAGGGTTGAAAGGTAAATTTAGGGCAACATTTTAGTTGGAATAGAATGACATTTTTGAAAAAAAAAAAGCCCAATTATTACCACTTAGCTTATTTAGGTTGATATCAGAGGGCTCACTCACAGCCCCTGAACTGGTAAAACCAAACTGATGGATGAACCCCCAGTTCTTGGGGACTCACTGGAGGTCTGAGATATGTATGAGGTAGACACCAGGTTTCAGCACAAACTACTCCCCCCCTCTATATCTATTCCCAGAGCTCTGCAGCCTGTGCTGACGATGATACAGGCTTGGGAACCTAACTGCCAGCTCCTAATTTGGATCCACAAGCCATGGTATGCCTGCGTGTGTGGTGTCAGCTCAGCCATCACAACCTTGCCCCCACTGCTACAGAGCACTCACCACTCCTTCTTTACAGAAATGCATGTCTTAGGAGAATTGCATGTCTTTTTCTGTAGTCTTTGGAAAGTTAACAGATATAAGTGGAAGGTGTCTCTGCCCATGGCAGGGTGGGTTGGGATGAGGTGATGTTTAGGGTCCCTTCCAACCCAAAGCATTCTAGGAATCTGTTATAGCCATTGGCCTGTCACATCTGGCATTTAAACATAGAAAAAGATACCTCCCCCTTCTGCTACTTTTTCTAGTACTTGCAGATGAAGTAACCACACCTTTTCCTCACTAGAACTCACTTCCTCACTGTGTCACTCCTGTGGTTTCCTTATATTTGTATATTTCTGCCTGAAATCATGCTATCTTGGGTGAGGAGACTTATTTGGTACTAGCTTATAAAAAGCCTGAACCATCCTTTCCCCAGCTCTCTTAAAGTTAAATCATTTTCTTGCAATGTTCTTCATTGTGTACTCCACACATAAGGATATTTTTTTTTCTCATCATAAAGAGTCATTTAGGTCTTCAAATTCACATGGTTGAGTTTTAGTCTCTAAATCAGTTACATATGCATCAAATTCAAATTTGATTTAAATTATTCTTGACTGCATGTTGGAAAACAAAACAAGACACTGAGAAGAAGAATCTCTCTCTCTCACTCTTCCCCATCTCTGTCTCGTCCTGTCTGCTTCTCCCCAGAACAGGGCTTATTAACTTTTTCCATCAGATTTTCATATCAGAATTTATTTATATCAAATTTTTATCTTCTATTGGTTTCTCTGTCAAGTATTATGACATTGCAATATTGCTGAGCTTGATTCTAGTCTGTGAGTCTTCAGAAAATAAATTTAAACTGCAAGCATTTCAAATTATTCTCTAAATGGATACTATTTTTTGCAAGCTCCTCTTGCAAATCAGAAGATTTACAGACTATAAGAGCTGTATGCTTCTGTCATACATATTGATTAATGAGTGCCAAGTAGAAGGGTAATTACTGAAGCTACAATTTTTGTTGCAAGGCTGGAAAAATATTGTCACAACAAACCCAAAATTCATCTGGAAATTGTCAGAGTGAAAATATCCATCAAATTTCATTTTTATGCCTACTTCTCCCCAAAAATGTAGTTCACTTAATTTCCTATTTTTCAATATTTTCCTAACCTTTATTTTAAAATCAAGATTAAAATGCAAAAACAAAACAAAACAAAAAGTTGAAAGATCATAATTAAAAATGTGAAAACATAATATTCATCCAACAATTTCTCATGTTCCCATATCAGGATTGCTGAAAGAAAAGACACTACATTTATAATTGTATGCATATTGAGACATCTAGTTTAATCAGTCGAAGGGCTTTAAAGCTGTAAAATACCACCAGATTCTACTTTGACTTAGAGCTCAAGTCATTGTTGGTGAAAATGAACACAAAATTCTATGATCTGTGTGGATGAGAAAGCATGCCCAGCAGGCCACATCTGGGTGTTATTGGCACAGTTAAGCTTACACTAGGGTTACAACATCTGATGAGCATACCTTTAACCTCATACCAGCCCATAGACAGAGGCAGCCATAGCATGAAACCCACACTGCAATTTGCATCAATTAGCCATGATGCTGACAAGATTTGTCAAGAAGCCACAGGCTGAACTGACTTGGAGAGTGAGTTCTTACTGCTCATCAAGGTGGCCCCAAGAGGGCTGGCAAAGCAGAAAGTTCTTCAGTGGAGAAGCCTCTATGTCTGCTCCTTTCTGCATGAAACAAGGATGCATGCCTCCTAGGCAAGAGGCTGTAATTTGTGTATGTGCATCCTCTAAATATTTTAGTGAATATGATTTCTGCTGTACATCCCACCTTACGAGGATATTGCAGATAATTTGCAGAAATGAGATTTCAGGGTAAGAGTCATGAACATGTACTACTGAAACCCGATCATCAGACTGCTGCTTATCCAATCAGGACATATAACAGGATCGTGTGATCTGAACAGCTTGCTTTTCAGTACTCCCAGGGAGCCAGTTACAGAAATAGCTATGACTTAACAGCTATTTGCCACAAACCTCTTAGTCAGTAATTTAAATACCAATCTAATTAGTGAAAATCAATACCTGTACAGAAAGGCAACAATCACAAAATTAAGATTTTCCTACAAAATATTTGGCCAACACAAATCCCTATTACTGAACCACTGTAGTTATCTTTTCCCTTCAGGCTAGTTGCTTGCTAATTGCAAGCTGACCTGACCTTGAGGTATAGAAACTAATGGCAACATCAACACAATAGCTAACAGAGGCACGCAGGGTGGAGCATCACAAGCCAACAGAGCTAGTGTCATTACTCAGCAATCACATCTTCAGCCTGTTGTCCTAACTGCAAGTAAGCTCTGGCACCTCTGTGCCAAAAGCAGCTCCTGCTGTTTATTGATCGAGCTTCTATTTTGGCCACAGATGAGAAAGCATTGGAAATTACCTGGCTGAGGTAGTGTTTCATTAGCTGGTGGAAGTTAAATGCAAATCTCTCAGTTCAACCACCAACCTGCCAAACTCCTCATGCAGCTTCAGGTGTTCTTTTCCCTCAAATGTGACCTTTATTTATGTCAAAGTAACAAGCAGAGCTGCCTACTACCATGACTCAGAGACAAAAACCCGGATCTCACTCAGATGTGCCCAGAAAGTGTTACCTAAGCCTTATTAGAGGAAGCCTTAGCTCTTATTATCTGTGACCACAGACTGATCCAGTGGCATCAGATGCTGCCTAAAGAAATGGTTATTAGTGAATGCTGTGCCTGTCTGCCCTTTGACCTGTATGTCTGCAGGTCACTGCTGGCCAAGCTGCTGTGTGGGTGATTATAGAATTACAGAATGGCTTGGGTTGGAAGGGGCCTTAAAGACCACGCAGTTCTAACCCCCTGCCATGGGCAGGGACACCTCCCACCAGCCCAGGTTACCTGAAGCCCCATCCAGCCTGGTCTTGAACACCTCCAGGGATGGGGCATCCACAGCTTCTCTGAGCAGCCTGTGCTACTGCCTCACTAACCCAAAGATGAGAGACCTTTTCCTGCAGAGAGCCGAAACATGAAGTCAGGCTTTGTGAGTGAGCCCTGCTGGGAGAGGAAGCTCTGTGCTACATGTCCTGCCCATTGACCCAGCACCACCCTGCCCAGACCCTGCAGGGGACTCTCCCTTTTGACGCCCACCCGCAGCAAGGGACATCACGGTGGGGTGCTTGGGGAGGGAAGAGCCCAGTGGAGCTGTGTGTGTGCCGCAGAGATGCAGGGAGGGACCAGGAGCCAGGACAGCCCCACGGGTTCCCGCCCTCCTCCTGGGGGATGTCCTGCTCTACGTGCAGATCTGCAGGAGAGGGGAGCCAAAGGCTTTGCTTGCTTTTGAAAGGGGGTGGGTGTTTGGCACGCTCCAGGGAACAACTGGCTTTGGAGATGTCCTTTTCTGGCTTTTCCTGCACGAGGGAGAGAGTTAGGCCACTTCCTTGTTTATAGAAAGCTCTTGTTTCAGCCTTCTTCTGCACAAACAAAGAATTATGACAAAATATAAGGTATCATGGAAACTTGCTTTTGAAAGATGAATTCCTGAAGCTTTAATAAGAGTTGATTAATAACATTTCCAGTTATTGGGGCTAAACCCTTCTCTCAGTTGCCTCACATGAATCCGGTGTAGCTATCCCGTGTAAGTGGAGTTATCTCAGATATCTCTAGAGCAACAGGAAAAGACATCTGATTACATTCAGATCTGCAGCATTTCCCTAATATCTTTCAGTTGCACTTAAATTACTTTTCTAGCAGTTAACAGGATGGATGTTGCTCAGGGAGTGATCAGTCTGTAAATATTTTCTTTGTTAAACAGAAATACCAGCCCCAGTCCTGTCCCCTGGGAATGTGGCACTGACAGGTGTTAGGGTTCAAAGATCAGAAAACAATAGTGTTCACTTTGGAATGGACATGGGTTCCTGACCTGCACTGTGGAGAGTGGAAAATTTACTCATCAAAGCCCTGGGAAATTAAACACCCCCTGGTCTTTGGACTTTTTCATACTGTATTAGTTTTTCTTTATGAGGCTTACTTATTGCTTGTTTTGAAGCAGGTCAGAAGATTTTGTTATGGGTATTGCACCATGTAACTTTTTTTTTTTTTTTTTTTTTTTTTTTTTTTTCCTGTGGGATTACTGTGGAACAGAAATGTTCAGATCCTCAACAGTTAACATCCCAAAGAGCTGTATTGACAAGCTCGGAAGGCTGTGTGTGTGCACATGTGTGTGGCGAGCTGTCATTCTGTATTAAGATAATACATGCTTTTTTTCTCCTTAATCCTGTTCTTGTTGCATATTTATGGCCATCTGCCTGTACTTATGCAGTGGAGCCCTGTTCTGTGATATCAATATTATGATAACTCTGGTAGATGACCATTCCATACATCATTAGAAGAGGGCAATCCCCTCAAAGTGAGAACTGCATTGCCTGGCCATCTCTGTTGCAGGCATTATATTTGCCCTCCAGCTCTTCCAGTTCTGCCAAAGGAGCAGAATTATGTGTGATTTGTACATTCCTGTGTGACAACTTCAGGCACCTCACGTGCCTGTACATAAGTACAACCTATATTTATCCCCAGATAAAGTCTGTTTTTCAAGTCTATAATTCAGTCACCAGTATTTCTTTATCTGCATCTGGAGTTTCGTCTTTTCCCTTGCAAGTGGCTCATCATACTCCTCTGTTCCAGGGATAGAGAAGCCTGAGAGTTGAGTGTGTGTATTTGTGTGTGGGGGTGAGCAGGCAATGTTCCCACCGGCTCTAAAAAGAGTACTCACATTCTGTACATAGTCCAAACTTGCCTCCTTCCTGGCCTTTATTTGCAATTCAAACAACAACAATAATAAAACAAACTGCAGCCAAAGTTTTCTCTCCAAACTTGGCTGGGGTTCTTCTGCATGGATCTCCTCTGTCCGAGCAGCTTGTTTGTTCTCTTTCAAAGAAACGAACTCTTCTCACATCTTAGCTGGAGCTAACAAGATCCACCTGCCAGCAAGATGCAGCCCTGTATTTTTATGCAGGATCCAAGTCGCTGGATGCAGTAGGACTAAACAAAGTTGCTCACTTTGTACATGGAGTGGGGAAAGGCTATCCAGTTACAGGGTTGTGTCCAGATCCTGTGTCCATATCACAGAATCACAGAATTTCTAGGTTGGAAGAGACCTCAAGATCATCGAGTCCAACCTCTGACCTAACACTAACAGTCCCCAACTATCTTAAGGGGAAAGGAAAAAATCGGGATCAGCAGGAAGAATGGCTGAGGTTACCTTAGTTATGAAGTTATGAAGGGCAAATCAAATGATTTAGCTTATCAAAGAGAACTTAAGCAGGTGACTGATCAGTTTGCATGTTATCATACAGAGAGGGTATCAGCTACTATGGAGATATTTAATCAGTCAGAGGCTTAAGAAGACTTAATGTCTAGGTGTTGAGGCTAGATGGATTTACACTGGGAAAAAAGTGCACATTTTTTAATGGTGAGATTAATGTTCTTTCAGGCTAATTCTCTAAGATGTGTGGTTAATGCCCTATCATATGAAATCTTTTATCCACTTGAGAAGCTGTGCATCTTCATGAGGAAATTCCTGAGAAAAAGATGTATAGAAAGTAGAAATGAAAACTCTACTGCTCAGAAGTTCCTTGCCTTTGAAATGACAGCTGGTCCTCCCTATCTTGCTGCCAGGATAGGTCTTATGGAATATCAAACAGGCAATATGACATTGTTCCTTTATTCCAGCCCAGGGCTGGTATTTTGTTGCTGATCCCACTCATTAGCCATATCATACTTCTGACTCTGGGACAAAGGCGCTGAGGTCAATATGTTAATATGCTTCAAGGAGAGGTGCCCCAGTGCTGCCCCCACTTTAAGCATGGTTCAGAAGTGAGCATTCCCAGAAAACACCAAAGAAAGATCAAAGGTCTTCCTTATCAGCTGGAGTGCTCGGTGGCTTGTGTTAGCTTTTTACAACATTGTCCCAACACAGATGAGGGATGAAGTGACAGGTCCTGTCATTGTGCCCAGGAATTTTCACTCCGTGATCAGAGTTTTGACACACAATGTGGACAAAGCAGTAGGGAATGAGGGTGCTGTGTGCACTCACCCTCTTTCTGTGGGATTCATTTATTTTCCCCTTGAAATAAATAAATAAATACATACATACATACATACATAAAAATATCACTTTACATCAGGTATCATTGCCATAGCAGATGTCCTGGACATTATTTTGTGGTCCAGCAGAAAGACACGAAGCCTGCAGGAGTCAGGATTTCTGCAAGAAGTGATTCCTTGCTGACTGGGGGGACTCTGCAGAACAGGGAATTCTCTTCCCGTAAAAAAGGCTGTTTATTTCACATTAAGTTTTAATTTAGCAGAACAATTGCTTGCTTTCTTCAGAGCAGGAGAACATGTTCCATGAACAAAGACTGTCTATAACCATTAACTTTGGCCCCACTAAGCAAGAGGTCAGGTTTATTTTCCATATGCTGTGCCTGCCAGACCCTTTTTTCTCTTGTTCCATTCTACTGCTTTTCATCAGGTCACTCTTATTATAATTCATCCATGAAAAAAGAAGGAAGAAAAAAAAAAATTCCTTTAAAGTAAAGTTAATTCAAACATAAACATGCAAGAAGTAAATCAAAAAATAACGACCGAATTTAGGAATGAGCTTCTTTCTTTAACCAAGCAGCACATGTCCCACAGCTATAAGAGGACAAGACCAAATACTTTTCTGAGACCCCTGCAATTAACAACAACAAAATGTGACAGTTTTAAAGGACAGAGAAATTCTGATTAGAATCAGCTACAACTTGTTTTCAAAAGAGTGTAATCACAGACAAGGGAGGGACGGGGGGAGTAATTCAAGATTTATACATGTGACCAAATTTTGCTCTGAGCAGCCGAGATTTTGGCATTACATCAAAAGACTAGTCCATTAATCACATTTGAAATAGTCTTTGCTTTTAGGTTTTCCTTTTCTGATGAGCAAGGGAGAAGACCCAAGAATATTTTGTCAATGACAAAGATATAAAGTCCCACATGCAGTTTCACTTAGTGAAAGAAATCCCACAGACAGACTGACAAATTTATTTGTGTCCAGAGAGATCTGCTTGTAAGATTCCTGAGAAAACCTGTGGAAGGAGATATTATGTTACACTGCTGTGTCTTCCAAACTCAGTGAAGAAGAAGCTGGGCCAGTTTTGGTGTCCACGGCACATGAGTAGCAGTCCTAATTCAGAGAAAGGACACCAGAGCTCGCCTTAACTCCAAAACTCCCTGCAATTAAGAGAACATGACATCTCAGAAATGCTCATGGAAGTGGGTCTAGGGAGCTGGCTGCTTAACTGAGACCTGGGCAGGCTCCAAGATCTGATGCTCTTGAGTTGTCATCTGCTCTGTAGCATTCCCCGGAGTGACAAACATCCATCAGTGGGCATGAAAATGTGTTCAACTGAGGTGCTGACTGAAGTCTTTTAATCTGGCTGAAGGACAGCCATGGCAAGTGGCACTACTCTCAGCAGAGGGAAGGATCTGGACCTGGAGAGAGGAAGATGAGTGAAAGGCAAAGAAAGTCCAGCTGAGCTCACCTGGATGAAGAAACACTGCACTTCCATGCTGGAGAATAATTCAGCTCATCTAAACCACGAGAAAAGCCACAGAGAGAAAGCTGGCATGATGAAAGGCAAGGTGCCCATCACTAAACCCAGGTATAGCTGTGACATTGAGAATGTTTTTTTTTTGTTTGTTTGTTTGTTTTCAACAAATAAACCATGGAACCCCAACTCACATCTTCCCCTGTGGAAACATATTGCCCTCAGCCATGAGCCTGTTTTTCCCAAGTTCAGTTTATTTTATTTTTTTTTTTTTTTTTGTGTGTCTGTTTCTGCAGTTCATTTGCAGTTTCTCTGAAGAGGATGTTAACACACACATGCACACAAAGTGGAAAAAATAAATGTTTTGTTTTCTGGAAACCCCATGGCTAAGAACAGCTAAAATGTCAGCTGCCAGTTTATTTAGACATGACAAGGCGTGTGGCTAGACATGGGACACAGCTGAGACCAATTCTGTTCTTTCTCGTTATTATGTAAAGGTCTTCTGGAAAAAATAAATAAATTAATAAATAAAAATTGGCAGGCATTGGACTGCGGAGGCCTACCATATCTAGAGCCAGTCTTCTCTTGTTATTTTCTTTCCATCATTAGGATTACTTTTCCTTCCCTCTGAGAACCAATGTTACTCAAAAGGATTGGATGGAAGGCAGAAGTCTGTCTGGTCCCTGGTCAGCCCATGTCCCCAAACCCACCTGAAGCAGAAACTCCCTGTGTTCCCTTGAACAGAGAGAAGGTAACTTGATCTCAGCTTTCTCTGCTCCTTGCCTTGACTTTATAGCCCTGGCTGGCTGTAGGGGCAAAGCAGGGGATGCTGCTGGGAGACCACCTCTCTGCACCCCACAAGCCATAGCTCTAGGTCAAGCCCCCGTGTGAAGCACATTCCACCCTTGCCCTCTGAAATTATCTTACCTTCTTCCTATGAGTTCCATTAAAACAAAGACCTGGGGTTAGACAGCAGGGTATGAAAGGAGTGCCTCTCCGCATGGCCTGTTTATTAGGTAACGAAGGTCATCCCATGATAGTAAGCTGAACATGGTGATGTATATAACCTAGGAAAAAGATGCTGAAATCCCTTAAAATGATGTAGATGAGGAATCCCATCTATTAACATTTATCAGGATATTACTTCTCTCTTCCTATATCTTGTATAACTAAGGCAGAACTAAGTCTGTTGTCTCTCTGCTGCTGCCTTTCATGAGGAAAATCCTCATTCATCACAATGCCAAAGCACTGGAGGCTCTTTATCTGATGTGTGCCCCAGGACCTGTAAAAGGAAGAGGCAATTTCCTGCTGAATTCTGCAGAACATGGCAAAGGGTTCCTATGCCTGGCCTCCAATAAATTGAAGGAGGAGATGGGGCCAAGGGGCCGTGGCAAGAAGGTTCCTCAGAAGGCTGAGATGCTGGGGACTGAGAGGCTACAGGAACTGTAGGAGGTCACCAGCTATCAGAAACTGCACAGCTCAGTGGCAGACCCTTGAACTTCATGGGGAAAACTTTTCTGTTCGAGTTGTAAGACTGGATAAAGAAATTTCAGGTTTCCAAGCAATCTCTCTCTCTCACTTTTTATTTATGTATTTATTTATTTCTATGCCTACCAAACCACCAGTAACACATGAAGCAAGTAAAACATGCTGTATCATTTTGAGCAACAGATCAAGATGCTAAAGAGCTGATGGCTCTTGGAGTAGCTGAGCATGGTTGTTTCCCCCATCCGGATCTGGGGCTCACTGCTGGTAGGGCATGGCTGAGGTAGTGCAGGAGGGAGCTAGTGTGTGACCTTTAATTCCACGGTTAGAAGAAACTGCCTGCAAAGAATGCAGGAGAAATTAGAGGAATTAACTTTGTTCTGTTAATACTAGACCTGTCAATCTAGTTTCTTCGGGAAAGTGCCCTGCAATTCCCATAAACAACCGACAGCTTTAGAGGCCTTTAGCTAGAAGTCTGGTCACTTTCCATCCCACTTTTTCTGACCTTGAGCCTTAATTAGAAGGTCTGTGATTCATGACTAAACAGCATAATTGCATAAAGCAAAGGAGAAAGGCATCCAGACATAACTGGATTTACTCTACATGTGAACGTTCGTGCATGTACTGATAAGCACCAGGATAATAAGGTGGTACATTCCAGATCTCTGTATATATTAGTGCAAAGCAAATGGCCCCAGGTGTTTTCTGAAATGAACAAAATCCTGTTTTCAGTCTGGAACTGTTAATTGTTAACTACTCAGATAGGCTTACATTCCTCTTACTTCACAAATTAAACCCACTTGTCATCTGTTGTTGATTTCATAGCTTTCACATTCAGGGAAGGAAAACAGACTGGGGGACAGAAAAAAGAAAATCCATGTTAGGATGTGATCCACTGTGTGTGCCGTGTAATAAAAGACCCATAAGAGATTATCTCTCCGGCATTGTCCAGCCTCCTTGTCCTTCGCTTTGGCTGGAAAACAGCAGAGAAAAAAGGGGGTACAGTTTGCAGAGGCAGGTGAGCTCTGATGTGAAAGGCTTTCTCCCATGTTACTCTGATGTATCTCTGCTCCCTCAGCAGCACGACTGAGGTTAGCACTGAAATGCAGTCACTGAGCAACATGGCATAAACCTCATTTCAGGCTTTCACATTGTCTTGGATTGTTCCCAGCACTGCCTTCCAAGACACCCTTTTGTATCCTCTCTCCCTCCTGGTTTTTGGAGGTGCAGGTCTTATACTTGTCCTGGGCTTCTCCCTCTGAGAGAGGAGACCCAGCACATTTTCTCTGGGCACAGGCCATAGGCACACAATGCCTGCAGGGGTGGTGGAGCAGCTGATGGAGCAGGGTGCATGGGACAGCCCTGCCTGCAGCCCCAGAGGGAGAGGGAAAAGGAGACCATCAGGGTACTGGGATGCTAGAGGGCACCTACCCTGCTCAGACCAGAAAGGGAACAATGATTTTTTTCCCTAGTAGTTCCCCATTTACAGAGCAGCCTTCACTTCTGGGTGTGCTCTATTAGGACCCTGGGCACATTCAGCAGATATCTGTCTTCTTCAAGCAGAAAGTTTTGAGTACAACACAGATGCTGTGCTTGTGCCAAGTGCTGCAACCTCTGAGAGTCAGGATACAGCCTGTAATATTCTTTCAGATTTTTTAAAATTATTTGGGACAAATATAATGAGAAAGTTTCTGAATTTAGATGTAATCCAACATCTGGCCACCTGTCAAGTACAGAGATCCTCCAACACCAATTGATGCACAAAGTAACGCCCATCACCCTCCTAATTTCATTAAATCCAAGGACTGGGTCTTTAGTCCTTTACAGCAAGGAAGCAGAGTTCCCACCTCCTGAGAGTTCAGGGAGACCTGCAGCATGGCTTCTACCCTTCCCCCCTATGGTATTGCTGCTTCCAGAAATGCAGGCTTCAGTCCTTAAAATGAGGTTCTACTCCTGTAGGTGTAATGGTCACAGAAGAGATGCTACCAAGCAGCATGTTATTGTCTGCAACATGTTGAAGATGGAGGTCATATTTGGCTGGCAATTAAGATTTTATTAAATGTAGCATTTATTAAACCTAGCTGCAGTAGGAATATCCCTCCTTGATGAAGCAGATCAGTTGTTACCTGGATACTTAATCTAACTTAGTATTAGCAATGCCAAATGCAGCATTTCTTGTAATATATATGGGGTCAAGATTTTGGAGACCTTCCTCTTTCCAACTTGTGGGAAATTGCCCTGGTACTTTGAATTTCAGAGAGTTCCTTCAACTAAGATACACCCTTGATTTTTAACCCTAGAAAACTTTTTTCCTTTACTGTCTTCCTGCGAAGTTGGATTTCTCTTTAAGATGCTGGGACTCTCTTCGTGGCTATCTGTTTTGTATTCACTCATCAGTGGATAGAGCAAAATAATTAGTGGTTTGATAAAAAATTGAGAAGAGAGAGAACTGACATCCTTTTGGAGATTTTGTGTAGGTCCAATAATTTTTATTCTGCGTTATTTGATGTAATCACAGGACTTTCAGTAACACAATTGGTAAGTAAAACATAGGTATAGCAGGGTTTTAATATTTTGAATTTTTTTTTACCATTTAAAAGAATTAATCATATGGAGAGGGTGTTGCTTTCTTTGCAGGGGCAGACTCAGTGTACCTATACAGCCAAAAACACAAATGATGGTATTCCATTTTGGTTTTGAGATAGTTTGGGGAACCAAATCTCTTTTTATTGTGAACAATTTCACATACAGGTTGCCTTGGATAAATTAGTTTGGACCAATTTTTTATTTTATTTTTTTTTATTTTTTACCAAAATCATGTCCCTCTGTGAATGCTTACCATTCACAGGTATTTAGATTTGGACTTGGTGGCACATACCAGACCATCTGTATATTGTGTAAGGAATGAGATCAGTGGGTTAATATTCAGGCACCCTCAGTGCCACCATTTCCTCCTCTGCTTTTGAGACCTGCTCTCAGCTCCTGCTGAAGGGTAAAACAGACTTTGAAAGGCTCAGAGTACTGGTCCATTACCATCTGGCAGCTGTCCTTATTGCTGTCTTCACTGTGCACTGCAGGAGCAAGCTGCTAGCACAGAGTGATCAAGAGAAGAGCATCACGGAGGAAGGTTATTAACCTCCACCATGTCTTCCAGGGCACTCCACCCTCAGAAAGGTTAATTTACTGATCCCACTGATAGTACTTGTCTGATTTCACTGTTTTGCACTTGCTCTGCCCACAAATGGAAAACACATATTTTCCTAAATCAGCAGGAACCTAATTAAAATATGTGTGTCTTTGAAGACATTTCTGTGATGCTCAAGAGTCCCAGTTATCTAACATGCAAATCTAAAGGAGCTTAAATGCTGCCAGTGGGTTAAATCCTTAACATTATGAATCTGATGAATTTTGCTAACTTCCAGACAGTGTCCCAAACTCAGGCTTGCCATGACTCTAGCACAGTGACTTTTGGCAGACAGGAGAGTTTCCCCATGTAGCTTTCTCTCTCAGGAGAAAACGATGAAGAGGCAATATCACAGTATCCTATCTGCTCTGGAACAGTACCTCTTTTCTTCAGCAGTCAAATCAACCTGGCACTTTGGGCTGGGAGATGAAGGCCTCAACAGGTTATTCTGGTAGTATTATAATTTTTATTAAAAACAAACAAGCAAGCAAAGAATGGACATTTGCTAGATGTTCCCTGTCTTTGCATGTGTTTGTATTTTCATACCACAGCCAAAGGTCTTTAAAATTATTTTTATTGGAATCTGCTTTGTTTTTAGGCATTGGAACAGGTTTCTCAGAGAGGTGGTGGAGTCCCTGGGAGTGTGTAAGGAAAGGTTGGATGTAGTGCTTAGGGACATGGTTTAGTGGGTGACATTGGTGGTAGGGGGATGGTTGGACCAGATGATCTTGGAGGTCTTTTCCAACCTTAATGATTCTATCATTCTATGACTCTTTGAAGAGGTGTTGATATTTTTTATGGTGACTTTTGTGAAGGCAGCAGGGGTACTGATGAACTCCTTGAGGTACCACTGACTGTTGACGTGCAGTATGCACTAGGATCACAAAATGACTTTGACTTCTTGTGTCAAGCAACCTGCTTCATTTACTGCAATACGAATAAATTAGGCAGGGAGGTGCAGTGAGTTGTCTTGAGGTAGATGAACCCAAATGTTGTGTTTGGATTCAACCACTGGATTCATTTTGGCCACAAAATTGATGCAGGCAGATTGCTTATTCTGACCCTTGTATAAGTGGCCTCTAGCTGTGCTTCCCTCACCTCTGGCACTGATCTGAGGCAGAGCCTGGATGCAGGGCTGCCAGAGATCCTCTCCTATAGTGATTGCAGCACATGCTACCATTATCACTGCAAGCTGGCCTTAGAGGAAACTGAAGCCAGAAGAGGCAGTGACACCTCCACACCTCCTGCAGCTCCACTTTCCTGCCCTCTACTCTGTGCCCAGAAAGCAGAAGCCCAGAAGGCACTCTGTGCCTTGGTCAGGCAGAGTTACACCTCTGGCAGGCTGTGACCAGATTCTGATGACAGATTCACTGTCACCCACCAGGGATGTTGCTTCCCCTCTAGAGTTTTCTAGGGAACAACCAGGTACTGATAGACTCAGCAATGTTTAAGTAAGAAAGCCGTACAGCAGACATCGGGAGCTGGGACGTAAATTCAGCCTTTTCTTTCAATCTTAATCCCCTCCGTGCATCCAAGTCTCTTTTGTAGTGTCAACCTAAAGGCTGCAGTGACAGCTAGTAATTATCAGGAAAGCGATCCTGTAACAGAAATGTAACAGAAATGTCATCATTGATTAAAGAGTAAAGCAAATGGGATCAAATTAAGACCGTAAAAGAAACCTCATTTCTGGCATTTCCTAAAACCTCTGTGTTGTATTTTATATATTTATCATTATTTAAGCAGTTGCTTGTATTTCGTAAATGTCTCCTTAAGAACAGGATGAGAAGATAAGCTGAGAAGAGTCCAAATGAAACACTTACTGCTTCAGCCCTTTCTACACACATTGTCAGGGAATGCAAAATGCAGATGCAAAGGAGCATGAATCTAAACGCAGAAAAGAAAGTCCATTCTCCCTGAGGCCTGTAGATGAAAGATGATCTTCCAAGTCAGGGGAAAACTGCAATTATAGGGATTCCCCAGTACGAGATTGTTATTTTGTTTATGGTCACTGTTGATTTTATTCCTAACAATGTCTGGACTGGGTTATGAAAGGTTACACTTGCTCACATGTGCAGCATACAAGTATGTATGTAACACATAAAAAAAAGGACCAGAAGAGAAAGAAATCTCTCCTCTGACTGCAGGGGAGCAAGTCACAGTCTGGAGAGGGTGGGGAAGCTGGGACCACTGCCCTAGCCACTCCTTTGCTCTGCAACCCATGGAGCTGATCCAGCAGGGAAGCAGTGGGCTGTCACCTGTGTGCATCTAGCCCAGGCTCACTTTTGCCATCACTCACCTCCTGCAAAACAAGTGCTGGTAGAAAATCCTATCCTAGCAAGGATGCACCTGTACTGAGCTTCATCATCGTTAGTGTACTCAGTGCAAGCAGAATTTTGTTTGCTGTAACTGGATTGTTGTATCTGGCCCATTTTCTCTATGATGACTACCTGCCTCCACCACTAAAGGACAAAAGGATTTTATAGAGGGGGGAGAGAAATGGGGGAAGGGTAGTAGTATCCTGAAGGCAATAACCAGCAGAGCCCTGCTGTGTAAATAGTCCCAGGTTTCAACATGCATTACTTCTGTCCCATTTCAGAACAATTTGCCTTCAGCCCAGTGACTTTCAGCCGTTAACTTGGGCTCCTCTGGTCCCTTATTAGTATCTGAAAATGAGAAGAGCCCAAATGCACTTACTGATTTGAGACCTGCAAACCCTGGGCATCCAGAGAGGAGCTATTGCTAAGTGATTACTAGTGGCATAAGCACATGGAGGTGGTTTGGTTTCCATTTTCCTTTGACCACCTCCAAAGACCAGCCATTACTTTCAGCAGCACACTCGATGCTGCGCTCCTTTGTGCCGGTTCGCGAGCACAACGCTAGCAGCTTCGCGGTGAAAAGCTATTCTGAGAGTTTCTTAAACAAAGCCTTAATGATATATGGCTGCCAAAGTTAGCTGTTTCGCAGCTGTAATAGCAGGCTGTAGGCTGCGTGGCAGCCAAGCTGTCTTTGTTACTGTATTAAGGGAGGTGTGAGAGCCTGGAATGCTACAGGCAGTGAGAGCCGTCGTGGGTGGCAGCTGCCTCCAGAGTCCTTGAAAGGATACGCTGGGATAACTCGATAAGGTGTTTGCATGTGTTAGAGGGCATGACATCCACACAAGGCTGGGTGATTATAGCACAATTTTCTTTGGACGTGAGGCACTCCCAACTGCATAGAAATCGTGTGGAAATTATGAAGCACGTTGTGTTTTTTTCCACTGGGTTCTAATTGTTTCACGAGAAGTAGCCTCCCTGCTAATGTCTGGTTCAGTTAATGTGTTTGTGCAGAGCTTGTCATTTTCTTTTAGATTGCCATCGACTTCCCTGGTCAGGATGCACCACGTTTTGTTGGAAATCCTGGCTGTTGTGACACTGGGACACAGGGTGACATTCCCAGTCTGGGGGCTGGGCTCTGTAAAGCTGGTGTAAATCAGCAGGAATTTCTCTGGTGTTGTTTCAATATAAATATGGGTTAAGTCAGATGAGTCTTAGACGTGCCGTATCTACATTAACTTAAACTCTCCAGATACTGTGGTGATTTGATCACTAAAAATGGTGTTCTCCCCTTTCTCCCCAACTTAAAACTCATTCATATGTTTCTTGAAAACAATCTGCATTTCTGTCTACTATGTAAAAACATTTTTATGTAAAAGAAAGACACAAAACAGGGTCTCCTCATAATCAAATGCTGTCCCCCTCTGCTTCCATAAGCAGAAAGCCCACATCAGCCCATCCTCACACTTGGGTGCCACTCAACAGCTCTTGCTAGGTTGCTGTATTTCTAATTCATCACTACCAACCAAGGCAGCTCTTTTTAAAATAAGTGCATGGGATCCTATATCTAAAGGTTTATGTTAGTGTGCATGCAGATGATTCTCCATGCAGTTGCATCAGTCTTTGGAGCTATGTTAGCACAAGAGAGTGAGACACAGGACCCATATATAGTGTGAACACTGGCATTCCCTGGAGAGGGGTAAACAGCATGCCCAGCTTCTTTAAATTGCCTCTGGTCAATCAGAGGTACTGAGGCTGCATTTTCCAAATGACTGAGAAAGCTGATTTTAACATGGGTCTGTCTTTCAGAAATGAGGATTACACTGTATGATTGACTGGCATGCTGAAGTGAGATGTGTATTCCATGGTGATGGAGTATTTTAAGACTGCATCCTGCCCTTGATGAACAACACACAGCATGAGCAGAGTTAGGTACCATTTCCTCTTGTGAAGCCTCTTAGACCAAGAACGCAGGTTCTTGGGGCTTCTCCCCCTTATGATTAATTTCTCTGAATTCCACTGATGTTGTTGACTTACGAGAGCTTATCAAGAAGAAAATAAGCTCTCAGTGACTCTCATGTTATGAAGGCTTAAATGATTTAACTTTATAATTAAAACAAGGATACAAGCCAAGTATTTCTGGTTCTGAGATGAACACAGATACTTAAACTGTTATTGATATCAGTGAACCATTTCCGTGGTAAGAACCTGAGATGAGTGATTTGGACGGCATACACTTAGCTTATAGCAAAATCTGTAGTGCTTAAACTTGACAAGACAAAAGCACGTACTATCTTGCACGTAGCTACTCTTGGGTTTCCAACTATATTTTTATAATAGAAAATACAAAATCTTTCACTCCTTTCCAAGACATCTCCAGCAAGAGAGAAAGCTGTAAACTCGGCTGTTTGTAAATTGCTCTTTTTGGCTAGCAGCATTTACAAATATTTCTCTCTTTAGAACAAGTAAATCAGGGCCACACCAATCACAGTTGGACTAAATGTGCTGCAGGAGATCTTTTTAAAATATCAGTTGAGATCCCCTGTCTATGACTGACCAAGATCTAGATAGTGGATAATTTGCAGTGAGGGCACTCAGGTGAAGTTATTGCAAAGTGAGGTAGGGTGAGAAGTGCATATGTACGTGGGATTACCCCACAATGAGTGCAGAGTGCATTGTTCTACTCCTTGCTCTTGCAGAACATTAATAGCTACTTCATATTTACTACAGGCTCCTTTGACGCATGAAGCAAGATGTGTGGTGTAAATCCACATCTTTCCTTATCTTGCAATACCTTGTTCTTATGTCTGTAACTTGAATGTCTTTCTAGTAATTCCTTAATCTCATTATTGAACAATGTGGTGTATAGCTCACTGACCTCCACATTATTTCAGGATACTGGAGACTGGATGTAGCTAATGATATTGGGCACAAGCTGTAAAGTGGACAGATACAGAAACGAACTTGGATATGGATTAGAAGTCAAGGGAAATAGGGCCAAATTTCAAAAATTCATTTAAAGAACATCAGAAATCAATGCTTCTTTGGACTGGTGTTTCCATGCTGTGTAGTCAAATGGACGGTAGCTATACAGTTGTGAAGAAGCTTAACCCTTAATAAAACTGTTGTCATGCTTTCTGAAGCTGTGTTTGTTCTCAGTCTATGTAATCTAGGACATGAAAAATTTATGCTCCAGTAACATCTTCATATCTTAAGCACATTAGCTGTCTTGAAGATTCAGATGATCTGAGAGTAAGTTGACTTTTATCTGGTGGTTTCCAAATAGACTTTCAAGTTCCAACAATGCTTGTCTATTGATGTACATTGGAACTTGCAAATCTGGTGGAAAATACCTCAGGAACTACAAAATCAGGATGTACAAAATTCCATTTCTCTTAATATGTTTCTGAACTCTGCATTAGCATTGTGCTTCTAGCTGAATACAACATATTTTCAAGTTATTTCTTCTACCTGACCAGAAAACCTTACCTTGTAGTATAGTCCAATGCACAGTCCTGCCTCTTGCATGCAGACTGAGTCAGAAGGAAGGTCTATGATGCCATGGGCAGATGCTGAGTTTTGTTTCAGAATTCAGGTCCTGGGTACTTGGCTGGTAGGTCTCAAAGGGCATTAAGCCCTGAATTCAAGGAACACGATGACGTGAAATGCTGTTTCTGTTCCTACAACTATTACAGCAAAGATAATATTCTGTTTTATTATTAGTAGTATTATCAACAGGCAGAAGCAGTTAGTTTTCACCTTAGTAATAGGAAGAGGTGGCCTGAGGAGTAGCAGTCCAGTGAAAGTTCACATGGTTTCTCAGCCAACACGCACAACAGACCTGAGAACTGAACTACTTAGAAATGACAGGTAGACTGAGAAATCAGTAAAGGGTGATGTATCTTGGGTGTATATTAGATTTATGTATTAAGCCAGCCATCTGGGAGCTATTTAAATCAACTCAAATCATTCTGTCAACAGACGAAGATAGCAAGTAATCATTCATGGTATGGCTGCTATTCAGAGAGCAGTTGGGTTCCTGTCCTGCCTATTTCCCCTGCCACATGGAAAACTTCATTTTGAATTCATGTGGAGAGGCATAAGTAGAAAAATCAACCTTCTGGGAATTTACTTTTTTAATAGTGTGTGAAAGGACCGCTAAAGCCCCTTATGCAATCCTCTGCTCTTCTCTGATGGCTTTCCCTTGGCCTTGTTCCCTGATTAAGCCAGGTGGCTGTGGGAAAGACCATTTCTTGCTGCTCCATTCTACATTTAGACACAGACAGAGAGCAGAAATGATACTATAAAAAGTTTTAACTCCAGTGAGAAGTTCAAATATGCTACTTATCCTGTAGGACCCTCTGGAGTGCTGCACTTCCTCCTAAGCCCCTCTCATCCCCTGGCACAGAGGCAGGAAGTTCAGAGTCTGAAACAGCAGTTTCTAAGCCCCAGGGTACTTATTTTTGCAAGCCCTCCATGCAGAATGAATAAAGTAGTAATTATAAACTTTTCCTCCAGTTTTATTGGAAGTGCACATGAAGGGACAGGTGGGATCCATGCTGCAGGGTGACTGGTGGAGTAGGGCAGCTGCAGCATTGGCAGAGGAAATCCATGGAAGTCCCTATCAATCTCAGTGCTCAAGTGGTGCAGCTTTTGCTTGTATGGAAGAAAGAAAGCGGGGAGAAAAGAACTCACAGATTGGGAAAGGACTGTAAAGGGGACTGTCTCTGTTTTCCATTCCCCCTGGCTGCTTCTTCCAAGGGAGCAGAAGGGCTTTGGGTGTGGTTGGCTTTTCCAGGCTCTGCTGCTCAGTTATTTCCAGCTGGCTTCACTTCTCTTTCTTTCAACCATAAAGGTGAAGTTATAAAAGCCAAAAACTTTGTGGACATCTTTGATGCTGCCTTTAAGTGCTCTGTATTAACTTCTCATGTGATGGAAGATCATGAAATGTATGTGTATATAGCGTACATATGTATATAGTTATATGCTCAGTATGTTTCATTGTTAATTAGCAACCTTTGCCTAATACTAACAACCTTGGAAGAATTTCACTTTGCAAACACCTCAGTTCAAAAGATATCATACTTTGCCCTGTAGACAGGCTATGTATTATCTGACATAATTGTGTGATGTATCTTGGCAAGTATCAATTCTTTGTAGCAAAGATGGTACCTGCTGTGTGCCCAAAATATTGACTGTCGTGCCTTATCCATCCTGTGTGCATCCTTACCGGTACATATAGGCAAGGCTCCTGAATTTGCTGCTAAATACAATAACTTTTTTGAGTCATGTTGTGAAGCTGTTTGAATTTTTGTGCACATAATGTCTCATTTAGCTCTCAGATTAACTTGGATTTATTTCTAACGGCAGAATAAAACATATTGCATTATTAATTCTTAACAATGTAAACGTGTGAAATGTCCTCAGTCTGTAAGCCAGAAGGTTAAACTCCTGCCACCATCTTGATGAGAAGGGAATGCTGGGAATTTCTGGAGATACCAAGATTTACAGGAGTGGATCCAGAGGTTACGAAGTGTTTACTTTGAAAACTTTTTTTGGTTAATTCTGTGTTGAACATTGTTGCTTATGTTGTACGTCCCTGCGCTTCACCTTCTGTAGCACTACCAGGATTCATCGCTTCCCTCACATGGGTCAATGTTAAAGAACATGGTGAGGGATGAGGAGCTGCTGAAGAAAAAAGAGGCTACAAGGAATTTACTTTTTGCTTGTGAATTGACATTTCATCTCACTTAGTAGTTGGGTGGTCTTGCTGATTAGTTTGTCTAAGAAAAAATGTTCATGTTGAGAGACAAAGATAACTTTCATCCATGTTTTATTTTAGATACATAACAGCAAGGCTCACAAGCCAGCTACATTCTGATGCCATATAAAAATTATTTACAGTATTGCAGCCAGCCTTATTTTTCTATAATCATTAATCGTGTAGGACCACTGCTGTTTTCCTGATAGACCTTAGTTATTTACATTTCCAAGACTCAAACTAAGTTCCAAATTGCAATTTTGTTTTCAGACAACAGAAGAAACCCAAACAAGTTTTAAGATTCATCATTAGATACGACAATCCCTTGTCTATTATTTTTAAAGCAGCTGCTATTCCAGGCACAAGAGATTTAAATGCTAGGAAATACATCCAAGGAATGGTGAGTTTACAGAACTGTCTGAGACATGGATCTAGAAATTCAGCAAAATCATTTCAGACTATGATTGTACTAAAAAATGATTGAACACTGATCATATTTAAACTGTTATAAACACATGAATCCCTTTGGCTTTGAACAGCTAGCTTGATTAACACAATATAATAGATTAATAAATGTGTTTAGCTATCAAATTATAATTGGCCATTTCCACTTTCTTTTTTTTTTTTTTTTTTTAATTATATATAAGAGAATAACAAAGCTGGCAAAAATAGCTGATGTCTTCATAAGCCTTCAGAGAAATGAGCATTCACGAGTAATCTTCATTGTGGCATCGTCAATGACAATAGGCATTTTGGAGATATATGATCGTGTCCAGAGGTGTGCTTACCTTCCCTGGGTGTGGAGCAGGGTGGCAGGGCTCTTTGTGTGAACATCTGCACTGGCTTTATTTTCCATTGTTTAGACAGGAAGTCCCAAATGTTCCTGGTAATTTGGATAGGTGACAATTATTGCTCCATATGGCTTTGTCCCAAAAATAACTTTTAAAATAATTTCTAAATACTGTCTTTACAAGAAACAATTCTGGAAAAGTCTGGGCAAGCAGTTTTATGGGAGAGATAGAGTATATAAAGGAGGTGCATTTGAACATTGTGTAAAAGGGATAACCACTATAACAGTTTCTATGGCAGTAGGCAAAAAGGAAATTTCAGTTTCCTGAAACTGGAATAAATGATCTTCTCCTAAGAGAAGAGAAAAAGAATGGACAAAATAGACAGTTTTTGTAGATTTAATTGCCCTAATGCAAAGGATTTGCTGAACTGTTTAACTATTTTCTGCCCAAATGGAATTTTATGCCGCTGTCACAATCATTTTGTTTTGTGGCTAAGGCTATCATGATTATGATAACCTTAAGACCTGAAATTCAGTTTTCTGTAAAGAACCAAATCTCACACAAAGTGCAATCTGTAAAAAGGCAAGGAGAGGTATGAATGCAGCTGAGAAAATTTGTACTAATACGGTTGTCAAGTGTTTATTATAATTTTCTATTGCTCCTCCAGGTCAAATTACGATACATAAAATCCCCAAAGGCAAGAAGATACTATCCCGTTCTGAACTCTCAACCATATCTATATTTTTATATTTTTATATTTTTATTTTTTATCTTTTCCTGAAGGCGTTCCATTAGGACAGTGTTACTATCAGGAGACAGCACCTTCCTTTGCTTCAGATAGGACTTTATTTTCATTTGCTAGGGATGATATCAACATGTTGAGTATTAACTGTACTTTTCACATGGTTCACACTGCTGATTAGCAAGTATGGGAGAATTCAAGGTCTTTTGGAAGACAGTAGACACTTGCCTTCCCATTACACCTACAAAATTACCTATAAACATTGACTTCAATTTCCACAGGAAACAGAGACAGAAAAAAAGTGAAGGAAAGGAAAGAGATCAGTTACTGAAAAGATAATAGGCTCAGGAGAATGGTAAAAACAAACAAACAAGCAAACAACAAACAAAAACCCAACCAACAAACAAACAAAAAAAATCAATCAAAGCAAAATCCCACAACAACAAGAAGAAGGAAAAAAAAAAAAACAAAAACAAAAAAACAGAGAGAGAGAGAGGGAGAGAAAATGTCCAGTCCTGACAGTGAACAGCTTTTTTTGTCTGGCAGTAATCTTACAAGAACCCACAGCTATCCAGGCAAAAATCAATCTTCATATAACTACAAATGTACTAGTGCTACATTTTTAAAAAGAGTAAGATCTGTCTTTACTGCTATTCCTATGCTCTCAGAGGGAATTTCTTTCATATATGTTACTCTACTGACATTTTCACTTTTTTGGCCTTATTTCATCAAAAGAGTGGCTGTAAGAATAGTACTTGAAATACAATATTTTTTTTTTCATCAAAGAGAATCATTCTAGTCATCCATAATAACTCTGTTTCAATGTAAACAATTAATTTTCCTTAAGAACTTAGTTCATATGCTGCTGCTATTAAATACATACAGTTTTTTCAAGGAAAAAGTAAAGACATTCCTTCTGTTATTATTTGGATACATAAAAAACAAACAAACAACAACAACAAAAACAGAAAATTAATATGCAAGCTGTGCTCACAAAAGCGAAATAAGTGAGAGCTTCAATACAAGAGCTTCAACCAATATAGAAACATCATTTAAAAAATCTGGTCCCAATTTTATATTACTATACACATGAACAGTTATGGCAAATCTGGGCAGATCCTTGCAAATACACTGCAGGAAGAACAAGCACAGAGAGACTTCTTGACATCCAGAGATTTGAATTTCTCTTTATTGGTCTGGCTGAAGATAATCTATTTAAAGATGGCATTTGGTTAAATATGAAGTGAGATTACCCAATTTCAGGTTTGTAGAAACCAAGGCAAAATATCCGCAGGACCTTGTGTTCAGACACAATTTCCCCTGAAGCAGAAGGGTGCTTATTTTCCACTGTAACTGAGGCCAGTTTGTCAGCTAGACTTGTGCAAGTTTCCCCTTTGTTTCAGATGTTTTCATGAGAAGGAAAGGAGAAATATTTTCTTCTCAAGAAACAACTCTAGTTTTCTTGTAACCATACATATGCTGCTGCGCTAAAAACTCACACAGAAATGCATGGCCAGAAAGTGCCAGTCTGAAGGTGCTGGAGAGAGAGGTGGGGGACCTGTAGTCTTCACAAACCTTGAAGAAGCTTTGTCTTCCACACTTGTAAGACTGCATGTCAAACATATAATTCTTTGTTTCCTACCCTAGAAGATATGGCAAGGAGTTATGGGAGACGTGATGGATCCAGTGTGATGGACTGGAAAATGATAAAAGGCTTGAGGTATCTCTTCTGTGAGGAAAGGGTGAGAGAAGTGGGACTGTTCAGCCTGGAGAAGAGACGGTTCAGGCAAGATCTCATCACTGTCTGTAAATACTTAAAGAGAAGGAACAAAGGGGATAGAACCATGTAGTAGAGGTGTGTCTGAGCATGGCTCTGGTGTTTCAAAATACAGTGTCTAAATTAGCCCTATTACTATACGCAGAACATTGAAAATCCTGCCTCATCAGCTCCTTCTGGTACTTAATCTGTGGTATATGTACTTTAAGCTCTAGTTTATCTTTGATCAGGACCAGGTGTAGCATATTGCATGGGGGGATACAGGCTTTCTGAGATGTTTCTGCATCCATGTTGCTGCACTGTGTTGCTGTGAGGCCAGCTGCAGCCATGAGATCCCACAGAGTTGTCTTCAGTACAGTCATGTTTTCACAGGCATGTTGAGTAACTAATGCTGGTACCAAGCACAGCCTAAGGGGTCCTTTGGTGTCACAGGTTTCTGCTCTCCATTCCCATGGCACACTGCTGTCACAATTATTTTCTTGTAATTTCCTGAGGCTTGTAAGCAGAGTAGCTCTGCTGAAACAAAAATTTGTAATTCAGTATTGCCATTGCCTTGAAATATCTTCTCAGACCTGTCCTTTAAGCAGGAAATACCTTTGCATGGTCATATGAAAGCAGGTTCTTTGATTTCCCTCAAATTCCTCATCATGAACCATGAGGTACCTCCATCAGGGAGCCATGCAGGGAGCAGAGAGTCAATACAACAGCTCCACTAGTCTCTTCCAGAAAGAAAAATGCTGTCAACTGGGAGGCAATGAAGTTCTGAAACTTTGTCATTTCCCCAAACTGGGACCAAAAAATGACATTCTCTGATACTTACCTGATGGAGGAAAATACTTGTTTATAAAGTTGTATCAAAATGGCTACCTTTGACTTTACTGTTAACATCTCTTACTCGACATACTGAATTAAAATGGAAACTGCTATGCTGACAGAAAATGTCCTGGCTTCTTCAAACCAAAATACTCCCTGGGACTGCCCATGGTAGCACATTCTTGTGTAGCATGTCAATTCAGTGTCGTGTCAATAGTATTCAAAGACAGAAAACCATTGTAATGAGATTTTCAGCCATGGCTAATCACTGATCTCTCATGTTGGTTAAGGATTCTTTGACTCCAAGGCTTTGTTGGGTTTAGTGCACTTTCACACATGCATGGAAAAGAACCTATATCCATGACTCATTGTTCAGAGGTATTTCTTAATATCAAACCGCCCTATCACTCTTATCGCTCAGGATTATCCTTCATTTCTTGTGTTAGTATCTGCATCTCTGAGCACTTTTGGAGGTGGGATGTTTCTTGTACAAGATTTCCAGGAAAAACAAAATATTATTGAGACCAAATGAAAAACACCTTAAATTAATGGGATGTTCAGTGGGAGTTTGCACTTCAGAATAAGGATAGCTACAATCAGCCCACAAAAATGAAAGAATTGCACTGCTTTCAGCTTTTTAAATCTTGAATGATCACTAATCTGTTGCAAATCCAAAATAAATACTCAGAAGTCACTTGGTATAGGCAGATGTAAGTGGGGAAAAAAGGAAGGCAACCACACTCTTTACTTAAACTGACACCTGATGCAAATTTCAACTTTTTATTGAAAGGAAAAGTGCTGTAGGGACAGTGCTGCTTTTATCCTGAGGATCCCATCATGTCTACTTTTTCACATAAAGTTTTGAAAACACAAATACGTTGAAACATCTCAGTCTGGAAAGTGATGAAAATAGATGCAAAATTTGCTATAATTTCAACAGGTGACCTGGCACTATTCTGCTCACACACTGAAAAGCTGCTCTTCAAGGAGGAAGCAATGTCCCTCACCGTCAGGAGACGAGATACATGACAGTGATCCTGGCAACAGCAGAAAGTTGCTGTCATCCACAGCTAGTTCATTTCAGGAGATGATGGCATTGTGCAGGCCACCACCAGTGCTGGGGAAAAAGGCGATCCTGCCCGCAGTGTGTAATAATTCTGCGCTGTTTCTTAATGTGAGTCAGGCGCATCCAGATTTCTGGCGTGAGCCGAGGTTCTCCCAGAAGGTCTATTCTGAGCTCCCAGTGCAATGAAATAAGAGCTGTGCATATGTCAGTGTATTAAAGGTTCTGCATGCTGTGAAACCCAGTTGTGGAAGTTTCTCACAGGCTCCCCATGTTTTTATATTCGGAGCCCTAGCAAGCCTGTGATGACACAACAGTCAAGTGAGAAGCATAGCTTTGATTTCAGTTGGTAAGTAATAGACATTTAAGCCAGATTTACCTCTCTTTAAAGGAGAACTTAACAGGTTGCTGTTCAATTTTGTTATTTCAATGCTGCAGAGCCAAATAACATCAAATCAAAGATCAGGAGCTTCAGAATTATGAATGCTTACCAAAATTAAAAATAATCCCAACAACAAGAAGGTGTCTGCCCAGATGCTCTAGTACAGATTACAAATAATGGAGTATAGAGAACTCACACACTGGTTTTATTGATAGCGTAGGTACTTTCTGTTTGCCTTGAACTGGGAATTACTCAATATGCACTCGCACACTCAAGAATGCCTCTTTGATTTTCAGTGGTGATTAACAAGAGTTCATCCAAATGTTTTTCAAAAATCAGTTTTCTACTGAACAACAGCTTGATTGGCATATGTGATGATTACTCTGTGTCAGAAAGTCTACTGTTTCAAGAGAGAAAAAATATGTTGCATGAATTTGCTGATGTACTCTGATAAATATTTCTAGATCCTTCTGGTTTATTTACTTCTACTCCTACAGCACATCTCATGGTAGAAAACAGAGGATTGTCAGTACTGGACACTGCAATGCTTCATACAGAAACAGATGTGGCCCAAGAGCAAAACTGTCTTAACCTTGCCCTTCGATATGCTTCAAATCAACTCCAGATAGGTAAATTCTTATAATTCAGTATTCATTTATGTCTTAATATCTCTCTTGTTTCTGACAACCAAGATGCCAGTTGGGACCATGAGTTCAGGGCATAGATGTTTATCTATTATGAAACATACAGAAACTTTTATTTAGGGGTAGATGACTTTCCTGTCTTTATAGATCTCAGACCAAAGTCCAAAGCACAGAGGCACTACAAGATGTGTATGCAAACCAAAGGGAGAGAGAGCTCAGAAGGAGTTTCACAGGCAAGGGATATAAATTCCTCATGAGTCCCATGTTTTGGGTTAGTTTATTGAAATGAAAGAAAAATGGAGATCTGCTCTTGTCAGGATAGCTCTAGACATGTCAAAAACACATTGCTAGTAAGAAGATGAAACATTAAAAGACCTCTGATGAGCAATAACTGCCTGGATCTGTAACTCTCCCATAGACAAGCCTTTATTAATACACTATCAACTAACAAATGAGATGAAATAATTAATCCCATACCCAAACTATTTAGAATTAATAATCAGTTATGATGATCTGCCAACACCTCGTATTTGGCCTGACAAGTAAAAACTAAATTTTCTCACAATAAAGATGATTATACATGTATGTATATATGTATTATATATATATATAATCTAAGCTCCTTGAAGACTTTCATTAAGATAACTATTTGACCAGAAAAAAAAAATGTTGCTGGAAAAATTGAACTTTAATTAAAAATAAACATTTATGTTTTCATTTCAACCGATTTCTTCCTCAGTACTGACCAGTTCTCATGCAAGGAGAACAACATGTAATGGCAGACATGTTAGCCAACAACCCTAAGAAAAGCTCAGTTTTCAACTATCTCCTTACAATTGAATTTGAGGATTAGAATAAACCACTTAGGATTTCATTTTGCAGTGTATAAATGCCATCTTTTATTAGTCTGGTGCTATCAATAATTCACTGTTCTTGCTGGTCAATACTGGCTTCTTACACACCCAAAACTGAAGCTGAGGCTACTTCTGTAAGAGTTCAGACTGAATGAATTGTGGGTCATTAAGAAGCAGTGCATGTTAACCAGTGCTGCAGATGCAATGATTACTTAAATGCAGTAAGGACCAGAACCTGGTCAATTTACACTTTTTTGGGGATGAAGATTATTGGCTTGCAAAACCTGATGATCAATAAAGAGTTCAAATCAGCAGGATTTTGTCAGATAGTCAAAATATGATTTCAAAGCCACTAACTGGACTGTAGCTGTCTGATGTATGTTTCACTGTGCCTTGCACACTATTCTCCCTAACAATGTCATAAGCAGGCACAGAATCCAAAAAGTAGCATCTATAATATAAAGTGCTAAGAGGGTAGCTTATTATTGTCACAAACTTGTTATTGATGAGGAAACTCAGGCATGATGTAAATGACTGTATCAATCCACAGCAGAAGTCACTGTCAGATATAGGCTCTACCATCTGAAAAGGAAATGAAATCTCTTGTTTACCTAGCAATCAGATAAGTAGATTTAGATCTTTCTCTAACAGTATTTAATATCCTATGCATATCTTTCTCACCTACATACTCCAGAAATATTCAATTATGGCAAGAGGGAGAGAGAAGAATTAGAGCATGCTGACTTCCAGTGGGATTCCAGTCAGTGTTATCAGCTTGATCCATATGCAACTTTAATTTCCTACCCATGGCTAGAAGAGAAGCTGTACAACACACATCTTCTACTGGAATAACACAAAAGGATATTCACCCAGGGCTCTCCATTGACAGTGAGATGTGAGCCCATCTGGAAAGTTGTTTACAGGTCATCTGAATGGGGGCAGAGAAAAGGATTGAAAACTGGTAGGCAGATTCATAAACAAAGACCAACAAATTGTTGTTTCAGGAGGCACAATGCAAGAGCTCAGCTTCCTTGCAGAAATGTGTGCAGCCACTACTTATGCAGCAGATAATCCCAGCTGACCTTTCCAGCATGCGAAGAGTAATAGATTTACTAAAATGAACCAGTATAAAACATTTTTTCCAGGGTGTTAGGCAAAACAAACTCTTGGTTGACACCATCTCTACTGGATTTCTTCAACTAACATAGTTGTGGCAGAAGCATACGAACTGAGACCCACTGCAAGCAAAGGCTGTGGTGCTTTTGTTCAAGCTCCGCTACCTCCCCCTTTCATTGTATTTGAACAATATCTTGTTCTACACCCGCCTGCTGGGGGATGGGAAAAGCAATTAACCTTTAAAACTTTGGTGCCATAGTGTAATTGGTGTCCCCTTTCTCCCTTCACGGCCATTTCAAATGCATGCTATTAAAATCTCTTTAGTACCCTAGGATTTATTTCTAACATTGTAATCCAAACAAGTTCAGAGACAGGTAGGATTCCCAGTGCTCACCATGTAGTTATTTGTCAGTTGTTTGCAAACCCCAAGCACTTTAAAGCAGAAGAATAGTTAACTGCCTTCTAAACCTATGTTGCCTAGGATATTGTTTTTATCAGATACAAGACAATGACTGCTTCATTACAACATAATTATATGAACCCTGGCTCAAAATAAGAAACCACTATATTTCTTACAGCCTCAAAGAATAAACAAATTTCACTCTGAAAGAAAAATTAAATGTGTGCATATTGCTCAGCCTCAGCTGCATCCCCAGACATAAGACCACCATATGCCTTTTGTATTTTTATTACTACTATTTTTATATTCTGGGAAATGCCCAAAATAAACACTTCCATCCCTGCCTTGGTAGGTTTTGAAGTGGTGAAAGCTGACTTTACTGGCTTCTGTGTACAGGACAAATTAGCAGGACTGCACCACAGATACTTCTGATTTAGTATAGATTTAAGTGTATCTGTGGTGCCAAAATAACTGTTATTTGATATGAAGGTGAAGACAAACTTCCTGACTCTGGAAGCCCCTCCAGAAGGTAGTTTCTGTGAGAGCTGTGCATGCTGAACCAAAAGGGATACTCGTTTCTTAATAAAGAGAAATCATCTCTGCTGTCCCTTGCTGAACAAAAGGGCTTCAAGGAAAAAGTATTTAAAAAAATTGTCCAGGAGATAAGAAATGTTGTTGTCTGGCTAATGCAGATGATGCAGAAGCATCTGAACATTGTTATTATTTTGAGGAGGTTTCATGAGCCAGTCCTGCAAGCACACCTTCCCTTGGAACAGGTGGCACAGACACATCCTGCCCCAGCAGGTGTAGGGCTTGTAGGGCTTTCAGCTGCTGGTGAGCTGAAAGCTGGGCAGTGGTGTGTGATACCTGCAGTGCCTTATGTCACATTTGAACAACAAGTTCAAGAAAGTCATTATACAACTCTGGGAGAAAGAAAGATGTCCCCCTGCAATAAGTTTCGAGGGTTATAAATACCATATCCACTGCATGTTATTATCCTTACGCAAGCATCATTGCACCCCACAACAATCTCATTCTGATATTATAAAAAGATCTTCATTAGAAGATCTTAGGAACACAACAACATTACATGTATCCAGGCATAAGGAGCTAAATAGACTGGTCTGGATCTGGCAGAGAGCTGAATAGGGTCTGTATAGTATGTTTCACATAACCCCTGCTTTGTTGGGGCCACGGGTGGCAGAAGGCTGCTGAATTCATGCTTGCACTTAGAGCTATCACCTACATCCTTCCTTTCTCATTGAAACTTCTAAATACCCCTGGCCATGAACAGATGACAACGCTTTACTTAAAAGTGCTTGTCAGTGTCTTAATGACTCCGTATCTCTGGTTTATAGCTTCCTACCTTGGCTTGTCACACAGAAGGATGCTTACAGCAATCTTTTATAGAAACCCTGTCTATTTCCTCCCAATCATAACTAGATGCACCTCCAGGGTGAGGCTGCAAAGCGCCCAACACAACCAGCAGTGTAGTTCTCATTTTGAGGGGTCAGGGGCACAGCCTTCCCCACATCACCCTTTCTATGCTGGAAACTGGGACGTGGGTCCAGACAGGTAGGACAGGAGACCTCAGATGATTCAGCATTGGGCCGCAGGATAGAAAAGGTCAAATCTCCGCAGCCCCATCATGCAGCTGCTGAGGGAATTGCAAAATGGAGGCGGGTGGAAGGGCACCGGTGTCTGGCTGGCATAGAGGCCTTTTCCCTAACATGCCCTTTTGTTGTGCAGGATTCATAGGCTCGATGCCTGCCTGCTCAGTCTGTATGTGCTTCCTCTGCTGTGCCAGTGCTCCCTCCACCCCCTCCTTCACCTCTATCTTCCATTTCTTTTACCATAACAGATGCAACTTGTTCTTCCCCATGTGAGGACAGACTGCACATCAGAGGAGACAACCGCTCCCTACAGATTTACTAATGGAGCCAGGCAAGCTGTCCTTTGCAGAAGAGATTTTTCAGAGCCAAAATGCCTCAGCAGATTCTCGCATCCTCGATTCTTTGCTGGACTAATTATGTTGTTGGAGGCTGTTCTCAAGCATGCCATGGAATGAAGTACATAACTGAAGCCATAGAAGTGGCAAACGTCCTGTGTCCTATTCACCTGCTCTTCCTGCCCTAAGGAAGGATGTGGCTTGATCTTGAGAGGAAAGACATCAGATCATTTCTGTTTCTTTCTTCTTCCACAATCAGCTGCTAAGTGAAATAACAAAGTGTGCACAGGAATACTAACAGAGCTTTGTTTTTCCTGCTTGTTAAAAGCCAGCAGCTGCTTGGTGTTTCACAGAGCAAGATAAGCAATGTGACATTTGTGACCATTTGCATGTATTGATTTGTTTTACTTTATTTTGTTCTCCACTGAATTTCTTAGTGCTTTGGGACTGGAAAAAAGCCTAAAGAATATCAAAATGATGAAATTGTTAGGAAGAAAAAAAAATGAGTAAACAAATTGTGAGTTAATAGTTCTTCTATAAAGTGGCTTTGATGACAAGAGAATTAGAGCAAGATGATCTTGGCAAGCAGGATGTTGTGTTAGCTGCATAAACCTTTTTTGTGCTCATGTGCAGTCTCTTTATAGTTGGGTGGGATCTTCTTTCCACATTACATGGAGAGCCTGATTTACAGGTTCAAAAGAAGATGACTTTTTTTTTTTTAATTGCACAGCATTTAAACAAAAATCTTTCAGTATTCCAAAACAGCTTTTTTGTTTAATTTATAACTAACTCAACTCTTCTCTGTTTTCCAGATTTTTGTATTCATTTTTATTTTGCCAGTTTCATTTCTTTTCTTCCTTTTTCAGAACAGATCTGTCCTCCCCTCAGGTTCTACTTTATTTTACATTATTTTGAAAGTGAAATAATTAAAGATAGAGGCAAATGAGAAAGGTTGATGTCACATCTTCAGTCATGCCTTGGCTTTTCTTGCTTATAAATTGAGATCCTTTACTGTAGTTGGTATTTCTTGCAAAGACCCCCCAACACAGCTCTACCTCCACAAGTGGTAAGAAAAAGACACATATATATGGATCTCCAACTAAAACCACTTCCAGAATCAAATGGTCACTGCCCTGAATTGTCACATAGCAAATTTCAACATGTCTGTGGATTAGGGAAAGGGAAGTTGAGGGGAAGTTAACATCTAAGAATGATCTTCCTCTTCTCTGCTTTTCTCTGCCCTATTTCTGTGGTCCCTCCTGGGGACCAAAATAAGTGGTCAATACACACTCAGTCAATACAAAATTGCATCCTCTCTTCCCTGTGTCAGCCACTTATTTTGTTGCTGTATTCATTCAGTCCTCTTGCAGCAAACATCTAAGTACTTGCTAGCTTGGGTCCCAGGTGTATCACACACAGCAGGCTCAAGATGTACTTCTTCTATCACTGAATCAGTAAGACCAACGTTTTTGTCTGTCACATAATGTATTTTCCCCACAATATGAGTCAGTGGAATTAGCATAGGCTGGAGACCGAAAACAAGAAGGAAAGATTTGCTGCAATGTTCACAAATAAAAGAGAAGCCGAAATTGGTGTAACTTCTGAACAGTACACTTGCAAAGGATTAGGCAATCTCTGACTTTCATGGAAATGCTTTGGCAGCTCCTATTTCACAAATGCCCCACACAAGATGAAATGGATTCACATTGGCCAAAAAGTCATGGGGGACAGTGTGGCTCCCAGTTCGTTTATCCTTAGCACAGAAAGCTGTTTACAGGGATATAAACTGAAGATATTTCCAGTAATGCTGCCCTCAGCTATGAAAGAATTGCAGAGACCCAGACCTCACTGGAGTTCTCTTGCTGGATCCCAGTTAATGTACTGGCCTGGCCACTTCTAAGCTGTGTTTATAAATTCGTTGTTATAAGAGCATTGGTGTACACCAGACTTTTTTTTTTTTTTTTTTTTTTTTCTAGAGGGGGAGAGGGGAAGGCGGTGGTGTGTGGGGGGTGTTGTTGTTCTACAAGCAAAACCATGCCATAGTTTGTAGTCATCCTTTGGGCTCATGTTTCACAGCACCATCTGAAGCACATCAAAATAGGGCAAGACTGCCTATCATGTCATATCGTACCAAACACAAACCTATTGGTATAAAAAAGGCATTAGTGAATTATTTTTTACTGCATGTACCATATACACTGCCCTGCACACATCCAAGGGAGGAGAGGTCCTTACTATGATGACTTTGACCTAGCCTAAATAGCATTTTTCAAAAGGGAATCCGTGTTTCTAATAACTTATTCTGTGACCGTACAGGATACTGTGGGCATTGTATGTTTGTGTTATGCTAGTGAATGGAGTCTCTCCAGTGTAGGAGTTGGGTATGCTTATCACTTCTTCAAAGTGTACAAGTTATTTGTTAGGAAAAGGCTGACTATGTAAGAAAAAGAAAATCAACCAAACACAAACATATGCCCTAATTGCTCAGGAAGATGGCTTTATCTCTATTACATTAAAGTTGTATTTAGCTATAATTCTGGGGATTATAACTAAACAATAAACAGTCCCTTTTCCAGGCAAAAAATGTTATCAGAAAATTCATCCACTTTCTTCTTCCCCCTTTCTTGATAGAAAGGATCATCTCTCCTATAACATATTTGAGACATGCATAAAAT
The DNA here is from genome assembly GCF_963932015.1 of Anas acuta. Taxonomy (NCBI): domain Eukaryota; kingdom Metazoa; phylum Chordata; class Aves; order Anseriformes; family Anatidae; genus Anas; species Anas acuta. Next base: position 14,424,558 of record NC_089017.1, read on the forward strand.
ATCTATCAAAATATCTCTATTAACCACATCTTTAAGATGGAACATAATTTCCTTCTAAATGAGCCTGTCCATAGGACTTCTCATGTGTTCTTTTATATTCTGGTGTAAATACATGGGGTATGCCAGTACTACGTAAAAACAACATGCAAATATCACTTTCACGTTTACTTACCAACTTGTTTGCTTACCTGGCATGTTTCATAGAATCAATCATAGAATCACAGAATGGTTTGGGTTGGAAGGGACCTTAAAGATGTAAAGAGGTGCTGCAACCCCTTGATCACCTTTGTGGCACTCCTCTGGACTTGTTCTAATAGACCCATGTCCTTCTTGTGCTGGGGTCCGCAGAGCTGAACACAGTCCAAGTGGGATCTCATGAGAGCAGAGCAGAGGGGAACAACCACCTCAGTCACCTCCCTCCACCTGCTGGCCCCACTTCCTTTGATACAGCCCAGGATATGGTTGACTTTCTGGGCTGCAAGTGCACATTGCCAGTTCATGTTGAACTTCTCAACCAGCACCCCCAGGTCCTTCTTCTCAGGGCTTCTGTCATCCATTCTTTGGTATGATTTTCATTGTTTTAGATACCCTAATCTGGGACTGTTCCATGTTACTTGCCCAACTATGTTATGGTCCTGCATTCTACTGGGGCTTCTTGCACCTGGAGAAATAGAGATGGAGATGAATGGTGTAGCTGCCACTGCTGACTGATCATTGATGCCAGTGCTGTGTGACACACCCCAAACCAGCAACTTGAGCCCAGGTGAGAACAGTTCTCAAGGGAAAGATAAATAAAATATCAGTGTGCCCCTGCTCAGGGCCAGGCCTATGTAGCAGACAACAAGTCCTCTACCAGAACAACTTTCTTCACCTGCTCTGGATGTGAACGGACATCCTAGCATGGGAGAGATACAGACACAGTAAATATTTGGAGGAGACTAGGTGTTTGGAAACACCTGGCATTTTGAAGACATATGTGGCCAAGTCTGATACCTTTATTCTCTTTATTTGGTTGGAAGGTCTGGGGCTTTTAAGATACTCTGGGAGAGAGAGGTAAGCTCAAAAATAATCATTAAGGCCAATTCAAAGAGAGTTTTCAAGTGCTAAGGTTAAATCAACAGAAAGTTGTCTTTATGAACTTATAGACAACCAGAAACCACAATGCAGAAAAGGGTGAACTGCCTCTATTCTCAAGAGAAAGTTTAAAACAAGATCTTAAAAACAATTATTTAAATGTCAGTAACATTTAAAGTGATCTCACTGTGAGTATCTGCACATTCCTCTGTGATTGACATTTCATGTGGGGGCCTGGAATGAGCACAGCTGTGGGGAATGTAATCTGTTTCCCCTAATCTAATTGACAAATTGGTGGGAGGAATAAAAATCGGAGGGATAGCTGAGACCTTGAGAGAACTAAGACCCAGGGATGTTTTAGAGCACAGTGATTGCATTTGAGCTGCTATATATTAATATCACACTGCAAATAAGTGGAGGGAGTTCATACAGCAGAAAAAGCACTGTTATATCCTATAACTTTTTGTATGATTAAGATTTACTTCTTATCATGTTTAGATCAGTGAAGCCAGACAGTACCTGCCCAAGAAGCATGGACATATTAAAGAGGTACAACACATAGGATGTATAGTGCAGACATTACAAAATCAGAAGTACATTCGTATCACCACCTTTTCAATGTTAATCATAGAAAGAATTCAGGAGAATTCCACAAAAATTTCCTTCTGGTGAATAAGAAGTAAGGAAACAGGAAGGTCTAAAAGGCATTTCCAGGTAAAGAGTAGAGTAAAAATGAATGGGAAACACAGGCTTGGAGACAGAGCAAAGTCATCGCCTCACTGTGAGGTCTCATGTTTCTATTGTTTTTTCTTCCACAGTAGCAAAGCTAAACGAAAACCATGATCTATTGCATTAGAATTGGTAATGTTATTGTAAGGGCAGTTTGAGAGTTTAATCCATAAGGTCTCAGTTTTGTTCCAAAGCAGAATAAAAAACTAGCAGACGAAATCTCAAAATCTTGAAACCTTGAAACCATGAAATGTTTTTCATTTCTTGCCAGCCTTGCTACCTATAATCCTCTTGCCATGAGTTGTCAAAATGCTACAAATGAAAGAACAGATTGCATCCAGGTGATCAGAGGGCTAGGAACACATAATGAATAACTTGTCTGAGCCATGTGAAAAACAAGGGAGAGTTTTAATGAAAAGTTTTCTCTATGTGCTCCTCTCCTCTTCCCTTTGATGTCTGGATGATGTGTTGCCATATTAGAAGTGCAGGTCAAGACAGGTTCTTTTTCACAGGCATCAGCAGAATGCATCCAAGCTCCATTTCAGCTGTCCCTCTTGTATAGTAAAAAGCACAACAACAAAAGTAGCCTTGAGCGCTGTGTGGGATGGATGGTTAGGAGAAACTCTGTAAATGGACCCAGCTGAAATATAGAGACGCTATCTAAACATGCAGGGATGGGGTTAAGGAAAGCCAAAGCCCACCTAGAGCTGAAACTGGTGAGGGAGGTGAAGGGCAACCTGAAAGGCTTTTGCAGGTTATTCAGCAGGAAAAGGAAAACTAGGGAAAATATGATTCCATTGCTGAATGGAGAGGGGGACCTGATGACAAAGAATGCAGAAAAGGACACAGTACTCTGTGACTTCTTCACCTTGATTTTTGTTCGTAAGGTCAGCCTTCAGTGAACCCAGGCCTGTGAGGAAAGTCCAGAAGTCCAGAATGAGCAAGACTTACCCTTGGTAAAGGAGAATAAGCATAGGGAGCACTTAAACAGGACACACATAATCCATTGTGCTTGACATGATACACCTACTACTGCTGAGGAAGCTGGCTGACATCATTGCAAGGTCACTGTTTCTTATCTTAGAAAGGTCATGGCGATAGAGAAAGGTTCCTGTGGGCTGGAAGAAAACAAATATGACTGGTGTCTTCTTGCATGGTGAGGAGGAAGATCTAGATAAATACAGACCAGTCTGTCTCACCTCAATCACTGTAAAAGTGATGAAGCAAATAATCCTGGCAGCCATTTCCAGTCATATGAAGGACAAGGCAATTGGGAGCAGTCAGCATGGTTTTCTCAAGGGGAGATCTTTCCTGGCCAACCTGATAGACTTCTACAATGAGATAATTGGCTTGGTCAAGCCAATTAGCAGTCTGCAGATGATACAAAATAAGGAATAGTGGCTGATACACTATATGGTTGTGTTGACAATGATCAAACACTGGAAGAGGTTTCCTGAAGATGCAGTGAAGTCTTTATCATCAGAGATCATGGAATCAGAATCATTTACATGTAGGTTGGAAAAGACCTCTAAGAACATCAAGTCTAACCATTAACAAAACACTGCCAAGTCTGCCACTAAACCATGTCCCTAAGCACCACATCTACACATCTTTTAAATACCTCCATGAACGGTGACTCAACTACTTCCATGGGCAGCCTGTTCCAGTGCTTCACAATCCTTCCAGTGAATATTTTTTTCCTAGTATGCTATGTAACCCCCAGCCCCGTTCAACTTGAGACCATTTCTTCTTGTTCTTAGGTCATTTCCTCTTGTCTTAATCAAACCTGATAATAAAACCAAATGATCACACCTGACTGAACATGATCCTGTGTTGACTCTTTTTGCAGGGGGGTTGGACTAGATAATCTCCAGAGGTGTCTTACTACATCAAACATTTTGTGACTGTAAAATGAGCTGAAAGCTGTACAAATGTCCCTTGGCTGTTGATTGTTTTTGCTTCCATTAAAATTGTTTAGCACCATTATGTCTTCCACTGTTAAAACAGAAGTAAAGATTCTTTCTTGGATTATATGCAGATCATCTCAGTCCAGATTGTGTGGGAAGGAGTCCATCAGGAATATTAAAGGAGTCATCTGTACTTAGTATCAGTGGCTGAGAGAAATTTTTTTTCATTTAATCCTTCTGCTGTCTCGATACATTACCTATAAACTCTCTGTAGTTTCTGAAGATTCTTTTTTGGAAAAAGAAGTCTTGCTGATTAAGTGATACCAGGTGATTAAGTTATACCAGGGCAATACTGACACCGGAAAATAAAAAGGAGTTTGCATGTCATTAGCTAGTTTTCCAGTTGCCTAGTCTTCACCAAAGGATTCCACTAAGTCACTTCATAAAATTCTCTACATTTAAAAGAGAGTAAAATTACTAGCTCTAATTTTAAAATCTGCCTACTCCCACTTCAGTAATGCACCTTTAGTGCCAAAAGAGAAGTGTTAATAAGTTAAATATGTAAAAAAGACATGATTTAATAATTGCATGTAGAAGGAATAATGGAAACCTATTCCTTTACCTCACCAAAATTTCCACTTTGGGTTCTACTTTGGCAAATAATTGACACATATTTCATGTAGCAATTTACTTTTCACTCTTTTTCCTAATTAATCTTGCCTAGCCATAGTCAGGATGTAGAAGCTTTCCCTTGACAAGTCCAACCATTCACCAGATTGGAGATTCCACTGAGACTATGTGCAGTTTTCTAATACTTTATTATGAGTTACAATTCAGTTGAAAAAAATACTGAGATGACAGAGAAGGCTTTAAATCTTGATACCATTCATATTCCATGTAGTGAAGTTTCACAAGTGAGTTGTCTGTGCAGAGAATGCTTTCAGGATGGCCTAGTAATTAACAGAAACACATCTTTACATAAAAGATTGTCCTTACCTGAACATGGTCCTGGGCATTCTGCTCTAGGTGCCCCTCCATGAATGGGAGGTTTGGACCAGATGATCTCCAGAGTTTGTTTCCAGTGGTAACAAATTTTGTGATTATGTGGAAAACCCATTTATGTATTTATTTATTTATTGAATGAGAGATTAAAGATGTTCCTCATAATGTAATCTCCAGAGAAACATGACTAGAATCATAGAATCGGTTAGGTTGAAAAGACCCCTAAGATCATCTGGTCCAGCCTTTACCCTAGCACTGCCAGGTCAACCATTAGAACGTGTCACTAAGCACCACATCCACATGTGTCTTTAAGAGCTTCAGGGATGGTGCCTAAACTATTTCCCTGGGCAGCCTTTTCCAATACCTCATGAACCCTTCAGTGAAGAATTTTTTCCTAATATCTGACCTAAACCTTCCCTGGTGCAACTTGAGACCATTTGCTCTTGTTTTATCAGTTGGTGTTTGGGAGAAGAGACTGATCTCCACCTGGCTAAGCCACCCTTAAGATAACTGTAGAGTGTGATAAGGCCTCTCCTGAGCCTCCATTTCTCCAGGCTAAACAACCGCAGCTCCCTCAGCCATAAGATTTGTTCTATAGACACTTCACCATCTTTGTAGCCCTTCTCTGAACAAGCTCCAGGGCCTCGATGTCCTTCTTGTACCTAGGGGCCCAAAACTGAACACAGTACCCGAGGTGTGGCCTCACCAGAGCAGAGTACAGGGAGGTGATCACTTCCCTCGTCCTGCTGGCTGCACTATTCCTGATACAAGCCAGGATGTTGTTGGCCTTCTTGGCCACCTGAGCACACTGCTGGCTCATATTCAGCTGGCTGTCAATCAATACCCCCAGGTCCCTTTCTCCTGGTCAGTTTTCCAGCCACTCTTCCCCCCGGCCTGTAGCACTGCATGGGGTTGTTGTGCCCCAAGTGCAGGAGAATCTCTATTTATTTCTCTCTAAGTAGTTCACTAAGATATGTTCAGAAAGATTTAAGAGCTGATTAAGATTTGTGAAATATTTGTGAAATATTTTACCTCCATAGGTAAAAGGAGGAGAAGAAATAATGTGAAAATGCACTGTATATAACAAAATGGTGACAACAGCACAGTGCTCCAAAGGGGTGAATATCTGGGAATGGTTTGGGAAGGTTCCTTAAAAAAAGGTCCACTTGGGTTTTTAGATTCAGAATTTCATCTGGTATTTGTTTCCTGTTACCTGCTCTGTGTTTTCTCAGAAGCACCAGAAGAGACGAGAATAAAGCATTATTTATTGAGCTAGTCATAGGGGTGGGCAACCAGGGAATCTCAGCAGGACAGAGGCAGGCAGGTCCATCTATGGTTGAGTGACTATAAGGAGGGACACCCCTTAAGGAACCTCTATAAGGATCTTCTCCCTCCTTCCAAGCTCTGTTTTCTGCCCATGGTTGTAAATGCAGCTCTTGTCCCAGGGCATCACAGAATCCCCCAGAGCTGCCAGTCTACTTCCAGAGTTTAAAAACTCCCTTTAACTGTGATCTACCACAGCTTGCAGATACAGAAAGTGACTTTAAATGACATGGGTATAACAGAAAAAAATGGTCTTGACATAAAGTCCAGAAAAAAGAAAAAGAAAAAAAAAAAAAAAGCAAAAAAAAAAAGCATAGTTTGCTGTCAAGGGCTAGTAGTATCTAGTAATATTGCCAGTAAAAAAGAAAAAAAATACTCATTTGGCATGCCTGAAAAAGAGAGGGTTAAAAATAGTGCCAACTTCTCTGCCTGAATTCTGCTTCTGATTGTGTCCATATACTGTAAACAACTGTACACAATGAACAGAGCAAAGAGCAAAGTGAATCCTGGACTTCTTGTTTCAGTCCTGTCTTATGAGGAACTATTTATACAGCCACCAGCCAATTAAAACCATTACAGAGTTAAAAGTCTCTCAGTGGTTAAGAATATACATATATACACTTGCAGACAATAAGCCTTACTTATTTGGTCAGAAAAAAAAATCCTGTGAGTTCTGAAAAATGCTTTTTGGCCATGTATATGGTCTATTTTATGGCAAATCCCTTACACTCACTGGGAGGTGCTTGCAGGAAAGAAGAAAATTAAGTGTGAAACCAAACTCCCTCTGGTTTGATGCAACTGACTTGCCATCATGGAACCAAGTTGGACCCAGCACCTTTCCCAGTTTTTGGAGGGATGAGATTCTCTCTCAGGTGAGATTCTTACTCGTGAGGTCAATAGGCATCAGGAATAGTCTGGAGAGAAGCTTGCGCTGGCAGTTCTTTTGAAACCAAAACAGAGATCTTGACTACATGAGTGTCCAGCCCCTCAGGAAGCTGGCTAGGGACCCAATTCAAACTGCCAAGAGGGATAATGCAGAAAAACTGAGAAGAACCAGAGCTTTGTTTTTAACGAGAGAGAAAGAAAAAAAAAGAAAAAAAATGGGGTGGGGTATTGAAACTGTGTCCAGTGTCACCTGTTTTAGCCCCACCTGCATGTCTGTCACATAATCAAACTTTTACAAACATATAAGCATAAAGTGAATTAAGCCAACCTTTTCTTGCTGCTGTCGTGCTACCTACTTAATGAGATACTTCATGTTGAGTGGGACACTGGTTTTCTTTTCCCAGATATGCCCAAAGCTATATAGATTCCTAATTTAGTTGATCTCACTCTTGTTTGCAAATAGTCCCATAGGAGCTGATCAGCACATTTAACTCCATCAAATAACCCACTTGGAAATGTACTTTTTGCCTCACATTTCTGAGGTCACCACCAGTGACCATTATAGCAGTATTCTCCTCTACCCTCCCAGCTGGAGGCTAGGACCCAAGAAAAAAGAGATGAACAGATCTGGTGAATAAGTGGCTGTGTGGCAGGTGCCATGCTCATGCCATGCCTCCTGTGTAAGAAAGCAAGTAAAGAAGGCAGGAAACCAGCACAGCTGAGCAAGGACCTGCTGGTCAGACAGGCACAAGAAGGAAATGCACAGGCTGTGGAAGTAGGGACATGTGGCCTGGAGATAGTGCAGAGGTGTCTGGATGTGCAGGGATGGTGTTGTTTAAGCTCTTCATTAACAACAAAGACAGTGGGATTGAGTGCACCCTCTGCAAACTTGCAGGTGTCACCAAGCTGAATGGTGCAGGTGATACACCAGAAGGAAGGGACGCCATCCAGAGGGACTTGGACAAGCTGGAGAAGTGGGCCCATGTGAATCTAATGAGGTTCAACACGTCCAAGTGCAAGGTGCTGCACCTGGACCGTGACAATCCCAGACACAAGCACAGACTGGGAGAAGAACCCATTGAGAGCAGCCCTGCAGAGGACTTGGGGGCTCTGGTGGGCAAAAAGCTCGACACGAGCCAGCAGTGTGTGCCTGCAGCCCAGAGGTCCAACTATGTCCTGGGCTGCAACACAAGAGGAGTGGGCAGCAGGTGGAGGGAGGGGATTGTGCCCCTTTGCTCTGCCCTGGTGAGGCCCCACCTGGAGTGCTGCATCCTGGCCTGGGGCCCCCAGTACAAGCAGGATGTGGGGCTGTTGGAGTGAGTCCAGGGGAGGGCCACAGAGATGATCAGAGGGCTGGAGCACCTCTCCTGTGAAGAAAGGCTGAGAGAGCTGGGGATGTTCAGCTGGAGAAAAGAAGGCTCTGGGGTGACCTCGCTGCAGCCTTTCAGTACTTGAAGGAGGCTTGTAAAAAGGACTTGTTATAAGGGCATATAGTTATAAGACGAGGAGGAATGGTTAAAAACTGAAAGAGGAAAGATTTAGATTAGATGTGAGATATAAATTCTTTACTCAGAGGGTGGTGAGACACTGGCACAGGTTTCCCAGAAGCTGTGGATGCCCCATCCCTGGCAGTGCTCAAGGCCAGGCTGGATGGGGCTTTGGACAACCTGGTCTGGTGGGAGGTGTCCCTGCCCATGAACTGTGTGGTCTTGAAAAGTCCCTTCCAACCTAAACCATTCTATGGATCTGTGATTCTATGACTATATGATAATTACTGCATCACAGCCACAGTTCTGGTTTCTGCTCTGTTTTCCTCCCACTATTGCAGAGGAGGATGTGGCCACCTCTCTGGCTTCATGAAGTTGCGTTTTTCTGATTTATGGCTACCCTCAGTTTGCTCTGCATGGCAGGGTCATCGAGACCTTTCACAGAAGTGGCAAATGCAATCTCCATTCCAACTGAAGGGCTTGAAATAGCTATGTAAGGGTAAAAGTACCTGTTAAAATGCCCCATGTAAGGCATAGGTGCTGGATTGAATGTTTCATGAAGGGAATATCACTGCTTTTCCCACAAAGACCTGCCCCATAACGCTCAGAGAATACAAGAAGGGAGAGCACCAAGGCACAGCTATTTTCAAACCTCAGGAGGTAATTCCCTGAGCAGGGGTCCCCACCTTCCTTGACACTGCATGATGCAGCAGCAGCCTGTCGCACCCTGAGCCCTCCAGCCCTGTCAGCATTCTCCACCACTGAAGTCAATAAAATTGCAGGCTTTCATCACCTCCGGACGGCCACACGCAGCAGTCAGTTGTGAACACAGCACGTTTCACACACGTCCTTTGCACCGCTCGGCACTGCAGCTCCTCCAGGAGCAAGCTGGCAGTGTGCGTCAGCCGTACCTCTGCAAGGACAGAGACAGCTGCGATCTGCAAATGGTGTGAACGGGTTTTACAATGGGCTGCATTTTACACATAGCTAGCCAGAGTTTACTGGCATCTCTCCACCAAGATAGATACGGTGTATAAGCACGCCCTGGAGTAAAAAGATGCCCACTTGATTTATTTATTTATTTTTATTTAACTCTTTGAAAATGCTGTCAGTATTAACAAATAATAATAAAAAAAAAAAAACAAACAACTGCACTTTTTGCAGGGAGGAGAAAAATTTGCTGCAAAAGCATTTTGCAACTCCTGAAATCTCCAGACTAAATTATTTGCCAAGACGTAAGGCCATCAGTGTGCTCACAGAAATGGGCTCTGCAGTTATCACTCATTAACCACCATCCAGCAGTAAAGATCTGGTTGGAGAGGGTTTAGCACAAATGTAAAGGAGGAGGGAGGGATATACGGGAATGAGACTGTGTGGCATATTTGTTTTGTTTTGACTTCTTTCCAGACATATTTCAGTTTACATAAATATTTGAAGGTTGGATCAGACAGGATTTGCAGCACAATAGTATTAGGAATGCCTTTGCAAAAACTGTGATATGGACTCAATTCGCCACCAAGCAGGGGGAGGGCAAACGAAGCTTTCTCAATGTATATATTTGAACACCACTCAGCATTTAATTATTTACAGACCAAAGGGACTGACTTCCTTGCCAGTTTCTCTTCTTTTTTTGCCTCCCCTCCCTCCATGTGATATGATTAGAAAGCGAACTGCATTTTTTTTGATGACTGACATTATCTGCAGTTCCTCGCCCAGAAGAAGATGCTTGCCAAATGAGGAGGTCAGGCAACACACATGGGATGTCACGTTACAAGTGGCCTCTCCCTGACCTCCTGTTTCGGCCGCAGAGGGTTAAAGATTTTTTTTTTTTTTTTTTTTTTTTGGTGTTTTTGGCATACTCTTTTGCCTCCCCCGGCTGTTCAGGGAAAGGCAAGGAGGACCCACCCTGAGCACAGGCAGCTTCCTGCAGCAGCGGGTGGGAGGCTCGCCCAGCCAGCGTGGCTGGGGAGCCTGGCACCAGGAAGGCTTCTGGAACTCTTCCAAGCACCTACACTTTCTATTCTGGCAAAGGGGATTTTTGAGGAAGGGCACTGTGAGGTAGAGCAAGAGTAAGATCTGGGGGAGAGCACTGCAAAGGTGAAATCTGTGAAGAGAGAGCCTTGCAAAAGCAAATTATCTCTTCCATGTTAATTACAGTGATGAAAGTCTGGACCAGCTCTGCAGAAATCAGTGGATGTATTCGGAATTCTGACAGGAGTAAAGGAGATAACAATCTGACGCTGATGCTTAAAAAACTTTTTCTCAGAGTTGCTCAGGTCTGATTTCCTCCAGGTTCATTCTGCCAGGATAAAATATGTTTTCAGATACATCCTGTTGAATATAAAATATATATTTTTTATTTAAAACAGCTTTTAAATTAGAGCATGTCCCTTTAATAAAGAAAGGCAAATGCAAGATCCCATAGCTGAGTAAAGCAGGAAAGGGCTTCAGAGTGAGATTTGATTGTTTACATTCAATGAAAGGAAAAGTCTGATCTGGAGTGCTCAGATTTAATCTTGGTACAGATTAAAATGGTGCTATTGTGTTCTGCTGGGCTGTTTGGAAAGGTGAAGCGAGGCTTTCCTAGGACCGAACCACTGCAGTACATACACAAGATTTACACACAATCACACCAGTCAGCCAAAATTGCAGAGTCAAGGTTCTCTGGCACAAGCGATATTAACATTGCCTTTCAGGTTTTGAATTTCTACCTGCTGTTGTAAATCACCCCTGAACATGCCTTTTGGTGGGTTTGTCTAGTCAATGCCTGATGTTTCCTGTTTCTCCAGCCCAGCTGCAAAAGTCAGGTGGTTTTTGTTTTGTTTTGTTTTGTTTTTGTTTTATTTTGTTTTGTTTTGTTTTGTTGTTTTTTTTTTGGGGGGGGGGGGGGGGGGGGGGGGATCTGTAGCCACTTCTCTGCTGTGTACTTTAGGCACTGCTCGCATCCTTTGCTGGAAATAGTGCTCATAACAAGAGTAGTGGTGCCTAACCCTTGGGGATGATCACAAAAACACACTAACTTAGTGCAATGGATTTAAACTCAAAAAGGACTCAGATGTGACTCCTAATATAACATAAAAGTGCTCTTACTGCTCTTCTGTTACATTTTTTTGTGTATATATATATGATACAAAGCAAAGCACTAGAGCATGAGATGGAGTTTTTTCATTTAGCAACCCAATGACGCCAACAAACACTGGGGGGAGAGCCAGGAGGTTAACACACACATGCTGGGTATCAGATCTGTGTTTCTGATGAGCTGCCTACACTATGAAGTTTGTTAGGGGAAGGACCTATTAACATGAGATGTTATGGTTTGATTCTTTGTTCTGACAGAATCGATGTCTTGCTTTCTGTGATCAAAGAGATCAGGTTTGTTTCTAAGTTTTTAAGTTGTGACCCTGCATCAGGTGTTTTTTCTGCCACTGGAGCAAGACTTTTACAATTCCATGTTTGTTTCTGTCTTTGTAGGATGGGGGTCTCACCTTTCAGCATGTTGGGATGACTCCATCAAAATACCACTGAAATGCTTTGAAAATGAAAGCAAAGTCTTTGCCAAAGCAGATAGCAAATAAAATGGTGTAGCAGGAGGTGAAAAGCAGTGAGACAGTGTGGCAGAAGGAATTGCACCTGTGGGGACAGAACAACTGCACCTTAGAAAATGAGCTCCTTGCAGAGGATACAACACCAGTGACCCCTAATGCCTTTAAAAGATTATTGAAAAATGAATATATCCACCCAAGTCTCCGATTGTCAGAGAAAAAGTGTGTAATCTATCTGAGGTTGCATCCTCCTGGTGGACTGTGAAAGGTGTTTACTGATGTAAGACAGGTGAGCCCTTTATATTCCTCCCAGCCTAAGCTCAGTTTCTTTTGCAGCAGTGAGGGAAGATCAGAGCAGAACTCTTCTTTGATCATCTTTTGGATTTTGATGTATGAAGCCTTGGCTTTAAGATGTGTGATACATAAAATTCTGTGTTTTTGTTGTGGTTGTTGTTGTTGTTGCTTTAGCATGGGACAGAGAAATTACTATAGCTTAGACCAGGACATACAGGGAAAAACAGTTGCTTCAGAGAGGAGAGGGGGCTTGGAGGTTAAGATATGGTGTTCATTACCGGCCAATCAATCTTCTCCCCACAGTGACTAAGAAAAGAGAAAGAAAGGGCAGTTATTGCCTTTCTTCTGATGTTTTGGGTCTTTGCTTCACCAAAATTGCCTTTGAAAGAAATGAGGAGAGGAAAAGTGCAAATTAAAATGAGCAGATTTTATTCTGGTTGAAATATATTGCATTTTCAGTGCCTCAGTGTAGCAAGTGGCAGGGTTACGTGAATGCCCAGCCCAAAGCAGTCCTGAAGGCCAAAATTTGATAAACACACCAGTCCAATCTACTATTAGCTTAGCTGGGAATCCTACACCTGTGACCAAATAGAAGATCTAATCTGAGCATCTGAAGCTGCACTGTGCTCCTGGCTTCCCTGGATTCTGCCTCTTGGCAAACCATCAGGAAAGGTCTCATCAAGTGGGACCTCTTGAGGACAACCTAAGCACCAAGTGGCCAAACTTGATTGAATTCAGCAGAGATGTATGCAGGGCCAAAACAAATTCTCGAAAGGGCCTGCCAGCCGCTCAGAACAGCAACAATAATAATAATAAAAAACTGTAGTGGGAAGGGAGGAGCCTCACAGCTGCTGGGCTGACTCAGTAAATAATGAGCATTCCCTGCACTTTTATGAGCTTGTCTGATCTTCGGCCCAGCTTCAAGACTTTCCTCACACATGTTTTCTCCCAGCTATCTGTTTCTGCCATGTTTTGATTTTCTTTTCATGTGTGTTGTGGATATACAAACACATCTCCTGGGCAGTTTCACATCAAGTGAAACCTGAGAGAAAATAGATATTAAGCTTAATTACTTGTTAAAGGGCATTTAGCCAGACTCTCTTTGACACCCACTGCACACTGAGCAGGAGGGAGGCTCTTTTCTGTAGCTGAAATTGGCAGCTGATGCTCCACGTGGCCTAAGATGCAGCAGTAGAAGTGCAACCTTTGTTAGTCAAGGGAAGCAAACAGGGAGGCAGAATTTCCTTTACCTAATACTCAGGGGACAAAATTTTAATTCCCTTTGCTATCAAGGATTGTTTTTTACAGTGTCTGGGTGGCATGTATGAGTCTTCATCTGCCCTTGCCATTCCCAGCTGTGTCAATGTGGGAAGTTCCAGGGAAAAGTCCCTCCTTGTGCTTGTGCTTTGAACAGCTCCAGGCTGCGGACAACATGCATGCATAAATAAAAACACGACTGACTTTCCATTTCTTGCAGGTTTTTCTTTTTCATACTCTCTACCTTTGACTCACTCCTCATGTGGGACTTAATGAAGAAAAACTTCCAACATATATTTACTTTTAAGCTTATGCTTCAGTTTCATTGACTTCTGTAGGACATGAGAACACACAGCGGCATGTCTGATGTAGATAAATGCCAAAGGCAGACCAGAGAAGGAGGTTGATTGTGGTACATGCAGTTATGTTCAATCCTACCATTTTTTACTGAAATAGAACCTGACTGTTTGGTAGTTTTTTACCTTGCCTTCCTCTTTTTATTTTCTTCTAAAGGGAACAGTATATTTTACTCACGTGCTTTGTTTTATTCAAATATTTGCTGCTGCTAACCACATTCCTCCCTTTCCTTTGAGAGATAACACCCACTTCCATACTCTTCCTACATCTGGAAACCCCCACAGATGTTTGTTCTGTAAAACCACCCTCTGTTCCAGCAGCAGAGTGCCTGTGGCTAAACTGAGAATCATAAATTAAAATAACCTAGGAAGGCCAACACACGTGGAAAACACTGCAGAAGCAGGGAAATAATCCTCTGTAGAGACGTGAATGCTTGCATTATGATGAAACAGATTTTGAGGCCAATTTATCTAAAAGCTGTTGTGCTTATGAATACTCAGAACAACAGTATTCAGTCACAGTGACATTAAAAAAAAAGGGAGTGGGAGGTAATAAAAATGCTGCAGGTTGCTCAAGGGATTGAAAAGATGTACCTGAAGTCTCTGAAAGGCCAGACAGAGCCCTGGCTTCTCAGTGCATTTGAAACTCAAGGTCTGCCTAAGGGTGTCAAAATACTAATGTACACATGTAGACATCTAACAGTAGACAAGAAAAATAACACAGGGAATAATGAGCCAGTGTAGTCATGGTGAATTGTTATTTGATACGGGTCAAACCCCTGTCAGTCCCCCACCCTTCCTTATTCCACTTGAGAGCCTCCATCCTCTTCCTTCCCAGGGCTGAGTTGGGTCAAGCACGGAGTGGCTCTTCCTTCCTGAAATGGTTTCTATTGACCCAAGTCAGCAGGAGCCTCAGGAGAGCGGGAGAAGACTTTGTCTTCCCCCTCTTCAGAGCTGACCTCCCACAGGGATTTCTCTGAGACTTTGGCACCATCAGAACTGAATATAAGCCTTGAAATTATTCTGAATCCAGAGTCCAGCATCAGACATGGGATCTCAATGTTGTCTATACACAATGAACAACTGGAAGTTAAACATGGCTCAATCTGCTCACTTAAAACATGTATCATGGCAATACTATACATACAAAATCTTGGCATTGGACTGGCTAATCAAACACCTCAGAAAAGAACATTTCTATTTGAAGATAAATACAAGATGACACATAGGCGCTGAAGAGTTCAGGTGCAGCTGTATATAATTAAAAGTGTTCACAGAAAACAACTTTCTTAAAAATTCTGTATTTTTATACTCCATTGTTCCTCTTGTTACCCAATGCAAAGATGTCTCCTATTGGTGAGTCATGTCAGAGTATTTTTACCCTGGGTATGATTGTTGTCACAAAAAATAGTCACAATAAACCCTGTGCACAGACAATACTACTTCTATAAGAACCACTCAAAGCAAGGCACACAAAGAAGTCAGATATATCTATTCTGTTTATCTTTTCACTTCTTTCTTGGTGTTACATGTATATAAAATAAAACTTTTCCAGCCTTGGCATTCTGGTACTGCCATCTCCTTCTTAAAAAAAAAAAAAAAAAAAAAAAAGGAAAAAAAGCAAACCATTGTGTCTTACATTACAGTACTATCAGTTTGCTTTAAAATAAAGTGAGTGACAATGTATGGAGCATAGGGTATATTTTCCTCCATGAAGCCATAGATATGCTCAGTGTCCCAGAAGTTTAAGTACTGTGCAATCATCTGGAATATCATGGCTTTCAGGCCATTACGCTCTCTCAAAGAAGACCCCCCCCCCCAAAACAAACAAACAAACAAACAAAAAAAAACAAAAACAAAGAAACAAACAACAACAAAAAAACACACTGTAAATTCACTGTCAACATATCTGCTTTGGAATCAGTCCCTGCTCTGGGAAACAATTTAAAATTAAGTGGGATAGGGAAAGGAGTATTTTATCTTCTATTGTAAGTGGGGACTGGGAGATTTTGCCCCTAATCCGGAGCTCATTGACTCAATGACACCCCTTCACGGTGATTCACTGAAGGTCATCCAAGGAACTTTTCACAACATTAATCAAAAGTCCATCCTCACCACAAAGAAGAGAGCTTACAAGGAAAGGAGGAGAAAGACACACTTGACATGCTATGTCTTTGGCAAACTCCTGAACATTGCATGCTCATGAAAGCTACAGGCAAATTTTGTATTGCTTGTGAACAAACTCTCAGGATTCAAGTCAAGGCTTGCAGTCCTCTTTTCTCTAAAGGTGCAGCCTCTCCCATTATCAGATGAACAAACAGATTATGATGTTTTAGGCAGGATCTGCACAAAAGTTTTTTGGATTTAACAGCTTCTCTTCTCATCATGTCTGATCATGTCTTTCAAGTACATACATTGCAGTGTAATATCTCAGACAGACACATGCAGAAGGTGTAACAGCCTTTCTCACAAGGGAGAACTCTAGGTCAAGAAAACACAGAAAAGTTTGTTATGTTTTTCTTTTTCTTTCCTTCTGAGAAGAAATCCTTTATCTTCAGGATAATGGAGCCTAAATAGATTACAAAACTGGTGTGGTAGAGAGTTAACAAATTACACAACCTGATTCAACCTGAATCTAATGTTCAGGGAATAATTACTAAGAAGTGGGAAAAGACAGAAAAACCTAAGCTTATATCACTAGATAGCTGAGAGCTGACAATCCTCTTATGAAAAACCATTAATCTCAACAAAATTTCACAGATTTCTTAATTGCTTATATACAGTTATTAAATGGCCAAGTGCTAGGTTAGATAATATTTAAAAATAAATTGTCATGAAAAGATCTGCATTTTTTCATTGCACTCGGAGTGCATGGTCTTTTATAGTATGACTAACTTTGTAAGCATAAGCAACATAGAGCTATTTGTTCAAGTAGTCGCTATATCTCTTACTAAGATAATATTGGCCAAAAGAGAAATAAATTTCACAACACTTGTTAGAGATCAGATTGAAATTAACATTGAGAAACTACACTTCAGAAATATAAGAGAACTAGTCAAAGAAATCTCCATATCAAGACTTGGGGAATTAAATTCTTTAAGCTTCAGCAGGTAGAATTCTTCTTTCTCCCACACTTGCTCTTTTTTAGCTTTAAAGTTTGAGAGTTACTATATAAAACAGTCACTGCAATAAGAGAGGTGTAATAAATTGGTAATTGAGTAAAAAAACAAATCATCAAGATCATCAAGATTAGTTAGCATGCTTACAAATATCTGGGGGAGTTTAAGAATCAAGTAATTTATCTGGTTAAAAAAAAGAAAAAAAAAAAGTATTTTTTATTACAATGCAGAGATGTAAAGATTTAGAGCCAGATACCTCTGTGATGAGCTAATCTGACTCTTGCAAGACGCTAGTTAAAGATTTTTGTGAAAAGTTTTCCATATCACATTCATAACATTTGTGTGAGCCATTGTGTATCTATTCATTTAAAAGTGTTCCATGTAATGGATTAGCAATTAGACTTAAAAACTAAAACTATGAGACTGCCACTAGAGTATTTGTGGCTATTCTGGTCCTTCTGTCATACTAAGGGAAGGCAAACAAAATACCACGATAAAGAAATGTGATGTCGGAAGTATTGAAATACTTAGTTCAAGTGAAGGGATATAAATGTAAAACAAGTTACTTTTTTACACAGTAGAAGTTGCCTCCATACAACATCCACGGACTCAAAATCTTAAAGATTCAAAAGCATTAAAGGCACTCCTCTGGAGTGTAAGGGTAGACCATTACAGACCATAAAACTCGCTGAGTAAATGCCTTACCTGTGTGAGCATTTATACTTTGAGTCAAAGGGAATGAGGAAACATTTGGAATGGAAATACACTTGTGGTAGATTTTGTTTGATTATTTTCTTCTACTGGGTTTCTTGTACCTTCTTCCTGAATTCTCTGTTGTTGATGTCTACTAGATCTGGATCCAAGGCATAACCAGAGTCTTAGACAATAATTGCTATGTTCACATTTGAGAAATAAGTATTATATATTTTAAATTTGAGGTTCTAGTAATGAAAGATAGACAAAATCTTTATGATATAAAATATTTATGATGCATATAAATAGCTTTGTAATCATAAGACAAAAATCACACTCTTTAGGTCTTGAGCTAAAACCTCTGTGAAATTCATATACTCTCAAATGACTCAAATAACTTTTTTATCCCTTATTTGGTCATCCTGCTTTTTGCATATTGATACAGAGTCACAGAACAGTCAGTTGTTTACTTTTCAATAAAAGTAGGGTTTTTTGTTTGGATTTGAACATTCCTTTGTAAACTATTATTTCTTTATGACACAAAACCCCAGAATTGAGTATAACAGTCATTTTCAATTTGAAGCCTTTCTGTAGCAAAGGATTTACTGACTGCTTAAAGATGTGAGAGAGGGGATAGGAAAGGCAAATTCACATAATAGTTTGACAGTTATTGTATGTGTGACATTTGTAATAGCGTTCAGCAAGTACCAGGAAAGACTTGAGGTTCCCCACTCTGAAGAAGGTGAGAACCACTGCTCTAGAAACACCAAGATAGTAAAGCTAAAACAAAATAAAACTGGCTTCACTGTAGCAGAAAGTAAAGTGCAAGAAGTAAACATGTAGAAGGTAGAAAAAACAGTGTTTATTTATGTGTGACTTTATTTTATCACGCTGTTTTTATTATAATAAATGTATGCCTTCTTAGAATCTACTCTCTCAAGGCAATTTCACTTTTAGCAATCTATATCCACATACTCAAAATCAGTGTGTTGATGGTGATGACCTTACCCAGCCTCAGTGATTCTGATGGTTTTAATCACACTGGAGATAAGTGATATAACAATAACTAAACCACTAGTTTTTACTGAGGCAAATCTGAATTCAAAAGGTTGGTCATTCACAAGTAATTTAGCATAGATCTGTTTTCACTCCCTCTTTGTGCCAGTGAGAAGAGAGATGGGAGGGTAGGCTGGAAACAAAGTTGACTGCTCACTTGCATCTTACAAAGCACATTGACAAGTCCTGGGCTGACCCAAGGCCAGAAGGTCAGTGTCCTCCTGAACCAAGCCATCCTTTTCCTGCTTCCCCTAGACCGCATAGGCTCCAAACCTCAGTCACACCACTGGCATTTCATATGTTGTCAAGGCAAGACAGATGGAAATGCCCATGTATCTGCACTACACCAGGCTTCAAAGATAAGACAGAGTAATTTTTCATTGGTAGTCAAAAAGATCCACAAGATTACACAAGGCTCACCATCGGCACCCAGTGTTATGGTTAAAATTGTGACTGATGGTTTGCACTATTTCTGTGCCTTAGGGGGTCCACTGAAAGCTTCATACCCACCCACCATGCTAGCTACCATGGGGTGCACTACACTGGTTAACTTCAGAAAACCCTGCCTGCACAGTGCACCACTTTACCTCAGAGGCTCCACACCCAAAAGACTCCCAGGCTCCACAGTCATCATAAATACTCCTAATGAGGAGCTTTCGCTGTATCTTTTGTTTACCCAAGCTTAGTGCTTCAGTGTCAGAGCCTGCTCTGCTTCCATTCAAATCAATGGGAGTTTTGCCATTCTCTCTAATGCAAGTAGCCCCTAGCATTTCATTACATTTGATGATGATGGATCACTATTCCTTCTTTGCAAGAACAATAGTTTAGCAACCATGCCAACAAATATGCATGTGTTTAGTTTTAAGCACCTGAATAGTCTTATTGGTTCCAGTGGAAGTACAAAAATTCTTGAAGTTAAATGCTCTTTTTTTTGTTCTGACATAGTCAGTTCCCGGAATCTTCCTCTGTCAAGTAAACATATCTTCCATTAGAATACATGCAAACTTGGTAAATCTAGACACAGTCATCTAAGGTAGGCTACTCTGGCTTCATATTGCAAGTCTCATAGCACATTATGCTAATAATAAAAATTCAAACTTATTAAATCAATTTGAAGTATACCTAATTTTTTTGCTGCTGTTTGTGTTGTTGTTGTTTGGGGGTTTTTATAGTAGAAAAAAATTATAAAGCTAGTGGTGTTTATATAGAACATTTTTCTGGATGGAAGTCCAATGTATTGGGTCATATACCAAATATAGGAAGCATATGTTATTAAACATGGTGACTCACACAATGAGTAATGTAATCTGAAGAGTATATTCTCCCTTGTGAACAGACATAAATCTCAATAATGCTAATAACCCCATAAATCCCAAAGGGCCTCATCTAGCAGAAAGAATCTGCAGGCTCATGAGCTGTGCAGCCTGTGCAAGGCCACAGATGTCAGCTCCTCATCACCAGCCCAGCCCAGCCCTCTCCACCCTGGCATGCCCTAGGAGATCAGTGGTTCACTGGCAAACGTTTGCAGAGTGCTCAAAAACAGAGCCCATGCTGGAGCCTCCCTCAGATGACTGTACAGGAGCTTTGGCTTCAATAGGTCCTCTTCTCTGACTCCAAAATTCTCCTTGAAGCTGGGACAGCAGGTGGGACAATGACTACCTGCCCAGTTTGAAGACAATCTCTCTGCTTAAGAAATGTAATCTGCTTGATGTGGAGGTCTTCCATCTCCTTGCCGTATTTGAGGAGGAAGGAGAAGAGGATGCATTGTTACGGCAGATGATGTTTGATAGCAAGGAACAAATTTCTAGGACTATACCAGCCTCTTCAGACTTTGCTGGAGCTACCTTCTTGACTGAAGCTTCTTGCTGATGAAAGCAGAATTACGAGTATGCATTAGGAAGGAACAACCTCCAGCAAGTTACTGATGAACCTGGAACTGGGCTGGGTACTTTGGAGAGGGACAATTTGTGATACATTTCAAAGGGAAGAAATGAATTCCGGAAAGGGGAAGATTTTCCCCTTTAAAATAGAGAATATCTAGGGCCCTGCTTCTGGGGTGGTAGAAGACTACAAGCAAGCGGGCAGCCCTAGTTGATAGGTAGGAATCAAGGAAATCCTACAGTGTTGAGCTTTATGCTGATTGCTGAGCTACTGGTGTCATTTTTTTCTGGGCCAGAAATGCTCAGAAGTTACAACACTGCTGAAAAAGTAAAAATTATGAGTTGAAGTGATCTGATGTTAGCCAGCATTCCTAGCAAAAGGGAACATGTGTGTTCATACTATACAATATCTGGAGCTGTCTAATTCCGAGTCTGACCTCAGCAACCTTTGAACCAGTCTTAACAATATGGTGAAATTAACCAAAATCCGTGTAAGTTCTTTGAAATTAGGTTTTTAGGTAGGCAGGGGAAAGTGTCTCAGTTGTGAGCTGTTATCAGATATCTGGAAAGCTGCAAGAGCTACATGCTAAATGTATTCACAATGTGAAATAAAAGAGGGCTGTGGAGGAATCTTAGCTTCTGGACACCTGCTCATCCACACAACTTGTGTCTTTGTTCAGCTCTTAGCTTTGCCTTACATGGCCCCTACAAAAAAACACTCAGCCTTGTCTTGGGAAACAATTTGTCTAGAGGCTGTTCTCAGGATGTTGCATGAATGAACTCTTCTCATTAGACTTGGTTCCTCCCAGCTGATAAGTTCTTCAATGTTATCTGAAAGTTGTTGCACCACCAATGTCTATATGTTTTACCCTAGGGCATGCAACACATACTAAGTTGTACACTATTAAAAAAAAAAAAAAAGTACGCAAAATCTGACCATTATTCTTAACTACTTTAAAGCAACATGAGAAGACAAAAAACAAACAAACAAACAAAAAACACTAATAATAGCAATATTTTTTTTTATGGATACTTTGACAAGTGTTATGTTGGCATGATAGTTCTGTTCCAGAATCAGCTAGTGGAGAAAGTAAATTTGCGTTACTTGTCCTACTTGTCTTCAAGATGAGGAATCAATCATAAACTCCCCTTCTTCAGCTATATAGACACACACACAAAAATTCAGCCTTCATGAGCTCCTTTACTCGTGTAAGTCATTGTTTTATTTTTTATTTTAATTTTTCAGTAGACCTTCCTGTTAACCCAAGAAATTTGCTTTCCTGGAGCAGGAACCCCTTGCCACCTCTGGGCTCTCAGCACTGTAGTAGCAGCTGACCATTTTCAATATTTATTTATTTATTTATTTTCTGTGGAAAGAGCTTGAAGCTTCTTCTTGAACGCTGATGTTAAATCCATGCCAAAAGAGTTCATCTGAACCCACAGAGTGGTGCCAGGACCTGCTGGGCACCATTCAGCAGAACCCTGCTGTCAAGAATCAGCAGAAACCTTTCCTGGGCATCCCTGCTTCGCACACAGTTCCACTCATTTGATCAAATAATGTTGGGCAATAATTGGGCAGTTAATTGAAACCCTTTCCTCCCCACATACCTAGAGCTTGTTGAGAGGCATCAGGGGTCTGTAACATGCTGCTGCTCAGGAGCCACCAACAGACTGGTGACAGCTGCAGTGCCTCTTGGGGCTAGCTCTTGCCCTGGGTGTCTGGGGGAGCAAACATGCCTGGGAAGGCAGGTTCTGGAGTTTGTTTTAAATTCCCAAGGAGTTAAAAGAGCCTTTCCAGCATTAGCCAGAATGTTGATTATAAACCCACAACCTTCTGTAATTGGGCCTCATTAATAAATTCCTCAAGTGTTCCCAAAGGCAGGAGAGGTAAAACAAGAGCCACGGGGATCAGAGCAACAGGGAGCTGTGAGGCTTCCCAACCGTGTTGTTAATTCCACTTAATCAGCTCAGAGAAGCTCTGTATTCAAAAGAATATAACCATGACTCACAAAATACCCCTGCCAGCAGAGAATGGGATTCTCTCCATTTATAGTAATATTCTCCCCAGTTTTTGTCCATTCTTTCATTCTGGTTTAAAATGGGGAAAACGACCCTCCTGCAGGGCACCCTTAGCATCCTCTGTAGCTCCAGGCCTCAGTACACGCTGGAAGGTCTGTGCTCCTGGAGAAAGGCTAGTGTAACTTTTCTGGAGCTTCTGTGGGACCCTTTCTGCTATATGAATGTGTCAGAGGGATTTTCCATCTGGCCCAGAATGAGAAAAATTTAAAGCAGTCTCAGAGGCAGATGCAGGATTTATTGTTGTTTAAGAGGACACAGTAGCAAACTTTTACAGATGTAGCAAGCCTTGTTCCCTGCCCTAAACTGCTTGTAAGGAGAGGTAGATGAGTCAAACAAAGACAAGACAAATTACAGGGATAACAACTCAGGTCATGAGAAAAGTAGGGATTATGGAGAATGAGAAGGCAGGAAAGTTTGCCAGGAGAGTGGAGCTTCCTTAAGGGAGGTTTCACGGTGCTATTCAGAGAGCCTCAAGGGCTGGACTTTGAAAATGGACAACCTGCAACAAAAAAGGCAACAGAAGGATTGGGAAAGGGAGTATGATCTTTGTAAGAAAAAATAAATAAATAAAGTAGGACTAAATAAAGGATTTACTGTGACTTCTGCAAAGGAATTGGAATATCGTTGACAATTTGACTTCATATGAGGCTGGAAACAGCTGAAAAGCAAAGGAGGCTGTGAAGAGGTCAGAGCCACTGCTCATGATACTCATAGCCATATATCCACACTTCTCCTTCCCCTTCCTGCTCAAAAAGGAAGACAGAGTGAATTCACATGTGTATACCTGTGTGTATAGCCTGGTACCTGTGCCTGGCTGGTTAACTGAGGATCACATCTGGAGGCAGACACATCTGTGAGGGAAGATCTTCAGTCCCCTTAGCACTTCTCTGCGTGATTCACTTAGTGCACACACTGCGAGGAGTCACTAGGGCATCCCGCAAGGGGGAAAACTCTTCTTCAGAACACACAGCACCTCTTCCCTAGCCAGCAGGACAAAGTAAAATGCATTCTGCCGTGGGCAACAGTTATTTGCTGTAGACAGGCTGCTTGAGGTTTTTTTCCAGCATAAAAATCTTCCTTGAGATATTTTGATGCCCAAAATGCAGTAGGAGGAGAAATAGGTATTACAGAAGAAAACAGTTCCAGTCACTCAGCCCCATTTCTTTCTTCCTCTTGCAGACTTGCTTCTTTACTTGCTGTTTGGGAATCCTCTAGTCTCAGTGTCTATTTACTTTATTTTATTTTTATGAGTGTTCTTGAATGTAATGGAAGAATAAACATTTCAGTTTTCACAGCCTTGTGGCTTTTCATGGGAGCTTAGCTGCATCCAGCATGTTTACAAAACAGAGCTGCGTCACTGCGTTTGTTAATTTGATGATTTTTGGCCTATCTGTATTTTGGCTGCCAAGCTCCCATTTAAATGCAGGGTTTGTTATGTTTTGATAGGCCCCAAGAGGAATTTCTTGATCAAAGTTTGAGAGTTGAACAGGACTGGCCAGTTTTGCAGCTCACAGGATTACCAAACCACAAACATTTGTAGACCACTGGTGGGAACACTGTCACGGTGAGGAGCCGGCGCTGCACGTCCCTCCTGAAACCATGGTTCCCTCCCAGGGCTCACACCCTGGCAGTGGACATGCCAGCAAGCTGTAGTCCCTTACCCTCACACAGCTGTGCCGGTTCTGGGATAGGGAGCAGAGCCATGATTGTGCTCTTGTGGAAGTCCCTTTTCCTGACCTCCAACATGAGGTCAGGATCTTGGAGGAGGATTGAGGATAATCCAGGCCCAAATCTCCAAATATCTCGGAGCGATGAATTAAGTTAACACAAAATTCCTACTCTGGGTGAGCAAGAAAGATGAAGGTAGGACATATAGCACCTTCAAGTGGTGGAGAGCCAGGGGGCGGGGAGGAAGATTTACTGTCCTGTGGTGGGGGAGAGAGGGTAAACCATGGATATGGCTAGGAAAACTTGGCTGGGGATGCAGGAGGATACTATTGTGGCTCAGTGTACAGCTCAGCCAAGGTAAGCAAAGGAGTGCTTCACTCCAACCACCAGCTATACACATAAAAACAACATTAAGCAAGCAGTAGAAGCTGTAGCTTCTAGGAAATTAATGACTTATGGAGATGTTAAGATGAACATTATAAAAGTGTATGTATGTTGCAAGATGTGATGGGGCAGGACTGATGAAATGGGGAGGTCTGTGTTTCTACTGCATGAGAGTTAATAGGACCAGCAAGAATGGAGATGTCAAGCTTTTTGTTAAAAAACATTTCATTAAATAAATGTAAACATTTTTTATGTCTCACCCTTGCAAAGAAGAAAGCAGAACTGGAAGATCTCCACAGAATGTCGGCAGGTCCTTTACCTACAGGTAGGCACAGTTACATGCCACCTGAAAAACATGGCAGTAATGACAGCTGCCTAAATGTGTGTTAATGGGAAAATTGCTCCTACTTTTAATCACCAAGAAATTTACTGGCAAATATATGTATTAATGCAGTGCCAAGATTGCGCACTTCGGAGTACTGAGCTCAGCAAAACTTAAACTTCTGAAAGTCAGGACACATGCTAAGCATCTTAGCTCTGTCCCCTTTGAGCAATGCCCCAGCTTGCCCATTGTGCACACCTTGCTTTGCAGCTTCACCAAGCTCCTGGGCCATGACCAAGAAAAGCAAAAGCCATATTTAGGAGAGCTGTGACTCCATGGGAGATACCTGCACCTGTCCTGTCCTCAAGCACTGAACCTGCTTCCACAAAACAATGTCATACCTGGTGCATATTGTAACTCACCTCTCCTGAAAAGAATGTTGTCCAAGACCATACTCTCACCCAAAGCTCTTTAACTCAGAGATTTCTTTTATATCGCACCTTGCTAATGATTCTATTAATGTCAAGGAGGCCTTTGTACATTGGCAAGTGGTGAAATGACATTGTTATAGCTAATTCTTTTCCCTTTGATCAACCACTGGTGGAGGCCTGGGTTGACAGCTTGGTTACTTTGCTCAGATCTGCCCAGCTACTCCACAACCATATCTTCTGTGCAGGGCACCCCTAAAACACGACCTGTGCTTACTCTGTAAATGCTTTTTTTCCTGTGGTCTACCTGGACAGCTAACCTTGACATCTATGAGTGACATACACAGCATATTTGTGAGTGATAAAATTACAGGCATCACAAACTTCAAAGCATTACTTCCAAGTGCTCTGGTTTTGAAGAAAAATTTTAGAAGACTGAAGACAGAGAAAAGAAAGAGGAACTATAGTTAGATTGTGCATTAGACATTATTATGTATAGATGTAGCAGAAAGAGAAAAGGGATGGAGAAGGATGAGGGTGGATCTCCCATGCCTTGATTTGTGAGTAAAAAAACAGGATGAAGTTGATGTCTGAATTAAGGCATATCCAAATGGAATGGGGCTGCAGAAAGTCCTTAGGGCTGAATATTTAGACTCAAATCAATGTTCAGGTAAAGTGTGATTTAGAAAGAGTGTCCAAAGACATGCTGGGGAAGGGAAAATTCCTGCTGAGCTTTCCTGTGTGCAGAGTCCCTGGGCACAAGAAACTTTGACCTGTGCCTGGAGCTGCAATAGTCATTAGCCCAAACTGGAGAGGGAACACAGGGGTACAATGAGTGAAAACAGAGGAAAGTATGCAGTGTACCTTGAGAGAAGGTGATTAAAGGAGTTCTGCCCTCCATAAGCTCTGATGGGTCTCTGAGCCATGGGACACTAGGTGTTCCCTTGAACTCTTTCCTGGGCAGCACTGTTTTGGGCTGTTTTCCACCTGTTCATCTTCCTTCTGCTGCTGGGGAGGTTATTTAAATAAGGAACAGGAAAGAAGGGCAGGAAGAAATGTGGGTTCCTTCATCCAAAGCAAACTTAGAACCCTGGGCTGAGCCTGCATGCAGTTAGGATTGGAGATGTGCTTTAATCTATCTCACATAGCATGCATGAGTTTTTTCCATTTGCATACCATCTCTCTATGGCTTAAAACACAATGTTTTGATAATGCTAACCCAAGCCCATGCAATGTACAGTCACATCTTACCCTCTTCCACCCCAAGAACTGCCCAGACCAAAGAGTTGCTGAGGTCTTTGGTTCCATAAATACATGTAAGCAGCAGAAGAGGAGCCATGAGGACATAACTCAACTGTTGCCATGTTCCAACAACAAGTGTGTCCTTATTTCCACATTGTATGGTCTGGCATAATAGTGCACCCTGACACTTTGGAGAAAAAGCTGTTCTCCCTGATCCCCAATGAAAGCCTTAGCCAGAGGAATGAAGAAATTTTATCTTTGTGATTCTTTTTCCACAAAACGAAAGTACTGGTGAGGGATAGCTAGGAATCTATCTTTCTTCCTCTGTCTCTTTGCTATTAAAAACCTAAACGTCCATTGGCAGTTAACTAGGAACTGCAAAACAACAGAAGCTACCATTAGAAATGTGTTCCTCTCATTCAAGCCAAGATTTCCAACAAATTATCTAAGAAAATGCAGTCTATTGTAAGCTATGTAAGGAGTCACTCAAGATGCAGATCTCAGAGGATTAAAAGTCTCCCCAAAGCACAGGATTAGCACCATATCTATCTTGACAATTTTAGCATAAGCTTCTGGGGGATGTCTGCCTCTTAAAAACACTCGGGGCTGCTAGGGTTTAAAATGAGAGGTGGTGGTGAAAAGTGATGGAAAAAAAAAGGTGGAAATGTCCAGGTCAGAAGGACAGTTTCTAAATCAAGTCCCTGCCTTATCTTCAGGGATTATGCCTCTTTTAAAATATTTTCTGCCTCCTGGTTTACACAGAGGAGAGCATGATGGTCTGCTCCGTGGAGATGCAGTTCTCAGGCTCTGTTCTTTCCCACCGGAGGCAGGTATGTGCTACACCCATCCTGTAATTAGTGCCTGCTCTGGGCCTCTTGTGGAGGAGGATTGAAGTTTGCCAACATATTTGAAACAACTCTCCGTGTCATTGGGAGTGCTCCATGAAAGCACTCTGGCTTATTAAAAATGTCCAAAATCACATATGTGTCTGCCAGGCAAAGGATCATCCCAGCTAAGGATGAAAAATATTTTAGATCAGAGAGTCCATGCCCCTGCAAAGGTAGGATATGGCTCTCATCGCATATCTCTGTTATGCTTCTTGATTTCTTTGCAGAATGCATGCCAAGGGTTTTTATCATCAATCCAGAGCAGGATCTACACAAGAGAAATTCCAAAACAACATCAGGGAACAGTGTGCTTTTTTTCTTCCCTCTCTTATTATTTCCTCACATTAAACAATTCATTGACTTTAATTGTGCTTGCCTCAGGCAAAGAAGCCTGGCAATCTGAAGACCATTTTTATTATTAGTTAGGTGAGTTTACTTGCCAAGCATACTTTCCCAAGTTCTCTGAACGTCCTACTCATCAGTCCCTAACAAAGGCCCTATTCACATGAGGGCTACCGAGCGGGTTTGAAACATGGTTCACAGCTGGCCCAGGGTGAGGGCTTTCAGATTCCCCTCGTCTGCTGCTATGGCATCCAAGGTCATCCACCATTAAGCAGGGCACCTAAATCTCGGTAACGGGAGGACTCACCTAAAGGAAGGCTCAAGTGGAGCTGTTATGCCTTGGAACAAAATTGCAATTCAAAAAATGTTCATAAATATAGATGTCTCTACTGTTTAGCTGAACAGTCCCAGGGTATATCAGGCTCTGTTCCTTGGGGTGCCCAGATCTGATACATTTAGCAATTCCTCTTGCTTACATGTGCAGCCATTAGCTTTACTCTCTCTGTTTTAATAGGTCTCTGTTTTAATAGGAGACATGTACAGTTCCATCTTCAGCCTGAGGAGGCTTAAAGAATATTTCCCATTTTCCCAGGGAGAGCCCTAAGCACCAGGGCATGGAAGACATTGTCCTGCTTTCTAGCTGAAGCTGAAAACAAGATTAAGTCAAAGAATTTATAGAAGAGAGAGGGTGAGCCTGTAACGGTTAGGAGATAAGGCTCTTTGGGACAAAGAAGGAATTCAGCCTGGGTCCGAGTGCTGCCCTCTCAGCTCTGGAGGTGAGCCCAGCACCCAACAGGCTCTGCTGGAAAACACCCATGGGGCAAGGAGTGAGCACAGGGGGGAGTGCCACAGGAACACACCTACACCTTGACTCATCCTCACCAGCCGACAGACGGGCTCAGAGAAGCCATGTGAAGTTGAGTGCAAGTTCATTTGCTTGTGACCTGGGACAGAGCAAAACCTTTGCCTCAGTTCTCAGTCTTTATGGCCCAAGGAGTGATAGGCACTGAAGGACTTGCACCCACTTTTGACTGCAGCTGGCATGGTACTGTGCAGGCAAAGAATAAGAGACATTTGCTCTCTGCAACACACTGCCTAGAAATCTGGCAGGTCCAAAATAACCTTGTATTTCCATGAATAGGGGGGTGCAGCCATGAGCCTTCATAACAGAGTGCACATTTTATTTGAATGCTGCTGGACAGATTTTTGCTGAGATTTCAAATGAAAACCAGTTGGAATTTTTGGTCTTTTCTGCCCCTGGAAAGCCCAGCTTGGCTGTGCAGAGAGTGTGGACTGTGCATTCTGGCCCTTCTGCGCCCTCATCCCCATAACACAGATTGTGCCTTAAAACCCACAATATATCCTTTTATCTGAATACAATGCATGGGACTACGCGGGACAGAGCTGCTGGTGGAAGAGGTCATGAAATTCCACTGCACTAGCATTTTGAAAGGGAATTCTATAAAAAAAAATAGCCTGTGACACGGCTGTGGAGAGAGATCCTGCACTCTGTCAATGTCTTGGCATGGAGCTAGCAGGGACTATCGGACTGGACACAAGTGGAGAGTGGGCTTTTCTTGGCCTTGGCCACAATGAGTGTGGTTGTCCAGGGAAAGTTTGTGGGGGAGGCTGAGGGGATAGCAGAAGACAGACATGTTAAAGGGAAGTGTGTTCCTAGATAAAGAGACATTGTAACATATGTTAAGCAAAAAAAAAAAAAAAAAAAAAAAGAAAAAGTCCAGGGCGGTGAAAGGGTTTCCCCAGAAAGGGGGTTGAGTAGAACATAGTTTTGGCTTACCATTATACATGTATGCTATTGTGTCTTTGTAGGCACAGGGCACTCACACTAGACCAGCCTTTGTGTCAAATCCAGCTACAATGCCGGGGTTCTCCAAGCCGCCTCTCATCTGCAAATCAGTTTGGGTTTGTTTCTACCCATGCAGCTGCTATTTTGTATTTAGTCTAATTTTAGCACAAGTACCAACAGCTGCAGATGTAAATGGTCCCATTTGGTATCTAGTGTGTCTGGAGTGCGAAGTGGCCTGAGGTACGCTGGGTTCCCCTGGCCTGTACAACTTAAAAAGTAGACGAGTAATAAATACACTTTCTGCAAAGTGTATTGTGCAATTATTATTATGAGAAATTCTGGATACAGACTGGAAAGTTCATACATAAATATGTCCTTGCACAACTCAGATACGAAGTACTTTGTCCCTAAGCTGCAGTACCTGGAAAGTGAAAATTAGAGGAAGCACACAGGAAAGGGGACAGACACGCAGAGCTCCTGCAATGAGAAGTATTTTTGCTGATGTGTTCGTTTCTGAAGAAATACCAGACAGGAGAAGAAAAGTGAGGATCCAAAAAACTCATAAGAAAAACTAAGGTGCTGTGGGAGATGCACAAAAATGATGATGCCTGATCTAAAGAACACAGAATCAGGCATGCCAGTTGAGTGTTCCACCTCAGCTGAGCCAAGAAAAATGAGACGAAGCTTATATTCATTCTTCAGATCACCATACCTCCATTCAAAGGGGGAAACTACTTTTATTCCTCTCCCTGATAAAGCAGGCAGGTCGTTCCCAGGCATGTTTTCTGTTGTGTTGGGCATGCTATGAAAGAAATTCAGAGGTGGTTATCATTTTGCTCAGCCAAACTCAGATTTTTTGTTGCTGAACAAGCTCCCTAACTTAGGTTATTCTTAACAGAACAAAATTAGCAATGTAGGCTCTTAATCTCAAGACCGTGCAGCAAAAGCCTTAATGTTTGCTTGTTTGGGGACCTACTTTGAATTCTTGTCTTTTACCAAATATGTCTCCACGTTCTAACTTGGGACTAGGAAGTGTAGTATGGTTGAACAAATCCCCAAATCAGCCCTATTCTACCCTGGCAGTATTCTCCACTTCCTATTGCAGTTCTGTGTTTCAGAAGGGAGACCAGATGGGTTTCTGTTTATTTTTATTTATTTTCCATGAGAGAGACAATTTGCATGGAACTTAATTATAAAGAATAATAATAACCAAAATAACAGTACAGTGAAGTTATCTTATACCTGCTTGACTTGATCAGCTTTGAAGTTCAATTTATGAGTGTTTTCAAACCAGCAATCCAGACAAGCCAGAGTATTGCTGGTCATTGCTCATTAATCTTGCTGAAAGAGAAGTAAAAATCTATTACACTTGCTGAGTCAGGTCTATCATTGAACCTTATGAGGATGAGCACCACGTCTGGAAGACTGTGTCAGTTAAAGATAGCAATGACAAAAATATTTATCAGGTGAGTAAATAGGGAATTTGTTATCCTTGCCTGAGCACTTGCTTGCCCAATACTGTGCTGGTTCTCTTACTGCCTGCCTCCTCGTTTTCTGTCATGAGCATGTATGGTCCACATCCTTCTCCAAAATCGAGCTGGTGCCTGAAGGAAGACAGACCAGTTCTGGCCATCCTCCAAAGCAGAAGGCTGACTTTTGTGTGTGGTAGTTTTCTTTTTTGATTCAAGTTTCAATATCATTACAGGGTTTTCAATACATACACTGAGAACACAATCAATATGTGCCCTGAAAATGAGCAAGGCAGAATCAGGCCTTCAGCTCTCATTCCTTCAGCTCTATCACTTGGTCTTCTACACCATACTATTTGTACAATGGAAATAATAACCAGCCAAGGAATCCTATAACCAAAATAATTCTGCTTGCAGTGAGAAAAGGCAAGAGAAGTCCTCAGCAGTGCTGCAGTGGAATAATTTTTGGTATAAAAATTCCTCGTCGTTCCTGGTGAACAATCAATAGATGATATCCTCTACTTTGGATGAGTCTCTGTTTTACCTTCAGATATCTTTCACACCATTCAAATCAAATATCCTTTTTTTTTTTTTTTTTTTTTTTTTTGTGTGTGTGTGTGTGTGTGTGTGTGTGTGTGTGTGTTTGTTGTTTTGTTTGTTTTTAGACCAGACCTTTCATTTTAGATATAGCCACCTAAAATAAACAATGAATGCAGTTGGGGGTGGCAAGATGATATAATTCATTATTCACTACTATTTCCCATTTTTGAGATCTGTGAATATAATTCTGATTCTTGGCTTACAGCAGAAACAAATAGTTACACTGAAAATGTATATCAGAAAGCACCATATTTATAATATGCCATTTTTTTAAAAAAAGGTTCAGTCATGCAGAAACACAGAGCACACTTGATGCTGCATGGCCTGTAGGGGTGATAACCTGTGTTAATAATAACAGCTTGTGATTCAGCCATGCATCAAAAATGTTTCCATATGCTATCAGGCAACAACCTAAAAATAATTTTATCTGTCAAAATCAGATCACTAACAAATAGGGAAAAATACTCAAAATGACAATATGAAATATTCACAAAATTTAACTTTGTTAATTCCTTGCTAACATGATAATAGAGACAAAGTTGCAGCAACCTACTTTTGCACTGTAATGCGCTATTTATTGAATTGTCCATTTTTATCTACTGATAGAAAATGTAATAAAATTGGAATACAAGACAGTGGAGAAAAAGTAAATGTCTTCTTGGATGTCCTTCTCTACCCTTCCATTAGGTTATTGGAAAGCAGGGGTGGGGAAACAAATGTACATAACTCAAGACCAACATTTTGTTGGGTTTTATATCTCTTTTATTAAACTTGTGTTTCTATTAGCTGATTTGCTAGTGAGTCCTGCTCAGCTGATGAGAGACCAACCCTTGCTGGGGTTCCTGCAGGTTAGGGAGAGAAAAATGGCCAAATGCTAACACTTCCTTGATGGCAAAACCACCACTTGCCTAGGATCAGAATTTTCCCTGCTGTATCCTTCCCAGACCTGTCTGGACCCAAATTCAGAGTGCACCTGTCCCTACCACCTCCAGCTTTCTTGGTGCTGCAGGGATTTGTCCCACCTGGGTACCCAATCCCCCAACCAAGACTTGTAGCAGCCCAGGCTGCAGCAGGGATGGGGCTCAATGCAGATGTGCCCTTCCCAGCACCCACGTCTCTCCTGCAGGATTTATCTTTTTCTTTTGCAACCCCTCCAGAAACTCAAATTACGGTACATGCTCTGGGGGGTGTGGGTCCTGCTGGAGCCCCGTGTCTCACCCCGTGTCACCCTCGACCTGCATCACACAGTCTGGACAAATCCACTGGACTGCAGTGGAGGCACCCAAAATTGCTTTCAATACATTCAGCAGAACCTTCCCTGACTCCGTTTCTCCTCTGTTTAAAATTGTGTCTCCCACAATGGGCCGTTGTGATTAACAAGTGAACATCTTTAATAGGCTTTGCAAAGGGAAGGCACTGCATGCTCTGAGCACTAAGTATATTCTTTTCTTAGAACAAAGCTGCTTCAGGAACACAGAAATTGTGCCATGTACAGTAGACATTTCTGGCATTGCCTTTATCGAGGTTAATATAATATTCATAACATTGCTAAAGGACTATTTGTTGGACAAAAGGATTTTGCTACTGGCATTTATCTATAGAAAAGTTTTTCTGTTTTATGCCCACATACTAGCATATAATTATAGTAATAAAGTCTAGTCCCTCACTTGAAGTGACTGCTGCCAGTATTATGAAATCATGGTAATGGTTGTAAAAATAAAAGAGGTCATAACCCCTCCACACACACACACACCCACTCTGTAGCTGATATCAAATAGCTTTGGTGGGAAAATACAGACCTTTAAACTTTCTCTACCAAACTCAATGCATTCTGTATTTAACTTATCCTCTAAAACAGTTTGTGTTATAGGAATTTGAAAACTGCACATAACCATGGAAAAAGTCTGTACTTAATTAGCTACTGAGTCCAGCTCGATTTAAGCAAAACAACAACCATTTCTTTGTGCTAACTATTTTTAATGATATGCATTACATGCATCAGCCTGTCCTTATGCCAAGGCTATTCGAGCATCAACTCCTGCTTCACTGTTCTAGTTTTGGCAGAGAGAAGTATCAGGAAACGCCTGCATGGAGATGCTTTTTCATGTCTACCGGGGCAAGAACATTTCTTTCCCAGGAACAAAGCCAATTATCTCAGAGCTGCAGTGGCATCAAGCAGAATAAGCTGCAAAGTCCCAGGTACCTTCTGGGAAAACAGAGCAGGGAGCTGGAGGAAAGGCAAGCATAAGTAGAAAAGGCAGCTCCTAGTGTTATTTGCAGATTTAATCCTAGGAACTTCTGCAGTAAATTTCCCCTTTTGTCATTTTTAAATATAAACTGTGGAAAAGGCCTTGGACAGGACCCTGCTAAAATGCCTGTGTGAGCATCACTGACTCAGCCCAGGTTTGGCACCCTGGGACAGGCTCTGGCTGCTGAGAATCTCTGGATGCAAAGCTGCATATAGAGCTTCTGGGTGCCTTCCTTTTGGGGTGCTTACACTGAGACCCCCTGGTACATCCTGCTTACACAAAGTGTCTGAGCCTGAACCCCATCAGGTGTTCAGAGCAGATGCATAAATCACACCCTGTGCACGAGTCTTAGCTGCGAAGTGAAATCAACTGTTCATTTAAAAATAGAGCTTCAGATTTGGCTTGGCCAAAACAAGAGAGAATTGAAGGCATGAAAGCAAAAAGAGGACTTAGATATAAATCAAAAAAGGAAGACTTGTATCTGACAGCCTTTTAGTGTTCCCTAAACTCTTCATAGTCCAAAGAGTGTCAAAGGCATACAGTGGAGACAGTTGAGAAGTACAATTCCCAGCATGGCCCTAAGTGAGCTGAGAAGTTTTGTTTTCTTAGCTGAGGCCTTTGGAGCCAGTGGGAAAAGAAAAGCAACAACAAAACTCTCAGTTTTTCACTCTTCTTTAGTGGAAGTGAAAAGAAAGAAAAATAAGCAATATAAGGGGGGAGGAAGACAGCAGAAATAATTTACAGGTTGCTAAAGGGAGAAAAGATTCTATGAAAGAGGGATAAATGGTGTGTAGGGGGGGTTGTTTGTTTATTCTATTTATTTATTTATTTATTTAATTGAGAATGCTAAGAACAATAAAAAAACTTACTTGACTGAAAAAATAGAGTCTTCTTAGATTTTTCCTACTTCTCCTATGTGTCATTCAGGGAGTGTAAAATGAGTGCAAGCTGGACACAAACAGGTTAAGCTTAAAGAACAAAGCAGTAAAGCCAAAAATATGGTGACAGATCCCACTCTTGTTTATCCTGGGGTAGATCTTGTATTATCCCATTGAGATGATTCTGGGTTTGCCTCAACACAACTGAAAGCAGAATGTGGCCCTTGCACAACATGTCCAGATGTTCCTTTTTTCTATGATGAAAATGTGAGAGATTCAAAGAGATCTCTCAGGCTGATGAAATTCACAGCCTCCACCCTCTCCCCATGTAGTTATACTTAATTTAACTGACTTACACCAGAGACAACTAGACTTTTGGCTCACAGAATACACATATTTTTAACATTTTACATTGCAAACCTACTCTACAGGTTTGTTAGTGCCTGCAGTTTAGTAAATCAAAGGCAGCACGATGTCTTTACAAGGAGGGCTGATCCAAGGGAGACCTGTCTGATACCTAGGATGGCAACATTTTTCTTTGCTTCTTACCTTATCTGCAGTCTGCAGAGTCAACCAACCACCTGCAGCAGGAAATACTCCCCTTGTCCCTCTTGGGCACTACTCCAGCAGTAGATAACCAGCAGGCAGAGGGGTAATTATTCATTATTTGCTTCTGGACTGCCTGGTGCAGGGCTATATCCTTTACTTCATCTGTCTCTCACAGTAAGTCCCTGGCTCAATGACCTCATTTTGTGCTAGTTCTCTACACTTTGTAAAGAAGCCCAGGGACAGAGACAGGATCCATCATTTTATACTCCCATGCCAAATTCTGGCAGCACACAAGCAGGTGCTCAGACATGCTGGAGATCCAGAAAATCAGGGTAATTACAAAATAAGATGGATAGTGGGTTTGCCTCACTCTGCACTCCCATGGATGTGCTCATGCTTAACCCAGGAGCCAAACATAGACCTGACGATGTAGTGCAGAGAACTGGGGAAGGGCAAGAGGGAGGGCGTGTGGGAGACGTGGAGCACTCTGATGTTTTATTTCCCTGGAAAACCCTCCACATCATGAGGCTGAAGGGGTCATGAGTAGGGAATGAATGTACCTTGTCCAGCCTGGCACTGAAGATAGCTGCCCACACTTGCCTCCTCTGCCTTGCAGCCCAATACCAGGTTCTGCCTGGGGTCAGCTGGACCTTCCTTTGACTCATGAAACCTGCCCACTCTGCTGGGCCATGGCCAGGGCTGTTGTACAACACTGTGATTAGCCCTTGCATGGTCCCTCCAGTGACACCCCATTGACTGTCCCCTGCAGGTAAGACAGATCCGACACACAGATTGCAATCCTGGCCACTGCCATCTTCAAATAGGATGAATTATGGGTGCCTTGTCCCCCATGTGTCTAGGTGTGGAGAGCCAGGCTTTCCATGGTCATCATGGCAAGGGAGCCACCTTCCTTCTGCCACTCCTTTGCCCTGCCTTTGCTCAAGCTATACATCTGCTGGCACCCTGCTGGCGTTAACCCCTTTGCTCTCTCAGCTGTTTTGGTCACACAAAATTCTACATGCTTGGTCATCTGCTATTGCAGCTGTAAGGCCTTATCTTGTCAGACCTGGGGTCCCTTATGGAGCTCAGAATGCCTTTGTGTTCAACAGACAGCCCCAGGACTCGCCTCCCTATCCCCAGGTTTGGGCAAGTGAAGACAAAAAGCACAAACAGGCTGTGGCAGTAAGGGTCAGCTCCACTCCCATGAAAGCCCATGTCACATTCCTGTTTTCACACATACACACACAGAAAAAAAGATATCTACAGGAAAAGTCTAACCTCAACAAGCCAGGGTGTTTCTTTAACCAACAATAGTTGGGGAAAAAAAAGAAAAAGCATGGTGTTACAACAGTGAAACCATTTACATTTTTTCTGCTGCTAGAACAAGACTCCTTTCAGATTTCTGGTGGCTTCTTTCCCAGGGCCAGCAGGCCAGTGGGAACAGGGAGCAAGAACCTGAAGAGGGCCAGAGCTTATGGGTCTGGGCCACAATGCTTCTCCACCATATGTCGTCCCTTGCTCACAGAGGAGAAAGTCCTCTCATCTGCTGAACTTCAGCATGGTAAGAGGGACATCACACTGGGTGACCCATGGCTAGCAGCAGTGCTGTAGGTGGGCAGCTTCTTATCTCACCTGGTGGTGGCTTTAAGTGGCCAAGCATCTATTTCCAGTGGAGAGTGGAAGATTCTCAGGTAAAGCTCCCTTCTGGTTATGTGCTTGCACATGGTGGGATGCAGCCTACAGAGGTTAGGCAGACTGATCAAGAGAGCTCTCTGGTGAGTACACAGGCAGCTGAAATGAATCCTTTTGTGTCATTGCTACATGTCTTTTTGTGTCTGCCTAAACATCATCAGCAAAGTCAGAATTGTTTAATACCTTTTGCCCAAAATGAAAGATACAGAGAAATACCAAATATCCAGGAAGGAAAAAAAAATTGCTCTAAAGTCTGCTCGGGTACGGACTTTAGATACACAGCAGTGAGACACAGGAGGGGGGACAACGCATGACATTGCCTCTGGCCAAAATCTATTTCTCGGGGAAGAGTTCAGCATCACAACAGCAGCCATCACCACCACAGAGCTCACTGGGTCATCACAGGAGATGATTACGCTGATTACCCTTGAAGTTAAAATCAGGATACAATGTTTGGATCCATTCTTGCTAACAGCTGAAAAGAGAGACTCGTACTTCCCTATATGGTAAAAGTTCAGATCACTTTCAGTGGGAAAATGTGGATTTTATTTTCTTCAGTTGCAGTGGTTAATCCCATCAGTTCATTTTAATAATGCTTTTTATAAACCCACTCTGATCCAGATGTTGTATGTTATTGTGTTCTTTTCAGGGATGCTGAGCATTTAGTTGACATCTATAGTACATTAATGATGCTCACATAAAAAGAATGAATCCAAAAGCTATAGTCCAGTAATTATTTCTAATATTTTCCAGTGTCATTTTTTCAAAATGAATAAATTTTATTTATCTCTTCAGAATAAAGTTTGTCTGCATACCAGGTTTGGAGAAAAAGAAAAAAAAAAAGTTAAAAGATCCTGGCTTGGCCTGAAGTTGACCTTTCTGTACACAAGCTCTGCTATTGTAGAGGAACCGAAAGCAGCAGTGCTTAGCAAAACCAAACCAAACAAGCCCTGAGAAGCAGGCTAAGAGCTGGAGTGGTTGCCTGGCTGAGAGGCGCAGCCCTCAGCACCAGCTCCTGCCTCTCTGCAGAGAAGCCAAATCTCTGCGCAGACCTCAGTACACTGTCAGCAACGGACCACAAGGGACCGTATTCTTCCCTGGCTTTGGAAAGCCTCATATCTAAAAACAGGTTCAAACAACTGTGTTATTTGTTTATTTTTTTCTAAAGAAAAATGATTTTTTCTCTCTTTCTTCCTTTTTTTTTTTTTTTTTGGTAAGTCAAATTTACTGTAAGCCTCCTTAGTTTCATCATCCCGAACAAGGCAAGTTCAAAGCAGGCTGCAACTGCTCAGAGATTTACTGGGGAATTTGGACTTGCACTTACTTGCAAGAATTTGGATTATTACTCATCCTTTAAATCTGAGACATTTTATACCCATGCAATTCCTGAGACATTTTATACCCATGCAATTCCTAATTACAGAAGCTGCATCAAAATTTGTGATTCCCTGTAGCTGGTTTTTAATGGGCTCTGTTATGCACTACAAGGATTTTTCACATGGGCTTGGGAGTAAGTTTTGTCTCCCCACCCCAGTTCCCCCATTTAAGCTCCTGGTGCTCTGAGATAGTTGTAGGAAGCTGCTGACCATGCTCCTGCTCTGCAGACCAAGCACATCTCTGCTGCTCAGCAGAACAAACTGAGAAGTGATAGTTCCCTTCAAAGATGATTTCCTTCAACCGCAAAGCAAACCATGTTTTTTAACAACAACTCTGCCAGAACTGGTCAGATTTTTGTTGGAGAAATCTAGAAAGTGGCTATCTGACTACCTAAAGCTTCTCAAGAACTGCAGCTCAGCTTGTGCTGTGGAGGAAAGGGGTGGTCTCACCGCACCACATACAGTGCAGCTGCCCAAACCACTGAAATATTAACATGCTGCATCAATTTATGTGCTTCCTGAATGAACTATATTTTACTTTTATCAGCCATCTGTTTTTCAGACTTGACATTGGCAGTTTCAGTTCTGCTGCTAAAATGCACCTTGCGCGCAAACAAATATTTCCTGTTCTGGTTCCTTCCCGGTGGCTTACAGAAACTGCAAGAGATCAGACTGTGATGGAAACTGTGACTGTGTCCTTCTGCAGCTGTGTGGCAGCAGAAAAACAGATGCAGGGGGCTAATTTGCTGAGAAGAGGCACACATGGTGCAACCACCACCCCCATGGTCCCTCTGCTGAAAGGGAGCCTGTATGAGAGCCTGGCCCAGGTGAAATAGGGAAGGAGAGTTCCTGTGTGGCAGTAAATAAAAATCATGTTGACAAAATCATCCTCTTATCCCTCTTTACACTCAGGGCTGGTCCCTTGCTCCCTTTCTCCAAGCAGATTTGCCCTCCTGCACCCAGCAGCAGAGCCAACTGGAGTGCACCTTCTGGGATACCCTCCTGGGATACAGTGCGTGTGGCCAGCTCCTGCTCTACCTGTGATGTCCCCCTCTGCTTTGATCCTTGCTGCACACCCACCATGGGGCTGCCCTGCCCCAGCCTCTGCCCTCCTTTACCTCTTGGCATCCTCTGAGCAAACTCATCTTTATCCAAGGCACAGTCTGCAGAGCCTGCAGATGCCCTGCGGGAGGAAGATGTCTACATCAGTGGAGACAGAAGAGTGCTGAAAGCACAAGGACATTCCTTTTCAACCTGATTTAAGCTTTGGCTTTAAGCTGTGTTACCCATTCAGCTGGACTCCAGTTAGACTGTCTCATTGAGTGTGATCCATGGAAACTGGGTGATTTCAGACTTGTATCACATTTAGTCCTGGATAATATTTTGATCACGTATAAATGAGTACAAGATTTGTATAAATGAGTACAAAAACCAGATACACAGCTCATAAAGCACTAATTAGAAGCCAGGGAAGTGGAAGCCTAAGAAGCAAGTGCACTCGGTGACAGGGCCATCAATAGATATGTTATCAACAAATTATCTTCAAAAAGTAGCATCAAAATGGACTGAGGTATGTCTATTACACTGCTACCATACGAGTGGAAGCAAAGTTAGTCAGACTAACACTTCAAGTGCTTTATTAAGGCCAAGTGAATGATGTAGAAGTAACCATCAATAATTTAACCATCAATTTCCCCAAGCACCAAGGGATTTAAATTTTTAAGCAAATGCACTTTGACTAATTCATGGGACTGGATTTATAATGTGATAAAATTATTACTGAAACAATTTGAATGGTAAAGGATGGCTATTAATTGAACACTGTTAAACTGCACTGAGTTGTGTGTCATTTGTCCCTTAGATATATTTATGCCCTGCACCGAAACTCTTCTGCTGTGGGCATGTTCACATCTGCATGTTCAGACATGCTTGCCTTGCATAGCCCAGTCTATGTGCTTGCTACGTTTGCATGCACACAATCTCCTCCTGCCATAAATGCAAAGAAGTTATTGAATCAGTCTAAATTGTTCTGATACTTACACTTCTTTTTCCTCATATTTTATCAGTCTGTGCTTGTGCTTATCTTGTTATTATCTGGTTGACACCATAGGTGTGTGGCCGTTCTAGAGTCTGCTTGTCTGGAACAAGCATGCGTTACAACAAGTAACAGAAAAAAACTATCCTGACTGGTATTTCACACTCAATTTTATGCACGGCAAGCATATGGTGTTGTGTGCATGCTTGGTCACTGGTTTCAGAAGGGGGACTGGGGGCATGAAAGGCCCACAGCACATGACACTGCTGATAAAACAGGCTGTACACCTGAACTGGCACTGGGAAAACTCATGGGATTTGCAGCTGCTTCTGACACCAGACCATGTTCTCCGGTCCCAAATTCTCAGTCACATACTTGTGCACATGCATGAGCCTGAAAGGCCATGGGTTTGTTCCCCAAAGGGGGATGGTAACAGTTTTGGAGTCTCAGAAATCGTAATGGAAGTGGAAAACCCCTTCCTGGCCAACCTGGGTCATGCTGACTGTTATGCAGCATGCAGCCCAGGGTAGAGGCTCAGCTTGCAGGCCACAGCTGCCCATCAGCACCTAACCCATGCAAGCCCCCTGTGACTCTGGACAAGGCCCCCTGAGCTTCATGGAGTGACCTGGGAATGGCGTCTCCTCTAGACATTTGGAGGACATTTGCTCTGCCCCAGGCAATCTGCATGGGGCAGTGGAAGTTTTACTAGGTTCTTCACTAGTGCACTACTAAGCCACCACCTTCTCTTACAGACTTTTGCAACTAGAAGACCGAAAAAGTTATTTTTCTGAAGTTTCTGTGGTTACTTCAGATTGTGATATATGGTTGTTTTTTCTTAATTTTGGCAAGCACAGACTGCTTGTGGTTGATAAAGGAAGAAGGGAAGAAGGAAAAGAAGATGGAAGGAAGGAAAAATGGCATGGTAGGTTGGCTGGAGCACAAACTAAGTTGAATGTGTGAAGAATATTCAGCACAATGAAGCAGTCGTCTCTTCATATGACTTTCAGATGTTTTTCCAATACAAACACTCTCAGTCGTAACAAAACAACAATTAATAAAGGTAGCCAAGTTATTTCCTCCTTATTCATTTGTAAAGGGTCACAAAACTATTTACTCAGCTCTCTGCAAAAAACACATATCAAGAACACTTTGAAAAGGCAGCACTTTCATGGCATTAACCTAGTTTGCTCTTGAATACAGAGCATTCTTTATAAAACAGCAAACTGAGCAACACAGACATCTACAAATTGTAACAGACTCTTGCAAAAGAACTGCATCTTTATCTCAATGTACATCTGCAATTATAAAGGTTGTGAGAAAGCTGCAAAATAAACCGCAACCCTGGAGGACCTGGTTCTTCACATCTACTTTCTTATGAACCAAACGGAGCTTACAGAACAAAAACAAAGACAACAAAAAAAACCCTTTATAAGAAGCTCAGAGAGCATTGAAAATTGGAAAAAAAAAAGAAAGAGAGAGAGAGAAAAAAAAAAAAAGAGTTGTATATTATTTGTGTATCCAAACAGTTTCCCAGAATGGTTTCAAGTTTTACAGTTAGTTTTTGTGAGGAAAGGAAAAGAAAGATAGTAACCTTTACAGTGGATGACAGTGCTGTGAAAACTCAATACCATGTGAAAACATATTATATTACAGATTGCATCATAAACTGGTTTAATTAATTAGACAATATTAGCTTCTGTTGACATAAAGTATTCTTATTTTACTAAATCAAATTATAGACGGTTTCGCAACCAGAACAACATGTTTTTCACCATAGGGAAAAAAAAAAAAAAAGTAATTCTGTTTTAACATGATGGCCTCAGTTCTCAGGTTGCATTAACCTGCACTCTGCAAGAGGTTCATGGAATCTCTGGATTTTACCCTGGACAGAGCTTCCTCTGCTTTCAGAGAATTACTGTTCCTTTATATTGGAAGAAAAAATAATCCATATCAGAGACACAAACTGGGTGCTCTATCTTCATCAACATAATTTGTTGGATAAGTACTAAAGTCTGGCAGCTCGGGAAGAGGCCGGGATACACAGTTCCTGGTGTATGTGCCATTTTTTATACCACCACTCTTCACAAACATTCAGAAATCCCATAACTTTTCTGTACATCTGCCACCTACTTTCTGAATAAGTCCAGTGCTAACTTCACCTTTGTAAGGAGCTTGGAGAGGAATAGATGAAAGGCATAATCTTCATCCTATAGATTATCATTATTATCATTACTGAAAACAGTGGTTGAAATATGTGTGGTAAGAAAACTATCTAAACAAGGGATTTAGCAGATGATGTGTTCTGGAGGAACATGTCAAAGGAGGTTTTGTACAGTGACAGTTCACTTGACATAAAATCATGGAAAAGTACAGTGGTAAAGGACTTCAGTTACAATGCTATGCAATAAGGCAGCATCAAGCATAACCACAGCATCCCAGATAATATTTGTCAAGTGGCAGGGATATAGGAATAGGGACAATAGCATTGCCACCATGTTCATAAGTAATTTGTTCAGAAGCAAACTACATCTGTTGTTGGAAAAGTTTTCTTCCTGTCTAACGTTGCTGACCTTTAATTAAGTTAATTGCATCTTATCTCACCCTTAGTGAATTTGGCAAGCAATTGATTCCTATCTTTTGTTTCATGGGTAGCTTCTATGTCCCTTCTCAGCCGTCTTTTGTTCTATTCAGAGTATATCCAAGTCCTCCTAAGTTGTGTTTTCTCTTGATGTTCTCTCTGATCTTCTTTGGACTTTCTCTTATTTGTTTACAACTGCAAGTGCTAAATCTGAGTAGAAATCTCATTTCAACTGAGGAGCCTCACCCAAGCAAATGCAGCAGTTACCTCCTGTGACTTTCACATGATGTCCCCGCTCCTCCAATATCTAATGGCACAATATTTGCCTTTTTTTCCAACAGCCTCACACTGTTGATGCCACTAAAACCTTGAATTATTTTAGCAGGAACACTTCCTACTCATTTTTCATTGACCTCTGCATCCTAACTACAGTGTGTCACATCTGTCTTAATTAATAGTTATTTGCTATTTTTTACTCTTTTTCCCTGTCTAGAAAGGCCTTCTTTTCATCTTATCCTATCCTACAAAGTTCTGGCAATCTTTTTAAGCCAATTTTGTAGGAAAACACTTTATTCCCTCATCAAAATTATAACCAAGGGTACTGAACATAGTGCTCCAATGCAGACTACTGTAGGCATCTGAGAACATTGAGTTATTGATGGCGCCTTTCTGAATGCTACAATTTTAGCTAATTAATTATCAAACTTAATGCATAAGATACATTCTTAATTTGCTCATGATGAGAAAGAATGATATATTGGTATGAAATGGAGAACACAGAATAACAATTCTTTAGGAAAAATAATAAAAAAAGACTTTTGCAGTGTCAAAAATGAGGACCACTTTCCTTCTATTTTCATTATTTTATATTTTAACCTTAAAGAAAGACAGAAATTAACAGAGTTGAAGTCATTGTTTACTGTTTGTGTGTTTGATCACCAAACTCTCATCCTGTGGCAGCCAGTACTTCTACATTCCCTGGACTTTTGATGTCATTCTTGTGAAAGTGAGCATGTTTTTATGAATTTCAAATTCAGTGTGACACCAGATTCAGAGTGGCCTCAGTTCAGGGCTGGCTGGCTTCAACCTCTCTCCATCTCTCCTGGAGCACTTAGGTGACTGAGCTCCTGCCTCCACCCCTTTGTAGAAAACCTTCCTGCTCACCGCTCACTCAGGGGTCAGCAGCCTCTCCCCTGCTGGCTGCGTTTGCCTCAAGGGCTCATCCTGACACAGCTGCCTTGCAGGATGTCCCTTTGG
Organism: Anas acuta; assembly: GCF_963932015.1. Taxonomy (NCBI): domain Eukaryota; kingdom Metazoa; phylum Chordata; class Aves; order Anseriformes; family Anatidae; genus Anas; species Anas acuta. The sequence goes on from NC_089017.1 coordinate 14,469,004, forward strand.
GAGCTGCGACTGCACTGATCCCAAACGAGGCTTTTTATAAAGTATAATTAATTTCTACAGAGGTTACCATGGCAAACAGGGTTCATGACAGCACAGCCCATACTCCCAGAGGAAGGAAAGTCTCATTTTTTTTTCCTGTGTCTTGGGGGAGGTTTGAGCTTTGCTTTCCATCCCATGAAGTGCCAGTGCATGGGAAGGTGCACATCCCAGTGAGTGCCAGGGTCTGAGCCATAAGGTCCCTTCCTTCCCACCAGCCTGGTGCCTGCTTTTGGTGGGACCAGTCCCTGGTAGCCAGTAGCAGTCAGCACAGACACTAAACTAAACCTCACATCTTCAGCAGTGACAGTGAAAGCTTCACATTTGACAGTCATGTGAAAATAAACAGAAGAGCTTGCACTGGTGACAGAGACATATGCAGAGATAATCCATTGGTCAGTATAGTCCTTTCTCCCTTTTAGTGCTGGCATGATCTGTGCCTGCATGCAGCTTCCCTAAAACCCACCTACAACCATCTGCTTGCCTTTCCCCTTTGGAGATTAAGTGTGCAAAGCATTAAAATGGCAGATTCTGACTCCAATTTTGCTCTGATTTAACTACTTACCATTTGAGGAGGTGAATCAGGGTCTCTTTCAAAAATGTGCCATCTAATAGCAGTGCTGATATTACATCTCTAATCTTGTAGGCATGGAGAAGTTTATAGGATGCAAAGTGCAATCGTAACATTTCCATGCTGAGCTGCTAGCACTGGACAAGTGGAAATTCAGCTCTCTGGTCCTTCCCTGGTAACACAGACACACCTAGAGAAAAACAACAGAGCAAGCTGTTTTTGGATACCATATTAAGGCTAAATGACTCTGCTGAAGACCTTCTGAACATTGTAGCTGAGTCAATAACATCTCTCCAAACACTTATTCTATTGCAGGCTGCTACCCAAGCCAACATTTGGAGAAATCTCTCCCAGCCCATAGAACCTGGTCTCTTTGGGCTGCGTGCTTTTTGCTGCAAGGTGAACTGCAGCTAGCTCTGTGTCTGTAAGAAGGGAGCACCCTACAGCAGGCATGGTGTAGACTAACCTTGGAAAGACAGCTCTGGGAGAGAGGAGTTGACAGGGATGGCTGCTTTTCACAGTTGTCACATGAACTGCTGAAGTCCTGTGGATTGAATTCTGATCTTCCCCACTCTGTGGGGGTCTCTTAATTAATTAATATATTAATGCAAAGTATGCTCTTGAAGATCCCATCCACTCTGCACATCCCCCTGGATGCTGCTGCTGGTCAAAAAGTAAAAATGTCATTCAAGACTTCCCCCCCCCCCCCCCCCCCCCCCCCTCCCCGCGTTTCTGACCCATATAGAAGGGTCAGAATCTCAGTGAAAATGTTCAGACAGCTTTAGCAGACAAGGAGAGCAGATCATCTCCCACACTGCTTCCAGCCACACTGTTCCCCTATTCTGTGAATAACGAACTAGCTTCCTAAAGCCAGTTGTTCCGCCTGCACTTATAGATATGGTTAATTCATGAGTTTGTGCATTAATAATAAAGCAGAACATCACTATAGAGAGAATATTGTAGTTACTACTAACAACTCTCCAGAGATCTGTGGGGTGCAGGACTCTGCTGCTTTTAATAAATAATATATTATTTCTATAATATGCCACTGAAGAAGATCTCTTTTAACCAGCTTCGCTCACCATCCTTCACCTGCTGTATAATTGTTGTGGTTTGTCTAAAGGGGATTACTTATCTCCCCTCGCCTCCTCCATTTAGCAAGGACGATCTCTTTTCTCTCAACTATTATATTGTCATTTTTTCCAAGGGGACAACATTTATATTGCACCCAATATATTGTCCAATATCCAAATGAAGGGCTGAACTTGACCAACACATTTCCGCAGGTCACTCAACAAAATCCTGAATGCTTGTACATGTCCATATTTAACTGCACAGTTGAAGCTGGTATAGAATAACATACAGCATTGTTTCCTTTCTCCCATAAAGGAATTAGCAATGCTAAATAAGGTAAACAAGAGTCATTGCCCTTTTTAACCACTCACACTTGAAAAGGTGGTAGCATACAAAGATGATGTAAAATAAAAACAGGAAATTTCAGAAGCTGAATTCTCTTCATTTTTTTAACCCTGCTCAGGCTGTTTTTGATTGCAGTTGGAGAAGGCAGATGTATATTGAAATGTGTTCAGAAAACAATTTCCATACAGAACAATTGCTGCACGGTGCAATCACATTTGAATTTGGGTATCTGGGAATGCAAGACTGCTATGTTGCCATGCAAAACACACTGGAAACTCACCTTACGACACTCATCTGACATGAGCAGGATAGACACATGTCTGGAGTAGGAACCTGATAATTTTCTTCCTTGAAAAGAGAGTATTTCTTTAAACCACTGATGTGTTCTGACATGGTGTCAGATTGTATCAGGGTGTGTTCCATAAACCAATTTTGTGTGTGTGTGAGATGCTGTCCACAAAAGACTCACCACTGAAGTAGATAAATATTTAAATTTATTTAATTTTTAATTTATGGGCTGTTTATGAATACCATTTTCAAGTTTTTCAGATTTCACAGGATAATCCAGTGTGTCTCCTCTTCTTCTCCATGGCTTACTGTTTGAAACATAAATATATAGAGAAGATCAATATTCTGTGTACTTACCCACAAGGGCACTACCCACAAAGAAAGCTCTCCTGTTTGGCTTTCATTATTGTTGCTCAACATTAAGATAGAATACTGTTTAAAATCACAATTTTGGTGGTTTTGAAAAGTGCTCTTAGAAAATCTAAACATAAAAATTACTGTCTCTCATCTAGGAGCTGATCTTGATCCCACCCCAGGCAATGGAAAAGCTTCTGATAGCCTAAGTGGGGAGAAAGGTGGGCTTGTCTCCATCTCTGATTTCTGTCTGTGTGGTGGGATTTTTCCTCTTGAATTCTGCTTAAGATAATGGGTGGTTCTTCCGAGTTTTACTGAATGTTTAAACATCCCTCTTACCTCAGGCAGGAATATTGGTGTAAAATTCCACCAAGGTAACAGAGAAGGGGAAAGCTGTCTGAACAAAATCATTCGTGGCATATAGCACAGTCTTTAAAATAACCACATATCACAAAGCTAAAGCAAGATATGAACAATGCTCAAACCAATAAGTCATTTTAATATGGGCTCCAGGAATCGTGAAAATTGCGTAGATCAAGAAACAACTGTCATGAAAAAGTCTGCATATAAGTAAATTAGCACATTGTGCTAGCACAGTTCACAAGATTTCTGGGACTTATTTAGCTCCTCCCTTGTGGAAAGTAAAAAGCCCTATCCAGGCCCAGCCTGGAAGTGGATGAAGTGATGTAAACCATTACAGCGGCAATTGCTTTATGAATCTGCCAGTGGGCATGCCTGGTGTACTCTGTCCTTCTAAAGACATGGTGCAGATGTGCAGAGCTGGGGAGGATGAGGCCCATGGGCTCAGTGCTGCTGCTGCAAAAATTGTTATGGGCATCTGGGGAAAATCCTGCTTACTCCCCAATCCCACAGCACATGGACTCACTCTACTGATTCTCTTGTGCCTTGCAAGGGACAAAACAGGCACCAGTTTAATGCCCATCAAGGGATACAAGCTGCCAACTTGCCAAGCCAGAAACAACACATGGCATGCAGAATTTCAAGCTAGATCTAAATGCGAACTGCTCAGTTCTTTAAGCAAAGATGCCTAAAACCAGCTGGTAAGATTTTGATGAGAACCAAAATAGCACTGAGGAGCTTCAGTGATGAATACGTGGATTTCAGGCGACTATCTACAAGAAACCGAATTTTCAAAAACCTGTCTAACCTGCTGAGGCACTTGAAATACCAAAAACACAGTTTCTGGCAAAAACATCCTCAGGCAACTGTAGCTGTGCTATCTTGCATGCCCAATAGCAGCACTCTCTTGGCTGCTCTGACTATCTAGGCACCTATCTCCTTGCCTATGGCTCTGAAGGATTCAGAAATTAAGTGCCCCTGTACCTAAATCTCCTGAAGAGGGTGATTTTTTATGCATACCAGGACACACCTAAGACAAACTGAGAGGCTACATCTGTTTTGGGGAAGAATATGGGTTCTCTAACCCCCAGGGTGGCTAGCAGGGCACAGTGTGCTCACACAGCTTATCTCACTTCCAAAGGGTGGCCAGAGTCAAGCTGCCCCTGGGACAGTCACCAGCATGGGCTAACCCTGCTACTGGAACTTGTCTGCCACTGCCAGGGTTGTCAAGAGCCAAAATGTTACAGGCATAGTCTCAGGCCTACTCCTGGCCCCATTCAGTATATTCACACAGACGTCCATTCCTGAACAGCTCTCACCAATACACTGGGATGCTCCTGGCTTTGGTCCAGGCAGTCAGTTAGGGCATGTGCCTGGGAGCACACCACAGGGCTGTAGAGAAATATTTTGTCTCAGACCATGTATCTGGCTTTTAGACAGACAAAACTGGAGATTCACATTTTGATAATTGCAGCATAGTTGCAGTGCAAGGAAGACAGCACTTACAATAAGTCAGATGTCCCCATGGTACCCTGCCCGCTGTCCTGTGCCTCCTGCCAAGGCTACCACTGCTGCTCTGTGGTGATTTAATTTCTTCATGTATATGGCCAGCTGTGCAGGTCTGGAGGGGAAGCCCTTTGCTGGCCTCCCTACCCTCTCTTCAAACTTTTTGCAGCTATTCAGGAAAATAATAATAATAATAATTAATAATAATAATAATAATTATTATTATTATTATCATATAATATAATAATAATAATTATTATTATTATATAATAATAATAATAATAATAATAATAATAATAATAATAATAATAATAATAATAATAATAATTCAAGTGTCTGATTGCTTCTCTGAAATCTGCTTCAGTGGAGGGCATTCCTCCCAAGTGCTAAACCCCGAAACCCAGTTTGCAGGGAGGAGAAGAGGTGATATGCCCAACGATGCATTTTTGAAAGGCTGAGGGACAGAAAGGAGGGAGAAGAAGAGGAAGGACAACTCGGGACAGTGAGACAGAATTGTTTGTAAAGGCAAAATAAAAGATATGGTAAAACTTAGAAGTGGAAAACCTGCCAAAAGTCAGGCTAGTCACAGTAGCAACGCTCAGAGAAGGTAAATTAATGGAGGGTAGAGGTTGCTGGAAGGGTAAATAAAGAACTCTGTTGTTGTTGTTTAATGCAAATATTGTTTTATTATTTAATGGCATGTTCTGTGGCCACAGCAGGCCACAGTTTTACCAATGAATTCCAACTCCTGGCTTGCAGGAATAGAGGAGAGAGTCAATTTAACCCTTCTTAGAGGATGCCCTTGGTGACCTAGCAGAAAGAAAGGGAAAGAGGACAAAAAAAATGATATGTTCTCCTGTGAAGAGGATGAGAAAGGGAAGTGGTTAGACAAATAGTGTGTGCATTTTTTTTTTTTAAGATCCTGACCAGAGATAAGGTCAAAAGAGTGATAGAAAGGTAAAGTGTCTGAGGGTGCTTGAGGTGGATAAAAACACTGCTAAAGATAAAAAACAGAAGTGAAGAGAGCAGAGCAGAACTGGCTGGCTGGAGAGAGAAGAAAAAACAAATGTGAGAGATGCACCTGCGAAACTCACAGCACTTCTGCTTGGCAGAGCACAACCATCAGCAAAGAGAGGGTGGGACTGTGCATGCAGGTGGTAAAACAGCAATGGGGAAGGACAGAAAATGGCTGAGCATGGAGATCCTGGGGACAGAAGAGAAGCCAGTTTCCTCAGATGAAAGCTGCAGAAATGGCTGCAGAGACATAGCACGTTTGCACCTGTGCATTAGGCACAGCTCAAGCTCAGGCAGCCACATCTCTGTGCCAGCACTGTTTGTTCCTTCTTTCAAGATAGGGGGTTGTGCAAAGTTGGCATGGGCTGGTCTCTGTGTTAGGGCCTGGGAGGGTGCCTGTGCTAGCAGTAGGGGTGGTGGGCATGGTGTGGGGGCTGCTGCTTCTCTACGGGTTTAGCAGTTATGCATGGAAAGTGCCTGGAGACTGAAGAGGCTGAGGCCAAAACCAAATTTAGGGGAGGTTGCCAAACCAAGCGCATAAGTTATTTGGGAAAAAAAGTCAGCAATTCAAGTATCTTTCATAAACAGATTGCCGGTTAGACTGTGCTGATGGGAGTACGCATGTGTGCTGCTGCCAGTAGCTCACGTATTTGGCTTTCACAGATTTATGGAGATTTGTGCTACATGGGCCTGAACTTGAAGGGTGCTAAACACTCTGATCTTGTGGCTGGCTGCTCCAGCAGGCACTGTGTCCTCTGCAGGGTCTGGCCACTGCCTGGGCTGGCCTCACCAGGGCCAGAGCCACACATTTCCAGAGGAATAAAGGACACTGCCTTAAAAGCAGTGTGCTAATGTGAGAAACAAAGTTGTGTGTTTTATTTATTTATTTATTTATTTTTTTCACTAGAGAATTACTTTTCTGTATTCCAAGGTAGTTGTGCAGTCATAATGAGGAGAAATGCTAAATAGATAAATGGACAGTAGAAGACCTCATTGTTCCAAAATAAGGTAGAAGCTTGAGAAAAACAGGATGAGCAGTGTGAGAACAGTAAAACAAAGATCACAAGTTCTCAAAACATAAGAAAGGAGAAATTAAAGGGTTGAAAAAAAGAAAAATTGTACATATATGATATAGAGGAGTGTCGAGTAGCTTGTGAACCTGTATTACTCAGCCAATGAGGAAACAGGGGAGGTGATCAGGTGTTGGGTAATAGGGAATAAAAGGTTATGATTTGTTTACTAAAATGTGCTTCTGATTGACAGAATGCCCGCCATTGCCATCGTGAATAAAATAGCTTCACAGAAGAGCCTGTCTGAAGAAAATTATTTGAGATGTTTCTCACACTAATGTGGTGAGTGAGAAATGAAGAATTATTACAAGAATTCACGGGTCACGTTTTTTTATCCAGGACCCTAAATCACAAAGCAAGACCCCAAAATCTTAAGTGGCTTAGGCCATGAAGTGGCCTGACATTTCTAGGATCGCTTGCCTCCACTCCCTCACATGCTGAGTAACATACTCCTTGCATGCCCTTAAGTAAATACATACAGACACACAGAAGTCACACACAGAATTTCTAGGTTGGAAGAGACCTCAAGATCATCGAGTCCAACCTCTGACCTAACACTAACAGTCCCCACTAAACCATATCCCTAAGCTCTACATCTAAACGTCTTTTGAAGACTTCCAGGGATGGTGACTCCACCACCTCCCTGGGCAGCCCGTTCCAGTGTCTAACAACCCTTTCAGTAAAGAAATTCTTCCTAACATCTAACCTAAAACTCCCCTGGTGTAACTTTAGCCCATTCCCCCTCGTCCTGTCACCAGGCACATGGGAGAACAGGCCAACCCCCACCTCACTACAGCCTCCTTTAATGTACTTATACAGAGCAATAAGGTCACCCCTGAGCCTCCTCTTCTCTAGGCTGAACAAGCCCAGCTCCTTCAGCCGCTCCTCATAGGACTTGCTCTCCAGGCCCCTCACCAGCTTCGTCGCCCTTCTTTGGACCCGCTCAAGCACCTCGATGTCCTTCTTGTAGCGAGGGGCCCAAAACTGAACACAGTACTCGAGGTGCGGCCTCACTAGAGCCGAGTACAGGCGGACGATCACCTCCCTAGCCCTGCTGGTCACACTGTTTCTGATACAAGCCAGGATGCCGTTGGCCTTCTTGGCCACCTGAGCACACTGCTGGCTCATATTCAGCCGACTGTCCACCATCACTCCCAGGTCCTTCTCTGCCTGGCAGCTCTCCAACCATTCCTCTCCCAGCCTGTAGCTCTGCTTGGGGTTATTGCGCCCCAGGTGCAGGACCCGGCACTTGGCCTTGTTGAACTTCATACAGTTGACCTCAGCCCATCGGTCCAGCCTATCCAGATCCTCCTGCAGAGCCTTCCTACCCTTGAGCAGATCGACACACGCACCTAGCTTGGTGTCATCTGCAAACTTACTGAGGGTGCTCTCAATGCCGTCATCCAGATCATTGATGAATATGTTAAAGAGGACCGGCCCCAGCACCGAGCCCTGGGGGACGCCACTAGTGACTGGCCTCCAACTGGACTTGGCTCCATTTACCACAACTCTTTGGGCCCGGCTATCCAGCCAGTTTCTAACCCAACGAAGCGTAACATCTAGATACATAGCTATTAATACAGCCTCTGCTGTGAGATGGTCTTTGGAGCACATAGTCCCTAGACAGATAGTTTGAGCTACTCTAAAAATTATTCCTGTTTGTCAGCTTGCTCTAACCTTTACTGCTGTATCACAGTGTATACTAAAATGTAATGCAGTTAAGATGGTTAACAGAACAACCTTTTTTCTGCCATCATTTGGGACATTTCACTCTTACAATCAGATTATCTCTGTTATGTCCTCCCTATTATGTGCTACTGAACCTCATTCCTGCTCACGTTGGCCACAGCCAATTTGGTCACATCACTTGAGGTGCTGGAGGCTCCACACCATGCAGTTCTCCACACCATGGGTTTCTGTGTCTCGGGGAAGCTGTGCCGCTCCTCTGGGCTGGGATCCTCACCGAGGTGGGTGATCTGGGTGAATTGCTCAAGAATTAGAGGTTCTTCTGGTGAACTAACGCTTTTCCTGGAGGTCTTTATTGCACAATCCACAGTGATTAAGGCTTCCATGTTCTCAAAAGGAAATGAATATTTTGTAGGCTACGTAAGGAAGAATTTGGGAACTTAGAAGGCTAGGAGGGACAGAGTACAAAAGAATGTAATTGGGTGAAAGATGAAACACTTCAAAAATTGCTTCAAAGGAAGGAGAATGAGAGGTGGTGAAATACTTTCAGTTAGCAAATTCACTGAAAGCTGTAGAATGTGGAAGAAACAATTTGCAAATTTTGACTGGAATCAGTCACCATTTAGAAAACAGGAGTTTGTTGTTGTTTTTGCTTGTATGTTTGTTTGTTTGTTTGTTTTTTAATTTTCAAAAAAGTTTAAGTGTTATGAAGGCTTTGAATTGTTAGCTTTCATTCAAAAAAAAAAAAAATCAAGGCCTAGTTTTTCAAATTTTGAAAGTTTGTTTTTCCACTTTTTATTTGGTAAAGGTCCTTCTGAAATAGACCCAAACATTAAGAAATAAGATCAAAATAGAAATATGCAACTTGAAAGTAAAAGAAACATATCAAGTGAAAAGAAACAAAGAATATTTTTTTTCATGAAAAGTGAAAAATTCCATTTCAGGTTGATCTACATTACATCTAATCCTCTCCATAATTTTGGTATGATCATCAAGGCAAGAACACACTATAGTTGTAGCTCTAATGAGTTACAACAGTGAGCTCCAATTTCTTCTTAGAAATAGCCTATATAAAAGATGGATCTGTTGTGTGAAACCCTGTTACTGGTGTGAAGTATGCTAAGTACCAAGCCTTTTAGCATACCTTATTACCTTTGGCAGACCTGGTGCACACTGTTGTGTCAATAATGTTGTTGAAAACAGACAGAATGCAACTTGGTCTGCATTTTAGTAGCCAAAACTAATTGCTAAGATTTGACCCCCGTAGCAGGGTATGGCAAAGCTTCCCGTAATATTAATGCTTAGGAAAATGTTTGTCTCATTCATTTTCTTGACAAGCTGTAGTTGAAATACAACTTCATCTCTTAAGAACACGTACAATGCTTACAATCTTTCAACAGATCATTTCTCATATCACATTAAAAACACATACTGAAAATCCTGTTCTTCCTTTTACAAGCTTTGTAAGGTGGTGGAGTGTGTAGGAACACAACACATCTAATACAGCTGAGGATTTATCCTGTTATCCTCTTTCTGACTATGGTACGGAGGTAGCTCGAGCATAATAACAGCTCCTTTCTTAAAATAGTCCATAACATATTGGCTAGAAAGATCAAGGAGGAGGAGTTCAAGCTTTTGCTTGAAATTCTTCATAATAAGTACCATTGTACTGCTCAAAGTTTAATGAGGTTTAATAGTATCACTTGAAGGAAGGGTGTTTCCTCCCTCCACAGAAACTGCCTTGTGAATCTGTACAGAAGTGTCCTATTCTTCCCCCAGTGAACTGAGGCTTTGGTTAAGATTGGTTTCAGCGGTGCACTTTAGGAATGAAAAATGCACATTAATATGCTGCTGAACATGCTGTGAAAATTTTGCTGGAAAATTCCTTCTGCGATGATATTTCTGTAGCTGCACATGAAAATCTTATTAAAGTATGCTTTATTTATTAACTTCTATTTTGAAATAGAGAGGATTTAGGACCAAGAAACTCATTTCATAAAAGATAGAGGGAGGGGGTACTTGATCTTAGATAGGCTCATATTACCTTTAATTGTGATTATATTGTAGATAATGTAGTCATAGGGGTGTCACATGATGAAGAAATGGATACACTAAAACTGCATTTAAATGAATATCTAACTCATCACAAATATTAGAGAGGAGGCAGAGACAGCATGTTGAAAACAAAGGAAATCTTCAAAGAGATGTGGGAGTTTGAGGCATGTGAGACATGTCTGAAAGATTACAGACAGTTAATTTTGAGGTGAGAAACTGGAAATATATATAAATAGCTGCCTAGGCTGGAAAGGCATACTACAGCAGTCTGTTAACATTTCTTATAATGGAATTCATACCTAAGAAATGGATGGGCAACCAATTTTAAATGTAGGAATGGGAAATTGTATTTTTCCTTATCTTTGCCTTGTGAAATTCACAGCTGGAAGATATTACTGTAGTCAAGAATTTAGCAGGAATTTAGCATTCCTTATTTATCCAAGAAAATCACTTAAAGAGAGAAAAACTACCTAGATTCATGCTATAAATCAGTAGATATGAATACAAGGGGTGGTTAGTTAGCAGACATATTTTTCCTACATAAATTTTCTTGCTCCTTACTTTGAACCACTTATACCTATTCTCTCTTAGAGGCAAGATGCTAGACACAAAAGGACATCCAACTGACTCTGTGTTAGCTCCTATTGCCCTTCCCCCTGGAAAGAGACAGTGGATACAGAACACTTTTGGGTGGAATAAAGAGCCAAGATAACTTAGAAAATGTTGGCCCGCTGTATGTGTGAGATATAAATATTCCCTCATCATGGCTGGAGGTTTGGGAAGCTTCAGACTGGCTGGAGACATCATGTTGTCACACGCCAGCCCGTTGGAAAACAGCTGGGAAGTCACCACAGAACAAATTACTATTCACAAGGCAAAACCCCCAAACAAAGCCTGTCCTTCAAATCCTGGTGTCCGAGTAGGACACAGCACGGTTTAGGACACTGAGGCATCAGCTGCACAGCCGGAGGACCTCCGTGGTCTGTCGCCAAGAGCCCGAGGGCCACATCTCATTTGCATGTGCAGGGTCAGATTTTAATCAGAGCTCAATGCACACAGTTAGAGCCTTGCAAGTGAAAACAGCACTTCTTCAAATCCAGAGAGAGAAAGGGTATGCACCTTGCTTTGAGAAGCAGGGGGACGGGATGTATCAAAGGAGAGACAGGCGTGGGGCCCACTCTCTGAAATTCAAGTTTTGTTTCTGACACAATGCATGGTGGTTTCAAACTGTCAGGTGAATGTGTTTTCCAGGCTTGTGCAGACCTGTAATAGGAAATGCCTGCTCACAAGTACATAAATATTTCCAAAGAGCCTTGCACAAACAGCAGCACTTCTACATACCTAGGCAGCTACAAAAATTCACCACGCTTTCTTGACTGTCTGGACTACAGCACCATTATTCAATCAGTTTTGCCTTTGTCACCTAGATTTTCTTGGAGCAATCTGGTAAAAGATGCTTCAAAGTCAAGGAGAAAAGTTGCCAGAAAAACCACTGGAGATAGGAGTGTGACTTTGCCCAGCGCTTGCTTTGAGGTCTCATACAGAACACACTCTTCTGATCTCATTTCTTATGCACTATGGAAGAGATGGAGGAGTCCATTGGAACTGAACATCCCTTTTCTACCCACACTCTACAGGTCACCCTCAGCCTACTGGGGAGACCAGCAGAACTTGTATTCAGTGATGTTGTTTGGGGATCAGCAGCATGTGGGGTAACTGCAGCTTCTGGTATATCTTCTCTTTGTTTACCCATATTAATCAGTGGGTTTGCAAAGAACTCAAACAGCTGAAAAGCTCTCATGTTAAAAGAAAATAAAGAGCTATTTCATTCTCAATCTTGAGTTTACATACTAAGTTAATTTAGACACAGGATCAGGCAAGCTGGTAGGATCAGAGTCACTCCCAATGTTCAGAATGCCAACAGACTAATTCTTCTCATATACATATCAAAATGCTGAGAGATATAATGTACTAGCTACTAGCTAAAACCCACTACCAGTAACTCATTCAGGGATTGATTGTATTATCTATATACTTCATATCTGTGTACTCTTCATATTCTTCACCTTTTGTTAGCTAACTGAAAAAAAAATGTGGATGAGATGACACATAATTTTGTTTTACCAAAGACAAGGTAAATTAATTGTGTATCTTAGCATGAGATTTGCTAAGATCTGTGTGTGGAATAGTCACTGATTTGTTGCTCCAGTTCAGGACACTTTCTGACCTGCAGTGACTGATGCATTATTTCACCCAAACTCCAAGCATGAAGCAATATGGTAACTTGTTCTTGAAGAAGGAAGTTAGCTGGTTATCAATATAAAAACAAAATGAAACAGCAAAAACAACAAAAGCATAGCAACTATCACTGCTTTGATTATCTCCAGTGTAAAACAAGTCAAGAGATTTTCTTGACCAAATTTAATTTATGACCTAGCTACACTCATTTTAGACTTCCTAGACTTCCTTCAAGGCAGAGTCACTTCCCATTACTGTCACAGACAGCTTCTTCTTTCCTAAGTGAATTCACTTGGAAGATTTTATGGAGATTTTTTTCCTACATAATTTAAAACTCTTGAAAAATGAAAAAGATATAGGCTAAAAACAGGACATGGAAAGCTTAGAAAGCATTTCTCTGCACGGAAAGTACTGGGGGTAGCTCCAAAAGACTGAAGGAGTGCCACAGTTAATGCAAAAGTTTAATAAAGGCCTGAGCTTCACAGGAGTGAAGGGGACTCTTGGGACTCTTACTCTCCAGTATGACAGCAACCCGTGGAAGCAGGGCTGCAGTGCAGAAAGCCCTGGAAAATCGAGAAAATGCTCTGAAATAGCACTTAAGGAAAGCAGAGAATCTGAGTGAAGATGTGAAAGGACAGACAGGGAATGTGATCTCCTCTTCAGTGACTTAGAAAGAAGGAACTCCTTGAGTCTCTCCCCATAGAGCAAATTCTGCACTCCTTAGTCATTCGCAGTGCTCTTCTCTGAGCCATCTTCATTGCTCCAGCATCACTCTGAGAGGAGTATGGCTATTCAGAGAAGCAACAAGAAGAGCTGCAATAGTACCAAACATAGGTAGAGGCACAATCTGTCTTGTGATGGCAGGTAACATTTTGGCACCCCCTGCCATGGCTTCCTCCAGGCATCATGAATTGCCTGTGTATTCTTCCCCTCCACACAGCCAAGGAACCACAGTATACCTGGTGTATGGAAGAGGAAAGGAAGGCCACACTTTGCACAGAGGTTGCTGATTTGTTGTCCTTCCCCTGTCTATGGCCATGACTACAAAACTCATAAATCCTCTTGCTCTAATCAGAGAAGCTCCATGTAGCTGATTGTCTGCCAGGCTTTCCAGCACCTCTTCCCAGTGGTTGCTTTCTCGTCCTGTAAGCCTAGTTTGCATTTGTGCCCAGGCATATCGTCTTAGGGTTGGCTTTTCTGAAATGAACATTGCTTTTCTGTGGAATCCTCCAGATCACAGTGTATCTCCATCCCATATCTCTTCCACATCTCAATTTTTATGTCAATTGAAAATTCATTTTTTTAAGGCCATTGACCAAATTATAAAATGGAATAGAACTCAGTGGAAGTACCTTTAATGATATTACATTTGTGACATTACGTAGAGTATTTAATCTGCATAATGCTCTGATGGTCTCTCGACACTTAAATAAAAATATCATATGGGACCAAATAAACATATTTTTTTAATGTCAACTACATAATAAGCACTCAATGAGCAATCTCAAAAAGAACAGCAGCCTACCCTAGGAAGATGGATTTACCACAACTCTCTGTATCTTGGCTTTAATTATATTACCATCTCCCAGTTTTTATTAATTGAAACCTATAACAACATTAATTTTCCTAAGGTCAAGAACAGGATAAGTCCTAGAGTTACTTATCTGTTTTCTGTTTTTAATATTAGCTCAGCAGTACCTGCCTTCCAGTTCTTTGGAATTTCTCCAGGGCTCCAGGAGGTATTAAAAGTCAACTGTATTGATCTACAAGCCTTTTATAATCTTCAGGTATAAATAGTCTTGATTTACTGACTTACTTAAGACTTTTTTATTAGCTTCACTTCCGTATTATCCTTTAATATCTTTGCAATTAATAGTGTTTCACTGCTATTAGTAAGTATGGATATATATTTTTAATATGTACTGAGCAGTTGTGATACTCCATCATAATTATTAAGTTCCTCTATTTCAATCCACAATTTTGTTTGTTCTGTCCCTGAATATCTCTTGCTACCCATTTTAGATTTCTTCTTGTGGGATTTTTTTTCCATTCACTGTTAGTCATTTACAACATTTGTCCTCCCGATTCATTGGCATCATTTTTCTTTGTTTCTTTGAATTTTGTATTTTCATCTCTTCCCCTTTTTAAAGTCATTTTTAAATCAATGTAAATTTCTTTTCTGATTAGAGATTGCTGCTTTTAAGCTCCACGTATTTGTGAATAAGTCTCAGCTGTTAGCCACAGTTTCCTGTTTATATTATTCTCACTCATTATTTTCAAGTTTGCAAAATAGTCCTTTGAAAAGGTGATATATATATTTAAGTATTTGTTTGTAAGTGCAAAACATACCATATACACATATATTTGTTAAAGATAAAATGGCAAGATCATGTACCCTAATCACTTTATTATTAATAAATAAATAAATAAATAACTTGTAATTTTATATGCAATTTTTCTTTATCTGAGAATATGAGAGGTCTAATACAGAATCCCCTGGGTTGGATCTAACCTGTTTTGAGGCATTCTTAAAATTCCAGGGATACTGAAACACTGTCAACATGAGACCACCAAAAAGTCAACAAGAGTTCACTGATCTCTATGGCATAGGCCGAATGAAAAATTTATCGTTGTCATTTTCCTTCTTCAGTGGAATTTGATCAATTCCAGAAATTATCCTGCTTGGAAAAGCTAGTAGGTACGTAGTTGGAGTTTAGCACATGCTGAAGAACTTTACAGATGAGACTGAATTTAAACATATATTCAAATTATTCCCTAGGACCTCTAGTATCCACCTGAAAAAAAAAAAAAAGAAAAAAAAAAAAGTCAGAAAAATAGAATAACAGCAACTGCTATTAGTAGATATAATTCAATTGCTTAAAATTAGGCATATACTTTACATCACTCCTATGCTGCAGTAGGTGACACATGGCTGGTTTGGCCTACAGCTTGTAATATGTTACAGTATAGCACCCATGGGTAATTAAGAGGTCAAATATATATACGTCTTACAGACTCGCATCTGAGAGTGTGTAGACGAATGTTCATGACCTGCTCTCCAGAGGCTTGATCCAGCAATGTACATTGGGATCTTCAACAATGAAAGCAAGTAAATGGTCACACTAAATCACAGGGCTACAGCTATGTTTAAAGGCCTTAATTACCAATTTGGGACTATAAATAGCAGAGTAGTACTATGAGTTCTAACCTTCCAAATTTCCATCATTAAAACCTGCTATCATTCTTTCTGAGTTAACGTCTGTCAGAACTCAACAGTGTCCTGGCCAGCACATCTACAACTGCTTAGCAGTCTTGTACTGAAACACAGTTCTGCACTGAAAGTGTGCCCTTGCTGGAATCAAAAATAGCAGCAAATCAAAACATCAGCTGCAGCAATAAATGATCCTTGGCTCCTGAAAGGAGATTCTGGAGAAAGGGAATGAAAAAGAGAGCACACATGCAAGCCCTGCTGCAGAACCACAGATATGCTGAGCTTCACCCAGAGAGGGAAAACCCTTCTACCATGCATATTGCTAGTGCCCAGGGCAAAACTCTTCTTTCTAGCCCAATGAATGTTTAAGTACTTACACAGTGTGAATCAACTGTAGTGGGAAAAGTTTTCTCCTAAATGAAATCCCAGTATGAATCAGGTGAAGCAGGGATTTGAACCTAACATGTCAGAGTTATAAAAGTTATGTGCTGCAGCCTCTCTGTTGCAGAATTATAAGAAGGACTGCAAATTATAAAGGATTTTGTCTCTATGTGTATCTGAACTCTTGAAGAATGTGAAGATAAGAAGTAGAATGAAGCTGATTGAAAAGCAGAAGCAGATGTAGCCCTGACTGAAGTCATGAAACTATGAGTTTGCAACCATGATACAAAAATGAGAGCATGTGCGACACTACCTGTGCTTTGAGGGTAGGGAGTACAACCCCAGACCTCTCCTCTTCCTCAGATCAATTGCATTCTTGCTCAAAGTGAGAAAGTGAAGCAAGACCTAGCAGTATTTTTGGTTTTGTCTTCTCTTCCTTGGCTTGTTTCAGATAAATAAAACCAGTGGAAGAAGTGGTGAAATGTCTGCATTCCTGCTGAACTTGCTTGGCCTTGGAAAGCAAAATGAAAATAAGGACCATCTAACCCATGAAGCATGAAGTTTAATGGTACAAGGGGCTGGACCCTGCCTCTCTGCCAGCTACCTTGCAACGTCAGTGCTTACAAACACATCTGCTGTAACAACACCCCCAAGCCCTGCCTCTTTGGGGGATGTTCTGTATCTCTAAATCACTCAAAAAATTCAGTCTAATTTGAGGAATGGTCAGTGAAATAAGTCATCTCCAACGATATGAGAGATACAAACACATGGTGAGCCAAGCTGATAATGCAGAAAATAGCAAAACTCTATATCATGTTTAAAAGCAAGCTGAAGTAAAATTGTTAGAGAGTTTCTCTCTTTAGACAGTTCAGATAGTTAAGTAGTTAAGAGCAGTCAATACAGAAATTAAACAACATTTACTGTTGATTAAGGAAGGACAAAATTTAAAAACTGATTTGCAGTGTCCAGTTGAAAACACCTAGCAGTACTCCTAGTTGCACCCCTTTGCTCATCTGCCAACCCCTTGAGCAGAGTTGCTCTCCTGAGCTGTGCGCCGGCGCATCCAGGCACTGCCAGCTCTGGAATGCCGCTCTCCCACCGCTCTGTTTTCCCAGTTGTCAGCTCTGTTTATAAATTGTCTCTTTATAGAAAATCCAGCACCTGCTATGGACACCTCAAGCTGCCAAGTGCTTGAGTACATCTCAAAGTGAGCCACTCCACACTTTAACAAATTATGCTCAACCTTTTATTTATTCTAAAACAGCTTCCCAGGATTTCTGAGGGCAAGTTTAGGCTGTTGTGAATGACCTGAACAAGCCATTAGAGTTGCAGAATTAAGACTGAGGGTGTTTCTTCTCTGAATAAAACAGCAGATCTGCTGGGCCTTGAGCATATCATACCATTGTCTGTAAGCCTGGTACTTTTACCATTACATAGCACTTAAAGATGAATCCAGAATATTTTTTTTAAACCCATTGAATCTTGTACTGTTTATTTCAACTGATTTGCAATTTTGGTATTACTGGAATAAGATGATTATTCATGGATTATTCCCAGGTGGAAAATATCAGATGCCTGGCTTTGTTCAAACTCGTTCCCGTCTTCCTTTAACCACCCTCCCTCACCCTAGAGGTGTTCAAAAAGCAAGAAGAAAATGCCCTGTAACACAGTAGCAGAAAATGTAAAGGATATGTGTCAGCCTTGCTGCTCGACTGGCCCAAGCACAGCCCAAAACACAGGCTGTCTGTGTAGGGGTGAGCATAACCCAGCTCTGGCTACAAAATCAAAGCAACCCCAAGGGAAACTCTAGCTGCCAGCCTGCAAAGGCACAGGTCCCAGAGGCACTAGTAAGCAGCCTAGGGGGGAGCTGAGGCTGGTGCATCTTCAGTCGAGGGAGGGATTTGGGGAGGCTGCAGAGGTTCCTCAGTCATGGAATTCACTCCTCCTCCCTTTGTACAGAAATAGCTCCAAATTCTTGACCTTCAGGCATAGTATAATCAGTCCATTTATTAGTCTGAGCTTTCGGGGAGGCTTCAGATGTGCAAAGGGTTACTGGGCTCAGAGATTAATGATTTTCTTGGGGTGGCTGCTTTTCACTGGGGTTAATGATTTGCTTCTGCATTTCTTACATTTTATGGGGCATAACTGGAATAACTCGAGGCTGTCAGAGTATGACATGAGCTTTCTTCATGTAGCCAAGTCAGAACTGATACAAAGGTGAATGAAATGTGTCCTTGAATGTTATAGATTTCTGATTCTCTCTGGACTGTTCATACCATTTGCTCCAGTGCAAAGTGAGCACAAAATGCCAGTGAATAAAAATTCTCCAACAATAATAGCCTTTTACCCAGGTCAGGCTGATTGTACAACTCACCAGTGACTCTGACCTATTTTGCACTGTAGTGCTCACAGCTGGACTACACTCACACAGGAAGGATCTGCACACCATGAACAAGGTGGTCCTGGTGGTCTCTCTTCAGGAAAGATGGCACCGAGTAATGCTGAAGAGTGACAGCCTAGAACCACTTTGTTAGGGGTTCACTGCCCCAAGATAAAAGGAGGTCAAGTGCTCAGTAGTAGTCCAAATAGATTACAGAATCACAGAATCATCTAGGTTGGAAGAGACCTCCAAGATCACCTAGCCCAACTACTGACCTAACACTAACCAGTCCTCCACTAAACCATATCCCTAAGCTCTACATCTAAATGTCTCTTAAAGACCTCCAGGGATGATGACTCCACCACTTCCCCGGGCAGCCCATTCCGATGCCTAACAACCTGCTCAGTAAAGAAGTTCTTTCTAATATCCAACCCAAACCTCCCCTGGCACAACTTTAGCCCATTCCCCCTTGTCCTGTCACCAGGCACGTGGGAGAACAGGCCAACCCCCACCTTGCTACAGCCTCCTTTAAGGTATCTGTAGAGTGCAATAAGGTCACCCCTGAGCCTCCTCTTCTCCAGGCTGAACAAGCCCAGCTCCTTCAGCCGCTCCTCGTAGGACTTGTTCTCCAGGCCCCTCACCAGCTTCGTCGCCCTTCTCTGGACCCGCTCAAGCACCTCGATGTCCTTCTTGTAGTGAGGGGCCCAAAACTGAACACAGTACTCGAGGTGCGGCCTCACCAGAGCTGAGTACAGGGGGACGATCACCTCCCTAGCCCTGCTGGTCACACTGTTTCTGATACAAGCCAGGATGCCGTTGGCCTTCTTGGCCACCTGAGCACACTGCTGGCTCATATTCAGCCAACTGTCCACCATCACTCCCAGATCCTTCTCTGCCTGGCAGCTCTCCAACCATTCCTCTCCCAGCCTGTAGCTCTGCTTGGGGTTATTGCGCCCCAGGTGCAGGACCCGGCACTTGGCCTTGTTGAACTTCATGCAGTTGACCTCAGCCCATCGGTCCAGCCTATCCAGATCCTCCTGCAGAGCCTTCCTACTCTCGAGCAGATTGACACACGCACCTAACTTGGTGTTGTCTGTGCTGCTCCTGCAAGCTTCTAGTTGTATTTGATATTCACAGATGATAGCAGAGAAACCATAAGATTTCAACACATTATCCAGACATTCCTGGAGGTGGGAGAGAGAGAGAGAGAGACTGACTTTATTTGATTTCTCAGAAGCATCTGGCAAAGCCTAGTAAAAGAGAAGAAGACCACCATAGGGACATTGTTACTATATGACCATTCCCAAACACTTCCAAGGAGCCGTGTACTACTACTTGCCAGGACCTAAGCACAGGGGCAGTGAACACCACTGCAGCTAAACAGAGTCCTCACCATCACTGCTGCTCAAGGGCCTGATCCAGCACAGATGTTCTTACAGGGCAGCTTCTGTCACTTAGCCATAATCCCCACTGGTCTGGTAGATGCCTTGATTATCTAATGGAGTGCGTTGAAGAAAAGAGACACACAGGCATAAGATACCCTGATCTTGGTTAGCCCAGGAGGTGAGAAGTGTGCAAATTATGAGCAAAATATGAAGGCGGAGTTTTGGCTGGATGAGGCTGAGTACAGTGAGGATGTAGTAGGCTGACTCAACTGGCAGCCGTAGCCCCGTATGCTTGCACCTCAGAGGAGCCAAAAGCTGCGTCCTAGCCATTTGTCCTGCTGCTGAAGAAAGGTCAGGAGCCAGGAGCTGCCTCCTGGCTTGATGCATTTCTACCACCGCAGCTCTGCCTGCAGCCCCAGGCTTAGGCACGTAACAATGTTTTCCCTGAAACATTGTTAAAATGCTTTGAAATCCATTGGTGCAGACTGTTTTTATGGATTTGCTCCTCCCCTCTGAAATCAAATAGATTTGTATATTGTATGGGGAAGTTATGCAAGGAAAACAATATTTGTCAGGTTTCCCAGATATCACTTAAAATACTGAGATAATATTGTGTTAAGCATGTGACCTAGACCTTAACGCATAGTTTTGAAATATACTTCTTTACTCTATATTTATTACGCCGAAGAAATCTAAGAATAAATTCAGAGACTTGAAGCATACATTTAGACCCTTGATGCTCTGAATCGACCCATGTCTAATTTTGTTCCAGTTAATTTGAAGAAGCTTTAAATTGAGTGCATTGCCTCTAACTTTAATGTTACTCACTTTTGCAGTTCTGTTTTCAAACAAAGGTATTGTATGGACCATAATAAGCTCACTGGCAGTCCAATCCTTCACACCACAGATTTGCCTTTCAGAATTCAAAAGTCATTTTGAAGCACTTAAGAGAGGTCTAAAAATGCGTTACTTTTTCTGAGTATGGATTAGCAGTGGAGAGAGATTATGCAGATCTAAATTTGTATACTGCAGACAAATATAGGGAAAAAGGGAATCTCTGAAGCCCAAGAACAGCTAAGAATAATTGCCAGTAAAGAGATGGAGTCACATGGATGGGCAGTAATACTCACATTGCAGCTTAAGGCAACTTTCACACTGAAATAAGAAACCAGAAAATACTCACTTCAAAACAACACTTAGCTTTACTAACCTACTTACAGTACTTCTATGCCTGTGGGTCATCTCATATGAACTGCTTTCTTTTCTTTTGTTTTAGCATTGGTAAATAAAATTTCTTCCCAATGTAATCCTGAAATAATACTATGTGTAGCCATACAGTGGTTTTAAACCCTATTCACCAGTGAAGAATTTCAGAAAATGACTACTAAGGCATACTAATACAGGTAAAAATGTTTACTAGAGTTTTGTTTTGGAAACCACAATTAAAACTATTTTCAAATCACGAGGTTAACTCTCATGTACCCATTAACGTTTACTTCCAGATCTTCCAGAAAGCTCAAAAAGTTGTGTGTCAGGAGAGTTTTTTGGAACACAGCCATCAGTTCCAAGCAGAGATGGTTGAGTGAACACTTTTTTAAGTGCTTGAGGGCTGCATGCTGGAAAACATGACCTACTTTGAAAATCTGGCCTACTGCAACAGGGAGAACAGAAAATATGGTGACTGTCAAAGGGCTCATTTAGCTATCAAGCAACACATTTCTACAGACTACTGTAAACATTTACTATTCTGGAAGTTATTATATTGGGATGGATTCATAGTGGAAATATATTGAGGAAAGTGTTATATCTGCCTGGATTTTGGCAAATCATGTCCAACAGGTATCCACTGACAGAGAACAAATAACTGTTGCCAGATTTGAGGACATTCAAATTTTCAAGGTTAATCTTTTTGAGTGTGTTTGGATATTAGAGATGACAGTTTTACTTGTCACATTGTACTGACGTGACAGATACCTGTATTCATGCCACACAGCTTGTGCAGGCATGTAGTCTTTAAAAGAGGCTGCAGCTTTTGGCTCCAATCAATAATACGTGCATCTTGACACATTGCTTTTGTTTAGGGTCTTGGCTGAAAGCCTAACCTTTGGGTCATTGAGTCAATGCTACACAGAAGATATTTTCCTGTATTTGGTAACACCAGTTTTCCTCACAAACAAGCCAGTAGTGCTAAGTGCACACTTTATTTTTCTATTTCATATTTTCATACATATGTCTCAGTGGATGACATTGCATACCATCTTTGTGCGTTGACTTGCAATAGCTCCCACTGACCTCTAGTATCTGTTCAATGCTGACCATCGATGAGCATATATGACGATGAGCATCTGTGACTGTCCCATGATGTGCACCCTCCAGTAGTGATGTTTCATGCTGTGCTGCAGAGCACATTTCAGACCATGCTTTGGAGTAGGTAGTTCTGCTCCACAAATCTCTCCTGGAATTTGCCTGAAACATTTTTATCTGCAAGAATTAATACCCATATTGCCATAACTTTGGCTTCCTTTTCTGTTACTATAATCAAGTTCTATACTGCATGATATTCTCTCATTCAGGCTACATGGGAACACTACTTCTAATGATACATGTATAAGACTCTACTTTCCTCAAATCCAACAGGGAAAAATCAGGCATAAGCTTTACGTACAGAATGGAGATAGCCAAACTATGAGCAGTGTGCTATGAATAATACACAACAAATCTTAAAATGCTGCACAAATTGTTCCCATGCAACTAAATGTCTCTTTTGAAGAAATAGGGAAATTAAAGTTGCAGCAAATAGAAATCTTCAGCAGCTTCCCTTCTGTGCAGTGCTCAGTTTGAAAACAGAAACATCCCAAGAACAGCACAAGAATTAGTCTAACTGTCTGAGATCGGAGAATAACTTGTGAGACCAAGTCCTTTGTAGCAGACTAAATCCTACCATGTTAATTCACTTTTTTTCAGAGTCTATTGTTGGATGCACCTCAAAAAAAATAAGCTTTTTTTTACGTCTACCATGGCTAGCACCCTTCTGGGCCACCTCAGGCAAAGCACCACACACTCCTATGTTTCAGTTTCACCATTTCTGCAATAAGATTAGCAATGTCTCCTTGTGGAGAGTGATGATCAGATGTTGAGAAGAGGTATTTTACCAAGATTTAGGAAAAAATCATGTAGCAGCATAGTGGGAGCTTTGCACAACTAAGGAGAAGACGGGTACTTTCTCTGAAGGTGGTGATATCACAGGATATGATATTTCTGAGGTACAGAAAATCGTTTTCTCCCTACTACTGTTAGGGAACAGTTCACAGGCTCACAATGCTGGTGGAGTGTCTATGTCTACCATCCATGACATCCACACACAGCCTCACCAGGCACCTGAATTCCCACCAGTGTCCTGCTGTAAAACCATATTGTCTCACAGCAGAGACTGTGATCAAAGCCTTGAAGGACCAAAGCAAGAGTGAAAATAAATATTCCCTGTTTAGGTGAGCTAAGGGCACAGTCAGTTCACGTCTGAGCGAAATAGATATGGGTGTCTATCCTAAAAGGCCAGTGGCTGAACAACTTGTATGTGTGAAAGGTTAGGAGAGATGACAGGCCTCTCAGTCCTTTGGTGTGACTCTTTTTTGTCTGACTCACTCACCATGTATTTATTGGTGAGTGTAGATGCTGTGTACCTGAATGGTTACAGGAGCAGGCTGAGATGACAAATATCAATGCTAGGGTCCCATCTGAAAGAAAACTACACAGAAATATGGAGTTCAGAAGCAGTCACCAGACACATTTAGTTTTCCAAAGTAGAGCATGGAAAATATGAGGTCAGGTTACCCATCTGAATCAGACAGAAAAAGGACTTGAACTGAAGTCTCTCACATAAGTAGCCTACAGCTGCCTATTGTGTCTCAGCCACAGGGTGGAAATACTGAAGGAGGGAAGGATGGGAAGGAGGGGAAGGATGGGAAAGAGGAAAGGAGGGAGGGAGGGAGGGAGGGAGGGAGGAAGGAAGACAAGCTTCAGATAAGGCAGCACTTCGCAGAAGATAACTGGTGCTAGAAACAATGTTCCTCAGTGCTTCCCCAACAAGGACTCACAAATACAGCATGCTGACCTTCATGGGCTTCCTTGTCCATTGGTCATCCTAAAAGATGGTCATCCTAAAAGACACTTGTCCTTCCAGCTAACTCAGATTTTCCCATTACCTTGTAGAGTGTTTATGTGGATTTCCCAGTGCACCTGAGGAACATATTCAACAGAAAGATAAGAAGTCATAAGAGATAAAGAGAAATTTTTTTTTCCAAAATTCTTCATCTTTCTGGCTATTCGCAAGTAGTCAGAAGACCCTCTTCTCCTCTTCTAGGAATAAGGTATTATAGTTAAATCTACCACGCAGTTCTAAAAATGCTATAGATATAAAATCATTCTTGCTGAGTCTTAGGTATTTGGGAAAGGAAAACAATGTTATGCCCCACAGCACGGTAAGCAAAACATATTTCATTTTAAAGTAGACTACTAAAAAAGTAAATACTAACAATTGTTATATAAAAACCTCAATATATTCCCCAAAACGTTTTCTGACCTTTTTTTTTAATAAAAATGGTTGTGTTTTCTTTTCCTTTTATATAGAGTCTACACTTTCCTTCCTAAGGGGTGAATCTGTGAATCTTTGCAGGAGGGTTAGAGTTTAATATTAAGCTTATTTATTTATTTATTTATGGCTAGATATATAAATGGCACTTGGTTGTATTGTTTCCTTTGATTATAAGTAATCAACATTTTTCTTTCATGTATAGCATTTCAGTCTTCCTTTAGGAGAGTTTGACAATAGTTTAAATGCATCAGTACTAGCAGATATAAGCATACTCTGAAATAAATGCACTAAGGTGCAACATACATTTTAGTCTCCCTTTAATTCCAATTAATCATTTAGTAGAAACTCTCCTACAAGGAAACATAACCACTAGCAAACTATTTTAATGCTGTGAGGACAAACAAACTCTCAGGCAAAGCTAAACACAGCTCACTGTAAATTACAGGTCAGTCCTTCCCCAGTTATGAAGGGATATAAGTAGACTAAATTGTCTCTTTCCATGCTCACAAATGAGGAAAAACATGAGGCAGAAAGAGTAGCCATTCGTCTAATCCTAAAATAAAGGTACCCAAGATAATGTTATAATGACAGTTTTGTACATACTAGGTATTACTTCTCTGTTTTATGCATTAGCCTATGCCCATCCTTGCAGACTGCTCTCATACGTGCAAGTAAAGGGAACAGGAAGCTCCCTCATAAAAAGATCTGACAAGACTAGAGAATATGAAAAACAGAGGAAGAGGAAAAGCTTACCTACAACAGACCTAACGGTAGGGATGTGATGGACCTGTACCATGACTAACATCACACCTAGCAGAGAAAGCGGACATTGTAGGACAACTATTTTTTTCCATAAACAGCTACTTCTGCATTCTGACCTCTGGGCCCAAGAAGATTTTCTTATTTAAGTTCACAGGGCAAATGGAAGAAGTGAACATGGCCTGGCAGGTTTTGAAGGAGAAATGCCTTAAATACATGGAAACAGATTGTTTGGCTGCCTGTGGAAAACTAACTCTGCTAGTTAGGCTTGATGTAAACTGTCCAGCTTCAGAAGAGCTTTCCCATTTAGTGCTCATGTACAAGATAGTTAACCAAACTGAAATCACGTGTATTTCATTAATAGAAGTTGCTGCTAAAATGAAACACATTTCCTGCATTCTTTTAAATAAAGCTTCCAAAAATAGTCTCAGACCACTGCCTGAAAAGTGAATGCAGTCCAAATTCCCATGGAAAGCATCAGCATGTGGTATTTTCTTCAGCTGGTATATAATTACTGACAAAATGAAATGTCATGTAACTCACCTGGAGTCCAGGAGCCACTGCCATGATCCATAAAAAGAAGGCTGTGTAGCATTCTATTCCTTTCTTCATTTAGTTGTTGAAAGAAAAACAATTATAATTACGGAGCATTTGCATCAACATAGCATTAATAGGGTCATTATATATATCAAATAGTAAATATACACTTTCCTGAAAATATTGGCAATGGCTGTACATCAAGACTAGGAAGAATAGCAGTAATACATGTAGAAAGCTTAAGTCCGAAGGCCAAGTCTTAAGAGATACTCGCCTTATGAGCGGTCTCACCTTGCTCAGAGTACTGAGCATTGTTTAGTCTCTGTAAATACCTTCAGTAACTCAATGGAATAAGTCACATTGCCAAGTCAGAAAGACCAACATAACCAACATAGATTCTCCTTAGCCTTTTTCTAGGAAAAAAAAAATAAAAATTATATATATATATATATATATATATATATATATATATATATATATATAATAATAATTATTATTATTATTATTAGTTTGTGTGTGTGTTTGTTTTAACTGACCCAGACCCTTAGTTTACAGTTCAGGGATGCTACTTTAACTCTCAAAATCCCTGATTTTCAATATAAGTCATCTTGGGGTGCTTTAGATGCACACAGATGGCCTTGCAAGCTATTCTAAAGATCAGTACTTAAGGTTAAGGTGGTACATTCAGATATCTCTGGTAAGTATAGCAGAAGTGTAGCAGTTATTTTCTTTGAAATAGGACATGAAGAATATTGTTTCAGTTGTGATTTATTTATTTATTTATTTATTGTGCAAGATATGTAAGAAACTCTTATCTTTATAACTATTTTCATGCAACACAACATAGTTCATTGTGACTGGAAGCAGGAAACACTATAGAAACTGAGGATGGTTAATAATTAGAACAATGTTAATTAAGTAGTGAGAAATTAGCTGGAACAATGTTTCTGAATTCCTTTCTGTTTGGAACCCCCTAAAAATCTGTTTGTGGGTGCAAATTGCCTTTCCAAGTGATTCCAGGGTTAAAAAAAAAAAAAGCTTCTTTCTAAAGTACTTGTGTTTGGGTTGTCTGCTAACCCTTAAGAGAAAGAGAAGTAACTGCTAAGCTATGACATTGATATGGAGGCTCCCTTACAGGTAATGTATACTTGATTTGATATTTCCTGTGATCATGGATTGAGATGAAATACTTCAAACGGAGGCATTCTTAATTCCCAGTGTTAGGTAGCTTTAGTTCTAATGCCTAACGGTTACATAGCCATGACCTTGCTGAATGATGTAGTATAATGTGACTGTACTTAATGAACATTTTATATCTTAGAATATGTATTTGTTCAATAAGACATATTTTTTCAAATATGATATAATATAATATAATATAATATAATATAATATAATATAATATAATATAATATAATATAATATAATATAATATAATATAATATAATATAATATAATATAATATAATATAATGTTCCTTAAAATATAAGGATCAAATACTGTTACTGTTAATTTCTACCTTCTTTTCTCTTCTCATAGTTTACCTAGTAAATGTCCTTTCTGTATTTCGACTTTCTGTGCATCTGAAGACGAAGTAGCTAGGGCTTCTCTGGGATATATGACACAGATGATAATCAAAATATCACCTATAATCATTCCCTACTCAAGAAATAGCCTTGATCAGTTTGCTTCTCTTCTCCTATGTATTTGGAGGACTAGACTTCTAGGATAATTACCTCACATTTTAGAAGGATTTTAGGCTCCAGTGCTATTTAAAAACAAGAAGCATCCACACTGTAGGCATTCTTTCTCCTGCAAATATGCAGTAAAGATTCATTTCTTACATACATACACCCTGCTCCTGTAAGCTTGAGAAATTGTGATTCCTTCTCAGGGTGAATCACAATAAGCAGTTTCTTGCTAGACTGAATTTCAACAGAAGTGCCTCTGGCCTTCAGCATTAGTAATCAAGCATTGGTTATTTTTCTGTCGATGAGAAATTTTGAGGTTACACTTGAATGTAACTTTTTCCATTTCCCTGTATCTTCATGTTCTTAGCATGTTTTTATTTGCAGTGTATCAACGTTGGTTAGAGAAACTGCAAGGAAACAAACTGGAAGGCTTTTAGTATGTAGCCACTTTGTTACATAAAACTGTTGCATATAATACTGTGTATCGCTAAGAAATTAAAATATCTAGTGTGGATAAACTACATATGAATATTTTCTGATGGCCTAAAGTCTGCATCAATTAAACATCCTTTGGTTTTTGCTTGGAAGTATAATTTGGTTATTTACTGTCATTTTCAGTAGAAAAAGAGTAATTTATATTTCTTATTTAGCTTCTTCAGCCTCCAAATTTAAAACATTGCCCCAAACAAAGAAAAGAGAAGGCACAACTTGGCATCACAAATTGACACTTTAAAAAAAGGTGTTACAACATAGAAACATTTTTATGCTCAATTACATTTCCCCAGTGTGAGAAACAAAGTTGTGTTTTTGCAATAGAAGGTGTTTTTGCAGTGGAAAATTCTGCTAACCTTGCATATTCAAAAGTGATTGTGTGGTATAGCAATGGGGAGTATGTTAAGCAGATAAAGGGAAGGACTCACTGTCCCAAAATAAGGAGGATAGTTAAGATAAACAGGATGAGCCATGCAAAATCAGTAAAAACAAAAATCACGGTCCCTCTAGTCACCAGAGAAGGAAAAACAAAATAAAAGGAAATGGAGAAATTAACAGTTGGTTAAATAAATCGTATATGTATGGTGTAGAAGGGCGTCAAGTAGGTTGTGAACCTGTAGTACTCAGCCAAAGAGGAAACAGGAGAGAAATCAGGTGTCGGGTAATAGGGAATATAAGATTATGATATGCTTTTTACTATGCGTTCCTATTTGCAGGATGCCCACCATTGTAATTGCAAATAAAATAGCTTCACAAAGAAAATGGCTGAGATTTTTTTCACACCAGGTTTTAATGTGCTTACACAGACTATCCAGTTTTGGATTGGAAATCAGGTTGTCATAGAAACTGCCCCAGTTTCTCCTTACACCTTGAGACTTCACCAAGGCTGTGGGAAGGGATCACCAAAGATTCTTCTGCTTTTCAACATTCACATAAGCATGTATCTTGATACATTTCAGTTTGTAACAGACAGATGCATTTTTACTTGCAATCACTGTGGAGTTTGGTTTTCCAGCATGATGACATGCAATAAAGAGGTTCAAGGTAAAAGAGCAATGGGCTAGATTATTTATCACAAAATACAGTGTCCTCCTTTGAACCCAGATTGTGTTGATTTTTTTTCCTGACAACTGCTAAAAGGCTTCTTTTGATTCACCATGCAGAGGTTTTAGTGTAACCATGTTGATGATCTAGGATATGAATTGAGTGGATACATGCAAAGAGAGTACTTATGATATCTTTCTTCATGTGGAAAAGATCACGTTTAAAGAAATGTCTCCAGGGAACCTAAATCTGAATATCTCCAGAGAAATAACTAACCAACAAAGTAGCTGATGAACTTAATGAGTCATCTGAAGACTTGAGATAAAAAAGGTAATTTCTTAGAGGAAGAAAAGATTAAAGATTGCATGTTTTAGGAAAAAAAATCATGTTCATAAAGTCAGTGAGAGAGAAACAATCCCAAACTCTTCAGCCAGTAGCAATCCTGATCTCGGAGTGCTGAACCCAAATTTGTTAAAAAAAGAAAAAGTGGAAGAAGTTGTTGTTTGATTTACATATTTTCTTAACCCATCTACTGTGTTATGTGAGTTATCTGTTGTTTGTCTGAAGAAATAAAGCAGTGAAACAAAGCAGATACTTGATCGGGCTCCTAGAAAGCCTGAAGTGCAGAGATGAAGCATTAGCATGGCCTCTGAGATGTGAGGCATCCAGACCATGAGGATAGCCTGCAGGACACAGAAGGACATCCAGAAAAACTCAGCTCAACTTCCCTGAGATGCAAGGAACTGAGGATTTAGCAGGGGGAATACAGACAGTCACAGCCCTTGTAGCCTTGCAATTTGAGATTGTGGGTAAGCAAATGCAGTGGGGCATGGATTGCCTCATTGGTTTTGGATAACACAGTGGGACTTGCATCTCAGCTGGAGCTCTCAAGTACCACAATAAAGCAAATAATGACACTCACCACCCATAAAGCTACAGAACCCCTGACTTTCTTTCAAGGAAGGCACCAGGATTATTAGTTCCTGGTTGGGTAACAAGACTAAACTCTCATAATTTCTTTTTTTTCTTTCTCTTTTTATTTATTTATTTATTTATTTTTCTGTCTGATGTTCTCAGTTAACAAAAATAAACCACATTTTCTGCAGCTAAATACAAAAAGTGTAGCTTTTATTAAAAGTGAATTAAATAATTCTATCTTTACCTCTGTTTTAAATGTACTTGGTCAGAAGGGAAAAGTCTAAATAATGTAACCTTGCAGAGTTTGTCTCTAGGGCAGAGAAATGCAAACGACAGCCTAGTTGTACATGCCTGAATGAGAACTGGGACTGAGCAGACTAGCCTATATTAACATGTTAGGATACTTGAATCAAAGTAGTATTATAGGCTTAAATCTAACCAAAGGTTGTCATGGATTTTCATGTTATACGTAATCCCATCGAGTTCTTTAATAATGAGCAAAATATTGGGAAAATAATCTATAGAGAGTTTTGTAAAAGAGTGATTTTAAAAAGCATTCTCTTTTCCTGTAAGATATGAAGTTTACAGGCTACTGACTGTGAGTACTATAAAGGCCAAATGAACTCATTTCTAAAATCAGGCTACTTATTTAATTGCTAAGTATAGATTTAGGTGCATGAATGTAAACATGTATTTGAAAATCCTAAGCCACTTTTCAGATATGGATCAAAATATGGTGATGTAGTCACATGCCTCAATTATATTCAGCAATGCATTTGACACTGAAGATGGGCTTAAATAGTCCAATACCTACATGGGGAGGGAGAACAGGTACTGCACAGGCTTTCATGCCTTGCATTGTAACCTTGTTCCCCAGGTTTGATTGAGCTGTGAACCTGCCACTAGTTCAGTGCCTGGATGTGCTTGGGGACCATCTGTGGACCCACCGGTCTGATAGTCAAAAGATTCTGATAAGGGGTGAAAGCCATGTCTGAAAGTTTTCTGGTGAGCTCCAGATAGTGAATAGCAGGCTTCCACCCAGGATTTACCTTTATTTATGTACTTTACAATGTCTTTCAATCCTATTTTTTCTGTCTAGCAATTATCGTGTTTATGTACAAAACCTGGCTTCCCCAAAATTACTTTTAAGGGGACTACAAGTTATTATTTTCACCAGACTGATTACAAGAATGACTAATAAATAGTTATCAGAACTTCTTCACGTCCAAGCATTTTAACAGTCCTGCTGTACTGATGTTGGATAGATTTCTCATGTTATTTCTGTTTTGAAGCATGGCCCTGGATCATGCTTGTTGTTGACCCAATTGCTGCTGTGAGGCCACAGGCCCCTGTCAGTTCCAGGGGTCAGACTCTAAGAGGTCCAGTTTCATGTCTAGTATCAGGTAAAATAAGAGATATTTGGGGTTTTCTTAAAGAAATTACAGGTTTGCAATATTAGTGTGGTACGTTCTCATGTCATAATTCATTCCTTAAGACAGATCAGGGAATGAGCACTTCAGCAGCTTGTGCTCTTAAATACAGAGAGGTACGAAGTCAGTTTTTCTCAAATCATAAATCTAAGGGGTAGAAATAGATGTCATGCTGTTGGGCGCATCTCACTGACAATTTCCAGTTGCCAGAACATTTTCTATCTGCTATCTGATGAAATGTCATTAACTAAAAGGCAAACGTGATGCTTTTGTGAACTAATTTAAAACTTTCATTTTTTTATTGGGTGGAGAATTGAAGATGACATTTTGAAAGACAAACAAACATCTTTGTTTTTTATCCTGTGAAAGCTGGAATGTTGTTTTTTGAAGTGTACAAAATAATAACATATGGTGCCATTTTAACAACATGTCTTTTCTATTACTGGTCATGCAACATTATTTTAGTTCATTTACTTTTGAGGCACTTGATTTAAGTACTGACAGGTCAGGATGAATGTGAACTCATTTCTTTTTTCATAGCACAAAAATATTCTCAGAGAAGTGAAACGCAAGGCTGTCTTCATTTTGTGGGTCTGCTTAGCTTCCAGATCTTTAAAAAAATAATAATAATAAAAAAGATTGCAAGTTATAGTTTCTACTGTTATAAAATTACTACTAGATGCAGAAGAAATGGCCAGAGGAAACTCAGGTGTGTAACTAAAATTTCCACTGCCTGTCACAGCAACATGAGACGATTCCTGCCTGAAATACTTGGACTGTAAAATTTCTCACAGTAAGCAGATCATTCTTGTCAAAGAAGCTGACTTAAGTGACTTAAATGAAAAGAACAAACATAAAAGCCTTTAATGTTTTGACATCCCTGGTAGTTTATGTTGTTTTCTCATACAATAAAATATTTATAATTAATCATAAAGGTTGTTCATGTCATGCTTTGTAGCTCTTAGGGCTTTCACTGCAAGCACTCTTATAAGAAAAGTTTCTGACAGCACTTACATTTCTAACAGGCTTTCTGTGAGTTTTGTCTACAGTTTAAAATAAAGTATGATGATCGATCTTCCTGCTAAATTCTAGGAGAGGAAATGTTTAACAGGCTTAGTGACATCCTATGATCAATCAAAGGGAAACTGTAAATGCACAATGGGTGTGTGAGTAAGATACAGTTTTACACTACCATCACTTTTCTGTTTTGTTAGTATTCAGATTTGTTCTCCAAAATATGGCCAACAACATCCCAGATTTCGTAAAATTATGTTTGTGATCATGGCCCACAGGTTCAAAACATACAGAAATAATACGTGTTCTCTATAAAAGATAAAAATCAGACTTTTGGTCTGCCTGCTTTCTGTCTCCAGTTGTGTATTCTTGTTTATCTCTCTGATATGTTATCACCTCAAAGTCTCCATTACCTGTGCTGTATTTTCTCCTCATTTTCTTTCTTCCCTTGGTTTTGATTTGGACTTGAATGGCCTTAGGGCACTGAAGGCTTGGAGGTAACTTCTTGTCTAAGGACAATGTAAGATGAACTGCAGAGCACAGCACAGTCACGCAATCCTGCAGCTCAGCATAAGCCCTGGTTTGTAGGGCTATCCTGTCCATGATCAGCGCATAACATCGTAGTAACTGTGTAATATGCTCTTGCTGCAACCTTGCATCTTCAGCAGCACACAGGTTTATAATCAAGCACATCTTAAATAAGATTTTCCACAAGCCCACAAGTATATAATCTGAAGTACAGTTTTGTAGTAGATAATACACAAACTTGCATCCACATAACTTTTTCATTGCATATATTGAAATGCAAATGCATAGGGTTTTACTCCAAGTCAACTATAGGATTAATGATATTTCAGCATGCATGTACAGCAAGTAAGTTGGAGTCCCTGAGCCGCTCTGCCTCTCTTGGCTCACAATTGCTAGGAGCAGTTTATGCATAGAGACATCTGAAGTACTAAGCAGTGCTTTGAAAAAAGTAGGTTCAACCTGCTGGGAGTGGTGAATTTCCTGAATGATATAATGGCATTGAAATTTCAGCTAATCAGACACCCTTTAAAGCATGTTGAAGAAATTCAGATATAATGTGCTCTGTAACCCCTCAGGACATGAAGATGGAGGTCCCATCATTGATTCATAGACAATCTAAAGATTTTTCAGGGTAGTGTTAAACTCTGAATATGCTTATATGATAAGTACTTCCTGAGTAAGTATGATAGGAACTTTCATGGACAGTGTATCCGATGTTCCCCAAACAACCGGGTATCAGGGTATCAGGATACCACGAGTGCCAGCTAGTTTAACTTGTTCCAAAAACACAAGGCAGAGATAAAACTTTTTGTAAGCCATCTTCAGTATTTTGCAAAATACAACTTGACCAAGAGGCAGATTTTGAACTTTTTATTCTCTTTTTCAGTCTGGAAAAGTGTGTTTCACCTTGAACAATCACATTACTATAAAAAATACTTAGATCAAATACCTCTGCCTTCTCACATATCTATGTTCATGTGTTACTTTACATTTTTAAAGGAAAATTACTTTTCCTCTGTCTTTAATTTAAGTGCCGTAACTATATGCTTTCACATTTGCTCCAATGTATATCGTATTCCAAACATTGTAATGAAGATGAATATTCCATAATTCTATCTGCCTGGCCTCAGCATTATCTGGATATTGTAGAAGAGTGGAGCTGAGGCCAATATGGTCTAACAATAGAGTTCAGACCAGGCACCCCATGCTGTGCAGCAGCACTGTGCTGTAAGAACAGTCTGATCTTATATAAATTGTAAATTCCTTTCCCTGAACATAATTCTTTCTTGTGTATTAAACTGCCTCAAAAAGAAAGTGTTTTCAAGGGTTTTCTGGAGAGAGGGTGGGGGCTTTCTTTGATTATTTTAATTTTCTAGACATGAAGATAATTATTCCCCCAATTTTCTGTTGGGGTAATTGGTACAATGAGAAACAAGTTGTGAAGAGTCATGCATTAAGCTTGAAATTTTCCCTGATATGCCAGAAAGCCATACATGGTTTGGCAGAAAATAAACCACTTAACTTAGGCTCCAAGTATATTTTTGATAAAGTTGTTGCAGCCTTTAATAAAAGTATTCTGTTGTTATAACTGGAGAAACTATGAAGCTCCCTTATCTAAGTGGCTTATCACAGGTTAAAATACAAACAGCACCAATTTCTGAATACACTGCTACTGATGCAACCCTTTCCTGCCTTGGGAGTCTCCTGACCTCTCATCTAGAAAGATGATTTATTCTCATGATCATTCCTTTGCCTTGGTTTGTGAGCAATACAGAAGTAGAGATGTGGATATATAGCTCTTAATAAATGGAAGAAGATGGACATATAGAAATCCCATAAAGTAATTACTACTATGATCTACTCCAGAGCTAACTACAAATTCTTCTGACTATTAAACTGATATAATTGTCTGCAAAATAATTGATACCTTTTACTTTGTATTTTCTGACATGGTCAATCATCACTGGCTTTTGTCTAAAGGTTTACTTTATTGACTATCTCTGTATGAAGCTATAACAGAAGAACATTAAAGATAATTAAAATTCATTTGTGGAATTTTTTTAAAAATCTTTTTCCTTGATCTTCTTATACCAAGGATCAGAAGGCATGTCACCTTGTACTTTCTGAATAAACCTTAAAATATTACAGAGCTCTGAATGCTGAAAAAAAACAAAATCAGAAAACAGGGCAAAACAAAACAAAACAAAACAAAGAAACCTCACCACTTGTGTCAATAATCTTTCATTTACTTTTAGAGGATTTGATAGGAAACCAAATTAGGGAAATTAGGGAAAATCAATAGGGAAATCGATTCCCTAATTAGGTAGTTTTGAGTGATTTGTGTGAGTAAATGGTATATTATCAACCCCCTTGATCATTTCTTTCACACAGTGAAGTTAGTATCTTTTGTAGACAGGGTCTTCATTCTCACATGCTTATAAACATGTGTTTTGCCTTCATTTTACACTTCCAGGAGAGACACAGCATCCAGCTGACCAATGTTGGTACAGATCATATAGATTTTAGCAGACTTCAAAACTGGTTTAATTTCAAGAGCAAACCCAGAGTGTGCATATCATACAATCATAGAATCTTAAACTCATAGAATCATAGAATGGCTCGTGTTGGAAGGGATCTTAAAGACCATCTAACTCCAACCCCTCTGCCACAGGTATGAATGTCACCCACTAGATCGGGTTGGCCAAGGCCCCATCCAGCCTGGCCTTGAGCACCTCCAGGGATGGGGCATCCACAGATTCTCTGAGCAACCTGTGCCAGGGCCTCACCACCCTATGACTGAAGAATTTCCTCCTAAAGTCTAATCTAAATCTATCCTCTTCTAGTTTAAGAGTATTCCCCCTCCTCCCATCATTATCTACCCAATAAAAGAGTCCTTCTCCATCCTTTTTATAAGCCCCCTTTAGGCACTGGAAGGCTGCAATGAGGTCTCCCCAGAGCCTTCTCTTCTCCAGGCAGAACAACCCCAACTCTTTCAGCCTGTCTCTATAGGAGAGGTGCTTCAGCAATCTGATCATCCTCATGGACCTCCTCTGGACCCACTCTAGCAACCCCACACCCTTCTTGTGCTGGAGGCCCCAGCCCAGGATGCAGCACTCCAGGTGGGGCCTCACCAGGGCAGAGCAGAGGGGCACAATCCCCTCCCTCCACCTGCTGCCCACCCCTCTGTTGCTGCAGCCCAGGATGCAGTTGGCCTTCTGGGCTGTATACCTTTAAACCAATTTAATCTGTGCAGAAACCAGTTATGAGGAGAGGCTGAGGACACTTGTGTTGTCCAGTCGGGAGAAGAGAAGGCTCAGAGGTGGCCTCACTGCTCCCTGTAATTTCCTGAGGAGGGAAAGCAGAGGGGGAAGTGCTGGCCTCTGCTCCCTGGTAACTGATGGCAGAACACAAAGGAATGGCACAAAGCAGCACCAGGGGAGGTATGGACTGGATATTGTGAAAAAATTCTTTACTGTGAGGGTGGCCAAACACTGGAACAGGCTTCCTAGAGAGGTGGTTGATGCCCCATGCCTATCAGCATTTGGATAATGCTCCCAGTAACATGATTTGTCTTTTCGTAAACCCTAAAAAAGTCAGGCAGTTGTACTAGATCTTTGAAGGTCCTTTCCAATTGAACAGTTTCCTCTCCTCTCCTCTCCTCTCCTCTCCTCTCCTCTCCTCTCCTCTCCTCTCCTCTCCTCTCCTCTCCTCTCCTCTCCTCTCCTCTCCTCTCCTCTCCTCTCCTCTCCTCTCCTCTCCTCTCCTCTCCTCTCCTCTCCTCTCCTCTCCTCTCCTCTCCTCTCCTCTCCTCTCCTCTCCTCTCCTCTCCTCTCCTCTCCTCTCCTCTCCTCTCCTCTCCTCTCCTCTCCTCTCCTCTCCTCTCCTCTCCTCTCCTCTCCTCTCCTCTCCTCTCCTCTCCTCTCCTCTCCTCTCCTCTCCTCTCCTCTCCTCTCTTCAGCTTGCCTACACATGAGAAGTTTCCTTCACACATCACTTTCAAGATACTTATTGTTCTAGGGAACTGTAATATGTATTTCCCATCAGAACTTTAAATTTTGATCTCCAAAAATGTCTCTGGTAGAACCGCTTTTACTTTACAGGTTCTGATAATATTCAAATTGTAACTGAAAGAATATTGAAATTCGGCATGGCCAGTCTGCATTTACAAAACACACAGCTTTCAGAGCTAAATACGTGCAGTGCTGTATCTGTACAGTCATGATTCATCTTCTCTGTCTTCCTCAGAGAAGTCCCTGCCAAGTTTCGCTGCTGGCAGTTTTGTATAATAAAAAGATTTGAAATCAGTATGTGGTTGGCAATAACTACAGAAATAAGTTAAAAGATCCCAGCATGTTATTTATTTTTAAAGTGTCTGGACAGTTTTCTTTCTCAAGTCAGTAGCACAGATCACCCTTTTTGTGTCTTGGGCTAGGCTTCTTCCAATTGCTGTTTCACAACTACAGTTTCACAACACTGAGGCAACAGACAAACTTGTCTGCCTTGGAGACAGTCATTGCTACCAGTTTACATTTCCTTTCAAATACTGCTGGAAAATTATGGTACAGGGGGGTTGCTACAAAAATACTTGTTAGTATCATTAGTGTTTAGTTAGAGATGAGACTAAACCTTTGACTGTATTGCAAAAATTGTGTATGAAGCATCATGGTTAAATCTTGATCCTGCTTCAAATGTCTCACCATTTTTTATCAAGTACAGAAAACTTGGGTTTAGCCACTTTGTGGAAGGCAGACAGGATAGCTCAGGTAATGAGGAAAAGCTTAGCTGACAGTGGGCATATCGTTAACATGAAATCCCAAAGAAAGACAGATACTGCTCGAAAACACATATCCTCTGCCTGGTGTATCTGCCCTGCCAAGTGGCTGCATTTTCCTCATGGCTTCCCGGAGTAAAAGAATGGCTGCTGTGCTGTGCTGTCGTACTGGTGTCACAGGCTTGCAGTGGGAGGTGCCTTGGGATGCCTGTTGATGTCAGTATATTTATAGAAAGGACTTGTCCATCCTTTGCCTGTGTCCTGCTGTGCTGCACTGTGCTGGCCCTTACACTCCTGTTTCTCTTAAGGACAGAGGATTTCCTGTCTCCTCAAAGCAGGCAGGTATGGTGATTTGTCTACAGACATTAAAATGACTGTTTTCTCATTCCTTTTGTTTACAAACGGCAGCATTTAAAGTCACAAATATGAACAGAATTGTGGTGACAGTCATCTGTATTGCCTTCTTCAAGGTCTTTGATGTTGCAGTCCCAGATAATTTAATTTCCTCTGTGCATCATGTCTTCAAGTCAGTAAGACTTTGAACTATATTTAAATGCATGTAGTCACAGAATTTATTTACATGGTTCAGATGATGGGGAAGAAATGCTTCTGGTTTTGAGGGCTCTGTCACTGTGCTATTGCATATACAATATGTTTGTTTTCAGATGGTTCATAAAATGCAAGCAAATTCTGATTCTGTTTTTTACCCCTCTTTACTGGTCCTTGTGGTAGGGTAGAAGGAGGCTTAGAAGAGACTTGGACAGAAATGAGAGTGATGCCTCAGTGTGTCCCATGGTTCTCTTGCAGGTTAAGCTGGGCTGGGTCCAGCCCTTCTGCCAGCCAGTGTTGTCTCTTCTCTCTTCAAAGGCAAGGGACCTAGCTACTTAACATGCTCTGTGCCAGCACACCCTGCTCTCAGCTGCCTTCAAACCCTGCCCATCCAAATTTTCCTAGCAAGGCAGCCACAGCAGGCAGAGCTGGATGTCAGCATTTCCAGGGACAGCCTGGACAGTTTGCCCTGGAGAGTGTATTGATGTGAAGTGAGGAAGGCTATACAGAATGACCAGAAAAATTCCAGGTCCCCTAGGCCTCATCCCAATGGTTTCCTACTAGACTCTGCTGGGGCTTTGTTGTGCCAGGGTCTCCTGCAGTTTCTATCCTTTGCACACACTTGCTGTGGGCAGCAATGAGGATTTCATTGGGAAGATCTGCTGCGGAGGATGGGAATGCTTGTAGAGCCCATCTGACAGAAGGTGACATTATTACGGTTGGGACAGCAGGGCAGATCTTCCTGTAGATAGCAATGACTGAGTACATATGTAGGCAATAAATAGACCAAATGTCATTGCTGTATTAGAGTCAGGCTGTGGCTGTACATCAGGACCTTGTCAAGAGATAATGCAGCTTTAAAGGTTATCAGCCAATGCCCCTTGTTGCTGCCTCCTGGGCTAGAAGCAGCTGTCTCCTGTGTTGTGCCAGTAGCTGTAGCTGTGGCTGTTCCTTAAATTCAGTATGCTTACAATCTGACTCAAAAAATTATGAAACGAACAAAAAGAGCGATCTTTAAAAAAGGCTCTTATTCACCAGGGAAAAAAAAAAAAACAAACCTCAGGATAGCTGACAAGGCATTTATTGACAATCTTATTGGCCCACTCCCCAGTTGTAGGGATGGCTGAGATGCACATGAATGAGCTGCTGAACCAGTGCAGTATACAGCAAGATTTGAAGGTACATGCCAGTTTGTAATCTGCATTTCTTGGGCAGCCGACCTGTGAGCAGCTCAGTGATCTGTGTATGGAGAGCAGTGGCCTGAGTTGCCATCCTCTGCCATGCCACGTCTGCTTGGGAATGAGCACTCTTGGCAGAGGTTGCTGGGATTTTAAGCAGGGTCATTGCATAACTTCGATTTAGACAAGCCTTAGAGGAGACAGAATAGGCACAACTGTGGGGACAGAAACTTTTGGGATGCTGAGACCAAGCTGCTGGGCTCAGACATTTGGTAATGTCTTGAATAGATCTGCTCCCCACAGATTAGTCATGTGCAATGGGAATCCAGTTTGGACACAGAGATAACCCAGATCAGAGTGCAGGATGTGAGTATGACACAGCTTGTGATTCAGAAAGCTAAAAGAGAAGAATATATGTATCCTCCAGTGCCAATATTTGGAGGTTTATTCTTCCAAAGCTTTCTGGATTTTATGCTGTGGAAAAACAAAACAAATCAAAACAAAAAAACAACCACCACTGTGCATGGAAAAGAAACAAACACAAAAACAAAACAACGCAAACTAACTAAATAAGTAAGTAAAAGAGACTAATAAGAAACATAAGTTTCTTAAGTTTAAAATGAAAAAAAATATAGCTTTCTTCATGGACAAACACTTAAGGAAATATTAAATGTGAACAGCTATAAATCCATGGCCTATTCCTACAAATACTTATTTGTGGTAAGTTCTTCCTCATGTATATCTGCATTTCCTGTACTGCATTCTTCTTTAAATATACATTGTCACAAAGCCTGCACTTCCTTATCCCTTCTGAAATAATTTCAAAGTATCTTCCAGATGTATCAAGCCATGCCAAATTCATGAGCTGACAGTTTCCAAAGCGTTCTTCATTTGAGGTTACTATGTGCAGTTATGTTAAAAGTTTAAATATTATTTTTGTAGCAACAAAATTATTTGACGTACAGTCTTGAAAAAATGCATAATATCTATCTGTTGCTATGTATATCATTTTATTTTTCAGCACAAAAATTCCAGAATTTTGAATGTGTCTTCTTCTTAGCATCTTGCTACTTTTTTATATCTGAGGTGATGACTTCTAGAACTGTAATATAACCACAATGAATCCATGCTTAAGAGGAATTCCGAAGTATGTGTGTTAAAGTTGTCTGCTCCTAACTTTTTGATTATGCACACATATTTCTTCTAGTAAGATATTTTTTCTGTGAATGAGCTTATCAGGAGACACCATTGGCTTTCACTCTAAGCAAAATAATTTTGATAGCTTTGATAAATGTCCATCCTAATTTGGATTTATTTTTGCTCCAACAACTGTTCATCATGCTGACTAAGTGCCCTGGGAAAACTGAGCAATGCACAAAGATTGGTTGCAGTTGTATGGAGACAGATAGAAATGTTTGAAACTGAATATATTTTAGTTGCTTCCAAAGGAGCTCCTCATCTGGTTTAGAATGATTTTGCCCAAAGGTTACTGCTGTGGTCAGAGTAAAAAATCCCTGTGAATTAGAGGGAGCCACGACTTCACTTGTCTGTAAGTGATCTCCAGAATCTTGTGAATGTGACAAGTAACAGACCTGAGAAAAGGTATTCTGCCTGCAGAAGGATTTTCTCATTTCAA
The DNA here is from genome assembly GCF_963932015.1 of Anas acuta. Lineage (NCBI taxonomy): Eukaryota > Metazoa > Chordata > Aves > Anseriformes > Anatidae > Anas > Anas acuta. The sequence continues at coordinate 14,510,096 of NC_089017.1, forward strand.
AATTGGGCTCACTTTTGAATTTGATTATTTTTTTTTACACTCCATGTGAAAAATCTGAGGAAAAATTCATCTGAAATCAACACAAGTATTTTGTGTGGATGAGATGTTTAATTTCAGGTTTAATTGCTATGTGATTAATTTGCATATTATAATATAAAATAAATAGCTATAAATATACAGAAAAAAATAAGTTAGAAGACAGAAGAACAGGAGATTTACACCTCATCAGAATCCTTTAAGGTCTCCTTTACTCAAATGAAATTCAGACAAACAACCATGCCAAACACTATTTTGGATGTGATTAGACTTCTGGTTAGAAAACTTTTCCCTTAGCTCTTTCTGCTGGCTCTAACTAGCAGTAATACATGGTAGGTATATAAAAATGGTGTGGTAGCTACATGTTAGTTATGCCCCACATAGCATATAATGTGGAAATTATGTTTTCTTTTGTTCTTGCTTTTTCCCATATGGAAAAAAAAAAAAAAAAAACTGTCTTCCAGTTCCAGTAAGGTATTGATGAAATGAGACTGTGGTTTCTTTCCCATCTTAGGCTCCTTCTGGCAACTTGGTACCCTTTAAATGCCTTTAAATGTACTGGACAAGCGGGTAAGACAAAGAAAAAGGTTACAGATCACAGTGCCTGTGCTGATCTGCAATTTCTCCCTTTTTTTTTTTTTTTTTTTTTTCCATATGGGAAATAAGAATACCAGAATCCAGAAAAGGATGAAGTATTATTTATAACAAGAACTCAAAAGAACTCAACCTGTTCATCTGTGAAACTGTGCTAATGACTGTGACCTATCCATAAATTTCTTCAGCATGTCCTTCTATATAATAGCTAATCCCCCCCCCCCTACAAATACACACAAAAAAGACACAATATTTTTTCTCCTACTATAACAGACAGTATATTGTAACAAATCAAGCATTTCTATTTTTCTGAGATCATGACTTTTACTGACTTGGCAATTATGTAAAATCATCCATTCTCAGGCTCTTTCAGATGTTACAAGCCAACCCAAATGTAAGACCCATTGCATTCACACCAAGTATAAAATTGCAGGACTGCTGAACTGTTGTTTGGAAGGACTCTCTTGAGGTTATCTAGTCCAACCTCCTGCTCAGAGCAGGGCTACTGCCAACATTAAATCAGGTCAGCTATGGAGCTGTCTCACTGAGCCTTGGGAACCTCCAAGGATGGAGATTTCACTGTGCCCCTGTATCCTGGTCAAGTGACAGAGGAAGATGGTTTAGCATTAAAAACAAAAATAACAACAACAACAACAAAAAAACTGCTAGCAGTCCAGTGCCTGATAGCTCAGTGTTAGTACAGCCTCGCTGAAAATGTAAGCTAAATTTATCTCTGCATCCTGAAGGCAGGATGGAAAGTGGGGTGATGTTTCTATACTTGCTATGCGATCAATCATTTTTATTGCTTTTTGTTAAATGTGTTGTATGCTCTTACTTTGTCCTATTTCTATTCTGCTACAGTGCTATGCTTTGGCTGTTGGATGGTATATCGATCATTTGAATGAAGCTTTGGGTTGAATTTTCTGTGGCCTTAATGTGATAGGGGAGAAAGCCTCCAGGAATTTTACAGATGCTTCCAATACCAATTTCACTGGCAAAAAGTAAGTTCTTAGAGATGGAGACTCTATTAGGAGCCATCATTGTGTAAAAACATTTAAAAGTGAATCAAATAAAACTTTTTTTTTCTCCAAGTTGATTCTGATTACCTTGTAATCATTGTAAATCACTGGTACATCATTACAAGGTTAAAAGAAATGTGATCCTCAAAGCACACCCACAGCAGGACAACTTGGAAAACCCATGTGGCTTTGTGGCTGAAACACTGAATCGGGCAGACACAGATTTTTATTCCCAGCTTTCTATTTGCCCACAGTAGGCAAACCATTTCATCTGTTCTCCATCTGTGAAATAGAGTAAATGGCAGTGACCTACTTTATAAAGTGCTGAGATCTATTGATGAAAAAAAAAATAAACAAGAGACTTTGATGATACTAAATGAAAGTTGTTTTTTTTTTTTTTCTTTTTTCTTTTTTCTTTTTTTTTTTTCTTTTTTCTTTTGTTCCCCTGGGAATTACTCAGTGATGCTCTGAGTGTTCAAGCAAGAGATTGCTCTGATTTAAAAATCCTTTAGAAGCTGATTCAGTTAAATAAGTGCAACTTCTGTGATACAGGCAAGACCAAAGCTCAAGCCTGAAGCAATAAGTACAGGGGAAAGGGAACGTATTTGTAGATAGTTCAGGCAATGCAAAGCAAAATTATCTGAAGCAAGCACTTCAGTCACAACCAGTTCTCACTGGCCTTGACCACCTCTCAGTTCAATGTGGGATCATTCCATATAAGTGACTGTAATGGCAAATGAGATCCATTTTTTTCACCTGAAGTTCACCCATGTGTCATCCTGTGCAGCAATATAAACCATATTTGCAACTTTCAATAGATTGTGCAGGAGGACAAATAAAAAGAACTAAGGAACAACCTGTGCCAGACATGGACTTCCTAGTATATTTTAAAGTAGGGATGATTCATTTTGGCAGCAGTCCAAAGCCTGGGGGGAACTCAGCCTGAAGGATAGATGGTGTTGTCGCTGTCATCCTTCCTCATAGTTTTGTCTGGAACAGCTTAAGAGCCTTTTCAGCAGAGCATGCTGAATCAACTCATTCTTGGCCAGCTCAGTTTGCTTTTTGCTGAGCCCAGTGCCAACAAAGAGGAGGGTGTGACCACCGCAGCCTCTTTATTCTGCAGACTTCCTGCCCCCTTTGTCATGGTTTCTACTACCTGGACCCAGTGAAAATTCAACTATGTCCATTGTCCCATGTCTATTGTGACTGCAGTTGCAATTTCTGTGGATGTTCCCAAAGTGCAAAAAAGCTATGCGATTCACTGTGACATGGTCACAAATCTCCTTCTCTAATCGTGTTATCAAAAATTATTAGGGCTAAAAAATATTAATGTCTTTCTTTTCAGACTGTAACAAGAACAGGAAGAAAGTAAAGTAGAACACAATGGCCTGGGTGAATTAATTCAATTCTGGATGATTTTCTATAAATTTTAAGGGGAAGTGCACGTGCTTGCAACAAAGAGAGTTAAACATATTCTGCATTAGATGAGCCTGTAAGGATTCCAGTAAGATTATTCAAATGCTTGAATCCAAGAGAAACAGTGTCTAGCCAACCTATCTTAACTGCAATCAATGACATTTCAGCTAAGAAGCACTGAACAAAACATCAGATCTTTCTTTTCAAAACACTTACTGCTGAGGCAAAGAGGCAGCCCAAGCCATGACATGGAAGCCCCATAATTCGATCATCTCTCCAAAAGGAGATGTGCTTGTTCCTGATGACTAGAGCAGATGGTCTCATCCTATATCCAGCTTAGGCCATGAGTTTTCTGTATGATGGTAAATTGTTATGCTTGGTTGTGCTTTAGAAAGTACTGTCATCCACATAAAGTTTGCATGTTCAAAGAATGGCAGTGTAAAATTTGCAGGTCAGCCTTAACAGTTTTCCTCAAAATGAACAATTTGGTTAAGTAGATAGATATCCACATCAATGTTAATGCAAAATGCCACATGCTATCCATTAGACGCATAGTATGAAACACCGTATTTTTATTTTATCTTTGCCTGATTTGGAAAAATACCTTTATTTTTTTTAAGAGGTTCTTCTAAACTTGAACTTCTTACAGGGATGAGATCCAGAACCCATAATTTTGGGATCCAGTCAACAGAGAGCTTTGGGCATGTGTTGCCTTCACTGGGCTCAGGAACCTTAGCAGGAAAGGTAACATCCTTCTCCAGGCACCAGACCACAACTGGTGCCCTACAAAAGCTTAGCTGAAGATTGCAGTGCTAAGGAGAAGTGGGCAGATTTTGTCTCTTCTCTGCAATTTCAGAAACTTCCTCTTTCCTCTTCTAGACCAATGAATGCCAAAATAAATCATATAGTAAGCTTGGGCTTACTACCAAAATTTTCATTCATATTTTCCCATCTTCTGCAGCTAGACTAGAATGTGAGACATCAGTGGAATTCAGACCTACGACCTTCTGAACATTCACAACAAACCCACTTTGAAAGCATCATACACATCAGTCTCAGGACAGTTTTTGTTATCTTTGGTGTGGTACCATTACTAAAATAAGGTGGTAGGAATGTCTTTCCATGTACCAACACAGACAACAAACACCCTCAACATCGTCCTGTAACACACATCTGACATCAAATCTACTTTTGGCTACGGTTTTAAATAAATTAATGGCTTGTAAAGGTAGTCCATGTCTCACATATGAACCCTTACTATGCCAAATAGCAGATATCTATCTCATGCCTTGTTGGGGGCAAGGGAAATAGAAATGTTTGCTTTTCATAGCTGCAACTTTGGCTTTCATGACATCATCAAAGTGCATTGGAATTTAGCTTCTCTTCTTTCAGTACTTTAAAAAAAGAGGGAAGGAGGAAGGAGACAGGAGTTTATGTTACATGCCTTTCTAATATGTTGTCATTAGCAATAGTTTTAAAATGAAAAATAAGACCTAAAGAAAATTTTCAGGAAAAAAAAATGTGCAATGATTTTAGCATTCATTGACCAATTAACAGACCTGCTCACAAAAGTTAGAGAAATAACTTTGTTTTATGTTAGAGATAAATGAGTTGCTTTAACCACTCATTTTAGGGAAAATGCTGGATTTGAAAAGTAAGATTTTTGTCTTCCTACAGATTCTACAAATTGGCCACATTCTTCATAATTTTTCAGAAGTGGTAATTTTCTTCAATTTCCTTCAAAGACTGGATAGATTAGGATGATGAAAAGATGTGCTGTGATGTTCTTTAATTTTTAGGTTCTAGTATAGCACTTTACTCACAACTCAAATCTTTTAAACTTTAAATGGGAAGCTTCTGGTGGACACAGAAATATATACCTGACCATTGTCTTGAAGCTGAAGATTCCTCAAACCCCAAAACCAAAGCTGAAAATCACAAGAGATTTTTGGAAATGAGGAAAATAACAGGGACTCTACTACTCAGGGAGAGGAATGTCTACTGATCAATGATGCAGTCGATGACTATCTATTAAAATCTAATCTGTAGGATAAAAGAATAAAGGAACCATTAAACAGAACTATAAGGCTGTTCTAATCTATAAAGATAAAAGTATCTTTTCTTAGGATTTAAGTACCTTTTTTATGGTTCAAGGTCTTTAATGTCTCCCTGCAGCTTAACTGACATGGAGAACTGAGCTTTCCTGATACTTAAAATAAAATATTGCTGCAATTATATGAGGGTGCTTTCACTGGATTAAAACCAAATAAATCTGAGTTCACTGAAAAAAAAGGGGGTTGGGGGGAGAGAGAAGGAATATATACTGCCACAATTCACAGTAAACATAGAGAGCTATAATATGTAAAGGAAATTGGGAATAAATCAGGAAGTTTTAGTTTCCGGAAGCTGAAAATAAAAGGAGGCATTATTTTCTTTTTTTAGCTTCTTCATCCCATGTTTTATTTTTACATTTATTATCTTTCCATATTTAAAATGCACATGGTACGATCCACAGGGTGCAAGAAGTTATTTGAAAAGGGCCTCCAGTAGTTCTTACTGTATACTGAAAGGTACGTTACCGCCCTAAGAAGGATCCTTTGTTCTGGTTAAATAAAGCAAACAAAAATAATCTCACAACTTCTGTGCCTAATATGTATATGTCAATACAAGTTCTTATCTAGGATAGAAATTAAAAGGAAGATTGTTCTTTTTAACATAAAGCAGATAGTTCACACAGCTTTATGATTAAGACATTAGAGACTACATAAGAAAGCTAATATAATGAACTTGGTGTTAACATCTGTAAATAAAATCACCTCCAAATCTTGTGTCATGGATGAGAAGCTAGGAGTGGCAGCTCAGTTTTGCTCATTTGCTAACAAAACTCAAGGGAAAATAGTGACATGCATATTTGAAATGATCTGACTTGCAGTGTTAATACCATGCATGATAAACTCAATTAAGGCAATGTTATTGAAAAGCTGTTATACAACTCACAGAAAGTGTTTTACATGGTTAGTACATTCAACAGTGGGTGGTCAGTTACGTTCTTGAGACTTGTATGCTTTTGTTCAAAATTTGAAAAGATTTGGCCTAAACCAAAAAAAAAAAAAAAGAGGAAGATAGGCAATCTGTCAAAATAAATGATATATCCTACCTCAGCAAGAGCTATGTTAATGCTCTCCCCCAAATCCACACAAACAACATCTTCTAGGTCATTCCTAGCTTTTGAAGACTTTTCAGAGAGAAAACACCGAGCAAGTAAAGTCAGCTCAGTTTCACACCCTCACAATGTTTCTAGGTTTAATCAGCTAGGTGAAATGAAATCATGAACATTAAAATTGCAAAGTGTATATAATATATAAAATCTATTAGGGAAGAAGCAAATATATATTATACATATATCTACAGTATATGCAAATTTATATTACAAGCAAATTAACTTTGTGTATGTCAAAGATGATCAACTAGTACATCTATTTTCTGTGATTTCAGTATCTAACAGAAGGAAGGTAAGTATGTAGAAACCAGTGGATTTATTTACTTATGATTTATTGATAGGTGAGATTCATTAGTCTCTATAAACATCATAAAATATGTAAATGAACTGGGTGCAACAAAGGAAGCTATGATATAGGGCAGTAAGAGCTCTATGAATGATAAATGAAACCCAGAAACAGCAAACAAATTCAAGAAGTAAGTTTATACTGTGGAATACATACATAGCATATTTTTTGTAAAATCTTTTTATCAATAAACTAGATCTCATGTCCACATCACCTTTAACTTTAAAGGGTGTTTAATATAGATAGCAGCTTGTGACTCTGAGATCAAGTGGTTCTGGAAGCATTACTCTCAGGGATTGCCACTTGCACACAAACAAGAAAGTAGTGTTGGTCTTACTGTAATTGCTGGAGGGAATAAATTACTGAAGAACTTAGGAAAAATATTAAGTAGCCTTTTCTAAAAGGTGGCTATAATGAAGATTTGGCTGTTTAGACATAAAACTACTTTTAAGGTCTGTAGACTCCTTGCCACCATTACAGCAGAAAGAAATTTGATTTATTTCTGCCATTGTGCCAGAAAATTGACGGGCTTGTCATGGAGGGATCACATGATGAACCAGACACTAATGTCACTGCTGAGTTTTGTTGTTCCCTCTGACAGCTGTGAAGGCCTTGGCAAAGTGTGCTTGCTGGATTTATGAAGAGGAACAGCACTGCCACTGCTGCTAGCCATCATGAATGAAAGCATACAGACAGCATTACTAGAGGGGCCGGGTGGAATGAACAGAAATAAAAAGGCAGGAGAAAATGTGTCAGGCAGGATGCCATTCCTGTACCCAGAAATGATTATTCAGTTATGCCCTGGCTCTGGAGAAAGCAAGCGGGGTACTCTATGGAGGGTGTTCTTGCCAGTTCCTTCCCTGTCTGGTCATTCTTAAGGGAGGCAATTATCCAGAAAGGCAGCTGTCAAGCTGTGTGCCTCTAGTCTCCCTTCGTCTACAGGATCCTCATACAGCTTGTGTGGCATGTGCTGAATATATCCATCATGCAAGACTGTTGGTTCACAGCCCACAGCCATGCTGTGACACACCGAGAAAACTTGGCCTCACTTCTGTGTTTGCTGTTGGTTGGATGTTTATGCTGTTGTCATGTTGCTGTCTTCCAGTAACTGCAGTTTATTGTTGGTACTGTATGATTTGCTGTTGGCAGAATAAGGATGAAAGAGCAGCCGGCAGAGGAAAATAATACCCTCAGGGTCCTCTTTGGTGTGAATGAGGAAGTGGTCCTTCTTCCATCCTGACCTTTACTGCTCCCTTTCAGTAGGTAGCTATATTGACCTTTGAGACAAAAATGTGATTAAAGTTCTTGCATTTGTTCTGTAATAATTTGGAAATCTGTAGCTTCCAACATGGGACAGCTTCTATGGTGTATTAAGAGCCGTGCATATTCCCTGTGCCTTTGCCTCACAGAATGGAAGAAGCGCCCAAACTGAAAGGGTTGTGACCAGCACTAGTAGCTTTAGGGTAAAGGAAAATGAAGCTATTGCTAGAATCCATAATCTGAAATAATGCAGTTGTTTTCCATGGAAGAAGGAACTGATAGTGGTGCTTAAAACCACTCAAAAAAGAGGTAAGTGCTGATCAAGGTGAGAGCTAGGTTGTCAATTCAGTAGTCTGGAAGAATATAAGAAAAAGAGTTGATGGCTGTAATAATTTTGGTAGCTGTTCCCAAGCATTGTATGAGAAGAGGTTTAACAGGTCTTGCCTACTTCATTGTTACACTTCCTGTGAGCAAGGGATCACCTGGAAACTCAATAGTATCAAATCCATCAGCCTTTTGTCACGCCTGAGGCATGTAAATATCTTAGCCTGTTATAGTTGGGAAAATTTGGGCAATTAAAGGGCAGTGACTTATTTGAGGTCAGAAAAATCCTCTATAGCACAGCCAGCAAGAACATCCAAGTCAGATGTCAAATTATTAATATTATAAAAAATAACTGAGACAACAAATATAACTGATTTTAGTAGTTTATGCAAAATGTACTAAATAGCAAGAAAAAAAGTTTAAAGCAGCAGATAGACTTTTGCTGTACAAGGACTGTAGTCTAGATTGGGAATTGTTCCATTTCTCACCTGTCTGTCATATTTAGATTGCAAACTCTTTAGGAACATTTCACCTCTTTGCTTTAGACAGCATGGTGCATAGACCAAAACGTTTGCCAGTTCATGACTAGAACACAGAATCACTTAAAGGTTTACGTTAGAAGGGGCCTTAAAGATCATCCAGTTCCCCACTGCCATGGGCAGGGACACCCCGTACTAGAAGGTGCAGTAGACGCTACAGCCAGAGAACCGACAACTCTAGTGAACATGGCTAGACAGTACAGGACTGTTAGAAGAAATATTAATTCTCATTCAGAATCAGAGAACTGTGCTTTGGCAGAAAAGGGAGGTTGTATATACAGCTATTTTCATATACAATGTGTTCGACACCTAGGTCAAGATGTAATCTCGTGTCTTGTGGACCCAAACTATTTTTAACAGTTCAGTTGTGTGTGAACGGAGATGTGAGAGAAGAAACCTTTAAATGCATTTTGCATAGAAATCAATGCTGAAATCGATAGGTAAACTAAAGAGAAAAATAAGTAACAGTAAGACTAGACATTCCCAGCATCTAAAATGAAGACAGAAACATCCCTGTAACAGATTCTGTTTCTCCCTGGCTTTCTCTCTCTTGAAAAGTGATATAGCATCCTGATTTTCTTAAGTGGAATAGCTTCTAAAAGGCACACCTGTTACATTAGGAAGTGAGCATCAGCAAGATGGCAAAGCATTTCTAAAGGCAAGAGAGATGCCAGCATATTTTCAGCAGGTCTGTGGAAACACGAATGAAAAGGACCTCAGGCTCTATGTCCTCATTTAGTTGCTTGACTTCTCCATTACACAGAGGAATAAACAGGAAAGGATTATGGCTCAGGAGCAGTTCTGCTTTCCCTTTCTCACAATGGAAAGAATGAATGGAAGATCAAGGTGGGGATAAGTATTTCTCCACAGAAGAATAAGGCAGGGAGAATCTAGTCTGTATACAGTATTAGCACTTTCTGCATGTTTAGTCAAGACCAGAAGCTATGGACTGTGTTATCTCTCATATTTATTCTGTTCGTGGATGATGATGCCTACTTTATGTATTCAGAGGCATGGCAGATTCCTATCTCTAGCGTGTTGAAAATTGTTGGTTATTCATGACACTGTTACAGGTTTTATGCAACAAGGAAACTCCTTGGCTTGCAAAAACTTAGTGTGTTCCCAAACAGAACTTTCTTTGTGTACAACGGTTGATGTTCCAAATGTTGCACGATGCTAATTTGAGGCCAAAGGCTTCTGTTTCATAACAAACCCTGAGTGCCGCTACTTACGACTTAGGGGAAATTGGCCCACTGGAAACTGCTAAAAGTCTCATATTACCCTCCACAACTGTATTCTAAATTGGAACCTTGGAACTCAGCACTGTGACAGACTGAGAAAGAATATGTGCAAGAGGTAACTCAATATCTTTCTGGGTTCCTCAGTAAGTTTTATGGTGGTTTGTTTTTTGTTGTTTTGTTTTATTTTCTACAATCAGGTCAACTCCTTCAATAAATGCAAAAAAAAAAAAAAAAAAAAAAAAAAAAGACATTTAATTTAGAGCAGATCACAGGAAAACACAGACCTCTGAATATTCAATTAATGATTGCAAAATTTAGTACTTCTAACAGAGCACCTGCCACACAGTATCTCTCTATTGTACATAAATCTGTGTTAAATACAGGCCTAACATTATCTAGCATTCTGGAGTGAGGCATGGGAGATGTCTTCTCATTTGCCACTGTGTTCCCCGAATCAAGGCAGAGTGGAGAGACATCCATCTGAAACAATGGGACGAATATAAGTATCAGAGCCAAACGTAATTTATTAGTTGGATTTTAGTCAAAAATCAGGGGATAAACAGACCTTATAAGGCATGCCTTGTATCAATACATAAATAGTAAGGTTTGCTATTTGACTAGCTGCTAGATTGCCTTTTGCTATCCCCAAAAAGTAACTCAAAACCTTGCTAGTGCAGGCCTTACTCAAATGGCAAAGCCATGTCTTAAGAGGAATGGTGACTGCATCTGTTCGCATGCAGGTGCCTCACACTACCCCTGGATTTCATGTTTTGTCCTGTTTTTCTAAGCTGCTTTCCAGAAACCATTTCACCTCAGTGCGCATGCACATTCCTCAGTACCCAAGTCCACTCCGACGTTTTGCCTCAGATTTCCTGTGTTTCCTTCTCCTGTAGGCTTTCTTGGAGCCTTGGCACCTGGGAGAGCTGTGCCCTGTGATTCTGTCAGACCAAAGGATCTCCCAGATCTAGTTTTATAAGAGATTTGCTCTTTTGTTCTTCTCTCTATCCCTTTCTAACCAAGTGATTGCTATTCAAAGCTGCTATTCTCCATGTGACCTGCATTTAGTACATTTGTAAAGTTGTTTTACTTCTTTTCGGAATACTTCAAAAATGCAGTATGTTTATTTTTCTGTGAATGTGATTTTACAGCACAGAGGAATATACAAAAAAGGTATAATTGTGCACTGTTGTTTTATTCCTGTTGAAAACTACTGCACATGTAGGTTACACTGCCAACAACTGGTAATAATTTGAGTTCATTTCAACCATCTGCCTCAGAATTTGCATGCAACTAATCGCCTCCTGCTTCTACAAAACAAATACTTTTCTCTGCTCTTCCCACACTTACTAACATACTGACTGTGACAATATGGCCTGCTTTAGGAATCCTGCAGAAAACCGTCCCTAATTTACCCACAGTTGAGGCTCTAAACAAGGAAACTATCAAATACTATATTTATGAAATTCAGAATGACTCTTCCTTTAACTGCACAACCCTGAGCTGCACATTACAGGAGGATATTTAGACGACCCGTTTATCCCAGAGGTGCCTTATTTACAAGGTGACAATGAATGCAGCTGACTTTTGCACAGCATCTTTCACTGGGAAAACTTCGATAAGACAGTTGCAGCGTGGCATCTTGACGGACCATCCAAGTGATCCACTGAGCGTGACCTTGAGGCCATGATCGTGCTGATATTAATCTGTAATTACACGGAGCAGCATTTGAAACACTCTCCTCGGGCGTTTTGTCTTGCGTGTTTAGAGGGAAGTAACTCTTGTACTATGCTTGTGGCAACCTCCAGAGAGGACGCTACGTTTGGGTCAGCATCTGACCGTGTAGGTTAAGGCAGATTGTGCTTCTGTTAGGAGCAACTTCTCGTCCAAGCTGCTTAGCGTTGTACTGGGGGGGCACACAGCAAATTCTGCACAGTGTGTGTGAGATGCTCTAAAGAAGCGTGGTTTAAGTGGTGCTGAGGGCACAACCACCCTGCCTGTGGCTGAGGGGAAAGCCAGCAGCCCGTGAGGGCTCATGGCCGGCAGCAGGTACCCGCCCCTCCCCCCCACCTCCCCTCACGGGGCGCGCCCCGCCAACGGCCGACACCTGCGCGGGGGCGGGCGGGGCGGAGCCACGCGAGGCCCCGCCCCCCCACCCCACCCCGCACCTACCGCCGGCCGCCCCGCCCCCTGGGGGCCAATCGGCGCCCGCTCCCCGCTACGCCGTTTGCGCAGACAGCGCCGTTTGCGCAGCGTGAGGGGAGCGTTGCCCCCCCCCCCCTCACCCCCCCGCCCCGTCCCGCTCCCCGTGAGCCCGATGTGACCCGCCAGAGAAAATGGCGGCGGCGGCGGGCACTCGCGCCTCGCCGTCGGGACTGTCCGCCGAAGCGGCCGCCGCCGCCGCCTCCTCCTCTTCCTCCTCCTGCGGGAGCCCGAAGGGCGGCGGGGCAGCGGGGGGGAGCGCGGCCGCCAGCAGCAGCAGCAGCAGCAGCAGCAGTACCAGCACCAGCGGCAGCGGCAGCGGCGGGCCCCTGCGTGAGGCGGGCGGCGGCCGGGAGCAGCGCTCCGACTGGCGGCGGAAGCAGCTGCGCAAAGTGCGGAGCGTGGAGCTCGACCGGCTGCCCGAGGCGCCCCTCTTCCCCGCCTCGCCTTCCTCCTCCTCCTCCTCTTCCTCCTCCTCGCCCTCCTCCTCCTCGCCGGAGCCCCCCGAGGCGCTGCTGCTGCTGCACTACCTGCCCGGGCCGCGCTCCGGCCCCGCCAGCCCGGCCGCCTCCCCCAGCCGCTGCGCCGAGCACAGCGAGCCCAGCGAGCCGCCGGCCGCCGAGAGGAGGAGGAGGAGGGCGGCGATGGAGCCTCCCCTCGCCGCGAGGTGAGGTGACAGCGGCGGCGGGACGGGGACGGGGGTTGTGTGTGTGTGTGTGTGTGTGTGTGTGGAGGGGGGGGAGAGGCTGTGGGACGCGGAGGTGCGGGGCAGGAGGGTTGGGAGGAGAGGAGGCAGGCTGCGAGGAAGAGGAGGCTGTGAGGAAGGCTGCGAGGAGGGAGGCTGTGAGGCAGTGCCCCCGCAGCTGTCAGCGCCCGGTGCCCCGCGGCTTGCCCGGCAGCTGGCTGCGCAGCGCTGCTGCTCCTTCCCCCCCCCCCCCCTTTTTTTTTTCCTTTTTTATTCCTTTTTTTTTTTTTTAAAGGGACTTCTGGAAGGTCTTGAGGCCGGTTCGCGGCCTCGCGATACTGCCGGACTTTTTTTTTTTTTTTTTCTTGAGGCTTAGCCATAGAGAGGGGAAATCCCACCGCACTGCCCGTCCGCGCTGATTTCGGAGTGAAACGACGTGGTAACAGCGAAGCGATAATTAGCGAAGTGATAATTAGCGAAGCAGCGCAGCCTGGGCACTGCCTTCATGCCGTTGCCTTCGCCTGCTGGTCGCCACCAGCCCCGAGCCCTGAGGTGCCTGCCATGTGCCCTCGCCAGCTCGGTGAGGGTGTGAGGCCGATGGTGTGGGGCTGGTGATTCCTTACGGGTGCCTCCTAAGGCGCTGGGTGGCTTAAGGACTCGGGGTGAACATCAAGAGACCTGTTGTAATGAGAGGCCTTACTGCTTGGCTCGTTGTTCAAACCTCGTAAGAAGTGTGCTCCCCGGTTTAACAGATGGTGTGTGTTCTTTATGGTTGTGTCTTATGCCGGTTAAACCTTAAGGATATATTTTAAAGGTTAACTTGCGTGGGAAAAGCTGTAGTCAGAGCTGGCTTCTAGACCAACGTTCTATTTGTATGAATTCTGAGCTACTCGGATGAATTTTGGTCAGCGCCTAGGGCAGTGAGAAAATACTTGATGTGGAGGGGTTCTAGCAGATAAGAAGTCCCTCTGCGGTTATAGAAAGATTAGTGGAAATCTGAAGTGTTTCAGGAAGGTAAAAAATCACGTACAGATTTTAGCAAGTAACTTAATTCTGACTCTTTAGCACCATCTTTTCCTCTGTCAAGTCATGAAGGTATAATGAACTGTATCTTGTAATACAAATTGTTGATTTATGGCAATATAAAGAGGGAGTTAGGCTGAATATTGGAGATTCGGGAAGGTCAATGTATGTCACATCAGTGCAGGAATATTGATTCCATCCTTGCTAGTCAGTCCCAGGGCAGCAATGACAGAGCAGCATTGGAATTTTTCCTTTCGCATGGACAATTTTGCTTACTTTAAAGTACCTACATTTGGACAAGTTAGTGTTTTGAGTGTGCGTGCAAGTTATAACCCTTCTCCCCCACCCAAATGCTCTCTCATGTTTGACTAGGAATGTTCACAAATCACAGAAGATGGTAAATGGCAACTGATTGTCTCTTATTTATTTATATGTCTCTTCAGAGAGAGGCTATTTTGAATTTATCATGAGTATGGTTGAAAATACATGGCAGCGTTAATTGTAAGTGTCCTTCAGAAATACTCTACACAAGGATTTAAGGAATATCTCAGTAATTCTGTATGTCCTGTTACCAGTAAACAGATGTTAGATAAGTACTACTTTGTCAGGCTATATCAAGAATTTAAAACGTCTCTGCCCTTGTTGTGATTTCAGTAACTTGTTCTAGCCAAAGGAGGGGGTTATTTGTTTGTGAGTTATGTGAGTATGCAGTTAGCATATTACATGTTAAATAAGTCAGTACATGCAGTTGTTACCCAGACACTTATTAAGAGGCAAGCTGAAGGACGTGATCAAAATAATGTGTGGAGGTTTTCTGTTCTGGTTTTAAATAGAGCAGTTATCCTCTCCCATAAGGATCTACTGCTCGTTAAAAGATACTGTACTTGCTCCAAAGTCCCCTTGTCAGTCTTTTTGGTATTACAGTCACTTACTTTCTAAATAGATTTTCTGTTTGTGCGGGAAGACCTGCATGAGCCTTAGAATGAAGCTGAAAAGGGAAACTGACTCTGCTGTTAAGTCATAAATGTAAATATTACCCTTTTTCTTCAGTCTCTCAAGCGCTCTGTTTGTCACAAGAGCAGATCACATTTTCACTAAAAGCTGTGACATTGTAAGCTATCTCTTTATATCACTGTAGGAGGAGAAGGGAGTTATTTTACTAGGAAATGCAGCTTCCACATAAAACATTAGAACCTTTTATTCCATGGCAGTGTATTGATTTGGTTTATATAAATAGGTCCTAACAATGAGTTCAGTGGTAACTGTACTAAGATTTCTTGTAACTTAAGCTGTAACTTCTGATTTGGGGGGAAATCCATGAAGGCAAAATGCACCTCCTCCTGTGTGATCTTAACGATGTTCTTTTAAAACGTTCAGACAGTTCAAATGATGTTTATTTTTGTCTAATATTGGTGTTGGTAACTTACTGCATTCCTGGGTGCAGTGTTGGTTATGCTACCATAACCTCATTTTTATAGAAACAAAAAGCCGGAAATGCTGTGATTTGTCTTCTCTTTATACAGTAACCATGCACTGTGTGACTTGCATGAAAATTTAGTGTTCCAATTTCAGAATGTATGTGCTAGATACAGCAAGCTTGTGGGTTCATCTGCAAGAAAACCTGTGTAGATATTTATGCTGTATTATCTGCAATTCCTGTTTGGCGCCTGCTAGAGACAGTAAGAACACAGTGAAAGCAAAGTTTCGACAACAAGTACAGGAGTACTGGTAAAAGCTTGCTGGTCTGGGGTTTGGTTACAAATTGTAGCACCTTTAAAGGAGCGCACGAATGCATTAACAGAGCACTGGTTTGGGCAGCGAGGTGGGAACAGGGTGAGCAAGTTCCGTCAGAGCACAGCCTAGCGAAGGTTTGATTTTTCTTTTTCTTTCCACTGAAATGATACTTGTCTTGGCTTACGTTGTCAGATCGAACTTACAGGTAAAAATATATAGCTGAAAATAGCTACAGTAAATAGGCTAATGTAAAATATAATCGCGTGTTTTATTGCTTTTCATAACTCTTGATATTTTTCACTCGCTGCTTAAATAAGCCACCACATTTTCTGCTTCCAATTTAAGCTGAATCCTCCTGTGAGAGAAATTCCACCTCCTACCTCTTCAGTGCTCTGTGGCTCGAAAGTATTTTTGGAAGAGGGTCACCCTCTCCCATGTCTGATTTTTATCACTCTTAGTTATTGCAAGTGATAGGGTTCTGCTTAAATGGCTTGATCTGCTATGGCAGTTTCTTTGTTCCTATGCAAAGTAAATAGATTGTAACTAACTAATCTGGAGCTTTCTGTCTGGTTGGATTTAGTGATACTAAAGATCCAGTCTTCACTGTCACTGAGGGAAGTCTAGGTGCTGTTACTGAGATGGATACCTGGGGGCAGACATGCAGAACTGGGCCTTTCCCAAAGCTGCGAGATGTTCTGTCAATTACAACACATCTTTGATGATCAGTTTGTCCTTCTGTAGGTAGATTTGAACCTCAGAAGATCTTCTGGAGCGCTGATGCATTTGTTATTGTTTGAAGTCAGAGTAAAGGTAATGGTGCAGCTGTGCAAGAGTTTATCCTGGTGCGTGAGAGGATGAGGTGGGAGTAGAAGCAAGCAGCTAGGGGTGGGGTGACTGTGGGAATGCCGCTGTTGGCTTTTGCTGGCTTCCAGTATTCGCGAAACTTGGCTCCAGTTTGCTTAAAATAGAAATTGTGCGCTGCCACGTAATTGTTCTTCAAACAAGCTTTCAGAGGTAGTTCTTAGCAGCGGCTGTGATAAGAGAACGGATCTGTCGTGAGCTCTGGAGTTTCTAATGCTAGTCTCGGTGTTCTCGCAGAGCTCAGTGAAAACCCCAGGGTCGTCTTGTTTTACTGTCTATCTGCTCTGCTCTCACTTAAAACTCTAGAATTACAGCTCATTCTTTTGCTCGAGACAAAGTGGACGGAAACCCTGTAAGAGGAGGGCTTCGTTACTTGTCTCTGGGTGACTAGGCGAATCTTGTTAAATGGTATGTGGCTTTCTGTTGCTTCCCTCCCTTTTTATCTTTACCATGCTGCCTCCAAAAAGCTTACTAGTTCCTGCTTGACCACCGTGCAGAACTTGGGAATCCTGCTCAGTGGTGAATCTTCTTGATTTTTTCTTTTTACCCTGTAAGATAAATGGGGGGGGGACGGGTTGTTTTTTTTTTGAGGGGATGTGGGAGGGGTTGTTTGCATGGAGTTTTTTGTTTGTGGTTCAGGGATTTTTTTGAAGATTGATTTTTGTAGAATCTTGACTGAAAATTGTCGGGGGAGGGGGAACAGCTCTTTTAACTTGATGCTTAAAAATCATCTGAAATTGGGAATTGTTTATCTTCTGCCTGGAGTCTGACATGGCTTTTGAAATATATTAATACAACAGTAATGATCCCTCACCCCCCCCCTTAATTTTGCTCAGAAATACTTCCTAATTTTTTGATAGTGCTTGGTGTCCAATGGCGATGGACTTGAAGGTGTTTGCAAAAAGAGTTTTGCTTCTTTTTCTGTAACCTTAGAATATCATTGAGTATTCCTGTTTCTCTGCTATGAGATGAGATGGGAATTGAAGTCACAACCTCAGTTTCACACTTTCTCAGTATATTTCTTTTGTATCCCTTAAGTGTAAATTATTTGTGTAATTGATGGAAATCTTACATAGTCCTGCATGTTCTCATCTCCCTTGTCCTAATATTCTGGGTTGTAATGGAATAGCCACTAATGTACTTATTACACCAGGGGGCTTATGTCCTTCCATAGTGATTCTCATCAATATATTCCATATCATTTATTGCTGACACAATGCTGTTGATAATTAACCACTTTATCCAGGGTCACTGTGGAAGATGGGAGTGAAACACTGGAGAAATGATTGTGTCTGCTAGTCCACACTGACATCTAACCACATCTGACGTCTTGTTTTCTGTGCTCTTTTTCTTTTTCAGAGCATCCTGTCATCTTGCTTTTGAGCAAACAGAAATGAGCTTTTGCTCAGTTGTCAGCAGTGATGATCAGGTCACTTTGTGAGCTGTTAGTTAACCCTCAGAGGTGTGCAACTAATACTCCCTGTTTTAACCCACAAACACGTATTGCATTTCACTAGTTATTTCTGTCAAATAACACTCTTACATCCTGAGGGCTTTTCTGTATATCCTAGTGACCACTATGCTTGTATCTTCAGAATTGTTCCTCTTGGATACTGTTGAAGAAAAAAAATCTGATGTGTGAAAATACTCATTTGAGAAACAAATTTATTTTCTAAACAAATTCAGTGTTACCTCCCTGCTACTACCAGTAAATGTCTGCAGACTTGTTTTAAGTAATTCTGTAAATAGGCAGCTTCAAAGGTTAGTAGGTAATCAGGTCTCCCAATTACCTACAGGTAACATTTACCTGTATTTGAAGAGGCACATGAAATGCAAATATCTGAGTTGTATGATGAATCTTGCAATGACCTCCCATTTGCAGTTCATGTAGAGTTTACTGACCTTGTCAGATTAATACACTCTAGCAGGCAAGTGTTTGTTTATTGTCATGGTTAAGACAATATTCTAATTGTTTTGAATCATGACAGAGTCCTTTAATTTCTGGTTGCTAAATGTGTTCTTTGAAAACTCATTTGTAGTCAGGGACAGTTCTTTCAGTCTATCAACGTCTTGCACTTTTTTTTTTTAATTTTGTCATGTTTGTAGACTGCTGAGTTGTTTGGTATGATACTAATATTCCTTCCAATTTTTTCCTCTTGTTGTAGGTTAACTTTACAGTCCTGATTACATATCTAATGATAAATGTTCCATTAAAATGCATCTGAAATGTTTGTTTTTTTTCCACTAAAGTAAATATCAGTACAGATGCCTAGCCTATGACTAAAGACTTGTTTGCTTAATCTGCGAAAATATTGAAGTTGTGATTAGTACAGAAACTCACTGAAATAGTGCTAGTATGTTCTTAAAAAAAAAAAAAAAGGGAAGTATCTGCCATATTAAGGATCCATAGTGCTTATTAATTTTGCTGATTTGTTCGTAAAGTAAAACATATGTGATGGTTCATGGAGTTGTATAAAGTTCATTCTGAGGAATTTCAAACCCCAAATGGAAACGTGAACAGCTGGGTTTTAAACAGAGGGGCTGGATGAAGTTCCTCTTAAAACTCCAACGTAAATATCAATATGCAGAAGTTTGTTTTCAAAAAGTTATTTCAATAACATCTTGTATTTCCAGCAAATGAGGACTTCCGTAAATACAGAACAGACATTACTTTGTTGTATGGGTTTTTTGTTTTGTTTGCTGTGTTGTTGGTTTTGTTTTTAAGCTGTAAGTTCTGCATTTATTTGTAATCACCGTTTCAGCACAGTAGGCTTCCTGTGCTCTGCAGGCACATCAGATGCCCCAGCCGGTCGGGAGGGCAGGGGCAGTGTGCTTTCTGTGAGGGTTTCCTTCACAAGCTATGGAAAGCAGTTCGTCCATGCTGCAGAGGAAAATGCAGCCACTCTTCCATGCCTGCCCTGCAACTGTGGCCCCAGGCTGCTGGGCAAGCAGAGCTGTCTTTGCCTTCCAGCCTCCAAGGGCAGGGCAGGAATCTCCTGCACCGGTACCTCCTGCTCCACGTGGGCCCGTTCGCGCCCTCAGACGTCTTCCTGAAGTTAACTCAGTTCCCATTTGGTGGCCTGGCAAAAACTTGTTCTGAGTCAGAGCTGTGTGTTTCTTATTCCTCCCAGAGGTGCTAGTGAGGAATAGCAAGGGAAGAGGTGGTGGAGCAATGCAGGTTGCTCTCTGTTTGTTTTAAATCAGCGTTACAGGAAGAGGGAGGGGAAGGATCTCCCTCCCCGCCTTCTGTAGGAGAGCACGGAATGGCCCTCCGTAGGCCACGCGGATCTCAGGCAGAGACCAGCACAGATAATCTTCAGGGCTGTCATTGTGGGAATGCATTGTGCCAAACTGATTCGGAAAAGGTTGGGTGACTGTTTTATGGTTTCTCTCCCTGTGAAAACTGTTACGCAGACTGACACTGAAACTGCCTCCTTTGTGGAAGGCAGGCAGACAATCCCCATGAAGGGACTGAGTAATGAAACATTTCGGATTAAGCTAAGAAGCCTTCCATCTGTTAAAAGTTGGAAGGTGCTTTCATGTAAGGATGTGTTAAGTGTTATAAACTGACATACGCTGATATCTTCAGCAAGCTGAGGGAGGAGAAATATTAAGGACTGGCAGAGTGTTTAGTTCAGGCGATACAGGGCAATTTAGAATTGGAGTAGTGCCTGGCCATTGCTTTTGCTTTCTGTTGGAGGTCAGCTTGCCTTTCTGTTGTCTCTGACCCTATCAGAGCTCTGTAAAGTGATGGGGGAACAGCAGGTCCAGTAAGAGAGGATCAGCAGGCATTAAGGAAGCGCTCTCTTCTACCCCTGCTTGGAAACACCATCATCTGGCTGCCTTTTCAGAAGCCAAAGGACTTCAGGTCCATTCAAAAGCGTCCGTGTTGTCAGTAATTTCAGCTTTATTGTTGGTAGTGAAGGATTCAGTTCATAACAGAAATAAAGCTTTTTCCTTTTTCATGTATTTCAAAGGCAGGTGGGTCAAGTGACTTTCCTGGAAATGGAAATCATGGAGGAAGGGTTCAAAAGCAGCAGATCAGAAGAATAAACAAACAGAAACTGCTTCCTTGTACCTGAGATACGCATTACTTCACACGCTACTTCAGCCCAAAAGAATTTCTCGGATCAAGCTTTTTTTTTTTATTAGGGATAAAAATGAAATCAGCGCTTGCAGACTGCACTCCTAACGTATCCTATGAATCGTGTTTCACCTCTACAGTTGAAGCTAGATGTCGCCTTCTGAAGGGGAAACAAATATTGGAAGGCTTTGAGCTGAAAGCTGCCCTATGAGATGTCCATGAGAAAGGTCTTGATGCCATCTCATTCGAGTACTTTCTGTACCATCAACTGTTGGTGGTGGTACCTTTCCTTGACTGTTCCTGAGATACTTACTGTATGTGATGCAATTTTACTCATAACATCGCTAGCCTTTGGGAAGACTCTAGCATTTCTCAGAAAGGTACTGTCTTTACCCAAAACTCTTCCCCATTTTAGATGGTAAACTAATTAAATTGTTTAATGTTCATCTTCCTGAACTCATTTAGAGTATAATTATATTTGGTTTTGAAGTTGCCAAGTATAATTGGTAACTTACGTTGGAAAATTTTGAACTATAGATGAGCTCTTTAGAAAGTTGTTATGTGTACATACTGTAAGAGAAACAGCACTAATGTTTCTTCAGTCTCTTGAGCATGTGTTCCTGCATGTTCAGGTACAATGGTAAGCCATCTTGTCCCAGAAAATATGCTGAAGTATATAATTCCCCTCAATACCTCTGCAGAAAATTAGTATGCTGAAATGTTTGCTTGTTATGACTTGCTCAGCACCACGCGTGTGTGGCAGTATTTTAGTTCTGCTACCAGCAGTGAAGGTGCCCGATGAAGCCAGTTGGAGAAGGACAATGGTTTCAGTATTTTGAAATCAACTATGTATGAATTGCATTCCTATATTTTATAATGTACTGCAAAAGGGAATAGCTATTCAGTGCCAGGGCAGGCCACTTGGAGACCCTGGGAATCTAGTCGGCCAGGAAGAGTGCAGCCAGAGAGTTTAGGTTTTTGGCTTCCTTTCAGCCCACAATGTGGACTGCTGAGGAGCTAAGAGGAACCAGTAGGAAATCTGCCAGCTTTTACCATGTAGACTAAGTTCCATAGGGACTTCATCAAATTGTCTTTGACTTTTTTTGATTTGACAAACGATTTTAAAAAACGAATTTCTTTCCAGGATGCAACTTGTCTGTACTCATAAGTAGTTCCATTACCTTTACTCACAAATGTAGAAACAATTGGGAGCTAAATAACCATAAATAGCTGGGACCTAGGGGAAAACACAGGTTTTAATCTTGTGATTGAATCTCTAGTAAAGCCTCTATGCAATTGTGGTGCCTTATTATCTTGTTGTTCTTTGTAAGCAAGTGTCCACTTTTCATGTATTTCTATTTGTGGTGTTGGTGCCTCAGGCTGAGATAAAGCAATGTGTATCACTAAGTAAGTGACCCTTTGCTAATCTGTGTTTCATTCAAAGCCTGATCCCAACTCAGAGGGAAATCAGAACCAAATTACCACTATGTTCACCTTGGAGTGGCATGTGACTCTTGCAGTGTTCTGGATGAATCTTCTCCGCTCATCAGCCCCACAAAGCTACTGGCAGCGGGGTTATGCTAGCACAAAGACTGCTGTGCTCACAGTAAGTGCTGTGCATCTTGTAGCACTCAGCTGTGAAAAAGCTTGGTATGGGCCTTACAAGATATGGGTGCTTATCAGAAAAAGACAGACTTTCTGTGATGCTTCAGGTGAGGTGACTGTTGCATATAGCCAGGGCTTTCATGGAAGAACTTTAAGCGTTGAATTTGTGATTCAGACAAGAAAACGGCTGTCAAGAGTAGGGAACCAAAGGCTTGAGGACAGAAGTGTACCTGGAAGAAGATGAAAGGAAGTAGAAGAGGTAACACATTAGATGATGGGATACCGACATGAAGAAAACATGGGGCTGGGTCTGGAAAAAGAGAAGCCGGTAATTGAAAGACAGAGAATAAGTAGATGAATGAGTAAGCTGGAGGACTGGAAGGCAATTAGTTGGAGAGGGTGCAGTAGGAGAAGCCGTTGTCCTGAGAGGAGCTGAAAGTGGAAGAAGGGAGCTAGAGAAGATCAAGCGAAGGCTTAGAGAGAGAGAGAGAACACCAATCCACTGAATTTCAGAGAGGGAGATGGGAGTACACACAGAGACACATGCATATATGGCAAAGAAGCTGGGAGAGATTTCAGAGGGTGACTGAAATAAGAAAACTTGGGAGGAAAGCACATGCAGAGCTTGGTGGAATGAAGGGTGTAGGATCTGTTAGCTCAGCATGTGTTAAAAAGTGCAGGACCCCATGCTTTAGCAGAATCTCTGCAACCAAATGTGTTTAAATTTATGTGCATTTATCACTGTAAGGCTGCTTCTGCTAGACTGTGCTGATAGTGTTTTGATATATGCCGATTTGAGAACTTTAAAATTACGTTTCTGCCACGCTTAAAACCCTGATTCAAAAGATACAACAGTGAAAGTTGCCAAATGAAGAATATGATTGTTCTTTTTTTTTCTTGTTCTCTTTTTTGTTGTATAATGCACCTAGTACCTCTTCAACTATGCTTTAGAGGCCCTACAGTTTTTGAAAAAAATACTCATTTGCTTTTTTTTTTTTTGTTTAGTGGGAAATTATTCTACTCTGTTCCAATACAAGTTTATAAGGGAAAGACCACTGTACAAATTAATTCTTCTATTACCATTTGTACAAAGCTCAAATCAAGTTTCTCTGATCTTAAAGCTGAAATGTCTACACATCTCCCTGATTTGCACAACTGGTAAGTAGGTAAATTGGCTTGGAACAAAGCCAAGAATAGATGAAGACCCGATTTATGCAACTGCTGCGTTTTAAGATCTGTGAAACCATCTATGCAAAAGAGCTGTACAGGTTATACTAGTGGGACCAGATGTGCTTTGTCTCCCCTCTGTGGGGAGTATATAGCTTGTGATACAGGAGCTGGTATCTTAAGCGTGACATGCTTTTTTTTTTTTTTTAACCTAAATAATTCCAGTAAATCTTGTGGGGAGAAGATACCATTGCCTCTAGATTTCAAAACGCTTTCTTGTGCAGCCAACGTGATGACAAATTTATGGTTTGGTGGAGGCACAAAGCAGGCCTATGGATCTTGCCCTAAAGAAATGCTTAAAACTAGTTTTTCTTGCTTGAAACCACAAATATCAAGTGGGTAAGCATAATTACAGTTGAATTTCTCATTGTAGTTAGGATTATTAGCCAAGGTTTACAGCATTTGTCAGTAATAATCAGTCTATCCAATCTTTCTTCATGTTTCTTTACAATCAGTTTCAGAAAATAAAGCAATTACATGGAACTTGTTCTTTTTTACTTGTAAGCTCACTTGCAAGAAGCAACATCATGCTTTCCCTCCTGAAGGTCCAGTGTCTGCTTCATTGGATTTCTGAGCCTTATTGTGGTGAGGTTTGCATTTTGATACCTAAAAGGAAGTGGGAAATGATGCAATCTGGGGCTAGCACTGTTACTCCCTTTCCATGTTCAAATAAATGGCATGTTTTTATAACTGGGAGTGGAAAAAGCTGGCTCTCGTGAGGGAAATGGTCAGTATAGCTAGTTCTTACTATGGCAATTTTTGATAAGGATTTGTTGGGTTACTGTATACTTCTGTGCAGTTGTTAAAATAATCCATAATTACATGAGTAAAAATGTTTAACTCTTTCAGTTTAACTACGTTAGTATTTCAGAAGCTGTGAATGAGCAGTTGGTAGAAGTTGTGAGAACAGAGCTATTCTGTAATCGTACAGCAGTTTTTCTGGTTTTGTGTAGATGAGTGGCTCTCTGGCTAACGCTTAACCCAGACATACTATGCAAGTAAGTGGAAAGGCTCTCTTTAGAACACTTTCACCACTGTGCACAGGAAAGGTCAAAGAGATGCAGCTTGAGTCCTTTATTTGAATGTTCACATAGTATGTGTTGTTAGAAGTGTAACTTAAACCAAATGTGCCAGTGTCTTTGGTTTTCCAGGGTAGAATTGTTTGACGTTACATCCTTCATTTTTCCTGCATGATCTGGACTGAAATCAGCCCAATTGTATTTCAAAGGCTGAATCTTCTGACATCCAAGTGGACTTGGGGGGGGATGCAGTGACCGTAGTCATGGATTCTGCAGCCCATTGCCCGTAAGTTTAGTGTAGCAATTAATCCAGTGAGGGATGCTGGTCTTCAGTGACTACTTCACAGCCAGGCCAATTCTAGTACCTGGTCTAAGATTAACCTGTTCAGAAAAGTATTTCCATAAACAGTCCATTAGCATGGCACAAGGGCATGATTTGTTTCATGCACAGACTCACTTCCACAGCTAAGGTTCCATCAGTATTTCCTGGAAACTAGCTTTTATTTTTGCTTTCTTGTGTATGTGGTGTATTTTTGTCGTGGTTTGAAAAGCGCTTAATGCACCTATTCAAAGAAATGAGACTGCTGCTTTCTCAGTTAAGTTATTGTCCCATTTCTGAGAGACTGTTATTGTGATATAAGTCCTCATGGTAAGAAGTAAAATGAGTCTAAGCCATCTTAAGTCATCACAAATGTTTGTTTTAGCTTTAAATATTTTGCTAAAACTTAATAAGGAACTTACCTCTGTGTTAAAGCAAATGCTTTTTTTACATCTACACCAGAATAGCATGCTTTTCAGTGACTTTAAAATCAACATATTTCAAATGTTTCAGTGACAGTAGTTAAACTTCTATGCTTTCTATTTATGCGTTGATTTGACAACATCCCTCTTCTACTTGCTTAATACGTGGGAATGCCATTAACCTAATGCAGTAAACCTCCAGAGTTCTAAGGTATGGATTCTTTGCACTTTTTCTTTCATGGTAGAACTTACATTCTGTAGCAAAGTAGGAAAAGTGAAATTGGGTTACGAACACAGCGGGGTGGTCAGAAACAGGACTATAAACCAGTACAGCTGCCAAGTTTGCCAGACTGCTTGGTAATCGTCTGTTTAATTTGTTGCTTCTTTATCTGTTCATACATTGCAGCACAGCTGATGAGTAAAAGCTGTCTTAGTGGCACCTCTAGGAGAACATTCAGATTCAGTTGTTGGTATTGATTTCTTCTGAGTGAAGGAGGACCTCAGAAACGAGGGGGATATTTTCCCCTTTGTAGAGCTGGTGTGCTTCTATTTTCCCACATTTTTGTGGGTGTTATGTTGCTGTAGTAGATATTGCTGCTTCAAGTCACAATCCTTTTTGTAGAGATAAAGAAATGTGACTGAAAGAGATCATCAGTAGTGCTTAATTTGTGTGTATGCATATATACTTAAAATATACAATATATATGCGTTCCCCACCCCATGTCATGCATTAGTTGTAGTGGCAGAGAGAGAACATATGCATTATATCTCTGAGGGTTTTATAGAATCATAGACTGGTTTGGGTTGGAAGGGACCTTAAGATCACCCCATTCCACCCCCCTGCTGTGGACAGGGACACCTGCCTCCAGAGATTGCCCAAAGCCCCATGCAGCCTGGCCTTGAGCACCTCCAGGGATGGGGCATCCACAGCTTCTCTGGGCAGCCTGTGCCAGGGCCTCACTACCCTCTGCATAAAAAAACTTATTCCTAAAATCTAATCTAAACCTACCTTCTTTCACTTTAAACCCATTCCCCCTTGTCCTATCGCTCCACTCCCTGACAAAGAGTCCCCAGCTTTCCTGTAGGCCTCCTGTAGGTACTGTGAGGCTGCCATAAGGTGTCCCTGGAGCCTTCTCTTCTGCAGGCTGAACAACCCTAGCTTTCATACCGGGGGTATGTAACCCCAGGCTTCACACTGTTGAAACAGTTAATCAGCTCTTCATGTTAAAAATTTGAATTGTCTGACTCCAAAGCTAAAATTTTAAGTACCTGTTTGATCCTTACTTTAAAGTTATGCATTGTATGTTGTCGCAAACATTCCAACTCTTACTTTTTTTAAAACAAAATGCTAAGTTGTCTTATGCTCCATCAAAATTAAACTAGCTGATAGTACTTCATACTGCTCTTTGAGAAAAGATTTCTGAAGGAAGAGAGCTCATAAGTGGTTTTGCCATGATTGTTACCGTTACCAGTGGAGTGTGCTTCTTTCTCAAACCCTGTGCCTTTTTGAAGTATAATGAACACCACTGATTGTACACATCAGAGTTTGGCAGCTCCTTGCCTAGCGTGTTTTGTAGGAGTTCGGTAACATGAAAGAATCTAGAATGTTCACATGACAAGGTGGAAGAAACGAACATTTCATTTAAGAAATTATTTCAGGTGTTGATAATATTACTATAATTAAATTATCTTCTCAGTTTCAGAAGACTTTTTCCTGACCTTTCTCATACCCTACATAAATATTTTAAAAATACTTAAAAAATATTTTTGGTAATGGTAAATTTGGTAAAAATCAGGTGTATTGTTAACTGAAGGCATTAGAAGGCTGTCTGTTCAGGTGAGATAGTGTTGAACTAGGACATTTTGGGGAAGTCAGAACAACTCTAGCCATACTTTACAGAGAATGAAATGAGCTACAAAAGCCTCAGGTGCCACTTCTGTGAATGTACAAACTACAGTAGTCGTGAAATACTGTCCAGCTTTCTTGAAGGTATGTTCTAAGTACTTTTTCTGGTAACGGGTACTCGGCTTCTTCTACCTGTGAAAGAAGGGGTAGTGGGAAACATGGGTTGCAGGTCTTCCATAAAGTTTCACCATATATTAGGCTCTCAATTTAATTCAGCAGGACAGATACTTATTTAAAGGTAGGGTGGAATATTGTGCGTATCGATGCTGGTTCATTCTGGTTATATAATCATGTACAAAAGGATAGAAAGTTGTTAAGACAAGTGACCTTAGGGCTCTTTTATGGCGGTGGTCCATCCACAGGATATGCATTTGTCTTTCAGTTAAAGTTAGCAGATCTAGTTTTAGTACACGATTTGAATGAGAGGAATAATCATCATTAGCTTTGTTCTTTTTCTAAGTACCAGTTCCCTACATTAATATGTCGAAGTTACGTTATAGTCTAGTTCAGTACTGTTTGGATATCAGTAGCTACAACACTTTTTTCATCTGTGTTTTGTTTCCTTTCAGTGGTGATGCACAGAAATTAGTTTCAGGTTTTAGTTGGTATTTCTTAAAGGCAATTTAATAAGTAGCCACTTCAGTAGTCTTCTGTATTGTTGAAATGTCTGTGTTGGAGGTGTTGTGTAAGAGAGACTTTCTTGCCTGTTTCTTATCTTTTAATGCATTGCTTAAAAAAAATAAAATCCTTCTTTGGGGTAATGCTGATCTCAATATGGGTTCCATTTTTAAATCCTCACAGATTGTCAAAGGGTGGACAGCAAGCAATTTAGTGAGGTGTTTTACTTACGGCTATTCCTGAATAAAATATCTATGAAATTTTTGGAGGAAGGCTTATAAGACAGGTATGAAAACCTGATCTTTCCAAATAAGAGTGTGTCTTCTTGAAGATATAATCAGTTCTTCATTTTCATTTCACTAAAGTAAAACAACTATGGCTGTTTGCCACTGACTGTTAAAACTTAGTTGTTGACTTAAGGGGACAGTGAGTTAAATGTAGTGAAAATAATGTATGTAACAGTAAATTGTCACTTTAGTAATGGAGGAGGTGTATAGGGTTTTCTCCTTCACAGCAAGTAGCAACTGATGAAAATGTTTTGCTTTCATATTACACCTTAATAGATGGAACTGCTGTGAGTTCGTGCTCCTTGTTTAATTTTTCTCATATAGTTTGATTTTCATTCATTGTAGTCTCGTTTTCCCAGTAGCTAGGCTTTTTTCAAAGTAACTGTCATTTCCTTTTCATTTTTTTGTTGAAAAGTTGAAGTTGGAAGTGATTAATGATCTTCCAAGCATAATGCCAAAATTCTCCTCATCTCCGCATATATGACTTTTTTGAGATGCTTTTCATTAAACTCCTGTTTTTGAAGAGAAACTATGTGGCTTCATTCAGCAATTCAAAAACTGGTAAGGCTTTCTTGAATGCACGTTAATGTGCCAGAACTTGTTACTGCAGGAAGAAATGATAACGTGACTTCTAAAAGACATAAAAGATTCAGCTGTTATTAGTTTAATGTCCCTTAGACTGTTAAGTTAAAATTAACTAGGGAAGTTCTGGGAACCAGAGTAAGACACGCTTGGAAGCACAGGTGCACTTATTCTTTCTGGCTTTAGGACATCATGGTATTCAAAATTAGTAGAGAATTTTTCATGAGAAACTGTTAATAAAAGGAAATAAAAATCTGCTGCAGGAATGCATGTGTTAGTTTCAGAAATTCCTGCTAAAACCGTAGTACAAGAAGAGTATCTCACTTAGTAAATTTTATGTTTTGAAGTAGATGAGGAACTCTGTTTTAGCAACATCTAAAAGTGAAATGTCAAAATCTGCAAATTATCAGGCTTTTGGACTTTTTATAAGAGAACTCCCTGGAAAAACAGGGCTTCAGTCTCCTATCTCAACCTATTTTATTGCTTGTTACTGAACAAATTTACCAGCAAGCTTGGGTATGCATCCCTATGGAACAAGTGACAGTTATAAGGAACTTAAGAAATGTGAAGACAACTTGCTGTATTTTCTTTCCAGATTCAGTGTTATTTGTTTTCTCATTTAGATAGAATTGCTTAAGTGATTTCTGGGGCTACCATTAACACCAGCATAGCTCTAATGTCTTTTGGTCTGATTGCAAGTGGTCAGTATGTTTTATACTAGAAGCCTTGCTTAATGATAAAAATTTTTTGAATCAATGAAGGGATATACAGTGGAACATCATCTTCGCTTTTAATTATGTTAATTGCTGAATATACAAAGCTAGAAAAAGATGCAGACAAGACAGCTGCTCCCTACCACCCCAAACACTAGTGGCATTTGCGCATTGTGATGAATTAGATCTAGAAAATTTTAAAATTTTTGCTCTCATAGATTCGAATCCTACTGTCCTTCATAAGGAAGAAAAACTACAGACAGCTTAATTCAGTAAACTAAAAGAAAGCCTCCAGATAAATAACTAGCTTAACATACAATTGTCGTTTTTTGTTAGTGACTTTTTCACACATTGGCTAGCTTTTACATCGCAGAGAAAGTTGCTTTTAAGTTGATGTTGTTACATAGACGTGAATACCTTTTTTTTTTTTTTTTTTTTTTTGCTTATGGGTTCCTGGACAAGAAGAGAAAACAGTACGCTGCTCTGTGGATCACTGTAGGTAATTTGCTCCGTGTGCAGTGCCTTGTGTACCTGAAGGTGGTAGCTAGCAAGTGGAATAGTCTCCTGCCACTTGCTACTTAGTAACTCTCACTCCCAGATTAAGTAATATTTTCCTTTACCTCTTCAAACTAGATTCATTATATGCAAATGACACAATATATAATATTTGCATTTTGTGAACAGTAAAATAACTCCTTTCCCCCCTGACCAAATAGGTCTGAATTTCTTTCTCCTAGATGAGCTTTAAAAAAAAACTGCTGTAGAAGTCTCTTGAGACAAACTGTAGATAACACTTGCCTTGTTCTTTTAGCTTAGCTTGTGCATCTGTTTCTTTAGTTGATACTAAGATTGCCACAGATTTAATACAAGGGTACCAAAGGCTTGCTGCAAGAAAAATTCACCATGAACTGTGGTGCAAGAAAACAAAGTACTGATCTCCGAGTTAGTGTTTCCTGTTGTGTTCTTAATGTGTCTGTCATAGTAAGCTGTTTATTATTTAAGCAAATCTTCTAGTCAATACTACAGATCATATGGTATAGCAAAATTCATTTCTGTGCCGATCCTCTGTATTAACTTTACTATTATGTACTTCAAATTGAGCCAGCTGTATACCATGCTATTCATAACAGTTCAGTGTAAAAGTCACGTAACACTGTTTGTCACACACATTTCCCTTCTTATAATTGTTAAAACAAACAGCTGTATTTCTGCATTGTCCAAACCAACTGCTTTGTTTTGTTGTTGGTTTTTTTTGTTTGTTTGTTTTTAATCTAAGGATCCATAGAATAGGAACTGCTTCATAAAATGTGCTCAGTTATTAGGACAGCAGTTGAAAATAACCTCTGTTTCACAGATTTCTGCCTTCCATTAACTTAGTAACAAAGATTTGATGTGTTACACAGAAGGGAGAAGGGGCTTTTCTTAGTCAGGAGTAACTGAATACATGCAGCTAACTTCTGCAGAATGGTTTTTCATTTCCCACTTTTTGCAAGGGAAGGATTCCTTCTGAAGCCTTCTTTAGCTTCCCCTAATAGCTATTTTTGTCTTCGTACTATGTGTTGTCAGACACAACTTTCCCAAGTGTATTGAAACTTAAGTATTTGTTCTTTTTATTTGTTTCAGAGAGAATAAAATGCATCTTTCTAGATGAATGTCTAACTCTCCTCTGTTCAGACCTTGGGAAGGGATTGCCTTTTGTTATTAATGCCTTCAGGAGTTTGGGTTTATGTTTTTGTTTAATTCTGATGTAAGCTTTCCTTCATAGCTGAGGTACCATTTTCAGTGTGATAATGAAACAGTGTCAACATCCAGCTATGTTAATCTATTCCTGCCTGCCTATTAAATGTTAAGAAGGTGACTTAATAGTTTAGATAGTTTTGCAAAGCAGGAAATTACAGACTTCTTACACTTTGTCACTAACTTCAATGCCTAGAGCAGGAAGAGCTGCGAAGATCCCTAAGAATGTGTTCCAAGATGCAGACACATGGTGTTTCTGTTTTAGCTTCAACACTTATAAGGAAATTGGTTTAAGTGCCTTAAAAGTGCAGAAAAGTTAATTTTGATAGAAGATGATTAACAACTGTTAGTTAAGATATGACTCCCAATTGATTTTTTTCTTAGCCTGGGGATCAGTCAGACCTTATATCTAAGAATTTATTGCTATAGTGTAGTTACCATAGAAAAAAGCCTTAATGAAATAAAGCTTGTCTTGCTTCCTCTGCTGTTTTGGGCTGTATGCATGTGATACACTGACAGATCTGGTTTTGCTGTTGTTTGTTTTCTAAATGTCTTCTTGCATGCACTGCTTCTTTTGGAGTTTTAACATAAACCATAGTTGCATAGTGTCTCCTTTTCCCTCTCCAGAAGGTGAAGTAGGTCGTTCCAAATTCTCCATCTGCCAATTTGGTCTGTTGAATGAAGCATCCATCGAATTCTGAAAGTGTTTTATTATCAGATGTCCTAATCTCAAGCAGTATTTCTGTCTCCATCCTCCATCCACCTTTACCCGTAAAGGAGAAAAAGTTTTAGGGAAAGCTAAGGTGATAAATTAACATGTATTGCTAGGAAATACTGACTGTAAAACTGACGGTAATATACTGCTAATATGTAACTGTAGTTCTCCACATTGAGAGAACAGTGGTGTTCTGTTTTCTTTTCTTTTGTAGTTTAAATGCATTTGTATATAATGGCTTTTCTGGCATAAGTTTGTCTCAACAAACAGTGAAACAGTGGGATTTTTTATCAGTATTCTTGCGTGTTCGTGCTGATAGTGTCGTGTAATCAAGAACATGTAATCTCTTCTACCTAGGGCAGCTAACTACCTTCTTAAATTATTAATAGGAAAAATAAGGAACGCAAAGCCCATGCTCTTATGGACCAATTAGTCTTACTCAGTACTCAGGGGGAGCTCGAGGTGCTTGTGCCTTTACAGGAATTCTTCAAGTTACTGTATCCCCAAACTTTCCTTTTTCTATTTCTGTCTGTGGGGTTGTTCTCCAACCTTCATTTGTACACAAAATCGGTATATAAGCTGACTGGAATAGACAGTATGCATTTACTTCTGTGTTCCTAGCATGCCTTTTTGTAACTACAGTTAATCTTGGCTAACAGCAGCCTTTGCTCTTTTCTTGCATTGTGGTGTGGTAAGTAAACTTTTTTTCCCTGGAGGTTAGCTTAAATTTTTTTAAACACCTTGGGTCATGTCATGTGACATCCCTTGGTTTTCAGCATGCAGCCTACATGCAAAACAGAAGGTAAAAGTTTACAGCAGGTCAAAAACTGGTCAGGCAAACACATGCAGAGACATCCTTCTCCAATTCCACTCTGAGGCCACAAATTGTAGGTGATTGTGAGGAAGAATTTGAGTAGAGGAGTTGCTCCAAAGTTGTCGTTGTAGTTTTACCGTGCTATCCACAGATAGTTGCCATTTGATGTAGGATACTGGGCTAGATGTACTTTGGGTTTGATTTTATAAAAATGATCTTAATAAAGATGCTGTCATGGGAGGGCCTGTGGAGCTGTGCAGACTGCAGCTGGAAGCCTTATGAATGTGCAGTAGCTGTAGTTAGTTGCCTGTAAGCTGATTCCTATGTTTGTGTTCAAATAGTCCTATCACACTTCCTTTCTGTCCTGAAAATGTTTTTCTTCCTACTGTAACTAGTGAACAAAGGAAGTAGTTATTTTGGGGAGTAACCTCTTGAACAGAAAAATCAAAAAGTAGCATTAATCGCTTTCAGAGCATTAAGTCCTCCAATACAAATAACCTCGTGGCTGCAGGTCCTAGCCCTGATATCTTGCTGAACAAATTCAGGTTGAAAGAAAACAAACTTCAGATTTTTGTGGGGGCTGTAATTCCTACTTCTTCAGCTTCATTTTAGTAATAAAACTTTCTCCATCCTATGAATCAGTATTCATCAGTTTGATAAACTCCATTGCTGTGTTTGGGACATCTTCTCCACTGGAAAGTGTATCACAGTTTATATATACATGCCGTGTGCATATGGAAGACCTAAGTACTGTGTCTGCAGAGAATGACTGAAGCTTGTTGCTCAGAAATGCCATCCTGCCTGTTTTCCAGGGAAACTGTTGTGGGACCGTGCTAGGAATTGCATTGCAGAGCAAATTGAGCTTGATGCTTTTCCATTTTTCCTCTTTCCTCTCCATCTTCAAGTTTGAAAAATGGTTTTTAAAGCCAGATCCACAGCAGTGGGAAGGAATAGAAATGAATAACATAGGTGGGGAGGAGGAACTTCTTAAACTGACATTGCTGCTGAGAAGATGGAGTACGGAACTGTTTCAGCAAGTCACCTACCAAGATTGGGATAGCTTCTGACCCTTTCTTCCTCTCTATTGGTATATGTAGCTGTTTATTCAGGGCCTAGGTATTTAAATTACTTAATATGCTTCCGTGCTCGCTATCACTCCAGTTCTAATGTTAGTACTTGATCTAAGATTATTCTAGTGGCAAATCCAAGATCCTACTTGCATATAATCTTTTATGTACTTTTTGCTGTTTGACTTTAAAAAAAAAAAAAAATCAGTGTAGTTTTTCGTGTTTAAAAGCATCTTAAACACTTTAGAGTTTTGTAGATTATGGCTGGGACTTAGATTTGTAACCAAACTGAAAATCTTGGAGTAATCACAGCATGTGAAACTGAAAGTCAAAGCTGATACTTCACTGCATAAAAATAAAATCATGCAGGGATAATTTGAATAACATCTCTGTAAAGCAGAATCTAAGTTTCTCTTGAGCTATTCTAAATAAAATGCGAAAATCTGGTTAATTCCACTGCTTCGTGAATCACTCTCACTAATTCCTAGTAATGATTATTCTTTTAACCATGCACTAGTGGCATTGGCATCTAAGAAGCTGAGGAAAATAAACAACATATCTGTACTTCTACATCTGTTCAGGTGGCTTCAGGAGGATATCACTTGAGGATGTAGTCATTTTTAGAAATGTAGGAAAACATCAGTTAAGCCAAGAAAGTGTTTCCAGTTGAGTGTGTTTGTTGGTAGTGAACTTCTGTGCTAAAGGTTTCAAGGGTCGAATGCAAACGAATAAAATACAGCCACAGAAGCAAAAGTCATGCTGTTAGTCTCCAAATCTACTTATTGATGGAAGACAACTTTTTTCTTTTTTTTTTTAAAAAAAAAAAAAAAGGGGGGGGGAGGCAGGGGTGAGGTATATGGGAGAGCAATTTAAAAAGTCTGAAAGCATGCTTATGTATTCATGCTTTTTCTTTGAAGCTGTGGACTTCACTGAATGTTGCTATCTCAGCTGAAGCAACGTTTGAGGATACTGTGCAGATGGCTAATAAACATTTCCTATCTGTACCTTTCTGGGTCCTATAGCATGGGTTGACTGCGTGGCCATTCTTAAAACCATGCTTTCCCTTGTGATATCACTGGTCTTAAATGGTAATTAATGACTGATTGGCAACGTATAAGAAATTGGAACCTACTAGCTTGAATGCTGGCAGCCAACTTCTGACAACGTAAGTCTTAATAATTTTGAAATATATTCTTTCAACATGAACATTTTTCTCAATTAAATGTGAAGCCTGGAGAGTACATTTGCTCTTGGACTGTATGCATAAGGCCTGGGATGTAATAAATCCACTGGGTATCTCGATGTTTCAGAATGAGCAAATAAATTAGGTTCTGGAAATTGATGTGTACTGTAAAGATGCCAACAGTGTTTTGAGAAACTCTGAACAGGGAAGTTTGGTGGTGTTGCCATATCAGAGGTTTGGAGTTTGCTCGTTTCATGAGGGTTTGTGTTGTTTGACTGTGGGCTCTGGTAGACAAATTCTTGTAGAGTTTGACTGCAGCAGCTTAAAATGGCACCACTGTCCGCGTGCACAGCCATACAGTGTGGGTGGAAAGGGAAGCACATTTGTTTGGGTTGTCCCAGTTTACCCCAGTCTAAGTAATACCCCAGTGTAACCTATATCTGCCAAGTAAAATTGATTTGGTATTGTTATTTGTCCAAAACCCAAGTGGCTGTTCTTTTTGAAGTTATACGAATGCATCGTGTATATATATGTGATTTATTTATGGTATATCTCTATATATAAAAACAGCAAATGCTAAGAGGAGAGAAGGTAGATATAATAAGAAGCTGAAAGTTACAAGGAAAGTTTTGATGCGTTTCTAATGGAAACTAAATATAAGTACTAGGATAGTAGGAAAATGGAAAACAAGTAATGCTAGAGGTAGTATCTGCAGTCACCAATTGCCATGAGCACCTTTTCCAGCACTAATGAATGAGGATCTCCTGTTACTTAAAGCACGAGGTTTCATACTAAGGTGGAGCTCATTCTATCACTGTGCAAACCTTTTAAAATACGGCTTTTTTTTTTTTTTAGAATGTTCAAAAATAGTTTAATGCATTTTATATAAGAAACTTAGGGGCAGATAATTCATGAGAAGAATCTGAAGTCAAACACTCTCAAATATTTAATACTGACAAACATCCAAGATGGAATAAATACTGATATTAAGTATTATAAAACGAGCCCTGGAGAAACACAAACTTGAATTTTTAAGTGTATCAAAATATTTCTATATAAGTTAATTTTTTAAGAGAACATGATGATAGAGAGATAATTGCCATTGAAAATGTCTCCTCTGCCTGAAGTAAATAAATATATGCTAGTGCTTTAGATAATTCTTTTATGTTTGGCACGCATCTCACTGAAAACACCTTAGGAGCTTGTCCTATAACCAATGCTGTTTAATGCAGTTCCCTCAATAAGCAACTCAATGCTTTTTTTTTTTAATAGTGTAGTTTCAGCTGTGTGAGTCTACTTCCTTTTCCAAGACAGGTTGTTTCTTTTTGTGCTTGTAGGTTAGGATGAATTAAAAAGCTCTCTTATGAGTCACTGTATCCAAGTATCAAATTAAATATGAAATTAAAATTACTTAAGGGCTGCAGTTGAAGTAAGTGTTTTTGAGGTTCCCATAAAAATACTAGTGTCCACAGAACTTGTGTTTTTGATCTGTGCTTATTCCTGTTTACAGATTTCATGCTTTTCACAAGTTTATTTTTTTTCATTCCCAGATTCTTTTAGATCAATAAAAAGATAACATTGGTAAATTCAGCTGCTTTGATTCTGTTTAATGATATGTCTGAAAGCGTGAGTTACTGTTGTAACTTCATCCTGGTCAAAACCAATACTGTTACTTTGGGGAGGAGATTTCATAGAAAACTTTGAGGAATGCAGAAAAGAGATTTTTTGGGGTAGTTCGTAGTTCTGCCAAATATAGCTGCAGTTGGCATGATCGGAAGTGTATTACTTATATTAAAATAATATCAGTACTTATTTTCAATGTATTTTATGCCCTTAAAGTCCCAGATGGACCAAATCTGTCTCTAATTTCAACTACCATGTAGGTATATACACCAGAATATTTGGGTAATGTAATACTGGGAAGCAGCTGAAAATCAGGGCAGATTTTTTTGTTCCATGCTGTGGTTTGTTGTCATGTTGGTCATTTCTTTCTGTACTTCCTTAGATACGAGGTTGCTTTCAGCGTTCAAAATAGTATGATGGCTTAATCAGTAGAGTCATGATACTTTACTAAATCTTGCAAAATGATTGCTTTACACAGCCTTGATGGAAGGAAAAGATTTCTTGTAGCTGGGGAGCATGGCAGTCCTGTAAAGTGCTCTCCTTAAGTCAGAAGTTGCTGTTAATTTCAAAAAGAGATTCAAGAAGTGAGAAGCTGGTAGACTGCTGGAAGGCAGAAGTGAAATCACCACCCCCCAGACTCCGATTATTTCCTTGATTTGAATCCAAAACATTATCTGACTTTCTGTAATACATGCAGGTTTGCTTTATTATTATTTTTCCCCTGTGCAACTTTCCCTGCACTGGTTACTGAAGCTGTTGATCTAGAGAGTCCCATGTGTAGTCCAAGTGGGATCCAGCATGAAGAGCTGCACGTACTCAGTAGAGGGTTCAGGAAGCAAAGGGTTGACAGAGTTCTTGGTGGCCCACAAACCCTGATGGAGGCTGGCAGCTGTACATTGGAAGTCAGTCTTAACCCAAGTCTGAAGGTAACGGGGGCACCTCTATTTATACAAATCAGGCCAATGCCTTCTTCAAAGTAAGACATAGCACTTTTATATCAAGTAGTGATGCTTTGTTATGAATCTGGACTTAGGACCACATACGTTTTGCTAGATAAATTTTGCTTGATGTATGTATTAGCATTATTTCACAGGGAGGTAAAAGAATGATATCCAGCTGACTGAGTAGCTCTTACGTGTTGCATCTTCCCTCAAATATTGTATAAATGTTTAATACTATTTCTAGTTACTGATGCACAGTATTTCTTAAGAGAATTTGACTATTCTTCTATGAGTGTGTTTTTGTAAGTAATATGCCTGTGCTCATACATCTTTCTAGGTATACGTAATGCTATTTGTATCTTTTATGGCAGGGTGCCCATCGTTTTTTGAAACTTTTTTTTCCTAGGTGCTTGCTTGCAGGAGTAATATGTTGTCTGGCATCCTGGGAGAGGGTGGCTGTCCTGAAACCTGGATGTGAGGACTTTTTAATCAAATTCTGTTTTCCTCATGGACACATGAGGGAAACATTTCCCTATGCGTCCTTTCTCAAATCTCTGGTGACAAAATAGAGCTGTTGTAAAATGATGTTTCTTTACTGGTATGCATTCACACTACTTACTATATGAACGTGTTTGCAGTTTTTGTCATGTTTTAAACAAATGCTGAAGATATCCCTTTTTCTTGATCTAGACCCACAAGAAAAGGGTGTGAATTCACTGCATTTTTTTTTTTACTCTGACAATATGCAATTTAGTATCAATTATATTTCTAAAGAAGTGTGCATGCTATAAGTTAAAAACCTGAAAACATTGTTAAAAATTACATAGAAATGTAGCGAAGTTTTTCTCTCTCTCAGGAATAGACTGAGGATGATAACAAAAAAAGGTATTTTTTTTTAAGGAGCAGTCCATATACTTGCTGTCCCACAGTCAGCTTCCTTGCTTTATTGTCACAGGTGTATATGTTTATTACTCTTTTTTTTTGCAATTGCTTGAGTTACCTTACTAAATATTCTCTTCATCAGGTAAGATAAAATAAGTGACGAATCTTTATATTCTGTGGATTTTAAGGAAACTGGGATACGAGATGCTGAGACCATAACCATTTTTAGCCATATGCTTGCAGAAGTTTTGAATGCCTTTTCCTGCCATTTGTTTTGTCATGCTAGCTTGTTATTATCTTACAAAAATAAACATTTAATAGCAGCAGCCATTGTTAAGAGTGGGTGTAGTTATTGTGTGCTTGGCCTGCGTCTAGACTAGTTGATGGAGATCCCCAGGTAGTCACTCCCAGTTGCACAGAGAGGTAGTGCTCTCCCCATACAGCACGCAAAATTTTGGATAGCATGCAAGAGCACTATATGTGCCAGAGCTGAGGAACTAAAGATCCTCAGTCTGTCTGGAAGGCAAGAGCAGAGAGAACCTCTGACTTTCTGCTGATCAGAAATAACCCATCCATGATGGATCTGCCATGAGTGTGCAAAGGGGTTTAGTATGTCTGTATAGGCTGGTGTTTCTTCACCCAGCAGTTACTCAAAATAGATTGGCAAGGATTTTTTTACTTTATTTCTGCGCCCTAGGAAAGATTTTTATGCCGGAGTCAGAAATATATGCAGAGCTGTCTAGTCCTATTTGGCTATTGGAGCAAAGCTCAACGTGTGCATGAGTATTTGCAGGACAGGGACATTTGAATAGTGTCTGGTGACCAGTGTCAGTGAGACAGACCTCTCTTTAGCATGGCTTAGTGCTTCTTTAGTACACCTAATTGAATCTCTATCATAAAGAATCAATCAATGATATTAATTCCAGTGTAACTCAGTTTTTTTCTTCTCACTTTATATAGCTTGTACATACACTTAACAAATAAGAGCGTAAGATTCCAAAAGATGAATACCAAATAATAAAACCAGAC
The DNA here is from genome assembly GCF_963932015.1 of Anas acuta. Taxonomy (NCBI): domain Eukaryota; kingdom Metazoa; phylum Chordata; class Aves; order Anseriformes; family Anatidae; genus Anas; species Anas acuta. Next base: position 14,549,366 of record NC_089017.1, read on the forward strand.
ACAGGCAAGATACATAAGTAAGAAAATAAATTAAGATGATTAGCATACTAGGGTCCTGCTTCAAGCATCCTAAATGCTGCTTTTGTCCAACTCGTAGATGACAATTTGTTACAATGCCATGAAACATAACCCTGGGGAGAAATCTGATTTTTACCCTGGATGCATAGCATTCAAATCATTCTTCAGAAGCAACCAGAGCAAACTTGTTAAAAGTCTTTCTGTGTCTCTGGTCTCCTTCTGTAAGGCTGTGGATTGGTGGGTTTTATAACTTTTTATGAACTTAGCTCTAGGTCACTTACAGATTTATTATTTGTTTCAAAAAGAATTAAGTTTGGTTCTCCATTTGCCTTGGATACCATTTGTAGTCTAACCAGTTATTTCGACTTAGAAAAGACTTAGAAAAAAAAAATTAGACTGTTATGTTGTTTGCTAGAAATAATGTTTATAACCTCATATTTTTTATTTGCTGTCTTATGTGGCTATTTTTATGATCTTTCGCTTTAAAATTCTCATTCTAGCAGCAACCTTGGACCAGCTAATATCTGCTGATAATTCTAGTTTTGAGCAATGCCAGAATGGTCCAAATTCCTTTTTTTTTTTTTTTTTAAGTCCTTCAGAAATGATTTAATAGGTTGTAGCTTCAGAAAATCTATGTAGCTAGTCCAGTCCAAGTTACTTCTTTGTATACTTTCTTATTTATCCCATCCATTTTGAGGTGGGGTTGTATTTTGCATGGTTCTATCTTCTCATCCCTGTCATCTTTAGCTGATTCAGAGTATAACTTTTATTTTAAATGTCTGATATTCTTATCTGTTGAGGCTAGGGGAGCCAAATTGTCTAAGAAAGTTTATCCCATGCATTATGGGTGGAGACAATCACTCAACATGCAGTAGGCAATTTGAAGCAGGACAGACATGAACTCAAAATGGTATGAATGTTCACATTTAATATATGAGTGTGCAATAAATCATCTGCATTGGGAACTTTATGACTTCTGTTTTGGGTTTTATCATACCTTTTTATCCCATTTTTCTGCTAATGATTTTAGACTTCTACATCAGCAAGGATCACATGTATTTTGACCTGACCTCTTCTGAATCTAGGCCAATTACTTTTCACCTAATACTCTTGTTTTGGGGTATGACAGACTTAAAGAAACTGAAGCCGAAGTTCAGTTTGGTGCTTAAGAGATTAAACTGTGTAACACCAGTGAAGAATTTGGTTATTAAAAGAGGAGTTGAGTTAGGTGATGCATGACCAAGCAAATACTTGGTCTTGTACTTCAGTGCGAGAGAACAGAGGGCTCAGATGGAGTAACCTATGGAAAAGTCCCTTTCTGATACTCTATGCATGCAATCCTGTGACTTTGTATAGATGAATTAATTGCATAGTTGTCTGTCAGTGAGCATTTGTATTGCAATCTTTGTTTTTAATGACATTACTGCCATTCTTGGAGTAGTGCCCGGTAGTGTGTCACACAGGGATGGGCGCAGGACACGCGCATTCTCTTCCGTTGCCCCAGTGTGAACTGGGCATGAACTGGATCCTTCTCTCTGGGTATCTGGAGTTTGTCATACAGTAATAAATTTATTGAATCTTTGTGTAAGCTCTGTTATCACACTTAGATATGTTCAAATACATAGCTTTGAGTAAAGAATTAAGCTGCACAATTGTTAGTACCCTTTGGTCTCCATCAATATAAACAATTGTGTATTTCCCATGAGACTGTGCATCCAGAAATTCTACTCAATAATGGAATAATCTTAGCTATATAGAGATGAAATACCACTTTCCCTCTGTAAACCTTCTGGTATGAAAGCATAGCGTTTGAGGGATCCTGTAAAAGAACTGCTGTTTTTACATCTTGAAAATAGCATAGCACATGGATACCTTAATGCATTTGAGTTAGTATTGAAAGATTAAGTAACAGCAGGAGGGATTAGAGAGACCTAGGAGCTGCTGTTGTATTTGCTTCAGATGTCTGACTGCTTTCCTAGGAAGCCAGGAGAACAGAAGTGCATGTCATTACTTCTCTGGTAAGCATCTGTTGCAGACAGAGGCCAGCATTTCTAGTCCTGCTTTGTAGGAGAGCTTATTTTCAGTGGTACTAAATAGCCCCTATGGCTAGGTGGCTTCAGAGCAAATAATCCAGCTAACTTCCTAGGAGTTAGAAAATGCAGGCAGATGGTGTATCTTCATAACTTTAGACATCTGTCTTCTGAAGGTCTGAGTCTTTGAGTGGTTCTTCACCAGGACATACGAGGTTCTGCTGGAGCTGGTGGCTCAGCTTGTATGTTTCTATTATGTCCTGTTATTAGTGAAATGTTTTCTTTGACAGATGTACCTTCTGACATGTCAGTCAGATATGCTTGGCTGTAGTGGCCTTTGAGGGCAAACGATGTTATAGGGAGAGAAGATGAGGGATTTAACCAAAATGAGTAAGTAATGAATATTACTAAACTAGCAGAGGATCAGTAGCTTTGGGTTTACAATCAAGTAACAAAATTCTTTTCTGCCATGTTTTCATATTCTGTAGATTTTTTTCCTTTTACAGAAAAATTGTGGAAGAAATAGCATAGGCTCTAGCTTCTAAAACTCATTTGCCACGAAAATGCACTGACTGTCACCTATAGTGGTGTTTTCCACAATGTTTCTCACACTGTTGTCTGGAATCCAGAGATCAGTGGAGGTTCCACAGAAGCCTTCCTGGTATTGAGTTTTGCCTGTTCCGTTACTTCACAGGCCCCATTTATTCTTTTTCTGTTTTGTTTATTTTTCTCCTAGCATGTAAATGTATATATAATTAGTAAGTACATGTATGTTTCAAAATGTCTGTAGAAGATGCATGTTACTGTGCTTGAGGTAAATAGAAAGGTGTTTGTAATACAAAACATTTTTCAATGATTCATCAAAGTGACATCTTGCTGATGTGAGGGAAAGGCAAACCATAAATGCAGAGCACCGCTCAGTGCATTCTCCTTGTGAGCTTCAGGGGACAGGGTGTTGGTCAAACATCACAGTCTGTGTTCTTCTCAAGGGAAGATGAAGAAGCCAAGGGAGTTAGGAAAAAGGGAATACTATTTATTGTTTCCCCTTTTGTATTTGTCAGCTACTCTAACAGAAGAATAGAACTTAATTTCACACTTACATAACTTTTGGCCGAAATCCCTGTAACTATTTTAGGAAGCCAGATTCATTAGTCTCTGTGAAGTAGTGTGTTTAGTGCTGTCTTTTTGTGGCAGTTGTTGCCATTTAGTGTTAGGTCGAGAGAGTTTCCTGTGAAGTTTTTCATTGTGAAGGAAGGTGTCATACTTCATCTTTTGCTTTGTTAGGATGGACGCAGGTGGTTAGGTGATGGATGCCTGCAGTAGTTGTTCAGGAGGAAAAGGAGCGGAAGACTGTCAGGAGGTCAGACTGTCTTGCCTGTCCATCTTGGTCTGGTTTTAATGATCTTGGTAACAGTACAAATATTTAATTGCAAAAGAAACTCTAAGGACTAATGCAAATGTTAGTGGCCAGAAGTTATCTAAAGCACTGGTAGCTGACCTTCTTAGTCGAGCGAATTTGCACTGAGAAGAATATAGGATTCCTCCCATACTCTTTGCTTCTCATTCACTGCTTTTCCTGTCTAACTCCAGGCTCTCCTCATCACAACCTGCTGTTAAATGCATCAGTTGTTCTCTGATAGAGCTCCTGTGTAACCACTACTTCTTCATCAATATTTTACCATAGCTATGATCATAGTTTGACTGCTGCTGGTATAAAAGTCACCCTTACTAACGTGTTTCAGGCAAATATTTAAAAAAAAAAAAAAATTACCCAGCAGTTAATTTTCCCCCCTACAATTGGGTGTTTGTGAATATGGTAGACAGAGCTTCCCTTTTACTGATGAATTGATTCTTTCCTATTTCAGAACTTTCAGACCTCTTTCCTGTTTTCCTACTGCTAATAAGAAAATCTGGTTCAATGTGGTTTTTGGATAAAGCTGTTCACCCAAATAAGATAGCAGAGAAGCCAAGAAATTTAACAGTTTCTAAGCATTGAGAAGCTCAGGCAAATGTATTGAAGCTACCATTCAGCTTTTTTTATACTGTTATATGACCTTTGTAAGAAAAATACTTGCAAAGAATTAGTATTGAATTCACTGAGACATTCAGAAGTAAAATTTGTTTGTATTTTTCACAATAGTTTGCTAATTAACATATTTATTGCATACCTGGTATTAAAATATTAAATCATTGATCCATAGAGATCCAGTTGTTACTAGCCTAACTGTTCAATTACTGTTTGCAAGTCTTCAAAATTCGGACAGAAGCAAAGGACGAGGTTTTGTCTTCTGCATTTCACAAGATTTCATTAGACTTGTATGTTCCCGTACAATGCATTAATCTTAGCATTGTAGTTCATGAAGCGTTATAGTTCATGGAGCATTCATTCACAGTGAAAAATGCAGTTATTGAGATGCATACCACTGAAATTCATTAAAAGCAGTATTTATCAGCTATGTAGTTGTAAAACTGCTACAAGAATTTAAAGGATGCTTAGTGCCATCTTCCTAGTTTGGCAGGGCAATGACTTCAAAAGTTGCTGTTTTCTTTTTCCTAGAAAAAGCCTTGTATTCTTTTTGGTTGTTTCATGAAAAGCTGAAACATTTAAGAGAAAAGTCCTTGATTCCTGATGAAGCAGGGGGTGGTATGTCAAGAAGTGTCAGGCTCCCTAGTCCAAGCTAGCACATTAACTGAGATTTGTGTTTTGACCTGCTCTTTAGCTTTGAATTACTGTTCAGATGAAGTACCACCAGACAGTCACATCATTACCTTGACTCAACGATGGTTTTTGCTGTATCGAGATCAGGATGCACGGTACCTTGCAGGGTCAAGTCCTCTGTGGTGTGCCCTGTGGGTTTTTTACTATTTTTATTTAGTACTAAGTTACAGCAGTACGGGGACTGACAGCCCAGTCACATGGGCAAACCTAAATTTGACTAGAACAATTTTGTTGTTGTTGTTTTGGATTTAAAAAAAATAAAATAAAATAAAGCCTCTGTAGGTTCGAGCCACAAAATGAGGGTATCTAGGAGTATACAGGAGACTTAATGGAAACAATATTTTTCTTCTCAATGCACAGACTCAACAGCACAAGAATACATAATAAATTATAATTTTATCCAAGTTTGAGTTAAAATCTGAAGATTTCTAAAACATATTGGAAACTGTTCTAGGAAAACTCACACATTACTTAAAATCTGGAGAGAAAAAAATGGTTTTGCTAAGCAGAAGCTTTCAGACTTGGTTTTTCCACCTGCGTGTAAGAAAAGCACAAGAGTTCTTTGTGCAGGCAAGAGCAGATTGGTTTAACTGTCACATGAGAGGAAGATAGTTGCTTCTACTTTTTAGAGAACAAGTACAAATTGTGAAGCCTTTCCTGTTGTATTACATTGTTCATGAATTTGAGTCCAAGGACCTCTAAAAGACTTTTTAGTATCTGTTGGGAACTCTAATCAGGGTTATATAAGAAATATTGTGTCATTCTTTCACTGCTAGGATAGTTTTCTCTCTTGTATACAAAACAACTGAGTATCTTGTATTCGTACCACTGAAATGGTTTGTGTCATGGAATAGCTAAAACAAAAAACAAACTAACCTATATTCTTAATTTGCACCTATATTTTTTTTGGAGCTCTGTTTTTCTTACGCAGATGAAGATTTTTGTCTTTGGACTTTACATTTTTCCCTAGACAAAAAAAAAAACAAAATCAACCCTGTGTAAGAATAGACAACGGGTCTGTCTCTCCCCCTTCTCCCCATTTTAAGCTTCTGGCATATTTGAACTCTTTCTGTTGCTGTCATGTCTTTCTGTGAATGAAGAATCGCTAGTTCTTATGTCTCTTTCTAGAAAATAACAGTATAATTTCAGTGCCAGAACAAAAATAATTTCTATGTCACTTGCTTTAAGTTAAGGCTTAACATCTGAAAAAAAAAAAAAAGAAAAAAAACAACAACAAACAAACAAAAACCTTTGGTGGATTGTTTTTCTATTTTTAAACTTTATTTTTTTCTGAGTCTTTAATCATTAAACATGGTTCCAAGTATCTAAAATTGGTTATTAATGGTAGGTTTAAATGTTGCTTGAAAGAAAATGCATTTTGTTTATAGTATCCATCTGCTTATTACATTTCAGCACTGAACAGGAAGAGTTATTTCCTGTCTCAGAATACTTTGTTTCCTTTGTCTCTACAGTAAGAGAAGAAAAAACAACATGCATTCTCTTTCTGATCAGTGAAATCTCATTATTCCAAGTCCAGATTTGTAATAAATGAACCTCAGTAATGTAGTGCTGGTGAAGATAGATGTTGTAATTCGAACGTCTTTTTATTCCAGGGAATATTGTAGGGAAAGTTGTAGGTCATGCTGTCATGCAGTCATACAGTACGCAAATGCAGTTGTAACTGCATAGCTAAACATTTTAGATGTTGAAGACTGCAGGCGTGAAAGCTGCAGCTCTAAATATGTAGTTACTTCTTGTTGAAACTAAGTTATTATCTAGTGGTTATCACCTTCCACTTAGAGTCGTGACTTTATTGTTTTGAAATCAAACTTCATCATGAGAGTTAGCTTAATTACGCTTGCTTATTTTTAAAGACAGCCAACATCAAGAAGGTGGGCGGGGATCATGTGCTGCTGCTTAAGAATGTGGTTTTCTTGGTGATTTAGCAGACAGCTCAACAGAATCAGGAAATCTTCCAGACTGCTCATATTTCTTTTTCAGTGTCTGAGAGGGATTTTTTCTTTCTTTCCTGTTGTTGCCAGCAATCACAGGCAGCTACATTGCTGTAGGTCAAAAAAGTACAAGCCAGATGGATTACACTTTCATTTTACAGATGTGAACTTGCTGTGAATTTTGCTATAATTGTAGCTGACTAGGAGTGCTTTTGAGTCATCAGTCACTCAAAGCAACTCCCAAGGACACTTGCATTACTTTCGTGACTTCTGTGCCTGGTTTAAACATACTCTGTGTATTAGTTTACAAGCCCTTTTTTTGAGGAGTTCACGTATGGGAAGAGGCACTACATAGTTGCATGCTTTTGTGTCCAATGAAGATGTGAGCTTTTCATTTATACTCATTTTGCAAATTGTTTTTGAAATAGAGATGGCAAGCTTTGAATTGCTGATGCATACATGAACAACACTTCTGAAACTTTTGGAGATTGACCTAACATGTAGGGATAATTTTTCTATTGGTTTAATATTTGCCAAGATTTCCATTTTTAGTGGGTGTTCAATACAAGCAATAAATACATCTTAAAGAAATACCCCTCAGAAAATGTATGCTGCAGATTGAAGAATAGCAAATTAGTTGCAGCAATTCTTAAGAGAGTTGCTGCAATCAGTTGGAATTAATGTTTTAGTAGCTTGATTGTAAGGAGAGGGAGAATAGGATGGTACAAAGATTAAGAATGCTGTAGTATTATACTTAACTAAAAATAGTTGTATGATTTTTTTTTCTTTGCTGTAGTCGTGACATGGAGAATAAAGAAACCTTGAGGGGGCTGCAAAAGATGGATGACCGCCCAGAAGAGCGCATGATCAGGGAGAAACTCAAGGCAACATGTATGCCAGCTTGGAAACATGAATGGCTGGAAAGAAGAAGCAGGAGAGGCCCTGTGGTAAGTAGCATTGAAGGGCATTATCTATAACAACTATTGCAAATAAAACTTCCTTAAGTTTTTTCTTTTAGAGACCTATTTATCTCAACAGTTTGCTGGCTTTTAATTGTGATCCTCTTGTTCATTTTTTTTAGTATGTTTAACAGGAAACTGTGGTTCACTTTCTTAAACGTACACATTTATTAAGCTTTTTGAAACAAACATATAGCTGCTCTGCTGGTTTTGTAGTATGGAGTACTGCTGTGGCAATACTGCCCTCTAATGTCAACAACAAAAATAGCTTTTTCATTAGGTAAAAAACTGAGTGCAAAACTGCAATCTAGTAGTATTCTGTACTTTGTTCTTAAAGGTTTTATGGCTTTCTTTCCATAATTTGAGAAAGTTAAATTGAGGTTTTCAGCATGTTATAATGTAAGTATATGGAATTTTTGTTAGATAGGAAAAATGAAACAGCAAACAAAACACTTGAAAGCATACTAGAAACAGAGAAAAGCAAATCTGAGTACCTTCTTCACATAAGTCTTAACTCTGATAAACTGTGGATGCCAGAGAACCTCATTAGTCTTTTTCAGTAATGCTTTTTGTATAAGTGGCTTAGAAATAATTTTAGAATCATAGAGTATTCTGAGCCAGAAGGCACCTACAAGGATCACTGTGTCCAACTCCTGGCTCCACACAGCACCACCCAAAAATAAAATCAGATGTCTGAGAACTGATGTCCTTGAACTCCATCAGGCTCAGTGACCATTGCCCTGGGGAGCCTGTCCCAGAGCCCAACCACCCTCCAGGTGAAGAACTTTTTTCTATCACCCAGCCTGAGCTTTCCTGTCACAGCCCCCATGCTCTTCCCTTGGGTTCTTTATTAAGTACTTTCATTTTTAAGAAATTGCAGACAGATCAAACCCCAAACTTATTAAACTATTTTTACACCAACATTAAGTATAATGCTAGTTAATCAATGGCAATTAGTTGCATCCAAGCGTGGTTGCACTCATCAATGTGACTCCCAGTGTCACTTGATGGGAGTGCTCATTTAAAGCTAAGGTCATCTGCTGTAGTACGCAAGTGTACTGAAATAAAAGAAATAAATGGTCTATTGGTAAGCTTCTGTAATAAGAAAGAATGCTGAAAATACATAACAGCACAAAAAAAGCAACAAAAACCTCTAATACAAAACAGTTCTTGATTTTTTAAACATCTTGGATACTGCATAGCTTGAAATTATGTTTCTCTGTTTAGCTGACTTTCTTTGAGATGTCTGGGTTTTTACTGTAGCTTTCTATGCTCCAGGTTCTCATTTACTAATATTTTAATATTCAGCTTCTGTCGAGCAATAGCAGCTGCTAACTGTGACTTGTCCATTTGTCCAAACTCCTCATTGTCATATTTTCCCGCTAGCTTGCTGAAACTCATTGCTTTTCTGGACAGCAGCATGGCTACGGTTAGATTAGTTAAATCCTATTTAAAAAATAGCATCGCTACCTTGTGGTTGCAGTCCAATACAGGAAGAAAGGAAATGGGTCTAGATGTTTTGTTGTACATGCCCTAAGCAGGGAGAACTCCTTCCCCCTGACCTTTTTGGTTTTGACAAAAAAAAAAAAAAGAGAGAAAAAGAAAAGGAGACCTCTGCAACTGCACGAGAGAGGTCTGCTCTTCTAATCTCAAACATTGTCTGGACTTCCCTTCAGCTTTGAGTCAAGCCTCTGAGTCAGAGAAACATAGAATTAAAACCGACTCTTACTTGGTGGGATTGCTTTCAATTATGCTCTGCTTTTAAGTATATAATTAAAATTAAAATGTTAATGTATTAATTAAATTTCTTACTATTTAATTATATTTTCTCATAGTTTATATCACTCTTTGGTCCAGACATCTGAAAGTTATGTTGAAATATTCCATATCTCAGTGCCGAAATTTGGTGTCAACTCAACCTGTATCAGGAGTGTAAATGCTCACTCTGGTTGAGCACATACCTGTGCAGGCAGTGTGGCACTGAGCATGATGATTAGCTCGCTTATTAGAAGTGATGTAGCTGTTCCAGCTGTATTGCAGGGTTCTCAAGGGGCACAGCACACCTTAATTTTGGTGTATTTGGTTCCAGGTTTAAAGTAATCTTATTTTACAACGAGTGGTCATATTGTTCTGTAGAAATAGTAATCCTAATATTTCTCAACTGATACTTAAAGTAGTTGGTAGATAACTAATATAGGTGGTCAGTGTCTGGAGGAAAATATTCCTTCCGATCTTACTGTCCCAATGGGGAAACTGTTGTCCTTTGATATACCATGAATGACTGAGAAGCACTTCAAGAATAAATCTGTTGCTGCAACAATTAACATAAGTGGAACAAAAGGACAGTAAAAATATCCTTTATTTTCTGTTTTGTATATAGTCTAACAAGATATAATGCCTATGAGATGTTAATAATGAAGCTTAGGAAATGTGCAAAATCTGTGTGTCTGAATAATGGCTTAGTTATATAATGCTTGCAAAGCAAGTTTTGATGGATTTGTATTGCTTTAATATAAAATGATTAATTTGTAATTCTAACGTTCATGGTTTAATTCCTGCAAGGTGGTGAAACCTATCCCTGTGAAGGGAGATGGATCTGAAATGAACAAGCTATCTCTAGAACCTCAAGCCGAAGGACAAAGCACTGCTTCTTCACCTACGCAGAAAGGAAGGCGTAGTCCTTCTCCTAGTAGCTCTTCTTCATCATCCTCTAGGACTGTTAAATCTGAGTCACCGGGTGTTAGAAGAAAAAGGGTGTCTCCAGTACCTGTAAGTTGCAAGCTGTGATGTAATTATTGATTTGGATATATTCTACTCTCTTCTGCTTAAATAGAGAGGCAATAAATGCGTAATTCTCATTAGGTAGGGCAAGGCAAGATGCAGAGGTGTTATGACACAGTATCACTTAAGAGTGAGATATGCAGATAATATCTCATGTTACGTTTTTCTCATGTAGAATTTTATTCTATGCTCTTAGGGGTTTCTTCCTTTTAATTCAGTCACGGTATCGATTTTTATATTATTTTTTTTAGAAAATAAATGAAGAAGTACAGATCTGAATGTTCTCTTAGCTTGATATGCACAAGGAGATGCCAGGAGTTTGGTTTTACTGTAGTTTTGTATGTTAGCTCTCTAAGCCAGTATAGTCCCTTGAGGACAGGATTGATTATTAGAGCAACATTAGGGAATTGCATACCTGGTTCTTGTTACATTACCAGTAACCAGAACAGTTATTGGTAGGCTATTTGTGATCCTTCGTTTCAGGACTAATATTTATCTACAGATTCAGAAAGTTTAGTACGTGCATTCTTAGAAGGTCAGATCTATACCATTACTTTTGAGATCAGGAATGGAATGGAACATGTTGAGCATTAAGAATTAGGTTCATCAGACAAGTTTGGGAATGTAATATTTTGAGCAGTAGTGTCTAACAGATTTGTTATTGCAAACATACTCATCCTCATTTAACTCATCTACAGTTTCACAGTGCAATTACAGTAAGAATAAAATCTAATAGCCATCACTGTCCCATTGTTCTAAACAAGGTTTCCAGAATCACTAAAATACATACTGCCATTCCACTGAACTAGGGATGAATACCACACAGCACAGCATTGTAGAACTCCTTTCCTCCTGATGAGAGAAATTAAAATGTTAAAATATATAAATAAAATAAATAATAGTAATTATAAAATTGTTCAGCTTTTTAAAAATTGTTTGTAATTGTTCTTTTTTTTTCTTTTGTATAAACCTTTCACATGAGAAACCTTGAAGTTCAGAATATCCTTTACTTAACTAATGGGCAGTAAGTCAATTACAGCCTTCTGCATCATAACTTAAAATTCCAAGTAGATGCAAATCAAAGCAGAAGATTTGAAATTGGATAGTCATTAAAGTATTTCATAACATTAGAAATGTGAAATGAAATGTTAAATGTTAATGTTAAATGAAAACAATTCTTATAAAAAAGGCCATTTTCTTGTTTCTCATCATCAAAAATAAATCAAAAGTAAATTCTTATTTCCTTTTGTAAACTCTAGGCATAGAATTTCTTCACTTGTATTAACGTTATAAATTTAATTTAATATTGATCTATTGAGCCATAAGCCAGTGATGATCTGGTTGAATTACACATTCTAATTCAGTAGTAATATAGAAAGTTTATTGATGAAGATTTGAAAATTTAAGCAACTTGAAAGACTTTCCTTTGTAATGTCAGACAAAATTTCAGTTACAAAGTTGCAGTTTTTCTTCTGTCCTCTTGTTCTGATCATAGAAGAGAAAATGAATCCTTTTAAATTCATGAAGTCTAAGCAGGTTGTAGTTTCAGGTCTGTACACCTACTGTATGTCATTCTAAACAAAATACATAGCTGAACTGATGGAACTGGAAACGATGGAACCAATTCTGTAGTTTCAGAGTGGACGTATAACACCACCTCGAAGAGCCCCATCTCCAGATGGCTTCTCTCCATACAGCCCTGAGGAAACAAATCGTCGTGTCAACAAAGTTATGCGAGCCAGGCTATACCTGCTGCAGCAGATAGGACCCAACTCTTTCTTAATCGGAGGAGACAGCCCTGATAATAAATACAGAGTCTTTATTGGGCCTCAGGTAATGAACATGTTTGTGTTGTCTATAGCTTTTATTAACTCATATTTAATCTTGGAAAATTGTGTACAAAACCAAAACAGATTCAGTCACCAACTTATGTTAATGTATCTGCAAAGATACCTAATTGCTTAAAAGGTGCAGTCTGTGCTTAGCTTGTATTTTTGTCAGATATGTCAGATATTTATAGCAAGTACTATTTTTGTCCAGAGCTTCTCTTATGCCTTCTTTAACTAGAGTCTTTTTCTTTGTAAATTTATTATTCCTACAAGTGGCTCCCAAGCATGTCTTATTAAGCATTTTTGTCCAAAATTTGGCAGCTTTCCTAGTTTCTCACCGTGAAATATTTCCTTTCATTTTTTTTAATGGAGTATATATAAATGACAAGCAATGTCACAATAATTCTAATGGAGTGATATTATCATTGATACCCGTAATTATATCATTTTCAGAGACTTCACTAGTACCTTGATTCTGTATTGGAGAACATTGGGTTTTGTGTAAACAGAAGTATCTCATTTAAGTTTGCTGTTATGATAGAGATATTTTTTAAGTTTAAATGAATAAATTTCTTTTAGTATGGAGAATAGCTTTCAGTTGACTTTTTAGAAATGAAAGGAGAAAACTGATATTATAATTGTCTGATTTTTTTTATGGGTATTCCTGAACAATGTTTCGGGAATTCACTTTATGAATGTAAGAAGATACTGATACACGCATATAAGATGCTATTTTGCCTTTTTTTTTTTTTTTTTTTTTAAATAGGAGGGCCTAGTATATACCCTCAGCATGGAAAACCGATGCATGTAATTATCTAGTCAGTAGAGCCCTAGCATATATTTTTCTTTGCAGACTTGTAGCTGTGGTCGTGGAACATTTTGTATTCATCTGTTGTTTGTTATGCTGCGAGTGTTCCAGCTTGAACCCTCAGACCCAATGCTATGGAGAAAGACACTGAAGAACTTTGAGGTAATCAATCTCATAAAGATCTAATGGCAATCTAAAATCTGCCAGGTGAAAGTCTACAGCGCACTATTTTAAAAATGCTGAAAACTGCTGTATTTCAAAGCCACGAGAATTAGTCTTTAATTGTTTTTCATTTAATCTTAAGAGATATGTAGGTAGAAAAAAAATCTGCAAATAAAAGGTGTAACTAAAAGAATTACTGGAGAGTTGCAGTGTAGTGAATGATTCAGATCTTGGATTTTCTAGTCAAACCTATTTATTTGCATCTCTGATTAGTTGAAAGTTAAATAAAACATGGGTCTGCAGAAGGATGTGTGTATACTTAAAGCTATTAGTTATTCTTAATAAATAGGGTTTTGATGTAAACAGTGTTTTCTTGTGATCTGTTTATTAGTAAAACTTCTGAAATTCCTGGTACTTCTGTTGCTAATATATTATTAAGGTCAATACATCTCTTCTAGTAATAGTTAAGCTCCAGTAATGTTGTCTTTAAATACAAGCTATTCATAGCATAAATGCTACTGTTGCTATCTTTTTCTGATGTTAGGTTGAGAGTTTGTTCCAGAAATATCACAGTAGGCGTAGCTCGAGGATCAAAGCTCCATCTCGTAACACCATCCAGAAGTTTGTCTCACGCATGTCAAATTCTCATACATTGTCATCATCTAGTACTTCTACATCTAGTTCAGAACACAGGTTAGTATTTTTCTAAAGGAATTAAAAGCTTCGTTATGTAGTTGTATATAATTTTGGAGAATTAGAATCACCTACATTCTTTTTGCTTAAAGCTGCTTTCATTTCAAACCATGTTAAATCTCTATATTTGCAAACAATCAAGACTCAAATGTGTGTTAGTCATTGTGGTAAGAAGTGGACATACTTGCTTTATATCTTCCATTTGAGAAATGTTAACTAGACTTGGGAAAAGAATTTATAGTATTAATTAATTTGGGAAACAAATTTTAGAAATGTGATTAAATGCAAGACTGAAGCATATATTAACTTTAGAAACAATTATTTGTGTGCATTTGTTCAAATACAGCAGTTGTGTAAATGTTGACAAATGAAGAAACAGGATTTCATGTTTTCTCTTGTCCTAGTAAATTTGTACTACTTTGGAGATATGTTTGTACATAAGAGAGTACACTGAAAATTTTCTGGGTAAACACACTGCTTGTAAACAATACTAAAATATGTGAGCATATGTTTAGATAAATTTTTTAATAACCTTTTTCATGTAAAATGAATGATTAAAATATTTTGAAGGGAGTTACTAAATTAATGTGCTTTTTCTAGTTTATACCATACTAAAATATGTCTTCTGTTTTAAGTGATATTTGATTCTTTGATCTCCTTTCTTTTTTTTTTTTCTACTAACCTCTACTACTCGAGTGCTCTTACATGTTCTTTTCCTGATATTACAAAGATCTTGTTTCTTAAACAAATGAATTGTTCATGAATTAGTGGGCTGAATGAACTGGGCATCCTCTAGAGAACCAAACTGCAATCAGAACTGAGACTTTTCCTGTAAAGTGAAACTCTAATATAAGGTCTACCTTGGTATATTATTTTTTGATTATAATCATATGGCTGGATGACTATATTCAGACATTTATAATTCTGATGTACAGACTGTGACCTTGATTTACCATTGTCTTTCCATTGTCTGTTTTTTCCAAATTGTTACTACATAGTAAACTACGCTTAAAAAAAAAAAAAAAAAAAAAAGAAAAAAAAAAGAAATACATAATCTACCCTGAAACCACTTAGGTGGCCAGTTCTTTTAATTAGATATCTTGTCTAGAATAATTTTTTTCATCAGGATGGCTTCACTGGATTGTGAACTTCATTGTAGTGCTTATCATTTTTGGCAGGATAAAAGATGTTTCCATTGTTTGCCAGTACACCTCATGGCTAGTTTCAAGCATTACTGGTTCAATGGGAGAAGTTAACATTTTGTGCAAGTCTATATTTGTCTTATATGAGTATTGGAGAACACTGAGCATCATATTCATTTGAGATAAAAGTTTAGTCAGTTCTGATACTGTGATTTGCAGTTATTTTTTGGTTTATTACTAATTCTTCAAAAATAATTTTTAAATTAATATTTGCGTATTTATATATACTGTAGAGTTGTTTTTTTTTTCCTTAAAAAATCCACAAAAACTTAGTGGAAAAAAAATTACAGTAGAAAAATCACATCAACAGTTTGCAAGGAAGTGGTAATGAATATATATATATATATGTAGAGAAACAAATGTATGTACAAAATAGTTTTATTTTAAAAACTACTGTTGCTGAACAAATACAAGATTCCTTAAAACTTCTAGACATACGCCAACTATAAATTAAGATTTGAATATGAATAATGAATTTTGCATATTTAAGGAATAGTACAGAAGACTATATCTGTTTTTCTTTAAATGCTGTTTAACTTTTTATTTCTTCTGTTGAAATCACCAGTTATATGAATTTAAAACTTAAGGTGTGGGATTGTTGAGATGGAAGCAATGTGCAAAATAGGCAAATGGTATTTTTTTTAAATCTACATGAGATGTGTAGGTATATTCACTTTATTAATGAATCTATTAATCTGTTTCTGTCAATAACAGAAAACGTGAGTGTTATTTTTTTATTAATTCTTGAGTTTTACTTACATTCATCAAATCGTATTTACAGTTTTCTATAATGCTCTAAACATTCACTCATGACTCAGTACTCTGAAAGGAGTATTATGGGGAAAAAAAGTATGTAGTTTTCAAAATCTGAAAAGCTCCTAGCTTTTCAAAACTAAACAATAAGTAAAAAAGCAAAGCTTGGTTTGTTAAAGAAGCCTTGGGGGGTGGGGGGGGGGGTGAATCTAAGTGCCCTAGGCTGGGCCTTTCAGTCTCTAATTGGTATCTGACCTAGTTTGAAAAGATGTCATGCGTTTTGTGACTTTCATTTCAACAAAATGTTGTCTATCCTCAGTGCTTCTAAAAATTTGGTTGCTTATTTATGCAGACCAAGTTTTAGGGAAAGTGATTCCTGAATAGCACATAGTCATTTAGAAGTGATTGTTCCAAACTGGAGCTTATTTTTTTATGGTTAAAGCCTGTTCTGAATTCTGATATGCTGTTTTAATAGTCACAATTACCTATTTTTTTGTAGTATGAAGGATGAAGAAGAACAGATGTGCCCCATTTGTTTGTTAGGCATGCTGGATGAAGAAAGCCTGACTGTGTGTGAAGATGGCTGCAGGAACAAATTACATCACCACTGCATGTCAATATGTACGTTGTCATCTCTGTCTCATTAAATTGTGGTGACTCTCAATATGCAAAAGTATTATAATATAGTGAGTTTCATTATTTTGTTTGTTTTAAAAGATAAAAGTTAACAAAAAAAATGCCCTTATGTGCTAATTGCAACTCTGTGAGACTTTGGTTCCATTCTAGGTACTACTGATATGCTGGGTTTTATCAGTTATTCACAATCAAGCTTTTAATTTTGTATTTTGAGAAGAAGTTAACTGCAATGATAGAAATTTGAATCTCTTTTAACTTTAAGAGTATGTCCAATCAGAGTAAGGTTAGGAACAGACTTTTACTCCTCAATGACTTGCCATTAGAATGCATGAAAATCCTCCACTGTCAGCTTCGATTATGTAAGGAATTGCAGAGTATTCTTGCATGCTACGTTAAAGGAAGTATACAAAGTTTGCTTTAACAAATAGAATTCAGCCATATGTATGTTTATACTTTTTTAAAAAAGTATATGCTTATGTTTGAGGTATAAAAAGACCCATATTTCAGCTCATTACTTGTAATATTACAGTACTCAAATGAAGCACTTCTGTAAGGAGGAACGTTTAACTACACATTTATTAGGCTGCTGCAGATGACTCAGTTCAGAAGTGTGTGTCCTGAAACTGACATTCTTCAGTAAATCTTGAACATACTAATGCCATCTTCCAGTTACATACACAGTAATACTGAAATATATATCCTGTTGCTTTTTTCCAGGGGCAGAAGAATGTAGAAGGAACAGAGAGCCACTTATATGTCCTCTTTGTAGATCTAAATGGAGATCTCATGATTTCTATAGGTAAGTGGTCAGTCTGAATATAACTGTTTCTGGTTCTTTATTTCTGTTCTTAGATGTAGTAAAGTGTTTACTTTGGTTAATGTCTCATTTGTTAATCTGTGCTGTTTGTTGTTAATCTGTAGTCATGAATTGCCTAGCCCTGTGGAGTCATCTGTTCTCCGTGTGGTTCAGCAACAAACTCAACAGCAATCTACGCTTGGATCACAGAGAAGAACCCAAGAGAGCAATTTTAACCTTACTCATTATGGGGTCCAGCAGATTCCTTCTGCTTATAAAGATTTAGCTGAGCCATGGATTCAGGTAATCTTACTTTTTAAATCTCAAGCTTGTTTTACAAAAGCATTTTGAACTGTATCACTAGATTTGCTGCTTTTAGTGAACATTATGTTTGCACAGCACTGACGGAAAACTATTTGCATTTCCTTCAGAAGAAGCTAAGATCATTGTCTTCTGGAAACCGTGAAATATGCTTATGTGTATTCACTCTTCTATTCTTAATGACTGAAGGATTTTTTGAAAGAGCTTAGAATAAGAGGAGTAATGTTTTGTTTTATACCTCCAGCTTTGTTTCACATTTAAACTTTGCATTGTTGATGCAATCTGTGGATGCAAATGTGCAGAAAAGAGGAAAGAGTGAGTTTCTAAATACTGTTGATTCTGAAAAAGGTTGTGGTGGTGGTGGTATCTACTGAATTGACCTGGCATAAGAAAACATTAACAGAAAGTTCATAGGAATCATTGGTTTGAATTGGAAGAGACCTTATAGGTCGCTCAGTTCCACTCCTGCCCTCTCCATGGGCAGGGACACCTCCCACCACACCAGGTTGCCCAAAGCCCCATGCAGCCTGGCCTTGAGCACTTCCAGGGATGGGGCATCCACAGCTTCTCTGGGCAGCCTGTGCCTCATAGTAAGGAATTTCTTCCTAATATCCAATCTAACTCTAACTTTTTTAGTTTAAAACCATTACCCCTTGTTCTGTTACTACACTCCCTGATAAAGAGTGTCTCCCCATATTTCCCGTAGGCCCATTTTAGGTATTGAAAGGCTGCAATAAAGCTGTACCCAGAGCCTTGTATTCTCAAGGCTAAACAACCCCAGTTCTCTCAGCCTGTCTTTGCAGGAGAGGTGCTCCAGCCCTGTGATCATCTTTGTGGCCCTCCTCTGGCCCTTCTATAACAGGTCCACGTACACCTTAATGTTGGGAGCATCAGCTGAATGCCAGGACTCTGGGTGGGGTCTCACAAGAGCAGAACAGGGGGCGAGAGTCACCTCTCTCACCCTGTTAGTCACTCTTCTTTAGATGCAGCTCAGGATACAGTTGCCTTTCTGGGCTGCAAGTGGTCTTTGCCAGCTTATGTTGAGCTTATCATAGTACCTGGTACCCCCAGGTCCCTCTGTGCAGGGATGCGCTATCCAGTTATCACCCAGCCTGTATTCATGTTTGGGATTGCTCCAAGCCAGCTGTAGGACCTTGCATTTGCAAACATAAATCACATGTTGTTTGCATGGCGTCTTCTCTCTTTGCTTAAAGTGGACAATTTGAGGTAGAGCTACAATAGGATTCTATTGTATGAGTGTCTAATTCTAGAGCACTTGTAACAATTCAAAAACTTGCTCTGAATCCAATCAATTTTATGGTTGGTTATTATTGGGAATAATTATATTTAATTTGCACAAAAAAAAATGTTTCCCAGTCATGTTTTTATTTTTTTTCTTTTTTAGTTTCAGACTTAATCTAAGGTCCATGTAATAAAATGTAATATTCCTAATTAATATCATCTTGACTGTGCAGGTAACACATAAGCACAAAGTTGTCAGTTACTGTTACCTACTATGGGTTGCTGGAGCCATATAGGCTAAATACTTCTTACTGGAGGTGGGCTCAACTGAGCAGGGATCACACTCTTTAAAGAAGAATGGTGGAACTTGTTTCACCTTTATTGCTGCTGCAACTTTTGTCTAGTAGAGCTAGAACTCAGGGTTGTTTATACCAACGTATACAAAGAAACTGAATACCGAGTGATTGAAACATAGTGAATGAAACTGGCCACACCATCTCCCAACTTGTCCTAGCAGAGTTTCTGGAAAACTGATGACACATCGTTTATGAGAATTCATTTCTATCATACAATTTTTTAAGAAATACTGTATACCCTCTGACATATTCTTGCTATTAGACTTATTTAGATGGTATTTCACCAGAAACATTCTCTTTTCTGATTGCTGCTCTTAAGCTGTAGTGTTATTCAATTTGACTCATGCAAGGTTGCTTCTTTGGCAGGTGTTTGGGATGGAGTTAGTTGGCTGCTTGTTTTCTCGAAACTGGAATATAAGAGAGATGGCACTTAGACGTCTTTCCCATGATGTTAGTGGTGCTCTACTACTGGCTAATGGTGAAAGCACTGGAAATTCTGGAAGTAGCAATGGAAACAACACAAGTGCTGGAGCTCTGGGAGCAGCTAGTGGGTCATCTCAGACCAGTATCTCAGGAGATGTTGTGGTGGAATCCTGCTGCAGTGTGCTGTCCATGGTCTGTGCTGACCCTGTCTACAAAGTGTATGTTGCTGCTTTAGTAAGTAGTTGTTTACTCATTGTATTCGGATAATTTCAAAGTTGCTTCACATCTGAAAGGGAGGGAAAAGGTGTTGGTGTGTGAAGTAGGAAATTGTAAATATTGTTGTTAAGCATCACTGATGACTTGACTATTAAGTATCAAAAAGCAGGATGTATAAAATCCACAGAAAGAATGAGTTGGCATGACTCTGCTGGATAAAAATAAGGAAATGCTTGCTAAAGTGCATAGTATTAACAGTAACTATATTGCTGACTTCTTGCCAATCTCAAAGGATACATGACTAATTCTAACAGCTAGTACCTATTAGCCTATTTTTCTTTTTTAAATTTCACTATTTTTAATATAATTTATATAAAAATATTTGCAACTTTTATTAAAATATATATATATATATATATATATATATAACTAAACTAATTTCATATATATTGTTTTTTCTACTTTCTCTTAGAAAACTTTAAGAGCCATGCTGGTATATACTCCTTGTCATACTTTGGCAGAAAGGACTAAACTACAGCGACTTCTCAAGCCAGTTGTAGAGACAATATTAGTTAAATGTGCGGATGCCAACAGGTATGGTGTCCCATGAACATTATGCTTATTGTTATTGAAATGCCTTGAAGCTTCATTTATTGCTATTTTATGTGAAACTAGAAGACCATTTACAGGTAGTGGTAAAGTATATACGGATCATAAGTATAAACATACCGTGGTATGTTTTTGTTAAAGAGTAGTTGCTACAGACAACTTCAGTCTTGAAAGATACAGGTTTTGAACACATCTGATGCTATTTTTCCAGTGTTTACAGATCTTATGTGATGCTTTGCTTTCATAAAGACTTTTTCCCATAAAATGAAAGAAAATGTCAGGTGCAGTCTTCAGCCTTTCAGCAACCTTTTCAGCCTGTTGGACTGCTTTAGTTTAATTATCCTGACTCCCCTTTGAAACTCTATAGCAAGTACCAATTACCAGGTTTTATGTGTTTAATATATTTGTATGTTTCCTACTTGAGCAAAGTCTGTTGTAGATCTGCTTCCTTAAGTGTTAATATAATAATACTGTTAGTTCTTACTTCGTAGCATAATGATAGAAGATGGCTATTCTCGAATGTTTTCTGGCAGTTCTGGCTTGAGCAGGCTTTGTCCTCCTGTCCCCCTGTCTGCTCTGCCAGACCAAGCATTTCTTTAGCTGTGTTTTGTACTAGATGCAGAAGACTATCAGCATGATTTTTGTCTTTCGCTTTAGTTCCTAATAAGCCGCGTTGCTTCTGAAACAAGCTGGAGATGTGCCCCACCCCCACTAACAATAGTCTAGCAATAGAGTACCTAAAGTAAAATAAATCTGTTGTTGTATTCCTGAACTTGTTCTGTTTTTACAAGAGACAGTTCTAATGCATTGTTGAATGATTTCTTTAATAAAGGAGATTATTGCCTAAAAGTATCTCTCTTAAGAATTTGAGAAATGGGGATGTACTGAGAGATGGGGAAGCTGATTCCTATTTATTTTATTTATTTGTTAGTGATAGATACTAAGTTTCTGGAAATGCCCTTGTAAAAATCAGTTAGTGGTAGCTTACAAGATAAAGCATTGTACAAGGTGATTGGAATAAAATGATGAGAAGTTGATTTCCAAGCAGAGTTCCAAGCTAATGGTCAGTAAAATGTTTTAATGTTTTCCCTTGAAATCATCAGCTCAAAGAGATAATTTTGTTTTTAATTTCTTGTAGTCGAACAAGTCAACTTTCAGTCTCAACGCTATTGGAGATGTGTAAAGGCCAAGCAGGAGAGCTGGCAGTTGGGAGAGAAATACTTAAGTCTGGTAATAATACCTCTTCATATATAAATGAATTACAATTACAAGCAAATATACTTGTTTTAAATTAAGTACAAAATTTATCCAAAAACAGCAACAGCGTTGCTCTTTGGAGTTTAGAGTTGGGGTTAGTACCCCATGGAGAGATGGAGTTAGAGATGGGCACAGGTGTATTTGTGTGACATGGTTCTGATCCCTAGGGAATTTAAACAGTGAAAGTATATATCTAATCCTTATTTTTAACTACTTTTTTTTTTTAGGGTCCATTGGTATTGGTGGTGTTGATTATGTCTTAAATTGTATTCTTGGAACCCAAACTGAATCTAGCAACTGGCAAGCACTACTGGGACGACTTTGTCTGATAGACAGACTTCTGTTGGAATTTCCTGGTGAATTTTATCCTCACATTGTCTGTGGAGATGTTTTACAGGCCGATACTGTAGTAGACAGGTACGTGCTTACACTATTTTACTATTACTCTTTGTAGTTGAGCATATTGTTGGTGATCTCTCAAAAAAATGGCAGGTTTAATTCCTGTAGACAAATAATGTTTATTACAGGAAAAAGTGAACCAACTTTAGAGCAAATGGTTGCCATTTGTAAATTTTTCATCTGTTAAGTAATTCTGAAGCATGTCTTTTTGCTACAGCAGAACTGATAGGTAAATACTTTGTCTTGAAATGGCTTTCTTAGCACAAGTTAACTAGAGCATATCATTGTATAAAACACTACCTTTTTTTCTTGTCAGGTATAAGAAACTTCTCTCCCTCTTAAATTTCGCCTTGCAGTCAATTGACAATTCCCACTCAATGGTTGGTAAACTGTCACGGAGAGTATTTTTGAGTGCCGCAAGAATGGTGGCAAGAGTGCCTCATGTTTTTGTAAAGCTTTTAGAAATGTTGAGTGTGACAAGCTCAACTCATTATGCAAGGATGCGTCGACGTTTGATGGCAATAGCAGATGAAATGGAAATTGCAGAAGCTATTCAGCTAGGCATGGAAGAAATGCAGTCCGGGGATTGTCGACACGAAGATTTTTTGCAGCTACCTGTACCAGATAACTCTCCAGAAGCTACAGAAAATAATACGCCTAACAATACTGTCCAGTTATCAGGGAAAAGTGGGAAAGGTTTAAGTGACAAAAAAGTGAGTGCCAGTCCAGAGGACATTTCTGAGACACTGGCTGGCCTTGCTGTGGGACTTCCTGTTTCATCAGTAACCACTGAGCAACCAAAGCCAGCTGTTCAAACAAAAGGAAAACCCCACAGTCAGTGTTTGAACTCTTCTTCCTCAGCCAATCATTCCCAGTCACTATTCCCAACACTTCTCTCTCCTTCAAACCCATCTGTACCAGCTGGCACTGTAACAGATGTCTCTAAACTCAGACCTCAGGGATTCGTTCCCTGCAAAATCCCTTCACCTTCTCCTCAAACACAGCGGAAACTATCTCTCCAGTTTCAGAGAAACTGTTCTGAAAATAAAGAAGCAGAGAAACTTTCTCCAGTTTTCACCCAAGCCAGGCCATTGCCATCCAGTCACATACACAGGCCAAAGCCATCACGACCCACTCCATGTGATATGAACAAGCAGGGGGAAACTTCAAAAAATGGTATGACGCTTGACCTGAACGATATTTCACAGTGTGACGGCAATAGTAGTAATAGCAGTGCAGTTATTCCAAGTGAAGAGACGGTGTTCACACCGGTAGATGAGAAGTGTCGGTTGGATGTTAATGCAGAGCTTAACTCCAGTATTGAGGACCTACTTGAGGCTTCCATGCCAACAAGTGATGGCACAGTTACGTTCAAGTCCGAAGTTGCAGTTCTTTCTCCTGAGCGGGCGGAAAATGATGATACGTACAAAGATGATGTAAATCATAATCAAAAATGCAAGGAAAAGATGGAAGCTGAAGAAGAAGAAGCTTTAGCTATTGCTATGGCAATGTCAGCATCTCAAGATGCCCTGCCAATAATTCCCCAACTACAGGTTGAAAATGGTGAAGATATCATAATTATTCAGCAGGATGTAAGTATACACATGGAAATTTAGCATAAATGTCTAAATTGAGATTCATGGAATTTAAAGTGGCGTTGCTGTGTTTCAGTTACAGAAACACAAACTCAGTATCTTCTCCTAGAAGCCGGAATATAAACATACACCCTCGGTATGCACATTGAGTGTGCAAATAGAAACCTTCTGTGGTTGTTAACAAGTTTAGAGAAGGTGTTTGGAAGAGAGACATTTAATGTGCCAACATTTAAAAAAAGCAAATAAGGAAGTGTAAAAGTGAGGGAGTAGAATATGAGAAAGTTTTCAGGAAGGGGTAGAACTGAACTAGGTCTTAGTGCTGACTTACTGTGAAGGTTATGATGTAATACTAAATCAGTTTCTGTAAAAAAAAAAAAAAAAAAAAAAAAAGAGGAGTAGGAAGAGATCATGCTGTCAGCACATGTTGAGGCAGAAGCTGCAAGATATTTAGAAGCCAGAAAAACAATGATTGCAAGTGAACAGAAGCACAAGAAATAAGAATAGAGAAAGGAGTGTTTTATGAAAGTTCACCAAAATGATTGAGTGTATTGACTTGATGGAATAAGAGAGGTGCTGGAAGCTTTTGAGGCTACATGTCTAGGAAAGGTGGCAGAATTGGTAGTGCTGCTGGAAAGAAGAAAGAAATCCTTACATTTTTTTTGGCAATCATTTGCATGAAGTAACAACATGTGAAGCACAAATTGCCAGGAGTAAATTAAATAGAAAACATGATTTTGGTTCTTTAAAGTAGATGATAAGTAAAAACCTGACTAGAAATGAGTTCAGAAATACAAAAAAGCCCTGCTCCTATTTGCGGCTTTATATCTTGCCTTTCATCTTTGGTCACTAACACAGAGGAAGCACTCTGTTGCTAGATATTGTAGGAATGTGTGGACTATGGAAAACGTGTGTGCTGGTCTCATCTGAAACATGTCTAACATGCGATATAAATAACTGTATGGGCAAAGAGAGGCATATAAATTTGGAAATTTCATAGCTTTCCAGAAAATGTACATCTTAGATGTGTGCTAAACAAGTAATTAACTTGGAATTTAACTTTTAGACACCAGAAACCCTGCCTGGACATACCAAAGCAAAACACCATTACAGAGAAGATGCAGAATGGCTGAAAGGTCAGCAAATTGGTCTTGGAGCTTTCTCTTCCTGCTACCAAGCTCAAGATGTAGGAACGGGGACATTAATGGCTGTAAAGCAGGTAAATATTTCAGTTCCTTCAATGTATTCTTCTTGTTCTTCAATATTTTTGGGGGGAATTTTTTATATAAAAACCTTCTGTTCTCACAGACTGTTCCCTAGTTCTTTTGCTCCCTGTCATATATACTCACATAACACATAATACAAACTCTTTATACTCATGTTATTAATATAATATTTTCTATTTCTTTCACTTCTTATTAAAGTAAAAAATATTCTACTTTCTAATATACATTTTGAAATATATATTTTATATGGTCTTTTTTCATAGTTTTTCAAATGCATTTTTGCTTTTATCAAGTTCACACATCAGTGACAGAGTTAGAACTGGAGCTCAGATTTCTTGGTTCCAAAGCGATACCCTATTTTCCTAGTTTTAACAGAGCAAAGTGAAGAGGAAAAGTTCTCTACTCCAGAAATTCTGTTAGTGTCTCCCCCTGAAGATCACTCTTATTTTTCTGTGACTGTCTTGCATGGAGATGAATTCTCAGCTGAAGGGACTTGAGATTAAAAGAACAATTAAAGTTTTTGGATGGTGAACAGAGATAGAAAGCCATCCATTCTTGTTGCTCTACTGAAAGGGTTTGGGGAGGGGGCATAGTTACAGAACAGATAATTATGTAAGGTAAATCTGAATATCATATTTCAAAACAGGTGACGTACGTCAGGAATACATCATCTGAGCAAGAAGAGGTAGTTGAAGCACTGAGGGAGGAGATACGTATGATGAGTCATCTGAACCATCCTAATATTATTCGCATGTTGGGTGCTACATGTGAGAAGAGCAACTATAACCTCTTTATTGAATGGATGGCAGGTAATCAACTGCATGTGGAAGAAAATTAAAGTATTAGTTGTCTTGGAACTGTAGTTTCTGCAAAAATATACAGCAAAACACTCCCTGTGTTGCTGAAGTTTGCAAACTTCTTTTCATTGATGATGTACGGATTTGTGCTGATTAAAGATTTACTTGCTTACAGAACAGTTCGAGCAGTCATAGCAGTTTTCTTACTGGGATTCTTTTTTGGCTTGAAATTTTCCATGTCTGATTTGTTGTACAGCTAGTGCAATTGAAAGCCTTGAACAGAAATTTTAGTACTTTAGTCATATTCTGCATCTAAAGAAGGAGCCAAACTGAGACAGACACCTTCAGCTTTATATGTTTCCAGCATTTTCTGTGTAGCTCCGTTTAAATAAATTAATAATTCAAATAAGTTTAAACAATTATTTAAAATAACTTTGCTAGAAATTTTGCAATAACTGTAACTTTTTTGTGTCGCAAGCATTTTCATAAAAACTGTGTCAGAAGACACACAAAGGCATTTGAAAACTTAAAGTAAATTTCTAATAATATACAGTAAGTAGGATGCTTCAAGGAAAAAGAAAAAAGTAGTTCAAAATCTTCAGTTGTAATTTAGTAAATTAAATATTTAGTAAATATACTAATTTAATAACAAATTAAATTTACTAAATTTAGTAAATTTTTAAATGGGATTTTATGTTGTTGTGATCTAGTTATCAAGACTAGATTTAGTGGTTTATACATTCTATTGCATGTTTCCTATGCACGAAAGCATTGCACTTCATGGTCTGTAGCAGAAACTACTTGGTAACACCTGGGTGCTAACAAGCAAAGCTAAGTTATGTGTTTTTACAATCAGTAATGCAGAAAATCTTTTTTTCTTTATTTCTCTGAAATTATATTACTTAGGTAATAAAATGTTAGGAGATGTCTTTACATCACTCAAGCCCAAGATATATTAATGTACTTTGATAAGCACAGTGTAAAATCCAGATCCTTGAGGATCTATATACCAGTATGTTAAAGTGTTTGTTTGTTTGTATTGTAAGGAAGGTTGATGTTTTTAGGAAGCATAAACATCTATGTCATTATAATATGCATGGTTCCTGGCAGAAAGTAATTAAGTAACTAACTATATTTCTGTTTACCTAGAGAACTGCAATTTTAGGAGGTGGTGCTGCGTTCCACTAATAAGAAATACGAGTGTTGATAAATCCTGTTTTGATCTTCTAGGGGGATCAGTTGCTCATTTGTTAAGTAAATATGGAGCTTTCAAAGAATCGGTTATTATTAATTACACAGAACAACTGTTACGTGGCCTTTCTTACCTCCACGAGAATCAGATAATCCACAGAGATGTTAAAGGTAAGAATTATTTAGAAGGTCTCCTAAAAATTAATATTTAGAAAGCAGCATCTATTGTGTCTAGAGAGTTGTTGCTTCTCTTGGATACCATCTCTAGAGTGGTATCTGTTGAGTATGTCTGATAAATTTAAGAACCTTTGTTCTACATAAATTAATCAAAACATTCATAGCATGCTTGGGGATATTTCCTACTTGTGCCAGTGATATAGAAGAATTTGTTTTCTGTATTGCTAAATTGAAATATAAAGTCACCATACAGCTTTAAATGTTAATTAGTTAAATTTGTGTAAATATTTACTGTGAAGTGATAACTAAATCTGAACAAGACAAAACAAAGAGGTCAGCTTTCTACTGTATAGCAATATTGTGATTTCTTCCTTTATCCTGATCAAACGTAAATGCAGTTGTGCTGTTTGACAAAAACAAAATGTGGACTTTACTGTGAAGTTCAAGCCTTATTAAACTTCTGCCTTTAATATCACTATATCTGTCCACAAACAAGAGAGAGATCCAGATAAGTATCAACCTAACTAATAATGGCAAACACTTGTCTTTTAATATTTCTCCTTAAAATTGGAAAACTTTCATTTGCTATGTAATTATTTTTAAAACATTCTTTTTAAAGAAAAAAGTATTCTTAAAAGCTACTAAAGGATGAAATAAGTTTAAATTTCACAGGGAGCTGCAGGCAATGAAAACCTCCAGGGTTTTAGATCACCATTTCTTTTATTGGTAGAGCTCTAAGCATTGTTCCAGAATCCTGTGTTTGGCCTACTTTGAAAGTTTGATTGCTTCTCTAAATCTCTTAGATGGCTTAAACCTATGTACAGTATCATTTGGGCGTAACAAAAGGTGACGTTATTGGACTAGTCCTTGACTTTTTAGATTTCCTTGATAGTGGGGGTGGGAATGTGAACATACGGTTTTGAAATGGAGGGAGGAAAATTGTCTGTTCATCCATTGCCTTTAATAGAAACCCAACTAGCAGTATTTTTATTATGCTGTTGACAGGTGCCAATTTGCTAATTGACAGCACAGGTCATAGATTAAGAATTGCTGATTTTGGAGCTGCAGCCAGGTTGGCATCAAAAGGAACTGGTGCTGGGGAGTTTCAGGGACAGTTGTTGGGAACTATTGCATTTATGGCACCGGAGGTAAGAAAGCAGTTTTGGAAGTTACTTGAAAAATTGTTTGAACTCTGTAAGCTAATTCATACAGCTAAATAACAGGAGACTGCTATAAATACTTCTAATGTATTTTAAATTTAGTTGTTCCAAAGAATAGGAGTGATACCAACATAGAAATAATGACATTTCTGTATTGTTGTCAAAATTGATATATTTAGATTTTTGCAAGATATATCGTGACTGTTGTTACAAAAGTTTTGACTATTTGGTCAAAAGAGTGCAAGATTATTTGATTTGTCCCTTGATCAGGCACTTCCATAGCTCTCCTATATGGCTGTCTAGTGGCATTTATATCACTGATCACTCTGTTAACCAGAAATGTTGATCAGAATGCACTTGATTTTTTTTTTTTTTTTGTACAGAATTTATTGTACTTAGAGTCAAGAGACTTTGAAGTGGATAATCTGAGCTTTGTTTTGTCTATCTGTTCAGGTTCTGAGAGGTCAGCAGTATGGTAGGAGCTGCGATGTGTGGAGTGTTGGATGTGTTGTTATAGAAATGGCTTGTGCTAAACCTCCCTGGAATGCAGAGAAACACTCCAATCACCTTGCTCTAATATTTAAGGTGAGGTATTTGTTGCTACAACTATGCTTCAAAAGACGCCAACCAGTTTCATGTATATAGCAGTGTGAATCTTAGAAAAGCATACAGGTAGTAGGAGTTGTTGCAATGGCCCTTTTTAATATGCAGAAAAAGCTCTGTTCTGAGATACAGAATGTAACAGGCCAAAAAAGAAATTGGGAATAGAGTTGATCAAATCATCTTCCTCTAGTCAAGGTTTTGAACTTTCTTACAGTTCTGTAAAATATGGGAGCAAAAGAAAGGTGTTTCCACCATAAAACATTTCTGTGTATTCATATTTCATAGTGGGGAATTTCCTTTGGTAAAACCTGATGTTCCACGACCAGATTTCACTGAAAGATTATCTATCATTATGCCATGCTGTATATAAATATTGTCCCTTCCTTTTCTAAGTCATCAATTTCAGCATTCATGCTTCTTACTAAAGTTAATTAGAGATATTTAATTCTAAAAATCTAGTTGAACTGTAGGCATGAATGAAGAAAATACTGCCATGGGTAAAGAAAGTGATTATAGTGTTTACTAGCATGACTGAAGAAAGTGTTTCCACAAAACAAAATTAGCACAGTAGTATTCAACTAAAAAATGTAATTGTCTTATGATTTGATGTCTGTGTGAATCTGGTGGTGTGACCCTAGTGTTCTCGATCATCTTGCCTAGTGAAGTTGAAAACGAATCTGGGGAGTAATCTTCACCTGAAAAGGATTGTCTTGTGGGTTGTTAGCAGAAACACAGTAAAGACAAAGCAAGAGAGCATATCTAGATTTAACTGAGCGATGTTGCATGACAATATGCCAACCTACATCCGTGCTTTCTTCCATCTCATGGCAGTTAACACCAATGGCAAGTAGTAGACTAAAGAATACCCGCAAGTTTTGACATAGAAGCTTTTTCTTATGGCTTGTCCTGCAGTTGATCAGTAAAGAATTTTGCTGCAAGAAGAAAAATTAGAGAAAAGTGCAAATAGAGAAGCTCTGTGAAAAGCAAGTGAGCATACATTAGTGGGGAAAGAGGCATAAAGGGAACTTAAGACCCATTTTATAATACGGAAGAAATTAATGTAATTCTCAAACTGTAGTGGGAAATGTGCTAAGCGTATTAAAACTATGCATTAAAAGTATGCAGTATAACTTGTCAGCTGAAAATTATCAGCTTGTTGAAGGATTTTGGGGTAGAAGAGTGGGCTTAAGAGTCACTGACTTCTAATTTTTTTATCTTTGTTCAGATTGCTAGTGCAACTACTGCTCCGTCAATCCCTTCACATCTATCTCCTGGTTTGAGGGATGTGACTCTTCGGTGTTTAGAACTTCAACCTCAGGACAGACCCCCATCGAGAGAGCTGCTGAAACACCCAGTCTTCCGTACTACATGGTAGTTAATTATGTGTAAGGCTGATATACTGAAGAAGATGCTACTGAATATGTAATAACTGTCTTTCAGTGCAGTTAAGCACAGCAGCTTGTGTTATTCTGATGGCCTTAATGACAGATACATCAAGGACTTAAGGCCAGTGGAGGACCCTACCTAAGTATGTGATTGACAAATCAAGATCTTTACCTAAGCTTAGTATGCAACATTTCACAACTTGTGCAGAGATTTGTAAACTGTGCCTTTTCAAACATCTGGCTCTGTGTCAACACAAAAGCATTTTGCTTTAAGTCTGCGTGATTATTTAGCAGATAAGTGATTTTTACTTTATTTGGAGCACTTTTTCAGCAATATTAGAGGCTGAGGGGCTCAGGATCTATTTTAATATAGCAATCACTGCTCCATCTTACATCATGTACATGTAAGCAGAGGATTCTGCAATTACAGTCAGTTTTCAGCACTGGTTAAAAAGAAGTTATGTATCTGTCCCTTTTGATTATACGAAGTTCTCTGTGTAAGAAATCCAAATGTTGATGGATACTTAAAAAAAAAAAAAAAAAAAAAAAAAGAAAAAATTGCCTTCCTTAAAGTAAGAGCAGGCAGTTGAGGTTCACTGTGCATTTACTGCTGGCTGTGTAATTTCTTTTGAAATTAAAGTTTTGTGCTTTCATTGTATTTTTAACTTTCAGGGAAAGGTGATCTTTTAAAATAGTCTTTAGAAAAAGATGCAAACAAACTGTGTCAATTAATATCTTGCTGACACAAGTTTTAAAAACAGATTTGCTGGAAATACGAAATGAAATAAAATGCCACCTTCAACAAGTCAGTGTTTCAGGCTCTCATAGTATAGTTTACTATAAAAAAAATGCGTAAAACAATTCAGAGTCTGAATCACGCAAAAAGTTGTTGAGCCTTCTTTTCATATAGCTTTTTGTACAATCTATTCTGGCAAATTAAGTAGAGAAACTACAAGTCAAAGGCCTCAAACCCAGTTCACACTGAAGTTTATGGGAGACTTTGTCCCGTACTTCTGTGGGAGCAGGTGCCAACTATGAGTAAATCTCATTCTTTCTGTAGCAAAACTGAGGCCGCATATGTTACTGATAATAAGTTTTACCTGCTGTTTTCCTTCTGCCATACATCATCTATTTACTGTAGCTGTTAGTGATAAGTTAATTTCTAAATGTTTAAAAAAAATTTACCATAAGAAAGGTATTTATTTTAACAAGAAACAAACTTGGACTTGAAAAGCAAGATAAAATGTGAAGTAAAGCTTCACCTATAGTGCAAAACTTTTGTTTTTAGCAGGTGTGTTTTTAAAACATGTTTTTAAAATGATTCTAAACGCAGGTTTTTAGATTCTGATGCATGTAATTCTGAAGGAAAATGGCAGCTTTTCTTTTGCTTTTTTTAATGGGGATATTTTTAAATCATATACTGATTGTGTTTAATCCATTTGATAAAAATACTGTTTGTGTTTTAACTCTTCAGAAGCCAGTTGAGTTGTGGAACTGAAATAGAATTGGTTATTCTCAAAGACTCAGGACAAACTTAATAAGCTATAGTACGTTTAAAAATGTACAATACAAATTGGAAGTAAAACATCTTAAAGATAAGTTTACAGTACTGATAGTGCTCATACTAATACAAAAAAAAAAAAGCAGTGTCATTAGTTGTGAATGTGTTTCTTTTGGAAATTTTACATTCCTTTGTCTTGGCAGATTGGCGGACTTTGAAGAGTTAAAAAGATAATACCGAAATGTGAAGTTTGGTAGCTCTAACTGTTTTGTACTTGACTTTTTTTTGACCACTTTAGAATTTCTCATTCTAATAAGATTGTTTCCATGTCTTTCTTATGTGCAAGCTTTAAAGGATGCACTCTTGCCAATTCATGTACTGGAAGATCAGTTGTCAGATTAATACTGTTTCTGGCAGAAATTTAAACTGTATAAACTGATGAACCTCAGCTAATCAGTATTACTTTGTAGATCACCATGCCTACCACATTTCAAACTCAAACTGCCTCTAGATGTCCAAATGCATTTTGTTTGAGTTTGTTTGCGTTTCCCTCAGCTTGCTGGTAATTGTGGTGTTTTTAAAATGCAGATGTGATGTAATATTCTTATTTTCTTTGGATCAAAGCTGGACTGAAAATTGTATTGTGTAATTATTTTTTGTGTTCTTAATGTTATTTGGTACTTAAGTTGTAAATAACGTCTACTGCTGTTTATTCCAGTTTCTACTACCTCAGGTGTCCTATAGAGTTTCTTCTACCAAAGTTCACTTTCACAATGAAATTATATTTGCTATGTGACTGATTCCTAAGATTTCCAGGGCTTAAGGGCTAACTTCTATTAGCACCTTACTGTGCAAGCAAATTTTACAGAAATCTCTGGGTTAAGAAATTTGGCTTCATTATATCCTTTGTTATTTTAAATATATCAAGATATTTTAATTAAAAGTTTTTACCCCATTGAACCAATTTTATATAGTATAATTTGTACCTATTTTGGTGTTTTTGTCTTTATAGTAAATAAAAGTTTTTGAACAAATACTGTCCTTTGCTTATTGTCAATACGCTCAGTTTACCAGTGTGCTCCAGGTCCTCACAACCCTCATCATGATGGATTTCTTCATTATATCTAATCTAAACCCTCCCCATGTGTAGTTTAGAAGAGTTACTAAATATCCTGGAAGTTAATTCTCTCTTGTCTGATTTTCAGTGAAGTGGTTCTGCTGCTTCTGATTTAAGTAGCAAACATAAATTCTTTTTTTCCACCAGACAGCCTGAGTATGTATTGCAAAGCTAGGGCATGTGGTTGAGGTGATTGCCTCTTTTTTTTGTTTTTGTTTTTTTTGGAGGGGTGGTGGGGAGGAATGAAGGGGGAATATTTTTATTTAAAAAATTATTAAAATTAAAGTGTTGTTTTGTGACTACCAAAATCCACATTTTGCAGGATCAACCCCTTTATTTCCTTTGTTACTTACGTGGTTTTCTGAAAATGGCAGTTAATGCAAAGGTATAACAGCAAAACTTGGCAGCAGCAATCTGCAGTTAAATTATGATCTTTAAAAGATGGAAAACACACTGTAATGTCGAGAAGGCAAATACATGACAAAACTTAGATAAATGGGGTATAAATATTCCTGTTTAAGAACAAGGGATGGCAGAGAGCACCTGTCCTCAGCATTGGGCAGTAAAAGTCAAGACACCTGTTTTAGGAAATACCTTTTCAAATGAAGACACATTCGGTTCTTCCACAGGCAAATAGTAAGTTATCCTAATTTTGATTTCCTTTGGTGAGAACAATACTAAATTTCTATTTATAACTAAAGTTCTGCGTGATGGTCATAGGTCGAGGTTTGACAATCTTTCAGCTTTGCAAGATCTCACAAAGTTAACAATTGCTTTCAGAGCACATGGGAATGTCAGGAGGATCGTGCATCAGAGTGGCTGTTCTGTCCTTACTGTGCCTACCTTGCAAGGACCTCCCCGTGTTTACCTTTATATCCATCCCCTTATTTTTTCTCATGGCTTAGTGTTCCTTGCTGAGCCGAGTCATGACAGTCGTCCTTTTAAGAGCCACAATATACTGTGGCAAACGTGTATGTTATTTTCTAATGAAGGCACACTGCTGTTTGAATTCAGAATTTCAGTTGTGAATGTTTCTTCAGTGTCATTACCCAGAAAGTCCCGAAGAGGGCAGGAAAGCACTTTGATGGAGCCAAAACCTAAGGCTTATGCTGACACGCTGTGCTGCTTCCCATCATTTCCCTGGGCTATTTTATATCAGTTTGCAGTGTTATCATCGTTCAGTTCCTGCACTTTGAAGAAATGTACAGGGCCAATAATAGAATTAAAGCAAATATGGAACAAATTAAGAGGCATTTGCAAGGCTCTGAGGTGTGAAGGGAATTCTGTTCATATCATAGCACTGCTGGGCATGGCGCGCAGAATCCCAAACTCTTGTCAAGAGCTCAGATGCACAGTTAGGAGTAAAATAAGACTTGATAATTTGCTTTTGGTACAGCAGAGAAAGCTGTTCCCAAACACTAGCTCCTTATGGTTATTTTTGGAATTGGTTTCCTAAGAAAGCGAGATCTGTGCTGCCATATGTAGTGGGTTTACATGGCAAGGTTTGGTAGCAGGGGGCCATAGGGGTGGTTTCTGTGAGAAAGATCTAGAAGCCGCCCCATGTTTGGGAAGGGCCCCGTTGTTTTCCAGATCTGAGCCAATAAGCGATGTTGTTTTGCGCCTCTGTGAGAGCATATTTAAGACAGGGAAAAAAACGCTGCGACACACAGCAGCCGGGAGAGTCAAGGGAGTGAGAAACAGCCTTGCAGGTGCCAAGGTCAGTGTAGAAGGAGGGGGAGAGGTGCTCCAGGCGCCGGAGCAGAAGTCCCCTGCGGCCTGTGGTGAGGACCATGGTGAAGCAGGATGTCCCCCTGCAGCCCATGGAGTACCACGGTGGAGCAGGGTTCCACGCTGCAGCCCGTGGAGGAGACCACGGTGGAGCAGGTGGCCCTGCACCGACGGAGGCTGCCGCCTGTGGAAGACCCCTGCCGGAGCGGATTCCGGGCCGGACCTGTAGCCCGTGGAGAGGAGACCACGCAGGAGCAGGTGACCTGGCAGGAGCTGCTGCCCGTAGGGGAGCAAGGTTGGAGCAGTTTTCTCCTGAGGGATGGACCCCGTGGTACGGACCCATATCTGGAGCAGCTCTGGAAGAGCTGCTGCCTGTGGGAAGCCCACGCCGGATCAGTTCGTCAAGGACTGCATCCCGTGGGTGGGACCCCACAGCACAGGGGACGAGAGTGACCGAGAAGGAGCGGCAGAGAAGAAGCGCTGTAGACTGACCATAAACCCCATTCCCCCGTTCCCCTGCGCCGCTCGGGGGGAGGAGGTGGAAGAGGGTGGATGGGGGGGGAGGCGCTTTTGGTTTCTTTCCTTTGTTTCTCACTTCTCTAGCTTGTTAGTAATGAGCAATAAATCTTACTATCTATCTTCTTATGCTGAGTCTGGTTTGCCCGTTACACTAATTATTGCGTGATTTTCTTGTCCTTATCTCAATCCTTGAGCCCCTTTCACATATTTTCTCCCCATTCCTCTTTGAGGAGGGGGAGTGAGAGAGCGGCTGTGGTGGAGCTCAGCTGCCCACTCGAGCGGAACCACGACACCGTAGTTCTTTGCAGAACTACGAGATGCCTCAAGATCAACTCCCCTTGTCTTTATGGGGGATTTCAACTTGCCAGATGTCAACTGGGATCACCACACAGCTGACACGAGCAAGTCCAGGAGGTTCATAAAGCACCTAGATGATAACTTCTTGGTGCAGGTGCTAGGAAAGGTGCCCCCCTAGATCCATCTGTTGCTGGAGAACAGAGAGGGTCTTGTGGGGGGAAGACGTGGCAATTGGCGGCCGTCTCAGTCACAGTGACCATGAACTGGTTGAGTTTGGAATTTATGGCAACAGAAGGAAAACTGCCACCAAAACTTGAGCCCTGGGTATGGGGAAAGCAGACTACAGGCTGCTCAGGAACTAGTCAGCAAGGTCAATCTTTAAGCACTGCCTCCTAACAGCACAGGATCAGGCAATTCCAGAATAGCGGAAGGCAGGCAGGTGGGGCAGAAGGCCGGCCTGGATGACCAGGGATCTTCTACTGGAGATTAGGAGAAAAAATAAACTGTACAGCTGCTGGAAGTAGGGTCAGACTATGAGGAAGGAATACAGGGATGCTGTTTGTGTTTATAGGAAGAAAATTCATGTGGCCAAAGCCCAACTAGAGATGAAGCTGACCATGTCTGTGGGAGACAATAAAAAACGTTTTTTTTAGATATGTGAACAGAAAAAGGAGAACCAAAGAAAATATAGGTCTGCTACTTGATGGGGAAGGTCTCCTCACAAACAATGACAGGCAAGGCAGAGACATTTAATGCCTTCTTTGCCTCTGTCTTCAACGCTGAAGATGGCCTTTGGGACCCCGTGTGCCCTGATCTGGAGGACCATGACAGTGGGAATGACAAACTCCCAACCAACCCTGAACGTGTGAGGGGTTTGCTGTTCAAACCTGGATCCACACAAGTCCATGGGTCTGGATGGGATTCATCCCAGGGTGCTTAGAGAGTTGGCTGACATCATTGCGGGACCTCTCTCCATTATTTTTCAATGGTCTTGGGAATCGGGAGAGGTCCCAGTACACTGGAAGCTGGCAAATGTTGTACCAATTTTCAGGAAGGGTTAGAAAGAGGACCCTGGCAACTACATGCCTGTCAGTCTCATGTCAGTGCCTGGTAAGATTATGGAGAAGATTATCCTTGAAGTTACTGAAGAGCACTTGAGGGACAATGCAGTCATTGGTCCCAGCCAACGTGGCTTCAGGATGGGTAGGTCCTGTTTGACTAACTTGATTTCCTTTTATGATGAGATCACCCACCCAGTTGATCAAGGCAAACCAGCTGATGGGATCTTCTTGAATTTCAGCAGAGTTTTTGACACAGTTTCCCCCAGGATCCTACTGGACAAAATGTCCAGCACACAGCTAAACAAAAACATCACACGATAGGTGAACGATTGGCTGACAAATACGGCTCAAAGGGTTGTGGCAAATGGGTCCACATCAGGCTGGCACCCAGTCACTAGGGGGGTCTTCCAAGGCTCCATTTTAAGGACAATTCTCCTCCAGATCTTTAGAAATGATTTGGATGTAGAACTAGAAGGTGTTTTGAGCAAATGTGCTGATGCTACTAAGCTTGGAGGAGCTGTTGACTCTCTTGAGGTTGGAAAGGCCTCACAGAGGGATCTGGACAGACTGGAGAGCTGGGCAATCACCAGCCGCATGTAGTTTAACAAGAGCAAGTGCCGGGGCCTGCACCTGCAAAGGGGCAACCCTGCCTATACGTACAGACTGGGCAACAAGACACAGGGCAGCAGCCCCACAGAGAGGGATCTGGAGGTTGTGGTTGGCAGCAAGCTGAATATGAGCCAGCATGGCAGCCAGGAGGGTCAGCTGTATCCTGGGGTGCATCAGGCCCGGCATTGCCAGTCAGTCCAGGGATGTGTTGTCCCTGTCTGCTCTGCACCGGTGCAGCCTCACTTGGAGTACTGTGTGCAGTTCTGGGCACCACAGTACAAAAAGGACATGAAACTACTGGAGAGTGTCTGGAGGAGGGCTACAAAGATGGTGAAGGGCCTAGAGGGGAAGATGTATGAGGAGCAGCTGAGGTCACTTGGCCTGTTCAGCCTGGAAAAGAGGGGAGACCTCATTGTGGCCTACAGCTTCCTCACGAGGAGGAGTGCAGGCGCACGCACTGATCTATTCTCTTTAGTGACCCGATCTATTCTCTTATAGGACCCGAGGGAATGGTGTCAAGCTGTGACAGGGGAGGTTTAGGCTAGGCATCAGGAAGAGGTTCTTCACCAAGAGGGTTGTCACACACTGGAGCAGGCACCCCACAGGGACGTAGTCACAGCACCAAGCCTGTCGCAGTTTAAGAAGTGTTCGGACTGTGGACAGAGTCACATGGTCTGAATCTTTGGGTAGACCTATGTGGAGCCAGGAGTTGGACTCGATGGTCCTTGCGGGTCCCTTCCAACTTGGAATATTCTATGATTCTTTACTGTGGGGGTGACTGAGCAACACAACAACTTGCCCACAGGGACTTTCCCACCAGCAACAAGGGAT
This sequence comes from Anas acuta, assembly GCF_963932015.1. Classification (NCBI taxonomy): domain Eukaryota; kingdom Metazoa; phylum Chordata; class Aves; order Anseriformes; family Anatidae; genus Anas; species Anas acuta. Next base: position 14,587,321 of record NC_089017.1, read on the forward strand.
GAGCCCTTCTGGTGAGTCCCATTGACAGCCCTCAGAGGAGCCGAGTCAGTGCGCTCTGTTTGCACCCAGGACATCACCAGGGTTCCCTGCCTGCATTGCTGGAGCATGGAGCTCCGCAGCCTGCCACCACAGGACCCGACACGTCGGAGGTTAGACAACGCCCCTAGGCTGTGACAAGATGGCAAATGCCCAGCAAAGCAGCAGGCTTTCCCCTTTGGAGGGGCTGCTGTCCTCACTGGGCAGCGTTTGGGGGCAGCCCCAGAGGCCTCCGTGATGTCACAGAGCAGCATCTGTGACTGCTCCAACCTCACCGCTCTGCCGCGAGGTGCATTTGGTTCAGGACTCCTAAGAGTTCAGACGCGTGGCGTGCAGGCTCCAGGAGCATCCCGGGCTATTCTGAGTTGCACCTTTGTGCATTCTCGTGTGGTGGGGTACTGCAGGTCCCCACAGCACCTGTCCCGGAGCTGCGGGCACAGCGAAGGTGCCAGGGTCCTTGGCACCATCGACAGCGCCCAGACAGCTCCTCTGCGTTCTTGGACCTCCTCCTTCAGGTACCATCTGCTAACTCCAGCCGTGCTGCTGGCCTGGGAGAGTGACTGGGGGGCTGAGATTAGGGAGCCAAGGCAGGTGCCGAGAGCAGCCCTTGTGACGGCTGGCCCACGTGGCTGAACCCGGTGATGATGATGATGAGGAAGAAGAATTTCAGCCCACAAGAAGGCCCTTCAGGAGGCCCTCACCTCCCTGCAACCTCCACTCTCCTGGGCTCTCTGTGCTTTCCCACTCCTCCTAGCATGACTCTCTTGACAGGCAGGACACTCCATCCCGTGCCGAGCAGGACCTGGAGCAGAGCGGCTCTACAGCAACAGCCGGCAGTGGCCAGATGCAGCAGGCGGGGCCATCCGAGGCAGCGGCAGGGGAACGGTGCCCCATCTGCCTGGGCACCACCAGAAACACCGCCTACACCTACACCTGCTTCCACGCCTTCTGCTTCCGCTGCATCCGGCGGTGGGCTGCCAACAGCTCCGCGTGCCCACTCTGCAGGCAGCCCATCGACCGCATCCTGCACACGGTGCGAGCGGACGACGACTACCAGCAGTACGTGTGCAGGCCGTCCGCTCACGGCCGCAGGAACGCCGCCAGGGAGAGGGTCCGCAGCAGATCGCCTCAGCGCCGCTACAACCTGCGCCCACGGCCCACCAACAACGGCCCCGCAGCTGGGAGAAGGGGGCCGCAGGGGATCGCATGAGCAGACGGGGCCGGCGCAGCTCCTGGGCCCATCAACGCCGCCCCCCAGCAGGCTGCAGGGCAGCGCCTCACCAGCCCCGCCAACGGACCCATCCTCCGCATCGGCTCGCTGCTGCTGCGGCCCCTGCGCATCCAGCTCCCTGACACCAGTGGACGATGAACAGCAGGGCCCTCACAAGCACCTGTGTGGGCCCTGCTTTTCCCTTTCCTTCAAATATTGAGTTAGCGATTTTCCCTCAAGAATTTCTTTTCCAATTACTATTCCTTTAAATAAATTATCCTTATCTCAACCCATCAGTTGTTTCTTTCCTTTTCTTCTTCCTCTCCTCTTCCTAGTGAGGTAAAACCACCCTCACTGAGTTTGCCAATGATACCAGCTTGGGCGGGACTGTTGATCTGGCTGAGGCTAGGAAGGCCCCGCAGAGGGATCTCGATAGGCTAGATCGATGAGCTGTGTCCAGCTGTATGGCATTCAACAGGGCCAAATGCTGAGTACAACACTTGGAGCATAACGACCCCTTGCAGCTAAACAGGCTTGGGGAACAGTGGCTGGAAAGCTGTCTGGCAGAAAAGGACCTGGGGGTGCTGGTCAACTGCCCGATGGACACAAGACAGCTGTGTGTCCGGCTGGCCAAGAGAGCCAGCAGCCTCCTGGCCTGCACCAGAAGCAGTCTGGCCAGCAGGAGGAGGAAAGGGATCATCCCCTTGTCTGCAGCACTGGTGACACACAACGCACCTTGCGTTCTCTGGTCACTTTGGTGCTCCTCGCTACAGGAAGAACACTGAGTTGCTGAAATGCATTGCAAGAAGAGCAGCAAAGCTGCTGAAGGGCCTAGAAAACAAGACCAATGAGGAGAGGCTGAGGAACTGGGGTTGTCTCCTCTGCTGAAAAGAAGGCTGAGGGGGACACCTCATCGCTCTCTGCAACTACCTGAAAGGGAGTGGTAGCAAGGTGGGTGACCCTTAGGTGACAAGTGAGAGGATTTGAGGCGACAGCTTCAAGATTCTCCAGGGGAGGTTTACATTCAGTATCAGGAAGAATTTCTTGACAGACGGGCTGCTTAGGCATTGCACTGAGCTGCCCAGCAAAGTGGTGGAGTCACCATCCCTGGAAGTACTTGCAACATGTACGAGGTGGTGCTTAGGGACAAGGTTTTGCGGGCGACTTGGCAGTGTTAAGTTAATGCTTGGACTTGACGATCCTCAGAGTCTTTTCCAACATACGTCATTCTAAGAAAAGGCCGCAAAGGGGATGCAAGAACTGGAGCATATCTCCTCTGAGGAAAGGCTGAGAGAGCTGGCACTGTCCAGCCAGAAGAGCAGAAGGCTCAGGGGATCTCATCAAGGTCTACAAATATCTCAATGGAGGGCGCAAAGAGGACAGAGCCCGGCCCTTTTCAGTGGTGCCCACTGACAGAAGGAGAGCCAGTGGTCACAACTGGAACACAACACATTCTGTATGAACATCAGCAAATGCTTCTGCCCTCCTCCATCTGTTGCTGGAGAACAGAGGGAGGAAGACATAGCAATTGGCGACCGTCTTGGTCATAGTGATCATGAAGTGGTTGAGTTTAAAGTTTTTGTTGACAAGAGTTCAATTGCCACCAGATCTTCAGCCCTGAATATGGGGAGAGCAGACTTCAGGCTGCTCAGGAACTAGTCAGCAAGGTTCCCTGGGAAACTGCTTTTGAAAACATTGGTGTCCATCAGTGCTGGTCAGTCTTTAAGCGCTGCCTCCTAACAGCACAGGATCAGGCAATTCCAGAATATCAGAAGTCAAGCGGGCAGGGCAGAAGGCTGGCTTGGCTGACCAGGGATCTTCTTCTGGAGTTTAGGCATAAAAAGAAAGTGTATGGCTGCTAAAAGCAGCATCAGGCAACGGGGAAGGAATACAGGGACACCGTTCACATTTACAGGGAGAAAATTCGTGTGCCCAAAGCCCAATTAGAGTTGAAGCTGGCCAGCTCTGAGGGAGACAATAAGAAGTTTGCTTGTTTGGTTGTTTGTTTAGTTTGTCAATAGAAAATGGAGGACCAGAGAAAACATAGGTCCGCTATTGATGAGGAAGGTCACCTCACAGACAAGCACATGGGCAAAGCAGAGATGTTTAATGCCTTCTTTGCCTCTGTCTTCAACGCTGAAGATGGCCTTTGGGACCCCGTGTGCCCTGATCTGGAGGACCATGACAGTGGGAATGACAAACTCCCAACCAACCCTGAACGTGTGAGGGGTTTGCTGTTCAAACCTGGATCCACACAAGTCCATGGGTCTGGATGGGATTCATCCCAGGGTGCTTAGAGAGTTGGCTGACATCATTGCGGGACCTCTCTCCATTATTTTTCAATGGTCTTGGGAATCGGGAGAGGTCCCAGTACACTGGAAGCTGGCAAATGTTGTACCAATTTTCAGGAAGGGTTAGAAAGAGGACCCTGGCAACTACATGCCTGTCAGTCTCATGTCAGTGCCTGGTAAGATTATGGAGAAGATTATCCTTGAAGTTATTGAAGCCCTGGGGGACAGTGCTATCATTCATCCCAGCCAACATTGGTTCATGAGGGGTATGTCCTGCCTAACAAATTTTACTTCCTTTTATGACAAGATCACCCGTCTAGTTGATCAAGAGAAAACAGCTGATGTGATCTCTTTAGATTTCAGCAAGGCTTTTGACACAGTTTCCCATAGGATCCTACAGGACAAAATGTCCAGCATACAACTTAACAAAAACATCATACCATGGGTGAGCAATTGGCTAACGGGCAGGGCTCAAAGGGTTGTGGTAAATGGGGCCACATCAGGCTGGCGGATGGTCACTAGTGGGGTCCCTCAAGGCTCCATTTTAGGGCCAGTCCTCTTCAATGTTTATATAAATGATTTGGATGTAGGACTAGAAGGTGTTTTGAGCAAATTTGCTGACAACACCAAACTTGGAGGAGTTGTGGACTCTGTTGAGGGTGGAAAGGCCTTGCAGAGAGACCTGGACAGATTGAAGAGCTGGGCAATCACCAGCCGCATGTAGTTTAACAAAAGCAAGTGCCGGGTCCTGCACCTGGGATGGGACAACCCTTACTATACGTACAGACTGGGCAACGAGATGCTGGAGCCTAGAGGGAAAGACATTTGAGGAGCGGCTGAGGGCACTGGGCCTGTTCAGCCTGGAGAAGAGGAGGCTGTAGACCTCATCGCAGTCTACAGCTTCCTCACAAGGGGGAGTGGAGAGGCAGGTGACCTGTTCTCTGTAAACACCAGTGATAGGACCCTTGGGAATGGTGTTAAGCTGAGGCAGGGGAAGTTTAGCATGGACATTGGGAAGGGGTTCTTCACCAAGAGGGTGGTTGCACACTGGAACAGGCTCCCCAGGGACGTAGTCACTGCACCGAGCCTGTCTGAATTCAAAAAGCGATTGGACTGTGCACTTAGTCACATGGTCTGAACTTTTGGGTAGACCTGTGCGGTGCCAGGAGTTGGACTTGATGATCCTTATGGGTCCCTTCCAACTTCAGATATTCTACGATTCTGTGATATTCTGTCACATCTTTCCAGTAACCTTTGACTCCATTGTCAGACTTTGACTAAAATGGGAGGTCGGGAGTAGCATCCCACAGGGCAAGTTTTATGAAAGGAGGTACCGAAGGGGAGAGGGGAGGCTGAGGTAGCGCTCCAGCGGGACAGGTAAGCTGCTGCGAGAGAGAATCTGAGAGATGTGAGCAGCTGGGAGCTCCCCCAGGTACAGGGGAGTAACTTTATAGTGCTTTGGGGGACATTCTGTGTGCTTTGTGAGGCACCAAAGAGCTTGGGGACCACACTCGTGCATAGCAGAAGGCTGTCGGGGCAGCCCACGGGGCTGTGCTTTCCACACACGCCGCTTGGCTTTCACACGTCTTTGCACCTCCTACTTCACCCCCAAGCCGTGAGCAAGGAGAAGCGGTTATATTTATACATCCCAAGCCTTCGGAGACACCACCCACGGACTTTTGCCCTTTCAAAGGACGGGCAGCGCGAGCACGGCCTCGCTGAACGCTGCCCGGGCGGGTGCCGACACCGCCCCCCACACACCCCGCCGACATGCCGCGGCCACCTCCCCCCTCCATCCCTTCCCCCTCCCCTCCCCCGGCCCCGTAACCACCAATAGCATCTCGGTATGCAAATAGCGGCGCGCTGCTCGGGCGCCGATTGGCTGCGACGCACGGCGGCGGCCATGTCGCGGGGCTGCGCGGCGCCATGCTGCGCGGGCTGCGGCGGCGCTGGGCCGCCTACCGGTACCGCTTCGTGCCCTGGCTCGCCCTCAACCTCCGCCGCCAGCGCAGGTGAGGCGGCGGCGGAGCGGGGCGGGGCGGGGGTAGGGGGTTAACACACCGCCGTCCTGCTCAAACGCTCCTCTTCCTCTCCAGGACCCTGCGGTACGTCCCCGAGAGCTCCCAGGACAAGATTATCCCCGATGAAGCCGTTTTAGAAACGCTGCTGAGGGCGTTCGCGGCGCTGTTCGCCAGCGACCTGGGCAGGCAGGCGCCCGTCCTGGCCGCGCGTCCGGAGATCGGGAGAAAATACGGGGAGCCGGAGCCGGGGCGCTGCGAGGAGGCTGCCCGCGGCCCCCAGGAGGTCCTGTTCCAGGCGCTGGGCTTCGGCCTCGCCCGCCGCCACAGCTCCCTGCCCGCCGCCGGCACCGGCGTCTTCCTCAGCAGGGGCGGCGCCAGGCGAGGGGCGGTGGTGGCCATGTACCCCGGTAACTGCCACTAACTGCCGCTAACTGCCATGTACCCAACTGCCACTAACTGCCATGTACCCAGTGACTGCCCCCAGGGTTTACTTCATGCCGGGTCTGGTCCTCACCTCACAGGCTGCCCTGGCCGAGAGTGTTTGTGTGTGTAAACCAACCCCAGGCGCTCTCCAAATCGGCCCGGCGGTACCGGGGGAGGGAGTTTTACTCCCAGATCAAACGATCTTTCAGTGTGGAGGTCTCGCTTTTCGCCTGCCAGGCTCTGTAAACGCAGCGGTGTGGGAGCAGCTTGAAGCACAGAGTGGTGCTGTGGGGTCTCTGTTTCGGACGTGTGTCTGAAGGAATGGGGATTTGAGCTATCCGCATGGACGAGTGGATCCACACACTTCCAAAGCACAAAAATGCATATTGGAGAAGGGAACTAAACCCCTTATCTAACGGAGCTCCTCTCCATAAAGCATGTTCGGAGACGTGCCCTTCTCTGTTCCTTATTTCTTAGAACTATATTTACTTACATTTTATAAAAGATTCATAATTATATAGGTATGGGAAAGCCAGGGCAGCTCTGTTGAAGAGCTGGGATTTGTTTCAGCTCACTTAGGATTTCAGGCACATATTAAACACAAAGACTCATTGAGGGTCTCATGTAGCAGCTCATCCAGCAAAATGAGGATGAACTGTTGAAATGTCTTTTCCATAGGTGACAGGGAAACCAGAGGGCTGCTGGCTGGGGAAGGGACCAGTGTAGAGACCAGGTCAGTCAGTGCCATCCTGCCCGCTGTTTGGCAGTGAATGCAGCCTGCCAGAGGTCGTCCTTGCCTATCACCCCACAAGGTGTCACTGGGGGTTTTCTGCAGGAGGTTGCTGGAGATGTAGTGGCTGTGAGGGATGCACAACTGCAATGTCAGGAGAAATGACAGGCTGGTCTGCTCTCACTTGTCTATGCTTGAAGTGCAGGGCATAGATCTGGGGAATGTTGTGCTAAAATGACTTGTCCTTGGCATGGTGTCATGGCATTTTTCCCTCTTGTACGAAGCAAAACCTTTGATCAGGGTGATGGATGGGGGGGGATATTTCATGTTTTTGCTTGTATGTGTGTTTTTCAGACTTCTGGTACAGTAGTAACAGAGCAGCTGGGTATCTTCAGATGTGCTTTCCTGAGCAGACATAACCTTTTCCTCTCTAAAAGTTCAATTATCACTTTTTCCTTTCTGATCACTTTTTCTCTCTCAGACCAGTTGGCTGTGATGTTTCAGTGTTTCATCTACCTCTCACATGGGTTATTCTTTTTAACAGTTTCCTTCAATGGCTTCTCTTTGGAATACCTCAGCTGACATAGATTTTTTGTATCTCTCAAAGAGGTGTCTAAAAGCTTGCAGATGTTTACAAGAGTCAAGGTCGCAAGCTGAGAGAAGAGATCTTGCCTATTCGTTCTGTTGCTTCAGGTTCTGTGTAGAGGAGGCTGGATGATGTCGTAAGCCTATCCTCAAATAACTTATTTTCTTCTGAAATAATCATATCTGTCTTGCAACAGGTACAGTGTACAGAAAGCACGAGCCGATCTTTTTCCAGTCCCTTGGCAATCCTTTTATTTTTAGGTGCATAGATGGTGTCCTTATTGATGGGAATGATAAAGGACTATCAAGAGCAGTGTACAGGTAAGCAATCATAAGAAATAGGGGAATGGCACTCAGCTGGTATCTCAGAATCTAGTGCTAATATTGTCAGGGTTCTCTTGTCTTGCCCTAATCTGATTTTTATTTGAAATATCATCCACTTCTGTGTATGTCATGCTGTAAAACAGCACAAGGGTAAGAGCTGCTGGACATGATCTACTATGTCCTTGTGTCTGTAACACTAGTGAGAAGCATTTTGATGAAAGTTGTGGACAGGGACTGTTTCTTGTAAAGAAAATAGTTTTAGTAGGAACAGGACAGCATATTTTTAACATGCTTCAGAATTCTTTAATCAAATCTGCTTTGTGAATGGGGAAAAAAATGCCTCCATATGGAATTGCAAATAGCAGAAGGGAGAATCTGTCAGCTCTGTCTCTGGTCTGCAGATGGGCAGCACTTAAGAGAGCTGTAGCCCTTAGCAGTAAGCACAGAGCTGACATGAAGTGGACTGTATTCCACTCCATAAGGAGCTTACCTTAAAATACAGTTTGTAGGAACTTTGGTGGAGCAGTTTCTGTGTTTGAAAATAAAATGACTAACAAGCAGAAAGTGTCTAAAATAAGGGACAACTAATACAAGGCCTGAATTCTGGGAATGAGATTTATGATGATGTTGTAATGAGGCTTCACATCTTTAGAGGCGAACAAAACTCATCTGTGATCATCAAGTTTGATGCAGATTTCTGGAATTGTACATGGTGTTTTCATGCTGGTTCTCTTGGGGTGTCAGAGACAACCACTTCCTGATAGTAGTTTTAAATGTACTTTTTAAGCAGTCATCAAGGTATTGTTCCTTCCAGCCCTTTCCAAATGTTGTCCTGGCTATTTCTGCAGATGGAAGTGCGTACCACTTGGTAAGTGAAGGAGCAGTGATACATGTTAGCACTATGGGTCATTTCAGGTCTTGCAGCAGGAGGGATCAGCTCGGCCCATTCCAGATGAGTGATGTGAGCTGGCTCACGGCTGCTCCACAAAACCCACTGGCAGTGGGACAGTATGTTAACAACTGCTCGTATGGTAAGTTGCCAGGTAAATTTTCAAAGGTTGAGTTTGTCTGTTTGGATATAAATTATTTTGCAAGTGACAAGGAGAATCAAATATTGATGGAGGATGAGGGATGAAGGGCAAAACTGTTTAAAGCAAGATAAACAAGGAGCAAGGAGTTTCTGAGGCTCTTTGTAAAAACCAAGTGTTAAAATCTTTCATCGCAGCAACTCTGAGAACATCCTTGTGCTTTCCTCACTGACTCCCCCAGATGTCTCCTTGCTGGTATGTGGTACAGAAGGCACACGTCCCAGAGTGCAAATCACTGGGAAAAGATACCTGGCACAGGAGTTCTGGACTGAGGCAGTACAGATTTGAGATTCCCACTACAGTTCCAGCAGACTTCTTGAGAAAACCATGCAAAGTGGCATGTACCAAAAGTTTCTGTCGCTGTTTCTTTGGACTATAATAATTTTTTAGACTTAAGAAATAAAAGTGCACAAAATACAGGAAGTGGCTAGTATTGTAACTGTGGGACATAATGAGAACGATTTATTTCTTTTGCCTCACAGTATGTGTTGGTCTTAAAGTTTGGGGGAAAAAGTGACTAATACAGATGGTTGTGAGATACAGAAAGTTTAATGACTACCATGGCTAGCCTGTAAGTAGCTTTCATAGCCTGCATTACACCGATACTATCCTGCTTCCAAGTAGCATCCAGAAAGGAAGAGTAATGAACCACGTATTGACTGGCATGTAGACAGAGTTCTGTCCCATCATACCACGAATTCCAGGTCCAGAACCCCTGCAAAGAAAATTTCAGTCTTTCTGCTGGGCAGATGGCGGTTTTCTCCCTGGCTGTTTTTGTGACATATTTTGCCAACATGGAAATTGACACCAAAATGTATATTTATTTATTTATTTATTTTTTTAACTGTACAAGTAACTGTTGTCCTAGATACTAGCAATGCTGTAAGCTGTCCCTGGTACTCTGCAAGGTGTGCCTCTTCATATCAATGCTAAAAATCAGGTCATAGTTTTTAATGTAATAAAGATAAATTAACCTCCAACAGCTGGTTATGTTGTTTATAGCTTCTTGTATAAATTCACCGTAGGACTTCAGGGGAGTGTAGTAGCTCTCAGCAGAGGCATTGTTTTCAGGCTTGATGAAGCATCTGCTACTTTTGGAGCAGTACTTTTTTTACACACCTGTAACCCCTATCTGAGAATTTCTCAGCATCATAAGATTTTTTTTTTCTTATTTCTAGAAAAAGCAGCCAACGTGTGTTACCAGGAATTTGATGTGCCAAGTTGTTTTCCAGTAGAGCTGAAACAGTACCTGCCAAACATTGTCTACAGCCATGACATACAGAGGTTAGCAGTGAGTCAAAGAGCTCATGGATTTGTGTGACACAAAGCTTGCTACATTTGTGAAAAGGGCAAACGTGGTTGGAGAGAATATTACTGCATGTGAAGAAGAGTGACATAGAAGTGTGTACCTGTAAGGACAATTTGAATAGGTCCATTTTAAATGGCTTTCAGGGCTGAGTGATTTTGTTCCTTTCCCACATATTTGCAAATGAGAAAAGCATAGCTCTGAAGGCATGGAGCATAAAGGTTCATGATTTCTGGTTACACAATTAAAGCATGCTGAATTTCCTAAATTTCCACCTCTTTTAGAACTTAAAACATTTGGAAAGCTTTAGGTTTCCCACTGGAGATTTGTAGAAAGTGTCAGCATTTCTATGGAGCTGTCTGGAAATGTGAAGAAGTAAGTTGTATGTCCTGAAGTACGTCCTGAATGTAATACACCAAAGGATTTGAGCTTTTGTTCCAGTTGCTACCCCAGGAAATAAATAATTCTCTTAATCTAGAGGATGCAAAAGGATTTTAAGGAAAACCATACAGACTTTGAATCTGTTTCTGGAGCTATTCTAAAACTGAACCTTGGTTGGAGAGTTACAGTACATGTTGGAAAAGTGGCTTTTCTGATTGACCTTAGGCTTTATAGAGGCAAAGTTAAAGATGCACCTGTAAACTTCAGATAACTAAAGAAATGCTAATTAAAGAAGAGGTAAGACTGAAGTTCAAGAAAACCTGGATGCTGTGCTTGAAGTGTGAAAGCACAGTGAGGAAAGATGGGGCTGTTTCAGAAAGGGCTGTAGCTTCTTAACGTGTCTTAGTGTCTTTTCCTCTGTCGTGATTAGTCCATTTAATTTCTGAGTCACTGTGTGAATGGAAACAGTATTTGCATACCACATGGGTTGCACTTTTTTGGTAATGATACCAGTTCTGATTCTGTTTGCTCTCTCTCTTTATTTCAGTGTTCTTTTCATAGGCTTTCTGACATCTTAGTTGTTTGCTTACACGCTTTGCTTTTCATTTTTTTACAGCCCCCTGAGGTGTGTAGTGCTTGTCACTCTCAGAGACATCAAGCAAGGAGAAGAACTTTTTTCTAATTACTACACTGTCATCAATTGAATTAACAGATTCAGGACTGAAGAAATCTGTGCCATTACAATACTTTTTGTGTGTGTACTTCAAGCTCCATGAGCATTTTTACACAATGAAGAGCTGTAACTTCAGCCTTCAGAAAGAAAGCTGTGGGCTTGTATTTCCCTGAGATTACTCCACACGTGGTGAAGCGGTGAAGGTTTAACTGTTTACATCACTAGGTTTTCAGCTACCTCCTATCATGGATATTATTGCTTATTGCTTTTCAGCTGTCCATACAGCTCATAAAATAAAAAAATTAAGTTCTGTACGTGTCATTTAATCTTCTAGTTTGCACACTTTTCTGTAACTGGGTGTCAGTATTTTGCCACCGTTTCTCATGCTCACAATGAACACAGTTTGTAAAACTGTGTAAATAAATAACCTGTTGAATGAATAAACCTGTTTCTCAGGTTTATGGTGATTACTAGTTCTTATTCTGGTTTTCTTGGAGTCAGTTCTACTCCTGCTGGTATCTCTTTCCTTACAGAAAGTATTTCAGTGTAGGCAGTTGACTGCATCTTACCTTTTAAGAAGCCTTTCGGAAGGAGCAGTGTCAGTATGTACTCAGGATGTGCCTGCAGGGTGCGCTGTCACAAAAAGCACAGCTGCTGGCTTTTAAAGCGGGAGGAAAACCAGCCTGATGTATCAAGGTACTGTCCAACTCCAGTTTCTGTGGTACTGTGAGTTTCCTGGCACGTGGCAGGAGCTTACATAGCTCCTGTTCTCAAACAGAGAACTTCAAGTTGTGGAGTAGCTGTAGGAAGTAGCTGCCAACTGAGTGTGCTGTGTGTTTTTTTGATGAGTTACTGGCATAAGTAGAACCAGTCATTCCCACGTTAATTCTTGGTGCTGTCTGCAAACTACTTTCACAAAGTAAACAGGAGACAGCTTGTCAGTTTTCGGATCTGGCTAAACAGCTTTCTTGGAAAGACAAATCATCCTGGTACTTACTGCAAAGGTCCAAGCAAGCCTCCCAGTGAATCTGTGGTTGGCATAAGCTCATGAGAAACAAGGAGCTGGGAAGTGATGTCTGTCAAATCTGGTAGTGGTTGGGGCAGCCAAGGTGCCTTGCTTAGCTGCAGAATTTTTCAGAATTCATAGCTTTTCAGTGTGTTTTACTTGTTCTCCTTCCAAGCCTGAAGCTTGCCTTCCATATTCATCTAGAAGCCCTCAGTCAGAAAAGGCTGGGCGTTTTGGTAAGACGCAAAGAGCAGAGCTGCAGGACAGCGGCGTGTGGCTCAGCACGGGTCATGCGAGGCTGATGAAGCTGCTGGGAACAGCTCCTAGGGACAGACCTCACCGTGTCACCCTGCGTGGTACCGGGTTAGAGCAGTGGCTACTCTCCAGCCTGTGGAAGAGAACAACTCATCCCCCATCCCTGTGAAGATCCCTCCTCTCCTGGGCCTGGGCCTTTTCCCCCAGCTCTCTGGAGGAAGTTACTGGGCATCTCCTGGTCTGTGAACAGGGGGCTGTTTGTCAGGGTGCCCGCGGTGTTGCATGGCTGAACGGGTCAGGGTTTATGGTTGGGGAGGGAACGCTAGTCTGAGCCTGCCAGAAAAGGCAGGTGCTGTTCACGTCTCTCCAGGCTGAGGTGCTGTTTGTGCAGGGGCACAGATTACTTCAGCTGTCTCATTACACATTTGTTGGTGATTTTTAAATGACCAGGTTTGAAAATAAACACCTGTCTGACAACTGTGGAACTTATTTTGCAGCTATTTTGTTAAGAAAGCATTTATTTACTGCAGTGTCTGTCTCCTGGGCCTGAATGTATCTGGTAGTGGAGCAGTGCAGTGCTGAGGTGCAGGCTGCGTGTCAACTAACAAGACAGGTGGCAGTGGTTTCGTCCTGCTCAGACACTGAAACCTGACAGCCTGTGTTGGTGACTGGTGGTACACGTTAATGAAGGCATTGTACAAAACTGGTGCTGCAGTAAATGCTCGGGACAACATCTGCTCTGCTATCCATCCCCGTAATCCTGTGTGGAACGATGTAGGTGCTCCCCTCAGCTTTGCCACCCTCGGATGGTGCTGTGCCATCCCTCAGCTGAATCTGTGTTCCTGATGGTGTCCTCCTCCCACGCTGATCCTACTTTAAAGCCCTCTCAATCAGTCTCGCCGAGTTACAGACCAGGAAATGTTTCCCCCTCTGAGACAGGAGAGTCCAATCTAGAAAACCAAAAGCCAGCAGGGGGAAGAAGTGCAGCCAGGTGGTACTCGATAGCAAGGAGCAACACAACATGGGGATGGAGCAGGAGAGGAGGAAATGGAAGGGTTAAAATAGCAGTTCAGTGAAATGGTACAGCCTGTGGAATGGCTTCAGGTAAATTGACTGGTTCCTTGTCTTAGGATCCATTTCATCGTTAAAGGAAGGTGAAAGTCATTCCAATTCTCTGTGTGTCCTACCAGTCACACACAAAGAGCAAGATGCATTATGACACTAATTCAGATGTAATGTGCACTCTGATAACACCCCCATACTTCTCAATGTAATCTATTTATTGTTTGTTAATAATAATAATTTATTAATAGAATACAACAGAACAGTTCAGTTAGAAGGGATCTCTGAAGATCATCAGGTCCAACTGCCTGACCACTTCAGGGCTAACCAAAAGTTAAATGTTGGTGGGGGCATTGTCCAAACACATCCTGAACAGACAGGCCTGGGGTGTCAGCCCCTTCACTAGGAGGCCTGTTCCAGTGTTTGACCACCCTCATGGTACAGAAAGCCTCACGTCCAGTCTGAATGTCACCCTCTTGTCCAGTCTGAACCTCCCCTGGTGCAGCCCTGTGCTGTTCCCTCATGTCCTGTCATCAGTTCCCAGGGAGCAGAGACCAGCACCTCCCTCTGCATTCCCTCTCCTTAGGACATTGCAGAGAGCAGCGAGGCCACCTCTGAGCCTTCTCTTCTCCAGGCTGGACAACACAAGTGTCCTCAGCCTCTCCTCACAGGACACATTCTCACAACAGCAGAGCAGAGGGGCAGAATCACCTCCCTCCAACCAGCTGGCCATGCTGCTTTTGATGCAGCCCAGGACACGGTTGGCTTTCAAGGCTGCAAGCACACATTGCCAGCTCGTGTTGAGCTTCTCATCAACCAACACCCCTAGGTCCTTCTCCTCAGGGCTGCTCTCCTCCATTCTCCTCCCAGCCTGTGTTGGTGCTTGGGATTGCCCTGGCCCAGCTGCAGGACCTTGCACTTGGCCTTGCTGAACCCCATGAGGTTCGCACACGCCCTCCTCTCTGGATGGTCCCTCTGGATGGCATCCCTGCCCTCCAGTGTCAGCTGCACCACACAGCTTGGTGTCATGGGCAAACTTGCTGAGGGTGCACTCGATCCCACTGTCTGTGTCACCAACAAAGATGTTAAACAGCTCCAGTCCCAGAACTGACCCCTGAGGAACACCGCTTGCTACTGATCTCCACCTGAACATTGAGCTGTTGACTGCAACTCTTTGAGTGCTCCCATCCAGCCAATTCCTTACCCACCCAGGAATGGTCCATCCATCAAATTCACATCTCTCCACTCTAGAGACAAGGATGTGAAAGCGGGCAGCGTCAAATGCTTTGCACAAGTCCAGGTAGATGGTGTCCATTGCTCTTCCCCTATCCACTACAGTACTGTAAGAAGTATTTTTATATCTCTTCATCTTAGCTTCTTGAGAAAGGGAAGGTAAGTTCATTAAATTACTTGGCAAATTACTTTTTGCTGGTTAGATTTATATCAGAGTGTGCTCCTAGCTAATTTAATCATCATCATCTTTTCTTTACCTGAACCTTTACGGTGTCAGTCATTTTAGAAACAAGCACCCTGGACCTAGGAAACCACAGCACAAATTCTGGTCTCTGATGGAATTGGTATGTGAGGTCTCAGAAGCAATGCAGTGCTTTTCAGGGTTCAAGATGAGTAATCATTTTTGTGAGGGAAAAGGAAAATTGTAAAAAAAAAAAAAATCTTAAATAGTACAATTTAAGTACTAAGACTAAACAGAGTAGAGATTTTTTCCTGTCCACATCCGTGACTGAGCCTCATGTGTGGATTTACGCTGTGGCTTTATGGATTTGGGCAAGTTTTCTTTTAGAAATGAACAGAGACATACCCCCCCTCCCAGCTTACTATGTAGTTTGAACACTGAGTTATGCTGCTGTGCTGTTACTAGGAAGCCATGTTAAAGCCCTCTCCAAGATTTTGCTGTACTTAAGCCACAATTTTTGAGGGAAACCACTGCTTATTATTTACATGTATATCTGTGTGTTACATTTGTCATGCTTCACATTACATGAGGTAGAGGGGTAGTGTGTACTTCAGTGTTACCCAGGATGTTAAAACCTGGCCAATTAGTGCTAAATAATTCTGAAAATGAAGTTACAAACATGGTGCAGATGCATGAAGAGCTTTACAAGTAAAGAAGGGTTTCCAGACATTTATTTCTGGAACTGTACACCAGATATTAAAATACAACAAATACAAAATAATGCTCAAAAAAATCAGTGTTTATGTACAAATATTAAAACCAATGCAATAGCGACTTCCTCTTGAACATCTGATACTAAAACATGTTCCGATTGTCACTAAATTTATTGTTATGCACAGGGTACTTTGAACTGAGAATAACTGGAATCTCTGTTTTATTAAGACGACTATAACCATATGTACTTATTTTACAGTTGATAGTATTTTCCTTTTTTTTTTTTTCAATTAAAAATAGGAATAAAAGAAAAAATAGTAACCTGGTCATTATTTTATAAATTACTGTATTTAGTTTTCCTATCTGTAGACAATGTGCTTGTAATGCTGGGCAAATAATGTCCCTGTTGGTCAGTCCATCCATTAGTTTACATTCAAAGTTAAAATATTCACTAGAGACTTTGGTTAAGTTATGTAATATCACTATGTTCTACTGGATCTGATTTTTTCATTCATTTTTGACCCTCAAATTTAAAAATTAAAAACAGGAAACAATTGTACAATTCATTGACCTAATTGTACACAATTTAGTATTCTTCAAACAGTATTGTACATCCTTCAAGTAAATTCAGCAGTTTGACCATGACAAGAGGAAAACTAAACATTTAAAAATCTAGCATGAGAAGATGATGTATGACTAACAAAAGTAAAAGTATTGCTATAATCACAGCACCAGTTACACTTCTAAATGAATCAGCTATCCTCTTCAGATTCCCTGTACATAAAAAGGATACATTTACCAACACTGCAATTGCCCATTATGGATTTTTGGTTTGTTTGTATGAAGAAAAAGTGTGGCAAAGAATAAAGAATTCATCACAGTTTGTTATAAGAATTGTGCTTCACCATCTAAGAACCAAGGCAAGGTAATTTCTTCATATGCTTGCAATTCAGTTATCTTCATGCTGACTTTCAAAACGCAATTCTTTTAATAAACAGTAACAAGTTCTCCATTTAAATGTTTAAACTGAGAGAAAAATAAGTAAGTCCAGCTTTTAAAAGAAGAATTCAATAAATAGCTATTTTACATGGATAAAGTCATAGTGGTACAAATTTATGAATGTCACATCAAGCATGCACAAAAATGTTCCTATACACAGAAGTAGTCAGAAAATATTGAAATAGATATCTAAAAAGATATGAAGAATTTACATATTTACAAAATCTTGCAAATTATTGCCTCATTTTAACAAGGAATTAAAAGTAAACGATACCAGCTAGCTAGCCAACAGGCTAAATAAGATCAGCATTTAAAAATCTACTAGACTAGCCGGAATTCATTTTTCTCTCATATCATTTTCTGAATTTTGGTCAAAAGTCTTTATTAAATAACTAAAGTGTCCATTCAACTTGCTGACAACCCAAACCTTAGACAAGTCTCTGTCTACATTAAGATCTCAGCAATGCATAGATAAACTGAATATATTACTGCATCAGCTAATGAGAATGGGCATGTTCATTTAAGTGCAACTGGTATAAGCATTCAGTCATCTTTGTATAATGATTTTTATACACACCAGCCACTCACTGTAAACCCATAGATAAAATTGAATGTATAACAATGAAGGAATATGGCCAGTATTTTACAAAATTACATAAAATGTGTTGATTCATAAACAAAAGAAACAAGATACAAAGTTCAGCACAAAACACAGCAACAAGAAGCTGACAACTTGGCTAAAAAATGTCAGAGTACAACACAGGGCCAAGGCTACCCGTTAATTACTGTGTACTTACCAAAATTACACGTTCCGGATGTATAAATTAAGAACTGATTACAAATTATCTCTGCTTTTGTCCACTGTGCTAAACTGATCTGCATTTAATGTGGTAAGTGTGCTATTGTGTAAACAATTCAAAGCAATCTTCATTACAATGCCATAAACTCCATACTCTGCATCCAAAAGTCAGGATGACAATGCAGTTCACAGTATGCATAATAAATACCCTCTTCCCTTTCAAATATTAGTCATTACTTTCTAATTACTCAGAATGACCTTGAAGCAACTATTACATATATCAACAATGCAAAACTAATCGCTTGAATAATGAAAACAAGTTAGTGGCAATTAAGTTTAAAATATGAACAGTGCAAAGAAAAGTACGGAGGGAAAGCAGTAATCTTACTGAAATATGGTTTGGATTCCTATTAAAAAACCTGCAAGTTGTATGCTACAACACGTTACGCACCAGTACTATGTTTGTTTTGACTCTCCCACAAGAATTAGAACAAACGTTTGCAAGACAAATGTTCTGGATGGCTGAACTGGACCCAATGTTCAGAATAAAAATTCTCTGAAGTAAAATAGTTACTTTTGTGGGAAATGTTTTTACTTGTCCTTTCCTATTTGACCAAGCTAGCAAAATGCCATTTTTCAGCCAATGACTTTGACAAAACAAATAAATGCAATCCACACTAAAGAAAAGCTTTTAAATACATACTTCAAGGTTCTACTACTTCTGTATAAACTAGACAGTCCCTCAAAACTGTAACACTTTGAACTGCAGTACTCCAAACAATTTAAGATGTCTTCCAAAACATAGACTGTTTAGTGGTAAATCCTAAACTGTGCAGACTGTAGGTTTATGCAACAACAGCTGCCTTAGGAAAGTTAAGTTACACAATTATGTTACTCTTCAAGTTGTGGACAAACCTCATCAGAATACAACAGCCAAAAATGCATCTGTTTAAGCCAGTCAGTTTAAAGCACACAGACACCTCTGGCAGTATAATTACTTCTTGTAAGGTAGCCATGGCCTATAATTTTGCAACAGCATCCAAGTGTAGGTCTTCATACTTTACTCGTGTTAAGTCCCTTGTGCTAGCTTCCACCAAGATGAACTTGCTGTTTTGTAAACTGAAGTGCTCTAGTTTAGTATCACATGAGAGAAGGTTCCATTTAAAAAACATCCTTGTATGTTTGTGCAGTTTAAATTAAAGAAGCCCATCCCTGCCTTTATAAGAAAGAAAATGCTACATTGCGCAGGGATCAGGATCGGTACCTGTAAACATTGTTATTCCACTGCATTTGTGACAGCAAAAGTAACTTAGACTAAAAAGCCACTCCAATCAGTTCAGAACTTCTGTGCTGGTTTTGAAATGGTGGCCTCTGTCTACAGGCTTTAAAAAAAAAAAATATTGAAGCAGAGCTTAAAGCTGCACCACAGAGTTCTCTTAGT
This sequence comes from Anas acuta, assembly GCF_963932015.1. Lineage (NCBI taxonomy): Eukaryota > Metazoa > Chordata > Aves > Anseriformes > Anatidae > Anas > Anas acuta. The sequence goes on from NC_089017.1 coordinate 14,606,079, forward strand.
CCCAAACTCTGCCAGACATCCTATGACATTTCCACATTTATGGACTGAAAAAAGAAATTACTCTTGATAAATCAAGATAATAGTTCTATACATACAAAGACATCACTGATGTCATAATGTTCAAACTTCCAGTGAAAGACTAAGCAAACCTGATAGCTCCCATCAAGTTTACTACTACTGCATAAAGTACCCACTGTTTGTTTCGTTTTCCACAGTCATTCTGAGTGAAGAGCAGTATGTTGGTGAAGAGTGTGGGTGTTGATAAAACCGTTTGTCTCATTTGGAGATAGACTACTGAAGTCAGCCACTGAAACAGCCATTTTGGCACTGGTAATATGGTGTGTATGGTTCTCAAAGTCCACACCAAGGTTATTTACAGAGACATCATTCATGAAGGATTCTGGGACAGCAATTCCCATTTTCAATCTCTTTGCAGGTCTTTCTGTATCCTCACTGCACATGTTCATTGGGTTTAGCTCTGAATGATAAAAGCCAGTCTCAAATAAATTAAAACAATCACTTTCACCATTGCTTGGCAAGTTAAGCAACTCTTCTGTTCCAACAGGCACATGATTAACTGGTGCTCGGGGTAAGCTGTCCATAGGAGGAAAGGCATCGTCCAGGCAGTTCACATCTGGAGCATGGCAGACTGTAGCTACGCTATTTGTCAATGCTGGAAAAACAGATGAACACAAATGTAAATGAAATAGTAGTTTATGTAGTCACAACAGTTAAGAGTTTTGTTTTTCTTGATTTACCTGTCAACTCATTGGCAGTGATGGAGTTCAGAATGCTTAGCTGTTGATCAGGAATGGTTTCTGCTCGATTATTAGATGTTAAGGCTGGAGCGTGCACTGCTCCACCAAGGGCTTCTGCTTCATCTACCAAACGATCCATGTAGTCCCTAAAAGAATATTACAACCACAATGGGTTATTTAACATGAAATCAAAGCCTAGAATTATGACAAAATTTAATTTTAGTTGCCATAGGCACAGCAGCATTACACTGCAAGGATGGGAGAAAAAAAAAAATCTTCTACATTTAGGATTTGCAATAGAATACATATTCCAGCATTATACTTACGTAACTCCTGGATGATGGTTATATCTCTTCTTTCCAAATCTTGTTTGCTGAGCAAAATAATCGTAACGTTCTGACTTCTTCCACATGTAATAGAAAGCCACACACTCAGCAACTGTTCTGGTTCTCACCTAAAAAAAGGCAAGAAGGACTGACAAGATTAATGCACAGATATTTTGTCATCTCTGCAGTTCCCATACCCCTGCAATATTGTTAGATTTATTACCCCAGTATCTGGAATAAACAAATTCAGTTACAGACTCTAAAGAGATCCAAAGTTTCATGTAACTGTTATGTCAGGTTCTACTGTATTACATTGTTGTATGTTCTTTTTCACAGATTGAAACTGTATCTATATCTAAAACATTTCAGTTCATAAACCATGTAACAATTTTTAAATTGTAAGACTGTGAGACAGGCTCTTGGAAGGAAAAAACTCATCAGATCATGACCTGGGAGTAGTGAGCCAGAAAAGACAATGGGTACTGATTTCTTTTGGGAAAATCAGGAACTGTTGAGGTTTGAAAACACATATGCACAACAGTATGTTTAAACAAAACAAAATTTTTGTCTTGTTGAGAAGGCATTAAGGACTCCAAAGACTCATTTTGATGTATATTAACCTGAAATCTGACAAACACATCAGTCTCATAAAGAAAAAAAAAATCTCAAGATGGTATCAAAACATAAAGGAAGTACACAGAAAGTTTGGAAGTGTCCATATTGATATATATTTTTGATCAAAAAATATCCAATCCTTATTCTTCAAGCACAAAGGAGTTAATCAGAAGCAATCCAGATCAAGATTATAATTCCTTCAGTTAGCCAGAAAACACAAACCTGATAGATGAGTATAGTACCTTCTGAAAACACAAAAAGCTAAGCCTGCGTTTGTACAATTACACCTTTCTTGTGATAAAAAGAAAGTTAAGATGTGTTTTCCCTTCCCACAGCCACAGTATGCGGGTTTTACACTTTAGGAGAGACCAGCATTTTAACTAAAACATAATATAAATGCATAAATAGAAGCGATGTCAGTGCAAGTCAATTTCAGAGACAGTACATCAACTCATTTAGCTTTTTCAGTGACGTCTGAGGTAAACTTAGCACAAAAATGCCCAACTGGTTGCCGTACTTTGGTTCTTATTTCACATTTCTGCATGACTTTGGACAAATGTATTGCTCTTAGAAATTTCCAGCATCATACCAGTTCTTCCATTTAATTGTAAAACACTAACCTTGTTTTTCTGTATGAGATGGAAGTCTTTTCCATAAATCAGAAGTGCGTGTTCAAAGCTTCTGCATTCTTCTTCTGTCCATGCTGTCATCTCTTCTAGCCGATAACAAAAATAGCATATTATTTGTGCTCAAGAAACTTTTACAGACAATAAAATAATTGTGTTGCTAATGCACGAATATGCAAACACACTGTTAAAAACAATAGGTTATTTAGACCCAGTTCTTTACTGTACAAATATCCTACCCCAAATCTGACACTCCTATTTATAAAGACTCATAGAAGAGTTTGATTTCTAAAATCTTTTATCCTTGAGAGCAAAGGATATTCAAAAACTGATTATTTCATATGAAATTTGTCATAAAAAAGACTTAAAACATCATGAAGGTATTCAATTAATTTTCTGACACACTTCTTGCATAGGTCACTGATCAATATCAACTGAATATCAAGTTACATACAGTATGTATGTTAAGACCCCAGAACTGTTTTTACTAAATCACAGAAAGGTTTGGATTGGAATGGGCCTTAAAGACCACCCAGTTCCACCCCCCTACTCCCGTCCAGCCTGGCCTTGAGAACTTGCAGGGATGGGGCAGCCACAGCTTCTCTGGACAACCTGTGCCAGGGCCTCACCACGCTCACAGTAATTTTTTTTTTTCCTTTTATCTCACCCAAACCTACCCTCTTTTAGTTTAAAGCCATTACTTCTTGTCCTATCACTCCACTCCCTGACAAAGAGTCCCTCCCCAGCTTTCCTGAAAGCCCCCTTTAGGTACTGGAAGGCTGATATGATGTCTCCCCAGAGCCTTCTCTTCTCCAGGCTGAACATCCCCAGCTCTCTCAGCCTGTCTTCATAGGAGAAGTGCTCCAGCTCTCTGGTCACCTTTGTGGCCCTCCTCTGGACTCTCTCTAATACGTCCATGCCCTTCTTGTGCTGTGGAACCCAGAGCTGAACAGGACTGCAAGAATACATTGTCGGCTCACAATAAAATCTAATTTTCATGTAAGGGAGTAATAAAACTAGGGGCAAGCAAGGCAGAAGTCCATTTTCCACTTAACTCAATGTTTTCCAAATTCTACCAAAGGCCTGCAGAACAATATGGTGGATTCAGATTAGGGTTGACATAACGCAACGCTGATGCAGTGAAGAAAAGAGTAGGGCTCATTTACATAGCCAGCTATGTTTTCCTCATTCTGGTATAAATGCCATCAAATTATTGTTGTGTGTGCCCCGTTGCTGGAGGTGTCAGGACCAGGTTGGACAACCTGGGCAACCTGGTGGCATTGCTGGCAGGGGGGATGGAACTGGGCGATCTTTAAGGTCCCATTCCACCCAAGACGTTCTATGATTGTTGACCATGAACTCAAACTGTAACAAGGGTGAGAACTGCCTTACAGGAGCAAAATCACAGCTTCTTTCCCATCCCTCAGTCTGTGCCATTCTTACAGCTGCAGTGGAGGAAAGAAGGGAAGAAAAGGTGTAAGAGCTGATCCTGTAAACTTGCATAAATTTGCAAACTTCTCTAGCAGAAATTTCCAACAGATTATACTTAATCCGTGCTAAAGACATGATGGATAGGGAAATGTCTAGAAAAACCTTGAGTAAGAATCAGATTGACAGGCAACTTTAAGATTTTTTTTCCCAATGCATTTCTGAAAAATCATATACTATTTCTTACCCTGAGACGCCTTTCCATTTGAACAGTATCTCTCAATCGCTTCTTTAATGTTATGGCTACTCTTGAGAAGTTCATACAGAGCCTACAAAATAAAAGAAGATTTAGATCGTATATTTGCAAATGTATGCAAAGATTGTATATTTGCAAACTTTATAAAGAAGAACCCTCTTCTTTATAAAAGGAGTTAAAGTTTGTAAATATACAATCTAAATTTATGAAAGTTGCCTTTCAGTGAGCATGCCTCATATCCAAAAAAGAATTTGTCTTTATTCATGATAAAAATATTAAAAAAAAAAGTCAAAACCGAAACTTTCAAAAAGTTGAGGCAAGGTTTAAACAAGCAAATGTAAAATATGCAGTTATTTAAAAAACACCTGGATTTATCAAGAGTGTGACAATTAGAAGATCAAAATACTGCCAACATTCAAGTACATGTAATTTTCCTAAATAACCACATGCTTAAGATTACAAATAAGATCCTGATCCTAATAATATTCTAAACTTAAAAAAAAAAAAAAAGAAACAATTAAATTGAGTATTGCTGTCTTTATAATACAAGCAAAGAAAGAGAACACCGTAATTACAAAGCAATGTGTCACAAATGGAACAGGATATAAAACATACTTGTTCATTGTCCCGTGTATGTAGTCCTTCAGGAATTCTGCCAATCATTTTTTCATTTCCTGTTCTTAAGGAGGTTTCAAAAAGGTATTCTTTAACTTTATTTTCTGAGATCACATCAGGCTTCCAAAGTAAATGGTCTTCGTTTTCATAGGCTGTTAAAACAGAAATCCATTAACACCAGGTGTGACATTTTAAGGACTATAACATAAAAGCTATTTTACAAAGACAGAGAACAGGAACACAAGAGAAATCAAATCAAATACCATCATGCCACTTATATATTGCAGCTCACTTTTTGCACAAATGCCTCAGTTAAAAGACAAACTGCTGTATGGTGTGGTGAAGAGATCCAGGTTCCATGAGGGTGAGATAAGGGACTGAACTCTTCAGAGTCTTTTCATAGGAATGGTTTGTAGACTGCTAGATGATTCAATCAAATTATGCACATATACACATCATCTTCATAGGAACAAACTAGCAAACCACTCTGTTTTATTCCGAAGTGTATCAGGTTTACATGGCAAAGATTTGGTAGTGGGGGGCTGCAGGGGTGGCCTCTGTGAGCAGAGCCCAGCAGCTGCCCCATGTCAGATCAGAGCCAGCTCCAGCCAGATGCAAAAGGGATCCACTGATGGCTAGAGCAGAGCCAGGGAGCAGCATTAGTTGGGCCTCTGGGAGGGAAGATTGAAGAAAGGGGGAAAAAAAAAACAATTGCTGTGCAACAGCAGCTGGGAGAGAAGAGTGATAACCAGCCCTGCAGAGACCAAGATTGGTGCAGCAGGAGGGCAGGAGGTGCTGCAGGCAGGCAGCAGCAGTTCCCCTGTGCAGGGAGAGGCCCCTGGTGGAGCAGGCTGTCCCCCTGCAGCCCATGGGTCCCACATGGAGCAGATCTCCACGCTGCAGCCCCCCCATGGGTGGAGGAGCCCCCGGTGGAGCAGGTGGATGTGGCCTGGAGGAGGCTGCGGCCCATGGAGAGCCCCCGCAGGAGCAGGCCCCAGGCCAGAGCTGCAGCCCGTGGAGAGGAGCCCACGCAGAAGCAGGGGGTCTGGGGGGAGCTGCCACCCACCCGTGGGGGACTCGTGCTGGAGCAGTTTGTTCCTGGGGGATGGATGGACCCAGTAGGACGGAGCTGTGTGGGAGCAGTGCTTGAAGAGCTGCTGCCTGTGGGCAGCCCCTGCAGGCTCAGTTGGGGAAGGACGGCATCCATGGGAGGGACCCCACGGGAACTGACCACAGTCCCCACTCCCCATTCCCCTGCATTGCTCGAGGGGAGGGTAGGAGAGGGTGAATGGGGGGAAGGTGTTTTTGGTTTGCCTTTAGTTTCTCACTGTTTTAAGTCTGCTAGTGATAGGCAACAAATTATATCAATCTCCTTCTACTGAGGCTGTTTTGCCCATGATGATAACTGCTTAGTGATCTCCTTGTCTTTACCTCAACCCTTGAGCCATTTCCATGCTATTTTCTCCCCCTTATCCTTTGACGAGGGGGAGTGAGAAAGCAGTGTTATGGAATTTAGCTAGCCATCTGTGCCAAACCACTGCAAACCGTTTTCAGCAAATAACTTACAGTTTACAGTAACATTGTAGAAAATTACTTTAATATTTTAAATATTATACATCTGGGAAGAGAAAAAAATAGAAGAGGAGTTGGCTAACTGATCACTTTCAACAAGAACTTGCCAAAACTTACTAATCTGAATAGAATTTAGGTCTTCATGTTGTTATTTCTTTTTGTGTTCATTAACAACCAAGTTTTGTAATCTTGTACATTGCATGTTTTACAAACAATAAAGGGTGGATAGTCCTTCATAGTACATTGAAATCATGTATGTACTCTCTTAAGTAGCTTGACAGACAACATATCAGTCCTAAAGAAGATTTGGCTTGAACCTTTGCCAGTCTGTGCACACACTGTAAGATCTATAGTTTAATCTAGAATTTAACTCTAACCAACAGATGTGATTAACATTGCATATAATGTTTCATGTAATCTCTTTGTAATGCAAAATTCAGCATTTTTCACACACAAGCATAATGGATGTTACAGTAGGGAGGCAAAGAATCTTCTCTAACCTCTCATAAAACTGCAGGAAACAGTACTAAGTAAAGGTGAGAAATAAAGTTCCATCTTCTCAGAAAGTGCTGTTATGGCATGATATAGGAAGATTTCAAATGGATATGTGATAAGCATAAGGTTTATAGAAAAACTGAGCTGCCATCTATGACAGGTCCAGCTGCTGGGACTACATGGCAGAAATATAAGCCTGTCTGCCATCACCACCTCTTCAGCTAGTACAGAAGAGGCTATCACAGGATCACCTTTATGTAGAGGGGAACGATTCCGGAATTGCTGCAGTGTAATGCCAGAACTCTGAAGCCTGTTTATTCCAGTACGTGCAGTGTTTCAGAGTACCTCCACCTTACACCTCTGAGTGCTACTGACCCTCAAGTCCTACCTCCTTTATTTTTTTCCCCTTTCATTAATCAAGACAATCCAGCATTTCTTGCTGGAGTCCATGCCTGACATTCTCAAGAGGAGCTCCATGGGCTCTCCAATCCTGAGAGCTACCACACTGCTGGCCAGGCCAGCAGACATGACTCTCACCAGCTCTCTAGCATCAGCTCATTCCACTGAAAGTTGTTAGGTTAACTCCCTCATGGTCATCCTCTGGTTATTCTCTAATTCTTGGCTGATAAAAAGTCAAGTATAAATAGTAAAAGGGCTATCCAGGTAAATCTTGGTTTTATTCCTCCATTTCTTGCAACTGGTAAGCATCATGCTTGAATCTTCAAAAACAGGAAGCTGCCCTAGGTTTCTTACAGCACAAGAGATGTTCACTCACTAATGCTTCCAACTTTGTAGTTAACAGCCTTCTTCTCTATTACAAAATATCATTGGCAATGGTGAAACGACTTCATATGCTTCATTAGAATAATATTCCCACAAAATGTGTTGTTTTGAAAGAAAGTACCTAACAGAATTTTGAAAACTTATAGGAAAAAAAAAACACACAACACATAATGCCTTTCATTTATTAAGGTATCTCCCAAACTGCTCCTTAATTTCACAGCTGTTCTATCCATGAGAAAATTTCTCTTTTTTTTATTCCACTGCTATCTGTGTTGCACTTTTCGCATAGCGAAAACCTTTAAAGATACTAAATAAAACTCTTAGATTATTTTTTATATTCAAGCACAACTGCAGTTTTTAATCCAAATTTACAATGGAATAATATCAGACTTAGAATGTGTTTTGTAAAAGACAAAATGTATCAGGACCTGTATCTCCTTCTCATGCCATGGAAATTGAAAACAGTTTATTATGCTTTCTATATCCATTTCACAGCCCACACAGTTTTGCTTGCCAAACAACAACAACAAAAAAAAATTAAAAAAGCAACTAAAGAAAAATACTGTTTTGAAGATCTTCATTGTAAACTAGGTTACAAACTCATGGGCCAGTTATGATTCTCTGAGGAAAGTATTTCCTTCTTGACCCAGTGTTTGCTTCCTCCTAAAATCACTAACTACTTCTGAATTAACGTTGTAATCCACACTCCTATGTCTTCTTGAAGTCGTAGAATCACATTTCTGAGCAATAATTATATGGTTGCATCACTTCACATTTTTAGTATTTTTAAAGTCTCTGAGCTTTTAACTATGTCATTGACTTTACAATAAAAAAATTAATTAACATTTTTCCATCAACTGCTACACAAAAGCATAAGATAAAAAGTAAAATAGGCAGAAGAACTTACCCTTTTCTTCATCACTGTACCTGCCAAGGTAAGGTGGAATTTCAGCCTGATACTGTGAACCAACCATTATTTCCTGAAGATTTAAAAAAAAAAAAAAAAAAAAAAAGGAGAAAAATATGATCAATATTTTTCACATGGAAGCATTAAAACATGCCATTTACTTGGCATTCAGCACAGGGAATTTCAGAACTAAGGTATTATTTTAAATATGTACTCAAAATCATAACATAGAAACTGTACTATTAAAAAATGTTAACTTTCTGTTTGATTGTCTTAAGAAACAGTAATTACCTTTCTCAAATCTTCAGATGAATTACCGTTGTCTGCCTCTACATCTTCACCATCTGATTCTTTATCTCCATCACACGTAGTGTTTGCTTCAGACACAAGAAAGTTTTGTTTTAGCTAGGAAGCATTTTCAGTTTAAACATAACTACAAGACATTCGTTATCTTTTGCTTTTGAGAGGAACGCCTGCTTTTATTCAGGAAGACACTGATCATGATTCTGTTGATCTACCCTTCTGACAAAGGGTCAAACTATAGTATTAAGTCATAAAGCACTGGCAATTGTATGCTACAGAACTGAAACATTCATCCTCACTGCAACCAATTTACTAACAGGTAAAGGAAATGCAATCATTTTTCTTCGTTATTTTTCTCAATGAAAGCTTGTAACTTACTGAAAAGGTATGAGAAAATAATAATAAAAAAAAATAAAAATCTAGGGCTAAAACTTAGCCCCAGTTAATAATAATAAAAAAAAAGTAATGTAAAAGGCAAGTCTTTTTTACCCAGCAAAGACTTTAATCAGAAGTTTTAATGGGTATTCAAGACATTATTTTAAACAAGGCTGCTTCTAGATGAAGCGAAGATACAGCAGCAATATGCAAAACAGAATAAGCAAAAGACAGCTCATTCATTACTCTTTTTTACTCTTTTTTTTTCTTTCTCTCCTTGGGAAGGCAGACAGCAGAGCGCTCTACGTAATTCAAATACAGTACTTCACAGAATAACACATATTTTAGAATCTGGAACAGTCTGCTACTGTATTCTGAAGTAATTCTATTTTTATAGATGTATAATCCCTGGTAGAACGGAATCTACCATTATAATAAGATTAAAGCTATTTTTTATTCTCAAACTACAGTATGCTCAAAAATGGGGTTGCATTTTTAACTTTGTCACACCTAACTAGAACTTTCAACATCATAGACAAAATCCAAAAATATATTGAGAGAGGCTCCTCTTCTGTCATTATTAGAATCACTAGTCTCTCTCTTTTTGCTGTTAGAAGAAGCAGACAAGAAGCTAACATGAATTTATGAAATAACGTTATGCCTGGATAATCACATGCAATTATTTATTTCCAATTAATCCAATGTTTAACTTAACTTTACCTTAGTATTAGAGAAATGAAAAGGGAACACAAAAAAAAGATAAGACTGCCAACAGGACAGACACAGTAAAATGGTGTCAATAATTAGTAAATGTTTGATTTAAAATGACCAACCAGAAGTTCTAATAGAGAAAGAGTAACATTCTAATAGAAAAACATGGTAGCTGAAAGCAAAGATGACTGTTTCTTAATCCTAAGTAAGATGAGGGTTTTTCCATAAAGCTGCCTCATTTTCAGTGTCATATTTGTTACCAGTTCATGAGCAACGTTTAAGTGCCACTGAATTTGGTGTTTCCTTAATTTAAAAAGTGCACTGCAATTTTTAAGGTTTCAGGATAGGGTTTTAGGATATAAGAATATATAAGAATACGGTTTAAGGATATAAGGTTTAGAATATCTCTTTCAATATGAATTTCTTAGACTACACCTTAGCGACATGTGAAGAACAACTGCAGGTGACTGAGGCAGCACCTTTATCATCCTTCACCTCTAGAAGGCTGAACTCCTCCCAGAAATAGCTTAAGACACTTGCCAAACTGAAACCATGATAAAATCCTTTGGCTCACCCTACGAAGTCCCATAGAAAAGTGCTGTATGTATGAAAGAAAAAATCACAAAGAAATCACAGCCATGTTCATATCCTCAGGCTGAATGGAGGAGTCACTAGCTTAAAAATGGCAGCAAAGTTTTAGTAGAAAAACACTAACTTAAAAGAATATGCTACATATTCATGTCATTCACTAAAATGCTGAAAACCATAAAAGTGTTCCTTGACACCACACTAAATAGTGATTACAAAAAGTTACTGTATTTGTAGCAAAACTAATCACTTTTATTTTATTTCTTTGAGCATGGCACCAAGTATAGGTCTTCCAGGTAATTAGTAATAACAACCAAAGAACGTTCATGTCCAACACCCCCCAAAGCATTATTTCTTATCTCCCAGTAAAGTTAGCAGTCTGCAAATGTGACAGTTTAAGCTAGGAAGCTGTATATAATGCCATGACTTTTTAGAATACTGTTACAAAATTAGTTTTCCTACATCTTAATGGCCGAGGAAAGAAGTCTGTAGCCTCATGTGAAGTAACCGATGGTGTCAAGTCATCAGCAGAGGACTGTGTTTCTTCATCATCACCCGACAAGAGGTCTTTAGCTATTTCCTCCTGTATCATTAAAATAATAACAAAATAAAAAACAGTAAATAAAAAAAACAGTAACAACAACTAAAAAAAAAACTCAAAATGCTTATTAAGTATAGACCAGTAAGGAATCAGATTTACCACATTTTGACAATTTAATTAAAATTAATTATTTTACCCTAAGTATCACAGAATCACAGGACAGCTGAGGCTGGAAGGGACCTCTGGGGATCATCTGGTCCAAGCCCCTGCTCAAGCAGGATCACCTAGCACACACTGCACAGGATCACATCCAGGCAGGTTTTCCATATCTCCAGAGGGAACTCCACAGCCTCTCTGAGCAACCTGTTACAGTGCTCTGTCACCCTCACAGTAAAGAAATGTCCTCCCATATTCAGAAAGAAATCATTTTAGTAGATTGTACTCCATTCATTAAAAAGCTACTTTGCTCTTCCTAAATCCAAGAACAAATATAACTTTATTTCAGAGTTGACACAGGGGTTCATTTCTCTTTTGTCCTTTAATAAAGTAAAGGTACAAGAAAAAACTCTGCAACCATCAATCTCAGACATTTGTCTAACTGCTTCCAGTGAAAAACACTAATGACAAAATTTTAAAGTTCTGAGGCAATTTCCATTCTTTACATCACAGACACATTGAAACTTTAAGAACCTGCTACCCTTTAAACTCTGGGAAAAAAAAAATTGCCAGGAACAACCTGGTATCTTACCAAAATACACACAAAAAATGAATTTTTCATAGGTTAAACAAGAGAAAAGGAAGAAGATGGAAAGAAAGAAAAAAAGAAAGAAAAAGCTCACTTCCTCCACTAGCAGACATGTCTGAACCCCTCTGAATGGAGGTTAGGGAGGGAAAGAATGGTATTAGACAACAAGCTGACTACATATTTGTAGCCTCAACACAATCGTGAATCCTAATGAGAATCAGATGTGCAGAGCCATCATTATACTCTATTTTCTGTGGAGTTTACCATTACATCATACTTTCAGAAAGTATTTTAAAAAAGCATATACTTACTACCTATAGATTTTATAATCCAAATTACTGCCTGAATACTCCTTACAACCAAAAATGAGCTTAAAATCTCAGAATTCAACGTTAGCCTGCAAATCACATAAGCTCATGTTTTTTACATCAGTAATGCAACGCATATAGTCACTGTAGGTAAATACAGTCTCTCTCTCTCGCTCTCCCTGAAGTTGAGACCTTCCCAAATGATACATATCTGAAAGGAACATTCCAAACATCCAGGAGAGCATTTTCAAGTCATCCACATAAATTTTGATACATAACACATACACTGGAATCCAGAATTATTATTTCCGGATGTTGCATACATTAAAATAAAACATAGAACTTTGGGGAAAAATCCCACTTCTCTTTAAAAACAAAGAAAATCCTACAGTTCTTTGGATGTGTTTTAGAATAATTGAACTTATTCATTTCTCATTTTTTGTTATAAATTGCCATTGAAGCTGCCATGCATTTGTAAGTGCAATAAGTGTAACTAGAACCAGATCTTCAATGTCCTTGAAAATTAATAAATTCAAAATAATACAGTAATTATCAATTGCATATTGAAATTGACAAAGATACACATTGTGTAACATCAAGAGGTAGTCAAACATAATTTGAGGTCATTTGGATTTCTGCTTTTAAATTGTAATACCGGTAAAGATGGCTCTCCAACTTACTTTATCTAGAGTCATATCTGGAAGTTCATCTGCAAGTTCACTTGGAGAGCTATCCGCACTGGAACCTGCTATAACTGGAATTGTGGGTTCATAGCCATAGAATGCCAGTAAATCTTCCAATGGCATGTTTCCTTCCTAATACAAGAGGATTTACAAACACTTTAACATATTGCCAAATACTTGTGAACAGTTCAGGCCTAAAAGGATAGGACGTATTTTGAAAAACAAAAGTAAGAACAAACAAAGAAATACTTAATTGAAAGCAGAAAACTTGAATCAAGATTTTAAATATTTTCAGGCACAGGATTGAAATAATTCATCACCACCTCTATTGTCATATAGTGAAGTCCAATCATACTATTCAAGGAAAATCTTTACTAGATGAAACTAAACAGTAATTGACTGTTAAACATTGATCCTTATCTGATGATTTGCCTGTATTTCTTCAAGAGAAGATACACTAGGAATACAACCCCCCTAGAAGAGAGAACTGCAGAAAAACTTGATTTTAGTCCTACATAGTTACAGCTGCATGTGTAAATTCAAAACCCCACAAAAGTAAACCAAAATAGCAACTCTTTATTCCTCATATCCATTTTCCGCACAACATATTTGGTAGTGACTGCTGAGCGGCTGAGAAAGACAGCTAACGATTTAGAATGCAAAAAAATAATCGAGAGAAAGGTTGGATTTATAATTTTTTCCGACAGTTTTTGATCAAATGATTCTACTAAATACCGTATTTGCAACCTAAGACAATTAATAAAACAACAAACCATGGAGATTAATTTACCTGATTCAAGCCATCAAAGAATAAGAAATATTTTCCAATATTTATACCTTTAAAAGTTTTATTACCTTTAAAAATTTCTTGTTGAACTCATACACTGATTAAATTACTTGTTTTCTTTAGTCAGCTAAGGTGTTAGTCCTGCAAAGACTTTTCACAATGGGTAAACGTAAACACATGTCCAAGTCTTTCCAGGATCGGGACCTAAAGTAATAAAGTGTTTAAGATGAGTGGCTCTCAGTTCTATTTCCTTCTATTATAGAGGCAATAAGATCATTTTGTGGAGTAATAACTCCATTTTAACCACTAGACTTGGCAAGCTCCTTTGTTATTGTAACTACAAGTTCATAATCAGCAAAAATGTAATTGTACATGTAGAAGGACAAAAAACCAGGAGTTCATTGAATTCACTGTCAATTCAGTATTTAATTTTTTTTATATGAGCTACACAGATACAGCTTCATATTTGATGCCAGAAACTACGCTTTCCTGAAACTCAACCAAAATCTGCAGTTATGTTGAGCAATGTAAGTGGGTCACTGAATGGTAATTCAAATAGCGTCAATTTGTGGGTGTTCAGCATTCAACAGACATTTGAAATGGGTGATGCACTGACATGGATGAACAAGAGGCGTAAACAGGAAAAGCATGTAATTAAACAGTGTAAAATACACAATACGAAAAGCCAAGGAGCACGTTGGTCATTCTGTACACCCACCAACTGCCAAACTGATAAAACTGAGACAGAAAACTACCATTTACACAGCAAATGAATGCGATCCATCACGTCTAAAACATAAATGTTTGTTTCCAGATTGGAAAAGCAAGAAATGACCAACAGAATGAAATACAGCTAGTCGTCACTTCAACGCACGCACAATATATAATTTCTACCTATTTCCAACTTCTAAAACTGATCTGAGTAATAAGAAGTGATATTTGATAATAGGACTTTTAAAGTCAGCTACAGTGGTTTCTCCTCCAAAGTGAAAGCACTCTTAAATGAAGAAGAGTCTGACTTTAATCTATCACTAATTCCTTTGAAAAGCCAAATTCAGCCTTTTTGCGAGAACGCAGTGCTGTCTCCTAACTAAACCTGATTTTCTTTTCCTCTTTTTAAACGAGCTGCAAAGGCATTTTTTAGGAAACTGCATTATACAATGCAAACTAAAGAACAGGTTGAGCGTTCTTTACAGTAAAAAGGGCACAACATATATGGACATTTAGAAGAGGGTTAGTCACTCTTACCTTTTCTAAATCTTCAATTTCAGAGCTGAAATTTTTGCTTTCTTCCATCATTTCCTCTTCTTCAAGAGTGCGTTCATCGTCATAATCATGTACCAGCATTTCAGCAGAAGGGTCAAAGTCATGATCCTCAGATGATAAAGAGCCAACTATCAAAAAAACCCTAATCTGAGTTATTTTTTCTACATCAACACATGAAGTCACACACACACACAAAAAAAGTTACACGTATTCTTTCACATATAGGGTCAAAATGTTAAATGGAATAACTGGAACAAACACCTAGCTACCTGACAAATTCATCTGTTTGTGCTGGCCATCCCTTTTCATACTTCTAAGTAATAGGTATACTTTTCTTTCTTGCAGAACTTGGAAGAGCTATCTGAACTACCGAAACAGTTTCAGAAAGTACAATCCCAAATGAGTATTCTGATGGATAAAAGACTATTCAAACCATCCTTGAAAACACCATTGAAGTATAAAGCATGTATATCACAAGAAATCAGGTGCTGCAGGCAAGCCAATTGTACCTTGCAAATCCAGAGGCTGTGATTTATAGTCTCTGATTCTATTTACAATGATTTATATGGTAACTAGTCTAGCTTTTCACTGGTAAATGGCTACCTTTACCTTAAGAACCAACTTTCTCCTAACAGCAAAATACACAGTGAGACTCACTTCAGCTTAGTTTAGCTGAGGTCTTAGCACTTGATCTAGAAAGAAAGAACAAAATCTGCAGAGTCTCAAGAAATAGAGGAAAATATATGGGAAATAACAAAATGCTTCTAATGGATAGCATTTAGTTACCCAGCCATTGTGACAGCTCTGTGGTAGTCCGACAGAGAGGTTTTCATTACTCGAGGAGGCAAGTCACCCAAAAGTACTGTTATTATTTTATGTGCATTTTGTCAACTCTAAGAAACCTTATCATTATATTTGACAAGTCTTACAGATGTAAATAATTTTGCACTGCAAAGTCAAAGAAAACTACAGAAATACAGGGTTGTTTTATACTTTAATGTGGACTTGCTTATGGCTTTCAGATGGGAAAAGTAAGCAGATTGGGATATTTCTTTCACTTCTGATTTCCCCTTCTAGTTTTTACATACTAGCGCTATCTGCAATTCTTGGCTGATGAGAAGCAAAGAAAAGGTTTATTAGGAACTATGTCCTCAGAAGAACTTCTTTTGAACATCAAGAAAATATCTACAAATTTTCAATCTTCTTCTTCAAAAAAAAAAATAAAAAATAAAGCAGTATCCCTCACTGCACTGCTTCTAGCCTTCAAAGAGACACTTGTATATACTAACACTGCTAAGTCTTAGAGCATCCAATTAATTTTCAGCAATTACACTAAGTGTTTGTTCCTTACATGCAGGTAATTAAAGTAAACTTTGTCCATTTAGCATGCTTAAGACAATACTGTGCAAGTTCAAACTGCCATACCAGAAGGAAACATTCAAGCCAAAAATGCTTTTTATTCACATGCTGTTCATATTGTGGTCTCATGGATCTCCCAGCATAGCTGATACTACTACCCCAATTACGATAATTACATTATGTGTTGAATTTTTCCACTGTTAGCTATTACATCCTGATCCCATAGCTTTTCAAGAACTGAGAACCATCTTGATTTAGCATATATACATATGTCTACATATATACACAGGCATATATGCCCATATGCTCAAGACTGTTGTTTCAAATCACTGCTATAACTAATTTTATATTTGAATAACTGAATTGGAAGGTGTACACAACTCATATATTTTAGGCAAAAAAAAGCCCCCCTCGGCATCTCTGAACACTCAATATCCAACCCATACTCAAGTAACACAAGCTTGCTAAATTCAGTAAGAGCAGTTAAAATGAAGAAAAGTAGCTAATGCAGAATAGAAGTAGGACAGAAGCAAAGGCACTCCCCAACATACTTATTCATGAGTAGCCCTGATGATGTTACATATGCTTGCTGGTGTAAAGGGAAGGTATTCCAAAGAACCTTTACAGTGGTTCAGGCCTTAATGACTGCATATAATTATGCTTCTAAGTGCTTTCTGGTAATATCAAGAAGTCAGAAATTCACACGGGCCTGTAGTTATCAGCAAGAAGAGGAACGGTCTCCCTCTCTCTACCCTGACTACATGGCTTTCCTGAGATGCTGACTTAAAAGCACTGTAAAACTTTGTGTTGGTCTGGGGCTCCCAGCAGCCGATCACTAACTGCGCCGGGAGCCGGGGGACGAGCCCTCAGCGCGCATCCCTTCCTCTGGAAATTCACGCAGGCGACTATTAGTTACGTGAAGGCGCTGCGCTAGGAAAGCTACGAGGCAAGAGAGGAGAGCCGCGGGGAGGACCCGGAGGGAGAGCACGGCGGGCAGGCAGGGTGCCGGGCAGCAGAAGCTGGCGAGGACGAACCTGGGCTCGAACTCCCAAACGATGCCTGTGGGGAGAGCAGACAGCGCGGTGAGCTCCCGCCGCAGGTGGCTCCCCCACCTCCCCTCCACCCACCACCCACCCACCCACCCATCCCACCCGCCCCGCCGCAGGCCCCGCACCGGGCCCGCCGCTCCCGCTCCCTCCCTCCCCCCCCCAGGCCTGTGCGGGCCGTGATAGGGGAGCCGGGACCCCCCGGGAGCCCCCCGGCACCGGCCGCCGCCTCCCGCCGCCCCCAGCCCTGCCGCGGGGCCGGGCCCCGTCCCGCGGGCTGCGCACCGGCCCCCGCCGCGCGGCCTACTCGCGCAGGCTCCCGCTGCCCCGGCGGCTCGCCCGGCCTCCCCGCCGCCCCTCCGGCCCCGCCGCCCCGCCGGGCCGCCCCGCAGCGCTCCTCACGGCGCCGGCCGGGCGGGCGCGGGGGGCGCGGAGGCGGCGGGGGGCAGGGGGGAGGCGGGCGGACCCCGGCGCCCCGGCCCGCTTTCCCCGCTCACCTCCGCCATATTGGGGACGATCGGGGCCGAGCGGCGGCGCTGCGCCGAGTGCCCGGATGGGGCCGCTGAGCCAATGGCAGCCGCCGAGCCCCAGCCGGAGCCGGCCGGGGAGGGCGCCGAGGGGACGGCGGCACCGGGATGGGGCGGAGGAGCCGGCAGCGGGACCCCGCCTCCGCCGCCTGCACACAGCCCGCGGGGCAGCCCCCGGCCGCCGCCGAGCAGCTGGGGCTGAGGGAGGGGCGCTCCCCGCAGCCCCGTCCCCAAAAAGGTTGGAGCCCCCCCCCCCCGTCCCCAGGGCAGCCCGCCGCGGAGCGGTGCTTGTCACTCACCTGCGCCCTAACCCCGCGTTTGGTCCCGCTGCTGTCGCCGGCAGCGCTTCTGCAGCTGCCCGCAGTCCCGGGGCAGGAAAGCCAACGCCAGGCGCCGTGCTGCTCCTGGCTGTGCGGCGTGGCGTGAGCAGAGAACGGGGGATTCGCTGCCCGGCGCGTTTGTGCTGCTTAAAAGCGGGTGCGGTGTATGCGCGAAGTAACAATCCCGTTTGGTGGGGGTTTCACCCCGCTGGGCAGATGAACTCCACCACAAACGCTCTCACTCTCCCCCTCCTCCTCAAAGGATAATGGGAGAGAAAATACCACGGAAAGGGCTCAAGGG
Organism: Anas acuta; assembly: GCF_963932015.1. Lineage (NCBI taxonomy): Eukaryota > Metazoa > Chordata > Aves > Anseriformes > Anatidae > Anas > Anas acuta. The sequence continues at coordinate 14,624,320 of NC_089017.1, forward strand.
TTGAGGTGAAGACAGGGAGATCACTCAACAGTTACAGTCATGGGCAAAACAGACTCAGCATAGGGAGGTTAATGTAATTTATTCCCTATGACTACCGGAACAGAATAGTGAGAAACGAGAAACATACCAAAAACACCTTACTTCATCCACCCTCTCCTTGCCCCGAGCCATGCAGGAGAACAGGGGGCTCTGGTCGGTCCCTGATGCTTCGTCTCAGTCTCCGCTGCTCCTTCCCGGTCCCTCTCTGCCCCTGCTCCCCGTGGGGTCCCTCCCATGGATGTCTCCTTCCCCAACTGAGCCTGCGGGGGCTGCCCACAGGCAGCAGCTCTTTGAGACCTGCTCCCACACGGCTCCGTCCTACGGGGTCCATCCATCCCCCAGGAGCAACCTGCTCCAGCACGAGTCCCCCACGGGTGGGTGGCAGCTCCCCCCAGACCCCCTGCTCCTGCGTGGGCTCCTCTCCACGGGCTGCAGCTCCGGCCCGGGGCCTGCTCCTGCGGGGGCTCTCCATGGGCCGCAGCCTCCTCCAGGCCACATCCACCTGCTCCACCGGGGGCTCCTCCACCCATGGGGGGGCTGCAGCGTGGAGATCTGCTCCATGTGGGACCCATGGGCTGCAGGGGGACAGCCTGCTCCACCAGGGGCCTCTCCCTGCACAGCCCGCAGGGGAACTGCTGCTGCCTGCCTGGAGCACCTCCTGCCCTCCTGCTGCAATGACCTTGGTCTCTGCAGGGCTGGTTATCACTCTTCTCTCTCCCAGCTGCTGTTGTGCAGCAGTTGTTTTTTTTTCCCCCCCTTTCTTCAATCTTCCCTCCCAGAGGCCCAACTAATGCTGCTCCCTGGCTGGTCTCTGGCCATCAGTGGGTCCCTTTTTGAGTGGCTGGAGCTGGCTCTGATCTGACATGGGGCAGCTGCTGGGCTCTGCTCACAGAGGCCACCCCTGCAGCCCCCCTGCTTCCAAAACCTTGCAATGTAAACCCAGTAAAATGTGGCTGAGTTCTGTTTGCAGATGGTGTAGTGATCCCCAGCTAGATTAGGTACTTAAGCAGTCAAGCTCTGTACTGCTTGTTTTATTCCGCTGCACCTGTTGCTCTGATAAACAGAGGAAATTTTCAAATGCTTGCTGCACTGCTGATTTCACTCTAATTCCAATATATAAACTATTATTGTACCTCCAAACTACACAGCGTCTTACGATGTAGAAATACATCTACCTTTGATGTACCTGGTGGTATGATGTTAACAAAATAAAAATCCCAACACTTTGCAGAAACACAGAAATTGACAACAATTTCCTAAACATGTTATCACAGTCAAAAGCAAAGTCCTGTACCAAATCTTCTGCTAATTTGCCAGTTAAAATATTTTATTAGATGTAGATCAAAGGGAAGATTTTTTAAATTATAATTCGGAACAATTTGATAAACTATTATGAACTCATAGCTCTACCACAGCAAGTCATTAGGTGTTTTACAGAGCTCTCATAGAAGGCAGAAAGGATTCTGGAAAATTCACAGAACTGTAGTGGACAGGAGTCTACAAAACAGGGAAAAAATGCAATGCTTACATTATTCTAAAGTGTATCTAAGAGAAAAAATAACTTTTTATATTCTGGTCTTTTCCTGAGATTTTATCAAGTTTTGCAATCAGAAATTACATCTATTACAAAAAAAAAAAAAAAAAAAAAAAGAGAGAGAGAGAGACAGAGAGAGAGAGAAAGAGGGAGAAACTCACAAATATTTGCAGATTCCAGCATCTAAAAAAATTAAAATCTGATGAATATCTGAATTCTGAACATTTGAAAAGGGACAAATGATTCCGTATCCAAGCAGGGGCTGAATTTTGCTACCAACACCTATAGTGTAATTATGTTCTATGTTGTTACAGCATGTTTTGTCTCTCAGTGGTTTTCACTGGGAGCAAATCAAGGTTAAGAGTGAGGAGAGTGAAATTTCTGGTGTGAGCTTGTTTGAGGAAGGTGGAAATGAAAAAGGATGAAATTGTACCACCACTTTCTCAGTTAGCATTTTTGTCCAGAAACAAGGATGAACAAGGAGTCACCTGGCTTCCTGGAGCAGTAGGGCAGTGTGAGATTGTTCCTTGCATTTTACAGGGACTCCAAATTAGAGATCACTGAACAAAATATGCATATGCATATGTACAGTGAGTCAAATAGTTACGTCAATGCAGTTTTCCATACCTGTTGGGCACACAAGAATGCATGGAGTTCTGTATTTTGAGGCATCTTTTCTCTTCAGGTAGAATTAAGAGGATGGGGGAAGAAATCTGCCTAAGAAAAACTGAAAGAACTGACATGAATTAACACAAAGGAATCTATTCTTTAAAAATAAAGAAGTATCAAAAAAAATCAATTAAACCAAACAGTTATAGATGAGGAGTGGTAAGATAAAAAGTACATAAGCTCTAGAAGAAAATCACTTGGGATCTGCAGCATTGTTTATTCTTTACTCTTACAGAATGAAAAAACTAAGCATGCCGTAAATGCCTGCTATTTTGCAGAAACTTCTCCTCTCTGCACTCTTAGGTATAAGAGTGTACATATCCACTAGCATGGATACATTCGTCAGATGTATGGTGTTCAGTGAATGCCATAACCACGGTTGAAATCTTGAACTGTTTTTGGGTGTTGTGAATGTTGTGATATTTTTTCACATCTGTACACACTACTCCAGCAAATCCATTCCTGAAAGTCCTAGATTAATGGCCTCAAGTAGCCATTTTCTGTAGGCAAAACAGGACTCCTCATAACAACAACAACAAAAATGAAGCCTACTTGTTCAGGAAAGGTAGCTGATCTTAGACTCTTAAGCTTTATCTCTGCTAGAAAGTTAAATATGCTAAGGAATGCTTCCTAAACATTAAAACCACCAAAACAAGCACAGAACTGCCCACATCTCTGCTAGTAAAACCTCTGTTTCCTTCCCAGACCACTTTTTGCAGATGGACCATTGGACACTACTCCTGAAGGGTCCTGAAGATGCAGGTTGGTGTCAGCAGTGCACAAAGTATGCAGGGATTACACTAATAGGTTGATGATACGGATGACCATGTGCTAGTGTTGTTTAATTTACTGGAAAAATAGCAGAGAGGATGTTATGAAAATACAAGTCACCATCTTCTGCAACTCTGTATTTTTGAGCTTAGAGAAAGAAAGAAGGAAGGAACCCCATATAGGCATACTGACATCACTTATGACTGCTAGACACATTGCTCAGTGTTCAGATACCATGGTGTCCTGGTTTTGGCTAGGATAGACTTAATTTTCCCCCTGATATCTGGTATGTGACCGTGTTTTGGATTTAGGATGAGAATAACTCTGATAACATGCTGATGTTTTGGTCATTGCAGAGCAGTGCTTACAGAGAGCCCAGGACGTTTCAGCTCCTTGTGCTGCCCTGCTGGTGAGGAGGCTGGGGGTGCACCAGCATCTGTGGGGGGACACAGCCAGGACAGCTGGCCGAGGCTGGCCAAAGGGGTGTCCCACACCATGTGGTGTCGTGCTGAACAATAAACTGGGAGAGTTGGTCAGGGTGGAGTTGGGGGTGCTAATCAGGGTCTGGCTGGGCACCGGGCAAGGGGGGTTGCTTTGCCTCTGCTCCTTCACCTTCCCTTTCTCATTTCCTCTTCCCCTTCTCCTCCAAGCTAGCCACAATAACCCTTGAGAATTTTGAATATCCTTCAGATGTTCAAACCAGTGTATTTCTAATGTTATGTCTCCTGAACGTGTTTCAGGCTTTGTTTAATGTCAAACAACTATTCAAGAACATCACCCATTGAGTGTGGGAGGGTAGATATGGGCAGGCACCTAGGACAGTGGACACCTCTGGTACTTTGGAACTTTACCCCTGAATGAATGCAGAATCCTGAAAAACTGGTAAAATGAAAAAGGCATGCCACCACCCTGCCAATTCCAAACAGACACAGATGACTGCAACATGCTGGGGCCTGGCCCATGCCTACCAAGTCACAATCAACATGACTACAACCCCTGAGACAGGCCCTGCAGCCACTCCAACCCCTGTGGCAAACAATGTGGCTACTCCAGCACCGGAGACAGGCCCTGCAGCCAAACTGTGACAAACAATGTGGCTACTACAACCCCTGAGACAGGCCCTGCAGCCTCTCCAAGCCCTGTGACAAGCAATGTGACTACTCCAGCCCCTGAGACAGGCCCTGCAGCTGGGCCAGAGAACCAACCCATGATGGAATCAGTCACCCCTACATGCAAGATGAAACAATGGGTGTGAAAGGTCATTTAGTAAGGGAAGAAACTCCTACCATGAAGAGGAAGGAGGAAGAAGAGGACAAGGCAGGCTAGTCTGAAGCATGGCCATCACAAGAACAGATGAAGGAAGAGGCGTATCTCGTAAATGTGGCAGTCACAACCCAATCCCTGTCCCTGAGAGAGCTGTGAGATATATGAAAAGTTTTCAGCTGTCATCCAGGTGAGCATATTGCCACCTGGCTGCTCTGATGCAGGTCCAGTGGCATGGAATGAGAGGACAGGGAAGCCAAGCAGCTGGGATCCTTCTTTATGAAGGGGGCATTGACAAAGTGATTGGAAAACAGGCACAAGCCCTCAGTCTCTGGAGGAGACTCCTGTCAGGTGTGAAGGAAGGATATGCCTTCAAGGAAGATTTTATATGTCACCCAGGCAAGAGGACCACAAGGAAGAGAGCTATCCAGTACCTGAGGGAATTAGCCATGCTGGTAAATGCCCTGTGGGGTTGGATAAAGCAATGGAAGTAGAGCAGCTGGCAACACAGAGACAAACTCATCTGGGCTGATGCACTGTGGCAAGATATTGCAGCTCAGATAGAGAACCTGCTTGTAAAAGTATGAAATGTAGATGCTCACGCATGTAAGAGTCCATCCACTGAAGAACATCAAAACAACCAGCAGATGGATCAGGCTGCTAAGACTGAAGTGGCTCAGGTGGATCTGGACTGGAAACATAAGGCTGAATTATTTATTAAGGGCATTGGCCCCATGTCACCTCAGGCCATCAAGGCGCAGACACAACATTTAGATGGGCTTGTGATTGAGGGGTGGACCTGACTGTGAACACTATTGCACAGGTTATCCATAAACGTGAAACATGGTGCTGCAGTTAAACAAGCCAAAGAGTTAAGGCCTCTCTGGTACTGAGGATGACAGCTGAAATGCACATATGGGGAGGCCTGGTGGATTGATTGTTTCTCACCCCCACAAACCCAACCAGGGCATGTGCCATGTGCTACAATGGTGGAACCAACCACTGGGTGGCTGGAAACATATCCTGTGCCCCATGCCACTGCCCAGAATGCTATTCTCAGCTATGAAAATCAAGTCTTATGCTGACATGGCACCCCTGAAAGAATTGATTCAGAGAATGAGACTCACTTCCAAAACAACCTCATAGACACCTGGGCCAAAGGACATGGCATTGAGTGGGTGTATCACATCCACTATCATGCACCAACTTCTGGGAAAATCGAACAGTGCAATGAGCTGTTGAGGACTACACCGAGAGCAATAGGTGCTAGGACATTCCAACATTGGGATACACTTCTAGCAAAGGCCATGCTTTGCTAGCTACCAAAGCTAGCTAGCTAGCAAAGGCCTAGTGTTAGTCAACACTAGGGAATCTGCCAATTGAGCTGTCCCTGCCCAATAAAAAAATGTATGTATGGTAGAGGGGGATAAATTCCCTGGAAGTGCACATAAAAACATGTTTGGGAGGACAATCTGTGTTATTCCTCCCTCAGGCAAAGGCAAACCCATCTATGGGGTTGCTTTTGCTCATGGGCTTGGGTGCACTTGGTGAGTAATGCAGAAGAATAATGAAGTCAGATGTGCACCTCAAGGGGATTTGATGCTGGGTGAGAACAGCCCATGATTTAAATTGTATGACACTAATTGCTGTACAATACTGTATGTTATCGTTGTGTTTGCTATATATCACATCCACAGTATTGCAGTAAGAATCACGCAGATTAATGATGAATGAACTTTGATGGAACCAAGCAAAGTGCAGCAGTGATAGAAACAGACAAGCGCAGCGGTGATGGAACCAGCACTGGCTTCAGCATGCAACAATCCAACACCACACACCACCTCTCCAGCCCTGAAGGACTGGTATGACAGATTAGGCCTGAAAGTGTGGACTAAATGGACTTTGTGGACTAAATTTTAGAGGAATGGCCCACAGACCAAGGGAATTATATCTGTGTGTGTATGTATAGTAAAAGACAGAAGAGGTGGTGTTTATTAATCGGGATGTATGAGAGAGTGTGACACCCGAGCATGACATAGATGGTATGAAATAAAGGGTGGACATTGTCCTGGATTTGGCTGGGATAGAGTTAATTTTCCCCCTAGTAGCTGGTATGGGGCTGTGTTTTAGTTCCAGGATGAGAATAACTCTGATAGCACCCTGATGTTTTAGCTGTTGCAGAGCACTGCTTACACTAAGCAAAGGACATTTTAGCTTCTCACACTGCCCTGCATCAAGAGGCTGGGGTGCACCAGGAGCTGGGAGGGGACACAGCCAGGACAGCTGGCCCAGGCTGGTCAAAGGGGTGTCCCACACCGTGTGGTGCTGTGCTGAACAAGAAACTGGGGGACTTGGCTGCAGGGGAAAAGGAGGAAGTTGGCAGGCCACTGCTCAGGGACTAGTTGGACATCTGTCAGTGAGTGGTGAGCAGCTGCATTGTACATCACTTGCTTTATATATTCCTTTATCATAACTATTATCATTACTTCTCCTTCCTTTTCTGTCCTATTAAACTGTCTTTATCTCAAGGCACACATTTTACATTTTTCCCTTCCTGATTCTCTCTCCCATCCTGCTGAGGAGGGGTGGGGAGGGGGGTGAAGTGAGCAAATGGCTGTGTGGTATTGAGCTGCTTTCTGGGTTAAACCACAACACATGGTTTTGAGGATAATATTTGCAATAAAGAATAGATACACAAAGGAATTTTTAAATCCCCTAGATGTGTCTATCTCCCTATGCTTTAATTTTCCTAAGTCCAAGTAATACAATGTTTTATAGTACCAAATAGACTTGCATATAATGTAAGGAAGTTAGACTTTTTCATTAAGAATTGCTGACTTACTCCCATGCCAAATTTTCAAAGAAAATAGTTTCCCTTACCTCCTCCTCAAGCCAGTAAGTGTTCTGCCATTTTTATAAAAAAGAAAGTTTAATTCCTCCCTTAAGAACATGGAGAAACACTTTTAACATATTTGTTTTTCATGGTAGTAATAATATTTAGTTTAATTTTAGTTATAGGCAAAGCAGATTTTTGTTTGTTTGTTTGTTTGTTTGTTTGTTTTGGTAAGGTTCACCACCAGGCAGCAGATTTACAGCAAGGATATGTTTTACCCAGACTGACAGATACAGCCCATGTATGTACAGAGATGGTGTATGTAAGAGATGGTGTAATATGTGCATAATTACTATTTCTATTTAGAGAACATTTTATGGTTTCTTTACTGAATTGAAATGATTTCTTTTGTATATAATCATGAAAGGTTGGAAACAAAAGGGTAGTGGCTATAGTAGGAACTTGTGCAGCCTGGCTCTCCTGGTCAGTTCACTCTCTCATCTCTCTTCTACCAGAAGCAGCAGCTTTCAGTGAACTCTTTATTCATGATTATTCTCTGTTGGAAAAGTTTGTGCTATTTTTTATTTATTTATTTTTTTAATTGTCATTCAGTTTCAGCCATGGGGTTTGTAGCTAGCCAATATCTTGTTCAGTTTGCCCTTCACATGCTGCCTACAGAGCTCCTATATTTTTTATTTCTCCCTCTTTTTAGACTCTGGAGTGTTCTTTTTCCAGGCATCTGTGATGTGGCTCCTCACTTCCTGGGTGGCAAGTCCGTAGCAGGGTATGAGTGCAGGGGATGAGGCCCATGCACCCTTGATGGCCCAGCTTTCCCCAGGAAAGGCAACATGCTTCGAGAAAGCAGCTTTCTGATTTTCTGGTCAGCACAAAATGTCTGTGTGCTGGGATGTAACTTCTCTTGCAATCTAACTGAAAACAACTGTTAGCCAACTGCACGTAGAAAAGCATGACTGCTTCTTCTGTATGCCTTGCTGTTGGGCAAGGAAGAGTGTAGGAGTTTTTTAATGAAAGGGTAGGTGTGTGATTAAACTGTAAACGATTAAGAGCATGACAAAAATCATCTGGTAAGAACAGTATTGCAACTTGCCAATTTATTTTCCATAGCATCAGCAGATGTGTCAATTTACAGGAAGGAAAAAAACATCGTGTTTTCCAGTGTCTCCCAGAATATTTTAAACATTGACATAATAGCCATCATAATTTAAACAATATTTGCAGGAAACTTGCTTTTATTAGTAAAGTAATGCTACTAGCCATTCTGGCAAAGTTAGTATAGTGCAATATGATATTGTTGTTTTGGAAGGAATGAGGAGAAATGTTTCCTAAACAGGAAGCCCAGTATTTGTGTGTTGAGGGTGTTTTGCCCATTTCCTCTAAGCCAAGTAATAATAGTTAGCAAGATTATAAAAAAGTATCATCACTATCTTTAAAAAAGTTCACAAAGATAGATAAGCAATTATATTATGCAGATGTGGAAATTAAAGCACAGAAAAGTTGAAAAACTCAGCCAAAGCCTAATGTGGAATCTCTGGCAGAAGTGAAAATCAAAACAAGACAATGCTGATTTCAAGCAATTGCATCATCTTTGTAGACTGAAGCTAGCATTTCAGTGATTTCACATTTTGACTAATTTTCCACTTATTTACAAATAGCAAGAGTATCTACTAGCAACATGCAAAAATGACACTGTATAAGAGTATGAGTATCGCTTATGTTGGGTGGGTGTCCAGTGAGAAGGAACCATATCTCTTACTTATCAGTTCTGAAGGAATAAAAGAGGGCCAGTGGAATGTGGAAAAGAACATTAGATATCTCCAGGAAGAGAAGTCTTAGAAAAAATTTCAGTTGTGGTTGACTCTGTTCTCAGCATTTTACTCCATCAACTCCTTGTTTTTTTTTTTTTTTTTTTTTTTTTTTTGTTTTTCATCATTTAAGGTGAGAGAACCATGCAAGAGATAGGAGAAACTTCTGCTGCCTGTTTTTGCCCATGAAAGGAAAAACAGAAAAAGAAGAGCAGCTGAAACAAAAGGTAGATTTCACTCTTTTTAACCTTTTGCATTTAGCATTCGAATATTTGAACACCCTGTGGCATTTCAACCTGGTTTAAGCATGGAAGAAATTTTCCACTAGTCAGGGAAATGTTTTTGGTCTCTCTTGAAAATACTTGTAGATGAGTCTTAGGTGGGTCATATGTGATACATTTATTTATTTATTTTTATTTCTTTCTAAGGCTATTTGGTAGTAAAGTTAAGGAATTGCAGAAGCAGAACCTACTGTACCGGCCTTGGCAGTCATTTGTTTTGGGGATCACATTAAAAAACACTGAAGATCTTTGAAGTGTGAGTTATCTCCCACAGTGTTTGGTATATAAGAAAATATCTAGGTTTCAAGCAAACAGATCCAAAAGCAGTACAGCTGTGTCTTTTTTATTTATTTGTTTATTTTTGGGGGGGAGGGGAAAGCGTAGGAGATTTAATATTAGTTATAGTATTATAACTATAATTTTATAACTAATATTAAATCAATATTAAATTAATCTCAGTTAGTATAGCTGAGAAGACAGTGACAGACTTTTGTACATGTGATTTCTTCATCAGGTTATCTGTGTATAGAAATAATAGGTGTGTTGGTCCAGTCTCCTAAAGAAAACATCAGTAGTAACTACACATACTTGTAAAAAAATTGAAAATTTGTATGTTAATGGTGGGCAAAACTTGCAAAAAAAAAAACCTTCCAAACCTGTTTTGTTCACTTTACTCATACGTGAAAATTTCCTAAATGAATTTAGTCATTAAAAAAGGAAGGAAATAATACATTAAGTTGTCAATTTTAGAACAGATTTTAGAAAAAAAAAAAAAAAAAAAAGGATAAAGCAAATAGATTTTGCAGTGAAATGAATCTGCATGAAAATATGAGATCTGATTTAATTCAAATATGTGCCAGATCTTGTCACCATACTGGCCATGTGGTCTTTTTATTTCAAAATCAACATGCTGTAAATTCATAAGTTAGCTAGGTGTGTTTTAGGGAAAACATAGGAATTTAATTTTGGAGAGAAAAGGGTAGGGAAAAGATAAGTAGCTTATGAAAAATTAGTTATATACTATTGTATGTTGTTTATAATTCCTTCTCTTTTCATCTAAATTGCCCCTTGCAATTAATAGTTACTATTTTGAGTTCTTTGTGAGATTTAGAACAGTGGGTATTAATTTGCTGTCATTTCAGTTTCCTGGGAGAAGCAGCGTATAATTTGAGTATGTTTATGATTTACTTCCTTATTATCTTAGAGAAGGTTTATAGCATGACTTTATCCTTAGACAGAAACAAATACCATGTAGTAGTATTCACTCAGAACATATTTAAAGAACTAGTCGTACTCTTTTAACTTCAATTCATTACAGGACAATGTACAAGGAAACATTGCTGCTTAATGTAGAAAACAAGAACAACAACAAAAAAACAGTTTCATGTAACCCTTGGTATAGTATTTCCTAGTGTTTTTGAAACAGTGTTACAGATGAATGCTTTTACTGGTAAAAGGGAAAAAGTTAATGGCTAGGCTGCTTTTGATTACAACATGGGTGAAGAACACAGATGGTGAGACTATTTTTCTAAAAGCTTGATTCTTAATAAAGATTTTACTTTTCAATTAGTTAAAAACAAAACAAAAAAACTTCTTATCCTGGCTTTTTACTAGTGTCATAAAAATACTGATTCTTCCAAGTCGAAACAGTCATTACCTTTAGAAAGACGAAATGATCAATTGATTTCAATAATATAGAACAAATTTTTTACTTTTGTGTCATTGGTGATACCTCAGTATTACCTCAAAATATGAATTCAGTCTTTACTGAAGCTTTACTGAAGTCTGCACAGACTGAATGTTGTTCTTAACAACATTCAATCTATTATCAAAATCAATCTTTTTTTTTTTTTTATATATATATATATATATATTAAAATAATTGAGAAAAGAAGGATTTGGCAAGACCCTGTGTTCTAATTTTCAGACACTTTTAGCATTTTCAAAGTGCACTGAAGTGCACTGGACACTGAGATATCAAATCAAATCAAAAAAATCAAATAATTAAAGGGTATACATGTTATGATGCAAGTAATAAAGTTCATTTAATATAGTTAAATCCCACTCTCTTATTTGTGTAAGTGTGCCCCCCAAAATCCTGAAACAATTACAAAAGTCATCTTTCCTTTCCTAGAAGAGATAATAAATATGAACAGAGAAGCATAAATTCTTTATACTAGTGGTCATTGTGTTACTGCAAATGATAATATCTGGATGTTGCTGTGTACTTGTATAATACTTACTTTTCTTGGGTTATGTTCCTTAAAATATTTTATACTGCGACCGTGCAGCAGAAAGATATTTAAAACTTGGAAACAAGGACTGTTCATGATCTGTGTTCATCATGATGAATTCTTTCTGTATTTGGAATCTAATTGTACAAATACTCCTCTATTGAGAAAAACATACATTAGAACTTGGTTTTTACTATTCAAATTAGGTGGCCATTTTCTTTCTCTTTTTAAATATTGGTCTTAAGGCATCGGAAGCTTTCTGGATCAAATCTGTATTAACAAGGTTCTAAAGCTTCTAAGCGAATATTTTGATTTTATCCTTTGGCTTGATTCTTTAGTTCAGATTGATTGTGTATTTGGCACACTGGGTTTTTAGTACAAGGTTAAGTATTTTGTACATTTTGGAGTGTCAATAAATGTGTAATAGGAAGAAGTTAAATTTTTTTTTTTCCCTTAATATTTACAGTATTAACTTTTTGAGTTATAATATACTTATAATATACTTATATATGTACCTTGTATTCTATTCTACAACAAATTAAAGTCAAAGATATTTCCAGTGCCTGCCAAAAAACATTTTAAACTTTAGGTTTAGTACTTCATCCCACCATCAAATTTTATGAACAGAAGATTTAATTTGAAATTAATTACATATAATTTTTTCATGTTAAAATGAGCTCTAAGGTTTGAATTTAAGTAGGGATATCTAGTATTTTGTGGGAGTTAAAATGTTTCTGTTTTTATTTCTTATACCTCAGCATTTCCAGTAGATTTTTGTTTCATTGTATTTATTGAATGCTCTCATATACTGATAGACAACCCCTAAATATGGCTTCACCTGTACAATATCTCTCTTCACTTATCTGAGAGTATGTAGTCTGATCTACACTAAACTGAACCTTAAAGTACATACTGAAGAATAAGTTTGGATTAAAGTTCTAATTTTTTCCCCGTCTTCACCAAATTACAGGAAGTACCTCAGTCATTCCAAACCAGTTATTCTTAGCTTTGTTCTTAAATATTAGTTGTTGTCCAGATTCCACGAGTTACTCATTGCTTTTATCATGGCTCAGCGAAAGGCCTGTTAAAAACATGGGTGAGAATCTGTGGCAAAAATCTAGGCCTACCTTTCCAAGTTTGCCTAACCAAAGAGAAACGTTCGTATGAAAGTACCTTATATTCAGTTCTCCATGTCAAAATTGTTCTGCTCAGCTTACCTCCTTCCAGAAGCTGCTTGTGTTAAAATTAGGCCACTTTAATGCTTTAACTTTTAGTGTCTGATATTAAAGCTTTATTGCTTGAGGCAAGCTGCTTGTTAGCATGGCATAGTGTTACGTTTGTGTACTGATGGCATCAGATTTATTTTATCTCCCAGTATGTTCAAGCATTTGCAAATTCGTATGTTTTATACGAGGCCCTAAGACCTATGTCATTTTTATCTCAGCAAATGCAGTTAAAATCGAACAGTTTTAAGTTATGATGAACATTTTTCACGTATAAGTGGTGAGCCGTTGGGAATCCAGACTTCACGTGTAGTCTGAGCAACCAAGTAGCCAAAAATGCTACTAGCGTGATGAAATAGGACCTGGGATCCTGATTTATACTTTTACATAAAAAACAGGAAAAAAAATGCTGGAAAAGCCAAAATATACATGGCTTCGTTTGCTTCATTTTATATGTTTCCTTTCCTGTAAGTGACCATCCGTGTCGGGGGGAGGGGGCCCTGGTTTATAGGGAGGGGGGGGGGGGGAGGTGGCTTGAGGGAGGGGGCGTGGCTTGAGGGAGGGGGCGTGGCTTGAGGGAGGGGGCGTGGCTTGAGGGAGGGGGCGTGGCTTGAGGGAGGGGGCGTGGCTTGAGGGAGGGGGCGTGGCTTGAGGGAGGGGGCGTGTCGCGCCGCGCCGCGCGCCGGGGATTCCCCCCACCGCCCCGCGCGCGGAACCTTCGGGATCGTTCCCGTGACGTCACGGCAGGGGGGCTCCCCCTGGGCGGCGGGGCGGGGCCTTCCTTCCCCTCCTCCCCCCCTTTCCCCCTCCCCCCCCCCCCCACCGGCGGGAAGCCCCTCCCCTCCCCTCCCCGCCCCTCCCCTCCCCGCCCCTCCCGGGCGCGGCGGAGCTCTCGCGAGACCCTGCGCGCGCGGCGCTGTCGCGGCTGGGAGCGGCGCCATTTTGGGAGCGAGGCGGGCGGTGTGCGTGTGTGCGTGCCCGAGTGTGAGTGCGCGTGCACGCGCCTGAGGGAGCGAGCGAGCGAGTGAGGGAGTGAGGGAGGGAGTGAGTGTGCACGGGGGGGGGGGGAGGTGTGCGCGCCCCCGCGGTGGCGGCCGGGCCCCCGCGGCTCAGGGGCGGAGGGCAGGGGGGGTCCGGAGGAGGATGAGGAGGGTGAGGAGGAGGCGCCAACGCCGCCTCACGGCCTGCAACGGCGCCGCGGAGCGGGTCTGTTTGGGCTCCTGCCCCCCTCAGGGACAGCAGGCGGTCTGTGACCGGCCTCATCCCGCAGGGCTCGGCAGCCCCTCGCTGTCAGCGCTGCCCCGGCTGGCTGCAGGCGTGCTCGCTTCACAGCGCTCGGCTCCAGCTCTCCGCCTCACGCCGGCTCTGATTCTCTTTTTTCCCCCCCACAGGCAACCCGGATCGCAGCGAGAGCCCGGGATCTTCGCAGCCCTTCTGCTGGTAGGGGGGAAGAAGGGTGGAAGGCGACCTTCCCGTGAAAGCGGAGAGACGCCGGACGCCGCTCAGGGATTATTTGTCCAAGTGCTTCCTCCTGCACGGGCTTCTGAAGCCATCAGTAGGCAGCTGGGAAAGTGAATCGGAAATTCGAAGTCGTGAGCTTTCTAGAAGTGCACAGCACCTCGCCCTCGGACGCTTTTGTCCTCGCGGCATGGATACGCGGCAGAATTCGTCGAGTTTGGAATGCTTCAGCTGTCAAATAAAGCGCTTTTAGGTTTTTAGTTACCTTTTTTCTTCCAAGCAACGTTCTGTCTGAGTCACAGGCGTAACTGGTTTTGTGGACTGGCTCCAGGTTAAATGTAGCCTGAGTCACTGTGTAGACGTTACTGAAAAGTTTCATGGCATATATTTTTACCCTTATTTTATTTTTCAGGTTTTCTGACGTAGCCTTTTGTCATTTTACATTGAGACATATTTTCTAAATGAAGAGTCTAACAGAAGTTTGTTTATCATTTTTTCTTTTATATTTTATTTAATATTTTTGTTGGAAAATGTTGTTGCCAATAAGCAATATGGCGGTATCCAGATAGCTGTTGTTTACAAATGCCTCTGCTACCTGAAGCTAGGAAATGTTCCTCAGCTCAGATGTGAAATTCGGATTTTCAGCTTTACAGTTGGTGGCATAAACAGTGTATTTATTTCACCTGGAGCTGATGATTTCAATATCGATATGTACATGGAATAGACAAGAGAAGAATCTTTCAGAGAAAAAACAAGACTTTTAAGTCAGAGACTTGGAAAATTTTGGAAATAGCCTTGCAGAATCTGTAAGCAAGAAGGATGGGTAGCTGATTCCTGTGAGGTCAAATCTATGTCAAACAGCTACGAATGTAGTATCAACAAGAACTTGGGATATTATCTCAAGGAAGACAAACTGGAAAAATACAAATCACGCAGTGCTAACACCTTGTGCAGTCCTCTTGGATTAGGTAAGTATCGAAGTGTGTTTGTAAGTCAATTTACACCTGAACATTTTGTCAGTAGAATGTTTAAATTAGTTTTTTTTTTTTTAGTGTTGAAATGAGCTTGCAGAATCTAACTTTTTTGTTAAATTAAAAACAACTAATTTGTTGCTTTAAATAATAAATAGTATATCTACAATGATTTGAAGAATGCATGCAGTTCTACAAAGAGCAATTTCTAAGCAGGAGTGTGGTTTTTCTGGGAGACATAAAAAAAACAACCCTCTTCCTCCCTCCCCCACCCCCCACCCCCCCCCCCCCCCCCCCCAAAAGAAAAAAACACCCAACATATCTGTAGACTGAATCCATAAGTAACTTACCCCTTGCTTTAATGTTGTAAACTCAACAATGAGCTGTTATGCTTCTTGAACAAGACTGCTGGATGGTTTGTCTTTCCATTTTTTGTTAGGTGTGTTTGCAGCATGAGGGTTCTGAGAGTGTAGCCTTGCTCTTTTGTTTCTTTCCACTTTCTTTGTCATGTAAAGAAGTCAGTTACTTACTACCAAAAATCAATCTACTGCCTATGCAAACTGGTGTTTTAATGCGTCGATATTTTAAAGTTGTGTTCAGAGTAATTACATGTTCTATAGTGGGAATGAGACTGGTTTGAAACTATATTGAAATAAGAAATGTGCTAGGGAAAAGTTCAAATCCAAAATATGTTGGCCAGCTAACCGATTTTACATGTCATTTTTGGATGCATTGCTGCCTTCTTCCCTTGTAGTAGGTAAATGTTTCTCAATGCAGATAAAGCTTAAATCTGGAAATTAATATATGTTTACAATATTTTGTTTGCAGGTGTACTTTCAGCTGAATTGCTACTGCCTCAAAGAAAATCAAGATGGACAGAACAACTTAATTCAAAAGTCAGTGGTAATTTTACTATATGCAATCCTCTCCCCTCCCTTGGGTTACTCGTAAAGCTTTAAATAATTAAAACATTATTGGGCAGATTATAAACAGAGTGTGTGGTAAGGGGGATACATTTACCATGGCCACCACCTTTTCAAAATTTTTTCAAAGCTTCTGCAATATTGAAATGTTAGTAACAGGGAGCTGATAAGGAAAACTGGTCTATGTAACAGCATTGCCAAGATATTTGGGAAAAAGCCTAGTAAAAAGTAATTTTGAGCTTTGGGAAACTGTATCTCAGAATTGCTACAGTGCATTTTTTCCCCTGTAACTTTCTATTGAAAGTTACAAATGGAAGACTGTCATCTAAATAAGTATTTTTTACAGGACTTCTCATGATCACTGAAATAGTTCTACTCTGTGTGTTGTCAGTTATCTAAAGGTTGATCTAGCTTCATTATTTTGCTGTCTGTGAATGGCCTTGCTGTTTTGTTATTTTAACTTCTATTTTCAGTTTTGCTGTTACGAAAACATGGAAACTGTAGATGTTGAATAGGAGTCTTTCTGTAATCTTCTGTGGCTGTGGCTTGGGGCTTTTCTGCTTAGTGTGGCTGGGGACTGAGTGAATGAACTGAACCACATCTAAAGGAACCAGAGCAACACAAAAGAGTTATCTTCATTCTTTTAGGTCGAGCAGTCTGTATTTTGCTTGAAAACCGTTTGGTGAATGGAAAGAATTCATGCATAAGTGGCCATTTCATTAAATTTTGTCTGTTACGTGCCCACAAATGTAGTAATACAAGAACTTTTTCATAAATAATATAAAAAGAGATGCTTATGTTATTTTTCAAGCTGTTTACTTTCAGTGAGAAACTTACCTCTTGTTGGGGAGCTCTCACTGAAATTGAGGAGCTGCATCCCCCCACCTACTCTTGGAATCACATCTTTATCTCTACTCCCTCTTCTGGATGTTTTAAAAAAAAATTTTCCTTCCAGCTTTATTAAATTAGCTCTTTCTTACATCTTTCTTGCTGCTGGTAGGATTTTTTTTTTTCCTTTTCAAAATGTTTGCACTTGGTAAGTGCAGTTGCCTGTCTGATTTGTGTGCACATGTATTTGGTGTAGATTTGTGTGTGTGTGCTTTATGGCTATGCCCTTGTATCCTGAGCAGAATTGATAGCTGAGTGAGGCACACTGAGAATAAAATGCCTAGTGTGTTGGTCCACATGTATACCTTCTTTGGGCTTTTATTTCTACAGTGCTGACAGTCTGGTAAGTGGTTTGCAGACAAGTATGAAGATAAGGTCCTTGCCCCAGAGAGCTTATACGTTAAGCGTTGATGTAAACATAGCTTTTGTACTGGAATAACTGTCAGCAGCATGGTTCTTCCATGGTTAAATTTCTTCTGGTGGAATCCTAAAATGGGTAGTTTGTGTTAAAAAATGGTTGTGGATGGAGTAGGTTGCTCTGTGTGGGAAAACAAAAAATAACCCAAAAACCTACTAGTGGAAGCTTTTCAGTGTAAGCAGAGTTTAAACTTGCAGCAACGCTGAAGTCAGTTAAACATGTAAAATAATATAGGGAAATTTTGCAGATACTTAGCTTTCTTAGTACGTCACAAGGTAATGTACTTTAGGTTCATTTTTGCCTCCCTTCTAGTGCATTTCCTCTGTTTAAAATGTGTGGATAATGCCGTTTGACAGTGATACTTCATCGAGGACTTCTGGGGAAGTTGCTTATATTTCTTTTAGTGCTGGGAGTAAAATTTCTTCTGCAAGGAGAGCTACATGCAGAACTGATTAAAGACAAACTTGAATGAGACTTGGCACACTTTCTGTTTTGGCTTTTGTAACTGTTTTTGAGCAGAAGTGTTACACAGTGACTGAAGACAATGCTGTTTATTGTGCTACCAACTCTTCCCTGATCACTTTTTTTTTTTTTTTTTTGAGGTAAGCATACTCTGCAAAAGAGCTGAAATACATAGATTTCTTTTTTCTGCTTTATATGCTAGGGATATTTCAAAACTGCCATCTTTTATAACAGCTTTTTCTTCAGATTGCTCATGAAGACTCCAAAGTGTGAAAACATTCCCAGTGATTTTGTTATAGTGTATACTAAGGGCATAAGTGTATACTGAAGGGCAACATTACTGCAGTGACACTTCAGCTTTTGGACTTTGAACCTTGCAGAGGGCAAGAAGGTCAACGTCTATCTAGAGTTCCACTAAATGATACTGCAGGTGTAGGATTTCGAGCAGAAAGAACCTTGTAGTCTACCTTCAAATAAGCAGTTATTCTATGCTTCAAAATAATTTTTTTTGTTTGTTTGTTTTTAGATTTAGGTTTCGGTACAGTCTGAGAAGGAAAAGCCTTTTTTTTTTTTTTTTTTTTGATTAGAAGTAGTGATCAAGACATTATAACCTTTCTTCTAACCTTTTCTTCTAAACTTTCTTCTAAACTTTGTCTCTTTCTAAAATATCTCCTAAAAAATATTTTGAATCCTGGGATGCTAATACTTCATTCACAGGAGCGGCCTAAGCCCTGTTACTCATAAACCATATCTACGTAGAGAAGGAAGACAATACAGAGCAGTAGTTGGGATTTTCAGAACATCTGCTAGTTGCTGTCTACTAACATTCTAGGTCCTTATGCCAAACAAGAGCAGTAAGCGCTCTTCACTTGAGTCATTCTCACATAAGGAACTTGAGCCCTAAGTCGACGTGAAGATACGTTTTTCTTGTTTTGTTTGTTTTTGCTAAGTCACTGTCATGTTAGGTCTTAGGGGGCTGTATTTTTACAAGAGAATGTGTTAGCTTACATGATGAAAAAAATTGTCTGATACAGTTTGACGCCATACAATTCTAATACCCTGGTGTGTCCTAAGACTTCTGGAGGTGTTTAAGTGTGACAGAGGATTTCATCCTATTCCCAACACAGCAAACCTTGCTTACCCTGTTTTGTCTGTGTCTATACATCTGCATGGAGAGAAAATGGGGGAAAATAAATAATGTTTTGTTCAAATAGTTGTGCTGCTGGTTGGGTTAAACCACAGCAGATAGTACAAACATTATTTTAATTCCATCACTGAAAATAGTGTGCCTCCTTCTCCCCTCCTCCTGTTGATGATCAGTCTCTTCTAAGATGTCATGCAGACTTGCTTATTAAGCCCCTGTGAAACTCATATACACTTGATTTTGCCTTCTTCACTTAGTAAGAAAGATTTAATATACTTGGTGTAGATCATTACCAAGGAAGCAAGGCAGCAGCAGCAGCAACAAACCTGAGGCAGTGAATAACACTTTTTTTTACACTGTCATAATGACGCTGTAGTACACTTTAGTGCTGGTGGCTTACAACCTTCTTCTACCCCATTTATAAATATATTAAAATTACTATGACAAGATAAGAGTGGATTGTAAAATAAATTTATAGCAGAAGGGTGGAGTTAACGTTCCCACACATGGTTTGTGGTATGCTCTACTTAAGGTAATAATAATTTGTGAGGCAGGAGGTAAAAGATCATAGGGCACGTGCTACTTAGTTATGTGTACCTGTTAATTTTAAATTTTTCTGAAAACTACATATGTGTATATACATACACACACTTAAGATTTATTCTATTTGTGGATTTCTCTATGCAAATCAGCAGACTGAAATTCTAAACTGGTCTTCAGGGAGCATCAAGAAACTTGAACTTGTTTCTTTCTTTATAATCTAACTTTGGGAATTCATGGCTGAATTTTTTGTTGTTGTTGTTACTGGCTTTATTATTCCTCTCACAAGCTTGAACCATTTTTACTTATTTGAGTTTATAATTTCGTTTTGTTATAATCTTCTAGCAATCTCTGCAATACGCTGTGTCATAGAAACTGTTTTAGGTAAAGTAATTTTTGCTATCCTTGTAGCATGAGAAGTATAGAAGCTGAGAATACTTAACTGTTTTCTCCTTGCATCTAGTTTCTGGTGAGATGGTTTCATCTGTCAGTTTTTTTCCTAGTTTTTAGCATTATTGTAACAAATTCTTTTCCTATAAAGTTTTAGATGGCTCTATTTCAGTAGGCCGCATTTATGCTGTTAACCACCAAGGATTTATCATATTAAAATCTTCCAGTAAGTCAAATTTCTAGGTTCTGGGGTTTGAGCAATTTTGCTGTCATTCTGAACAGCTTTTTTCTTACTGTAGTGACACCACTGGTTTTATCTGTCTCTTCCTGCTAGGACATGATGAAAAAGCAAAGCTGGTTTTATTGGTTCTGGTAGTTGAGACAGTGTTGTTATGGGTGCAAATGTTTCACGTATTGACTGGAAAGACCTCCCTCAAGCTGGACCTCCGCAGCACCAGTGGGACTGTCTTTCCTCTGCCTGCTAAGTACTGGTTAGACAAGTTAAACAACATGCTCTTATGGGGCATGGGTGGGGACAGTCTCTGATCTCATGTCCTTGTCATTTTAAAGTTCTGCTGTGCTTTTTTTCTCCGCCCTCAGTAGAGGAGGATTGGGTTAGGGAACATTTTAACAAGATTCACTGAAATGCTTGGGGCCTGAATAGGTGCACCTGCAAGTGCTGAGGGAGCTGGCAGATGTCATTACAAGGCCCTTCAGTGATCTTTGAAAAGTCATTGTGATCATGAGAGATCCTGGAAGAGATCAAATGTTAATTTCTCTCATCAGAAAGAGGATCCAGGGAGCCAGTAATACTTAACATTACTAATGATGTGGGTGATGAGGCAGAGTTTATCCTCAGCAAATTGGCAGATGATATAAAACTGGGAGGAGTGGCTGTTGCACTAGGTGTTTGGGCAAGCTGGAGAATTGGAGAGAGAGAGAGAGAGAGAGAGAGAGAGGATCCTGGTGAAGTACAGCAAATGGAAAATGCAAAGTGCTGCATGTGGGGAGGAGTAACCATGCACGCTGGTATGTGCTGGGGAGTTGGTAAGTTTTGTAGAGAAGGATTTGTGGACAGTGGTGCACAGCAAGCTGACCCATCAGTGGGTCCTTGCAACAGCAAAGGCCAACAGCGTGCAGGGCTGTTTTAGGAGGAGCACTGCCAGCAAGTCAAGGGAGGTGATCGTTTCCCTTGACACTGTGCTAGCTGGTGAGGCCACACGTGGAGCACTGTGTCCACTTTTTGGCTCCCTGGTACAAGAAGGACATGTGCTTACTGGAGGGAATCTAGCAAAGTGCCACAAGGATGATGAATGGACTGCAGCATCTTCCGTATGGGGAGATGCTGACAGAGCTGGGACAGTTCGGCCTGGAGGAGAGAGGCTCCGGGGGGGATCTTATCCATGTGTGTAACAACTGATGGGAGCGGATGAAGAAAGGGGAGCCAGGTTCATCTCAGCTGTACTATGACAGAAAAAAAGGCAAGAAGGAGAAGTAAAACACTTCTTGGAATTCAGTCTGAACAGAAGAAAAAGCTTTGAGGGTGGTCAAACACTGGAACAGGTTATACAGAGAGGTAGCGTAGACCCAGTCTGTGGATATATTCAAAACCTAACTGGACATGGTTCTGTTTTTGATGTGTGTAAACTGAAGTTGCAGGACTTTTGATATTTTGATATTCTAAGGAAATACAACTCGATCAGTCCTTCAGAACTCTGAATGATGTTTTATCTTTTTCAGAAGATACTTCCCAGATTCACAACTAGTAAGCCATCAAACTCTTTGTTCTTCCATGTAAAATTTGTGAGGATGCAAACAAGGAGGAAAACTTTATCTTTGTTAATGCTACTGAAAAGACTGGAGACTGCTGAGACAGGTGTTAAGACAGCCTCAAAAGGTTGTTTAGCACTGTTTCATTACAGGATGGTGCTTGAAATTTGTACCTGTGTCTGATAAACTGAAGAGTTGCTTTTCATTGCTAGAACACCTCTAGTGCATAAGGGGTGTGGACCTGGGAAAACAAAAGGTAGCATTACATGTTTTAAAGCTTTGTTCCAGTGAGTCACAAAGCTGTTATGGTTACGTACATTTAAAATGAGCTACTATGTAGTTTGTCTTGCTCTCTTATGAGCTACTTAAACCATTAAAAAAAAATGAAAATAGCTTCAAAAACTAGTAGCAGCGAAGTGAGTAGATACTATGTTATTTTCTACTGGCTTTTCAGGATTTTGTACTTTAAAAATCATGCTTATTTTTTCTGTTTTGGCCTGTTCATAGAAAAAAAGATAGAAGCATGGTGTATCTTTGTAAGTTGAAGCAGTCGAAGAATGCTTCGATTACAACTGCTTCCCCTGCTCTTCATGCCTGCAGTGTCCCAGAGGATCATTTCTCCCTCAGTCCTCATGCCTCACTGTTTGCAAGCTCTCACGTCCACATAAGCAGCCAGTACAGATTGCCTGAGAGGAGTTTTCACAGGAGTCACTTTTCCAAAGCCTTCAGAGATGCTGTTTGGGGTGTGTTATAAGTAGACAGACGGAGGAAATATTTCTGTTGCTACAAAGAGCTGATGATGGAAGTGAAGCTAGAAGAAATTCTGGATAAAAGATCATCTTTAGAGTGGGAGTGATCACTTTAATTTTTATCTAACTATAACCATTAATTTACTCCAGACTCCGTTTTCCTTTGTTTTCCTGATACTTTTAATGCCAGATTGGAGGTGATTGTAAAGAAAATAACTCTCTCTCAACTGTATTAGCAGGTGAAGTGCTGTATGTTTTTGTATGGTTTTCTAATACATGGAGGAAGTCAGACTAGATCGTAAATTGTGGAATCAAATACTAGAGTGTTTGTTTCGGAGACTTGTATTTTTACTTTAAAGTTTTGTTACTTTTAATTGCTTTTAGCCTTTACTAGGTCTGATTGCATGCCTGACCCTTTTGCTCCATGGCTTTTGTTAGCACAAGTGCTTCCTGGCTTATCCCTGCAGCTAAGTTATCTGTAAATTCACCTGATTATGCCTGTAGTGACTACAGTTACTTCGTAATGAGTCAGCTATGTGTCTGCACTGTATGCCCTTTTTTGACGCGCTGTGCAGAGATGGGAGCTGGACTAACAGATATTTGCCAGGGCTGAGCACCATGCTTAGCCTATAGTATTCTTATGCTTCACAGTTAGAAGCAACTGCCACGTATTGCCAGTCTGCCTGCCCATTTAGTGAAATCCTTCAGGAGTAAAGGAGGGCAAAATCTCTAACCAGCATAGCTCTCTTAGCAGGAGTCTCTAATTTAGGACAAATGGTTTGAGAATGAGTGAGCATCCAGTATTTTTTTTTTTTCCATTTCCTGGTAAGCCTGGGGGGGAGATACGTATTTTTTTTTAAGAACTGCAAGAAACTATGCAAACTTCCTTAGAACATGAGAATCAATGTTAAACCTGAGATATATTCCGTAGCACTGTTTTGGGTAGTTTGTTCATTCTGATCTCCTTGGTCTGTGTATTTTCATATAATCATAGAATATCCGGAGTTGGAGAAGACCCACAAGGATAATTGAGTCCAACTCATGGCCTACATAGGACCACCCAAAAATCAGACCAGATGTCTGAGAGTGTTGTCCAAGCACTTCTTGAACTCCAGTGCTGTGACCGCTGCCCTGGGCAGCCTGTCCCAGTGCCCGACCACCCTCTGGGTGCAGACCCTTTCCCTAACCCCCAGCCTGACCCTGCCCTGTCCCAGCTCCATGCCGTTCCCTTGGGTCCTGTCACTGTTCTCAGGGAGACCTTTTGTGTCCATGTTTTATGTGCTGATTGCCTGGAGGTTTTTAACTAACAAGCATTACAGACAAAACTTAAAAGTTAGATGTTTTGGACATTGCATAATTTTTCCCAGTAACAATAAATTAAAGGTTGTATATAATGTGAAAATTGTAATATAGAAAGAAACTTGAAGAACTTTGTATATTAATCTGAAAGTTCATGAATACAGGCTGTCTTTTCATTTTGTACCACGATGACTTCTGTTTTATTGCAGGAAAAAAACATGCAGATTCTTTTCATACATTGGTCCCACTGTGGTTTTCACATTTAGAAAGTTTGTTTTTTCTTAAACACCATTGATTCAAAGTAGAATTTTCAGAGGGGAAAGAGGAAAGATGTTTCTGGGGTATCTGTAGTCTCATGTGGTTACCACCTAAGGAGGAAAAAAATGGCTTAATTATTACAGTGTTATATTTGTGTACACACATTGTGTAATTAAACAGTTTAACATACAGCAGTTTCTGACTTGTAAACATAATGGGAAATGGCAGGTTCAAATATTTGTCTATTTGTCTGAAGTCTTAAAGATGTTCCAGAACCCTGTTTTTCTGACCTTCAGAACTTTTTTTCCAGCTTCAGTTTATCGTGACTGATATCTTGTATTCTCATGGTGTTTGGGGTTAAAATGCCTTTTTTTTTCTCAGTGGAATTTACTGTTCAGTTATATATACCCAGTGTTATGACCAGTTTTAGGTCCTCATTTTGTGAGGCAAGGCAAGTCAAGAAGTTTTCTTAGAGACTTGTCCATGAATACTGAAGTGATTTGTACTCAGTAAAGTTTTGAATTCCTGTGATGGTATTCCAAAAGAAGTCCTACTTGCATCTTGTTCTGTGATGATTTAAAAAATAAAAAAATGATAGTGCAGAGAAGGCTGACTATACTGGTTAAGATTTGATTCTTCCATTTAATGCAGTAAGCAGAAACTCATGTAATGATATCTCTTTTAGTTCCATCTTTTAATTTTTTTCTAATACAGAATTTTGGGAGTTGATGATTTTTTTTAGCCTTTTCACAGAAGTCTTGACTTCTGGTTCATGCAGCTGCTTTTAGCTTCCCTTTTCTCAATCTGCAACTTCTTTTCTAAAACAGAGGCAATATACGAAGCTTTCCTGAATACTCCTGAGATAGGACAAACCAGTTTGTATTAAAAAATGAGTTTTTCTAGCTCCTTTAAAACTGGAGTAAAATAGGTTGTCACAAAGGACCCTATCAACTCAACTGTAAATAAACAAAAACAAACCACAAACAAACAAAATCAAGTCCACTACAACTTTTGAGAATTTGTTGATTGCACTTGATATACACTTTTCTCATTTCATCTGCTAACGTGGCTCAAAGTGGGTGACTGTGTTAGCTTTACGACAAATCTCTTCACTGTATTCACTCTACCTTCTTTGGACTAGCTGCTCATTATTGCTTTGAATTCACTGCCTTATCTTTGGTGATCAGACTTCTGAAAAAAAACAAAACACAACACAATAGAATTAAATTTGATGCAATTGAATACTGGAATAATTGTTGCATGTTACCTAAAACAGACTTTTCCCAGATGGATCCACAAGAAGCAAAATAGAAGAACTTTTTTTCTGCTGCTACGCAGCAAAACAAATCTTATGAAGACTTATATCTAAATTTATGGGCTGACAAAGGAAGGCTTTTTTCCTGAAGTCACTATTCACTACTTGAACCAGACATCAAAAGTGTTGCTGACATGCGACTGCGTATTGTGAGCAGTCTGATTAAAGAAACCTAAATGCATTTGAATAGTAATAGTAAGAAGATAGCAGTATGTCATTGTCTTTTTCTAGCCTTTTTAGAATTGCACAGCTCTGTATCAGTGACAGACAACACAAGCAAAGTTAGCATTTATGATACTTCTATTAATGGCAGGTGTGTTTTGAGTTTGTGCTATGACAGAACGATGAATTCATCATTGTGATGAATTTTGGGCCTAATCATCCTGTTACCAAGAGAGCTTCTGAAGGCAGTGGAATCGCTGTGTTCAGATCCATGGAGCTTACTTCAATACACTTACTTCTGATAGCTGTCTTAATGTTGAGTACAAAGCTATTTTATCTGTGTTAATGAACAGTGGTTGATCTGTTGTCATGTGTATGTAATAAGAGAAGGCTTGCTAGCAGACAAATGAGTTCTTCATGGTCTGTTGGTGCAATTAGAGCAGGTTCTTGTTAATTCTTGTATGAGTGCCTACTGTTTATTTTCATTCTCTTCAGATTCTTAATGTGAATTCTCACTTGAAACTGGGACAGTCATGTATTTCTGAAAGGCAGAAGTATTATTCTAAAATGAGTTGATTATACGTGCTACCTATTTGCCTTAGAGGCTGTTCAGTCTCTGCAGAGGCAGATCTTGTTGTATGTTAAGCTGGAGGGATATATCAAGTGACTTCCTAAATAGATGTCTTCAATATTTTTATTAATATTGGCAATAATGAAATAGAGCATATGGCTATTAAATTTGAAGGTAGTACAAACTGAATAGAGGCTCCAATTGCTTTGGAAGATACAGAACGGAGAAATGGCTCTGAACACTGGATAGCTGAAGAAGTAATGGGCTTGAATAGAAGGGGAAAGAAAAAATACCTTAGGACAAATCTTGTAGAAATTCTGACCTTTCAAAAATAATCCAAGAGCAGCACAAAACTGGGACAAGTTGCAGAAGAAAGTAGTAGTCTTGGTTGTTGGTGTAACTTGATTTGAAAGCAATCAAAAATCAAACTCACGTTCAGCAATCAAATGGAGCATAAATGGTTAAAGTGTACCAATCCTGCCTGCCAACAGAGTAGTCTTCCATTCTCCCTTTGTGATCTTTTCAGTTTAACAAAAGTATATTCCTGAGAATGACGAGTATTGTAGAACTGTTGTGTATCTGCCAGATCATCAAAACAGAGCTCACAGTTGTAATGATGGTTTTTTTTTTTTTTTTGGTATTAAAATGCATTCTAGGACAAGTTTGTTGGCAACATTAGAAAGGTAGCAACTGTAAGAATTTGATGACATGTGGTTAAACATGGGGATTGGCAACTCAAAGATGGGCAGGCTGTGCACTCTCCAATGTGATTTAAAGGAAATATATTAATATCTATCCTTTCCTGATCTGCTGTTTGTTTTGCCAGTTTGGTTATGGATAGGGTATTTGTGCCTATTGGAAAATTGTGAGTAAATTGTTTTTCTATCATTTTGCTGTACTCTGGGAGAAAGGGATTGGCTCACCTGACTTAATGGCACTAACAAAAGGCTGTTTAGAGCTTTAACTGAGAACATTGGTAAGATTTGAATCTGCTTCCAGAACATTTTTTTGTGGGAAGAAACAGCTTTGCCCACAGTTTTCCAATACTACCATTGTGGTTTAAAAATATTTTCCAGTCCTGGGGTAGTTGGTGAACACCAAGTCTCAACTCAAGCCTGTGTGATTGATGTGCAAAAGCTAAAAGCTGGGAATGCTAGTGAATTAAAGCACAATGGTAATACTTCATGGATCCTCTCATATGTTCTTATCAGGTTTGTACTGAATCTGTCTGGTTTTTAGACTCTAAGTGCTTTGGTCTGAAGATTTTGTTGTTGTGTTGATTTTCCAGTATTGATACCTTTCCGCTCCTTTCTAAAGATTTCATGATTCTCCATCGTGGAGTGGGGAACTGTATCTGAGAGAGGGAGGGGAATCTTTTTTTTTTTTTTTTCTTTCTTTCTTAGTTCACATTTAACTTGCTGTTACTTAATTTGGCATCTCTTGGTGGCTCATATAGTAAAACACCATTTTCTGTTTATCAATACTGAGCATGATTAATCAGCAAAAGTTCCTAACTTGGTTCCTTTTTTTTTTTTTTTTTTTTTTAAGATAATCTATTTTTGTTGTGGTTCTGTGACTCTAGAACTTCCTTTGTTATATTCTAGGCTGTCATAATTGGATTCTTTAGATTTTTTTTTTTCTGGAATTTCTGTTGAGGTTAATTCAGAAAAGCACATTAGATGGTGTCAGCACACTAACTTACAGCAAATTAGTTGGATGACACGTACTTCTAAAGTTGTCTTCATTGGATTCCATCTGATTAGGTGCATCTTACCTTATAACTTAACTCTGGTATCATAGGTAGCTACAAAACCGTTTGTGTGAACTCCTGGAATAAAAAAGTAGCAGCAACTCAATGAAGTAGTGCAGATCAACACTTAGAAATCTGCTAAGCTTTGTTTTAGTTGTTGGAACGTTCTCTTCTTTCACTGGAAGTTTGCAATACCCCAATTCGGGCCAGAATGCAACAATAATTGTTAGTTATGAAGTTCAGATTCCACAGCTCTTACTAAAACTTACTCAAATTACAGCATTTGTAGATTAGAGACCCCCATCTGTGCTCACTGACTAACAAATCTGCATTCTCTTGTTCGGAGATGTGGAATACTTGTGTTTGCTTCCCTGTGACATGCATTTGGATGTTAATTTTTTTGCCAGCTGAATTTCTAATAATGCGTATTATCCTGCTTAAAATATATTTGAATCACTGAGAGTTTTGCAGTATCTAGCTGCAGAGCATGATTCACATAACCTTATAGGCCATTCAGTGTTTCATCCATTTCTTTCCTTTTAGTGCTATAGTTCTACTTTAGGTAATATAGCTTGTATTATCTTGCATTCTCTTGCTTACTGAGAGATGTTTGCCTGCCTGTGAGGAGAACAGGGGGCAGAAAAAGTACTCTTGGGCTTTGCCTTAAGCCTTTACGTTCTCTTGCCCATTTTCAAACTAGAAAATTTTACTGGATTTTGGCAGTGTTATGGATGCTTTGGCTCTGTTTACGTTCAATCTGGAGAAAATTAGGGAGTTTTGCTGGCTCTAACCATCCAGTCTTTTCATGAGGAACCCTGATATGGCCTCTGAGGTTAACTTTGAGGGGCTAATTTGAAAAATCAATTTTTAGGAAGCTAATGAAATGGTTCCTGCAGTCAATTCTGAACAGTATCAGAAAATATTTCAACTCCATAATTCTCAGCTTTCTGATCAGACCTTACACAAGATGCTTCATTCCATCTGTAAAAGGAAATGGAGGAATTAATGTTACACTTTTATTTTCATGATCCTTGTGAAATACTTGACTAGTGTGACACTGGTAATAAAAGGACAAATGTGATGCTGTAATGAGATAAGGCTGGTTAGATTTCAAACCAGATCTGTTTGAGAAGACAGTACCAGAAAACAGAAGGGAAGTAATGATGACAACACCACAAGTGTAATACTTTTGTAAGTTAAACATCTGAAAAGTACTCATTTCTTATTTTTCTAATTGCAGGGACTTGCCATGAGGTGCTGAAGCCTTGTTTCATTGATTCGGAGAGACTGGACCTAAATGGCGCAGCATGACTTTGCTCCAGCCTGGCTTAATTTTCCTACTCCGCCATCGTCAACAAAGGTATGTTCTTTGCTTTTCTTCTGGTCAGTCAGTTTCATTATTAGAGAAGTCTAAATGTCATACCCTCAATCACAGTAAAAATACACATATGTTTTTGAATGTGGGAAGGGTGATAACAAGACACCTGCCAAGTCTTGCTGTCACAATGTAAATAGTTGAACCTCGATTCTCAGGCTTATATCTTCAGTAGAGGTTTCTGCTTTAAAAGCTGGGTTGAAGGAAGGAAGCACCTGGACACATTGTCAGAGCTGCTGTTGGATTAAAACTTCTTCATAGGTAGTTTAAAATAAGGAACTGAGACTGAGGTGTGTGCTTGATGGTGTTCTTGCTTCTGATTTTGCTTTGTGTCCTATACGTTTTAGAGAATGCTTTTTCTTACTGCATCATCCAAGTGATAGAAAAAACGTGCTTGTGAAATAGACTTTCTGAAATGTCTCCTTGGTTGGTGGTGGTAATGTGTGGTGCTTTCAAATAGTTGTGCATCCTCACTGTGGCTGTTCAATTGAGACTGCAAATACTCAGTTTATGAAATGTAATAGTATGCTTAAGAACAAGAAGTAGCACAGAATCATAGAATCATTAGGGTTGGAAAAGACCTTCAAGACCATCTGGTCCAACCATCCCCCTAACACCAATATCACCCACTAAACCACGTCCCTAAGTACCACGTCCAAACTTTCCTTAAACATCCCAGGGGCAGTTACTCTTCCGCATCCCTGAGCAACCCATTCCAGTGCCAGACTGCTCTTTCTGAGAAGAAATATCTCCTCATTTCCAACATGAACTTTTCCCCTAGCACAACCTGAGGCCTTTCCCTCTTGTCCTATCACTAGTTACCTGCGAGAAGAGGCTGACCCCCAGCTCCCCACACCTTCCGTTCAGGTAGCTGTACAGAGCAATAAGGTCTCCCCGAGCCTCCCCTTCTCCAGACTAAACAACCCCGGTGCCCTCAGCCACTCCCCATAGGACTTGTGCTCCAGGCCCCTCACCAGCTCTGTTGCCCTTCTCTGGACACACTCCAGGGCCTCGATGTCCTTCTTGTAGTGAGGGGCCCAAAGCTGAACACAGTGCTTGAGGTGCGGCCTCACCAGATCAGAGTACAGGGGGATGATCACCTCCCTGCTCCTGCTGGCTGCACTGCTCCTGACACAAGCCAGGATGCTGTTGGCCTTCTTGGCCACCTGGGCACACTGCCGGCTCATGTTCAGGCGAGCATCAATCAGCACCCCCAGGTCCTTTCCTCTGCACAGCTTTCCAGCCACCCTGCCCCAAGCCTGTAGCGCTGCAATGGGGTTGTTGTGACTAAAGTGCAGGACCCGGCACTTAGCCATGTTGAACTTCATCCCACTCGCCTCTGCCTATTTACCCATCCTGTCCTGGTCCCTCTGCAGGGCCTTCCTACCTTCCAGCAGATTGACACTTCCTCCCTACTTGGTGTCATATGCAGACTTAATGAGGGTGCACTCAGTTCCCTCATCCATATCCTTAATATAGATATTAGAGAGGATGGACCCCAACAGTGACCCCTGGGGAATACCACTAGTGACAGTTGAACACATTGTGATTTCTAGGGATTCTTGAACTTGATTATCTTATAAATGTTTCTTTTTCTGTCATATTCTCCTATTCTTTCTTTATGTGAATGTAGAAATGTAGAGGCAGCACTAAACATTTCAAATGCATATCATTTCCCAATTTACCTGTTTACCTTCTTTGTTCTAGTATTTTTGAATGCAATGTCCTTATCTACAACTATGAGAGTGACGTTGCTTCCATGTACTTAAGCTTCTTGCTGTCTTTCATGTCCATGGAAAATACTTAGCCTTTATAAAATTTGGAAATAGGCTTGTGCGATTGTTCAATGCGCAGTCAGCAGTCAGTATGAGTAGTCTACATTGTTTTACTTATGTATCTACACACAAATGTATGCGTGCATTTTTTATTGAGCTCATTTGATGTCCTGATTCATCTTATGACCTTTTTATCTTTCTTTTATGCTGAACTAGCTAGCTTCTTTGTTTAGGATAGTCTATCAGCAACTGTCAGTTGCTGTTAAGAGACAGCCTTATCTGATTCCAGACAGCTCTTGAGATGTTTGATTTTATTATGCTTGATTTCTGAAATACGCATTTTTTTTTGTGACCTGCTCTTTCCAATTTAATGTTTTCAACAGGAATAATAATCGGAGCTTAGTTTAATATAGTGTCACAATTACAAAACAATTTTGCTCCACATATTCCAAGAATCTGCTGGAAGAGATTTGCCTGCATACTTAAAATGTCAGTACAGCAGGATAAAAGTAAGTTCCAGCAGTATTCAAATGTATTTGAGGTGTGGGTTGTTTTTTGTCACCTCCTTCCTGAATAGTAGGAAGTTTCATTGCAAGCATCTGTTGTGGATTCTGTTTTCTTCCATGAGTTTTTGCCTGAAGGAGTTTAGATAAGCTTTCTTCTATCTCTTCCAAGAACATTGTAGCTATTATAGTCCGTGTGCTTTGTTGTCTGTATTGCAGCTTATTTGCTTCCATTACCTCTTCCTTCAGTGATGAGCGCTTTGTGATACACGGCCCATTTGGGTATTAAACATTTGGAACAGTCTTTTTGGCCCTACTGATGGGTAATAATTCTTAACTTACATCATAAGGCTTGTTCTGTCATTCCTCTACAAGAAAGATCTCAAATATTGTGGCCCCCTGCCTAGCCTTCCCTCCTCACACTGCAGTTTCTAGAATAAGTGTTCGTTTCTGCTTCACATCACCTGAATGAGGCAGTTGAAGGGAAGAACAGATAAGAGGGATGGAGATGAAGAGGAAGGATAGGATGAAGGAGGGAAGGAGTCTCATGTTTCATTCAGGATGAAGCTGGGATAAGGCTGTGCTATGAACAGCATTTAAAACTGAGGAGAAACTGAACTTGTTTCACTGAGGAGGCACTTTGAAGAACTGTATCTTCAGGAGTTTGATTTCTTCTCCATGCTGGATAACTGAGGCTTTCCCTCACACAAGTAAAGGATAGCATTAGAAAAACCTGGTGGAGCAGGAATGAGCTTTCTTAACGTGACTGACTAGATGATACCTTGACTGAAATCCACCTCATCTGTTGCTGCTGATTTCCATTTAAGAACAAGCTTTTATATCATCTCCCTGTTACTTACATAGCAAAGTCCACTTAGCTGGGTAGCTGCTGCTGAGCAGCCTTAGTTCAGGTCAGGAATTAATATATTTGCATCAGTGCAGTACTGTAATTGGGCAGATGTGAAGCCGTTTTGGGATATGGACATACGATTTCTAAAAGGATTTCTGTAAAATGTATATGGAGCAATTGCAGACAATGCTAAAGTCAATAGTTTTTTGCAAGGTTACTGTCACTTCATGTTATGCAATAAGGATTCTTATACTTCAGAAATCTGTTTTGGTTTGTTTCTTGGCTGGCTGAATAAAGTCAGATAACTTCTCAACTTCTAGAAATTGCCAATAGATTTCCTGTTGATTACAAAGCTTACTGTCATCTTTGCCATGAGAGGCTTGATAGACTGATACCTCCATCATGTGGGGAAAGAACAAACTGCATGATCCTTGAAAATGACTTAGTAACTTCAGATACATCAAGTACAACTTCCATTTTGTGGAAGTGTGATTGTTCTTCAAAGTTACTCAAAAAATGAATCTCCAAAGGCAGTATTAGAAGGTTGTCATATGTAAATGAACACACAAAGCTGTCTTCTAAAATTACAACTATAATCAGCAAATCTGAAGCGTTCTTAAATTTTTAGTGGCTTAATCAAAGCCTGTTTGTAAGGAATTGATACTGAGGTTTCTTATAATGATACCTCAAATATTTAAATTTCAAATCTTTTGACAGTTTCTTATAGCTTTCTGTTTTTTCCATCCTCTCCAAGTTCTCAAGGGAATAGTTCTTTTCCCAGGTCTCTGAGAGGGAAATCCCTTGTCGTTTGAATTCTGTACAATTTGATCGTATGTGTTTAAAATAAAAAGCATCTCTTGCTTACTCGAATTACACAAAAGCAGTGGATTTTGAACAGCACCTTGAGCACTGCTGAAGGCATTATTATGATTATTATTAAGATTGTCATAAGAACCTAGGGATTGTTTTTTGTGTGCTTGCCTATTGATGGGGGTGGTGGTGGAAGACTGATTTTCTTCAATGTATTTTCCAAAGTAGTTAAGTCTCTTACCATGACTTACCTTTTCTTTTTGTACTCTTTCTAATTGGAATCAAATGTTAATATAGCTTGTTAAGATGTTAATGGATAATAACCATTGTAATTAAACTTGGGGCTTTCATTTTCAGGCATGCATCATTCATGCTTACATTAGAATGATGTTTTCAAGGTTTGAAAAATTAATAGTTAAAGTTACATACCATCTCTATATGGTGCATTAGCTTGGGAAAATTTGTGGGTTAATAGCAACAAACACAACAAATAAATACATGTAAAGTATCTACCTGAACACATATCAATGCCAAAAAACATTCTGACTGATAAACTGGCCAGAATCAAACCCCAAATTGAAGAGCTGTAGTTGCTATTAATCTAAATTTTGCAGTGTCAGTGTTAATGGTACTTGGTTCTGGGCTGTGCAGATTTCAAACCTTTCAATAGATTATCATCTGAGCCTCACCTTTGAGATGATCAGGTCTCTAAAACTAAGTTTCACTTGGCATTTAGCATATGACAAACTTGGGGTATCTTTGTTTAAAGATAAAATCTATGGAGTTTGGGAAGTTGCTTATCATGGTGAGAACCTCTTGCCTTTTTTGTAGCCTTGCAGATTATGCTTAGCCTATCTTTTTATTTTTCCCCTCCTCCACATGTCCTTTATCTCTTTAGCTCTAGCCTTCCAAACCTCTTCTAAGGTGATGCTCAATCTATTCTTAGGTCCTTAGGCTCCAGGTTAAAAGTTGTGTTGTTTGCCTTCCAGTCTTCTAAACTATGATTTATTGTCCTTTCTTAACTTTTTATTTTTCCTGTGCTGCAACACATACCACTTGTCTTCATCCTGCTGCCACAACAAAATAAAAACTTGGCTTTTTTTGCCCTGTGTCACAAGCATGGTCCTCAGCATCGTTTCAGTGTCCTTGGAGTGGAATATAGAGCTTCCAGTTCTACTGGCATGAAGGTGGTTGACATAACTCTGAACATATGCATACTTGACAATTGCTGTATTGTCTGCCATACTACGTGTTACAGTTCTGATAAATCAGTTTTGTTATTAATCAGGTATCTCAGGTCTACTACTTGTGTTCTTTTACAGTCATCACTGAACTTTGAGAAACATTCTGAAAATTTTTCATGGACAGAGAATCGTTATGAAGCAAATCGCAGAAGACATAACTCTTCAGATGGATTTGATCCTAACATTGGACGGCCTAATGGAGGTATAACTTACCTTTCATGAAATATTTTAAATACATCTATATCACTGCACTGTAGCCCTCTGACTAGGAAAATAATCTTATCATAATAGCTGTTCTTTGCTAAATGTTGTGTTCTGTTGTAAAATATACGTAATGGAAAGTCAGATCTTCTGGGAGAGGATGTGGTGAGTAAGGGCTGGTTAGAGTAGTGATTCCAGGTGTATGTCTCTCTTAAGAAGGGTAAGAATATTGTGTTAATTCTCTAGCCAATGACTTACGAGCAATCAGGAAAGGGAGCTGATTCTCACAGTTCTTTGAGATTCTTCCCTGCTGCTTATGTGAATGAAAACTTATGTTCACTGTGCTATTATATCCCAGAGAATAGAGCTGCTTGCTTAACTCTTCTAACAATTTTGCAAAACTAAAATGTTCCTTCAATATCGCTTGCAATTTACATTTAATTAATATTTAAAAATCTAAGGGCATTTTGGAAGAAAAGAGAAGAATGGTTGGCGTTCACAAGGCAGAAGTGGTACAGAAAATATAAACCATCGTGGGGGATACCATGGCGGAGGTTCCCGCGCTCGTACCGGCGCTTTCCACTGTGGAAAAGGCCAAGGACTGCATGAAAACAATGTACATGTTAATGAAACTGGGAAGAAGGAAGACAAAGAAGTACCTAAACAGTTTGAGGCTGAGGATTTTGTAAGTTAATTGTAATTATAATAAACAGGGTTTCATTGTTTCTGCAAGTGCCATTTTGTCCATTACAGGCTACTTCATGAGATTTCACCAGTTACAGATCACCATATAAGGGATCACCCTCACCTTAAGGGTGGTGTTATTCATTTCTCCACTAACCTGTTTCTCTTTTAATCTCCACTTTTAACATTGTATTTTTATTTACTGTCACTTAAATGATTAAGTGCAACTACAGTTAGGTTTATAGTATTTTACCACAGTTTACTGTGACGTGTATGTATTAAATTCTACACAGTTATCTTACTGGAAATCTGAAGTACTAACAAAGTGGTTTTTCTGCTACCAGCCATCTGAGGTCCCAGGTTTAAACCTAGAGTTTTAGGATGTAAGAGGAAGGGTGAGCTTACTCTTCCAAGATCCATTCATTACTGTTTTTTTTTTTTTTCCTTTCTGTGCACAGTTCATGCAATGGTATTAACTGGTGCTTAAGATGTTTTGTTGGAGAAGAGAAACAAGTGAGCATTGATATACTAGGGTTGCAGGGGGAGGTTTCTAGTCTGTCTTCATTTAAAAATCTTGGACAGCAGAGGTTATACTTCTGATATTGTTATGTTTCTTATTTCATTAGTTCTTATGATTTCTTATTATCATTCTTCTTATGATTTCTTATTTCATTAGTTCTGTAATTCAAGACTTCTAAACTTTTTAATGATAAAATTTCCTTTCAGCCATCATTGAATCCTGAATATGAGAGGGAACCAAATCAGAATAAATCATTAGCTGCAGGTGTGTGGGGTGAGTATTTCTGATCTTTTTAAGTAGAAAAAATACAGCGCAGATCTTAAGTTGTTTTATTAGGAACATAAGTATCTCTTTTAGAATGTAAGGATACAGATAGAGATAGGGGAAAATTGTAGAAATTTCAGTGTCATTACAACGTATCTTTTTGTAAGAGAGGTAACACTTCTGTTTGGATGTCAATCTGTTGATCTTTAGATGTAGCAACAACTAGGGTTCTTGTTCCCCAACAACCATACATCTTTTTAGAAAGATGTCAAGAATTTATCTCCCAAGAGGAAATGTACTGCAGGTGGATCACCTAAACTAGTGATGTGATTGCTAGCTGAAGACTTGGTGAAAGAATGCTTCTGACTGATTACAGCTGTTAGAGAGCTTGGAGAGAAACCATGCCATGGAGATAAAATGGTCATTGCCATGGTCTGGAATAGTAGTCATCTCTTCTCTCATGTTTATAAAGACATCAGTGTGGCTATAAATTATATTTGGCTATAAATTGAGTGTTTAATATGCAAGTAATTCTTTGGTAACCTAGAAGGGAAATATGAAAGGCATATTATCTTCTGAAGATGCAGCCAAGATGGTAAATTGCATTTTGAGGTGCACTGAATACAGTACAGACAGCTGGTTAAAAGAGGTGATTCTCCTGTTACGTTCAGTGTTGGTGTGGCCTCACCTTAAATATGGTGTGCAGCTCTGGGCTCCACAATGCAGAGGATGTTAAGATCCTTGAAAGCATCCAGAGGGGGGCAATGAAGCTGGGAACAGGGCTGGAAGGCGTGTCTTGTGATGATAGGCTGAGGATACCTGGGTTGTCCAGTTTAGGAAAGAAAAGTTTCAGAGGTAAACTCGTTGCTTCCTACATTTTTCTGAGGAGAGGAAGCAGAGAGGGACCTGCTGGTCTGCGCTCTGTGGGAACTGAGGACAGGATGTGCAGAAATGGTGCAAAGCTGCAGCAGAGGAGGTTCAGACTGGACATTAGGAAAAAATTATTTCTTGTGAGGGTGGTCAAACACTGGTACAGGCTTCACAGGGAGGTGGTCATGCCCCATGCTTGTCTGTGTTCAAGAGATATTAGGACAATGCCCTCAGTAGTGTTTTATCATTTGGTTAGCCCCAAGTACCTGAGCAGTTGGACTAGAGTTCTCTTCAAACTGACTATTCTAGTATCAAGTGATAGTATTTGGTTTTAGATTTCCAAACAAGAACCGTACAACTAATTTCTTTGAAGAATATCTTTTCTGAAAATAAAGCTCCTGCATTGCCAAGTGGAATTATTTTACAAATGATGGTTGTAGAAAATGGAAAAGAACTTCTGTTTAGCCAGATTTGTACAGCATGGTATTTGTGGAAATACCACCAGACTAATCTCCTGCCTTATGCCTGTTTGTTCTAGACCACATGGCTATACAGTACCTTACAAAATAGAAACTTAAGACTTTATACACATGCATGCTTTTTCTTTTTTTTTTCTCCAGAATATCCTTTGAACCCTAAATCTAGATCTCCCAGAATGCTGGTCATTAAAAAGGGCAATACAAAAGAACTGCAGATATCTGGATTTCCTGTAGTAGGAAGTCTTCATTCACAGCCAGTAAAAAATGGAACTGGCACAAGTGTTTATAAAGGATTAATCCCTAAACCTGCCACTCCACCCACAAAGGTGAGTTTTGGATACTCATGGCATGAATGACATGCTGGGAAAATGAAACGTGCTCTGATTCAAAATGTGCTGATTTCACCCTTGGGAATTCTGTTTCCAGAGTATGCTTTCAGGTCTTGAACACTTCAATTGCCACATACTTCAGAAGTGGAAACACTTTTTCACTTAAAAAAACAACTACAACAACAAAAACCAACTGTAATTGAATCTCAATTTATTGCATTACCATTTTTGAGAAAAGTGAGAAATGTCCAAATTAAAAGGATGTTTTGAACTTAGGAAATAGCAATGCTTTTTGTGTTTATTTTTTAACAACAAAAAAAAAAAAGTACCAAGCAGAGAACTACAGGTGGCATAAAAATACCTTCAGAATTTATCCCAACTGTTGATACAGATAATGTTGCAACCCACTAGAACTGTTCTGGTCCCTTTCCATATGCAACTTCCTAAGTTAATCTTTTTGGGGAGATTTTTTCTGTGCTACTGAGAGCATCTGACAGAGCTGTTCTTAACTCTAGAATTTACTGCATTAAAAACATCACATGCAGCTGCTGAAGACTCTAATCTGATGTATTAAGAACCAAAATAAGAGAGTGATAATTGTTTTTGCATTTAACTCATTATATAGAAAGCGTAAACAGTATTTGTGAGAGGATGAGTTGCTCATAAACAGTCTCTATCCTACAAGAAAACAGGTGTTTGCTCTAAATGGTTGTAGTTATGATTTCATTTTGCTTAGTTGTTTTTCTGAAGATTGATGGAAATAATTTTGTTAATGATTCTTTACGTTTTTGTTTAGCCTTCACAGTGGAAAAGCCAAGCAAAAGAAAATAAAGTTGGAAATGCGTTTCCTCATGAATCTGCATATGGTATTGGCAATTTCATTCCTTTCAAATCAACTGCCAAGGCATTTCCTGTATCACAAAATTCAGTCAAAGAGGTAAAGCAGTGTTTGTATTCTTAATTTAATAGATCAATTTTTTAATTTGCTTGATTAGATAACTGAAGAGAATAAATAAATTTTATGCAGAATTATATGTAATAAGCTTATATTTTGGAAGCTTATATGAGAGGGGGAAACAGAAGCTACCTCACCAGCCATTAAGTCCTGCACAATTTGCTTTGTAGGTTTGATATGTAGTAAAAATGGTGCACTAGGGTACATAACCTTGATAAATTTAAACTTTTAAAACTGCTAATAAACCTCAGAAGGTTTGTTTGTTAGCAGTACTCTATAAATCTGTATGTCTTTGTTTAGATGCAAGAATCGTGTATATTAAAATACAAATATTTTTCCCTCTGCTTTTGATTGAGTTATGCGCACAACCCCAAACTACAAGTTCCTGAGGAACTCTGTCTTTTTTTTTTCAAACTTTCCTAAATGAATGAGCTTCTGATAGTCTTATTTTTTTTTCTAACCCCTTGTATTAGTGTAATCGGTCAAATTCTTCATCCCCTGTTGACAAAGTTGGTCAGCCTCGTTTAACAAAATTGACAAGAATGCGAACTGATAAGAAGAGTGAATTTTTGAAAGCATTGAAACGAGATCGAGTAGAAGAAGAACATGAAGATGGGAATCATGCTCGGCAAGAGAAGGTAATTTTCTTCATACCTGCTGTAGGTCCCACAGTAACACATTTCAGACTGAACGTAAAATACATCACATTTATCTGTAGTCAGCTTTTAAGATGTGGTCTTGGATGTTTGAATGTAGGAAAGGAATTACCTTTTGATTAATTTTAAAAAGTTGCTCCAAATACTACTGTTTCTCCAGTGCATGTAGTTTTTCTTTCTGAAGGATATGTTGCTGCATATCAGTAACTCATGCATACCTTGTCTTTAGCAACAATAAAAAGAATAAAGAATCCTTGTACATCAACGTAATCTTTCTGGAGGGCAGCATTTTGCACCTCAGCTGTTAGTTACGTTGCAAAGCAATTAATGGAAAAACTTGGTTCTGTTTCTCCAATTGTTTTCAGAATTTAAATTGGAGTCTTAGATGCCAAGAACATCTCTATTCTTGGCCTTACTGTAGGAACAATACTTTGATTTATGTGTATATAAAGAACCTGTTTCTGCTGAAACTGAGAACTTGCTACACTGTATATATTGTTAATGTGTCAAGTTTCTTTCATTCACAGTCTGTGTATGTAGTGCCTGGCTAGCACCTGAGAACATTAATGTTTGTGCTACCTGCCACCAGTAAGCCATAAGCATAATTACCTCATGTAGTTCAAGTGATGTGTTACCTCAGGATGAGGTGATTACACGTCTGAGTAGTAAAAGTATTAAAAAAAAAAAAGTCTTGAAGTATTACGCAGATTCAGAGATACGAAAAAAAAAGTGCAACTGTGCATTGATTGTAAAAGTAAGACTGACTCTTCTGACCCTGTTTCTATTTCAGGCAAAGTAAAACTTGCTGTAATGGGATTGTACAATTTAAGTATGTATCAGTTAGGAAAGGTCTTCATCTTTTTCGTAGGCATTCTGTTGCTAAGCACCCTGAGATGGGTGTTGAGTGCAATGTTGTTTAAGAAATGTTAAGGTTGAAAGGTCTTGGGAAACATTTGCCATGAGCTTAGAATTCTCAAAATATATGAACATGATGGGACTTCCTGTTCACGAAATTGTCTTGAGTTCTTTGTCTTCATGGAGCTTATGTCAAATGCATATGATTGTACCACTGTACACAGATCATTTTCTGAATCAGTGTATTTTGGGAGGAAAAAAAGGTGTTTAGAAGTGGAAGCCATAATATCTTCGGACAGGTGTATGTAACATGTAGCTTGGAATATTTATTAGTGATAGCATGCACCTTGTTTCACTAACTAACAGGTATGAAAAGAAGTTAAAGTTTAACAAGGCGTGTAACTGTAATAGTTGTCTACTTTCAACGTTCATTTAAATGATCATCAGTAGGCAATGTACTGTGCAAGTGAGTTATTAGGTAGATAAGTGCACACCAGTGTTCTGTAACATGATAGAGTTAGAGGGTCTGCAGTGACAGATTTCACCTCTGAAATAATGAGGCAAATTGTGATCAGCAGCTGAGACAGGCTTTGAGGAAACTGTTTTACCCTAATATGGTAAAATCCTTTTATATTTTTATGATTCTTCTCTGATAGTCTGAGATACCTTCTCCAGGTTAATGATTTAACAGATGAACATAGATTTACTGGGATACGTTTTTTTAAAGAAATTTTTGGTGAACATTCTAAAATTTCTGGAAGCTGAGAACTCTGAATGGGAGCAGAAAAATGGTGATGGATGATTTCTTGAAAGTGCAGAACTGGCCGATTGAGTGGTTGACTTCTACTATGGATAATACTATTGTGTGCCAAATCTAGGGCTTTTGTTTTAAAAAAAAAAAATGTTCTAGCTAGATAATGATCATGGTCTTCTTTATATCTATAGTTGCTAAGACTTCTGAGTCTGTCTGGCTAATTACTGAGTAAGAATTGCAAGCTGCTGAAAAAGTGGAATAAAAAGAAACATCTCAGGTTTATAGGATAAAAGAGCTTTTAATATTTGAGTGAATCTGCAAAGTCTGCTTTCTAAATAAACTCTCTCTCTCTAGTTCTAATATCATTGCTAGTAAGTTACAATTGCTGAAACAACAGCTTGTGAAATTCTGTGGTGTGTGCCTGTGTGTAGGGTAAGCTGAATGGGTTGTCTGAATGTAAGGAGTTTTTCTGAACTTGTGGCAGGTGAATTTGCTGGTTGAGATAGGTGCCTGTGACCTGCTCCTTAAACCAATTAAGCATAAGAGTTCTCACATTTTCAAACTTTGCCTGACACAGGGTATTTAATAAGGAACCTTCTTTGTAAGTTCAACAGATAATTTACTCTTTGTAAAAATATAAAAGACAGCTTATATAAGGTTGAATTTTTAAGATAATTTAAAAAATTTTTCTACAACTTTCAGGCAGAGCATGGGAGTTGCTTTCTACTTTACTCAATCAGTGGTATAACTTCAGATTTCTGTAACATCAATGTATTGTAAACCCTTGAAAAAAAGAAGAATTACCCTCTGTAGTATAGGACATCTCCATTTAAAATTAAATTAAACAATCAGTGAATTGCAGCATTTTACTTGTGAGTGGAATTTACATGTAAACTCTGTAATATGTAATTATTTTTACAGGATGATGACTCCTTTAACTTGTGTAACAGCAACAGTCCTCATCATGAGAGAGATATAAACCGAAACTTTGAAAATGAAATTCCTCAAGAGAATGGCAATGCTTCAATTACATCTCAACAGATCACTCGATCTTCAACTTTACCTCAGGCAGATGTTCTTTCAAGCTCGCTTGAGGCAGAGCATAGGTATGTACTTATTACACAAAATGCTTATTCATGGTAAGTGAGCGTGTCATATTTTTACCAGCTTATTCAGAATCTGAAAACTGAGAACACAAAATACTTAATAGTACCATAGAAAGTTTAACTTATTGACGTGTACTAACGTAGAATTTCTGTTTGAGTCATGTACTGGCATCTTTAACTTGCTTTATTAAATGTTAGATATATTTCCGTATAAACAAATAAAGCAAACTGATTTGCATATCTAGGAGGAACAATGCATGTAATTGCTATGAGTATTAACAATACTTTAAATGATGCATCTTATGTACAACTCTGAGTTTTTTCTTGTTGTTAAATAAATGGATTATTTTTATAACTGACCATGTGACATAGTGATATTGCAAGACAATTCAATGGAAAGGGAGAAAGTAACTTCAAAAAGGTTCGAAACATAATTCTGTTATCTCATAAGAAGTAACTGCAGTAGCAGCTGGTAGAGATGAGAATGGTGCTGCTGAGAAATCATAACTCCATCTGGAGGTGTGAGCTTGTTTGAGTTCTGATAAATTATTACTGTTTCTGGTAACTGAAGAAACCCAGCATCTTTTTCCAGTGATAGACGGTATGTATACATTGGACTAGACAACTTCTTTTGTACTACCTGTAGAGGAGACTTTCTTGATCTCTTTGGTATGCATGTCGGAAGTGAAATGCAGTCTGGCCTGTTCTTTCATTTCCCCTGCCCCCTACACACCCCCTATTGACTGTGGAGACAGAAATCTTGGACTGCTGGTAGCTGCTGACCCTGATTTCTGACTGTAAGGTTGGAGTCAAATCTGTCACTTGTCAACTCAAATGACAATGGCCTTCATAGGGTTTCTGGGCAAGCTTCTCTCTGTGGTATCCTGGAGACATTGTGTGTCTCTACCATGCTAGTCCTTTGGCTTTGACCTCTAGTGTACATACAGTGCTTTTGGTAGGTGTTTAGTAGAAAAATGGACTTGAAGTGACCAGCTTAACTCACAGGATGCTTGTGTATGCGTAATAACTGAATTGGCACATGTTGCACAGAATACTTCTTGGGTTTCCTTCCACTAGGGGAGTTTCCACTGTGCAGTGATTATATACTCGTCCTGTTGGTGACTTTCCTAATTTGAAGTGTAATTTTTTTTTAGTATAGTTCACCCTCATAACAGTCCTAGAAACTAATGCTGCTGTAAAGACACAGCGGTCCTGCTAACTTCAGATGATGTTGCAATACAACCTTT
Source organism: Anas acuta (assembly GCF_963932015.1). Lineage (NCBI taxonomy): Eukaryota > Metazoa > Chordata > Aves > Anseriformes > Anatidae > Anas > Anas acuta. Next base: position 14,667,535 of record NC_089017.1, read on the forward strand.
TGTATTGGGACCTAGAATTTTTTGAAGGGAGGGTTCCACTGAAGGGCTTTTTTTGCTGACATCTGGCCAAATGAAGTATCAGGTAGGCTTCATCACCTTGAGTTCATCTAACTACTTCTGTGCTAACTAACTTTTAATATATTCAGTGTTCTTCATCTCTGTCAGTTTCCTGCACCAGTTCTAGCATATACTTTCAGGAGCCTCTATATTTTTGTTGTGAAATAGCTTTTACTTCCTTAAGATTTCAGGTCAACAAGCAAATGGTTTGCCAGGGGAAGATGCTAATCCTTTTGGCAAAAACTTTGCAGCAAGAAAACATACCATCTTCATTAAATACCACAGTGTCTTCATTAGATAACCATGGTACCACGGTGTCTTCACATCTAAAACCACTGGCATGTGCAGATACTGCCGTCACACTTCTGGCACCAGCCAAAACACTTCAATTATTGCAGTTTTGGATATCTCAAGCTAAATCACCAGAGGAATGTGTCTGTTTCTTTCCCTCCCCGTATCCTAAAACTCACTCTTAGTTGTGGTCTGTCTGTGTTGTAATATCAACATCTGCTGTCAGGTGAGACAGGGTATCCTGTCTATCTCTGACACTAGCATATGTTAGAAAAGTAGAAACTCTAGGAGGCCATTGCATTCTGAATCGTGCCTCTGTTACTGAACAGCGAAGCAGCTTCTCCTAGGTGCACTGTCCCTGTGACTTGATGCAGAAGATCCTGTGGGTTTGAGATGAAAAAACATTTCTTCTTTTGTTTCCTGTGGAGGGACTGTTGTGCTAGCATTGTCATGGTTGCTCTGTTATACAGGAAAAAAACTGCCCATTTCCTCAGTGTCCATCTTTGCCTTTCCACACCATTTTTGAGGAGGCATGCTACGGTTCCACCGAAGTACTTATGCAAAGGAAATATATTCTTACTTTTCCATCTTAAATAGATTTCTTGCCTTAAAAATAAAGTTGACTTACATTCTGCTTTCTTGCAGCTTGAACCTTAGGAATATGACAGATGCCACTGCGTAGCCAAGGTCTCTTTGTTGTACTCATTTACCTTGAATGACTTCTTAGATAAATAACCTGACAATGCGGCTTAATGGGCTGGAAAGGCTGTGGTGTGACAACACCAGATAAGCTTTCAAGAGAATCTCCATGCATCAAAAGCTGAACTTGCATATGGTCCAAATTATTTTCTCTTCTGCTTGCTTTATTGCTGCAGTTCTGGACAGCAGCCATCCAATTGAGACAGACTAGGAGAAAGTGAGGGTTTTTCTAGGCTGCGTTCCATAAGGCTTTACTCCAGATATTGGGCAGATTATCCTAAGAGCCTCCATATCTGGGAACACTGTCAGTAGATTAATAAAGATGCTGGAGTAAGATAATAGAAAGTTTGGCATTTGTGTTGGTACGTTCACTGGATTGGCAGAGGTGGAGGGGTCTGTTTTGTATGTGAAACTTGATGGCAGGAAATGTAATACTTAATACGTACAAGCCATGAAGTGAACGTTTGCTTATGTGTTCTGTAGATTTAAGTATTACTGTTTAGTTTTGGCAGCTTTTAAAATCAAATGTGTCAGAACAGGGTCAGCTGTGAAGGACCTTACGACTTCTGAATTTCTGTGCTTTATATATCTTTTCTTAAACTCTTACATGAAAGTGGGTTAAAAGGCTGTTTAAAAAAGATTTATGAGCTAATGTATTTATTACACTTCTTTACATATCTGTATAGGCAGAGCTTGAAATGTCTGAGTGTGTGCAGAAATTCTTTAATGTTGTCCCCGTTATTTTAAAGGCTGTTAAAGGAGATGGGCTGGCAGGAAGATGCAGAAAATGATGAAACGTGTGCTCCACTAACAGAGGATGAGATGAGGGAATTCCAAGTCATCAGTGAACAGGTAATGCTAAGTTAATATTCTGTGATGAATTTATAGATGGATGCCCTAAATACCTACCTTTGAGTAGGATCTCCAGTAATTTTGATGGTTAGGGTCGGTGCCATTTGAGTGCCATTTTTTTTCCTCTATCTTTTTTCCTCCCTTGCCCTTTCAGAAGAACAGTGGCTTAAAAAAGATATGGGGAGCAGTGCTTATTTTAGAGAGCGCCTATGCTGAAAATATCAAGGAAAGGGGAAGGGAGGGCTTCTGAGTAGTTTCAGCATTGCTGGTTGCAGAATTGTACAAGCTTTCCAGTTCCTCAGCTCAGCCTGAGGAAAGGGAATTTTCTTTCAATATTTTATTATGGCTTCCTTGTCTGCCTTTGCTATAAATTGAGGAACACAAAATTTACTAGTAATATAGTCTGAATGGGCAATCTAGACTTGATTTTTTTTTTTATAGCAGACTGGAAAAAGGGACTGCATAACAGAAGAGACAGTGTGTGTGGGGGGGAGATCACTGGGGCAAAATATCTGAGGAGGTAGATGGGAAGAGGGTAAACTCTTGCACAGTACAGAAGCTTAGCTTGGTCTGATTGCAGGCTTTTGGGTTCAGGTCCAAAACTGAAGGCTCTCAGGTGAATTTTCCTTTGTGCATGTACGTAACAGGTAGTGCTGTGGATCTAACGTAGTCCATAGACAAAGATGTAGAGAACGCTGAAATGCAGCAGATTATTGTGCTTAGCTTTTTCTCTCTAAATGCATCATGTTTTCTTGTTTCAGTTACAGAAAAATGGCCTCCGGAAAAATGGCATTTTGAAAAATGGCCTCATCTGTGATTTTAAATTTAGCCCCTGGAAAAACAGCACTTTCAAACCTGCTCTGGAGAATGATGATTCTGAGACGAGCAGCACTGATACATCAGATGATGACGATGTGTGAAGATTTCTGTACCATCTGTAGAAGCTTCTTTTGATTTCATGAGAATATGGGGATGTATTATCAAAAAAAAAAAAAAAAAATTTAAGTTATGTAGTAACATACCCGATTAGAAGAAGAGTGATGGGACTTCTCTCTGAAGAAAGCAAGGAATGTTGTGTTGGGTGTGTTGAACATTACTATATTTCTTTGTTAACGAATGTTGTAGAATGAGGACTTGGGTTGCCCCAGCATTGACTTTCTTCATCACTGCAGCATTTCTGACTAGCAATGTGACAATGTAACAAATCAGACTTTCTCATTTAATAATAAAAACAAAAAGAATTGTGTAATGTCTTGCAAAGCTTCTGTCTTAAAATGTCCACATATAAAAGGGGGAAAAAAGGGCAGCTTGACACTGTGTTTTGCTTGCCAGGTCATTTATTTCTTACAATGGAAATCCTTGAGTCCACTTTGTATGCAAAAAGGGCAATGTAGCATGTTGGCTAAAATGAGCAAAATGCACTAAAACTCTTTTCCTTAATTGAGCTGTTGTGCTGTTCTACTTCTTCCACACATAATTGCTCTTTAGCCATTGTAGCGTAGTCATTGTTATTAATGGAAAAGAACCTTGATGTTACAGTTCCAAATTTTTACAACTAACCTTTAAATTGAGAGCTTTATAGAGTATTGCAAGGCCCAGTATTCTCACAATGAACCCACTCTTGTGGGAAAATAAGCACTTTGAATTTACCATTCACATGCGGAAAAATAATTACACTGACTGGATTTGTCCACTACATGGAAAATAAACTGATTTACAGAGTATTGTCTCAGTGCATAGCATCAAGGGTATTGTTTTATAAACTAGTAAATTTTGCTTGCATTCATGTTAAGTGTACTCTGGCAGCGGTCACTGCGTTTCAGAGTGAGGTAAAAATACTTCCATCACCAGATCCTGCTTTCACAGCAATGGAGAAGTGTAACTATGCAATAAGCACCTGTTTCGCTTGCTTTGTGTCAAACTCCTTACACATTTTAAAGCTAATAGTGTATTATATACAGTTTTATTTGGATCATCTTAGTGCTTTAAATGTGTTCTGCAAGGTTGTACAAACTACATAGCATTAATCCATAAGCACAACTGCACTCCGTGGTGTCACAGACATTTATAACACAGCCTATATGTAGATGTTCCTCTTTCAAGATATTTTTGAATTGCACTATTTTATAGTAAGTAGCTCACAATTTTAAACTCTAAAGCATAAGTAGTTGTGAAGATGAGGTTTTGTCCATGTTTAATCTTTTTTTAGGAAAGGACTTTTTATAATGTGGCATCTAAAAATTTTGGGCCAAAGACATAGCTTTTTTTTTTTTGGTTTAGCTTAAATAAAGGTTTCTATTCAAGATTTTTTCCTTTGAACAGATGCAAATGTTTTAGGTAATTTTGGCACAATGTTTAGAACTATGGTGGTTTCTTTTCTGTATTTCAGGGGATAAATGTTTTTTTGAAGGGAAAAGTGCTGTGTCAATAATGAAGTCATTCCTACTTGTATGCCTTAAACACTTCCTTTCTCTTTCCCTTCTGCTTTTTTTTTTTTTTTTTTTAAAGATTTCACACCTTTATACCATTTTTTCATTTTTGGTTGTTGCATCTGTTCAACAGTATCTTCTACCTATCCTAGCTACTTAATTGCATATAAATACACTAATTTTACTACTAAGTAAGCCTTGATATCTCAACGGTACATGAGCTTGTTTCTGTCTTCAGTTTAATGATAAGTGTCATCTCTATAATTAACCCTTTGGGGAAGAAGTTGTTTTGACCTTGCATGCTGGCTCAGAAGCTGGCATCAAAGGTCTGCATAGCTCTTATCTTAAATAGTTATTAATCTGCTCTGTCACTTAGTTTGTGCCTCTGCTGTAAGAGGTGGTAGTGGGGAAGTTTTATGTTTCTGCTGAGGAATTGGATTGCTTTACGGTATGTTTACTTACAGCAATGCTGAGTAACACCTAGGTCCTCTTTTTTTCCCCTTAATAAAAAGCACTTTGTTTTGAGTGACACTTCCCTACTAAAGAAAGTTTGTTTTTCACGTATTAGTTTCATGACATGCATGAAGGCACTTGTTTACATTGCATCCCTCCCTTTTGTGCATGAGGATGTAAAGCAGAATGAAATCTGTTTCTCTAATGTCTAACAATGTAACCTCCTTCTTTGCCTTTGTTCCTTTCCCAGGGCAATTTTAGTAGTTAGCCCTTCTCTTCTGTTGCACCCGAACCATGTGCCATTCCCAGGATACATTCTTGTTTCTTATGCCTGAGCAGCTCAACACCAGCAAGGATGTCTGCCCTAACAGCTTAAAAAGTTGTTGGGGCTAAGTTTGTCCATTCCTTTAGCATATTCTCTCAAGCTTTGAGTATTAAAGACTGTCTGCTGGAGATAATTTGATAGTATTGGTCCTGGAGAGCTTGATTTCAATGGATGTAATCACTGAGTACTTCATGCAGTCATGGCAGTGCTGTAGGATTTGCAGTAATTGCTTCTGTTTCTCTTCCTAGTCCTGTCTTTATTGACAGAAAACCATTTCCTTTTGACACTGCCTTTCCATCCCTCTTTAAAAGGAGAGAAGACTGAATCACTTCTGCTGACCTGTTAGTGATGGATGTTTGCTGTGTCTGCTGCTCTGAAGGGTACCTTTTGTAGTAGGGTGCTGGGGCTCCTTTACCTCATCTGCAATGACTGGGGGCCTTCTTCACCTATTTGTGCAGATCCTTTCTGTCTCTCAGGCGGTAAAAGAAGCTGCCACTCCTGAACAGAGCATTGATTACAATGCAGTAGTCCATAGATGGCTATCGGACCCATTCAAGAGTCTGGGTAGATTTTTGCTGCTTGTCTTCCCAGTCTTTGGATATTGTTACCAGGTATGAAGGAAATCAAATTTTGTGCTCCTGTGCAATTACCTCTGGGGGAAAAAAAAACTCTTATTTATGATGGGGACTTTAGTGATTCCTTAAAGAATGCCCTCTGTTCTTCAGCAATTACTTTTAAACTGCTGGCTACTAGAAACTGGAAGGAGGTTTAGTGTAGGCTGTCTGTTTTTCCTGGACTGTTTGCTGCTAGGCAGTGACTGAGGTGGTTTACTCAGCAGCACGGAACTTTTGGTCTCATTAAGGATTATGGCTGTTGTGCACCAAGAAATGTTGGCTCACTGGCATGGTAACTGTGCTGACTAGCTGGTCAGTTTCCTCGTGCTATTGTGCATAGTCACTGGTGAGCTGTACTGCAGCTTGAGTCATGTTTTTGTTCCCTGGATCTTGTTGTTTGGCCTTCCCCAGAGGTAGCTAGCAATGTATTTGCTAGGCAGGTGTTGGCAGCAATTTGTGAGACAGTCTGTCTGTGAGAAACATTGGTGGGTATTGACAGCTTTCGGCTATCAGGAAGTTTGTGCTTAAAGATTTGAAAGCAACTTTGGGGGTCTGTCTCTCAGCGTGTTGCCATCCAGGCAACACCTTCAAAGACTGGAAAAAAACACCTAACATCTACCTTCAAACAGTTTGCCAGTATTGTTCTGCTATTGTATTTTTCTGCTACTTAGTTCAGTGCTTACCAATGTCTGTTTCCATTGCTTGGTGGAGATTTGAGATCTCACAGGGCCTGTAGTGTTGTGTTTCTAAAATCACTTCAAAGACACCTGAGAGCATGCTTGCTTGTTTCTGTGTGCTTCTCCCTTGGACATCCTCTTTGTGCATAGCGACTTACTGCCCTGGCAATGACATGGCTGTTACAGAGTAATGGCATTCCTTCCACATCCTGCAGGGCATCAACTCTTTTATCCTGTCAAGGATACAGCTTTGAAGTGGAGAGGAATATTTTTCAGTAACTAGTGTGACCACTGGTGTCTGGAGAAGCATCTCCATGTCAGGCTGATGGAACCTGGCTCCATGGAAGAGCTGGAGCGCACCCTAGGAGGTGCGGGGAGGTACATGGTTTGGCTGGTGGTCAGCGAGGACTGCAGAGCTTCAGCCCGGGAAGTAAAGAAGTCTGAAGTCTGTCCACTCTTCCAGGAAGCAGGCAAACTTGAGAACTGATGGAACAAGTTCCAAATGCTTAACAGATGGACTTGGATCACCCTGGTTGCCTGAGCTATTGCATTTTACTAGATTACTGGGCTGTTGATGTGCTGTCATGAGTTACAGTCTGAGTCTACAGAGAACCCTTTTGCTTCAGTACTAAAAGGCACCTCCTGAACACCAGCTCTGAAGCCAGCCAGTATCCTCCTTTATTGCTTTGGTGTGCTTCAGCTGGGGTCAAGGGAGGTGATGTACATGTATGCTTTTCCTCAGGCCTGTTACTCAGCATAGCCAATAACAAGGAATGATGTGCATCTTTGATCCTGCTTATCCTGGTGTGGAAGCTTTGGTACAGTGGCTTTCTTTTGGTTCTTAAAGTTTAATGCACATCTTGGTATCTGTGAGCTCTATGCTACCCTAATCTTTGCACCTTCCATCTCATGTTGCTTCGTGTTGCAAGGCTGCTGAAACGGAGCTGTCTTTCACAAGCTGTGGAGTGTCCTGTCTGAGCATGAGTGTCTGCACTATCACTGTCTCCAGCTTAATTTACACCTTCACCAAATGCTATGCTACTGGAGCAATTTTTAGAGTCAAACACATGACTGAGAACCCCTTCAACTGCTATTTGTGTGAAGGGCTCTGCATTGCTTCTCTAGCTGTGGCTATACAGTAGCGTATTTTTTTTTTTTTTTTTAAAAAGTGTCATCTGCATGAATGTTCACCTCCCACCTTTTTTCTCCTGTTCTTCAGTGTCTACAGCTAGCCATTCATTTAGGATCCTGTGTTTGGGGAGACAGCTGGAGATGTCTGGGTTATAGTCTTGCCCTATGTACAGATGAAAAATGACCTAGCATTGAATGCTCTGGCATAAATATGCACAAATATGCATGTACGCATGCAGTTTGAGCGTAATAGAAAGGGACACTAGAACTGTTCACAATAATTTCTATCATTATAGTTTGTACGTGTTAATGTCATTGGTTTTCTTTCCCACCCAGGACATACAATACTTATGTCTCCACTGAAGAGCATCATTTACAAGGTTTGCTTATTATCCTGTAACTTTGTCTTAGGTAAAGAGGGACTGTTTGAATGGATAGTGTTTGAAATGAGCTGGACTGCAAGGAATTGACATTTACTATAGGCAGCCACTGAATCAAGCTGCTGTTTATGCTAATCTTCATTACCAAAATATCTGGGAAATACTTCTGTCTGCATTGGAAACTATTCCAAAAAGAAGCTTGAGTGTGAATGTAAAGCACACTCAAAAAAAAAAAAAAAAAGTGGAAAAAAAGCACCTGAAAGGTGCACAGGAGTTGAAATTTCATTTTCTTTCTGTTTTACTGAGTCCTCATGAGTGTTTTTTTTTTGTTGTTTGTTTCAATTTATTTTTTTGTCCCCTTTTTGTCCATCAAAAGAAAAAAAGGTGGATGTGCACAAGTAATCTTTGTACAGAAGAAAAATGTTTGCTTAGATGAGGTTAACGAATTAGTTATTCTGAAACTGCAACTTGGAAATATACCTGTGTTCCTGTTAAGCTGTAAATGAGTATAATTTCCAGTCTTTTGTTCAAGGAAAATGATGAAAAATGAACCCATTGTTGCAGGCAGAACTGGTGACACTGTCTGCGTTTATGGTTGCCTGGTGCTCCTACTGCAGGGGTCTGTTTTCACTCACTTAGCTGTGAAATACTCAGCCTTGTGGGAGCAGTGCTCCCCTCTGGCTAGGTCACCAGGGACGCAGCTGTAGGGTGGCAGAGCCCAGCAGTCAGGCTGAGGGCAGCTGGGGCTGGAAAGAGCTCGATGGCAAAAGAGGGAAAAGAAATGTCTGGCAAGAATAAACGGGGACAACCAAGAGCAGGCACAAGCTGATCACTTAGGGAAATAAAAGGTCTGCAATAAGTTTCCATCCAGATTTTGTAGCTGCAAGCAAGAATCTTATTTTCTGGTGGTACCCTTAAAGTGTCCTCGCTGCTTTTAATGGCTAATCTTGTGTTAGAAGATCACAGCCAATTTTTGCTCTATGTGATAATCTCAAGTTGTGTTGTAAGAAAATCAAAATCTCAGTTGGCTCAAATAATGGCTTTGTGTGGTTCTAATTTCTTTTTTTTTCTTTTCCTTTTTTTTTTTTTTTTTTAAACATGTTTTTGCTCTATGTTAAGAGAACATCTTGTTGCTGTCCATCAGGACATGTCAGTTTTAAAATTACCTATGTACATTTTAACACTTTTTTTTTTATTGTAACAAGACAGATGAACCTGTAGGAGAGTGAAGATGGTAGTTCTTGGATTAAAGGTACTGTGCACTTTAATTCTCCTGAAGATGTGGATTGATTCTGTCCTTGCCTTTGCAAGAGAATTGATGTGTGCAGCTGCTCTGCTCAAATCAATTTGACTGTTGACTGTGAGACATTTTTGGAGCAACTCTGTATTGACAGCTGTAATCCAGTTCTACAAATGTTGTATTTAAAAAAAAAAAAGGCAAAAAGGGTGTTGATTTAAATGATTGCTTCTGAATAGTTTCTGAATATTTTAGAATTAATCTTGATAACAATGGATAATACTGTGGCCTAGCCTCAAGGGCATGAAAATAAATTAATGTTGGTGAAGGGTACCAGAGACACGCTTCCAAGGAGGGGAGTAGTTTTGTGTTTTGTGCATGGCTTGGGCGATATGTTAAGTATGTAAAAGCAAAAAGCTGAGTAAGGCAGATGTCCTACCAGGTGAGTGGTATGTGCTCATGCTATTAAGTCCAACCAGTAACATGCTTGCAAGAGCTTGGAGGCTGCACAGTCTTGTGTTCAAGTCTGGCCTTCGGTCAGGTTCTGTATTTCTTACTGTGCAAGTGCTTGACCTTAATTTTCCCTGAATACCTTTCTCTTTCTGCTTTACAGGGTTGATCCTGAAGATAAATTAGTTTCCTGTTGTGTAAAGAGGAAAACTGAGACTGAAAACAAATTAAAAAATAGAGCTGGGTTTCTGAATATGCACAGTTTGGCCTAATTCACTTGGGCAAAACTGGGCAGCAGCAGTTTAGGTTAAATCTGCATTTTTTCTCTGGAATGTTTTCATCTGCTTTGCTGCTATTAAACTTCCTAAAGGTACATGGATGGTCTCACACTTGGATTTTCAGCAGACTTTGTGGTGCAGAAGCAAAGAAGCAATGAGTCAGTAGCTGATGAGGAGTGGTGGTGGAGCTGGAGGCTTTTGTGGCACAGCCACTTGGCGTGAGCAGTGAAAACCCACGCTGTGTGTGCCTCCTGCCAGCTGGGGAGGACAGGAACTGAGTCCATGTCTGACGGGGCTTGAACAACACTAAAGCTCTCAGAGGGTCAAAGCAGAAACACGTAGGGGAAGTGGTGAAATAGTTTTTGATTTCTTGCTGAGCAGTGAGCTGGTGGTCAGTAGTCAGGAGCCCTTGGCTTGCTGGGCACACAGGGAGTGCTGCGTGGGGAGCAGGAGTGGACCGAAGAAGGGTACTTGAGCAAGCGCTGCCACAGTTGGCAGTGCCCAGCAGCAGCAATGTGCTGAGTGCTGTCAACATCAGGTATCAATTGGTGTGGAGCTGATGGTTGTGCTCGTGGTGATACTTTAGTCTGTGCAAGAATGCCTGACCACTCAGGGACAGGCTACTCATTTCATCTTTGGCTTACTTTGGCAAAGTCCTAGGGTCAGGTCAGTCTGTCCTTGGCCAAATGAGGGCTGTGCTGGTGACCTTCTCCTACCAGGTGCTCGGTCTGCACCTCTGCATGGTGTCATTTCTGAACCTTAGCTCTGCAGAGTGATGGCTGTGGAGGATCTTTAGAGAGAAAAGGGCCTGGGTTGGTCAAAGAGAGCAGAGGTGAGCTGCTGCTGCTTGTTCCTGGGGTATCTGGTCCCCAAGAGGAAGGTGTTGCTCAGTGTTTTGTAGGCCAGACCTCATAGCAAATGACACCAAGGATGTGAAATACCAGAGTGAAGGGAAGACAAGTGAATGGCTCCACATGCTGCAGATGTGGTACTGCTTAGCCAAGAGAACAACCATTACCAACCATTGGTCTGGTTTCCATTTTCTTACTTTTAAATAGCATCTTCTGTCTATTTAACTTCTCAGTCTCTATTCCTAATTGTTAACTTACCTTGGGTCTCTTACACTGCACAGGTTCTTGTCCTGGTTTTGATCCTCTCTTTCTCCTTCCATTTATCCCCTGGTTATTTTAAACATGCTTTAAAGCCCCCTGCAATGTCAACACTCCCATCCACTGTGTCACTTTTCACTTGGCTTTGAGAGGATAGCATCTGCCTTTGGCCAGTGATGTCAGATTGTGTCATCTGTGCACTCAGCTTTGAAAAGGGCATCCTCATGCTTTCCTCTGTGCTGTTTCTCTGGAGGTCAACAAAATTACATCATCTTCTGTCCTAGAGATGTTATCTGACAATCTCTCCTCAAACCTTCCAGAAGGAAATGAAGCAAAATGAGGAGCCTTGACAAGTCGGGCTGCTCTGATCTCTGCCTGTCTCTCAGACCCCACTGCACGTTGATGCCCTCTGCTTTCCCATCCCTGCTTCTCCTGTAAAAGCGGTTCTTCCCTGTGTCCGTGTGTTTATTGCCTGGTATATTAAGGTTATTTCCCTGGATTGGACGCACAGCTTCAAACTAGTGCAGTAGCACTGCTCAGACTGATGAGAACGATATTGCAATGGCTGAAATTTCTTTTGGAAACCTGCAGCAACACCAGGACGTGCCGTGCCCAACACTCCCCTGCCGCTGCCTGCTCTGGCGTCTGGGTGCCGGGTCCTGCGGGTGTCCCCAGAGCACGGAGCAGGCGTGGTGCCTCTGGCCTCCCGGCACCAGGAGAGGGTGCTGAAGATCTTCGGCTGGCTCCGACCTTTGCGGCGCGCCCACTCACGGGTTTTGTGCAGCTCTTACTATTTCGGTTAATGTTGTTTTGTAAACTAGTGTAACTAGACTTTTTTTTTTTTTTTAAACACTTTACTAGGTAGAGACAACTGTACTGTTCGTAGAGCTGCTCTATTTTTGTTTAATTATGGAGTTTGGCTGTAAGCAGAACACTCTGGATGCATAGGAGATTTTTATGGTAGTAAATCAAGGAGGGAAACAGGGTTCTGTTATATTGCTAGCTACACAAACTCTCCGCATACATGATTTAAAAAAAAAAAAAAACGTGTATTCTTTATTCTGCCATGATTCCCCCCTGCAGTACATCCACTGTTTAAAAATTGCCAGTAACATTCATGTGTCGTGGCGGCAGTGTTCCAAACTTCACACTCGAGTCTGGGGGAAGGCTGGTGTTTTTTGATCCAAACTTGGCCTCTTTTCAGAGAGGTTTTGTTGTCTCTAACAGAGTTCACAATAGAATAGGCATTTCTTCATTTAAAAAAATAAAAAATAAAAAAGAAACCTGTTTTTCATTTTGATTTTTATTCCAACTGCTCTGCACAAAAAGCTGACACTAGAGGACAGCAAAGAAGTGTGAAACATGCTCCTATTTGTGTATTTACAGATAGAAATTTTGTCATTATGAGATGGCTTTCTACAGCCAACAACTGCAATTTGCAGCTCACTTAAGGGATTTTTTTTTTTTTTTTTTTTTTACTTTTTATTTCCTTTAATCTCTCTCACACAGCACTTCTGATGCTAATGCAAGCTTGTTGAAGTGAGCCATCAACAGTTATAACAAGCTTTTGTGGCTTTTGGCCAAAACTTTCAGATCTGTGTGGCTAGCATGAAGCACCTTTATTTAGACATACAATTGTCTCTGTTTTCAAAGATAGAAAGTGACCCTGTTCCCGCTAATCACAAGGAGTAACAGATACTTAGCACTGTTGAGAACAAGACTTCACAACTTCATTTTAGACTTTTAAATCAAAGTGGTTTATTTTAACTACCCAGGCATAAGGGAACTAAGGAGTAAGATGCATTAAAATGCCAGCCTGTGGCCAGGACGTGAGGTGAGGGGGGAGGAGGATGGGACTTCTGTTTTCACACAAGTTAGGTAAGAGATGCTGCAGGTGTTTCTGTCCTGGGTTAAGTGCCCTCACATTCCCAGCTCATGTTTGTCTGCAGCTGTGAGCCACTCCTGCTGTTGGGAGTGGGGACGTGTGGAGCTGGAAAGCTGTGTAAGCACAACCATAAATAAAAATTGAAGGCTACAAGTGTAATGGAAGTTGTACACTTCCACAGTACAAAGGTATTTTATGGTAAGACCTGGGGACTCGCGGAGCCTGCAACTGAAAGAGGAGAGGCTGGGTTTTGTTCTGGGATGGGTCCAAGTGCAATAAATCTTCATGCTGCTGTCTGCAGCTCCTTGGGAAGAGGGGAGAAATAAATCTCCAGGTACCATTCTTGTTACCACTGTGGTGAAAGAGTTACTCCCCTATCTGCCCACTTCTAACTTGAGTTATAGATGAGACTCAACAGTTTTTGCCAGATGTCTGAAGCAAAACCTTCATGTTGCTCATCTAAAATACACCACTTAAATCAGAGCATTGACGTTCACTTCTTTAAACACTAAACAAACAAACAAAAAACCCACAACAACCCACCTGTGAATAGTCACTTAAAACAAGCCCTCTGCCTTCATCCTCCATCACTTATTCTATGGCTTCTTTCCCCTGTAAGAAGAGCCTGGGTTTTTCTGTTCTCACCTTGCTTCAGCAATGATATAATGCACTGTTTTGAACCTAAGGATTTCTTCTGATTATGCCAGAGGCAGAGCAGCTTGCATCTTTTGCACGTTGGCTGTTACAGAGGTGCTGCCCAAGGGGTACCACACTGGATGGATGATGCATGCTTGGATGATGCACTGTTGTAACCAGGCAGAATCGCTGTGCAGCAGTGCCTGAAGGAAGTCCTAGTGCTCCCACAAAATTATTTTCAGACACTTTAAGACAGGCCCAAATAATTTTTCCCTTCCTCCAAAAGGAACATTTTATAGCCTCATTCACTTTACAGGTAAAAGCAGAATACGAAGAGCAGAACAAAATGTGAGGGGTCAGGCTGCCAGGGTGGTTGTGTGAAGGCATTTCTGCTGGGCGTGCTTCCAATTCTCTCTTTTCCAGAGAAAATGGACAATAGAGCAAGGTGTAACACAGGAGAATTTAACAATCATGCTATAACTATCACTGTGACATGTGGTGTAGGATGCAGCATGTTCTGCAGATGAGAGTTTTGAAGTAGGAAACGTACCTTTCTTCTACTGAAGACGAGGTTTTTTTTTTCTTGTTAAACCTTTTGTAACCTTCTATTGGAGATGGAAATCTATGTAAAAAATACCTAAAATATACACTGTGGTTTTGCTGGCTTTTAACCCCACGGAAAACTCTTAAAACCAATGCACAACTGTGTGCATTTATGTGTGTATGTGAACATATTTTTAAGCTCTATGAAGACTCCAACACCTGGTCCTGTTTCAGTTCTTAAGTTGCTTGAACCGTCTCATTTTCCTTGGGGTGCTTCATTTGCTTCTGCATTCCCTGTTAAAGAACATATTGCTCAGATTTTTATAACTGCCGTTGCAGTCACTGAGACACGGGTATCTGAAGTTATGGAGGCTGAAGAGCTGGCAGAGCCTCAGCCTCTGCTGAAGGCACCTGGTGTGAAGAAACATGAGCAGTGCCCAGCTGTGGCACGTGCTACCTCGTGTAGGCAGAACATCCAGATACAAACACCCATCCTTCCTCCATGCTGGGGCTACCTCAGACGAGACATAAGAACTAGTCAGAGATGAGCATGCTTGTTAGTGGTTAAAACTGTGTCTTGGTGAAGCAAAAGACTGAAGAAGTCTGAGCGAGGACCTGGAAGAACAGATTAGGGGCAGTTGTGGGACCTGTTTAATAGCCCACAAGTGACACCTACAGATCTTTCTACAAACTTCTCTTCAGGAGATACTTCTAGTGATGGTCATCATCTTCTTTTTTTCTTTTTTTTTTTTTTTTTTTTTTTTTTTTTTTTTTTTTTTTCCCAGGATATCAGGTTACACAGAAACTTCTGAAAATGTCAAGCCATTCTTTGCAAAGTGAGGAGGGTCTGTCTGTCCCATCACCATGTTCTGCCCCAGCTTGGGAAGCATTGTAGGGCATGAGGCTGCTGCTGGAAGTCACTGCTGCCCAGTGCGTGCACTGAGTGCATGACAAGCAGTTCCACTTTTCAGGATTTTTCCCAAGAAAGCCAATTCCTTTTTCCTGAAGCATGTGATTTCTATTTGTGTTTGAGTAGTGAGCTGGCTTACTACGCAGGGAAATCAGAAACAGACTTTCTAAAGGTTATTTACCATACGTGTAAAAGCCACAATGTGTAATTTAGAAACGGAGAGCTCCTCTTGCAGTATTTGTACATACAGATTAATATATTCTGGGGTTAAAGCGACTGCTTAGTTCAATGAACTCATTCTGTTTGTTTGTTGACTTTATAGATGTTACAGTGGACGGGGGTTTATGTTCATGAGCAGAAGTAGCAATCAGCAGCTCTTGGCCTTCATGCATTAGATTTTTACTAAATGGAATGCAAAAACATTTGTGTCATATTTAGGTTTGTGTTGATATTATTGTATTCTTTCCTACCCATCACACACACACACACACACACACACAAAAAAAAAAAAAAAAAAGAGTGGGAGGATGGGGAGATGAGACCATTTTTTAGCTTGTTTTGCTGTAACTCATTACATGCAGGTGTTAAAGCCTCATTTTGTTCCCTGTTTATTGAGCAATGAAAATAAGTCACTTTGCTTCGTATTGATTTTGAGCATTTTCGTGTTCCTATTGACCTAAACAATTTTAATTTGTCTTCCTGTGTCTTTCTGGTATTCCTACAGGCAGGTTACATAAACTGCATGGTTCCCATGCATGAGAATAATACTTGATCTTCAGCCATGCACAGGCAGCTTGACTAAAACATTTTTCTTTCCTGCTTCTCAGGAACCTAGTATGAATGGAAATATTTTCTCACTAAAACCATATTTACATACAAAGACAAGGTTTTCTTGGACCTGACACCAGCTGGCAGTATTCATCTGAGTATGACGATTTACTTTTTATGAGTTTTAAATCTCTGACTGTATTCTGGTTTTACACCCCTCACCAGTGACATTGGGTAGATAGAGCTGGTCACATTTTAATTTTTCTGAATTTTATAGTACAGCAGAACTGAAGTTATCCCATTGTCTTCAACAGGAACTGACTGGGCCCAGACCTTCAGATTTCACAGACTCCCAGAACGGATGAAGTTGGCAGGGACCACTGGAGGCCATCTGGCTCAAGCCCCCTGCTGTAGCAGGGCCAGCAGGACAGCAGGATGCCCAGGACCACATCCGCACAGCTTTTCAATGTCCTCAAAGAGGGAGATCTCCAAAGGTGAGCAATGGATTAGAACTTTTCACAATGACTTTTGCCTGCTGAGTTAATATGTCCCTGGGCTCCCACATTCCCAGGAGTGCCATCTTCTGGTCCATGATCCATGGCTTCCTTCTGCAGTGGTACCAGGCACCTGAAGCTGGAGATGAGTTTGGGGCTGTGTGTCACTGTGGTGTGGGTGCAGTCAATTTACATGGCTGTGATGGAGCCATGCATGGCCCTGCATCACTGTGCTGTGCTGTTGTACATTGAGTGTGGCACAGAACAGCATCCCATCTGTGATGAGAAGAGAAGACTGGAGCCAAATCTTTCCAAAAGGCTTAAACTCCTGTTGACTTCACTGCAGCAGTTTAGTTGGAGTGCCCCAATTATTGCTGCATATGCAAAAGACACCCTGGCAGTTACGGGGTGTCTGTTTTTGGCTGTTGCTCTGCCACAAGTGGAGCCAGAGAATGGTTTGGCCCTAATATTGGCTTGTATCTGCTGAGCCACTGGTGCTTGCAAGGTGCTGGACAAACACCCAGAGCAGGGAGCTGCATGTTCACTGCTGCCAGCCCCCCTCCGTGCTTACCACCGGGCTGCGGAACAAAGCAGGGGAAGCAAACAAAGGCAGAGGAACAGTCTTTTCTTTGTCTCTGAAAAGTTTGTAGGAAAAATGTTTAAAAGGCCTGAATGCCTGGCATTTGTCCCCCTCAGAGGTGGTCCTTTTCCAGATGAAGCTTCTCTCCAGGGTTTAGATATCCAATAGTGCTCTGTTGTTAGCTGTATGATAACTCATCCTGTGGGGGGTGGGGACTGAGAAACGATTTTTGGAAGGAAATTCTTACTCCCATCCCAAAGGGTGATACCAGCTGCGGAGGTGATAACCTTGAGATGGTGGAAAAAAAAAGATGAATGTTTTAGATTACTTCTAAGGTTCTTGAAAGTTTGACTGTAGACACAGGGATGGTTTTGCTAAGATGAACAAGGACATCCAAAAATAAACCAACCCTCTTTCCCCCAAGCCCAACCCCCAAATAAAACAAAATTACCACAGTTTGGGAAAAAGTTTGTGAGTAGCTGGAATTGGCAGACAGTGAAATGTTTATGTTGTGGGCCTAATCTTCGCATTGGAGTGGTGGTGGTACCTAAAGACCTGGTGGTATAAAATACCTCTAAGAGTGGAGAAGTACAGCTAGTGCCCTCAAAGAGAGGTACAGCTAGTGCCCTCAAAGAGCTTGCAAACATTTGTTCAGGTCTTGTCTCCCTGGGTTTAGGAACATGAAGGATTTTGTGTGCAAGATGTGCTGCTTGTTCCAAAGCACGAGTGTGTGCCCTGAAAACATTGGGAACTGCAAACAACTGGAGGAAGTGTGAAAGTAACCTGGAGGACAAAGACACTAGCTCTGGTCTTTTGCTGTGTCAAGGTATGGAAAAAATATATTTTCCTGTCATCCCCACACAGCTACTTCAATTTCTTCCTTTCTTCATAGATTGCTACGTTGAAACTAATCAGCCTCAGGGTGTCCCATATGGCCTTCAAAATGGGTTTGTGGGCAAACATTGGAAACTGCAGCCTGAGCCACAACTGATGGAGCTGGTGGCAGAGGTGGAGACAGAGGCTTTTCTGCTGGTGCCCGGGCTTCTCTGCAGGCAGGGCTCCATCTTGGCTGCAGGTTTGTGACTCCATTCGTGGTACTGGGCAATGTTGCCAGGTAAGCCAGCCTCTGTACGGTAACATGTTGATTATTCCTATCGGCCCTGTTCTGATTGCCTCTGTCATAGGCAGAGCTGCAGTTTTAGCTGGCTTTCTCCTGTTTTTAACCATCACTCTGGCCAAATGCCCTGTGATGACTCCATTGTATCCTCCTGGCTTGCAAAGCTTATAAACTCCCTCTTCAGAGGGCAAGTAAAATTGTGATTAATTCGTTATACTTGTTAAAAACCATCTCACAGAACTGAGCTATTTTCATGTTTTATTCAGCAGCCCTTAATATAATGTTAATAGTTGTACAATGCTACTTTAAATGATGCTATAAAACGGATCTATTTCATGTGGTAGTTCAATGGAGTGGATAACAGGCAGCAAGGTATTTCCTGATCTAGGCTGGCCTTCCTCTCCTGTCATGCACTCTTTGGAGGTCAGAATTTCCTGAATCACTTAGTTTTTCGGGAATATCTTTACAATCTGTGTAGAACTGCATGCAATTGTTAGTATTAATTTTGCCTGTGAGAAAAGAGAGATCTGGGTTTTTAAGGGTTAAGATTGTGGTCTAGAAGAGATGGAAAACAAGTGGGCTGCAGTTCTTCTAGTGGAAATGTGTCTGATACCATGAGATCTGCGTAGGGGAACTGGTGCCCCGTGTAACTCTCTGCCAGCTCCCTTCCATCACAGTCAATGAGATGTGCATACAAATTAATGAACCCTTTAAAAAACAAAAAACAAGTCCTTAATCAGGAGCTGGTGCTGTAATAACTACAGTTCCTTGAGGGCATGTGAAGTAGTTACTGATTTAAGGACATCTTTGGCTTGGAAGTACGTATATGAGGGAGTATTTGGAAAGCAGTAAGTAGCTCTAACCTTTTCAGAGGGCATGTTTATTTGATTGTAATATAAATCATGCAGCACTGTAAAATCAGCACTTCCAACAGCTGGGAAAAGCTATTCCTCGTGTGTATCCTGGTATACGTGAGCTATGTTTAGTGTTTGAAGAGGATACACCTTGGGAAGGTTTGCTATATTTAGGTGTTGGCATCAGCTCCTAAACTGATAGCTTATCTAGGAGCACGTGCACCAATTTCATAAAGCATGCTCCTGTGGAGACATGGAACAAGCTCCTCCTGCATGTGTGGTGTCACTCAGGGCTTCACTTGCAGAGAAATCACACCATAAGAAGCTGTAATTAATGCAAGTAAAAGGCAAAACTCAGTGTTTAGTTTGGAAGATGGGATTTCAGGCAAGCACTAATTGTGAAGAATTCGTACCTCATCAGAAAGAGATTAGCTCCTCTTGTGCTAGATGTCGTGGTTGGTATCTTAATGCTGAAATTAAATGGCTGATCCTGCAGGACTTCCACCTTATGGTAGAAGGGAAAATGGTTTAGATTACTTTTCTCATCTGCACTTATTTACCCAAACAATGGCAGAGCCTCCCCCAGGCTCATTTAACAGAGGCCATTAAATCTTGTGATGATTTATTTTTCCTTCACCTTGCAAGTCTGGCAATGCTGTGTCTTCTGAGGACATGTGGAAGATGATGTATTCCTGGCATCCATCAGAGTTTTGCAGAAGGAGAACATTTGTTGTGCTCAAAGACAATCACAGGTTTCAAAAGAAAGTTTTCCATACCTTAAATTAACATTCCATCTACGTCAAACTCTTGATTTCCAGGAAAGACGAAGACTACTCTGCAGGATTATATCAACACTGGATTTTTTTTAACCTAAACAGTATCTGGCTAAATGCAAAAGCCCTAGCAGAAACTGCTGACCTTTTGCATGATTACAGCCTCTGCACTGCTGAAGAGCCATAAATGAATCATCCTGCAGTGAAATGTAAACAGGATGCTGCCCTTCCATTGCAGCTTTGTTTACCAACATGTGCTCAGCTGAACTGCAACGATATTAAATTAGGTGACAACAGCAGTTTGTAGCAACACAGGGATCCAGGGCCAGAGTTGTGGGAGGGGGTGCTGCTCTCCTTCCCCACCCCTTTTCTCCAAGCACACACTGAAGCTGGAGGAGTTTTCAACCTCTTCTGCCAGGTCTGAATAGTCTTATTTTGAGAGTGGTTAGGATAAAAGTTGGCAGTAATGTATGAAGTGCACAGAGTCTGTGATGTGGGACTCTTCCTTCTGTTCAGGTTTCACCTGGAACCACAGAGCTCAACCAAGTCTCACAGCAAAATGAGAGTGGTTGTCTCTCTCTTCTCCTGCCAGGTTTTTTACCCACATGAAAGAATGACAGCAAGATGACAAAGTAAGTCCTAAAGGTTCAAAGAATATGAAACTGGGGAGCCAATATACCTATGTTGGTCTGGTTCACAGCCATGCAAGTTGGTTGTGTCTCCCCTATGTTTCCCTGTGCTTTCTGTTTTTTCTTGCTTGGTTGTGGGTGAAACCATGGAAATCCAACTTTGTCCTCTGTCTTCTACAGTCATGATAGCAATGGGAAAGCAACCTGAAAACCTGATGGTGGACTGAAGCAAAGTGTATTGTAGTTCACCCAAATGGTTCAGGAAGATCTTAGGCAAACTAATGGAAATATACCAAATACACAACCTTTGCCTCTGTAGGTACAAAATTTAGGAATCTGAAGCAATGCCCTGAGGAACTATCACTGTGCTTCAAGTCTTCTTGTACCCACACTTCTGTGCCTGGCTGCTTGGGAGAGGCTTGTCTCTCCTGTAGATCTAGTCTGAACTTGAAATTATTCTTACAGGGAGATCTAGTGAAGCTTGGATTCATAGCAACAGCTTCATTTTTCTGTACTCAGTGAACTTTATTGTGCTTGTGATTAGGATTAATGGACTTTAAAAGGAGACACTGTCTTATAGTCTGGGCATCCTGCCACTATTTCAAGGTCTGAGGTTATTAAGATTGTTTGTTTGATATGAAAACCAGCATCAATACATAGCAAAACTGTCATACAGGGTGAAGAGAAACAGGAGAGTAGGTAGAGAGTCCATGGATGGAGATGCTTTGGGGAATGAGGAGTAAAAGAGTGCAATGATACACCGACGTTTGCAAAAACTGGATTCTCAGTTTCAGCTGTAGTAACTCCTGTGAGTCTCTGTGCCTTTTGCTCCCAGTTCACTCCCTCCTCTGGTGTGAAGGAGGGGTTGGGATATCCAAGGCAGCATCAGCAAAGCTGTTCTCAGTTGTCCAGAAGTTTCTGAGCAGCACTCTCCACGGTTTCATCCATTCTCCTTTGCTGCCCAAGGAGCAATGCTACCCAGAGCTAAAACAGGATAAAAGGAGAATAATCCTGGGGATAGTGCTTTTGGATGGTCGAGTTTGTTTCTTGACTTTCCTCCTTGGAAATAAAAACATCTACAGTAGAAAAGGACCATAATTTACAACACAAACATAGAGTTAAACAGAATAGAAGGAACTGGATACAGGAGCCTGAAATGATTCTGGTTTGGACCACAACATTAGGTCAGCTCATGTGAGCCAGTTACACGTGCTGATGAGTCCTTCTCCCTCATGCCTGATCGTGTGTGTATTTGTTTAGTTATGGACCTCAGTTTGGTTCTTTCAGTAGACACACTGAAAGCTATCTGGACTCTAAAGCTGTCCTGAGATGGATGTAAACAGCCAGAAGTCCTGGCCATAGAGTGGTCACTTGCTCAGGAGACAGAAAACGTGGGAGCAGGGGCAGGCACATGGGCATTTTCTTCCTGGGATGGTGGTGGTGGGTTTTTCTGAGCCTTGTTTACTATCTCCAGTATGCCAAGCAAGAATCTGAAGACTGAATCACTCAAATTAGGGCTTTTTTCTTTCCACATTACAGTTTTCAAAGTTTACATGTTCATGTACATACACACTGTAGAACGCTGTTAGCAAGTGATGCATTTGTCATTCATGAGTGAGAGAATAACGTCCCCAAAAGGCTCGTGAAATGACTTATAATTTTCAATTAGGAAGCACAACTGGACCATAAAAAGCTAAGGTCAACTCTCATATAGCAATAAAAGAATAATTTTCTAGTTTTGGATTTGAAACGTTTGATGTTACATCATTCTGAAAGCATGGTCAGTGAGTCTGAATTTCTGCAGCTGTTAGAACTGGGGAAGGAGAGTTTCATTTTATGCAACTACAAATATCAATTCAATTGCAGTTACAAAGTGATCTTTTTTCTGTTGCATCAGTTTGAGTACTCATAATGTAATGTTTCCCCAATCAGGTCCTGAGGTGCACATCCAATGCTAGTTTGTGCCATTGGGATACCTGTTGCTTTACCTCAGACTTTTTCTTACCAGAAAACAGCAAAGGTCATAAGAATTTGCAATCTGATGCCAGTAAGCACACACACCACAAGCACCTTCAAGAATTTACTGTCTATTTAGTTTTTTTACTTCACATTTTTTTCTTAGAAGTGATATTTTGCTGAGAGGCAGCAAGTGTATTACCTGTCGGTGTATGCTGTTACTTTTTCGTATCAGATTTGCAGTTACCTGTGTCAAATCTTGCTGGGGAGTCTTAGTTTTACTCTGATTCTTCTGACTGGTAACTTCTGGTGCTTCAAGCAGCAGCAAGAATCATCCTGGACCAGCTAGAGTGACTGGAAGAAGAAAATCCCTTCTCTTTCATCCATTCACTGCCCATCTTTATCTCCTAACCTGGGTTTAAGAAACAAACTGCTGCAAAGTTTCACAGTAATGGCAGAGCCAATTTACCAGGTCATTGCTACTGAGGAATGGCTTTACTTCTGGCTGGATGCCTGCTGGTTCTGTGGTCTTCCATCCTGCAACCACACTTGAGTTGGCTCAGATGTTCCTGACCTCTCAGCGGGGCTGCCTCAGCTCTTTAAAAAGTGTGGAAATAAAGTTTTTATTTATTTATTTATTTATAATATATATATGTGTATATATATATATATATATATATATATATACACATATAATTATATATTCCTGAAAACAAAGTTGACATTTATTTTCTAGTGACTGTGAGCTGTTTGCTTGCCTAGCCTTGTAAAATGTCACCCTTGTTTTCAGGCAGAACCAATCTGCTTGGATGCAATCCCTGTTGCACTTCTTTTTTTTTTCCCCTTCTTTTTAGGAAAAAAAAATATTTGTGTAGATCTTCAGCTGAGATTCTTCCATACGCATTCGCATTAGCATGACCCGTAAGTGCAGCATCTCATAAATCACCAACGTGATCTGAAACCAGCTGATCCAAAAGGAAGCATGCTGAGTGCATACAAATTGCGTGCTGTTTGAAAACTGCGTGGCTGATGGAAAAGAAATGGCCTTAGTGTGTATCTTATCCTGACAAAGCTCGTGGCCTGTTTGTTTTCTGATGTTTTGAACTAATGGGTTCAAACCCAGACTTTTTAATATTACGCAATGAAGTAGTGCAGAAATATTAAACAGAACAAAGACAATTTAACTTTTAATACGCTCTGCCTTTCCTCTATAACAGTTAGAGCTCCTTGCAACTCATGCAAATAGGATGATTGTAAAAAGCATGTGGTGGACAGGTGGGAGACAGCAAAGAGGAATTTCTTAACTGTAACAGTTGTTTGAGAAGGGGGAGGAAATGTGTATGAGAGCTTGCCTTCGGCCAGGGAAATGGATTGGGACAACTTCCATGCTTGTTAATTTTGTTCAGCCTTTCATTTTATTTCTCTTCCTTCTCAGTTGCCTAGTTCATTCTCTTGTTCTGGGGTGCCAGTGCTTGTTTCAACCCTTTTGGCTGCTGATTAAGCCTCCCAGCACCTGGGACTGACCCCAGAGCTGTGCTTGGTGGGATGGGAGTGGGATGGTGGAAGCTTCTCAGGAGCTGGTGCTGGCAACAGGTTCTTCTCTGGGTAGGGAACCTGAACCTTGATACCCTGGAGACTGGTCTTCCATAAAGGAGAAAATCGTCCTGCAGGTCCTCAGGGTTAGCAGTGAAAATGAAACATTGAAAACAATGTTTCCTAAAAGTGCCCACCATGGCACTGGAAAGTTCATCCATGGGGAGCAGCCCAACCTCCTGAGTGCCACAGGGCTGGTCTTGGGTTGGCATCCACTTATATTTTGCTGGGAGGTACCACCGATCACTTCAAAGTTACATCTTCTTCAGGTTCTTGAAAACAAACCGTTCCCAGGGCTACCACTTATTTAGGCATTTTGAAATCAACATACGACAGAGAAATAATTCCTGTTAACAAGTCACCACCCCTTCCCTCCCCTGTTCCCAATGTGTTTAGATGTAAAAGTCATGCTTCTCTCCTTTTGTCCATTCTCCAAATGCTTCTGTATATCACTACTATATAGTGTTTAAATAGTTACTTACACAGATAGGGACATACTTACAGAACAACACAATAAATGGCATCTTTTTCCCTGTATGAAGCTCTTACATACCTGTTCCATCCTTTATCCTTTAGGAGACACATGATAGTGCTGTATGACAATACTACTAAGTGTTTGTCCCACTGGTATCAGTTCCCAGATCTCTTGGTTTGAAGGAAAGCAGTGTGTCATGTGTTAGGCATTTTAATTATTTAGAGTACAAACTACCTATCAAAAAATCTGCATTGTTTTTACGTCAGTGTGCACTAAAAATTGTTTTGATGCATGTAAAGAAGCTGCAATTCTACACTATTTTTTTTTTGTAATGGTATAATCCTGCAGTCTTAGTTACATTTTCTTTTTATCATACAGTATATGAACCCTTACATTCACAACAATAACCATTCCACCACTACTAGATGAACTTTACTACGCAACTATACACTGAAAATTGTTTTCAAGCCTAATTCAAAGAAAATAGACTCTTTCTAATTTTGGTGGATTTATTCATGTCCCATTCTTCCTTGGCACACTTTTATTTCTCAATCATTGACCTGGTTCATGAAGCAAAGTAGGTCTTCTCCACTTGGGAGCTGTGAACAGTTTGGTTCAAGTACACTTCTAATACCCTGCTGATGGAGGGGGAGGAGGTGTGGGAATGAGCAGCTTCTGTGGGTGCTCAGCATTGTCTGCATATTTATCAGCATACAACCACACAGCTCTTTAATTAAATCAGATAACAGCTAATAGCCCAGAATAGTTATTTTTCTTGTCTATCATCCCCAAGGACACCTTTTAATGAACGTAACAGTGAGTTTTGAAGCTGCTGGTGCAGTCTTGCCTCACAGCTAATGCTGGATCAGACTGCTGAAAGGTGTGTGCTGCTATATTCCCAGAGGAGGACAAATGAGTGTGGTTTAGCCCTTGCCAGGTTGCAGAGATTCCTCCTGATACTCGTGTGCTGCCAGCACTGCCTTTTGCTTCCATGAGCTGCTTGTAATAGCGAGGCTGCATGACTGCTGCTGTCTGACAGCTCTTCACCAGCTTTCTGCCTCTCCAGCCCAGACCCTGTGCCTGCAGAATGTCAGTGAAGCCCTCTCGGTCTCTGCTCCTCTGGTGTTCAGCAGAGGGGACCCTCAGAGTCCCTTCAGACACTGCTGTAGCTCCAGTGGCATCAGCTGGGAAATCAGGAACCTCCAATGTGAGCAGCAGCTCTTATTCACCTTGGTCTAGCACTTGCTACTTCTGACATGCTCCTATTAGTAACATACACTAAAAATCACCTAACCATAGTGACAAGGCACTAGATGACTTGGTAGCAAATGTATAATCTTATTTATGTTCTTCCCCTTCCTTTTTGTTTGTCATTGAAACAAAAACTATGCCACCCTGGGAAGACAGTAATACTCTTTTGCCTGCATCATGCACCAGAAGAGGTTGATCTATTTTGCCTTTGATATCTTTTCCCTTGTTCAAAGCCAATTCAGCATATATCAATGCTGGTGGAGAGCAAATGGCCTCTCTGTCCAGTCCTACCTGATGCTTGTCCTGTTCCCAATATGATTTCCAACTGCTGGAATTTTCCAGGTAGGATTTGGAACATGAAGCCTTTGACCTGCCACAACCATTACATCAAACAGTGCATCTATCCAGTCAATACCACCGTTAACCTCTCCCTACAATTCTTATTTGTTTTATGGCCTTGTTTTAAGTGACAGGGAAATCTCTGTATTGCTGGGGTAAAGCACAAGTTAATTACATCTGTAAAATCCAATAATAAATAGAATTGTTGACTTACCTGCCACAGCTTCTCAAATAACTGCCCTTACTTTTGCAATGGCTCAATGACTTCCTTTTCTGCCTCTTCTTTAATAAGATGCAGCATTTGCCTAAGTGTGGGAAGGGACAGGAGAGACTAAAGGAATGGAAAGAGGCAGTAAAGGGTAAAACACAGGAAAACAACCTCTGTGTGGCCAGGTTCATGTTGTAGGAAACCCATCTCCTTTGGCTGCAAAAAATACATTATTTATTAAGGCTGCTTAGTGCTTCTTATTAGAAGACCTTTTAGTTTGTTATTACATTGCCAGGCTTCAATTGCATGGGCTTGTAATTAGGGGTACCGGGAGTCTGCCTTGAGCTGACTTGTGTATTTATTTATTTTTAAAGGGGATTGTTTTGCCCACCGCTTTCTGGGGGTTTCAGGCAGGGGCTATTGGGTTGGAAGAGTTGTGAGCGGCTGGGGACGGCAAACCCAGAGAGCATCAATTAGCTCAGTCTGGGGAATAAAATTACCCTTGGGATGAGAAGAGAAGTGGAGTAGTGGCTATTTAATGGTGCAAAAGGGAAAGACACAGCTGTGACAAGGTCATGTTGAGTGTGGTGGAGAAGAAGGTGTCACACCTGGGCTAGATTGGGCAGAAGGGTCTGGGTTACCAGTGCCCTCTCTGCTGGGGAGATTGGGAAGGGGCAGCATGTAAATACATCCATCCATGCACAGCTGCACTCAGGTTACAGTGAAGTGTGCCCCAGGAAATCTCAGTGGGAGAGTAATAGTAATGTTGAGTGCAGTTTGAATAGTGGGCAATACGTAAAGCATAAGAACATGTCCCCAGCCAGGAACAATCAGAAATAATTTAAGCAAAAACATTTGTAGGAAAAGGGTTGGTTTAATAGCATTACCTAATCAGGTAGACTTAGACAAAACTTCAAAGTTGTCCAAAATTGCCAACTCTTGATTCCTTTCCTTTGGAGAAACTGCTTAACATTTAGGGTTTACTGCATAACATTTTTTTGCTCTAAAGATTTTTACAGTGTGAAAGAATTCATGAAATGAAAAAGGTAAAATCAGAACAAAACATTCTGAAAATATCAAAGATGATTATTAACACAGTGGTAATTTTCAGAATGTCAGCCTGTTACCTGAAATCAAGCTGAGAAGCAGTTCCAAAACATCGGACTTGTTTTGGTTAGAAAAAAAACATTCAATTCCCACCTACATTGCAAATGCAGCTCTAATCCTGGTGTTCTTCACCACGCACATACTGGCTTTTCAGCCTTAATATTACTCTTTTGCTGCTGTTTGTGCATGAGCGTGAGCCTAAAGTGTTCATGTGGAGGTCTGGGGGCTGTAATTATTTATGTGCTGAAATTGCTGGGACCTCTGTGTTTTGCTGTTTTTTTCTGTGCCTTGCCATGCCTTGGCTGCCATGAGCATCCCACAGTGAAGGTCTGTGTATCTCTTCTGTCTGTAGAAGAGATAAAGAGGATGGAAATGTGGAGTAGAGATGGAAAATGCTGCATGGGAACCTCTTGTCTTGGGCAGGTGGTGGATAAAAAGGACTTGACACAGCTGCTTGGCTGCAAAGCAACAACTGGAAAGGTCAGAGGGACACGTGAGACCCCTTGCAGCCTGAGACAGATGGCAGAAGGCTGTAGGCAGGGTTATCTGAGGTCTTTAATGTTGCCATCATTGCTGTACTGCAGTAATTGGTAACTAGACCAGTTTCAGCTGAGTAGAGGCCAGTAACTGTGTGCAGCCCGATGTTCATTTTGTGCTGGGTATTTTTGAGAAACAACTTCCCTTGCTGCCAAATTGTTACCCTTCATTAATAAGGTCTAAAGCAATAAAGAGGTCTGTGGCTTATTTTGTAAGCCTGTGTTTATATTTGTTCTCCTGAAAGGGCCTAGTTTTGACATATTTAATTAGTGGTAAGAACACAGAATAAAGGCTTGCAGGTTGTAAGGATACGTCAGATCTTTAGATGTATCTAGTAAATATTTGCTTTCAGAAACTTGCTATGGTTTATTCTGGCTCAGATAATACTTTGGTTTATATACTTTCATCTGCTGGGCTACAAGCCCAATCCCAGGAAAACCTGAGCAGACTTAGTTATGTAAAACGATTGATTTCTGCTTGACTATGGTGTACTCTACCTGCTTGGTTTCACATAAGTCTTGTGGTAGTGCCATACAGCTACTTGTGTATAATACGCATAAAAATTACAGCACCTTGCTGATAAGTAGTCATGCCTGTAATTGTGCACAGCGGGTACTTAACCTCCTAAAGTAACACTAAATCTAAAATTAAAGTATCTGAAAGGAAGAAAAATAATAAAACTTCAGAAACACTTCTCAGGCAGGATATGATAAATTTGTTTCTTGTGTCATTCTAATGCCTCCTGGCAAGTCATTTTTAGTTAAGAAAGGGATTTTGTTTGCTTTGCGGTTTTTCTATTAAACAGAGCACATCTAGGCAGAAGTTGCTGAGAAGCAATAAACCACAACCATAAACAATCACATTTACGGAGTCACTTTTCAAACCAGGACCACATCTTTGAGAAAATCTGTTGAAATTCATATTTACCCAATCCATCTGGCAGTGCTGGCATGTCTCGTGGAGGCTTTCGTTGGAGATTGTTGTGAAATGTTAAATTCACTCTTTCGCCTTCTTTCCACACATTCCTTCCAAACCCCATCTCCCCCATCCTGACCTAACAACAAAGAGATGAATCTAGTCTCCACCACAAGCACTCTGGAACAAAAAGAAAGGACATATTTTTCTTTGTGAGAAGAGAAGGTTGGTGATGAGTCTTGGCTCTGATTTTTGCAAGCACATACAAATGCAGTTGGTTTCCTGGGGTTTTTGTATCTATGAAGTTAAAAGAGTTGCTCATGTGAGTAAAATTAAACACATACTTTGGTTTACAGAATTGAGGCTATGATATCAGATGTTTGGGTGTTTATTTGCTTTCAACAATTAATTAAAAATGATGGAAAACTGCTTTTAATGTGCCATTAGGAAAGAAGTCATTAGAATTGGTAATCTATAAAAGCCATTTAAGTCACAGATAATTTCCAGACTGAAATTAATTCTGTAACATCTTAATGACTGTGTCCCCAGTGCACATTCTGACAACTCCAATAATTCTATAAGAGTTTTTTTTTTTCATTATTATTTTTATTTTTATTTGTTTGTCTTTCTGAAGCTGTGTCTGAAAAAATCTTCCATGGTGATCACTGGTACTGCCAACAAGGACAGAGCACTACGGTGACATGTTCTGTAGGTCTTTGAGGTAACAGGTGGCAAATTTATTTAATTTTTGGTAACAGAATAACAGGCATGAGAACAAATGACTCCTACCCAGTAGCCTTCCATTTAAGAGATACTCTGTCATTGTGTTATTTTAAAGATGTATTTATTTATTTATTTATTTTCCTGGAGAGACAGTGGGAGACATGGTAAGACAAAATGCTCTTGTTTCACTGGATGACTGCAGAGAAAGGAAAACGCAGAGTGCTTCTAGACTGTATGTAATAAGAACTGAATGTGCTGGGCTGTAAATCAGAGAAGATACCATCAGTGTATGGCTCAGATGAGAGCTACAGCACTTACAGATCAGGCAGGCTACGTTGCTTCTTTATCAGACTGTGTAACACAGTGGCATGAATAGATGCACAGACATTGCTGTAGTCAGTGAGTAATATTACTTATATACAAGTCTTGCTTACACATACACACATAAAACAGAACCAAAAAAAACAAACCAAAACAAAAAAAGACCACCAACAAAAAACACCACCACTGCCACCAACAAAACTATACTGTTATCTTTATATTATCAAGGATTTCTGTTTCAGTCAAAAGTGTTTTTTATTTTTATTTTTATTTTTATTTTTATTTTTATTTTTATTTTTATTTTTATTTTTATTTTTATTTTTATTTTTATTTTTATTTTATTTTATATTTTTTTAATTTAATCTTTAAGTGGTAAACTGAGTCTCAATGGGAAGTGACTAAAGGTTTTCTGCACTGACCAGTGTTCGTGTTAATGTAGGTGCCTCAGGAGTAGGAGTAGGTGTTGAGGTATGGGCTCCAGGTCCACTTACCTGGGGAGGGTGTGCAGGGGGAGTCTCTGTATATGTATGTTGTGTCTTAGGAAGAAGTCATGATACGTAGCTAAAAGTGAAGTGAGTCTCAATTAGAAGGAGAAACGTGTTCGCAGCTTGTATATATCTGCGTCTGTATTTTTGGATGAGAACCCAGAACTCGTGGGAACGGTTAGCTTTTGTGTACACATGAGGTATGTAAGTGTTTTAGTAGAGGGCTTTTTTGCTTTTTTGAGAGCAAACAAATGAATAAACCACACTACAAAGGTGTATTTATATTTTTGTTTTTGTCTGTTAGGGACTGCAGTGATTTTCTTTCTGCACTTCCACATGTTAAACACTCCAAAAAGCCAGAAATTCTTGTGATCATGGGATAGGATTATGTCTGAAAGAACTGATGCCATGCAGGCAGAGACATATTTCTTGGTGCTCCCGTTACTAGGAGCCTACCTACCTCTGCTGAATCCTCTGGGCTTCAGCCAGTTTATGGACACTGTGAGGATGGTACGACAACTGGCTGTTGTGCTTTGTGTACAAAAACATAAGCAAGTCATCAGGAAATTAGAAAAGTATGACATTTCAATACAGGCCTTGAGAGAGACATTTTCACTCCAGATGTAGTCTGGTAGGTGCCAAACAACCTGAAGGAGTACTGGCATGTCCAGAACGTTGTCATCTCTTCTTCCTAGCTACATTGTTTGATTTAATGAGGCATTATCTCTCCCTGCAGACCCTGGTTGGCTAAATTATACTACCTGTGATTGATACTGCAGTGCCCTTCCTGGACAACAAGCCCCCAGCCACTGCCTTTTGTGAGTGGTCTGCCAGATGGTGTGCCTCTGCCCCATGGGGTCTCCATGCTGCTTCTACCAAAGGTTTATCTGCAGGACAACATACAGAATGGAAAACACCATATTATTTCTGAAGGAAATCATGAGCATTTTGTGAACTACACTGGCTACCCAAGGCAACTGTCTGATTGTGGACAGGTTGGTGGTATTATGTTTCTTGCCATCAGACCCAAGGCAACAAAACAGTGTAGGGACCTTGTAGGGGACCTTGTACTGGGAGGCAGCGAGTCAGCCTTCAGTGGTGCCATGTCTGTTCCCCTCCTTGCAGGCTG
Source organism: Anas acuta (assembly GCF_963932015.1). Classification (NCBI taxonomy): domain Eukaryota; kingdom Metazoa; phylum Chordata; class Aves; order Anseriformes; family Anatidae; genus Anas; species Anas acuta. The sequence continues at coordinate 14,698,745 of NC_089017.1, forward strand.
CCTAGCCCGGTCTCCTAGTAGGGCTGCTCAGCACTTCCCAGCTACTCCTGACTGATAAATCCTAGAAAGGTATATGGTGGCAGTTGCCTGAGGTTTTTACAAAAGTGTGTGTAGGAAGATTAATTTTGCTAGTTAAATTGCCTCTGTTCAGGGCAGATATGTACATGCTGTTGACTCCTAATTCAAGCTGAGGGTACGTTCCACAAGTGTGTTCCTTTTGAATTCTCCCTTTTGATAGCAAGATGCCTGGTGTGGCCTCTGTAAGCAGAGCCCAGCAACTGCCTCATGTCAGATCAGAGCCAGCAACAGATGGGTCCAAAAGGGACCCACTGATGGCCAGAGATGAGCCAGGGAGTGACGCTGGTTGGGCCTCAGGGAGGGAAGAATGAAGAAAAGGGGAAAAAACAAACAAACAAAAAAACAAACAACTGCTAAACTACAGCAGCTGGGAGAGAGGGTTGAGAAGCAGCCGTGCAGCCCCCAGGTGAGTGCAGCAGGAGGGCAGGAGGTGCCCCAGGCAGGCAGCAGCAGTTCCCCTGCGGGCTGTGCAGGGAGAGGCCCCTGGTGGAGCAGGCTGTCCCCCTGCAGCCCATGGGTCCCACATGGAGCAGATCTCCACACTGCAGCCCCCCCATGGGTGGAGGAGCCCCCGGTGGAGCAGGTGGATGTGGCCTGGAGGAGGCTGCGGCCCATGGAGAGCCCCCGCAGGAGCAGGCCCCGGGCCGGAGCTGCAGCCCGTGGAGAGGAGCCCACGCAGGAGCAGGGGGTCTGGGGGGAGCTGCTGCCCAGCCGTGGGGGACCCGTGCTGGAGCAGTTTGTTCCTGGGGGATGGATGGACCCCGTAGGACGGAGCCGTGTGGGAGCAGTGCTTGAAGAGCTGCTGCCTGTGGGCAGCCCCCGCAGGCTCAGTTTGGGAAGGACGGCATCCATGGGAGGGACCCCATGGGGAGCAGGGGCAGAGAGGGACCGTGAGGGAGCAGCGGAGATGAAGCATCAGGGGCTGACTGTGGCCCTCATTCCCTGTTCCCCTGTGCTGCTTGGAGGGGAGGAGGTAGGAAAGGGTTGTTGGGGGTAGGTGTTTTTGATTTGCTTTTAGTTTCTCACTGTTCTACTCACTAGTCATAGGGAATAAATTAAATTAATCTCGCTATGCTGAGTCTGTTTTGCCCATGACGCTAACTGTTGAGTGATCTCCCTGTCCTTATTTCAACCGTTAAGCCCTTTCCATCTTATTTTACTAGCAGATAATTAGTGATAGGACAAGAGGGAATGGCCTCAAGTTGCGGCAGGAACTAGGAGACTAGGAGACATTTCTTCTCAGAAAGAGCAGTCAGACACTGGAACGGGTTGCCCAGGGAGGTGGTGCAGTCACCATCGCTTGGGGGTGTTCAAGGAAAGGTTGGACATGGTGCTGAGGAATATGGTTTAGTGGCAACATTGGTAGTAGGGGGATGGTTGGACCAGATGATCTTGGAAATCTTTTCCAACCATAATGATTCTACGATTCTATGATTTTCTCCCCCTTTGAGAAGGGAAGTGAGAGGGCGGTTGTGGTGGAATTCAGCCTCCCAGCAGGATAAAACCACCACAGTGACACTCACTGCTGCGTGCTTGCATTGCTCTAGCCTCAGAGAACATTGGTGTTGAGAAGAGCTTTGCTGCAGTAAACACTGCGTAAATAAAGGGAAAAACAGGAAAACCCAATCTGCTAGATGAGTAAGCTGCACCCTAGGAGTGCAAGACTTGTAGGATGTTAAGATTTATAGGTGTTTTCTAATGTCATAGGAATTACGTCATATAATCCTACTCATGAGCAGATTAGAATTTTTGTTCTCTCTGCAGTCTGTATTAACTGATGATTGTTATCTACACTTCTCTTTTCCCTCCACAGTATCTGCTCTCCTAATGTGTTCAAAGAAAACATATCCTCATAGGGAACAACATACCATCTCTATCTGTGCTTCCCATATGAAACAGAATTCCTTTAGTGTAGGATACTTTCTCCATTGTCTTCTTCATCCTAGAAGCCAGTCTGTGTTTGAGCTTTATACACACTGAAAAGCTTTGCACTACCACTTGGGAGATAAAATGCCTCTACATGAAGCCTTGAAAAAGCCTTTATTTAAAACTTAGAATTCTCTCTTCTGTATATGATGACAAGTATTTCAGTAACTGCTGGAAATAGTTCTAATGCATCTTAAACCTGCATTTGTCTTTTCACAGCTACATTGTGTAGGTAGCTCACAGATGGAAATGGATGATAGCAGGATAGCAGGATGATAGCAGGACCTTGTCTCCAGCTGTGGCTAAGTGTGTGGTTTGGCATACCTGGGCAATAAGATTTAGCCAGGAGAAATATCTTTTTGACCACAGTGTGTCTCTTGCTAGTTAAATATGTGTCCAGAAATGGCTATAAGGACAAGCTGATGCTTTAATGCTTAATGCTTTATGCTTAATGCTTGACACTTAATGCTTTATCTTTTCAGCCGTTTGCATCTCAGAGACTTCCAAATGATATTTCTATGTGCTTGATAACCATCAGCAAATTTCTTTTTCATTAATGTATCCATTTTCCCCTTGAAGACAGTAGACTTCTGATAGCTGCAACATACCTTGCAAAGCTTTCTCACAGTCAATCACAGTGCAGGATGAAACAACTCCCTTTGCTCTGGCCATAACCTTATGTTTCATTTGACATCTCTAATTTTTGAGTTGGAAGAAGCAGTGAATAATATGTGCCTGCTTGCTTTTTCTTGGCACTCATGAATTTTTAGACCAATACCGTACCCTTCTCTGGCTGTCTCTTTTTCAGATTGAGGAATTTTGACTTTTTTATTTCCTAGTGGGAAACAATCCATAACTTTGAGCATCATTGTTGTCTGTTCTTTGAACCCTTCCCAATTCTATTATGTCCTTTTGAAGATGAGAGTAGTGTAACTGTACACAGTATTCAACTTGTGGATAAACCCTGGATTTGTACAGAGGTATAATGATGCTCTTGGTTTCATTCTCTGTTCCTTTTCCAATAAATCTTAATAGGTTGCTCTTTTGTCTGCTATCCTGCTATCAAGCACTAAGCTGATATATTTATGTAACAATTTATCATAACCTCAAAAATTTGCTCTTGAATGGTAACGGTCAGCCTGGAAACCATCAACTGACATCTGAAATTAGGATTTTATTTTTATTATTATTGTTTTTTTTTTTTTTTCTGTGGGGCTGACTTTATGTTTGTTTGCCCTGAATTTAATCTGTGTTTTATTATCCAGTCATTCAGTTTCATGAGGTCCTCCTGAGATTGTTGAGGATTGGCCTTTTCAACTACTCTGAATAAATAAGTATCAGCAAACTTTGTCACTGCATTGCTTTTTCCAGGTCACTTTGAATTGGTTGAACTGCCCAAGTCCCAGGGCAGACCTGTACTGAACACTGCTTGTCACCTCATTCTGGCATAACCTGAGCATTTGCCTCTGATGTTGTGGTCACGAAGTTTCCTTAGAAGTGCTTGTTTTACAACCTTGCTGAAAGCACTAGAAATCCAGACAGACTATGTATCAGCCAGACACCCTCATTCACACATTTACTGATCCATCCAGAGAACTCAAGCGGGTTTGCAAGGGAAGACTTGCCTTCCTTCACAAAACTGTGCTGACACTCTCCCAGGAGGCCTCTCTTCCCATGTTCAGCTAGTGTACCCACATTCCTCTTGACTCCATCTCTTTGGCTTCCAGCACAAGAGCACACTGCCTTATACTTTAAACTACTGAACTTGATGCTCTGTTCTGACTGCTTCCATCATCTGAGTTGCTCAAGGTCAAGGTATAAGGCACAGTCCTGCTCTAACCCAGAATGTGGAGTCTTCCCATGCATCTGTGTTTCTGTAAAGCCAGCAACAATACTGGTGTCCTAATCCTTTTTGCCAAGGGGCATGGGATCCTTCTTTGTGATATTTTCCTTCTTCACAAAAGAGGAAGGTGTGCCTATCACTGTGGGGATAAGGAAGCACTGACCTGGAGGGCTCAGTGCTTTCATTAATCAGATTCTGAGGCCTCCTGCTTCATGAAGAGCATTCTGCAGCTTTTCCCTTCCTGCTCCTCAGGTCTGCACAGATAGATTTACTCAGTGGACTCCTATATCCCAAGATCATTAATGAGAATATTTAATAACATGGTTGCTCTAAGACAAATGTGAGGGAACTCTCCCTGCAGTGACACATCTCCTTACAGCACAGCTTGTGGTCAACTCTCCTGTAGCTTCTTGCAGGCCTTCTTAACAGCAATAAGAAGGCCTTAACAGCAGTCCTTTCTCTGATTAAACAAATAATCTTCCACAAGATGTTAGCTGGTATTCATCAATGTTTGTTTCCTTTGCTTGCTTTTTAGGAAGCTAGCTTTTCTCCTAAGGAATGATAATAGATTTGGCCTGGCTTTGCCTTTGATATGCTTGTATTGTGTTCTCCAGTTTCTGTTTCATTCTGTCTTTCATTAGGCTGCCTTTTTTAATTCATTCTAAAACCTTAAATGCCACTGAGGTTTGGCTAATATGTATCATCTTGTCTAGTTCATTTTATCTCTCTGTTCTTTGAATATGGATATTAATTTCTTATTATTCACTCATATTGTGCTTCCATTAATTAGAGAGGTTTATGGAAAATGTTTATTACCAAAGCTGAGATTTCTTAGAGGAGAACCTTAGAAATTTTGAGATGGAGTTTGCCTGGCTGCTTTAATCAAAAATGCATGAAATTTTGCAGTGTTTCTTCCACTTTATTTGAGATAGTTTTTATTTTTTATACCCTTGCTGCCAACCTCTCATTGTCTCCTGTATTAACATCTTCTTTAATGAATACTTGTGATTTCAATTAGTTTTAGTTCCTGTCTATCTATCCTTGAGGTACTAGTAGCATTCTGATTTATGTAGCTTCACGTTGCCAATTTTTTAATTTTTGTTACAGAGTCACACTCATCTTAATCCCCAAAGTTTTCACATCATCGCTGTGCATATTGCTTCCTCTTAAGTCTTCATTTCTCTTTCTTGCCAGCTTCTTTGACTGGAATTATTGATACATATCTCATTATTTTGTACGTGCAAGTGTCTGTTTGGACACATGCTGACTCCCATTCAGTAATCTAATATGCGTTAATTTGGTCCAGTAATAATTTTGTATTTGGTCATGCATCTGGCTAATTTATAGATGTTCAGCCTTGAGTAATCTGAGTAACTTACTCAGACTTTGGAGTACGTAAATATTTACCTTCAGTGTAACTCTATAAGTAGTTCTGGAAGATGATGAAATTACACAGAAGACGTGTTTTTGCGCTTTCCTCTAAGATGACTTAGATTTTGCATAGGTCTTAAAGGAACCAAGATAAAATTTCTCCTTGTTCTTTTCATCTGATATGAGCAGGCTTACAGGAATGTCTGTGTGCACTTGGCTGGCAGTGTTACCTGGTGCTTCAGTAGCAGAAAACAACTCATCACTGAGCTTCCTTTCTGTTTTTGCTGCTGATTAACATGTGGAGAGAGCAACAGTTTGCTATGGGAATGCTCTTTCTGCTGCTTGGATAAAACAAAAGCAGTCCAGAGACTCAGCATGCTGCCTGCTGTGAGTGTGGGGGCTCAAGTAAAGTTTTAATTTTGAGCAGTGTTATCTTCTCTGTGATGACAGGAGCCAGGCAAGGTTGCAACCCTTCCTTGCAGCTGTACACAAGCAAAGCACAGTTGGTGTCTGCTGCAGAAAGCCCTGGTCTCAGAGCTACACAGGTGTCATAACATTGCATGGCAGTCTCTGAGATAAGCACTGCCATGGATTGAGAAAAGATTGCTGTACTTTCACTTATTCAAGACTTAAGAGATATTATTATTGTTTTTAAACACAGAATAGATCTGCTTAACTATGTGTGGTGCTTTTTACTTATTTATTATTTTTTATTATTTTTTATTTATTATTATTATTATTATTTTTATTGTTATTTTCTTCCCCAGTAATTTGGGCTTTATGTTCATGCTTTATGTTTATGTTATGTTTATGTTTATGTTTATGAGCATAGGTTAGGGCTAAGTACCTCCAGTGATGTGTGTCACCTCCACCTCTCTCCAATGCTACCTGGAGCCCAACAAAATGCAAAAGGTAAAGTTCCTGTTGACATCAGCAGCATCCAGGCTTCACCCCAAAGTTTACATCACAAAGGTCACTGGGGATTGCATACCCTTTCCTCCTACCCTCCCAAGCCTTTCCTTTTAAGATTTTCTTGATGTTTGCTTAATTGAATGTTATTCTAAATCATGACTGTGTATAGATCTTCTTGAAATCTAAAAATGTTAGCATAACATCTGTTTACTCGGCAAGCAATGTATGAAAAATAGTGTGTGTGTATATGTGTGAGTATAAATAACTTTCTACTCCTGGTATTCTCAGAAGTGTTGTTGTGGCACATTGCTCCAGATGGGATCATTTTGAGCATTGTATACAATACTGTATTTCCTTCTAGATCCAACACATATGTTACATTTATTAGTATTAAAATAGAATCATTAAGAAAGTCCAAGAATTTGAGTTAATTTCTCTCTGTCACAAACTAAAAAATAAAATAAAATAAAATAAAATAAAATAAAATAAAATAAAATAAAATAAAATAAAATAAAATAAAATAAAATAAAATAAAATAAAATAAAGTAATTATTTTTATTTCCCCCATTGGATTATACAAATCTGTGCATGACATCAGAGAAGATACTGCTTTGAGATCTCTTGCCCCAGGCTAATTTAAGATACAAGACAAAATTATCTGATGTAAGCAATAGCCAAACCGGTACAATGTTCAGACTAAGGCATAAAAAGTGCAAGCAGAGAACAGAACACAGAGAAAAATGTCTGACAGCTGGTATTAATTTAATAGATTCAGGGGATTATACCAAATTAAATCAGCCAGAGTCAATGTTTTCAAACTGCTGCTTCAGTTCAGTGCAGGGGATGCTCAGTTTTGCTCGGAGGCAATCTGCTGACTTTCAGACAGGAAGGTCTAATCCCTTCTGCTTTTGCGTAGCAGTGAAGGTGCCTGTATTCTTGTACTGCCAAGCTTAGGAGCAGAACACATTCTCCTCTATGCATGCTTTACAGATTTCAACCCCCCAGAGTTAATGTACACAGGCATCCCTGCTAGACAAATGACAACGTCATCCCATGACATTTCTCAGGTAATTAATGCTCTGATAATAGTCCTCAGCTTCTCCTTGGGCCTCATCTCTCCTTCCCCATCATTAATTCTCCAGGGAGTGCCCCTGACCTGATCCATTACTACTTAAATATTCATGCATTGACTATTTTTCTGATGTGCACTCACACAAAAAAACAACTACGTAAAAATTAAGTACTAGGAAATATTAGGGTTGCAAGGTTAAGAACATGTAACTTAAGGAATGCCAGAAAGATGTTTTGAGCAGCTTGACTTCTGAAGCTGAAGAGCAGAGCAGGTGATGCTTTTTTTTTTTTTTTTTTTTTTTTTTTTCTGTTAACCTGTTATTATTATTATTATTGATAAGAATAGCTTTATTTATGTGGTATTTGGAGGTGCATAGGAAGCAAGCCAGGGAAGAGTTCTTGTGAAGCAGAGCAGAGTACCTGTCCCAGTCAGTTCTCTTTGCTGTCTCTTTGCTGTTTACAGTTGAGGCTCTTACCCTTCCTACTGGCCAGCACAAACCCTACTTCCATGCCACACAAGGATCAACAGGGTGGTCATAGACCATTGGTGACTCCCACGTGGCTCTCAGTGCCTGCCTTGTGCTGTCCCTGCTAAAGCCAAGAGCCCAATTCATGGACCAGCCCAGGCAAAGACATGATGCTGAAGGCTGCAGAGGATCTCAGCTGCATCTGGAGCGTGTGCAACTGGGACACCAGCTGGAGCTGTGAGCAGCTTAAGCTTATGCAGCAAGACCCTGATAGGCAAATTACCCTAGTTTGACAGATTTTTACAGGAATTGCAAAGGCTTTTTAGATGACTAAAGGTGAGCTTCCCTTCCTTTAGCCCATCTCTTATTTGTCTCTGATCCTAGATGTGTTCTAAGAAGGATTCCCAGATTTTAAGTGACTTCTGTCTTCTTGGATTCCTTCTCAAATAGGACTTCAACCAGAGAAGTCTGTCAGAGGAAGCTGAAATAGGAAGTGTAAGGGTTTAGTTGCAGTAGCATAAATGCTTTTCTAGACAAATGTTAGCAAGGTAATTAAGCACATGGCACGTTAAGAGTCATGTCTGATGTCTTCTGAAAGGAAGAATGGAAGCTGATAGAATATCAGGATCACTGTATAAACAGTAGTGATGCATTTTTTCCATTTGAATAAGGATTCTTCTAACACCTTATTAATTTATTAAAACCAGATAACAAATCTTGAATAAAATAATGGCAATGATCCCAGAATAATTAACCACAGATGGTGAAGTCTGTTTAGTTTAAAAACACACATACACAAAACAGGATACCATTTATTGTGACTGTTGCTGTCATCTCTGAATGTGCATGTTGATTTATTAATGATTTTGGGGCACAATGAATGGTTATATGCCCCTGCTATAATTAGTGTTTGTTTTCAGCAGCTGTTGAAAGTTGTTGTTTTGTGATACTGAATAAATTATTTTAGATGCAAGAAACATTAACTGTGAACCATCTGTTTTGGGATACATTAAGTTCTCATTTAAAGATGATGTCTGGATAATCACTTTCTCATTTTGAACTTTCAAAAGCAGAACTTAGTTTTTAAACCACTGGTGGCTCACATTAATGTTTCATTCTATAGTGCTTTTCTGCAAAAGAAAAGGATGCTCTTAGGGGTGTTTTTCAACCTTTCAGCCATCCCCAACTCCTACATATGTCTCCAGACCCTGGAATGTGATGTAATTATACTCAGAAGGATTGTAATTTTTTTCAGGTGATTATTTTTTTTTTGTTTTCTCTAAAGTGTTCTTATAATCTTAATACCTTTAAGCAAACTTGACAAAATAGGTTTAAAAATGAAATGATTAATTTTGTAAACCAGATATTCCTCTTGGTTAGGGGGTCGGATAACTTTCAGGCTTTCTTTCTTATCTGGGCTCATTCTGCACTAGATGGTGCCAATGGGAGTCTCTCCATTGTTGCAGGAGTGGGGGTTGCATAGGGTCCAAAGAATCTGAAGGTCATTCTACGTGTATATTAGAGCTGGGAGATCTTTATGTAGCATTCTTGTCTGCACAGCATGCATGAAAATAGCAACAAAGCATAAACTGATGCCTGGTGGGCTTCAGGGTGTGCCAGAAGGATGTATGTGTCCCATGATTCTGGGGGAAGCCAAGTGGCAAGGGATTTACAGAGATGAAGGCACAAAGAACAGGGATCAACTGAAAGTTAGGATTTTAGCAAATGTAGATCACCTTCGGTTCCCTTTGTTGCCAGTGCACAGATAAAACCAATTCTAAATGTTAATTTGTTCCTCTTAAGATACACAGACTGAACTGTACTTTGGGGGTCCATATCACTCTTCAATAACTATGGAGGTAACCTAGGTAACCCTGTTTAACAGAACACCTGCTTTTCTAGATGACCAAATTTGGGTGAAATGAATGTCACCTAAAACATAGTTGGTCCATAGCTCTCCCTGATACAACACACATACTGTGTGTTGCTCAGTTGAGCGTGACTTGAAGAATGAATGATTCTGCTCTTTGCGTATCGCTGAAAAACACACACTAACTTGTACCTATTATTTTGTGCTTTCTGTAGAGGAAAGGAGTACGTTTCATGTACAGTAATCTTTATATCTTACATTTCTACATTGCCTCCTATTATATCTCTTATAATATATGGAAAATAATAATTGAAATTCATTTTTTCCTATTTACATAATATCTATAGATATGATAATGTAGAGTGCTCTACAGCTGTAATTATCTATCTCTTCAGTATTTAGACTACAGCAAAGATAAAAAGACAGTCCCATTTGATTTATGATAATTAGGACTGTTCCACATTTTCCCTTTTATGCTTTTGCACAGTAAGATATGTAGTTTTCAGATAAATTGATTTAATATACAATTTTGAACCTGGGAGATTTCATCTGTTTTCTATTTCAAGAAATCAGAATGATGGCTGATGTATTTCATCTGACTACCAGGAAATAAAATTTGTGATCTATCCTAAATATTTTAGGAACTAAAAGAACTAGATGTCTCTCAGAATTCCCAGGGTAAGAGCACATATTTCCAAAGCAGATTATCGGTACGTGCTCACTTAAATTGTATAGTATTTCATCATCTGTGAGAAGCAAAGGGTCAAGAAGGTTTGTGGCAGATTTTTGAGAAGTTGAAATAGTGTGCTTTGAACAAAAGATCTTATTTCATAGGCACAGATATTTTTCAACAGTTGCTCACTCTCAGGCTGTCTATGTGGTAGTTTTGATAAAAGTCTCCACGTACAGACTCCATGTGAAGCAAATCTGCGTTTTTCTTTGTAAGAAGTAATTGGGTGAAGGCAAATCCTGGTCTGTGTCCAGACCGGAATGTACCTATTTTCCAGGGGATGAAGGTAACATTGCCTGTTTTATCCTCTCATGTTCTTCCCCTAAATCACCCTTCAGAGAACTGACCGGCTTTCTCATAAGGGACTAGAACAAAACCAGAGAGTTTGATTATCTTAATGAGTCACGTGGTGTGTTTTGATTATCTTAATGTGTCACGTGGTGTGTCTGTCCTCAAACACATGGATTATTCCAGAATAACAGAAGTTGCAGCCTTCCCTGTTTTGGCCTCTGGAGAACCTCCAGTGCCTCAGTGCCAGCTGAGTTTGTGTAAATAACAACACAAACATGTAGTTATTAAACTGTTGTAAATAAATCTCAGAGAAAGAAAAAAAAAAGGTATTTATAGTTTTTCCCTATATTTTTTATATTTTAAAAAATACAGATTTGGAATTTAAAAATGCTTATTCTTCTAATCAGAAAGGCTGTATATTTAGAGAATGGAAGATACTGGACTTAGAGGACAAGTAGTATACATATAACAAAGTGATGCTGGAAGTGACATAGCTGTAAGCTTAACATAAACACAAGTATAAACAAGGACAACATTTTGGCTGCTGATTGCAGATAAGAAGAAAATCGTACATTATTATGTAGTAATTTAATCAGCATACAAGAGCTCAGGGTGGAACCCAGTGTACCCAGACATGCTGTCTTTAGAAATAAACTTATGACTCTTGTACTCTATTCAAAAGTGATCCATACAATCATAAAACATTTTTGAGCTTTCTGCATGCAAATCAAAAATACAAAGTGCTTATTAAAAGGTACCTTCATATGAGAACACAGGCAGTGTTGGAGAACACTGTCTGATAGCCATTTTCATATCTTTTCACTGTTCGCTATCTTTTTTTTTTGTCTTCCACTATTGTATTGTAAATATCAAGTTTTCCATGAGATTTTTGAAAAAAAGGATAATTTTTGTAATGCTGTTTTTTTTTTTTTTTCTTACTGAATTCAGTTGATATACCTCATATTTTCCTTTAAAGAGAAAAGGTCTTTATCTTTGCAATAAGATTTAATTACATGCAATTTTCCCCATCTATCACTTACTGCTGGGAAGAAAAAAGTCTTATTTTGGAAAATGAGAGGATTTTTAAGCATCAGACAAAAGAGAAATTGAGGAAGCGAGAGAGAAAGAGAATACTTTGTTTTGGGAGAAATAAAACCCACTAGTGTTTTATATAAAAAGCTCAGAAAAATTGTCAGTATGTCTAATGATTTTTTTAGGAACTCACCCTGAATGCATGCCTTTTCAGAAGCCTTAGTTACTCTTCAGGTCTGTTCTCCAGCTGTGTCAGCTCTTACAATACTTACATGTCTTTGCTTCTCATTTTTGTACCCCCATTAACAGTATCTAGGAAATGCATGCTGCAAAGACTGCCAAAAGACACTAAGATTTTCAGAATCAGTTCAGTTTTTCATGAATGAAATTCAGGGTTGCAAAAGTGGTTCAGGAAGTTAGGAACCCTGAGAGAGATCTCCTCATGCTTAGAGATCTCAGGCTAGACCAGAGCAAGAGAGATCACTCTCTCTTTGTCCTGTTTTTTTAGACGTATATCACTAACATTGCTCAAAGTAAGTTACTAAAATAGATGGATTTTTAGTTTGACCTAGTGTTGCTCTGTTCCCACTAACTTTTGCTGCAGCTCGGTACTACACAGCACAATGAAAGCAGGATTGGGCCATGAAAGCAGGATTTGCGTTCTTCCTTTCTGGCTATGCCAATTCTGTTTTGCTTCTAATCCTTAGCATAATTTGGTGAAACCCAGCCCTTTGTTGTCCTGGCTTTCTATGACACACAAGCTTTGAAGTGACTTCTGAAGAACTAATTATCCTTTCACATTGCTTTTGAACCTTTTGTGTGATGTCAGACTTTTCTAACTGTGTGTAAGGTTTGTTTTGGAAGTGCTGGGCTGGGATCAGGAGGAGTTGCAAATGCTTAGGACCATGGAAAACTATGTTTTGTAGACAATAAATAAAGATTAATGATGTTGCCATCCAAACAAATGAGGAAATTATCTCTCCGTGGATACTGATGTTATTGAAATAGGTGTGTGAAACACGTATCTAATCCACTTTATATGCTTCATCAGAAATTACACTGAAAAATTATGTAACTTGCCCAAGGCTATAAAGAATGTCAGGAGAGATATCAGAAATGGATCCTAAGTCTTCTGGACGCAATTCTCTAAAGCTGGTATCATCGTTTCTTTTCCATGTACCCTGCAGGCAAGCTTACCTCACAGTTTAGATGAGCAGGACCTCAAAAGATGCCTGAAAAATCTTAAGATGATAAGAATCCACACATACTTTTCTTTCTAGCTGATGTAGTTCTTCTTGAACTCCATGCTAGTAGACACTAATTGTTTATGCTTCATAAACACTTCTCCTCTTTCTTCCAAAGAATGTTTCTCCTGTTGCAAAGAATACTGTAAGCAAAAAAAAAATTAATTTTTATTCTTTTTTTATAAGTCTTAGAAGTTCTGAGCATGTGCATTTTGTATCTAAGTCTTGATTTTCTCTTCAGGTTAATATTTCTTACCTGTCTTTGAGAAGTCAGAGGACAGGTGATCTACTAGGGAGAGGAGTGCAATGCTTTTGATCCAAGAATCGTGGTCAAATTTGTGTTGGTAAAGGTTTAATTAAATGAGTGAAACATCTATTGAGTGTTCTATGTTTTTATTTTATTTATTTATTTAATTATTTATTCATTTATTTTTTCCCAATGGCCTTGTGTTTCCTCCTAGTATTGAGCAATTTTGGCTAATGATAGGCTGCATCTTCTCCTGTTGGAGCAGCATTTTCCTCCAAAATGGTTCAAGTCTATGATCTTTTTTTGCCATGCAAACAATACTTGTTAGGGCAATGCAAGTGCATTGCAAATTAAATGTTGGGTAGAGATGGAGGACCCAGACTTCTAGAGATACCAGAAAACTAGGTTGTACATGAGATTTTGTAATTCTGTCTAGATTAAATATTTCCATTTAGAGATTTTTGGTTGAAAAGATAGATTTTTGTTGAGTTGGTCAAGGCTGGCTTTGTATTTCTCCTTTTTGGGGATAAATAGGGAATTCATGAATTAAACATGCTTCTTTCAGACATGAGGGAACCTCTGATGAATAAAGAGCCATTAGAAACCATTCACTTGTTTCCAAGATTTAATTTGTAATGAGTCTGTTGTATACTGCTTTGCAACAATTGTGTAATGATGGCTGCTGTGTATCATTTTATAACAGTTTTGGTAGTGATGATAAGGAGGTCATGTCAAGTACGTTGTAGGAAATGTTTGAAAACTGTGAAGTTATTATTTACAAAATAAGTCCTGAGAAATGAGCCTACACAATATTTTTCATTTCTACTGTTTAAAAAGTGAAAACCAGGATTAGTTGTGCATTACCATCATACATTAGTGGAGCTTCAGCTAAACTGGTGTTTTTTTTTTTTTTTCTTTGTGTGTGTGTGTGTGTGTGTGTTTGTGTATGTTTTCCCCACAAAGTATCTGTGTAATGCTTTATTTCTGGCAAAAATCTGGTGGGAAAAGAAACTGTGTTTTTTATTTACCATGTGTCATAAAGGTATGAATATCTGATCTGGCCTATAGCCCGTCATTAAAAAAAAAAAAAGTCAGGGTAAAGGCAAAGATACATACAATTTGAACCAGAAAGCTGGGTTTTATAAAAAATAATAGTAATATAAAAAGAGATGGCGAAGTTTCAGTTTTATCTGAGATACCAAAAAATAGGGCTGAACATAGTCTGAATTTCTCATTTTCTTTCTCTCATCCCTGTAATGAAGAAACAAGAATGATGACAATCTGTAAAGATCTTTGATGAAAGAATTTGTCTTCACAAAACTAATTGACAGGTAGTTGGGTCTGGGTTGTTATGGTAATGCTTTGGATAAAGCTTTGGAGTCAGCTCTGAAAGCTCAAGAACCCCAGATGAGGTTCTTCCAGCCAGGGGGCAATGGGCAGAAAGGTTTGACTGAAGGAGGATCATGGTGGCAGCATAAGGATTTGGTTCAATGTGAAAGCAGGGTGCAAAGAGGGGCTGCAGGATGCTCGTGCAAGCCAAGTGGAAGGCAGGAGGGCAAATGGGAAGATGCTGGAGGAGACTTCAAGAGTGAGTTGAGAAGTTGAGCAAGGAGTGAGGAGAAGGATGGAAAGTCAGAAATGGAAAGACCTAGCTGGGGACGGAGTAGGGTTTTAACCATCCTGAGCAGAGGACTGTGGGAACACAGTGCCATGGGGTCAGGAAATAATGGCACTTCTTTGAGACACCCAGCCAGCTGTAACTTGCTCCCCAGGACAGCTTGCAGGCTGTGGGATGGCCTGTCCACCACAGAGGCTTTTGGCAGTGATGGTTAAACTTTGGAAAGTTTTGTGAGGACTCCCTTCCTTGCCACTGTGGCCATTTGTACAGAGTCTGTCTAAACCTGTCTGTCCAGGAGTTGTGTGGGACAAGCAGAGTGAAGGCATCAGCCTGAAGAAGCACAAAACCCCCACAGTGTGGCCATGACCATAAAGCAGTTGAGATTTTGAAACAAAGGTCTAGGACAGGCTTATGTGTGCTCCAACAAGGAATGTGAAAATAAATATTTAGAAATTATTTTCCATTAAGACAAGGAAGAGCCAGTAGGCTGAAAGCACTGGACTTCAAGCTGGCAAGCAGCCTGCTCACTTGCAGTTAGCTCTTACCATGTGGTTATTCCTAATATAATATAGTTTCTTGGGAACTTATTGCACCATCTCTGCTCAGCAGTGTAATAAGCCTGGAGATAACAGACAAAATTCAGAGGTGATGAGTTGCCCACAGCTCTGATCCCGTAATCAGGAGGTTGTGTTATTATTTAGAGAGAAATTGATTCATCCTGAGGTGTTCGTTGTTTGGAATATGACGCACCATATGCTCAGTGACTCAGTTTCTATCATTTCCACTGTGCCATCTCAGATGTCATATTTGGTTCATTAAAATCCTGTATTGTGCTCCCACACCATCAGATATTTTGTTGTTAGTCTACATGAAATATTCAAACTAGAATTTTGAAGGTGGCTGTAAGCCAAATTGCTGACAGTGAGAATAAGAGCTGACAGTCCACAAGCCAACATGCCTGAGATTTTCAGGTGAATGATCTGGCTTTTGTGGTTAAAAGCTTTATTGATCCCTTTGCCCCTGAAGTCAGCAGGAAGCTTTCCCAAATATGTCTGAAAAGGGACCACTGCCCTCCTTAGGTGCTGGCCTTTGTAGTGGAGGAGTTTGCCCCTCATACCAGAAATGAGCTTAGCACTTTGATGTTGATTTAGCAAAATCATAATGAAAAGGGCTGCTGTTTTTGAGGTGGTTCTGCTTGATCCACCTTTTGTTTGGAAACATGAATCAGGAAAGTAACCTTCTTTTAAAATAACTTCTCTTTCTAGCAGTGGTTTGGCAGTTTTGCCTGCACAGTTGTGCAAGGATTGTGTTGTGCTGAGAGCAGATGCCCTGTGTGTCGCATCTCTAGGGCCCAGGGGTGAAGCTCTGCTACCTCGCCCCTGACTTTCTGTTGCCTGGCATTCATCCTGAGGTGAACAGAGGGATGTTTTCCTGAATAAATGTATCAGCTACTTGGTGTTTGGGCAGTAAATACATTAAGAAAAAAAATAAACTTTTTAATATGGCATTCAATCAATAGCAATTAATTGTAGTTAATTTGTAAAAGGCCTGCTGCTCTTGCTCACAGTTTGCAGCATTTTGCCCAAGCTGGGTGTTATTTCTCCTTACTGACCAGGAGGCTTAGAGCACATTTTGTTTAGATGTACTACTGACAAACTTACAGCCAATATCTTTCTGCTCTTTTAGTTAGTCATCTCTAACTTTAACAATGATATTTAAATGTCAGTACTGTTTATTTTAGTGGAAAATTCTGGCTGTTTATCCTTTCTGGTTGGACTCATAGGTATTAGAGGCAGAAGCACATTGCTAGCTCATATATTTTTCTTTTTCCCCTGTCGCCCAAGGCAACTGCAGTAGGAGATAGTGTCCCATCAGCATTAACTTTTATGCTGTGACATTCTGCTCCTAGCTGACGTGGGAGAGTTGATTATGGCAAACATATGGATGTACAAGAAGGTACAAGTGCTGGGTCAGAGCCAGGCATCCAATGTGATCGGAAAAGAATTTTTGCATGGTTTTGGAAGTCATGCATCCTGTTTCCACTGGTGGCCCATCAAAAGCAATCCCCTTAGAGCATTCAGAAAACACCCTGTGGCCTGCACGTAGGCGTCTGCTGTTGAAGTGGCTTAAAAGCATATTGTCCTCAGCTGTCTTCCCTGCCCCAGCACAAGATGCTGTTGCAGGGATGTATATGTTCCTCTGCTCCAGCCGGCAGCTGATGCAAAATTCAGGCATGGTTGTAACCTGGGGCAGGGGTAGTCTGGTCAGTCTGATGGCATCTCTCTTCCTGCCCCTACTCAAGAGTAGTAAACTCAGTGGGGTTACAAACTTTGTGTGGGTGATATCTCAAATAATATATGAGGAAAAGTCCTGAAGGATACGAGGAGTAATAGCGGGTTAGGAACTGGCTTGTGCCAGCAGCTGTGAATATCAAATCCAAGAGTAAAGGTTGGTCTGTGCCATTTATGTGGCTCTTTGGGAAATCGTGTCCCAATAGGCCATACAGTGGTTAGGGGAAACATTTGTTAAAATATTGTTTTCTTAAGTGTGGTTGTACAGAATGTCATATTTTCAGAACTGGGTTTTGTTTAATAGTAGTTTTGAGCACAGCAGTTCGGCATATGGCTTTGAAGCCTTTCCTCTCCAGCCTGCAACATTAAGAGCTCTGAGGCTGTTTCCATTATAATCCTTTCTTGCAGCAGATCCCCATTCAGCTATTTGAAGTCTGGGACTAACTTCTGCTATATAAACATTTTAGCCTAAGGGCAGGCTTTTCCTTCTTAAAAAGGAAGAATGGGAATAGTAGCATTTTAATGGGCTATGTTTGTTCCTGATGCAATTCGTTTGATGTCAGTGGGGTTTCACTAAGCTTGTCTCTGGCATAAAGATGCAAGAGAAGTGATACTTGAGGCAGTTTTCAAACTATGATTTCTAAAATAAATAATAATAATAAGAAAATGGATGCCTGCATTTGGACTACTTCTAGGGTAGTATTCTTTACTTCTTAAATGTGAGTTTAACTGCCAGGGAGTTGGGCTGGTCTCTAGACGTAATTGCAGTGTAGTGGAAGGTACCACCAACATATTTGTGAACTAAAGAGGAAACAGATTACATATAGGTGCATACGGTACATATAAGAGGTATTGATCCTTTGAGATCTCAGAGGAGGAGATACCACACTGCACATTGTATTTTCCCTTTGTCTCTCTGCGGTCCCTTGCAGGATATAACTCATTAGAAATCTGTACTTGCAAAGTGCATGTTCTTCAGTCTATACCTACTCTTTGTGATTTGGGGATGGTCACGTCTTGTCTTTGCTTTCTTGCACACAAAGAGCTGGAGGTCTCTGCAACCCAATCCCAGACACCCAGGGTCTTGTTCTCTTTCCTTTGCTGGTAAGACTTCCTGTGTCTGTAAACGAAGAGCTGTGCTTTTCCCGAGTGTGTTCTTTCCACCAGTCGTAAAGAAACTCTCTGTGCTGAGTGAGGAGCTGCTCCCACAGAGACTTCAGTGGGGACAGCACGGTGGGGACAGCATGGTGCCTTTAGGAGGGTGGGTGGGGGATGCACTCACCTCCTGCTGCAAGGCTGTGCTTTGTGCACGCACCCCAGGCAGTGCTTCCAATGCTGCCACTGCCTGGCTCCAAAGCCATCTGCAACTGCCTCAGGGCTCGTGGTGTTTATCACACATCCTAAAAACCTGCTAGCACCACTTCTCAGGTTGCATTTATACGGCATTTTAAGGATCTTAGGCTTCCCGCAAGACCAGAGCCACTGTCTTCAGTGGTGTTGAAAGGAAAGCATGCAGTTTTGACTGCTTTGGCTTCGATTTAATTTTACTGAGCTCCCTTCCTATTCTGCCCTGCCCCCTCCCCCGACATTAGGCTCATCTCTGTGAAAAAAAATAGGCACAGAACTATTAAAAATTGCATTTTCTCTGGACAGCTTGACAGAAATTCTTATGATATTTTTCATCATTTCTTTTTCCCATAATCTAAGCCAAACTTATCATCCTAAAACAAACAAAAAAACACACTGCCACTGACATAAAAACCTTAAAGGAACAAAAGGATCCTGAAATACATGGGGAACACAGTTTCTTTATTAAGACTGGATAATCAGGCTTGCAGAAGGAATAATTTTATTTGGTTTCTTCAGATGCCAGGCTCCCACATGTGCATCTGCAGGCTTCAGCCCAGTATCGGAGCAGAAGGCTTGCCTCCAATCTGACCTCCAACACAGGAGTTTTGTGCTATGCCACTTCTCACTGCTCCAAATTCATGGTTAGTCAGAAGCTGAAGGTATTATTATTTCATGATGCTGGTCTTCATGCATAAATATTAGATCTAAGAAGCTAAAACTGTAAGGGGGTCGGGGAAAGGTCACCTGCTTGCTTAACTTATTCTTGCTTCCTTTTGAAGTCATTAGGAATTTTGTCACTGTGTCACAGTGGGAATAAGAACAGCTTCTTTTATCATCAAATAGGGTTGGCTTTCCTATAATTAATGTCTGAGATCTGAAAACATTGTACTGATAACGAGTATGCATATATGCTGAAGCTATGTAAATGCACATATACTGCTGATGTGCTGTTTATAAGGAGGGCACATGTTACACATACCATCTCTGTCTGTTTTTTTTTTTTTTTTTTTTTTTCTTTTGGCCATAACAGTAGTTAAAATTCTCTTCTTGACACATGTGCATTGCTGGGCACACTCTTGAGCAAAGATCTTTTTTTTTCTCCTGAAATACAATTTATCCAAAGGTAGGATTCCCATCACCCATTGTTGGAGGTCAGCCACGTGCCTAGGCTTGAGCTGAAAAGCTTCAGCTTCCATGCAAGACAGTGGACTGAAAGAGGAACTTCAAGGTATCTGGCCTTTGGTCCTTATTTCAGAGGAGATTAATGTCGCTGACAACAGATAGTTTATATTGCCTATGGTGGTGTTTTGCTGGAGGTGGTTAGACACTTCCTGTATGGGAAGACCTTTTGTGGCTTTGTATCATCTGCATGGCAGTACAGTCATTTCAATACGAGATGCAACTTTTCTTTTCCCCTCTAGGTGTAACTGCCAGCATAAATCTGTAGAGCAGACCTGGTCTTGCATAACACATGTCAATTGTAAGGAAGTTACAACTTGTCTAACCCTAATGCAGCTGTGGTGGTACAGCTCTTTGGCAGCAGGGAATAGTTTGGGCTCCTGGCCTTTGCTGATACTACAGTGTCCACAGCAGGGCTTGTCTACCTATTAGTTGTATGGCTAAAACTTCATGCTTTCACTGACCATATTAGGCTACTGCAGTTTTTCAGTGTAGAATGAGGTGGCTGTGACATGGAGTATGTTATGGGTCAACCCTTATTCTGGGGTGGGTCCTGTAACTCCACTTTTCATAAGGTGATTCTGTACATTAAAGTGCAGCTGGGAGAATGTATAGCATGGAAATAAAATATGTGGAAATAGACTGGCTTACTATTATTTACTATTGAAAAAAAAACAACACACCAACAAATAAACACCAAACATCTGGACATTTACATTTTCAGTATGTTTCTCAGAGTAACCAAGCCATATATAGTGAACAATACAAAAGGTGGTTGCTGAAGGACAGAAATTTCTCCCTGTTAAGAAGGGAATAAACCCCTTTTATACCCTGAACTACCCAAAAAGTGTGTGTACATTTCCTTCTTTTGTCTTCTGTTGGAGAGGAGTCAGCCTGTTCATCTGTCAAACAAAAGAGAAAGGAAATGTAACACTAAAATCAGCTTTAGCACAAGATGGTGAATACAGACCACCCCCAAAGATATAACACCCCCAGACATTCAGAAAGATAGCAGTTATGTTCAGATAGCACAGCTTAGATTCATTTTTGCTTACTACATAACTCCCACATGATAAAAAGCTGCAGAGTAGTTTCCTGTATTTCTGTTTTCATTTCTTCCTCTTATCAAGTCCTTTTAAATTTGTATTTTAATACAATATATCACAACAGCACCGTTCACTTGATGACAGATTTTTTAAAATCACTTAATTATTTTTTTTCCTGATCAAAGAGCTGCCACAGGAAATCCGATAAACTATTAGAGACTCTTTCCCCTGGAGTCAGTAGTACATCCATATTTTTCATATTCAGATTTGCTGTCATCAGCCACAATTCTGTTTCAGATCAAGGGAAAGGGAGCCTGTTTTTATGTGGGAAGGTAGGATTGAACCCAGCTAACTTAAAATGGGTACCATTTGTTTTGATTTAAATCACCCAGGTTTTAAAATTTTTAAAGCATTTAATTCACTGAATGAACAGAAAACATCCAGTTCATTTGCATGTTCAAAGTGATGAACTTTTGGAGAAACGAATTATCATGTGTTGTTAATTCACGATAAACAATCACATGTTCAGCAGTCAGCTGGCTTCAATAAAAGCATTGTTAAACTTTCATGTCTAGAAAAATATTATGTGCATTTCTTTGAAAGCATAGAATAAACACAGCAGTTTTTTATTTTGTCTTGAATATAAATGCTTCTCCTATATGCCTATATATGATTATTTTTAAAACATAATGAAATTAAAAAAAAAAAAAAAGAGAGAGAGAGAGAAAGGATGTAGGATCTTGCTGAGTCCTTTACTTACCCCATGCTACCATGGACAGGCACCTCAGACAGCCCCAGGGGCAGGTATGCAGCCCTTGGTGTGTCTATGTGCAGAGCACCAGCAATCTGGAAGTCTTTTGTAGTAGGGTGGTTGCTGTTCTGGAATTTACAAGCTCTCTGCTCTGGCTTCAAAAGAGTATCATTATTTTGGGGAATAAATTCCCACAGCAGTGAGACTTGGCTCTGGTGATTGCTCCATTTTTTTTTTTTTTTTTTTTTTTTTCCAGGTTCAGGATTTAAACTGGTGCAAAGCCCTGACGACTCTTCCTTACTTTAGTAGGGCTAAAATTGCCCCAAGAACAATACACTGCCTTCTAATCACATGTGTTGAAATACTTCCAAGACATGAATGTTACAGAGCAGTCTTTACTGTGTATTAGAGGTACATTTGCTAGATAAATGCTGGTACTGCTGGAGGGAGAAGTCCCATTCTTCACTGCTGTCCTCAGGCATGCAGCATGGGATTGTCTGATTCAAACTGTGATGTGTGGCTGCAATTTGTAAAAAATTGGAACTAAGTTTGGTATGTCAGCATGGGTTTTAAAACATTGCTGGTGTTCAGGAGCTGCTTTTCCAAGTTAATGGTATCACAGGGGCAAAGCTATGTCAGGTACCTCTGTTATGCCAATGTTTTCCTCTGTTATTGTTAATACAATACAACAACATCCATTGATGCCTTCAGGGAAAACATGGGAAAAAGAGCATGCTGTTACAGCAAATGCACTCTGGTCACTGATCTAAGAGGGATTACAATGTTTCCACTGCCTCTCCTTGCCTCAGTTTTGGGAACCAGTGGTGGTGGAGTTACCCAGCCAGTACCAAGACCTTCCCCTCCCCAGGCACTTGGACCTCTGCATGGAAACACACCAGTAAGCTCTGTGGATGCAGAAGAGGCTGGCCCAGCTTTTTTTCACACATCTCTGCTTTGCCTGTGCACCTTCTCAGTGGTTCCTTATGGACACATGGAGCAAAAAAGCAGACATGCCCCACAAGGTGTTCCTCCCCAGGACTGCTGTCACCCTGAACAGAAAACAAACAAACCTACCACACATACAGTGCAGTATTTTACTTCTGTGGCTATTTTCAAACCCTGGAAAGGTTCTGGGAGCTTTATAGTAAGTGACAGCTAATTCTATAAACAGCTCCCATAGAAAGCCTTATTTCATGTCTTGTGAATGCAGAATGTTTCCCCTTAGGAGCTTCACAGTGTTTCACAGAGACTTCAAACTGAAAACCTCAGAAACTGGGTGCAACCTTGTTAGCACTTACACTAGCTGCTTTCTAGCTGACTTTAGCTTAACCTTTCTCACGATGAGATGAGATGATCTTGTAATAAGCTCGTTGAGACATTTTACAAGAAAATAAAAAAAGGAAAAGTAGTTTAAGTACTGCTGTCATTGTTGTGTCCCTCCCGCCCCTCCAACACCAGAACAGGACAGTCCTGGACAAGCTCATCTGCAATGGATAAACTCAGCAGGTCAAATGTGAGCCATGCTCAGTGTCTCTGTGCAGTGCTCTGTGGTGCTGGACCTGAGCGATGCTGAGCATTCATGCAGCACTGTGTGTGCCATGGGATGGGGGATGCCAGGAAAGCACAGTGTTTTTCTGGAGCTGATGAAGCATGGAGGCACCAGCCCTGCTTCATAACTAATAAGCCATGTTGAAAGGCTGCTGTGTGCCTCTGCACTGTACTCCTCTGCATCTCTGGTGATGGAAATGGAGTAAAAGTTGGGTTTGCAGAGTACCACAAGATGTTCTGTGAGGATCATGGCTTGTATTTCCACCAGGGGACCTTGTCTGCTTCCTGCACTCAGCTGGCCTTGGGAACAGATAGTCGTGTTTGCACAGTGGTGGTCTTGAGCATGGCTGAATCCATGTTGCTCTCGAGGACAACCAGCATCTTTGCAGGAACTAAATTCCTCCTTCACATGCAAAAATGAAGTACTGGAAAGGTAATTCATCATCTTTGTACACTATGTATATGCTGAGGTAAAAGGAGGAGCCAGTAGTATCCACTACATTTCTGTACAGTTCCACCACATATTAAGCTTCATGAGATACTTCTACATTAAAACAGCACAAAGGAGAGCTTCTGGGCCCTTGTTCTGGAGAGTGGCCTCAGGGAGAAAAGGGTTGTTTTCCAACTCAACTGACATCAATAAGCTCAGGAACCATGCCTTGCTTGGGTTAGCTTGTCTACTCTCAATTCTGTTTTTGGAGGAAACCTTACTTTATAAACCTTCAGACTGCAAGTGAATGAAATTTGATTACAGCTCCTCTTTTCTTGCTAGGAATCGACTCCATCTCCACTTCCTAGCCTTTCTGTGCTTTTAGTGTAGTTGAGTGAAAACCACATTCTTACTTCTCTTGGTAGCAGTTGCACTAGGGTGCTTGTGGTGGCCATTGTCCTAATGTCATGCCACATCTAGCAGGCCTCTTTTGTTTGTATTTTAGTCACTGCAGTATAACAGTAGGTTATTATTGTTATATATATATAGTTTTTCACAAACCAATGTACATTTGACTGGTTTGGCAAAAGCTTAGCAGCCTTTGAAAAGCAAATTCAGATTTGTTTATATATTTTTTTTCAGTGACTGAGGTCTGAGGTCTGCCTGCTATTGTTTTCACAGTCCAAGGAGAAATGAATGCTCATAGATTTTTTATCATTTATTGAAAAAAAGAATATGTTGGCTTCCCCTCTCTCTTTATGTGTTGCACCAATTTGGACTGCTTTTTTATTCCTACATATGGGTTTCCAGATTGAGTTTCACCAGCCTTTAATGGTTCCTGATCACAAAGACAAATTTTGCATCAGTGTTGGGTTTTGTTCATGTTGGCTCTGTTTGGTGGTGGTTAAACATTTTTTCCTTGTTTTGCTACATGAGCCTCAAGTCATAGACCTGAGAGGAGTTTTGAAACTACTATACTATGGGAATTGTTAAGCAGTTGGGAAAGAAAATTGAAGTAATGTGGCACGAATAAATGCAGGGGATGATGGTGAGAAATTCGAGTTGTCTTCTAGGCTCTATTACCAAGTTTTCTTTGCAGCTGACAGCAACATATTTCAGCTCCTTGACCTCATTTTGCCATCTGTAAGACAAAAATGTGAACAGCAAAGTTTATTCTATCTTCTCTCATCAATACTTGGAAGTCATTGAAACAACTCAGAAACACTTAATGTATACTTGAACTACAGAATTAGGTCTTTACTGACCTCACCATTTTCAATAGTTTCTGCCAGGCATTTGGTTTCATAACGCTATTCCAAATAAAAATTGTTAGCAATGATTTTTAGACAATAATGTAATCAGGACTTAATGTGTGTACATGCAGAAAGTCAGTTGAATGGGTAGGTTTTATTAATATCTAATCGCTTCTCAAAGCTAAACTTCACTTATTACTCAAAGTCTGTTTATGTGCACTTGCAGTTTTCTGGAAACAAGTCCGTATCCCTTAAAATGTGAACATTCATTTTCTTTGTTTCACAGAGGAACTGCTGGTTCCTTTGCTTTCATTCACCTGTGGTAATGCTGCTACCACTGCAGTGCCCCAGACTTTCATTAGAGTATTCCACCTCTCTCCATAAACTGCTGCTGGGAGCTTCATTCATTCGTAGGACACTAACACACTAATTCACATCAAAACTCTTTTTCCTTAGGAGCTTGCTGGTTGTTGAAAGATAGTTACACTGCTCACATTTCCTATCTACTTGTTTTCCCATCAGTCATGGAAATGCTTTTTTATTAGGTCCCCCTATATAGCAAATCTCAAGGCTATTGCTGTTTCTGAATCAACCGTGATTTATAACTTGGCATGTTATTATTACTCATGAGCTAACAGGGTTAGCAATGAATACTTCCTTCAGCTCCAAGTGTTTATTTAAGGCATTTCCTGAGGATAGGACATAATGACAATCCATAGCAAGTTAATTTGATTATTATATGGGCCATTAATTAGATTTTAAATTGATGCAGCAATGAGCAGTACGAGGCTTTGCTAAGCATCATTTGGAATGATTTTGTTGTAACTCCCCCACACACCAGTAACCATCTAATTGCTATTCATTATTACCACCAAAATTGGGATGCACTAGCTATGCTTCAGTAATGAGAAAGGTTTTTCTTTGCTGATTTTAGGTGGTGGAAGATGCCTAAGCCCATGCAATGAACATACTTGAATAGTACTTCTGCTTCCTACCTCTCAGCAATTTAATGGCTTGAAGTGAAGATTTGGGAATGAAATTAGTTCAGTTTCTTTTCAGAGCAGAACTTATGCAATACATGCTGTTACTGAGTGTGGCTGAAAACCTAAAGATGGAGACATTCAACAATTGTTTCTTCCCCCTTTCTGTTCATGATTATGGTTATTAGCTGAGTACTGAAAGATGTCACAATAGCTTCCTCTCAGATGCAGTAGAAGATGCATGATGATGAGATCTGCTAGCATTAGTTTATTTATGATAGCTAATTGTGTGCTTATGTTAGTTGTGCCCTCTTGCTAGACTTCGCAGATCCTGGTCATGAACTTGGTATACTGAAGCATTGGGAATAAACACAAGACGTTGTTATGACATCTGGATTTGATGAGGGGGACATGGGTCAATCAGTTTAATTCAAATCAGTCTTGCAAAAGCTTTGAGTCTGAAAACACTTGCAGAAGAGTAAAACACTGATTTTTCTGTTTACTATTTATCCAGTGATTCCCTGTGAAGTGTAGAGCAGCAAGATCCAACCCTATTTCTCTGCTGCCTCTCTTGACTGTCTTGTTGCCCCTGTTGATGACACACAGTGGGCTACATGAGGGGCTATGGGTGTGGCTTCCAATCCCAGAGCTCTCCTGCCTGTCATGGGGTTGGAAATGTACCCTTATTACAGTGCATGTGTTAGCTGATGTTGTTCTAGGGGCAGGGCTTTGGGTTTTTTTGGAAAGAGGTGATGTGAATTGGGTGGGTGAATTTTCCTGGTGGCCTGGGCTCAAACCTTCACCCATAGCTTTGTAGACGTTCACTTCAGATTAATGTGATGAGAAATGGAGATGCAATGACCAAGCGTAATGTGTATATGTTGTATGGTGGCCTGCTACCTTGTCTGCAGATGCCAGCCTGATGCTGCAGAAAGGACCTCCTCTGCCCTACAGGAACCTGGAACACTGACATTGCTAAAAATGCCACTGTCTCACCCTGGAAAGCAGTAAACACAACTCTGTGTTGATCAGTTTGACCAGCCAAGCAGCTCTCCCTGGACGTCAAAGAAGTGGTGAAGCTTAAAAGCTTCTGCGAGCTTTCTGGAGTAGGTCCTCCAGTCCTGAGTCATGTGTCAGATTTCCCAGTCTGACTTCATAGGCAGTGCTACATAGCAAAAAAATAACTTTATCTCATTAGGATGAGTCTGATGTGAATCTTATGGTTGTACCATACTGATGCCTGTGCTACACAATTATCAGTGTGGAGCAGTGTGGAGAGTGTAGATGCTACTGCTCTATCAGTGTTACAGAAACCTGTAATCCTCATCTTCTGAAAGTAGAGGTCCTAACATTTAAATTGCACTTAGTTGCCATGAACATTTTTTGTTGTTGCCATCTTTGTCTATTTGAGAATGTGGTGCTTTGCTGTTCTTTTACATGCATTTGTAGTGGTTGCTTTATCTCCCCTTTGCTTGCAGATTTTAGCTGAAGCTGCCAGAAGCATATACAGTTCTTACTTAAGCAGTGAAGTTGCACTTATGCTAGCTGAGTATTTGGCTTTTCTTTAGCACAAGTGAGGAGACAGCATAAAAGACACATCCACATCTTACATCTTCATGCACCAAAGCAAAGCTGTCTCATTCATACCTTACTACCTATTTCATATGTGATACAGCTGCTTTGGATCTGTAGGACCTACTTTTACACTGTAATTTTTACAGTACTTTCTACTAAACCAGTTGGTTTGCAAAGATCTGTATGTTATCATCTCAGCTGTTTGAAACAATATCATATTGAAACTTGGCATTCAAGTTGCCAGCCTGGAATCACATAAAAAAACATCAATATTGCTTTGATCCCTTTGGCCAAGCTTGATATATCTCCCAAGGGTGGATTAACATTTTCATGTTCAGATTTGAGATCCTCCCCCAACTCTTCCAGACTGCAAAAAGCTTTGTGGCCTCTTGATATTCTAAAAGACCATTCTGATATGGGATGAATGAGCAATGTAACATTTGGATTGCATGATCTCTTCCCATGTAGTTGTAACTAGTGCCTAGCAAAAGCAGTACTTTGTTCTCTTATTTGTTTTGGAGAAGCGGCCAGCATTTTGGGTTAGTCCAAATCTACTCTGAACTTCTTAAAATTAGCTTAGATAATATTGCAAGAATAAATTAATGTTTCCAATAATTTCTGGTTAGGTTTGAATGACTCTGTTAAGTGGTTTTCTCTGAGCACTGTCTTGAAAGTCCCAAATCAAAGGCATATGAAAATAAATAGTAATTTATTACAATCATAAAACTGTATAACTGCTGACTGCAACTGACTGTGTTGTGCATCCCAAGAGGTAGTTTAGGATGCTGGAGAACATGTCTCTTCCTGGGGAGCAGAGGAGAGTAGTGCTACTATGTTGTGGAGATTGGCCAACCCATCTCCTCCTTCAACAACTGGCAGTAGCTCACCAATAAAGAGACAGTGAAGCTACATAACAGCTTTCTCATACTGATACCCTCACTATTTTGTTATGTTGGAATTTTGTATCTCTTCCCATGCTGAAAATTTGACAAACTGATTTATATGACCCAGCTTCTTCATATTTAGGCCTTGATTCCTGCCATGTTGATTTCTGTTGGAAGGCACAGGGCTCCTACTTACCTGCCAGGTTTCAGAAGGACTACCTGTGACAGAAATCACATACTTGTGATGTATCATGGTCTGTGAAGCACTTTAAAACAAAATAGAAACAAGGTCAGATTTTGGTTCTGCTTACAGGATGGAAATAAAAGAATCAGTGATGTGCAATGACTTTATTTATTTATATGACTTATATATAAATTTTATTTATATAAAAAGTCATATAAATGACTTTATTTTATCAGTGAGTCCATGAATCAAAGAAGCTTCAGCAGTGATTGGCTTTCACACCATGGGTGGTCCCTTGCTGCAGCACTGAGGTGCACTTGCTTGGCTTGTGCCCCCAGCACAGATGCCATCCTGAAGACTGCTGGTTGGGACTGGTAGAATGAATCCAGACTTCTCTCATGCAAATGATAGTCAAATTTGGCCTCTAGATTTATACCTACTGAGGACTGACAAGCCAATTCTTCAAGCATTTATGAAAATATAGATTGTGAAGATTTTCTATAATTACTAATTTTTCTATAATACCTTCCACCCAGAAAGTTCTTTTTCTAGATAAAGAAAGAATACTTTTGCAAAGTATTGCACCTATTGTGCAATGTATGTGTTGCACTCTGTCCTGAT
This sequence comes from Anas acuta, assembly GCF_963932015.1. Lineage (NCBI taxonomy): Eukaryota > Metazoa > Chordata > Aves > Anseriformes > Anatidae > Anas > Anas acuta. Next base: position 14,727,537 of record NC_089017.1, read on the forward strand.
CTCAGAATCCAAATCTCTGAAGGACTTTGGTGAGGTGGTAATAAAAACCATAATGATAAAAAATATTGTGCTTTGATTAATCTTTATTGTGTTGGGCAGCTGCTTCCGTTTTGTTTTTTTTTTTTTTTATAGATATATGTTTTTTTTATTTTTTTATTTTTTATTTTTTATTTTTTAGTGAAGTAGGAGGAAACTATGGAGTTTTTTTCAGCCAGACTGATATTTGGATTAAAACAAGATTTTCTTTTTAGAGATATCTTTGTTGAAATAAATGATGGAAAGTAACTGAAAAGCTATAATTCAGTCAAGATAGTCACTTATGGAATAGCTTGAGATAGCAGCTTGATAGAATTAAGGTTTGCCTGTTCAGTCCAGAAGCAAGGATTTTTATGTTAAGCATAAATTATTATTATTATTATTATTATTATTATTATTATTATTATTATTATTATTATTATTATTATTATTATTATAGTTTAGTTTAGTTTAGCAATGACAAGAGGTTTTACATATTTTCTCAGATAAATATAACATATAAAACAACTTGTTTCCAAATACAGATGGAAAAAGTATACTCTTAATTCAAGATAGAACACATACATTCATTATTTATATTATTTTGGTTTTGTGCTGGTGGTTTTGGCAATACATCTGAAAATGAAATATTACAAAGAAAATTAAAATCAGAGATCCTTTAAAACTTTGTTTAAAATGGCAGGATACAAACAATAATTGTTATTGGAAAAATGAAATTGCTGTATCAAAGATGGTCTGGCTCAATACGTCTGACTTGTTTTTGGCATGGAGAGCAAGAATAAAGCTCTACCTGTTGTCATAGCTATCACCACACCATTTTGTGGTGGTTGTGCTCTATCACTGCTCTTAAGTCTCTCTGGGGACACTTGAAATCTCCAATTCATTTCTATTTCCCCTTTCTTAAACACAGAGCAAATCAGGAAAAGTTAGATTTTGCTGTCCCAATGTATGCAGAGTGGCCAACTCTATACATCAAGGAAAGGAGAAGCTCTGCAGACCTATGTTGTGCTGCTGGGGTTGGGGTGCTAGGGTGGGGATGCATGAGATGTTGCTCCTCACATGGGACCATGTTTCCTCCTAACTTGACCTCTAGATCATGGCTGGGGTGGCCACCATTCTGGCACGGGAAAAATGCTCTCTTCCTTCAGCCTGACAATTTTCTGTCTTAGGAATTGCCTGCTTTGTTCACCCACTGCCAATAGTGCTATAAGATCATATCTGGCATGATTTCTTTATTATGGTATAGATACATACTAACTTAGGGCTTATAAGCATTTTGTTGCTCTGCTTCCTAACTTTAGATCATCAGCTATTGGGTTTGGCGTGCAAACCCTCAGATAAATGCTCCAAGATACAGTGAAAAGAAAGCACAGGGGCCCACCCTATAATCAGGAATGGATTGAAGAGGAGATCAAATTCAGTTTTCCTTACACCAAATTTATATTTATAAAACTTTACTTGTGTCTCACAGATATTGAATTCTTGAGGCAAAGTCTTGCACAGATCAGTGCATTTGTAAACAGTAGAATAAATCAACAGATAGAAGAGTAGAATATGGATTACACTTTTTTATATTAAATTTCTTCACTTAATCTTTGGTTTGCCTTTCCCATGTCAGCAAGTTTCTGTCCTTACTGTAGTGCTTCTGTGTTTTGTTCTTGGTGTCCTGGAAAATCCTGCAAATGTGATAATTGCTTTTTGATGTATGTATATATGTATATATTCAAGGAAGAAGTGTATTTGGTTAAAAGTGATAGATTAACTGAACCTGTTTTATATGGAAATAACCAATTTCTTTTATCTCTGATCAGATAGTTTCTGGATGAACTGGGCAACCAGCTTGTATACAGCTGTAGCTTGTCAGCAAAACTACACAGTCAGTGGTGCTGAGGTATAACATTCATTGAAGCATGGTTGCTCTTACTGCTGTACATCATAACATGGTGAAAAACTGAAATTCCTTCCTTGTGTGAAATTCCTGGACAAGGGAAAAGACAAAGAGAATTGCTGTTGGAAACTTCCTGAAGTCATGGTAAAATTAGATGTATTTCATCAATAATGCACTCAGACTTGGTTGAATTCAACCCAAGGACAGCTAGCCAGCCTCTGTCGATTTGGCAGAGAAGCCCACTGTTGTGGCCACTTCTGGACCATCCTCCCATGTGGAAGACAATAGTGCCAAACCTTAGATTGCATCGATTTTGCAATTGTCTTGATGGCAATGCAAAAGTGGGTTTTGAAATGATAAAGGACAGGATTTAACCACATTCTGGGTTGCACATTGTGCTGGCCTGACCCACACAGAACCACACTCAGATCTTGATACTGCCCATGCCTTAGAGTTATTTACTGATGTTAGACAGAGAGTATCACCCTCCATACAGAAAAAGCTCCTCATATGACAAGGAAAAGGCTCTCCGTTGCTGGAATACCAGGATTAAGACTGAGACATGTTAGAATTGTAAAAATTCGAACAGTCTTTGTATCCATAAAAAAGATTTAAAAGAAAAGTTTATTGCTGTGCAAATTTTACAAATTTTAGCTCACTAGAGAACGTTACTTCTCTGCAAAGATACAAGTTTCAAACAACATTGCTGATGGATCAAGCATTTGGGGCTGTTTGAATTACAAGCTGTCTTCTCCAAAGAGTTTTGGTTTATTTTACTAAAGTGTTTTTTAAAATAATAATAATAATAATAATTATTAAGCTCATTTCAAAATGTCTGAGCAATACACAAGGAATATATATATATATATTTTTCATTATTTCCTTCTACAAAATGTCCAATAGATGAAAAAATCTGTTACCCAAGTGGCAGTCTGTAACACACTGCTTATACAGCATGAGTCAAAAAGCCAAGATAAATTATATTGGACATATTGCACCCTTCGCTTAAGTAAATTCCTATCAATAGTCTTGACTCACCTCCCACTCACATGAATATGGGGGATTTTTCTTATTCAGGCAAGTTTGAGGCAAACAGTATGAGGCAAACTATTTTCTTCATCCTTCTGAACATCCGTATCCTTTGTTTTCTTTTATGCTTACTGTTTGAAATCCCTTGGTTCCCTTTCTGCTTACAGATGGTCATAAAGAATCTTAACTTTCCACCTCCTGCTTTGCAAATGCTTGAGAGTGTTATCCTCATTGCACTCTAATTAATGGAGATGTCACTGGCAGTAGGACAGATAGCTGAACTGGAGGAGTAGTCTTTCGCAGAGGCATCAAACTGTTAATGGGTGTAAATAGATGAATATTTATAAAACTGTTGTGCTGTTGAAAGGCTTGCTACTTCTCTCCTCATGGAGTTGTTACCTGTCCATCCAATCATTTTAGGTAGCTTATGCATCTTGATGTCCCTTGGTTGATACAAAATGAGTAGGGAGTATTTACACACACACTTTAAATGGCAGAAATAGGAAAAGAGAAGGAAATCTGGCACGTGCTGTAGTGTTAATCTGGTGGTTACCATCCCTCATTGGCTCTGATGTGGGGACAGTCAGGAGGTTGTCTGCAGGAATACACTCAGAAACAAAGAAAAATGCTGATGTGGAAGCGTCCCCCCACACAAGCACTCCATGTCCCTTAGAACAGCCTCTAGGACTAAATAGGGTCTCAGTTTGTGTCTTCTGGTTATGGCTGATGGGGCCATGGGAATTGCTGCCTCTGAGCCTCTGCTGCTTTCTCACATTCACTGAACAATGGGAATCTCCAGCCTTGTCCTTTTTTTCTGGTGGTGGTTCTACGCCTATATTCTCTAGTGTCCACATTTCTGCATCTGGAGCTTGCTTTTTATCCTAAATCCTGACATTTAGACCTCTGAGTGTTTGTTTTAGCCAAGTGCATTATTTTGAAATGGTTAGGTGCTATGAAGAGGAATTTCTTCATGTTCCTGGGTAATGAAGATTTCACAGGGCACTGAGGTTCTGTCGGTGGACAAGCTGTATGCCTGAGCTTACAGCCTCAGATCTGCTGTGAAGCACAAAGTCTTAGCTGTGTTTTCCAGCCATCTGTGTGGGCATTGCTTGTTTATTAACCCCTGAGAGGCTTGTGGCTTCTAGAATTTATTTTACTATTACTCATGAAAAAATATCAATTTTCAGATGTTGTAGAGGAATGTGGAAAACATAGATTATACTGGTGTCAGTTTAAGATCATTTTCTGCTATTCTTTTATATTAGTTATTGGAAAGATATGTCATCTTCTTTAAGGGTTGTGGAACTGAAGAAACTCAAGCCACCTATTTGAAACAGGCATAGGGGATACCAGATACAGAGTTTATCTGATCTGAAAACCTCAAAAGATGGTAGGCTGATGGTGTTTTTTCTTTCTCACTCCACTTATACAATTGCTTTCCACCTTCTATTGGCTTTATATTTTCCATTTCTCCCCTTCCCAGTCCTTCAGTGCCAGCTCAGAAGCAGTTTGTGTGTTTACAACCAGTTGCCATTATCATACCATAGGAATGAAAATAAGTGTTTTGAACAAGTTCTATTTAGCTTCTGCAGCAAAGAACTGGTTGAAAGTGAGCTTTTTAGAGAGGTATATTAACAAGGAAGAATCCTACTTAAATTGTCATGTGTTATCCTTCAGGATGTTGCTCCTTTTCCTTTTTTCTCTCCCCAAGCATATTTTTCTCCTTCACAGCTGCCTGATTTTCACCAGCTTCACTTGGCATTAAAAGCATTTGCATGTTGTCTAAAGCAGTACACACCAGCAAAACTACAGCAAAAACTCCTGTGACACATGTTATTAAGCACATTTGTACCTTTTTGGTGTGGGAGGGAGGACAGATCTTACCTGAGCTGAGGATAAGCTTCTCCATTTGCTTGTGGAGAAGCAAGACCTGGGACCAGATTTGCTCAGCTGTGTTTACCCTCCCACCCACACGTGTGCCCATGCAAGCATCCTGCCAGCTGAATGTCAGGCTAATCAAAACAACATCAAGCCGGCTGAATCCTAAAACAGCTGCGACATGGCTTGTCACGCCTATACCATTAGTATTGTTGCTTCAGTTTGTAAAATTAGCCTCTGCGATGGCTCTGCCTGCAGCTGCCTCTTCTTCAGCTTCTCTGCAGCTCCCATGTCTTCAGGCCATCCATCCCACACATGACGGCTGAGCTCCTCCATCCCAGCGCCCTGTCCCTCTGTGGGACACAGGGCTCTGAATGTGGCTGGTTCCCACCCTCCCTCCTGCTGCTGAGCTCTGTGCTTTGAGCTGTACGTGATTTCAAGACCTTCCCTTGGAACAGAAAGGATTTTCAGCTGATCAAGTGGCTGAAGAGGAAAACACAACCATATGCTGCTGAGCAAGCTCCCCACGGCTGCAGCTACACAGGTTAAAATCTCTGTGCTCTGCCTAACTCTATCCTGGCTCCAGCTCTTTTACTCATCCATCCCTGTTCCTCACAGCCATGTTGAGCCTGGCAGTCATGGCTGTGGGACCCTCCACCTAACTCACAGCCAGGTCTGTCCACCTGTCCTGTGCAGTGTCATCCCCATGGGACACCGCTTGATTCTCATGTTGTTGTTATTAGGAAAAAATAGTGTTGGTTGATGCTACTGTGTTGATTTTTAGGGGACTAACTGGGCTTTCAGAGTCCAGAGGTGATTATATAGCCCTACCTCTCACTGTGACAGCCAACAGGTTTGAGGTTTTGGGTACAGAGCCTGTGGTCTGCCATGGTAAGCATAAAAGGCAAAATGTGAAAAACAGAGCATGCCGAAACAGGAGCCAGGTGGTGCCCAACTGAAATAACTGATTAGTCTGATCGACTGCTTGATGTCTGGCTCACACTTCTCAGCCTGTGTACATAACACGGCAGCAGGTGAACATCACAGCCCCTTTCCTTTGGTTGGCAGCTCTCCTTCCTTCTGCTCCGTACCCTTCTTCCACCCATTTCCCACTGCTGAGCTCCCAGTTGACACTCTGTAAAGACCCCCTATTGGTGACATGAAATTATGCCCTGTTCCTCCCTACCCCAAAGCCTCAGCCATCACCTATTGCTGAAATAAAACTGTTTTGCTTTTCTGCCCCCTGGTACAGCTCCAGAATGCTCCAGAATGTGGGGTTACTTTGTCCAAGGGGCTGGGCTTCTCACTTGTATAACCTGCAAGAGAAATGAAAAAATCATTTATCTCCCCTAGTTTTGTTCTGACACTGGTTTTACATTAGATTGACTTTGCTCCCTCAGCGCTCTCTTGGTGCGAGGTTAATTGGTATATTCAAAGCAAGCACGACAATCCTTCACTTGAAAGCACTCTTGGGAACTTGTTAATCTCCCTGGAGGTCTGGCCAGGTTTTATTTGTGTGTTCCTGTTTTGTGTCTGATTGTTATTTCGGATACATACTACAGAGCCCTCTGGATGTTGCTTAGAAAGCAGTCTTTAATAAATCCAAAAGTCTAAGATACACCTCATTCTAGAGAGATCTGACAAAGTATTTATTTTTTCCCATGATTTTTTTTTTTTTTTTTTTTTTTTTTTTTTTTGAATCTTTCTAAATATCCTTTTTAGTTCCACTGTTCTGCATTCTTGTTATCAACTGCATTGGATTTGTTGATACTTTTTCCTTTTCCCTCCTCCTTTTCTACTCTGTTTTCTCCCCCAGTGCACTCAGGCATGTTTTATTCGTGTGGTGTTAGTATGAGGTGATGCTGTTGACAGTCATGCCAGCATGTCGCAACATCTGAGGGCGCCACATGTCCCTTCCCGTGCCTCTGCTGGGAACACCAATGGGCTTTCCCTGAGCAGCTTTTGTGACCTGCCTCCAAGAGACTTATGAAGGTAAGACCTCACCTACGGCTACTGCACTGGGACTCACTCAAGTCACTGGGTAAGAAACAGAATCCCAATCTCGTTGATGGGCTTGGAATACCCTTTCATTTGTAGACCTGCTTCCAGGGATGCAGTATGTCCGTACTCAGTTGCTGGTCCTGCGAAGGAGTTGGAGGACCTCAGTTGCCCTTTCAAGTTATGCTGTCCTCATCTCACCTGGCACAGATGATGCTGACAACAAGGCGAATGCTCAGTCATGGCTTCTTGCAGACCATACAATCTGCTGCCCTTAGCAGATGCCTTGTCCACTGTTGCCTGCAGCTGGCTCCCTGGAGACTTGCTCCTAACCTTGGATAGTCTCCACAAAGCCCAGGGTTTTTGGAAAGACTCAGAGGGATTTTTAGAAACTCAAGTAGCTGGATTATTGTCCATAGATCCATTTAGTGCTGCATTTCAAACCTGCACTACAAAAATATACTTGTATATACTTAGAATATTTTTATTCTTTCTCCAATCTTTAAAAAATACTCATTCTTTATTTATATATAGCAAAGGATAGTCTTCATAGTCAGGTCAACCACACTTTGCTGAGAAAGCTTGCCCTTGGGTTATTTAAAGAACTAGATTTCTTAACATCTCTATCCATCGAACTCTTAAATAAAGGGATACTCTTAAATGTATAAAGCTAGGGCATTCTGGGATGAAAGATGTACTTCTTTTTTTGCATATGCATATGGTCATTCAAAAGTCCTTCCTTAAAAGCTTGTGTTCCAAAAGGAAAAATTACAAATTGCAGTTACTCATTCCTAAATTCCTTGTTCCTGGTTGGGTTGGTGTGATAGATGCATGCAGAGTCCAGGGAATTTGAGAGGCTTTTGTTAAATCTTCAGGTATTTGCACATCCTCCAATAATGTAATTATTCTACTGTTTCATGGTCACTTCTTAGCCTCAGAGTTGTTCGGATTTTCAAACCATCTGGCCTTTTGGGTTGTGAAAACAACATGACCTATCAATACACAATACAGCTCTAAAACAACAGCAACAGGAGGTGTGATCATGCATATAAATAATGTATTTTAATTAAAACCTAGTAGTAACAGAGGTGCCATGTATTTGATTAAAACTAATAGCTCTCTCCACCAAAATATCCACCTAGTATGAACACTCTGTAGTCCCTCCATGGCTCTTACACTTGCCAGATGACAGAAACTTGAAATATCTGCTGTCTTCTAGTCTTCCTCTCCTCTCCAGTCCTTCATGATTTCTACAGCAGCAGTATTCATGATTTACCATCAAAAATATTCCAGCCCCTTAAATAATGAAGACTAATGAGCATAACTTCAGTGAGTCATTTATATAATTTACTTAAAATAAATGACCAAATTTTCTCTTATATGAGGTCACCAAAGTTTGTGAGAAAAGATGCTGCAAGGAAAGCTGGTTGCTCCAGGTCTTAGATCAGCCTTCATGCATGGTATAGCAGTCCCTTATTAAAAAGGGTTTAACGATCTGTTATTAAAGAGAACTTAGGTTCAGTATATATGCAAGCTTGATGCATCCTTTTCCTGAATATTGGGTCAGCAGTGGTAGCGTGTATTTTTTAGGAGTGTTGTGCACCATGTACTGGCATCTTTTTTCTATAAAAAACAGCTTTCCAACAGCTTTCCAAAAGCTTTCACCTGGAGGGAACTCAATCTTCTTATGACAAGACAGTGCAGAGCTCCCTACATCAACTGATATCTGCCCCCCAGGAGCTGGATCAGTCATCAACACTCCTGGCAATTATGCAACAAACCTACTTGCATATGGAAGGCTTTCTGTGAAATTAATAGCCCACATTAATTCCTGGTGCGACTCCAAATGAAATCAATGATGTTACACCACTGATGAATTTGGACAAATTGTTTTTACAATTACCTACTAAGTAGCAGATTAGTGAAAACCACTTTACTCAGCAGGCAAATCAAGTCAGTGGAACATGGTTAGAAATTTTTGCTGAAGGAGAGGGGGTTTGAGAAGGGGTGGGAGGAGTGGAGAACAGAGAAGTAACAGAAGTTTTTTGTTTTATGTTGGAAGATTTTTAATTTAGTTATTTGTTTACATATTTTCAGTATTTCTTGCTGAGCAAAGGTATTGATGCAAAATACAGAAATTCAGTTTAGTAGTTAGTAAGAGTGAAGACTTTGTTGTTCCAAAATGTTTGGGGAAAAGCACATAGACTTTATAGGTCTCAAATCAGCAATGGACAAATTTTGCTTACCCACACTTGTGCTTATCCATACCACACTTCAGGAAGATTGAGAAGGGGACAGAAGAATGTGTAAAGAAGAAAGAAAGACAATCCAGAGCAATTAAATCACCATTTTTGAACCTGTATGTATTTGAATGTACCCTAAATGAAAGCCTTTTTCACACTGAATTCTTGGTATTTTTTGCTTAGCCTGGAAGTACAACTCTGATGTTGTCCAAGCCTCATGTTTAGAGAAAGAGTTTTTCTGTAAAACAGAACCTCTACAGGCTTTACAGTCTGATTTATTTATTTATTTAATAAAATATTTGTCTATCTATGTGTCTATTTATTTATTGGCCTTTGTGCAGTGCTGGGGGAGGTTTAGGGCTTACACCTGAGGGGAACAGGCATGCAGCAGAAGTAATTCTCTTTCCTTTCGTTTGGGACCCACAGAAAGAGGTGCTGTATTTACATGGAGTAAGCAGCTCTTCACATACATGTACATTTCAGAAAGGGCTCATGGTGCTGGGATTTCTCTCTCCAAATTCAAGCCTGCTCCCTATCTTTTACAGCATCCTGTACGTTTGGTGGAAATGAAAACCACCCTGAGTTCCTGTAGGTCTTCCTATGTTTTCCATCCCAATGACCAGCTAAAGGCTTTAGCCTCATCAAAACCCAGTCCTGTAGGCAATGGGTCAGGAAAAACATGAAGGGGATAAATGCACAGCCACAGCTTTCTGTAATGCATATTCTGAGCTAAATCCATGGGGCTGTACTTCTTTTTAATGAGAGAAAATGAGAGTGGCTGTGGTGCTGGGGCTCCCTGAGGGCCTTAGGATCTCTCTCTTTACTCCTTACAGAAAAAAACTGTCCCTGCTGCTGGCCAGGCATTGCTTGTTTCTAGATTCAGCCTCTTGCAGTGTGTAGAATGCAGCACAGTGGTCCATGGCAGGCTGGTAGGTAATGTCCTAAGCCTCCCACAACACATCTCCTGCACGTAGCTCCCTTAGGAGAAGGCAACCCACAGACTGCTTTATCTTCATCTCCCTGCAGCACCAAGAGATTTCCTGAAAGTCAAAAAAGGAAAATTTTCTTCAGTGAGATTCAAAGTCAGGCTTAGGTATAGGACTGAAAGCAGGTAAAATAAAATGCGAACTAAAAAATTTATCTAAGCCTTAACATTAAATATCTGCCCGCCTTCTCATCCTCTCCACAAAGCTGTCTTAGAGGTATCCCAGTGCCAGCAGCCAGGGTCCTGACTTGCCCAAATGCGGTGTCCCCATTTCTGCCTTCAGTCCAGTCCTGGACACCAGTCATTGGGGATGGATGGGGACTCCTCCAGCTCCTCCATTCTTTAGCACCCAAGGAGGAGTGGGTGGCCTGTCTATGTGGCCATTATCTCTGCCATTATCTTATTGGTTCGAAGGGCTTCCTAGTCCCTTCTGTGCCACTCGTCTGGTCCCAGTTTACTCCCATGAAGTCTCCACACACACTCAGCTGCTCCTTCCTGCCCAGATGAGGCATCTGGTATGGCTCATGGTTGCTGAGGTTGCTGCATCCCTGGGAAGCCCACAGGTGTCACCTTCTTGGCACAGGTAACACCTACCCTACCTATGTGCTTTCAAGGATTATTCTCTCACAGAAACTTGCAGGCTTCAAAACTGAGCAAACGTGAGCTTTTGGAAAGATTGTCAGTTATTACATTTTGGGCTTTCAGACATGGTCACATTATGTTTGAATCATGCTGGTTACTCTACAGATGAGGAAACTAAACAATTGTTCATCTGCCAGCAGTGGCTTTTCTTACAACACACCAACTGCTTCTGACTTTATTGAAGATTAAAGTAACTGCTTGGACATTTTTTGTGGTTAGAAAACCCCTTCCTATTCACTTATATTCATTGCCAAATCTTGAAATAGTTGTATTTGTGGAGACTTGAAATGTTTCATTTCAGTCTAATAAGCAGATCCAGACTTTTCACCAATGTGCTTAAAACAACATGCTTCATTTTAGGGAGTGTAACAGAAATAAACAGCTTTAGAAAATTAAATTGCTCATTTACTGAAAGCTTTCTTGTTAAAGGGGGTTCCAGAGGACATGACAGGAGGTCATGGGGTTGATAATGAATAACATATTGCTCTTTGATAGTGCCTTGAGCAAATTATATAGTGATGGGGTCAGATTTGTAGTGAGTTGGAAGCAGAACTGTGACCAGAACTCTTGTTTTTTCTTTCCCTGTGACAGTCTCCCTCACTTCCTTTGCCTTTTATATTGTATTTGCAAGTATTAAAGCTTGTTTGTACAAGTATTTTACAAAAGCAATTGTAAGCATATGTATTTAACTTTTATATTTTATTTGGACCTTCAAGGTAAACCAGGACATGTAACATTAGGAATGAGTAGGTAGGAACAGATTCCCATGTATCTGACTTTGCACTGTCTTTTGGTGGCTGTCTTGCTTTAAGACCTTTTTGAAAGCTGTAGAAAATGTAGTCAGTCTCATTCAGTTTTGCCCCATTTCACACTCATATTGACAAGATAAACTCGGTACACAGCAAAAGAAAGTTGTGTTCTACGCCAATATTAGGAGAAGAGAATGGACAAAAATATCCCTGATTCACATAACATCGGCCCCAAAATTGGACTAGAGCTGTTATGAGGACAAGCATTTTCCAAAACATGAATACATTTTTGTTTTAGCAATGCTTGAAATGTTTTGAGAGTAATTTTTCTCATGGCATTTTGGCCTTTCTACTTCTGGTAGCAACTAAAACAGAAGTGCAGAGACAAGAAAACTGAATGCTCTATGTCTTCAGCAACATGTGGAGAATATACTGATCCATGGTTGCTCTACAGAAGAAGAGAGGAACAGAGAAGATAAACTACGATGAAACAGGGAAAGATATTTGTGAGAGAACAGGCCATCTTGCAGACCACAATAGCTAGCTGTTCTCACTGCCTCCCCATGCACTTTGACCTGCAGTGGACTGGCATGTCCAATGGCTTAGGATCAGGTAGATGAATTGTCACATGAATTGCATATTGCTGCACACTAGATGAATTGTCCTGTGCCACATGAAAATAATACAGAGGAGCTCAAAATAGCACCATACTTTTTGGCTGAGAGACAAAGATCTGGTATGCTGGATGCTCTGGACAGCTACAGCCCCCTGCTCTAGAGAGTATGCATTGCAAAATGGCAGGGACTGAGAGCTTAATTAAAATTTTCTTCCAGATTATTGGAAAAATAGAAAGAAACAGCCATATTGCAGGCATATTGCCCAATGCCTGCAATCCCTGTAGCTAAGTTTTAATGAAAAGATGCTGTTTTTTTGGCTTTGTATTTGTGCTACTATAGCAGTAGCACAGTTTCATGCTCATTTGTTATTGGGGCTCCTAAGCCCAAAATAATGCCAAAAAATTGAACAGCATTTTTGTGACTGGCTACTTGACAAATTAGATGTTTTACTGAGACAATGTAGGGGATTTGCTATGTCCCAAAATGTTAATACATGCTTCAAAAGGAAAACCATTTAAAATTCTTTTACAGGGATTCAGACTTAGAGATGAAATAAACACAATGATTTCTCCCTGGTACTGATGCAACAATAGCAGGTTGGGTTGAGATGATATTGAAGGTTACTGAACAACTTCTGAGCAGGGTTAAAAAGGTTGCATTCAAAATTTGCTCTCCTTTTCCACCCATGTTCTTCTGTCACATATTTTTTTTGTCTCAGTTTTCATTGGATGCTGCAGAAACAGCGTAAAGGCTGAAATTAATGGCAAAGAAAAGGGTGACATTTCAACACAAAGCCTCTTAGAAAGAAATTAATATCTCCTTGAAAGGAGCTTTCTTCTCCTTCTCCTTCTCCTTCTCCTTCTCCTTCTCCTTCTCCTTCTCCTTCTCCTTCTCCTTCTCCTTCTCCTTCTCCTTCTCCTTCTCCTTCTCCTTCTCCTTCTCCTTCTCCTTCTCCTTCTCCTTCTCCTTCTCCTTCTCCTTCTCCTTCTCCTTCTCCTTCTCCTTCTCCTTCTCCTTCTCCTTCTCCTTCTCCTTCTCCTTCTCCTTCTCCTTCTCCTTCTCCTTCTCCTTCTCCTTCTCCTTCTCCTTCTCCTTCTCCTTCTCCTTCTCCTTCTCCTTCTTTCTCCTTCTCCTTCTCCTTCTTTCTCTTTTCTTTCTAAACATGCTCCAGAATTCTTGAATAACTGTCTCATGTGGTTTTATTATTTCACTTTGACCTTGCCTTCCCATTCTGAGTCCTGTCTGCTCATTATTTTCCTGGCTGTGCTTCAGCATGTATGCTTGTATAACCAAAAAGGTCTCTTGCATTTTTTGTTCTTATTTTTATTTCCTCTGCTCACATCAGCAGGGTGTAACATTTTTTTTTTTCCTTTCCCTTTAACTTAAATCTTCAGTCATAGTCAGTTGTGAAGAGGAGAAGAAAACTACCACATACTCAGTTTCTCTCCAGGAAGACGTTTCCATTGTGACCTTACAGGAGAAATGTAGAGGGACAGACTCATCACTCCATTGATGTTACATATTTCTTCTTAACATTTTACATATGACCAAAAAAGAGAAAGGGATGAAATGAAAAGGCAGGGAGAGGCAGCACATTTAAATGCATAGCAGAGACTGTGCCACTTCAGATTTGGGTATGTAACCTAATCCCCTGCTACCCTCTCTTTACTCTTTTAAAGCTACCCTCGCTTTACTCTTCAGTTGTAGGTGATTTATTTTGGACATGTTCCAGTTGGATTTTTGGAATCAAACTTCTTTGGAAGTATTTAAAAAATATTTTTCTTTAATTACTCCCACACCTGTTTCTCTTGAAACTCTTCAACCATGAGGCTTAAGTTCCCAGGGAATGCAATGAAACAGCTGTCCTATATAGAAGCATTTTTTTCTGTGTTGCAAAATATTGTGTGTGTGTGTTTTTCTTTTCCTTTTGAACTAAACACATTGTTTTAGTGATTTGTTATTAGTTTGCACTTCATAAACACCTCAATAGTGAAACAGCTGTGCATGCCAGCAGTCTAACATTTCAGATTTGTGTGAGGTACATCTTCTCATTATGTACACGAACAATATTAGTCCAGAGCCTAGATTAATACTCTAATATTGCGACCATTGTGCCAATGAAAAATAATTCCCTCACCAGCAAATTATCTTCAGGCTGCTCATATTTAAAGTAATTATACAACTGAAGGCCAAATAATACCTTTTCTGACAGTGCTTTCCGTACTGCAGGGATGTCCATTATCATAGAATCATAGAATCATGGAATCATAGAATAATAGTATCGCAGAATGGTTTGGTTTAGAAGGGACCTTAAAGACCACTCAGTTCCAACCCCTTGCCATGGGCAGGGACACCTCCCACCAGACCAGGTTGCCCAAAGCCCCATCCAGCCTGGTCTTGAACACTTCCAGGGATGGGACATCCATAGCTGTTCTGGGCAACCTGTGCCAGGGCCTCACCACCCTATGAGTGAAGAATTTCCTCTTTATATCTAACCTAAATCTGCCCTCTTTTAGTTTAAAGTTTTTTCCCCCTGTTCTGTCACCACACTCCGTGATGAAGACTCTCTCCCAAGCTGTTCTATAGGCCCCTTTTAGGTACTGGAAAACCACTATAAGGTCTTCCCAGAACCTTCTCTTCACCAGGCTGAACAACCCCAACTCCCTCAGCCTGTCTTTGTAGGTGAGGTGCTCCAGCCCTCTGACCATCTTTGTGACTCTCTTCTGGACTTGCTCTAGTACTTCCATGTCTTTCTTGTGCTGGGGTCCCCAGAGCTGAATGCAGGACTCCAGGTAGGGTCTGACAAGAATTTTGTCAAGGACAGAAGGAACCTTCTCTTTCTTCTTGTTTACATCAAGTTTATCTAACTTTTAAGTTAGATAAGAACTTTTTTTAAGTTAGATAAGAACTTTTAAAAGTGAGTTTTAAGAACTCACTTTTAAGTGAGTTCTTCAACAGCCACCACTATGGTAGTATTTGAGTGCTCATTTACCAGTTTATGTGTTCTTAGGGAAGGATGGAAAGCAAGTACTCATAGTATATACATGTAAATGTCATCACACAAGTTTATCAAAATGCAGGAAAGGAAGGCTTAAGAAAGTCACCTGTTATCACACCAAAAGCCACTAGTAAAATATGGTAAATTAACACACTAGTGGTCCTAATTTATTATCTGAATCAGCAGCAGCCAGTGTTACCCTTAGTGAGTATTTTACTGTCATTCAATTGAAGTTAATGCACTGCAAGTAAGAAAAACAAGCCATGGTGTATTAGATGTCTTTTAAGTAGTTTTTAAAGGAATAAAACCTTTCTTTTGTACAAGTGGAGGGGCTCTTTAACACAATATTGACTTAGCAAGGCCCATGCAGCACCTGAAGCAGGATGCCCTGCAGACTGAGACTGTGGGCTGGATTTGGCAGTGCCAGCTCATAGGCTTTTCTTCACCCTCTTCACCTTCACCTTCTGTGTGTCTGGCAGCACACAGCCAAGATCTTGGCTTCCTGAATGATCTCAGACTGAAATCACAAAGTCCCCTTCAAAGGTTGTGTGATTAAATATCTAGTAGGACTACAATTCAGGAATATCTTGTTTTAAATTTGACTCAAAATTGTTCTATGTATTTATAGTTCCACTTTTTCATTTACAAACTGTGTCATCATTTATGGTTAACATGTACCAGATATCAATTACCCTGTCCAAACTCAGAAGGAAAGAGTACAACTTCCTCAGAGAGACCATGAATCTTGTAGGTTCATTTATCTTAGTTGAGGTTATGACTTTTAACATAATTATAGAGCCATACAGCCATAGGAACAGAATATTGCATTATAGATGTGGTGGCATTTCCATTTTGCTTGTTTAATTTGGAAAGTAAAGTGACAATTTTGCTCAGAAGTAAAGTTGGTTGGTTTGAAATCCTGACACAAAGTTCAGTTTTGTTAATACCTATCCATATTCTTGAGCATAGATCTGGCCAATTTGTATACCTTTGGTAAGCCTAAGCACAGAGTGAATTGCAAAACAGCAGCACTAGGTTTTAGAGACAATCCCCATTACTGTGACACCATGGATCTGCTCCCAGGCAGCATCTGTATATCTGAGATCATTGCAGCCAAGGAAAAAGGTGAAGATATATTAGTCTTTGGACGGGCGATGCTCTCAAACTGAACACACCTTGCAATCAAATCCTTGTTCCACTTCATTTGAAGTAGGAACTTGGACCAAGTGTTTTATTCAGTAGGGCCCACCAACTTGGGTAGAAAACCAGGGTGAGCAGTGTTATGTGTTCCAGCTCCAGGCTTATGGCTGAAAAATCTAAGTAGAGATTAAAGATAGTTAGAAACCAAATTTGGGATTTTGGTGCTTGTTGCTCTATGTGAAATTCATACTTTTGCAGATCTACTCCTGAGTTCAGTTTTAATACAGTTTGTAGATGCTTAGGCTTTGACTGCAAACATCAGAACTTTAATCATAGGGAATGACTGAAGTACTGTGTAATATGGATACAGGAAAGATCAGGCTCTAGCTAGTGATAATCTGTATGCAATTACAAACCTCCAGAATTACTTCTCAGATGTGGATTTCTTCTGCACAATGAGGAAAGATACAAAGCAGCCACATCCTCCCCAATACAAAGACAGTGTTGTGCATTGTTTCTTCTTCAGCTGTGCTTCAGTTAGAAGAGCAGAGGAAATAGACCGTTATAATACTGACTAATAACAGTTTTATGACTAACAGCCATCCATTTAGTAACAGAGGTAACAGAGACTTTGCAATGCAAGAGCCAGTCATTTAATCATATACATACTCTATGTTAATTTTTCAGTTTTGTGCTTCATTTCTCCACTTTCATTCTGCACCTCAAAATCCACCACTTTTGAGCTGTATTTTATCTCAGGAGACATGGATAGCAATACTACCTTGGAGATGTCAGAAGATATGATTCTTTCTACTCTCCTCCTCCTGACCCCATTCATTTAGTAATTCATCCTGCCTAAATGCTGGGAGCAGAACATCAGACTAGTTACTTGCAGGTGGTAGCACATAAACCCAGATTTAAAAAGTCAGAGATGATTTTCATACAGTGCAGTCTCACTTTGTAGCTACCACATGTTTTTTATGATACCCACATTCAATTATGTGCAATGAGTGTTCTGCATCTAAAAGTAAACAAAATAATTCTTAGTGATTTCCTGTTCACTGTAGGTTGTGAAATGTCAGCATGTTAGAAACAAGCATAACTTGAGATGACATAGTGTGGGGTATTTGAAGTAACAAAGCCACAAGAAACACACATTTCC
This sequence comes from Anas acuta, assembly GCF_963932015.1. Taxonomy (NCBI): domain Eukaryota; kingdom Metazoa; phylum Chordata; class Aves; order Anseriformes; family Anatidae; genus Anas; species Anas acuta. The sequence goes on from NC_089017.1 coordinate 14,744,902, forward strand.
ATCTCCTTCCTCTTTAATATTCTAGATATGGAAATGAAAAAAACACATCATGGCAGATTGTGTTGAATCAGAGCAGAGCTGTTTGGCTTGTCATCACCTCTGTTGAGCACAACCACTCTATGGGCGTTGTGCAGAGCAGAGATGGATACTCTCCTAAATGCAACATAAAAAAAACAAAAACAACACTGTAATAGGTTTTGACCTTTTCAGGATCAAAATGCTTGTCTTTGGGCTCACTGGACATACATATTTGGCTAAAATTCAATTGTGAGTACTTGTATCTCCGAGCATATAACCAAAGTATGTTAGCTTTTGAGCAAAAGAGAGGAAACAATAAACAGTTAGAAAGAGGGAGGGGGCAGCATCCTCACCAGAAGGGAAGGCAAGGATGTGCACAGTGAGTCATTCCTCCTAACAGCAACATGTGTGCGTATTTTCCTTAGCTGTTTCACTATTGTTCTTACACTCTTGCAGTTTAGCTTTTGCAGAGCTGAATGTACCAGGTAATAAGTGTCCAAAGAGTCTCAGAAGGCCTCAAAGCACTCCACAAAGGAATGCTGGATCTCATTTTCAGCGACACATCTAGGAATGATTGTGCAATTATAACAATAACTTTCTCTTTGCAATTTGCTAATCCCAGCAAGTGAGGGCTTGTACTCACACAGACTATATTATCATAATTATAAGAGCGTGGATAATGTGTTATACTGATTTTCTGTCCAGTATCTTATGTAGATTCACTTATAGTGTTATGGAGGTATGTGATGCTGGCAGACACATTCTTATGGACACAAATAATATGGGAAAAACAAGAGATAAGTAACTGCAGTGTATGACACAAAGCTACTTACATCTGTATCCACACGGGGACAGTGCAGTTCTACCAGACAGGCAGCCTAACTGCTTCACCCTAGAAAGGGTGGAGAATCTTCCTTCCCTTGTCTCTCCAAGCCTCAACATAACCCGTACAGACCTAGCTCTCCCTGAACGTCCTCCCAGGCATCAATTCACCAAGTGAAAAAATTGTGACTGTTTTGGGTAGATTAGATTTCTGCGAAAGTATTAAGTTTAGTTGTGCTATTGAGAGGTGCAACAAGACCTCAAACTGGAGGAAATTGCAGCAGTATGTCCTGTTAGTTGTGTTAGGTCAGTTCTTCACACTGTGTTTTGTTTCACCCCAGAAGAAATGTATTGCTTTACTCCTTTGGGAACTGTTTGTGCATGCAGGGAGGAGCTCAGTATTTAAATTCACAAGTTAAATCAGTGCCAACATGAAAAGAGCTGTAGAAAAGCATGGGGACTGTGAAAAGGCAAATCTATGCAAGCATTTTGGAGGTTAAATGGGTGACATTTTGAAAATTTTGTGAGACAAATTGGAAATGCATCTATCCCTTGCTCTTACATGTTTAACATTTTATTTTGCATTGAGTGTCTTACCCACCCCTCAGACACTTATGTCCCCCAGCAGGGAGTTTTCAATCAAAGAAAAAAATCCATGAAAAAGCTTTTTGTTAAACTTTTAAGGAGCTCTGTTCTCCTGAATAGCATGTAGTGTTCCACAGGAAGGCATTCTCAATTGGGCTGTAAGATGAGATCTATGTTAAATAAAGAGAAGTATTTGCCTCTATTCAAGCAAATATAAGAGACTGGTGCTTTCCTAAGATAGATAATGTGGTGTTGTTCTCTTCTCTTGGAGCTGATAGGTTTGCTCATGAGTCAATGTTGGCCATTAATGCAAGAGATATCAGGGTTAAAATCATACAGAAAGTGGAAAAACAGCCCTGTAAAAGGGTTGTTTCTGATTATTAAGAATGTAACTAATTCCTGAATCAAGCTACTCCTCTTCTCTTCAACTGTTTGCTGTAAGAATACCAACCCAAACAAGCCCCAGAAACTCTGCCCTCCCTTGTTTGTTGTCTTTGGTGACTTAATGCTAAAATGACTCGTGGCATCTGAAGAGTCAAGGGATTGCCATCAATGTGAGCACTGTAAAGAACTGTAAGAGCAACTCCTTGCCCTGTGCACTCTGTGAACTTTTGTCCATGTGCCCTGTTCCAAAACAGAAGACTGCAGTGGGAATAAGGTATTTCATTCCTCGGGATACTGTAGGGTGAGCCTGGTGCAGAACCAGGGCAGCCTAGTATACCACAGGTATTATGTATCTCTTCCCTCTAGGGCAAAACGTGGTGCAATATCTTAGCCACACCACGCTACTCATTCTCTTTATGCTCCCTCCCAGGTGGCCTGGGGAAATGTCACCTCACTCCAGATCTCCAGTTGGTATGGCACTGAGCAAAACTCCCGCATTTGGTGTCTGAGTGGATTTCTGTGCTGCCTCCAAGTGAGGGTGAAGGGCAGCCGGAGGTGGGCTGTCCTCTGTGCTCCTCCTGGCCAGGGGGAAAGGGAGAGGGGCCTCACTCCATGCCAGAGACATCATTTCCTTCCTCACCACCGCTGGTGTGAGACAGACTGGTAAATTTGGGAAGATGGACGTGGATCTTGGGCCTTACTTAGCAAAGAGATGATGGGAGCCAAGTCATGCTCTCTGGCCCATTGTGGAGGGTGCTGGTCATTGACTAATGAACTTTCATCCCACTAGATCCCAGTGGGGTTTGATCTCATTAGGACATTTTTATTTGACTTTTTTTTTGACTTCCCACATGGCAGGCCTGTGTTAGCTGTCCTGAGTGAAACATGGCCTTCTATAAACAGTGCGGTCCATGCAGATACCTAAAGTTAGTGGAGTAGCAGACAAAAAATATGAGTTACTGTGATGGGCAGCTGGTGCATTATCTAGGCTGGTGTCTTCAGGCTGTGAAGCTGGAGGAGGCAGTCACCTTGCACAGTAACAGTGTCACAAATGATATGCCAGAACCCCATGCAATGCTGCAGATAGAAGAGCACTAATCACATCAGACTGGTGGGTGAACAGACCTGAAGTTATTTTTGTGGTTAAGATGTGAACATCACCCTGAAGACTAGTCCTCAGTTTAGTCTTTTCCTGGAAACAGAAACGTATGCTCATCTATTTAGTGACCACATAGACTGTCCCTGGAACAACTGTGATGTTTAGGACACTACATCTTTGCATAAGTGAATTAGGATCAGTAAGGCTAATTATGTAAATAGCTAATTGCAGTTGAAGTCATCACAGTCACCTGCCTTTCAGACTTTCAAGAGCTTCTTGAAGTGTTTTCCTATAGACTGCAGAAGAAAGCTTGCTTCAGATGTGCTGCACCAAATCTGCATGTAGAAAAGTGCTCTTTCTGGATGTGAAATACAGAAAGCTTGAGTACTGTCTGGTATGGATAGCATAGGAACTACATTTAATGGTAGTGGAATGTTTTCTACTTTTTTTGCAGAGTTTCATTTCAGCCCAAATTGGGTTTCATATAGTGCAAAGCTAGCCCAGGCTGTTTTATGTTCCAATAAAGCAGGGCTCTGATGGACTGTTTTCCACCAACCCTGCAGAAGAGGAACTCTGATTAAATTTGAGCTCTTTGATTGCTTTAAAAGGAGCTCTGATTTAGAAGAATGTTACTCGTATAAGAAAGAACATGCTAGTCCTTAAGTAGATCAAAACTTTATGACAGAAGGGCTGCCTGGTATTCTTAAATAAATTTGAAAGCTATTTTAATCTGTCGTCTTAAGCTTACAGCTACACATTTATGCAGTGAGTGTTTAATGAGTACTACACAATAACGGATACTAGCATTAGAACAGAATGATTTAATTGACTGTGTCTTTTTTGCTTTATTGAAAACATGAACCCAAACTCACTGTAAATGGTTAATTTACAATAAGTTACTACTTTTCAGGACCAAAATACCCTTGCAACATTAACAGATGAAGTTTCCAAAAGAGACAAGCAGCTAAAAGGAATACTGACACTTGTCAAACCTGGTCTATTCATGCTGCTAGTGAGTGGAGTTTCATAGGGATGAACTTACACTAGCATTTCTCCCTTGATTTTCCCAGATATTCCCCAGAGTCCTCAGCCTCTCCTCATAGGACATGCCTTCCAGCCCTGCTACTACCTTTGTTACCTTCCTCTGGATGCTTTCAAGGACCTTAACATCCTTTTTGTATTGTGGAGCCCAGAGCTGCACAAAATATTCAAGGTGAGGCTGCATCAGCACCAAATAAACTGGGAGAATCATCTCTGACTGGCTGGTTATACTGTGGTTAATGCACCCCAAAATGCAGTTTGTCTGTCAGGGCATGCTCCTGGCTCACATGGAGCCTGCTCTTGACCAGCATCCTCAGGTCCCTTTCTGCCGAGCTGCTCCCCAGCCTCTTGTCTTCCAGTTTGTACTTGCATCTGGCAGACATTCTAGAGTCCCAGAACCAGTCTCTCAGAAGATGTTTTCTGAATTTTAGAAGTTATATCTTGTCATCAGATATATTTTGAAGTTTGCCTGGAGAAGGCAGTAATTTGAAGTTGTTTGTAAACCAAATATACAGGTCACAGGCCTTAGATTTGCAGGAAGAGATTTTGCATACCACTGGTCAGGACATTGCATGAGGAGGAAAAGCAAAGAAAGTGAGTCTTATCAAAGTAATTATCACTTTTCTATCAGGATAAACATTGTTCTTGAGAAGCTAAATGTAGTTTGATATGCTGGGTACTTTAATAATAGAGTAATTAGAATGAAAGTCCTTTCAGATTTTATTACTACTATTATTATTTGTTTATTTTCATGGGCAATAGAGGAGCCAGGTTTATCATACATATTGTAATTTGCTAATCCAGTCTGGAGGAAAGCAGAAGAGATGCTAGAATGAAGATGCCAATCTAGATCAAAGATTGTACCAAGGCAGGAAAATTACTTGGATTCTTTTGACAATTGTTGTCAGAAGCAGAATCTGTGAAGTCTACAGGTCTGGTGGAATTGGTACTGCTCCCAGATAGAGAGCGCTTTGCTCACAGGTGTGTAACTGCAGGTGCTTGTGCTGCACATTATGGTGAAATCATGGTTGGTCTCGTGGCTGCTATAGGGCTCAATGGTGAGAGCAAGCCTCTGGGCTGCAGACTCTGTTCATTTCTGTGAGGAACCCTGTACTGCTGGATGTTGGCAATGGCAGAAGTGGCTTTTTCTTGCTTGGATCTAGCACAACATAGCAGTTTATGGTATCACATACTAGTCTCTACCTCATGTGCTGTGGCACAACCGTAACAGCTTTCAACCAGCATTTTCACAAGATAATGAAAGAAAAACATGGGGAAATCTAAAGGACTGTGAAACTGACCCTATCACCAGAGCCCATCACACTCCAAGGTGCTTATTATGTCCAAAGAGATACCTCAGACTCAGGACACTTCAACTTTTAAATCTTGTCTCAGTTTATCTGTTTTGACAAAATGGTGCCTGTTGTGCTCCAGAGCAGAGGAAAAGCACCAAGGGGGTGGGTCCTGCATTTACACAAGCAACTGCATGCAATTGGAGATTTTTTTTTTTTTGCCATTAGCTTTTGATATTAGGGAAAGATGATTCCCCTATATCACTAAGATCCCCAGAATACTGGTGCTGAAAGAAACAAGAACATCATCTTGATGAACTTCAGACACTGAAAAATAACATGAGCTTCCAACGTGTGCTTGTTCCAAGAGTGACTTTCTTGTGAAACCACACCTTTGCTTTTTTGCCTATAAGTAGTCTCCTTGCCTATGCTGCTGTTCCACTGTCAGCTATGCAGTAATGACAGAAGTATTGGCCCCAGCAGGATGATTTAATCTGCTCCCCAGAATTACAGATACTTCCAGTGGGACATACAGAAGCTTTGGAGAGGGAGCAGAAAAGAGACAGAAGTACCTATCTGCAATAAATAAATAAAGACAAGGAAGTAAGCAAGCGACTCTGCAGCTCTAGAGAGAGTAAGTACATCCAAATATCACATGCTTAGAGGCAAAGTGGACCTTGACCACTAAATTCAACAGGCCATTTAGAGCACCTCTGATAGAAACCAGCAAGGGCAACCAAAATCCTACAACAACCAATATCTCTCCTTTCCTGAACACAGTTTATTGCCCCAAGATGTGTGTGGTGATTACCTAATGACAGGAGGCAGGTAGCCCTGCGGTTCCTGAACTTTTGTCACTTAAAATGTTTTATTCGCTCCCTTGAAAGCCTGACCAATTGAAAAAGTGTGAAGTTGAGATACAGAGACTATTTTGGCTGTGCTGACCTAGAAAATAGAAGATTGCAGGAAGATTAGACATTTTTAGACATTTTTTAGACATTTATTTACTACTGTCTGATGAAAAATTGTGTTGATATTTCTGTATAAGGACGTTTTGTGATTTCAGCTTGAATATGCATTTGCATGTAGGTTTTTTTATTTCCCAGGTGTCTGTGGTGTTTTCTGTTTTGCTTTAGTTGTGGTTTTGAGATATATAAGAAAATTAAAGTGGCATATAATTTCCCTCTTAAGTGATACTTAAGAATGTGTTTGGCACCACAACGATATGGACAAAATGTACCCTCACATAAGAAAAGAAAATGATGCATTCTTCTCTAAATTCAAGATCAAGTGAAAAACACATGCCCGACTAATTAACAGTTTTACAGTTGGCTTTTCTGCTGTTGGCTTCGGTATACAACTGTGAATAAAATACAAGATAAATAGATAGACTGTTTCTTTGCTTCCTTATCAAATAAAATGTGATTTAAAAAGTTTTCAGATAAATTCTAATCTAGGCTCTAAAAATATATATGCTTTGCATTAAAATCTATTTTGTGCTAGGGATTTTTTTTTTTTTTCCCGTGAACACCAATGCTTGTGTTATAGTGTGGATGCCAGCACATCTATTTTTCAGGGTCTTTCAGGCCACTTTACTAGCAATGTTCATTACTGCATGATATTTAACTCTATGTGCTGAAACACACTGTCTGTTTGCCTTATTTTTTTTTTTTTTAATTTTTAATTTTATTTTATTTTTTTTTTTTTTTGCCAGGGATTGTCAAATGGACAGTTTTGAAATGAAAATAAGCTATTTCAAAGTATGAAAATCTGTCCTTGACAGTATGGCAATTTTTATTTTGAAGCATTTTTAAGGTTTCCGTGTTTCAGAGAAGAAGCTTTGAAATCTGGTAGGAGTTAGTTTATTTTTATTTCTGTTTTCAGGACAATTTATCTTCACAAGAACAAGCTTATTATCCTCAGTTTATGTTAAAATTGTATATCCAAGATGGGCAACAGTAAAAACCCTAGATCTGGTTCTTACTGAATTTGAGGGAAGAAGAGTACTGTGAATAAACACCTTACCATCACCATAAAGCTGCAAAGCATGCTGCTGGTGTGTGTTAATGTCGAAGCACTTTACAACACTTGTACTATGGCTACACTTTGACAGTTTTTATTTCTAAGGAGAAGTAAATCATTATTCCTAGTAGAAAAATTAGTTACTATTATGTTTCAAGCCCTTTACCTGCCTACCCTTCCACCTCTAGAGTAGATGAATTTAAAGAAGTATGTGAGCAGAAATAAAAGATGTAAAATGATTTGCTGAAGGCCATGAAGAAATTAAGTAGCAAGCTGGAATGAGATTCATTAATTTATAGCTGTGGCTCAGTGCTTTGCAAAGGAGACCATGCCACTTGCTGAACGCTATTGCAACATGTTGTCCTGTTTGGTGAGTAGGTTTGAAATACTGGGAATGGGTTTCTTAAGCAGATGCAATATTCATGAAATGTTGTTTGCTGTGTGTTTCTGTAAAACATAAATCCTAGAGCAGATAATTGTTATATTACTTTCTGCTAGCTGGAGGATTTGTTGTTGTTGTTGTTGTTAGCACAGGAACCTGGAAAAAGCTTGTGTTTGAAGGGATTTTTGTTTTCCTTCTCCTGATAAGACAAAATGGAATGAAGGACTTTGATGTCACCTTGGATTTATATAATTCCTCCCTCACCAGTAAATATTAACAGATGACAACTTGGAGTGCTATCTACTTCAGTTCTTGCATCTGTGTATCGGTGCCTCTCCTGTCATGAAGCTCAGCTATTCAGGTTATGGATATTTTAATGTGAATGTTGTATTTGCAAATGCATGTGAAATAGAAAAGTACCGTGCGAACTTTGCATTCAAAATAATGTAGCTAGCATATAAAATAACTGGAAATTACTATTCATGCTCAAATAAAATGGAAAGACAGATCCCATATAATCCAAACAAAAGATAAATTACATTGGTTTTAAGTATGAATTCAAAGTCTTGGTGGCTTTCTAGAAAACAGAAAAGTCCTGGTAACATGACAGATTAGGTTTGCTTTTAAAACTGTTGATTTTAAACAGTTGAAAACAGCAGATCAGGAGAATAGATTTCAAAATAGGTATGGTAATATAAAGTAAATCAGTGATAGTTCACTGCAATCCCTTGTACTGTTCATATAGCTTCACACCAGATTTAACCAGCTCTTGTGATGTTTTGGAGTCTCATTTCATGTAGCTAAACTTGTATTTGGAGGCCTTTAACTTCACAAGGTGTGGAAAGAAGACAAAGATGCTGTTTGACATGTCCCACAAGCAGCTTTGGGCAGCAGGATGTTGTTTCTAGAAGGTGTGTTATTCTTGAAAACTTCTGTAACACTACAATCTGAAAGGTGTTTCTGGGGAAGAGCTGTTCTGGTCCTGTTAACAGAATCACAGACTCATGGGAATGGTTAAAGTTAGCAGAGACGTCTGGCAGCCACCTGTTCCAACCCCCTGCCCAAGCAGGGACACTTAAACCATGTCCAGACAGCTTCTGAGGATGCTCCATCATACACTCAGTAGAGAAACGCTTTCTTCAGACAAAAGGTTTTGTGTTCCAGTTTGTGTCCATTGCCTCTTTTCCTGGCACTGAACAATGGCCTTCATAAGGCATGTCAGTCCAATAGCTTGTGAACTTTTATTCACTGACAAGACCTGCATATTAAATACATTTTAATGACATGCTCCTGCGTGGGCTCCTCTCCACGGGCTGCAGCTCCGGCCCGGTGCCTGCTCCTGCGGGGGCTCTCCATGGGCCGCAGCCTCCTCCAGGCCACATCCACCTGCTCCACCGGGGGCTCCTCCACCCATGGGGGGGCTGCAGTGTGGAGATCTGCTCCATGTGGGACCCATGGGCTGCAGGGGGACAGCCTGCTCCACCAGGGGCCTCTCCCTCCACAGCCCGCAGGGGAACTGCTGCTGCCTGCCTGGAGCACCTCCTGCCCTCCTGCTGCACTCACCTGGGGGCTGCCAGGGCAGCTTCTCACCACTCTCTCCCAGCTGCTGGAGCACAGCAGTATTTTTTTTTTTTTTTTTCCTTTTCTTCATTCTTCCCTCCCAGTGGCCCAACCAGCCTTGTTCCCTGGCTCATCTCTGGCCAGTGGTGGGTCCCTTTTTGAGCAGCTGGAGCTGGCTCTGATCTGACATGAGGCAGTTGCTGGGCTCTGCTCACAGAGGCCACCACTGCAGCCCCCCCACTAGCAAACCTTGCCTTGCAAACCCAATACAGATTTCCGTTGCTCACTTCTTCCATACTGGGGCCTTCATGAAGATATTGGCGCTTGATACCTTTCGAACATACTTACATCTCTCTACATCTATCACAGTGGCAGCACAATGCTACCTGCTCTTGACAGCATGCTCACAGCACAGCTGGGACCATGGTACCGTGGGACCATGGTACCCATAGGACCATGGCCCTGTGTTTGGGTGCAGATGTGGGGCAATGTACTTGCTACCCAAATGGGTAGCCTGGTTCAGGGTGTCTGTGGGGGTTAATGTGCAACCAGGGTGGATAGCCTTTGCTTGGACAGAATAGGGAAAAGAAACATAAATCTCCTTTTCAGTCATTTTCTGCTGCTTTCAGCTCCAGCCACTTGTGGACCAGCACTTTAAGGAGCAGCTGAGCCTGCCAGTGGCATGGGTGCCTGTGTCCCACCTGCCCAGTGTTAGCAGGAGAAAAAGCCAAGAAGACTGAAACCAGTAGTTATTTGGCAGCACAGACACAGATAAGGATCTCATCAATGACAAAAGAAAAAAAAAATAAATTACAAAACTAGCAGACAGGTTCATACCCAGCCCTAGAGCTGCTGATTAATTCGGATAAATCCCTACTCTTTAAAGCTGTTATGTGTCTCTATGCAACTGCTGAAACCACGGTATATTTTAATGGTTGGACCTGATGATCTTAGAGGTCTTTTCCAACCTAAATGATTGCATGATTGCATAATTCTATGTGCCTGTTTTAAAAAGACAAAAGATGAATCCACAGAATATACACAGAAATAATGCTTAGTTGTGATGATGATGAGACTTGTGGTGATGAATGAGATTGCTCTGTGCACTTCTACCTGTTCTTACATATTTAATAAGAACCTGTCTAGAGCCTTTTGTCTGCTAAGTGCTGTGTAGGTTTTACACTGTCCTTCTGTCAGGTCAATAAGTGAACTCTACAGATGGGGAAACTGAGACAGAAAACAAATTTCACATTCACCTGAACAAACCAGTGCTGTAACAAAGGTTTCTCAAGTAAGCAGCAACTTCTACCCTTCTCCTGTGGGCAAGGGCTCTGTTCCTGTGGAATGTCAGGATGCCTTTTCCCTGTAACACCCTGGGAAACTGTGGGTACTTCCAGCAATCAGAGGAAGCTGTCCTGTCGGGGAAAAAAAAAAAATAAAAAAAATAGTATATGCTGGAAGAATAGGGAATCAGGGTCTATGTTTGTGCTGGTGGACATGAGCTTCTTCTCTGCCTATAGGGCTCCATTGGTGAGATCTGAGAGATAACTTTGCTAGGGTACAGCTTCCTTGTCCCCACATGGTGTGTGGCCAGGTCTTGGCTGTCCTCCAGATCACCACTGAAGCCAGTTGTGCTTGCCTGTGTAGGCAGGTGTTCCCAGAAAAATCCTGGGGTTTGTTGCTAAGTCTGCTTTTCAGCTTTGTGATATTTTTTGTCCTGTAATTGAAAGTGTGATTGCAGCATGTACAGTTGTACGTGAGCTTGCTTTAATTTAACTAACCTGGATATTAATAGCTACGAAATTGTACTCTGAGCTATAGACATCCTCCAGGGAACCTGACAGATTACACAGTATTGAAATGTATGTAGGTGTGTGTCTTTGCTGCTTACTCCACTGATGATAGCTTAAGTGTAGCTGTAAGTGCTGCAGTTTTGTCTCCAGCTGGGGAATAAGCATTGCCTTAGTCTGATCAGGGTCTTTGTCTGTTAACAGTAATACATAGGTTATCCTTATTTCTTAAGTGAAGTATAGTAGATTTATTATGTGAAGGGATGCAAGACATGGATTCCTGATGGCTCTTTAACAGGAGATGTTTATTGCCCTTTTTCATAGACTTTTCATAGCCCTATTACATAGACTTTCCCTGTAGCCCCACATGCTGTCCACACACCCGAATCTGTCATACAATTGGTTAGAAACCCTCCGACACGCGTCTGGAGCCAGCCAGCGATTGGCCACTGCCCAAAGATAATCTTTAACACGGTAGCCAATTTACTTTATCTCAAACTTGCTCAAGTTTTTGTTTCTACCACTTGTTTCCTCATTATCTCTAATTCAGGGATGTGTGAAACAACATGAAGACACCTGAAAATTCCTTTCCCACAATTATGTACATGGTTTTATACAGTAGACAGGAGCTCAGGCTAATAGAATCACAGAATAGCTTGGGTTGGAAGGGACCCTTAAAGATCATCAAGTCCAGCCCCCCTGCCATGAGAGATTACCAGAAGCAAAACTGCCAGCTATAGGATTTTCAATGTCCTTGCCTACACTATTTGCATCTTGATAGTTGAGACTTTTGAATCTGATACACAGCTCTCTGACTTCATGGAAGAGAGCAGAGGATGGGCGTGATGTGCTACTAATGGCCAGTGATGTTATGGGGACACTGGGGTGAGAAAATGTGTTTTGTCTCTAATGTTTTCATGCACTGGGTATATGACATTGCTGTTTTTGAGAGGGGCTTAGAGGTACAAATGCTTGCCTGTGATTTGCCAGTATGGAACAGGCTCACTTCATCAGGCAAACAGGCATTATTTGCAAATGCATGGTGTTGCAAGAAGTACAAAATTACTTTTAAATTATATACAACATTTATATTTGGATTTGTACCTCTAGTAAGAAGAGACTGATCCCTTGATTTAAAAGATTGTCTGTAATTTACTTTTTTTTCTGTGTCTTCAGGGTTGAACTTCACTTTGTTCATCCCACTCCTGTTTTTGTCTTTTTGGAAATTAAGCATGATAGCCAAGTAAGAAAAAGCAATGGTCTGTATATTCTGAACCATCTGTTCCTCCTTTCTAACACAGCATTTTTTTTTCACTGTTTTTAGAATTATTATTCTGGATATATTTGTCCAATACTAAATTTCTAGTACACAGACAGGAAGAAAAAGTAAATGAGAAATCTAAAGTTCTTGTGGGTGTCAAAGATCATGCATATAGAAACATTTCTGATCCCAGATGTACATCACAGAATCACAGAATATCCTGAGTTAGAAGGAGTTCACATGGATCATTAGGTCCAACTCCTGGCTGCACACAGAACCACCCAAAAATTAGACCCTATATCTGAGAGCATTGTCCAAACACTTGTGGAACTCCAGCAGGCTCTATACCATAAACACTGCCCTGGGGAGCCTTTCCCAGTGCCCAACCACCCTCTGTGTGAAGACCCTTTTCCTAACACCCAGCCTGACCCTCCATGTCAGCTCCATGTCATTCCCTCGGGTCCAGTCACTGTCCCCAGGGAGCAGAGCTCAGTGCCTGCCCCTCCTCTCTTGCTCTAAAATGTACCTTGCTCTACCCAAGTAGTGACTTGAACTAACCCTTTACTATTACTATTTTCTGTAACAGCCTTCATTCCTATGTTTTCAAGCTAAGCAATTTGTTAAAACTGTCATCATTTTTGAGTAAAAATTTCATGCTTAGTGTATTTGTGTGACAAACTATGGGATAATTTACTTAAATAGGAAAGCAGTTGACAGGTAAAGTTTTGTGGCAAATGAGAGACGTTATTCTATGAATGAGAGAGGCTTTCAGCAGAAACATGTTTACATCAATGCTCCCTATTGCTAAAGGCATTCGTCCCCTTCTGTGAAAGGAACCACCAGCCCTCCCTGCTTTATTTTCTTGAAGTTTAATGTAAATGGAAAAGGAAACCTCTAAATGATCAACTCTTCCCTGTGGAACACAATTTGCTGTGCTTTCCTCTGGAAGGACTAGGAGGAGGTGAGCCAGGGGCACAGCAATGGTCGCAGTCATGAGTGAGCTGATGGAGAACACAGTCCAGATTTCTGTTCAGAGCATATGAATATGGAAATAAGATATAATGAATGAAGCAGACTGTTTGCATGGTCTGTGAAATACTGCAGTAACTGGACCCTTTTTTATTCACATTGAGTTACTCCACTGGTAAAATTCAGGGCAAGAAATTTAAGCTAAATGCCCAGGGTAGATTTCCAAAATGAGTATACATGATACAACTAATTAGATAAATCAAAATACATGTATGTGGACATAAAAGTGACCTTTTTTTTGGTAATATTTGCTGGAGTCAGTTGTTTCTTTAATGTGTTTTCCTCTTCCATCTCCATCTGATGCCATCTGTTGCCTGTTTTATGTGTGAGTTTGATTTTTGAACCACTTCAGGCTGTTCTACATATGCAGAATAATAGAGCAAAACAAAGTTATTGCCTTTTACTGTTGGTAAAATTGTTCTCTGGCAGTAATATTAATTTTTTTTTTTTCAGTCAAATCCAGTTTTTTACTAGAGTCAAGAAGTTTGTGGAGCAGGAAGCCTTGCTGGTGTCTTCGTTTTGGTAAGTAGCACTTGGAGCCTCAATAAAGGTTCCAATTAAAGGAAAAAAACAAACTGTGCTTTCCTTTTATGCTACATCAGTAACTCTTTCTAGTACAATATTTTACAAAGAGAGGGCCATGTGCTAGGATAACCTCAACATTTAGAGTGCACATGCTGTTGATGGGTTAAAGATGATGGGAAATGAACTTCTCATTCAGTTTAATTGTAAATTTTGGAAGCACTACAGTACATCTCCCTACTTTGTGTGACTATGACTCCCTTTTTATGGAGTCCCATATCGTTATGAAAAATGTTGTAAGCAAAAATGTGCATTTAAGCTGTTTTAAGGATACTTAATATTGGGCTTAAAAAATTGTAAATTTCACTGAAAATTAATTGCATTTTCTCACTGTGTTGGTCTACTTAGCTTTATTTATTACCTGCTCTTAATGTTAGGGTATAGTAGCCAAAAGTAGCAAAGTAATACTAAGGAGTCATTGGTCAACTCTGTGACTGGCAATCTTACCATAGATGACACATGCAACATTACCAAATCTACTTTTAAAAGTCTCTGTGTTTTAAATGTTCTTTTCACTTTTTTATTTTTTTTTATTTTTATTTTTATTTTTATTTTTATTTTTATTTTTATTTTTATTTTTATTTTTATTTTTATTTTTATTTTTTTTCTTTTACTTGCCTGACAGAATGAAATACTTTGTTTCTATCATAGCAAAAGAACATTGTATGCAGTTTCCTTATGTAAAATGTATGAGCATCCCGAACTAACAACTGTCATTTTATGTCACTGTTTTCATAAGGAAAATAGGACAGCTGCAAGTTTTTTGAAGAAAAAAGATGACTGTCACTTTTACCATGTTAGTGCATTAACATTATTTTTTTAAGATTCTAATGTGAACAATTACTCTTGTATTTATTGCTAATTTTTTCAATTTCCTTCATTAATTTCTGTTTTTCTAAAGCATCCTGAGGTGACTCTTTTACTCTTCGGTTTTAGGTTTTCACCTACTACTACCCGTTTTCTTTCAAGCCACCTCATCACCTTTAATCTCTAATTACTGCAATTTTCTGTGTACCTCTCCTTGGACTCCTGCTCTTCATTACAAATAGTAGTGCCTCATTGAAATTCCTGCAATTTAAAACTGCAGTTTCTAAAGAAACCCCATATGTGGTGCATGAATGCCCAACAGGCTGTATCATTGTCGCAGCCAAGTGAAATATGGGACTGATGTCACTGTGTTACCAATATGAAGTCAGTAAGGTTTGCCAAAAGTGCTTTTCCCAGAGCCTTGAGCTGTGGCCACATGGATTTCATTGTGGTGAATTGTGAATCATCATTGTCCTTCCAATGCCAGGCTGAGTGATATCTTGAAAGAAATCAAAGGGGAGGAATCATTCAAAAATCATTCAAAAATCAACCAACCAACCAAGAAACCAACCAACCACAACCAAGAAATCTCTAAGACTAGATTTCTGAAATTATTTAGTGAGACAATGCTGAAAATAAAAAACAGATTGACATCTTTCTTGTGCTGGGCGCTCCAGACCTGGACGCAGCACTCCAAGTAAGGCCTTGAAATGGCAGAGCAGCTCTGTCAATGCAGCCCAGGACACAATTGGCCTTCTGGGCTGCAAGAGCACACTTCTGGCTCATGCCGAGCTTTTTGTCCACCAGAACCCTGAGGTCCTTCTCCACAGGGCTGCTCTCAGTGAGTTCTTCTCCCAGTCTGTGATCACGTCTGGGATTGCCCCAACCCAGGTGCAGCACCTTGTACTTGGACTTGTTGAACCTTATTAGGTTCATGTGGGCCTCCAGCCTGTCCAGGTCTGTTTGGATGGCATCCCTTCCTTCTGTTGTGTCGACTGCAAAGACACTGTGGATGTGACTGAATGTGATCGAGTGGCTTGCTCCTTTATAAAAATTGCTTTCATTAATTGCTGGGGCTTTTAGGATCAGACTGTTAGTTTTTTGTCAATTTGTGTATGTGCCTCCAGGCTTTTCACCTAAACTCCAGCTGCCTTTTGTATTATCCCGTTACCAGTGTGAGTTGTTCAAATGGAAAAACACACCGTCTCAATACTCTCAGGTTTGACAGCTCTGTGCTTAGAGCTTTCCACAGACACAGAACCTCTGTTAGATTTAAAGAAGAGTTAGTATTTGGGTTGAATGGCATCAAGGAATAGGAAATACTTGCCTTTCCCTACAGACTTAATATCAGAATTGTGGATGGGGAACAGGCAGAGCAGCCCAGGATGTGTATTATAGCTGTCAATGCATCACATAAGGTGGTCTTAGCTGGGAAGCATAGACAGATACACAAAACTGGAAGAAGAAATTAATGTGGGATTCCTTGCTAAGGAATCTTCTGCGATCATTGCAGAGGAGGAACCATGTTATTCTCAGATGGAGTTTTTTTTCACTTTAAGTAAAACAAGTAATTTTTCCTTCTTTGGAAGATTTTACTTCTTTTGAAATACATTACATCTCCACACCTTTTTTTTTTTTTTTTTTTTTTCTTCTTCTAAATGAGTCTATGTGAAGGGGTCTCTGGTGAATACAGCTGAATCACAGAATCACAGAATCACAGAATTTCTAGGTTGGAAGAGACCTCAAGATCATCGAGTCCAACCTCTAACCTAACACTAACAGTCCCCACTAAACCATATCCCTAAGCTCTACATCTAAACGTCTTTTGAAGACTTCCAGGGATGGTGACTTCACCACCTCCCTGGGCAGCCTGTTCCAATGCCTTACAACCCTTTCAGTAAAGAAGCTCTTCCTAACATCTAACCTAAAACTCCCCTGGGGCAACTTTAGCCCGTTCCCCCTCGTCCTGTCACCAGGCACGTGGGAGAACAGACCAACCCCCACCTCTCTACAGCCTCCTTTAAGGTATCTGTAGAGAGCGATAAGGTCGCCCCTGAGCCTCCTCTTCTCCAGGCTGAACAAGCCCAGCTCCTTCAGCCGCTCCTCGTAGGACTTGTTCTCCAGGCCCCTCACCAGCTTCGTCGCCCTTCTTTGGACCCGCTCAAGCACCTCGATGTCCTTCTTGTAGCGAGGGGCCCAAAACTGAACACAGTACTCGAGGTGCGGCCTCACCAGAGCCGAGTACAGGGGGACGATCACCTCCCTAGCCCTGCTGGCCACACTGTTTCTGATACAAGCCAGGATGCCGTTGGCCTTCTTGGCCACCTGAGCACACTGCTGGCTCATATTCAGCTGACTGTCCACCATCACTCCCGGTCCTTCTCTGCCTGGCAGCTCTCCAAGCACTCATCTCCCAGCCTGTAGCTCTGCTTGGGGTTATTGCACCCCAGGTGCAGGACCCGGCACTTGGCCTTGTTAAACTTCATGCAGTTGACCTCAGCCCATCGGTGCAGCCTATCCTGATCCTCCTGCAGAGCCTTCCTACCCTCGAGCAAATCGACACACGCACCTAACTTGGTGTCATCTGCAAACTTACTGAGGGTGCACTCAATGCCCTCGTCCAGATCATTGATGAAGATGTTGAAGAGGACCAGCCCCAGCACCGAGCCCTGGGGGACGCCACTAGTGACTGGCCTCCAACTGGACTTGACTCCATTTACCACAACTCTTTGGGCCCGGCTATCCAGCCAGTTTCTAACCCAACGAAGCGTGCGCCAGTCCAAGCCAAGAGCAGCCAGTTTCTTGAGGAGAATGCTGTGGGAGATGGTGTAAAAAGCCTTGCTGAAGTCAAGGTAGACCACATCCACAGCCTTTCCCTCGTCCACCCAGCGCGTCACTTTGTCAGCTGAGGCAAATGCAGCCTGGTACTGTCACACAAAACATCGGAGAGCCACACAATGACTTTTCCTGGGGCAATTCATTTGCCTCAAAGAGGTCTGAGAGACAGATAAAGAGATAAAGAGAAAGGCAGAAAAATGACTGTATATTTTGGTTTTCATTATTTTTCTTCAGTCTCATTGTAAGGGGAAAACCCAGCAACAACCCTTTTTTCTTTGTATTCTTGCCCATGTTACTTTCAGTTATTTATTCTTTGTTTTGAACAAGAAACAAACAAACAGTCAAAATTAAGCTGTTATTGCATCAAAGGCCTGGCTAGTTGACAATTTATTTATTAATAAGCGGTATTTATTTTAATTATGATCCAAATCCTAACTGTCTATGCCACATTCCTAATTACTATTCTGGTTTATAGCTGTGGTAAATTTCACAATGGAATTTTAATTAAAAAGATGTTTGAACAGTGAGTAGGTTTGTTTGCTTGTTATTTCAGATAACTAATACTGCAGTGTGGTCTGATGACATTTATTGGACTATTATTTGTGAAAGATGGTCCCACTGGAACTTTGGGGTTTCAGATCTTCAGGTGCAAATTCAAGATTATAATAGTTCTTCACACTAAGAACTGCAAGATGACAGTGGTAGCAATATGAATGTTTATGCTGGTGTGTATGATGAGGTATCCCTGGTCATTCAAGGCAGCATGGTTGTGAGATGCAAGATGCATTGGATTTAACTTACAAATCTTTTTATGAAACAAGGGAACCAGTCAACTAGTTACTGCTGTATAAAAAATGTAAAAAAAAAAAAAAAAAAATTAAAAGAGGCACCTTTCAGATGAACATAGATAAAACAGTTCACTAAACAATGGATGATAACACATAGCTGCAAATTATAACAAGCAAAAGCAAGATGAGCTTTCTGCAGAAGACAAGGAACAAGGAAGAAAGTCAGGGGAATTTTGCTTTTTCTGACTTCTCTGCTTTTTCTTCCCAGAGACATACAGAATAGCCGTGGAGGGTTCTTTAGCCCTATATCTCTAAACATCTTATGTTGACTTGTTTTACCAAAGATAAAGATGATGAACAGTCATCAAAGATTATGAAAAAGAGTAATTAGATTATTGCTCATGAATAAAATTTTAGAGTTAGAATGAATGTTCCAAGTGTTTCTTCAGTGGTGGGCTTGTTAATTCCTTGCTTGGGAGTAAATATTCACTTTCCCACCTAAGAGGAGAAGCAATCAAGAGAGACGAAACAAAAATGTGTTACACACAAACATTCCATGTGTTTTGCTCTTAACTGATGCTAAATGCTCTCTGGGAAATACCATATCCTCTTAAATGGTAACTATATTGGATGTTAACCACAAAATTGTCTTTTCTTTGCATTGTAATACCCCACATAGTAACAGCTAATGCAATGAGGAGAATTAAACAGTCTAGAACTACACATTATTCCTGTATTCACTAATGATTTCTATTTCTTCCTCTCCCATCTTCAGGGCTGTTCCTGCTCTGCCTTCCACAGGAGGCATCTGCAAGCTCTTCCAGGTGCTCAAATGCACCTTGCTCAGCAGGCTGGTCTGGTCTGGTCACCCATCTGTGGCTGAGATCACTCCCATCTGTGGAATGGCTGTCCATGTCCTCCTGTGAATGAGGTGGTAGGTGACTGGTGAGTTGGTGCTGTGGATACAAGGAAATGCAGTTTTGATACCTATGCAGTATGGCTCTCAGACTGGCTGCATCTTGCAGCACTGTTCTTTAGTAGATTTGATCATCCAGCATCAATGTTAATCTACCCTGGCACAGGGAATAGTGCCAGAATTGTAAATAAAACCATATTATTTACAAGAATCCTAGAAAACTGTTTTGTCCAGCTGAGCTTCATGTGTGTAGGCCACATTGGTCTTGGTGGAGCAGTAGTTAGGTGTCTCCAATAGCCTGCACACTCAGACAAGACATTAGGGACCTGGTATCAATCCTGGGTCACCCCATCGTTTCTTGAATAACCTAGGGCAGGTCATGGTCTCTTTCTGCCTTGTGTGCTCTTTTTGGAAGTGCTGCAAATTGTCCATGCTGATACATACCTTAGCTCATATGAGGCATTAGATTTGTTGACCTGTTTGCTGAGACTGGAATTGTTTCCTGCATTTTCGTGATGTACAGTAATCTCAATGAAATCAATTCTTCTGTGGGGCCTCCAGGGACTGCTGCCCTCTTTTAATGCTCCTATCAACAGCATCAGCTGAAGACTCTGGCAAAATATCTCAAACAGGTATTTTAGAGTGCTTTAATGGTCAGTTCAGGGAGAAGGTTTTCCACTTCATCTTCAAAAGCAAGAATAAAGCAGGTTAACTTGATCACAGATATTCATGTAAGAAAATATCCACATTAGTAAAACAAACACATTACAAATGCATCTAATTATAGGCTAAGATGATGTCAGTTTTGCAGTTTCAGGCTTCTTGGATGTTGGTGCCTTTGTCCATAAAAGAAGACAGAAGAGTTTTTCTGAACTAAAAGTCTGTTTCCCACATATGGTTAGAACTGGGGACATGTCTGAAGTCCTTCAAAATTGTTGGTACTGGCCTCTCTGAAATACCAGTAGATAAAAAAAGAAAAGCTGCGTGAATTGTACAGTGCTGCAATAATTCTTTAATAAGAAGATAGACTGGGGCAAACTGTACAGTTTCCCTTTGATTTCAATATACATTCATAAACTTTTTTTTTTTTTTTTTTTTTTTTTGGGGGGGGGGGTTGGAGGGGTGGGAAGAAGGCTGGGGGAGAGGGGAGGAGAGAGAAACAAGAAATTCTTTAAGCAGGGGCAATTGTAAGGGTCTCCAAAGTCTTTAAACTAGGCTTACTCTATTTGAACGTTTTTCTTGGGTTGAAAAAAGAGCTGGATGCTATGAGGAAAGAGCATAGGTTTATCTTTTGGGGGAAAATAGGTGGTATGTTGAGAACCAGGGGAAATTCTCAAATAAAAGAGGAGATGCTTTCCATAGCTTACCTAAGAAAAAGAAACATAGTGAGTAGATTTACCCCTAGTATTTCTTTTTACTAGAACTGGAAAGTATCAGTTTTTTTGAGGGGCCTCTGTTGCCAGCTTATCCTCAGGGCACTCAAGTCACTTTTACAGCAACAGTTCATAAAATGTTGCAAGAAAACACTGTACTAGTGCAATCCACTTTTCCTTTGTGGTCTCTCCTGCAAGCTTGTTTGTTTTATTGTTACTATTATTTATTATTTATTTCCTTTAAGGCTGTCTTCCTAGATGACTCTAATGGAGTAAGTTTTTATGGTTTCCTGGGCTGGAGGCAGGCTGCATGCCATTTCACAACAAATAATGAGCCTTACCGGTTGCAAAACAGATCCATAGAGGATGTGTAATTGATGACCCCTCTCAAAGCTCCCGAGGACAAATTTTTGAATTTCTTTTTTCCTTTGACATCAGTGTATTTACCCTCGTTGAAGGAGACATTTTTCATTTGAACTGCTTTTGGAAGGTAGTGACCCTCCCTAAAGTCCCAGTCCATTACTAAAATATGTAAGTTTGGTGTTACACAGAGAGGAAAACCATGTTGAACTGGAGATGATGTAGAGGAAATGAATTTTAAACCTCACATACCCATAGTAGATAGATGTGTGGAAGGAGAAAATCTGCAGTGCAGCTTTCCTCTAGAAGTTGTCTGTCAATTTTGTTGAAAAAAAAAACAGGAAACCTATGGTCAGTCTTCACTGTTCTAACAGAACATGGAATATAACTTCTGTGGCTGGATGTAAGCTTTTTTCTTGGTTTTAATATTGATTAACAATATGCTACAAGTCAGAGGAACTTTTATGGATCTAGTCCATCTGTTTGTAGATTAAAGTAGAATGTGTCAGTCTTGTTTTGTTAGGATGTAAAATATAAACTGAAGTTTGTTGTTGTTGTTGTTGTTGTTGTTATTATTATTATTATTATTATTTAAGGTAACCTTCCTAGATGTCTGATTAAGAAACGTGTTTCCCTCTGTGATCTATGGTGCAGCATGGAAAAAGAAAATGGTCTCACATCTAAGGAACATTGAAAGCCTCTGACCATAACAGTAGTGTAACTGGTTTTCAAAATTCAGGAAAATTAACAATATTTTTGATTAAAAAACATTGTGTTAAAGAAGGAGCTTCTTTCTTAAAAGGAAACAAAGCAAAACAACAACATCAAACAACAACAACTAATAATTTGGCCAGTGATCTAGTGGATTTCCTCTGGCATTGGAAATCCTGTGAGGCTGCTGTGAAGAGGTAGCAGTAACACTAGAGGTGAACCATGGTCCATGGTGTTCTTAGAGCAAGCTGGAACTTCTGGAGAATTTTAAGTCTCTCTTGACCTATTCAGCTTTCTTCTCTGATCTGACAGGAACAGTGTTGGAAGGAACCTCTCTTTCCAGCCTCGTTCACTACTCTGCATATGAAACTGACTGCAATTTTCCAAGCTCTGTGGCATCACCTTAGGCTGCTGAGTCTGTGCCTGTTTTAGGAAGGGAGTCTTGGTCAGTGAGGGGAAGAATTTTAGAAGCAGGTGAGAACTTTGGCAATCAATTTTCCTGCTATGTCACCCTGCAATCCCCTGGGGAGACTGTGTGCCTTGGAGTACTCACTACAGGTTTTTCCATAGCTTATAAGAGGCAGGTTGGACAAGTCATAAAAGGACCTGTGGGATAGATAGTTTGAAAACTTACTGCAGAAACAAACCTGAAAGCAAAATAAGACCGTGATGGCAGTCAGTGAGAGCCAGCAAGTTTTGCCTTTGGTCTTCCTCATTATAGAAAAATAAAGTCCTTCTGCAAAGGACTGTTGTGTTTGGTAAATAGAAATAGATTACAGCAGTTACACTTCTCTTCTGGAAAGAAGGAATTTACATAATATAAACAATATTTTTAACCATTGTGGTAATGTTCCTAAAAGCTACCCCTCACCAAGGCTGTTTTTTTTGGTAGAAGCCAAAATCTCCAAGTCCGAAGGAAAAAGGAATACTAATGGGAGCCTTTTGTTTTTATAGTAGTTTGAAATCTAGCAAGGGCTATCAGAGGTTGACACAAGAGCCCCTCATTCATGTTCAGTAGTCTGCATAAAATGCTCTCTCCATCCACACTTCTTGTTTCAGTGTAGTTTGTTCATTAGTAACACCATGAGGAAAAAGCATCACCATGGCTGGTATTGACTGGCTGCTGTGTTGTCCATCTCATGGAGTGCCCAGGAGCCCCTTTGCCTTCTCAGGGCTGGGGGCAGAGCAGGCAGAGCTGCACTTACCTTGCCTAACCTATGGATAAGCAGAGGAGTTAATTTCCCAGGCACATCATCTCTCAGCACTAAATAAAATGGTTGCCCATTCCTACCATTTGTTACAGCTCTGGTCGGAAAGAAAGCTTTTGCCAGCTTACAAGTTAGACAAAATAATTAATTATAGCACTAGGAAACTGGTTACGTTCTGTGCAACTAGTATTTTATCTCAAGTTAACTTTAAATTTCTTGGTCTTAGATTTGTGTTACATACATTGAAAGAGGCAGTGTTGTTGTTTTCAACAACTGCTTAAACATATTAGTGGAATTAAATGTATTCAGCAGAAGAGACAGTGTGGAGGGAATTGTATTGGTTTTTGCTGGTAGTTT
This sequence comes from Anas acuta, assembly GCF_963932015.1. Taxonomy (NCBI): domain Eukaryota; kingdom Metazoa; phylum Chordata; class Aves; order Anseriformes; family Anatidae; genus Anas; species Anas acuta. The sequence goes on from NC_089017.1 coordinate 14,768,127, forward strand.
TGGTCATATGATGCCAGCCTTTTGGACAGAATAATTATTAGGTGTATTCGTTAGAACCAAGCATCCCAGTAAGTTAATGGATTCAGTATCTTGGTATTACAACACTTTAGAGGTTGTCTCTTAATAGCTGTGCATTTTGACTTGTTAAATGTATTGAATTTTGTTGATAAAACCCATTCAACTAGCTGCTGCAGCTTTGTTATTGATTGCATTACATGAATCATATAATTTCCCTATAGCAGTCTTTGGATAAACAACTCCAGAATGCCTCAGAATGCCTTAAAAGATTTGTTTATTTATTTTTTAAAGCAAAATCAATCAAACATGGAAGGTTTCTGTCAAACTCAGAGATAATTCGTTCTCTTGTTGGAACTAGGTTTGTTTATTGTCCAAAACTTAGTCGTGTTCTCAAAATCAGTTTCTTTCATCATGAAACACACTGGGGTTAATCATCTCATGTTAAGAGATGATTATCATGAGTCAGATGACAACTTGAAATAACTACTGGACCATGCAAAACCGTACAATCATTTCTCTGAAAAACAACCTCTTGACTGCATTATGGCAATGCATGCAATGATGTACAGCTGTAGTTATGTAGGACTTGAGCTTCTCAGATCTCTGAATCAGTCAAAAGGGCCTTGGGTTGTGCCCTATTCTTTACTTTAATTAAAGGATCTCCAAGTCAGAAATTTTATGGACAGAAAGATTCTGTTCTGTAGCAGACTTGTTAACAAGCCTGTGTGCCTGATTCCACTCCCCTTGGTCTAAGATTTGCTAAATAAATGAATGAACACTTACAACAGCTGAGAATATATCACAACATGCCTGTTTCCTTGAGTTGATGACTGCAGTGAGAATCATTCTAGGTAATGTCATTATACTAGTCATTGCCATCTCTTAGAAAAAGTTGATATTTATTGTTCCTTATTTCCGAGTTCTGTAATTCTTTTAATGAGCCTTGAGGAATTACTGAAGTAAATTGGATCACACTTTGTAGGATGGTATTTGCATGCTCAGTGAAAATCAATGCAAGTGGATATCTATTTTCATTAGAAACCCGGATCAGGTGCAAACTGAAGCTTTTCCTCCAAGAAATGTGCTGAAAATTGCTTAAAAAAAAACCATGGTTCCTGTTTTTTTTTTTTTTTTTTTTTGTTTGTTTGTTTACTTTTTTTGTTTCATCTTTATAATGCATGTACCTTGCCAGTGCTTTTCAATGCACTCTGTCATTTATTAAAGTAGGACCGCCTTGGTTGCATAGTGCTGATCATTGTGACCATGAAAGCAAGGACAGTGAACAATCCAGGACATGCTGCTCTCTGTTGATCATTACTGTATGTGGGTCAAAACCCTTGATTTATCGTTTTTTTTTTTTTTTTTTTTTTTCTTTTTCTTTTTTTAATTTTATGTTTGAGTTCATTCATGCTTGATTATCCTTCTTGGTTTTGACCTATAGCCCTGAAAATATCAATAAAAAAGGAAAAGAAAAAACCCTCAAGCAGATCACCAATAGACAACAAATCATCAATAAAGTACAATCTTCTTTTTTTAAAAAAAGAGAAAAATCTATGGGAAGCCACGTCTGCCTGCATGACCTTGGGCAATTATCAGTCCATTTTGCTTGAGGAGCTGTCAGCTGTATTTCTTTCACTCCCAACAGGCACTAGGCTGCAAGCTGAACTGGTTCAGAGGCGCTTTCCATCATGTGTGGATTTACCCCTCCTTTCAGAAAATATTCCAGCCCCTCTGTGTTGAGATGGCCTCTCACCTCCTGGGTGGGCAGAGCATCTGAGGGTGCCTTGGGCTGCTTTGGGAGCCTCTCTGCTCTGAGCCAGGGCTGTGTGTATGTTGGGGGAAGGGGAGTGACCCAGGGCACAGCTTTCACATAGGATTCAAATTCCTGTCTTTTAGCAAAAAATGAGGTTTTGTATGTAAGCAGTCAGTCCCCTGCAGCTCTAAAGACTGCTGCTTTAGGCGCCTCCTCTCTGCTCAGGGGGAAACGTGTTCAGCTGACCTTGGCAGTGTCTGAGTGCATGTGTGTGTGTGCATGTGTGTAGTCCTCAGCCATCACATGTGTGTGTCCTCACCTCCCTGATGTGCTGGCTGCCTGTGCTTTCTCCCTTCAGGTGCTCTCCTTTCATGGAGGTTACACGGCCCTGCTGCAATATGGTGTTTTACAGAGAGGAGAGCTGATTTTGAATGGGCCAGTTAGCTGGCTGAAGACAGTCAAATATATCAGCATGATGCTTTGAAGCTAATTTAGCTTTCTTTTAATGCCAGAGCTCTATCAGAGCTTGCCTTTATATTTTTGCACAGCGATGCTTTCTGCTGAGTGGACTTTGCTCTGATAGATGCAAGGTGATTTCACTGAAGAACAACAAGAAATGCTTCTCCCTGCAGGACTATGACAGTGAAAGGGAGAAGAATTTGAGCCAAACCTGGAAATTTAAGTATGCTTCAGCTTCGTGTTTGATATGGGTCCATCTGGCATGAGGGCAGCAGGTGCTGTCATCCTTTGGATGACCTTGTGGGTATCAGCTCTACAGCATGAACCTCAGGTAAAACCATGAGGTGCATGCCATATGTAACACCTATGTGGTCTGACAGCACAAGAAGCTACCAGTTGGCCTTTTTTCCCCCTTTGTTTGCAAGAACTTGTGGCCATCTCCACCTGCCTTGGGAAGCAGGGTCTGGTGCTGTCTGCATGCCCAAGTATGCCCCTGTGACAAACTGCTTGTCCTGCACAGAAAATCCTTTGTGAACATAGAGGGTCACTGTTCAGCTCTTTGTAGGGGTGTTGAGGTAAGGAAGACTGTCACTGGGGTGGAACTATGTCCACTATGAGCTAACTTGGAACAGTGAGTAGGGTGTGTGTACACATGTGAAATTCAAAATGCTGAAAAAAGTAACCCTGTGCTGCACCTAGCTTTCAAAGATAAAGTTTTGTGATTACATTAGACTGAATTACAACTAAAATCAGCTGAAAAGCCTTACACCCCAGTACTGGCAGGAGAGCTTCTGGGACTAAGCTGAAGACTCATCTTTGCCCTTTGTTCATCTCAGCCAACAAAGAAGCAAGGCCTGAGGGCAGAAGGCAGCACCACCTCAGAGAGTCTTGTGCTGTCCACAGAATAGCACTGCTGTCTTTCCTTGGTAATACATCTTTGCTGGAAGAGTAATGAAACCTCAACTTGACAAGTTTTACACTGGACGGAAGGGGACTCCTCAGCTGCTCGGTGCTTCTAGAAACTCTGCTTTGGCCTTCCTAAGGGTCTAATATTATTAGCTCATATCTGTTTGACTGTGTCCACATCTTTGTGTCTAGAATAGAAGGGTATTGCCTGGGAGGGAGAGCTGCAGGCAAGCTGTCTTTGCATGGCACCAACTTCCAACACACAAATGCAGTCAGGAGACACTGCTGCTTCTCTTTGCTGGAGGGTGACAGTCAATGAATTAATGATTTGGTGAGATGATGTAGTATCTACTGCATTATTTGATGGAGAAAGCTGAAATTTTACCCCAGTGTTGAGTCCCTTTTTGTAAGCTTGTGACACTGAGAGTTGGCTTTACACCTGTCTCCTCTCTGCTCCACATACAAAAGCTACCTTTACTTTCAAAGGTGATCAGATCAATACCTACCTACTAAAACTGTGACAGATTGCTCTCCAGTTGTACTCACGGTTGCAGTATTCTACATCTATTTCAGATATTACAGAGTGCTTGTCTTCTCTTTGAGCTGTACAGCATAGGCAAGTAACAGATACTACCATTACTATAGTGTTTTACTGAGAGCTGCATTTGTCTGAATTCCACTGTGGCTGTGCCTTTTTCTCTCTTCTTTCTTGTCACAGCTAAAGTAAGATCTTCCTTTGACTAATGTGCATCAAAACTGAAGGAAATGAGTCAAACACAACCTTCTGCAAACCACTTAACTCTCTTGGCAGCTTGAAATGGCAGGGTTGCAGCTCTTTCAGGTCTTGTGCTCAGTGCTTGGTATGCCTACACTGACAGTTGGTAAGATCATTACAGTCCTTGAAAGCACTTTTTGTTTGTTTTTAGAAAAATCCATCACAACTGAAGTGACTTTGGTCTGATATATGACTTGCTACTTGCTGCCATGTGGTGGTTTGCAGGTTCTTAGTGGGTTTTCTGGGGACTGAAGAGTGAAATGTGGAATAGGTGAGAAAGCTTTTTGTGAACATGTAGATGTATTTAATCAAAAGGAACAAAGAAAAGAGTGACAGAGAAGATAGCTTTTCATTCCTTCCCGTATGTATCTTCCCATAGTACGTACCATGTCTGGTACGTGAGAAGAACAGCAAAGGTGACAACCCCTTGGCCACAAAGGGAGCCCAGGTCTCCACTGGGACCCCTAGTCCAGCCTGTGGTTTCTGATTAATGTAATTACCTAAAATATCACTAGGAATGGGTTCAACCTATAGGATACGCTTTGTGGAGGTGTCTGAGATTGCAGTTGCACGGACAGCTGAGAGTTATGTCAGCACTGGTTTGGCTTTGGTCTATGGGGCTGTCCCCTATGCACTGTGCTGTGCAGTGTTGGCTTCCAGGCTGGTTCTGAGTTATGTTGGTGTTTTCAACAAGCAGCATGGAGAAATTAAATCTGCCTAAGCTTGTTGGAATAGATGGACATGCCTTAAGGCTTTGACAGAGTGGGACAGTGCCCTTTCCCTGTAAGCCTTGCTCTGCAAAATAAAAAAAGTAAAAAATCTTTCCCACATGAAGCTTCATTCTTCTTTCAGGTTAAGATAAAATCTGCCTTTGGAGCAGGCTAGCCATGAGGTCACCCAGCTGTAGAGCCAGTTCCGCTGCTCACTACCCTTTCCATGCATGTCCTGTGCAAGTCTGTAAGTGAAATTACATTGTATTCCACACTACACTAACACAAGACTTCCCGAGAAAGTGAAGCTGGAGTAATGCTTTCTTTTGTACAAAAGGTGCATGGGCTGGCAAGCAGCTCTGGTAAGAGCCATGTTTCTGGTTTTGGTTGCAAAGAATCCACAAAGCTCTTTTTTATTGCTGTTTCATAACTGCCCTTTCCCAGGATCTCAGGAGTGCAGCTCCAGGAGGGCTGACAGGGCATCATCTGTCACATTAGCTGTCTGCAGCAGCAGGAGCCACTAAACAAATGATGTAAGGCTCTTGACAAACTGCTCTTATTAAACTTCATGGATATATTAAAATATGGATTTATGTTTTTAAAGTTGTAGGGTGAGGTGTTGTGTGGACCAGTGGTGGTGCTGGAAGTAAGTGTGCTAAATGGATGTTCTTCAATGGGTAAAGACCTGAGTCCAATGGTGAGTGCAACTGTTCCGTGTCCTTGGGGAAACCTTCTCAGGCAGTTCTGAAGCTTCTGCCGTAGTATCAAGCTGGCAAATGGGTTCTCTGAGCCTGGCTGCCCAGTGTTCCTATTCAACCATAAACCCACGTCTCCTCTCTGTTGCTTTTCTCAGTTTCTCAGAGCTGAGCAAGCAACAAAGCTGCAGTTCACAACTTGTGACTGATTTCCCTTCCCACGAAAATGCAGCTACCTCTGAAAAGTTCATTTCACACACTTAACTGAAGTGTGAAGGTAGTGGAGGAGTGTTGCTTTCTTTCGATTTCACATTTGTAAGCTTCTGTTGTATTCTCAGGTGTGATTTAAGGGTATCGAGAAATCTGAATAGGCACTAGCTCATGGAGGTTTTTGATACGGAAAACTCATGGGCCAATATATTCTGAGTGGTGATGAAGGATAAATTTAAACTGAGATCACAGGGAAAAAAAGTCTGATAGGAAAACCAGAGGGAATGTTGCTGGGATAGGGCTACCTCTACTCTCTGGAAGATAAGACAGCCAAAGGACTGCAAGAAGTCAGTTCTGCTGTTTCACACTTTACTTAAAAGCTCCAGCTCTTGTAGTTTCTTTTCCTCTCTTGTTACTGGAGGGAACAGTTTTACCTGTTTAATTCACATGCCTATAAAGCTTGTGTATTTTGTCTGCTTTTTGCTATGCCTGAGAAAACTGCACCCCAGTTTAATTAACAACGTATTTTTATTCTCTTAACAAATTGTGGCTGCAGCAGAATCTTTTACAAAGTAGTATGTATACAATGATGGTTTAGGTCCTGAAACAGACCCCACAGGGTCTAAATCTGAAGTCACAGTTTGTTGTGATCTGTAGTAAAGAGTGGCACTCCATAAGGAGGTGCCGCTTACTGAGTAGAAACTTTCTATAGTTTTATAATCTACAGAGTTAAAGGATAATTCCTTCAGTTATCGGTGGTCACTTACTGGAAGACAGAATTGTAGCTTTGCAGTTTTAAAGTGCCATTATAGTCTTCTCTGACCACTGTAGAGGAGGGACCAAGGGAGCAGATTCTAGTCTGGACACACAGCTTCTAGCAGGACTGGCAACATCACCAATTGTAGATGCAGCACTGTGATAAGTCTTATATCCCAGAACAGTTTGGATGGGACCGCTGGGTCCATCTGGCCCAACCCCTGTTCAAGCAGGAACACCCAGAGCAGGCTGCCCAAGACCATGTCCAAGTGGCTTTTGAAGATCTCCAAGCAGGAGACTCCACAATCTCTCTGGGCAACCTGTGTCAGGGCTCCCTCACCCGCACAGTGGAGAAGTGCTACCTGATGTTCAAATGGAAACTCCTGTGTTCCAGTTTGTGCCCACTGTCTTTTGTCCTGGCACTGGACAACGCCAAAAAGAGCCTGGCTCCTTCCTTTTTGCACCCCCCCCCCCCCTCGCCCTTCAGATATTTACAGACATTGATGAGAACCCTCCTGAGCTTCCTCTTCTACAAGCTGAACAGTCCCAGCTCTCAGCCTTTCCTTATACAAGACAAGCTCAAGTCCCTTCATCATCTTTGTGTCCTTAAAGGATCAAAGGGCAGCAGCAATGATGGATTGCTGTGGTGTTGGTGTCTGCTTATTGCTCTCATGTCAGTATGAAAGTCACCCAACACGTTTTTTTTTTTTTCCATGGCCATGGCCGGACTGCACTTGGCATTTGGCTTTCCAGTTTCACCCAGAGGAAAGCTGGCAGGGAGAACAGGTACAGAAAGGAAGCCTTGGTTCGTTATTAGACTTGAGGTTTAAAGGCAAGGTGTGCAAGTTGTTTCTTCTCTATGGTCAGTCTGTGGGGTGAAGCCAGCTCCTTCTAAATGGAGAACAGTGCTGTGCTGGGTGGGTGGCCAGCTTCAGCTCAGAAGTGATGAATGAGGTGCTGAGCAACCTGTTTGCTCCTTCTACATGGAGGAGAATGTATCATTCCAAAAGATGTCAGACAAAGGGCATATCTTCAGCAGGATTTGCTCAAATAGCTCATTGCCCTCTGGTATGGTTTTCTGAAAAAAAGTCTTTTCACTTTTTCTCTCTGAAGGTATAGAAAAGCCAAGTCACTGCATCCTGCCAGCTGGGGGCTGTCAGTGGTGCCTTGTGCTATCCTTTAAGTACTCCTCTCTGTGGAGCTGGCAAGCTACCAACAGGTCTCCAGCTTACAGCCAGTGCTCTCTGGAAGGGAGTCTCTTTCCATGCTTATGTTACCTTGCTTTCCCAGTCCTGCTTATGCCAGTCTTGCACATGAATGCTGTCGGCATGGGGAGCAAAGACTTTGACTCCTCTGCTTCTAATTGATGTGGTAGTATGATAATATCGGTGGGCTGGTGATGGTGCCTGTAGCTTAAGGCATGGACACAGACCAAATCATAATATCATAGAATGTGCTGAGCTGGAAGGGACCCACAAAGGATCATCTAGTCCAACTCCTGGCTCTACCCAGGACCACCCAAAATCAGACCATGTGTCTGAGAGTGTTGTCAAAGTGCTTCTTGAACTCCAGCAGGCTCAGTGCTGTGACCACTGCCCTGGGGAGCCTGTTCCAGTGCCCGTCCACCCTCTGGGTGCAGAACCTTTTCCTAACTCCCAGGCTGAATCTCCCCTGTCATAGCTTCATACCATTCTCTTGGGTCCAGTCACCATCACCAGAGAGACAAAATCAGATTTTGGTCCCCATTCTCACCTGCTTACATCTGAAGAGGCTCCATCTTGCAAATGAGCAAAGGTGTGTACCAAATACCATCATGCCGGTAGCAAAGAAATGCTGAATAATATGTGTATACCCTTCAAGAAGAATATTTAATCTACCATGGGTTAAAGCATTGTGCAGTAAACACAGCGAACAGAGGCAGTAAAAAAACACCCATGTATAAGTGGATGCTGAGTAACACACATTCAACTACTTTGTGGAAAGCCTGCTGTTTCTTAAGTCACTGTCACTTATGAATTCTTATTACCATGTACAATTTTTAAGTTAAATTGGACAAGTTTGTACTTGATATTCTAAACTCACTCAAGGCAACTGCTCTTGGCTTTGTGTTGTTAAGCAGAGATGGAAGCCTTTTGGTTGTGTATTTGCTTTAACTCTTCCCTCTGCTATTGATTTTAATGCTTTACCGTTAATTGCTTGTCTCTGGTTCTGCATTCTTTGTGGTTGCAGTAGGACCCTTGAACCACTTAAAAGAAGCAAACCAATATTAAGGGTGCAGATTTACTAAATGATAAAATAATGACAGATTTCAGAGCAGATCAAACAAACACCATGACACCTCCTGTTACCAACATCAGAGCGTTTCTTTTCCAGGCAAAGTATGCAAGTCAGCAGCTCTGCGACAGAGGTGATGTACATCACCTTAACTTGACCTCAGGTGCAGAGGGACTGGAGTTGGGCTGTCTGCTCTGTCTCTGAGTGCTATCATGAACAGAGACAAATTAAAAGGGGGAATAATATACGTCTTTCATAGCAAGAGCCCTTGGAGACAGTTGCTGTTACTTGATGACTTTAAGAATTGCCTGGACACCTCTTTAAGCACAGTCTAGACAGGAGGAGAAAAAAAAGTGGGATTTGGAGGACTGATATAGGAGTGTATGGTTTTGTGACTGGGTGGTCTCAGCTTGCTGGGAGAAAAGCTGTGTGTGATGATCAAAGGGTTGTCTAGTCCTGCCTTTACATTTTCTGTTATTTCTGTCTGCAGCTTTCCCCCCCCTCTCCTCTTTCTGTGCGTTTGTTTCCTGGGAGGGAAGTCAGATGGATTATATTACTGTATGCCTCCAGCTAACTCTTAATTGCTGTAATTGCTACTGAAGTGCCAAGCAGGGAAAGCTGGAAAATGATTGAAAGAAAGGAGAGGAAAAACAAAACAAAACAAAGCAAAACAAAACAAAAAACAAACAAACAAACCAAAAAAAAAAACAAAAACAAACAAACAAAAAAAAACCACCACTTTTCTGAGGCTGGGGTGTCTTGTGTGGAGAACACGCTGGATAAAACAAATGGGATAGCAATGTAGCTTGGGTGTGTTATTACTAGTGGTGCTGTTATTCTCTTTTGACTTATAAGACATGCTCATATGGGGCCTTTTCCCTTAAGATGGCTTACAGATATTGCAATTATGTAAGTGAAACACTGAGACCAAGAAAGCCAGATCCACCACTGAAGCCGCCTTCATGCAGTACAAGAAAGAGGCATCCTCGGAGTAGTTTCTCCTGATTGTGATAATGGAAAAATTTCCATTGCTATAGTGTCACCTTTGCTTGCAGGAAGTGGATTGGTGGCTTCTTTCCTGACTCAACATGTTTACTAAAACTTGCTTTTCAACATTTCTTCAGGCAATAGTATATTATTGGAACATTGCAGCAGCTGGAGTTACATTTCTAAGACTAGGTTTGTTTATACTCTTATCTGGAAAGAAGAAAAACCATGATTGCTTCCAAAGTATGTGTTTGACTTCACTGAGAATAAAGTTTTAAAATTGCCTTGCCTTTGAAACTGAAACTAGTCGATGTAGTGGAACAAATGTTGTGGTGGAAAAGAAGGGAAAAGAGAATCAGTAAAATGCTGTTAGCACAATATTATTTAAGATTTTTCAGAATTTAAAAAGAAAATAAATGAATATTTTTAAAGAAAAGGAATGATTGTAAGTTGCTGGCATTTGAAGAATCCACGGGTGGTAATTCATTTCATTATACTCTTGGTTGCATATATAAAAAGAAAGGGCAAAAAAAAAATCTGGAATGATATCTCTGTGCAGCCACCATAAGGATAGAGACTACAAGTATTATTAGTAATTTGCTCCCAGACATGTGGTGAGTAAATTAAGCCTTAGCTCATCCTTATAATCTTCAGACTGTTGTCATTCTATGGCTACTGCAATTTGGGGTGAATGCTGGAATATGAAGTTACTTCAATCTATTAATTTTCTGTTTAAATAATTCAGCTTTGACGCACCTCTGCGGAAGCTTATGAGTAGACTGGCCAATGTTTGTTAAATATATAAGAAACCAAGATAAAAAACTGCACTGTACTTTTTAATGTCCTGTTTGTGTGGTTGAATCAGGGCAGGCAGATGACAGGGAGGAAAAACTGTTTACTCATACTAGAGAAAGTGAAACTGCAAGGTTTTGTTTAGTACACAGACCATTTTATGTTAACAGAATCAGATGGCCATGATATAATCAGCTGTTGTTCTCCATGTAATACTTCTGCAAGAATCAAACACTTGAGCTCTGAGTTGATGTTTCTAGGACATAATTTCATATTTCAGTAGGACTCGGATTTTATTTTATTTTATTTTATTTTATTTTATTTTATTTTATTTTATTTTATTTTATTTTATTTTATTTTATTTTATTTTATTTTATTTTATTTTATTTTATTTTATTTTATTTTATTCTTATCTCAGGGTGACCAAAGCTTTGATTTTAGAAGAATGTACTTTTAAAAACCTGGCTTTTAACCAAAGTATCCAGATAAGACTATAATTGTAGCAGGGGAAACAATAGTGTGCTCTGGAGATTTGTCTGACTTATAGAGGTGGCTAGAAATGAGAATATTGCACCTTGAGAGCTGCAAGACACAGGATAAAGCTATAACAAGGTGCTGAAGTTTCTAATTATTCTGTCTGAATGAACTAAAGGATTTGATTAGTATATAGGAGGCAGCATAGCAGTGGAGTCCACCTGATGACTGCTGATTTTTAGTAAGCCCAAAATAATGAATTGTCTTCAGGAAAACATTATCATAAATTTATTTCCTGCAAAGAATTAAGGAATTAAGATACTGTGACCCCAAGGCTTTCATTTTAACTTGTTTTAACTGCCTAAAACCAGATTCCCTTCTGAATCTTGCTGTTTACAGCACTGATTTATTTATTTATTTGGTTGTTTATTTATTAAGTTCCTTTGCAATCATTATCAAGAATACTCAATATTTTCTTCAACACTCAATTAGCCTTTATGACTTTAGTTGTGCCTGTGGAGCTGCTGTCTTCACTACTGCAGATAGAAAGAAGTATGGTCATATCTTGTGAAGAGTAAAGTGGTAAACAGCAAGAGCCCAGTTTTGCTTCTGTGCTGGTCCAGCCTCATCCCAAGGGGCTGCCAGGAAAAAGGAGGAGGAGGAAGAGGGTGGTGGTTCTAACTCTGTAGTCTCTTGTGACTGCTGTAGTGTGGAAGTATGAGAACTGTGTCTTCTGAAAGTAGCTTAAACTTCATCCCTAAAGTCTGTTTTCTGTTAGAAATGTTGCCATGGTCTTCTGCAGGAGCTTGGGGAAGACTCTGAAGCTCCCCAGACCAGTTCTCAACTGAAAAAAAAAAAAAATAAAGTGTGAATGGTTATGGGGGAAAATCTTTAGAAAGATGAAATACCTTAAGAATATTCAGGAGTTACTGATGAGGTGAGGAACATATTTCTTCATTCAAACACCAAGAGGAAAAGAAAAAATCTGTTTTCTGTGCTTGCTGAAGGTAGAGCAAGAAGTAATGGGCTTAACTGGCAGCAGGGACTCATGTACCGGGCTGGAGATGCAGTAGGACTGGGGATGCCGGGGGATGTGGTGGAGGTTTTCGGGAACTGGTTGGACAAGCAGCTGCCAGGAGTATCATCAGCGTCTTGCCCTGGGCAAGCAGAGAAACAAGATGACCTTTTGTGATCCCTCCAAGCCTATCATTTTGTCATCCTGGGATGGGTGAATGCAGGATAGGAGGGAATGCTGCATGTTGTGGTGGTGGGGAGTGCAGGAGAAACTCAGAACGAGCTCTTTCTCCTTGTGGGGCTGGGAGATCCATCACCCTGTGCAGGATCTGTGTGTCCTATCCTGCAGCTACAGATTCCCTCAGAGGGTTCCTTAAAGCTTGTGGAACTGCCTGAGCACCCTGCAATAGGAGAAATGCAGCACAAGGAACATCCTCCACACAACTAGCCAGAAAGGTGGTCTTTGAGACTCTGAGTGGAAATCCTGTACTTATGGGATGTCCAGCACCAGTGGGGTGGGGGAGGAGGAATAGGAGGAAGAAGCATCTTATTATGCCCCACTTGCTGCTGTTTTAAACACTTCTGGTAGACAAGACTGCCAAAAATCTGCACTGGTGAATAGGTGCTCAGTGGGGGTGGGTCTGGCAAGATGTATGTGCTCTTTAGCTCTCTGCAGAGCTTTAGTTTCAACTTCTCCATGTTTGTGCATGTGGTTTTGTTATTGCCATCCCTATGAAGGTAATGGGAAGGAATGACCTTTTCAAAATATTTATATTTTCAGGCAAATAAACTGAAGTTATTTGTGTACAAAAAAGACAGCTTGCTGATCCATGTGTGTTTTAAGATTCTGCAATTTGCTATTGCTTGGCTTTCATGCATTATTTTGTCAAAGACTGAATCCAAGAAAACAACTCATAGCCACCCTGACAATAGAAAACTACTTCTCTGAGCTATTCAGAGGCTGATAGTTAGATACAGTTATGCAACATAAATAATTCACTCAAACAATCCCCGTGAAAGACACTGACTATGAAGTCATTTTTCACAGCTGTCTTGATGCACCTGTTTTAGTTTGTAAACCACTAGATAACCTGAAAATTACTTTTTGGCTGACATTTATGACATCAAGGAAGTCTGTGTAGTGTTGCTTGATCCGTGGCTGCTGTCTATACTCATCCAGCTCCTGCTGAGTGTAATAGCAGTGTACACACTTCCTATAAATACAAAATGTTTTAATTCCTGTAAGCCTAATTTTTTTTTTCCGTTCTCTTTTCTTCAGAAGATTGTCACACACACACATGCAAAACAAAGCAAAAGAAACACAAACATCAAAAAACCCACAACCAAAACCAGTAGATTATAATTTCTCAGGAGGCTTCCTGTCAACTTGGCCATCCAGAAAGGTGTTATCATATCTGGCTTTTAACATTGCTCTCTCTTTCACTTGGTTTCCTAGGCAGCAAACTGATATGCTGAAAGAGCCAGAGCCTGTAAAAACTTATCTCCTTCCTTGGCGAATAGAGTTTTACCTTCTCTCCTGCTCCTCCCAAGGACTCTAGATGCCCGTGAGTTTTGGTGTGAAATTACATATTGACTAATATAAATTTTCTTATTTAAGGAGAACTAGTAGTTGACATGCTCACTTTTGATCCAAACAAACAAAACATAAGCAACAGCCACAAGTAAATGTCAGTTTATTTTCTTGCAGTGGATTTGTATATTCACCAAGTCTGGGTGGGCATAAGGGATTTTTGTGCTCTGCAGAAGGAAATGTATGACGGTGCTACTCTGGACTCTGCATTGCCATCAGGATGTTACAAACAGATACAGGTAATGGTGAAAATCTCTCTTGGTTATTTTGGTTGTTTGTAGAGGTAAGACAGTTTCTTAAGGCTGAGATGCATCATGCAAGAACAGGGGCTGGTTGGTCCTACTTCCTGCAGGGAAAACATTACATTTCCAGAGCTAACTAATGAGAACCAGTTTAAACAAAATTTTCACAATAGGTGATAATTTACTGCACAGGAAAACTAAGTTATGAGAAAGGCCTGAGCAGCAGGAGGTGCCAAAGGAATTTCTCCTTGGTACCATTCTGCCACACACAGCCCTCTGTTCACAGCTGATGCACAGGGCCATTTCTTTGTGTACTTATCAATTTTACATTTTCAACCAGGTCTCTGCCTGTTGGGATGGCCTGATTATGGTTTTGAAACTTTTAAATTTCTTTCTGGTTTTCTTTACTTTCCCCTGTCTCTCTTGGCAGTGCACGGACGCATACTACTGTTGTTCAGCCCTTTCTAAAAACCTCAAATTTGAGCTAGTCCTCAGAAAAGGACATAAATCTTGTTGTTGTTGTTGTTCTCAGGAACCATTTCTTGCTCAGGTCTCAAGTGGTCCATGCTTTGGGCAGTAGATTTTTATTATTTTATTTTTTTTCCCCAGCTATCCTATTGCACAAAGGAATTTAATTTATCCACCACTAAGTGGATTGAGGAAGAGTGGCTAGAAGGCCCCTTGCTTTAGTAAGACCTTTTGGTTCTGAGTGAAAGAGGGCTTGCAAGTACTTACCTTGTATCACAGTACAAGTATCAACAAATTCACCAACTAATCTTGGTAAAAGGCTAGATTAGTTCTCCTTGATGTATTTTCTCTTTTATATCAAATATTTATATATTATTCCTTTTCAAGTAAATGAATATGTTCCATGTACAAAAGATTATTATTTTTTCTTGAAGAAGTCCTGAATATGGTACTGAAACATGTTTCCCCTCCTAAATTTTGCTAATACTGCACACAGAATTCAAGAAGGGAATGTACATTTTGTTTAGATTTGGATAAAGTTTGCTGAATATATATATAGTGAAACAAAAGCCCTATGCCAAAATCTAGTGCAGTTTTAAAATAGAATTGTTTGATGTTGCTTGATGCTGATGGCATCAATTTTTTAACTGTAATTGTAAATGTATGGGCTTTTTCCAGTGAGGTTTCCCCTGGCTTTGTTAAAACGGCATCGGTTATTTGTTTTCTCTAAGTGATAGCACTTTTCTTGACCACCAAGTAGTAGACGTTATCTAGTTTCATCCCATCTATTACTAGTTCTGTGTTTGTACATGCAGAGAAGATATTAACAAGCCAGCACCACGATGGTAAAAAAAAAGTAAATATGAAAATCTTTGCTTTGATTGTTGTGAGGTATTTTCTTACATCTGGAAAGCCACCACTGTTATGGATCTGTAGTCACTGCATCTAGCAGAACCATTGCCATCATGTGGAAAGTGACTGTAAAATTAAACAAGGTTTACCCCTGAGATTTACTGAGATTTTACTACTACGTTATCTGCCTGGACTGATCTTCTATTTACCTCCTGACAATCCTCTTCTCCTTCTCCTTCTCCTTCTCCTTCTCCTTCTCCTTCTCCTTCTCCTTCTCCTTCTCCTTCTCCTTCTCCTTCTCCTTCTCCTTCTCCTTCTCCTTCTCCTTCTCCTTCTCCTTCTCCTTCTCCTTCTCCTTCTCCTTCTCCTTCTCCTTCTCCTTCTCCTTCTCCTGCTCCTGCTCCTGCTCCTGCTCCTGCTCCTGCTCCTGCTCCTGCTCCTGCTCCTGCTCCTGCTCCTGCTCCTTCTCCTTCTCCTTCTCCTTCTCCTTCTCCTTCTCCTTCTCCTTTGTCTTTGTCTTCATCTTCTTTGTCTTCCATTTCTTCTTCCATTTCTTCTATTTCTTAAATTGAAGACTTAAAATCTGTTTGCAAATATGTTTTACTTTTCATGCTTATAAGAGTGTTCAAATAAGAGGTAGCTGTTACCTCCACTGAGGCCTTTTGAAGTTCAATAGGTAAACCTTGCTGAATAACCCATAACACCAATTTACTATATACTAATCTGTGTCTCTCAGCTTGTACTGATGGAGTCCATCTTGACAGCAACATAGCAGTTCATTTTTGTATTTCAAATCCTAGCTGATCCTCTGTATTTGAAATCTAATTGCACATAAAAATTCACTAACTGGGACCAGGCAGTTTTCATCCCTGAAGGTACCTACTTACTTTTCCTATGAGGAGAATCTGAGAGAGCTGTCACTGTTCAACCTGGAAAAGAGGATGTTCAGGGAAGATCTCATCAAAATAAATACCCGAAGAAAGGGTGCAAAGAAGTTAGATCTAGACTTTTTCCAGTGGTGCCCAGTGCCAGGACAAGGAGAAATGGGCACAAACTAGAACACATGAAGTTCCATCTGAACATCTGGCAGCACTTCTTTACTGTGTGGGTGATGGAGCCCTCGCATGGGTTGCTGAGAGAAGCTGTGGAGTCTCTCTTTTGGATATCTTCAAAAACCACCTGGACATGGCCTTGGACAACCTTCTGTCGGTGTCCCTGCTTGAGTAGGGGTTGGACCAGATGGACCCAGAGGTTCCTGCCAATCTGAACTGTTTTACGATTCTGTGATAACTCCCACAGGGTAGCCTTGCAGTTGGGCTAGAGCAGCATGCACAGGACCTGGGAGCATGTCCAGCTGTATCTGGTATCCCTGGAAGATGGGATTAAGGCTTCAAATGTCCCATGCCTGGATTTCTTCTTGCAGCCTTAAAAGTACAAGTTGACTTGCAGACCTCCTTTTATAAAGAATGGTTTGAGTGGAGGGGAACTTAAAGACCATTTAGTTTCAACCCTATTCTCAACTCCCCTAGATCATGTTGCTCAAAGCACCATCCAACCTGGCCCTGAACAATCCCAGGGACGGAGCATCCACAGCTTCTCTGAACAACAGGTTCCTGTGCCTCACCAAGAAGTAAAGAACTTCTTTCTAATGTCTAATTTAAAGCTGTCCTCTTTTAGTTTAAAGCCATTCCCCCTTGTCTCATCATGCCACTTTCTGACAAAGAGTCCCTCTCAGCTTTCCTTTAGGCCCCCTTCTGGTACCATAAGGTTGCTATAAGGTCTCCCCGGAGCCTACTCTTCTCCAGGCTGAACAACCTCAGGTCCCTCAGCCTGTCTTCATAGAAGAGGTGCTTCAGCCCTCTGATCATCTTTGTGGCCCTCCTCTGGACTTGTTCTAATACTTCTATGCCCTTCTTATGCTAGGAATCCCAGAGCTGAATTTAGGACTCCAGGTGGGGTCTCATGAGAGCTGCACATAGGGAGAGAATCACCTCACAGGGCCTGATGGCCACATTTCTTTTGATGCAGCCCATGATACTGTTGACTTTCTCTGCTGCAAGTATGCATTGCTGGCTCATGTTGACTCCTCGTCAACCTGCACTCCGAGGTCCTTCTCCTCAATCCATTCTTCAGCAGCTTTATATACTTGGGATACTTTATTTGGGATAGCCCCAACCCAGATGCAGGACCTTACACTTGACCTTGTTGAACCTCATGAGATTTGCACAGGCCCACATCTCAGGACTGTCCAGGTCCCTCTGGATGGCATCCCTTCCCTCCAGCTTGTTGCCACACAGCTTGATATCAATGGCAAACTTGTTGAGGAAGCACTTGATCCCACTGCCCATGTCACTGACAAAGATGTTAAACAGCACCAGTCCCAGTACAGACCCCTGAGGAGCATCACTTGCTACTGATCTCTGCCTGGACATGGAGCCATTGACCACAACTCTTTGAGTGCAACCATCCAGCCAACTCCTTACTCACTGTGGTTCATCTGTCAAAATCATTTTTCTCCAATTTAGAGACAAGGATATCATGACAGACAATGTCAAATGTTTTGCACAAGTCCAAGTAGATGATTTCAGTTGCTCTTCCTCTGTCCATGAATTCTGTAATCCCATAGTAGAAGGTCACCAGGATTTTCAGGCATGATCTGCCCTTAATGAAGCCATGTTGTCTGTCAAAAGTCACTTCCTTATTTTCTATGTGCCTTAGCCTAATTTCCAGGAGGATCTGCTCCATGATCTTGCCAGGTGCAGAGGTGAGACTGACTGGCCTGTAGTTCCCTAAGTCTTCCTTCTTCCCTGTGCCTTTCCCATTTTAAAAATGGGGTTATATTTCCCCTCTTTCAGTCAGCAGGAACTTCATCAGTCTGCCAGGGCTTCTCAAATATGATGGACAGTGGCTTAACAACTACCTCTACTGGTTCCCTCAGGACTTGTTGTTATGTCCAGAGAAGGGCGACAAAGCTGGTGAGGGGTCTGGAGAACAAGTCCTGTGAGGAACAGCTGAGGGAGCTGGGCTTGTTTAGCCTGGAGAAGAGGAGGCTCAGGGGCGACCTTATTGCTCTCTACAGGTACCTTAAAGGAGGCTGTAGCGAGGTGGGGGTTGGTCTGTTCTCCCACATACCTACATGCCTGGTGACGGGATGAGGGGGAATGGGCTAAAGTTGCACCAGGGGAGTTTTAGGCTGAATGTTAGGAAGAACTTCTTTACCGAAAGGGTTGTTAGACACTGGAACAGGCTGCCCAGGGAGGTGGTGGAGTCACCATCCCTGGAGGTCTTTAAAAGATGTTTAGATGTAGAGCTTAGTGATATGGTTTAGTGGAGGACTGTTAGTGTTAGGTCAGAGGTTGGACTCGATGATCTTGAGGTCTCTTCCAACCTAGAAATTCTGTGATTCTGTGATTCTGTCTCATCAGGTCCCATGGACTTGTGCACCTTCAGGTTCCTTAGATGGTCTTGAATCTAATCTTCTTCTCTACAGGGCAGTTCATCATTCTTCCAGTCTCTGACTTTGCCTTCTGGGGCCCACACCAAGTGGCTCTGGCCAAATTTAATTCTAAATGAGCTTTGGCTTTTGGCTTTTTTCCTGGCTGCTTGGGTAGTGTGTCTCTATCCCTCCCAGGTTATCTGTCCTTGCTTCCACTGTCTGTATGCCTTCTTTTTCTGGTTAAGCGTGGTCAGGAGCTACTTGCTCGTCCATGCAGGTCTCTTGGCATTTTTGCCGAATTTCGTTTTTGTTGGGATGAGCCAGGAGAAGGTGATCCTTGAATATCAGCCAGCTTTCTTGGGTCTCTCTTTCTTCCATGGCTTTGTCCCATAGTACTCAGCCAAGCAGAGCCCTGAAGGGGGTAAAGTTTGCTCTCCTAAATCCAGGGTATCCATACCTCCAATAAGCATGAAATTTTTCCATAGATGAAAAGTACGTTATTCAACAGCTTTGTATCATTGAGTCTATGTCTTTGTGAACAAATTTAAAAAAACAAGTAGGCTGGCTTTTGGATGCTACCTTTGTAGTGATCTCTGCAATCTGAAGGGATATCATCAGTCACCAACTTCAGGTGGTAGTCCTTGTCAAACACCGATTTCAGCTTACTTCACCACATAGGTGATACTAGATAGTCTCTCAGAAGCTTCATTAAAACTGAAAGTAATTGGGCTGAATTCTTGCTTAGTGACTAGCAGAAAAAAAAAAAAAAAAAAAGATATGTGTGAAAATGTTTTCTCTTCCTGTTGTAGTACATGGGAAGAGAGGAAACGAAAGGTCTCTCCTAAACTGGAGATACTGAGAGTTTCTATTGTCTAGACCACTATTACAATATTTCTACAGTAGCATCAGAACCTGCAGCAAGTTTCTGTAATCAAGGACCCTGCAACATATGTATGTATATATATTGCCTGTGAGTAGGACAACATTTAAGATGCAAATTAATTTTAAAAAGTAAGAAAAAAAATAGGAGCAATGCATAAAAAAATACTAAGTCCCTATGGTGATTTCAGGACAAACAGGACAGAAAGAACAAACTAAAGTAATTACTGCAAAAACACAGAGCAATGATGAACTGTTCTGTACTAAGGAGCTTGTGCTAGCGGCCAGTATCTAAAATATGTTGTGCTGGGCCATTTCCGTGCTTTGTCGGCCAAAAGGAGACAGGTTAGTGTTTCACAGTCAGTGTAGTGCAGTTGTAAAAGTGATTCAGGATTTCATCTGTGTGAGAAAAAGCAAACTGAACATTAAATGGCAACTCTGCTTCAAGTGATTTTCTAGGCCTGGGTAAGTGTGAAATGGTATACCATATAATGTACTTCGGCAAGACACTTGTGCTTTACGAAACTAAACTTTTTTTTTTTTTTTTTTTTTTTTTTACAATTGGACTGCACATATGAATAAACATATGACTGCACATATGAAAACAGACAAGTGAGTTCTGACACAGGTGCGTACTGATTGCTTTGTGTCAGGTGGTCATCGTCTTCCCCTTCTATCACCTTGGAGTATCATCTAACTTCTAATTCTTCTTTAATTGGTGGCAAAGCAGCATGTAATGTTGAGTGAAAGCCAGGAACTAGATTATTCAATAGCTGCACCTTTCTTGGTACTTGTCAAGCGTGCAAAAAGCAAGCTTCCCTTCAGAAGTCTCAGGATAGGCATTTTCAGTCACAGCTTATTACTGAAAACCTTGGCCCATATATGTGTGTGTATGTACAAATGTGTACATTTGTACACATCTTTGTACTTCAAATGGAATATTTTCCCCCTTTTGCTGAATTTCCCTCTCACGTACCATTGCTCTGTCCTTAGGCTGCCTCACCACCTATCCTAGCTGTATCTCACCTGGCAGTCACTGCCTTTTGGGACTTTCTGGACTGGAGCTCAGTCCTGGTTCAATGGCTATCTGCATCAGGTCTGTGACCTGTTCTTGTCTCCTGAGCTACTTATTCCTGGGAGAAAAGGATTTTGTGTACTCTGTTTGAGCAACCTCGAACTGGGAAAGACACAGTATCTGAAATGAGAGATCTGTGTTTTATTTGGGGTCATGTGATGATGAATATGAATTTGGGGGTTAAAAAGATCTTAACTGGTGTTATTTCTTTTTGCTTGTTTGGTTGTTTATTATTTATTTTATTTTATTTTATTTTATTTTATTTTATTTTATTTTATTTTATTTTATTTTATTTTATTTTGGGTCTGTTTTCCTAATAATAGCCTTGATTGGGGAAAAAAAAAGTTTCATCTGTTACAAGTGATAGTACTGTAGTCAATATTTGTAGCAGTATTTGCAAACTAATACTGAGCAGTTATTATTCCAGAAGATGTATGCATAATTATCAGGTCATGAAAAGGGAAAGAGCACAAAAGAAACAGGCATGCCTCTTCCGGTCTTGCAGTTGTTGAAAACCCTTCTGGCTGTTAAGTGTCTTTATTGTAATCCAACACACACAGAGATATAAGCATGAACCAAGGCCCACCCGTCCAAGCTTGAGTCACAGCCACTCAATATGGGCTCTGTCAAAGAGGTGGCTGCTGTGGCACACACACAGCAAGGCAAACAATTACCCTTTTCTGTTTATGTACCAGAACTGTGAGTTTAAAGGGCTAAATGCATGGTAATGATTCTGCTTTTTGCTGAACACCCACACTTTGGCATGAACACTCTGAGATAAGTTGGGGTGGAAAGGGGAAGTAATTTGTTACTCTTGAGGACAAAATGTTACAGATGAACTGAACTATCAGGTCTGGATTTTGTGCATTTTTATGTGAAGATTTTTGAAGAAAGGAACATGAATTGAGAGGAAAAGCCAATATAAAGCTGAATAATATATCATCAATACTAAGGTTGTTTTCTTTTCCAGAGGGCTTTACAGAGTGCAAAAATGTGACCCATTGCTTTTCTCTCATTTTTGTTTTTGTTAGACAAATCCATGATCTTATATCTTTGAGGAAATGATGAAAACTGTGGACCTAGTTTTGGGGCAGACTAAATATCTTAGTAAACATGCAGCACAGTGTGTGCTGGGGCCATCTGAGGCAGTCATCAAGCTCTACTTTTTAATTATGGAACATGCATCCTGCTTACCATGAAGGTCATGTTAAAATTCTCAATTCTTGCTTTCCTTTATATTTAGAATATTAGAGGGCACTTGAATGAAACACTCTTGCCCATTGACATCCATGTTTCCATAAACTTATTGGTAATGACTTCATATGTAAAATAAGAGATAATGATCCACACATGATAATTTTGATAATCAAGTCACTAAATTACAAAAATATAATGAAAGATTTTAGAAACCTATAGCTCCCCTTAAGAAAGTGAAAAAGTGTGCAAGATACGTGTTTTCTCATTTGTATAAAAATTAGGAGTGGACAATGCCTGCTGTAGAATATTCAGTGGCAGTATCAGGAGATGAGACCCCATTCCACGTCTCATCTAGATTGAAATAATTTAACACCTAATTGGAAACCAGTTTTTTACTTGCCAGGAAAAGAAAGCGTTTATGTGGAAACTGTTTTCCTTTGGAAAACTTTGCAGTGACAAGAACTTTCATCCTGCTTCATGGAAAAAATAAACTCAGGAAAGTCTTCTAGGTTAGAAGCATTAATTCCTTTTTACAAGCTGAAACTAGTAACTTTTATATTGAGCACTTCACAAGAAATGTGCAGTACTTCATTTTTTTCTAAGCCAGCAGAGAGTCTGAAATGTCTCTGGAAGACTGTGTAATAACTTAGATGAAGTCTGTTTTTCCTCATCTAGCAGGAAGTATGCTTATCAATGTGGTTGTTAAACTGCTAATTTTCCAGGGAGTGTTCAATGTACAAGTTGGTGATCTTGATCCATAAAAGCAGACTCTTAGACATGACTCATAAACCTGTCTGCAATTCTAATGTGCTCTTCAGTTTTGAATAAATGAGTTAAATGAGTTCAATGAGTGAAATGGGCTCAGTTGCACTTTTATCTACATCTGATTTATGGCATTAACCCTGTGGCAGGTAGCTAGATTGAACATGAACAACAGTTCAGTCCCTCAGTATCTGGCTCAGAAGTAAATGTTATAGGACCAGATCCTAATTACAAAGATTATATCTGTTGATGGGGATATGTGTCTTCCACTTTTTCTACTTTTGTGGAAAAATTACCATTATATTATCAAAAATAATTTCCCCCATGTGTATGTAACTTGTTGATTAACAGGTTTAATGACTTTCAGTGTTTTTATAGCCTTCTAATGTCTTATCTGTCTTCCTGGCTTTTGTGCTTTTTCTACTCATGTA
Source organism: Anas acuta (assembly GCF_963932015.1). Lineage (NCBI taxonomy): Eukaryota > Metazoa > Chordata > Aves > Anseriformes > Anatidae > Anas > Anas acuta. The sequence goes on from NC_089017.1 coordinate 14,790,883, forward strand.
GACGATCCTGAAAGGAAGACAAAAACATGGGCTCTTGAGACACTGAAGTGAGACAGCTGATTAGTCCTAAGGAAGCTTCAAAGCAGATAAGCAGACTAGGTCGACTATGTAGTAAGGACAAAGATAAATCATTTAGAAGGATCATTCACTCAGGGGTACAAAACATTTGACTGGAAGATTTATGAAAAAAAATTAAAAGTATGTTCAGATATGTTTGGATTAATAAATAATGTGGCTGAAACTTGGTTTAGAGCTTTCCTGGATGTCTTTTCTTTATAGGTTTCTGTTGAAAAATGGAGAGTTCACTGAGGTATGAAGATCTAAACAGAGTTTTTTATCTTCTGCCATCTCCTTCCTTTCTGCGTCTAGGATTTTATTTTCTGTTTTTAATAACCTAACCAATATTTTCGTTTTCAGATTAATGAGCTGTGAAGAATGAAGGATGATGACTTTTTTTTTTTTTTTTTTTTTTTTTCCACAGCGTGCACATGATTTTCAACAGCTGATCTCTGCTTGTCCACATCAATAACATAGTTAGTTTGTGGGGTGTCTTTCCACCACAAACCACATCTCTAGTTGCTCACCCACCACGGTTAGGCTTCATCCACATTTTTCAACTGTTACTGCTGAGAAATGTTGCCTCCATTGCTCTCCACACTCCCCTCTCCCCATGGCAATGAATGTAGAAAATACCAAGCATCTTTCTCTGCACACCTTGCTCTTCTGAGTGTATCAAGCAGTAAAATAGGCAATGTCTTATCTTGCAATTCACCTTTTGAAATGTGTATCAACAGGATATTTCTTAAGGAATTCCCACTGAATTTAGCAAGCAAGTAGCAGATAAAATTTTACCCCACCCATTGAGGTAGGTACTCTACCTAACACATGAATTTTATAATTCTTTAAAAATTAAGTCTCAGAGACAAACTATTTACTTTTTGAAAGGTATTTTAATGTGCAAATGTGATTCTCTCCATTTCTTTCTCCCTTCAGTCTCAAATAATCTTGGCAGATGGACTTTTCATACTACAAGCTGTTCTTCTTACATCTTCTGCCCTCCTCCAAAGGTCCTAAAAACAAATAGCAGATAAGTGCATTAAAAACCAGAAATGACTCAACTATCTGAAATTGGAAGGAAAACATGTGTGCCACCAATGACCTTTATTTGCTGTCTACCAAGACGAATTGTGTATTTTTTTCCTCCCTCAATGATAAACACAAAGTGAGTCATTAAATTTTCCATTGCAGACAGAATTGTATTTTGTACAAAGACACCTACTGTGGACAATCTTTAAAATACATGTCTTTTCAGTGAATAATGATGTACCCTGAAAAATGTGTGTCTGAAAGGATAGCACTCCCACCTGTTCAAAACTCATGCATTTCCTTCAGTTATAGTAGATTTGTCCTATCTTTATTTGAGAAAGATAATATCTCTGAGAAATGTATTAGCTGTACTTAACCATAACATGTATGGTTTTGGATGAGGATTGCTGGGCACATAACATTAGTCCAGCCAAATGATGGTGCTGCAAATTTGGATGTGTGGACAATATCTGCCTGATAAGATGACATATACTTGTGTGACTCTCTGTATCTGAGAAGGTCACGCTGCACTCCTGTTACTATCAGTAGAGGAAAACAAGCTCAGAGGGAATGGTGACAATATTAAAACCAATGTCTAGCAGAGAGTATTTTTTTTTTCCATTTGCTGTCATATTTGGATAATACTCAATACTCTTAATGATATGTTTTAAGTTTCACTCAGCTCTGATGTGATCTAACAATTGGACTTGATCTCTGTAGTTCCCTTCCATCTGGGACTGTTCTGTCTAGTCTAGTCTAAAAGCGGTAAAGAATGAGTAGTGTTGTAGATATCTAAACTGCAGAGAGGTGAATCCCACTCTGCATGTCACTGTTACCCAGTATAATTGGACTGGGAACACTGAGGTGTTTCCAAAGGTTGCATTTCACTGCAATATTTATGTTGTTTGATATCACTGTTGCTATCGCTCCACTATGAGAAAACCTTCATAGCTAAGGTTGCATCCAGAATGCAGCTGGATACATGATGTTCATCCTTGTGTAACCAGAGTGAGACCCATCCCTAAGCAAAGGTGAAGCAGGCAGTTACAGGCAGCAGTCCTGGTTGCATTGCTCTCCCACTCCATTGCTCCTGTCCCCGACCCTTCTCCTAGAGAAGGCTAGAGAAGACAAGCCTTTGTCTCATGAGCGGGATGGCGGCAAAACTAAGTTTTGCTGACAGCAAGAACCTGAGTAAGTTTGTTATGAGATGAAAAAGCTTTTAAACTATTTCTTTCCTGGCACTGTTTCTTAACATTTTCTGTTTGTCAGTGTGTGTGTACTAACAGGCCAAACCTGGGATCTGGGCATTTCTCTGGAAAATCCAGGGCAGCTTTTTTTCTGCTATTCCTTTATAGGATTCTGTTGCTCTGCTTCACTTTATAAAGAACCTAGTTAAATGATAACATACATAAATGTTTTCAGATAGCTATCCGGACATATTTCAAATACTTACAAATTCTCTTCAGTATCTTTTCAGCAGATAGAAGTGGTAGGATATTAGAAAGCAGGCCAAGCAGCTGACTTAAAAGCTTTGTCCTTCAGTCTGCAAACGAATCACAGTTTTTGTAACCTGGTCATGCCTCCTTCTGCTGATAAAAGTGAGGCCATTCAAATCTAGAAAGGGAGGAATAACACCTGATTTACAGTGCTAATTCTCTACCCATGCTTGGATTTTTATTTTATTTTATTTTATTTTATTTTATTTTATTTTATTTTATTTTATATTTTATTTTATTTTATTTTATTTTATTTTTATTTTTCTAAATTTGAATGAAGTCATAGCCTTACAGAAGTCCAAGGGCTCTTTTTTTTTTTTTTTTTTTTTTTTTTTTTTTTTTTGTGGTGATCTCCACCCATGTTTTTGTTACTATTGTTGTTTTCCAGACAGCTAAACAAGAATTATGTTTTCAGTTTTGAATTATTTCTTATACTTAAATCCCTGTATTTTATTTTCTTTCTTGTGTATGTGCATTTCTGAGGAAGGTTTATTGGATAGCTCCTTGTGTTCTTGCAAATGAATGAAGTGTGTTCCATGGATTTCTGCTAGAGAGATGTTAGCATGGGTGATCATGCATCATATTTTTTGTTGCAGTTGGGGATGAATGAATTTCAGGTAGTCAGTGGGTTGCGATGTATTTACACAAGGTATCTGCACTTACCAGTATGGCTGTGAATAACTCTGGGGTGACAAACGGGGAGACAACAAGACTTACAGAATAAATTGCTCATTGTGCTCCTGTTCCACTTTGTAGCCCAGAAACAGTAGGCAAATTCAATTTGCTTTTGTCAAAATGTATAATTTTCCCACCTCTCACTTTCTTTCTGTTCTCTGTGATAGCTTGATTTCTCTTTTATGTTCTTTCTTCAGCTTGTAATTTCATTCATATTGGTCAGAAATTTGTTGTAGATCACCAGAAGGAGGCAATTAATTGTTGAGTGTGTTGAGAAGAGGGATGGAGAGAAAAGAACAGGAAAGAAAGTTAGAGATCTCACCTGTACAAGAAGCTCCATTTTTCTAAGCTGCTATAATGGAGACATAAGGGGAAACAGATTAGTTTTGCTTTTTGCCATCTGCTCAGTATGCCACACATAGCTTTTATTAGCAGGGAGCTATTATCACCAGCTAAAACAGTGCTTTCTTTAAGCACTCTCCCACTCTCCTCCTCCTCCTTCCCCCACTCCCTCCAATAACAACAACCAAACAAAAGCAAAAAACAAACAAACAAAAACCCCACAGCACACCAGCAAAAAAGTTTAACACCACAAAGATGATTTTCAGCTCTTAGTTGGAAGACCATGACTGTGGGAATGATAAACTCACAGTCAACTCCAAACTTGTGCAGGATTTGCTGCATCAGCTGAATGCACATAAGTCTATGGGGTCAAATGGGATTCATCCTAGGGTCCTGATTGCTGATCTCATGAGGCCTTCCTCATTTATTTTTCAATGGTCTTGGGAATCTGGGGAGATCCCTGTCAACTGGAAGCAGGTAAATGTCCCCATTTTCAAGAAGGGCAACAAAGAAGACCCTAGTAATTACAGGCCTGTTGGCCTCACTTCAGTGCCTGACAAAATTATGGAGAACATTATTCTGGGAATTATTGGAAAATGCCTGAAAGACAATACTATCTTTGGTCATAGCCAACACAGGTTCACAAGAGGAAAATCCTACTGAATGAACTTAATTTCCTTTTCTGACAAGGACACCTGTCTAGTTGATTAAGGGAAGACAGATGATGTAATTTTTTTGGACTTCTGCAAAGGTTTTGATACTGTTTCTTGCTGTATCCTTCTGGACAAAATGTCCACCATACAGCTAGAAAAATACATAGGGTGATAGGTGAACAATTGACTGAGAGGCTGGGCTCAAAGGCTTGTAGTAAATGGGGTTACATCAGGCTGGTGTCCAGTCACAAGTGGGGTAGAGCAGGGTTACATTTTACAGCAAGTTCAATTTAAATTTCCCATAAGTGACTTGAATGAAGGACTTGAAGGCATACTAAGGTATACTAAGTAAGCATGTGGACAAAACTAAACTGGGAGGAGCTGTTGACTCCACAGTTGAGGAGCTGGTAGAGAGGCCTTGCAGAGAGATCCACCAACAACATGAAGTTTCGCAAGAGCAAGTGTTGGATTTGGCACCTGGGATGGGGCAACCCTGGCTATACATACAGACTGGGGGATGCGGGGCTGGAAAGCAGCCCCCCCGGAAAGGGATCTGGGATTTATGGTCAATGGCAAGTTGAACATGAGCCAGCAGCGTGCCCTGGCAGCCAAAAGGGCCAACCATACCCTGGGGTGCATCAGGCTCAGCATTGCTAGCTGGTCGAGGGAAGGGATTGTCCTGTTCTGCTCTGTGCTGGTGTGGCCTCAGCTCCAGCACTGTGTGCAGTTCTGGGCACCACATTATAAGAAAGACATAAAATTGTTAAAGTGTCCAAAGGAAGGCTACAAAGATGGTGAAAGAAAAATGCAAGATGTCTGAGGAGTGGCTGAGGTCCCTTGGTTTGTTCATCCCAGAGCAGAGCAGGCTGAGGGGAGGCCTCATGGCGGCCTGCAGCTCCCTCAGGAGGGGAGCGGAGGGGCAGGCGCTGAGCTCTGCTCTCTGGGGACAGCGACAGGACCCGAGGGAACGGCATGGAGCTGGGACAGGGGAGGGTCAGGGGAGGGTCAGGCTGGGGGTTCTGCACCCAGAGGGTGGTTGAGCGCTGGGACAGGCTCCTCGGGGCTCTGGTCATGGCACTGAGCTACTGAAGTTCAAGAAGCATTTGGACAATGCCCTCAGACATCTGGTCTGATGTCTGGGTGGTTCTTTGGAGTCAGAAGCTGGACCTAATGATCCTTGTGGATCCCTTCCAACTCAGGATATTCTATGACTCTACGATATTTTTCTTGTGCTGGACAGATTTTTTGTGCTTGCAGAAGAGGTTCTGTTGCCTGTCATGCTTTGGTTACTTGTTCTTGCCTGCAAAGGAGGGAGAGACCTTCCAGCAGAGACTTGACAGCTCACCCATCCTGGGTTGTGTTTCTGCTGCTCCATGCCACTGCTACTCATCTTGAGAAAGTGTCTGCACTGGCCTGCAGCATTGCCATTATATAATTCCGTAGGACTTTGTTTTTATAACTCTCCAATGATCTGTAATTTATGAAGTGGGCTGTTCTGAGATAACCATGCAGGCGTATTTGTGATCAAGCGTGTTCTGAAGCTGAAGTTACCGAAAGGAAAAGGCTAAGATTTATGCAACTGAAGTGTGCATAAATCTGTTCCCTATTCCCTGTTCTTGTATCAGCAGCTCCAGCAGTAACACCAGATGTGATGCATCTCCCTGGAGGTACTACTGTGCCATTTCCCATGAAATGTCCTCAACTTCTGCCTGTCACAGTATGTCTGTATTCATTTTGGGGACCCCAAAGTACTTAAAAGCATGTTTTCAGTGAAGGCTATGTACTCATTCCTTTGGATACTAAGCTGCATGTTCATGTAGCTTTTCTTCCTCCTGCTACTCTATACTTTATTTCCCTCAGGCAGTACCCAGCAGCCTCAGTCACACAGATCTGGCTTGTGCTAGGCACTGACTTTATTTTGAATGAAACAGATTTTCCTTGCACCTTCAGCTCTTTTCTGGGATGTCCTATGCTGGGCATGGGATTCCTGTCAATACATGGGATTCCAGTATTACTGTTAAAACTGTATTGTCTTTCACTTTTTTTTTTTTTCACCCCTTTTGCTGTCTAGTCTTTAGGGAGTAAGAAGGATGAGGGCTAGTCTTTCCCCCACAAAAGATAGCTGAGGTGTAGACTACAGTTCTTGGATGGTTGGATAAGGCAGCTTCTGGTGACATACCCCAGAACATAAAGGAAAGGAAGAGTATGGGAATGAAAACCCCCAAATGACATTTAATAGGGAAAAGATGAAGAGGTGATGGATCTGCCATGAGTGATGGGTCTCAGAAGAAGATAATGAGAGACTAAGGGAGAGTTTGTATGGTTATATGATGGCCTTTTTTAAAGAACAGTGTTAGTCTGTTGGATCTAATCTGTGTGAGCTGGACTACTAGATACCATTTATACAGATTGTAAGGTTTATTATTATTATTATTATTATTATTATTATTATTATTATTATTATTATTATTAATTTTGAAATGTTAAAGAAATCCTTATGGTTTGAGTATTCATCAAAGGAAGATGCAACATACAACTAAACTGAATTTCTATACTAGTTGAAATCAGTTGGACACTTCAGTTCTCATAATAACATACCCTCTGTCCCACTGGAACTGTTTTCCCTAGTAATGTAAAGCATAATAAGTACATTGTAGACTTTTTTTTTTTTTTTTTTTTGTATCTTCTATTCCAGGTATGTCAGCATTGCAGATTAGTGAAGAATTATGGAAACACATAATTATTAGAAACATAGTTCCATGAGATAAGTTTTTGGAGATTTTGCTCCTAGTAATTTTTATGTTACAGAAATTTTGATATGATTACTTATTACTTAATTTTTAGAAGAGCAACCTTTAATTGCCAAATGTGATATAAATCTTAAGTATATTGACATTAAAATAATAAAATGCTGATATTTGAAAAGTGTCCAATTTACAGGGTATATACATGTATATTGGATTATTCTCAAGCTTATTAATGGCTTTAAAAATAAAAATAAATATGATACTTTCACTGTGAAATTGTATAAATGAATTGGTAAAAATCCTATTCTGTAGTAATTCCAGGGTAAGAAGTACACATTTCGGTAAGGTAGAAGGTAGTTTCAAGGTGTTTTTCTTTCTTGATTTTGAGGTGTTTCTGCAGAAGACCAGGTCCTGGATACAAATGAAAACTAAGCAAAGGCCACTGTTCTGTGGAAAACATCTGGCAACAGTGTGTTAAAATGGAATACAAGGATTGTTTTGGAAAAGAAATGTCTTGGCCTTAGGCTGGTGTAGGATGTCTGAGATAGAAACTTCCTCCTGTTTACAAAGGAAGCGATGATTCTTTCTGTGACAGGTGTGCAAGTGACTTGGGAGTAACTGATTTGGATAGCCAGGACTTGGCTTTTATGGGACAGTTCTGCTTGTCAGTTTGTAGACTTCTGTCAGAAAAATAGGTGGTTGATCTGAATACTGCCTTGTTACTTTTCTGTTCATCTCAGCAAATGTGAGTAGTGGCAATAGTAGTGGCAATAACTCTGAAATGAAAATTTATCACTGTGCATTTGCCAACTTAGTGTTAAGAGGAAAAAGGACATGGAGCTTCTTGAGCGAGTCCAGTGGAAGGCTATGAAGATCATGAAGGGACTGGAGCATCTCTCATACAAGGAGAGGATGAGGGGGCAAGGCCTGTTTAGCTTGGAAAAGAGAAGACTGAGACTGAGACTGACACCCTATTTGTACATAAATATGTACAAATAGGGTGTCAAGAGAATGGGGCCGGTCTCTTTTCAGTTATGCCCAGAGACAGGATGAGAGGCAATGGGCACAAACTGAAGCACAGGAGGTTCCAGCTGAATATGAGGTGGCACTTCTTTACTGTGAGGGTGACAGAGCACTGGGACAGGTTGCCCAGAGAGGTTGTGGAGTCTCCTTCTCTGGATATGTTCAAAACCCAGCTGGATACCATCCTGCACAATGTGTTCTGGATGATCTTCAGAGGTCCCTTCCAACCTCAGCTATTCTGTGATTCTGTGAAAATGTCAGACCTGCTTTAACTAAATGACATCCCAAAGTCTTTTCTGGATTGAATTATTTCATGAGTTTCTTTATTTATTTTATTTTGCAATTGGTAGTGGAAATAACAAATGTGATATCTGGCTGTTCAGCTAAGACAGGCATTTATTGGTTGCACCACTGTTTGCTGTTTCTTGAGAACCTCTAACCTTGGCAAACTGGTATTCATAATTTATTTATTTATTTATTTATTTCTGATATTTTCCTCGAGGGTGCTACCAATATGTGAGCTGTATTTTTCTTCCCTGTTTGTAGTTGTGAATCCTTCAAGGCAGACTTAAAATAGCACTCTGGCTTGCCAAGTACTGTGACTCTGTCCTTCCATTGAACATCCGATCATCTGCTGTTAAAAGCTGCAAGGAGGCTACTGTTGGCTAGGGTCATGTAATAGACTTTCTCCATAAAGTCTCTAAGAAAACAAACTGTTTTTCCTAAGTGGCTTACTGTTTTTGGTTAGTTCTTGGGATCTTGTTTTCATATTCTGTTAACAACCAGATTATTGATGGTTTTAGAGGCCATTGCAATGACATATCTTTATTATTCTGAGGATATTTGAGACCCATGGATTTTTATTTTTATTTTGTTCCTGCTTTGGCAGTCTGCTTTCTCTCTGATTTTTTATCTGCCTGTTTTCACTGACAGTTCCTTTTTAAAGTTACGGTATCTCTCAATAGCTACCACAGGTGGTCACACTATACAAAACAAACAGAAATATGGGCAGCTTTCCTTCCTCCTATGAATGAGCAGTAATGATGACAGCAGAGCTCCATTCCACTCTAGATTCTCTCCAAATGTTGAGCTTTTCCTGAGTTTCCAGAATTGTTTGGAGCTGTGCTACCAGCTGGGATCCCAGTGCCACCAGGGTGGCATTGAGTAGCTTTTTGGGGTTCACAGATCAAACCATTTCAGGATAAGTGCCAAATGCTGGATCTTTTGCTGCTAGCATAAAAAACATGTTTTTTTTTTTTTTTTTTTTTTCAATATAAAATTTATAAGCCAGACTAGATTTTGACTTCATAAGAGACAGTGAAATATTAATCTTGCCTCTGTGCCGTCGGATGCATCTGTCAAAACCTTTAGGGCAGAGCAGAGAACAGGGCTGAAGCAGATCCCACCTGTTACAAGGAGTCACTGAGACCTGTGCTGGCCTGGCTTCAGTAGGACTTTGAATTCTTGCTGGAATATTTTGTAGCAAGACATGTCTTTGCTACTTGTCCTAAATCCTGGTATTATTTTAGCAATGGTAAGTGTTTTGGCCTCAGGAGAAGAGTTTTGTTCTTTTTATAGTGATTTCTCAGTTTTGGAGAGATATTTGAAGAAAAGAAACTGAGAAGGAGAATTACTATCCATATAACATTAACACATATTTCACATAAGTTTCCAGTCTGCTCAACCAGCTGTCAATATCCTCACCATAGCATCCCTTCAGATAAATCTGTGCTGGTTTCTCAGTACGTCTGGCAATTTTTGCAGTGCTGTCACTGTTTTTAGGCTTTAGGAATGCCATTGTGCAAGGCTGTTTTGGGGCTGTGAAAATGGAGAACTCACATTCAGATATCCACTATAACCTATTTCTGGCTGCTATTGTTGGTTTGACTGAACTTTAACTAGGAAATTGCAGGAAAGGTCTTTTAAAAGTGCCTAGATAAGAGACTTGTAAAGAGAGATGAATACAGAGAGTTGAAAGAAAGAGAGGGAGGACCAGGTCAGAGGAAAATAAGATGTAAAGGTTATAACAGAGAGGATTTGCTAGGGATTATGGAAAAGATTAAATTTAATTTTCAAATGATACCATGAAAACAACCTTCCAGATATTCAAGCGCTTGAATATAATGGACTGTTATGTGTTTGAGGGAGCAGCAGAGACAGCAAAACCTAGTCAGATCCAGCACATCATCTGAGCAGATACCCAAGTAGAAGCCCCAGTACCAGGAAGTGGTGCCTTCCTGCCCTGTCCAGCAAGCTGGGGCTCCCAGGGGCTCACTCTGTGGAAAACCATCCCTCTGTTCTCTCACTTTGGGGTACTTCTCTGAGGGGTCCTGTGGGGTCATCTTTAGACTTCATATGTTTGCAGGCTTTGTTAGTGTCATGGAGTGATGAACCCTGTGCTACAAATACACCTTAATGCTGCAACTTGTAGGAAAGCTTGATTTCTCTGTTATGGAGGACTCTATGTGAATTTTATTTATGATGTGCTGGTTAAAAAAAAAAAAAAAAGATAATTGAGTTGTTCATTTAATACCAATGATGAACACCACTGTGGTTTTGTTCATCCTATATTTGTATATCAATTTATGTCCTTCAAAATCACGTGCACAGACATTGTAAGAGCTTGTATGAAAACGGTATGGCAGTACCAGGCTCCATGTCCTGACCTGTGAGTGCTTCAGTAAAACCCAAGAACTATGGGCTGTTTCTTAACAGTTCAGTGACTCAGGCCAGATGGTGAGTCCAGGAAACCACAATGTTATGGCGGATAGACGCAGTCCCTCTCCAGAAGCACTGCCTGATGAACAGCTGAGATGACAGCCTGTGGAGCAGTTTAGTTGCATAAATTAAGCTCTCGTCCTTAACCTTTCCAGTTTTCAGCCTTTTTTCCAGTTCCACACGCTGTTCTTTCCAGCACCTCAGTGGTTAGTTGTTTTCCTTGTGCTTTCCTCTTAGACTTTCTTACACTTTTCTATAATTGAATTTTGCTCCTAGGAGTCTTCCTGATGGCAGTAATTGTGAGAACACAAGGGAATAGCTTGACCAAGCAGGCACTTGTTTACATTAAGCTGTGCATAGTTATTTTTCATTAGGTAGTTATTAATGATCTTACATGTTCATGGGACCTGAAATTGCAAAGACAAATGATCTTGTTCTGATCTCGCTCCTTTGCAACTCCTGGATGAGAGCTACTGAGAAAGACAAAACTCAGCCTCTATATCAGCGAGAAGCAGTGTGTTTTGATTCCTTCAGGAGAGACTTGAAGACAATGTTAATTTTCCAAACTTATTTTAAATTATTTTTTGACTTCCCTCACTTTGTTAATAAGTTTTCTCTTGAACATGAGAACACTTGCAAGCTTGGATTTCCTGGACATAACCTTCTAGTGGTAGTTCTGCCTGCTCATCTTAGTCAATTGTTTTTCCATGAATGTGATAGATGAGATGGGAGTGTTAAGCAATGTCCAGAGAGTTCAAGATCAGAAACTGGAACATAAGCATCATGGAGCATTCCTTGCAGTATGTCTCACCTCTGGGCACTGACAGAGGCATGTTCGTACTATTTCCTCAGCTCTCATGAAACATTTGATAGTTTTTCCCATGCTTGGACATTGCCTATGAAACACTTTCTGTACCTTTTTGCTTGTTTGTTTGTTTATTTGGAAGGTGTCATGACTATGAGAAAAATTTAGGGAGGCACCCAATTCCTTCACAGATAATCAGATTGCCTTGCTAGAAACTGTCCACTAATGTGCGAAAAATGTTTTTCGATGTAAAATCTCGTGTGGGAGGAGAGTGGTGTTGCATGTACATCTGCAGTCCTGGCTTGGCTGGAGCTTGCTCTGCCTCTGCTACAAAGGTGCTCTGCTTCAGCTGTGTCAGCAGTTATGAATGTGTCACAGGTGATGGCCAGGAAAGCAACAAGGCACATTGCTATGGAAGTCCTGCTTACAGGCATAGCTGGTCACTGGAGTGACCCTGGAGCCTAGCTAGAGGAAGTGCTGGCTTTTGCAGCATCAGGGGACTGTGTCTGGGTGGCCTGAGAGAGCCATGACAAAAGGTCCAAGCACAGAAACTTCTTACAAGCCTCTGATACCAGCACTCATGGGACTTAAATATCAACACGTAGAATGCTACTTCCCCTCTGAGTTCCCTAATATTTCTTCATGGAAAATATGGACTGTCCCATCTTCCTTTAGTGATTTGTGATTGGTGATAATTTTGATACATATTTTGATGATAATTTACCATTCCTCTTAATTCCATTACCTGTAATACATCACTCATACCTCTAACTCCAGAAAACAGATACTAATAGCTATGTTTTTTTTTTTTTGTTTTTGTTTTTTTTCCTACCAAATACATTACAGTTTTACTTTGATAAAACAATGCTTTACACCATTTAATTGCTTTACATTAATTTTAGTCTGTTTCAAAAGGGAAGAAAAAGAAGCCAGTCCTTGATAAAAAAAACTCCTCCAAACTATATTGGTGTGGGTTGGTCCTGCAATGGCTGGAGGCACTTGCTGAGTGAGGCACCTCCTGAGGAGCTGCTGTGCAGCTTCTGGGGGTTGTGTGTCCCCCAAAAGCCCAGTGAACTGGACCTGTAAGCAGCTGAGGGCTTTTGCTAGATGGGAGCACATTTCAAAAAGAGCTGGTAGAAAAGAGTCCTGCTTCTAAAAGCTGAAGACCTTCAGACTACTCTCAGAGTAGTTAAACAGCCTTACATAACTGTTTCCTGCACTCTTCAATAAAAGATTGAGCAGCAGTATAGCATCAGCTGTTATATCATGGAGTATGAGTTTCAGGACTTAGGGGTTTTCTAGAAGAAAACCGTCATCAATTTTTAATGTGACATTTCAAGCTTTGCAGAGACTTCTAAGGGGGAGATTGCTGTTGTTCTCCTTCAGCTGTTTTCTTTGAATTGTTTCCACTCCCTTTTGCTTCTCACCTGATTAAACATATTGTTAGGAGTCTCCTGAAATTTCAATTAACTGAAGTGCTGTGGTCAGAGAGACTGAGAAACTGTTTCACAGGATGAGATGGCTCTTGCAGTCCCAGAAACATTCCTCTCCTTATGGCAACATTTTGTGAAAATCAGTGTGCACCTGGAAAAGAAGCAAAAAAAGAGATTCAGCAGGATAGATAGCCAAGACTCTATAAAAGAAGCGGTATAGCCCAGACAAGTGCTAGTAAGGTGGCCCTGAAAACAAATTAGAAAAAAATGCTTTTAAGCTCAGCATTGCTAGAAAGGAAGCTGGAGCTGTAAGCAGCCAGTCATTTGATGCTTGTTGTCTTAGAAGGCTATCAGGATTTTCTACTTTTTCCTTACAGAGTTAGGTTTACATGAGTGAAATACCTCATTTTTTCCTCCTAAACCAGAAATGCCTTCCATTTAATACAGTTAAACGGGCTAAAAATAGCAACATGCAGTGAGGCGTAGGTGGTAGTGGATTAAGCTCTGTAAAACAGGAAAAACACTTGCTTGATATCTTTAGAATAAAAATAAAATGATAAATCAGTCACTTCTGTTCATCTTCACCAGCTGGCAGCACAGCACCTTTCTCAGAGGTAGGAGTTCAGGTTTTGACCTCTACAAAATTCCCTATCTGCAAATTATTATTGCGGCTTTATGCCAAACTACTGGCTTGCCCTTGAGGAGCTGCTTAGATGCTATAAACAGGAAAAAAAAGAGAATCTTGGTCACAATTTGGACCATACTGTGTTTTTTTTTTTTTTTTTTTTTTTTTTTTGTATCCTGGTAAATCTTATATGTTTACTATAGTAACCTTTAGCGTATGTGGGCCTCATGTCTCATCCATGCTTTAACTTGCAACCCCCAAAATTTCCATATGATAACTAAAACCACATGTCAAAGCAGCTTTTTTTTAATATCCCTATAATCTAGAAATGAGCTATGTATGTTTAACATAGTCTTTTCAAATTTTGTTGAAAATACATTGCTTCTGGCTTGACTTTTCTTACGCCAAAGCTTTGGATCTCATACAATTGTTCAGCCAAAGCTCTAATCTAACCCCATTAAAATTTTTGTTTTAATATTGGAAACACTGAGAAAACCTGAAATCAAATGGCACTACAGTGCTGTATTATATTAGGATATGTTGAAAAGGGCTTTTTTGGATAGTTTTATCTCCACATCAGAACTACATATGCACTTCTTTGGAAGAAAATATAATAATAATTAAATTAAACATATATGTGTGTGTGTGTGTGTGTGTGTGTACATATATTCAGGGCCAACTTCTGCTGTGGTGTTCTTGCAAGTTTGAAGTTAATGACATTGCTCTAGAATTGCTCCATTTATATGACTGATTATTCCACAAATGCATAAGTGTACAATTTATTCCCTATGCATTTGTAGGCAATGTTTTCTAAAAGTTACCTATAAATATTTATAACAAAAACATTTCTGAGTTTAATATAGGAATTAACATAAAAGACAGTTCTCCTTAGGATTGCAGGCAAAAGCCTTATGTGTTGAAATGTAACTGTCAGGTGTTGCAATAAATTATCTGTGCATGTGTAATCTTCCAAATTACAGTTTGCTCACTAGATTAAACATCTATTTTCTCTTAAAAAATAAAATCTAAATGTATTTCTGCTACAGAGACATTGTTCTGCAGTTTTTGGGTCATTTTCAGATTAATTTTTGAAGCTGAGGGAACTTCTGGTTGAGTCGTATTTTGAGACACACAGGCACATTTAAAATTAATCACATATACAAATAATTGCAGTATGTTGTAGAGGTAAAGGTGATTTGGGTATAGTTGCCTGAACAAGTATATAAATATATACAATGTCAGAAAGGCAGTATTCAGTGACAATTCTTTTCCTGGGTGACTGAGTTGGTTGCTATTGCAGAGCTTAGCTGGAACGCTCTGCAAAGTCTGATGAACATGTAGCTGCTTCCTTCAGCCTGATGATCCATCTTTTTGATTACAGTCTCTCATAAATCACATTACTTCAGTTATGTTTGCTGATAATGTGTTTTGGCTCCTGCGATAGTAATCATTTTAAGTTCTTGTTTTTTATTTTTATTTTTTTTTATATTGAATTACAAAAAAATGTTTTCTCTGAGTTAAAATAACTTTAAAAAATCCAACAAAAAACATGTGCCTCTCCAGTCCCAAATCAAATTAGCTTATAAATGACTGTGATTTAAACAGCAGTCTGTCCTTAGACCTTTTCAGACCAAATTGATGAGATGTGATGCAAGGAATGTAAGAGGTAGGCACAAGTATGGGAAAAAAAAGTATGAATTCAGGATGGAATAGAAACAGCTGAAGTGTGGGGTTGAGGGGACAAATGTTTATTCTGGAGGACTGAAGGATGCTTTAGCCCAAGAATATATTATTTATTTATTTATTTATTTATTTTTATTTAGCGCAGATATTCACATGAATAAAAATATAAGCTTAGGTGAAAGAGGTGACAAAATTAGGATGCAGTGAGTATGTACAGTGTGCATCCTAGAACAGAGAAGCACAGGGGCACATGGCTAGATTTCTCGTCTCACCCATATGTGACAGCGTGAGGGATGTGTGATGGCAAGACAGTGCTGGCTCTCTGCCAGTGAGGAAGACGTGATGTGACTGTGTTGGTGAAGCGCTGAGCCTGGGCTGAAGCTACAGATTGGACAAAGCAGGGTTTGTTGCTGCTTGCATACTACAAACATACACAGAATCTCAGTACGGTTAAGGCTGGCAGTGATCTCTGGGTCCATCTGGTCCAACACCCACTCAAGCAAGGACATCCAGAGCAGGCTGCCCAGTGCCACATCCAGGTGGATTTTGAAGATCTCCAAGGAGGAGACCCCACAGCCTGTCTGGGCAGCCTGCACCAGGGCTCCCTCACCTGCACAGCAGAGAAGTGCTGCCTGGTGTTCGGATGGAGCCTCCTGTGTTCCAGTTTGTGCCCGTTGGTCCTTGTCCTGGCACTTGGCACCATGGCAAGAGCCTGTCCTCTTTGCACCCCTCTTCAGATATTTATGCACACAGATGATATTACCCCTGAGTGTCCACTTCTCCAGGCTGCACAGCTCCAGTTTTCTCAGCTTCTTGCAGATCTGTTTCTGGAGGCCTGAGGCAGCATTAGCTCAAGTCTTCTGCAATTCAGTGCACCCTCAGTAAGTTTGCTGGAGACACCAAGCGAGGGGTGCGCGTGTGTGTGCATGTGTGTGTGTGGAGAGGAAGTGTTGATCTGCTGGAGGGAAAAGCAGTGAGGGAAAGGGCAGATGAGGCTTCTGTGGTACACAGGACTGTGAGCAGAACTACAGAACTATAGTTATGGTTCCTATTTTAGAGGAAATTTGGAAGGCAAAAATTGAATTGGTCATACTCAGTGCGTGCTTGGAAAAATGCCCGGTTTTGAACTCAGTCTGAAACAAAGTGGAGAGCCCAAAGATAGAGAAGGAAGGCTGCTCTTTGAGCTTTGACAAGCACTGTATTGTACACTTCTGGGCCATCCAGCTTTCCTGCCTGTAGGCTTGCATCCTTCCCCACCGGCTACTTAGTGGAACAAAAAACCAAGATCTTCTCCGCTTAATATGAAGAATGAATAAGTATGTTCTATGCGATGGAAAGAGTTTCATGGAAAACTTTGTTTTACCCTCTTCTCTGCTTGCTATGTCACTGTGTAGAATAACATACGAAACTACAGATCTGATATCAACTCTTCTTGAAAAGTAAGGAGAGGGCTAGAGTTAAGGACAGATGTGAGGGATGTGGAGAGAAAAATATCAAAATCTTTGATGTGAAGATGCTGATGTGAAGATGCTGAGTGGAGCTAACATCGTGCTGGAAGGAAACAAGAGTCTTATTTTCAGTTATGTTCCTGCTGATCCTGAGCCTTTCAGTGCCTTTTCATTGGCTTTGGAGGACAAAATTTTAGGCAGACGAGGACTGGAATGCAAGAAAAACAAACACACACACACACACACACAATCACAGAATTATAGAATGGTTGAGGCTGGAAGGGACCTCTGGAGATTATCTGGTCAACCCCCCTGCTGAGCAGAGTCACCTGGCACATATTGCACAGTATTGCATCCATGTGGGTTTTGAATATCTCCAAAGAAGGAGACTAAACAGAAAATCATGCAGTTCTGATGAAACCCCCAGAAGGCCAAGTCCTACTGGCTTCTATGTTTCTCAGTTTTTCTAGTTTAATTGGAAATTAGAAAAGCCATTGTGGGGAGGAGTGAGGCCACAGCAATCACAGAAATGTGGGAAGAATGTTGATCTACAGTTAAAGGGACAGTGAGTAATATGGGGTAATATGGGGAAGTTGTTTTTAAAGGACCTTAACACTGAGGTGTTTGGTTATATGGCTGTTATAATCCAAACCTCATAGTGTTTTTACAAGGAATTGGAAATCTGTATGAAATACAGCATCCCATGTATCTGCCATGTTTCGCTGCTGCATGTGAGAGGACTTTACTATAGCTGAGAAAATCACAGCTTGTGCATTTCTCAACTCTGTGAATTTTAAATTCATGATCCTTAATGCAAGTTTTTTTTTTTTTTTTTTTTTTTTTTTTTCTGAGCTGTGACTTTTGATGGCTGTATTTTTGTGTTGCTGGTTAAAAACAAACAAACAAGAAAACCCCACACAAAGAGTATGATGCATTTTCATGTGTATTTACCTTTATTCAACCACATTTATTTGCTTCCTTCAATTGTTTGTGTGCATTCTTACTCTTTTTACTTTACTTGTCTGTGATTTATATTCAGGAAAATGTTATGTAGAGGACATTTACAATCATTTATTCTGTAGAGTGGCTCTCAGAGCATGTAAGCTAAGCACACTACAGATGCCAGCCACCTGTTCTGAGGCACATCCTCTGATCTCTGTCTGTGAAATGGGAACAAAATATCAAATCTTTCCAAAGAGGCTGTGAAAATTGCCTGGTATTTCCAAATATGGAGTTTGAATCCCTGCACAAAATTTCAAGAGAGTTATACGGCGTCTGGGTGGTCTTTACATGTCTGTAAGTCCCAACCTATTGAAAATGTTTTCCACATCAATATATTTATATATTATTTTTTCCTGTCAGCAACTATGTATAATTTAAAGAAGTAACAGCTGTTATTTAAGAACCTATCCATTTAATAATCCCTCTTTACCTGTTCCTCCCTCTTATGGTTATTTTATTATGAACAGTTCCCTACACAGCTATCTTGAAACTGTGCGGCTGTCACTGTGAATTTAAGATATATTTGTCGTCACAGAAACAGAAAACCATGGAACCACCCCAATAACCTTTGAATTCAGTATTGAGGATGATTACTTGTCTCCTTTCCAAAATGATTATTTTTTTTTTTAATATAGAAAAAGAAAACATCTGGATTTTGATGTCTGTTCAATTTTATATAATGAAGAATACAAAAAGAAGACCAAGAAAATGAAAAGAGAATGGGAAAATTAAACTGAAGCCCAAAAGGACAGTGCATGATTCTTTGTTTGACTGCTTAGCGATTTCCATGGAATATTTAATGTGGTGTTTCCAGAGCAACACCATCCTCTGGAATAGACCATCTGTGGCAACAGCAACTTTGCCTTCTGGTTGTGAATTCCACAAGGCACCTTAATTTAACCTCAGCATTAGTCTAGCATTAAAGAGTTCACCACCTCCACACTCTCAGCCCATAGCTAAAAGCTGGTGCTCTCCATTACTGGTCTATGTTAAAAAAATAAATAAGTAGATAAAATAAAATCCAGATGTGGAAAACTGCACTAACATCTTTCAGTCCTGCACTCGGTATGGACACCAAAGGAAACAAAGGCAGAGCAAGGGGGTGGCAATTTTGCTGATGTTGATGCACAGGGAAGGGGCACAGAGAGGTGGAGTACTCTGAAGAAGCACTTGGCTTGGGCAGTCTGCATTCAGCTGATTTTGGTGGCCTGTAGCCTTTCAGGGTGACATCTTAGTGCCCACAAAGAGTGTTCATCTTTGCAATAGGAAGCAATTGTCATTTTAAAATTTGGTATGTGTTTGCTAACATCACAAGTGTTATTCCCCTCTCTCCCCACTAATTCTGCCAAAGGAGAAGTGGGATTGGCATCTACCCCAGGAGGGGTAAAAGAAGTAAATGGAGTCTTCATGTGAGAAGAGGGGCTAAGAGAAAGGATGTGGTATGAATATAGGGAATAATGTGGAGGGTGACCGACAAAAATGGTGCTTGTGACTGAACATACAGCTTGGGCACGGTGTTGGATGGGTCATGATGCAAGAAGGGAGTCCTCAGGCCCACTGGTGTGTCTCACCACCCACAGAATCACAGAATCACAGAATCACACAGAATTTCTAGGTTGGAAGAGACCTCAAGATCATCGAGTCCAACCTCTAACCTAACACTAACAGTCCCCACTAAACCATATCACTAAGCTCTACATCTAAACGTCTTTTGAAGACTTCCAGGGATGGTGACTCCACCACCGCCCTGGGCAGCCTGTTCCAGTGTCTAACAATGATTTCAGTAAAGAAGTTTTTTCTAACATCTAACCTAAAACTCCCCTGGTGCAACTTAAACCCATTCCCCCTTGTCCTGTCACCAGGCACGTGGGAGAACAGGCCAACCCCCACCTCACTACAGCCTCCTTTAAGGTATCTGTAGAGAGCAATAAGTTCGCCCCTGAGCCTCCTCTTCTCCAGGCCAAACAATCCAGCTCCCTCAGCTGTTCCTCGTAGGACTTGTTCTCCAGGCCCCTCACCAGCTTCGTCGCCCTTCTCTGGACCCGCTCAAGCACCTCGATGTCCTTCTTGTAGTGAGGGGCCCAAAACTGAACACAGTACTCGAGGTGCGGCCTCACCAGAGCTGAGTACAGGGGGACGATCACCTCCCTAGCCCTGCTGGCCACACTGTTTCTGATACAAGCCAGGATGCTGTTGGCCTTCTTGGCCACCTGAGCACACTGCTGGCTCATATTCAGCCGACTGTCCGCCATCACTCCCAGGTCCTTCTCTGCCTGGCAGCTTTCCAACCACCCATCTCCCAGCCTGTAGCTCTGCTTGGGGTTATTGCACCCCAGGTGCAGGACCCGGCACTTGGCCTTGTTAAACTTCATACAGTTGACCTCAGCCCATCGGTGCAGCCTATCCAGATCCTCCTGCAGAGCTTTCCTACCCTCGAGCAGATTGACACGAACATGGCCTCCAAGGAAGGAAACACACAATTTTTCTCTCATTTGCTCAGACAGTCCTGTGCATGCAGAGTTTTGTATGTTTTGGTGTCCTAGATATCAAGATCCTGGAGGAACCTGAGTGCACAAGAAGCTGCCGCAGCACAGCGTGTGTCCAGCCTGCTTCTTCTGCTGTGGCATGCTGCCCTTCTGCCTCTTGAAGCTGTGTGGGAAACAAGTGGAAGCAATAACCTGATACTTGATGCTCCTTGATCTACCACTTCGGCTGAAATTTATCCTGTCTGGAGAGGGCTGTGTCAAAATGCCCACTTTATAGATATTCTTAACATGTGTTCAGGCAGGTTTTGGCACAATGGTGAAGGGTTCTGCATGGCAGCTGAAGCTAGAAACTAGGGCTTTAACCTTTCTGTGTAACAGTAGACACTACATATGAAAAAATAAATTTTATTTTTATATTCCCTACTACTCTGGGAAAAAAAAAAGAAAAAAAGAAAAGAGTAATTTAAGCACTCAGTTCATTACTTGGGTCACTTCACTAGCCTTCAGGAAGGTTTATAATTAATGACTAAAAGCAAGCTTTTTTTTTTTTCTTTGCTTTTTTTTTTTTTCTTTTTTCTTCAGTTCATGCTTTTGCTTTGAACTTAGTGTTTTTCCTAATCAGCCAACATAATTTACATAATGAACAAATGGTATATTCATCTTTTGATGTGGGTACATGTTGTTTATCAAGTTTATCCAATTCTTAAACCTGTCTTTCTTGTCATGTTTCCAAAGATATTCATCTGCAGCAGGAATAAAAAGATGCTTTCCTCTCTGTGCCCTGCTATCCCTATGGAATTCACACTACCCACCCATTGTAAAATCCCAGTAGGGTTAATGCCTTATAATTTTCTTATAAGGTAAACTAGTACATCATAGCTTGTCTAACTGATATTTTGTGGTATGTTTGAAGATGCCTGTCCCCAGCTATCGCTTGATTACTGGCTGATAATTAATTGTGCAATAGTTTCCTTGTGAAAAGTTCCAACTTTCTGTAAATTAAAGCCAAGGTTAGTGTTCCTGATGAGAAATGCTATAGAAAAGATTGCATTAAACTGCAACAAGTCTTCAGCTGCAGCTGCAGTTTCTTAGATTTGTTTGGATTTTTGAGTACTTTAGTGTGTGTGTGTGTGCATGCGTGTGTGCTGCATACATTTTTGTTTTGTTTTGTTTTTATTTTTTATTTTTGGCAACATTTTGGATAAGAAATCTTTTTGTCCATAGTGTATTAACTCCATATTGTCCTCAGTAATGCATAATTCCCTCCTTATGTACAAACATGTCTGTGCTTCAGTGACTTCAGTGGCATGTGCCTATTTCAAGATAAGAAAGGTAAGCCACAGCTGGCTGTTGTGTAGCTGGCTTCAGGCAGGTAGACACCTGCCTGAGAGACCATCCTCCATGTGTGCAAGAATAAACACCTTTTGGTAGCTACAGCAAAATCCCAGTTGTCTGGAAGCTGTAATATATAATATATATAATAGGTTTTTGGCATGTGCCCATGCTATGTAGTTACTTTTTGGTCCACACTCAGGTATCCTAAGGCAGTGACTTCTCTTGTTGCCTATGCCTGCAGGTTATAGAGGAAGTCAAGGACGTGCAAAAGAAAGAAGGATTTTGTTCCATCTATATTTCTATAGATGAATATAGAACTGTATATAGTGTATATACACTATATGTGTATAGCGTCAGTGTATAGATGAATATAGAACTATATTTCTTCAGAGTGTAAGCTTGTCTGTCAGATACTTTCCAGTGGCTTACCTTCCTGTCCCTGGACATGGTGGACTCCCTTTGTCATGAGGAATAAAGACTGATGAGTTCCCTCAGCTCTCATCATTCTTTTAATTGCAAGTGCTATTCACATTATTCATATAAATTTCTGCTTCTTAGAAACTTGCTTAGTTGTTTGGGATTTATTTGCCTCTACAGCAAGCTGTTTAAAATGATTCATCTGGGATATGCTTTTATGTATTCCTGAGCTTGGTTTCTTTTTTTTTTTTGGGGGGGGGGGGGTTGGGTGGCTGGGTGTGTGTTTAAGGTTTGGTCTTTAATTCCATTGAATGCTTTATCACGGAAACTAAATAGGGTATAACTCAGTGACTTTTTGTGTAGCATATACAACTCTTAATGGAAACTTCTGTTTCCAATGTATTGCCTACTGCTTCCTATCCTTCCCTTCTTGCACCCACGTGGACTGGAAGGCAAGTACATGGCAGCAGTGGACTATGTGACAATCTGTCTACATGTTCAAAGGACAAATGTTTCTCCTGTTTACCACAGAAAATATAGTGTTTTGATAGACTTTGTCTGTTTTTTTTTTTTGTTTGTTTGTTTGTTTTGTTTGTTTGTTTGTTTTGTTTTGTTTTTGTTTTTGTTTTGTTTTGTTTTCTTTATCTCTGGTTTATTGCACCCAGTGTATACTACATTTTGAACCAGGGTAATGCAAGAACTCTAACACAGGGGAAAACAATTTATTTGTAGTACTTTTAATGCTAATTTATCTCAGTTCTTCATTAAGCACCCTCCTTTTAGTCTTTCAAGAAATACATTACCATAAACCAATGCTCCATCTGCCAAACCAAGGCAAGGAGTGTGGAGAAATTACATCTGCCACATAAACAGGCTGAGCTACAGACAGAAATTTCATTGCTGTCATTATAAAAAACATGCTGGTCTTAGCTGCTGGTATGCCCTGCTCAGCAATGGAACAGAATTGGCCTGTGTCAGTTTGGACTTGCATGGGGGCTTGAGGAGGGACATAACAAATAATTAATAGAATTAATCCTAGTATTTAAAGGGATTACAACTGCTGCAAAGGTGAAGAATATATATATATATATTTTTCCTTTGGATATTTGACATTCCTAAAGATCTTTGAAACAGTTAGCTTTTGATTTTCTGAAGTGTTTCAGGATGATCAAAATGCCAAAATGTTCTTTGGAGTTGTCAGAGACACAGCAGCCCTAACTTGGCACCAAGCATTGCTTTGTTGCCTTATGGCAGAAAGGATTTCAGGAGTGAGAAAGAATTTGATAGTTTTACAAAGGGAAACAAAAGGTTGTCAGGTTTTATTTCTGAATACTTGAGAGGCTGTATTGTCATTGAGGCTTCTACTTCTGTGTTTATAGCCATCAAAAATTTGTTATATACCTGAGCAGTACCTTCAGCCATATATAAGGATGTTTATGTGCTCAAGTGAGCCTGAACTACACTGAACTAACTGAAGAAATACAATAGACCAATAAGAATGTGTATCTGTCCCATGATGTCTAGAGGTTAAAGGAACCCACAACCATAATATTTATTTTCTGGCGAGTCTCTACGTGGCAGCAGGAATTCTCCTGATGACCAACTCAAATCTTGTAAAATTGTGGTTAAGATGTATCTTCTGAAATTTTTTATATGACGAGGATTCTTTAAAATTATGTTTCAAAATATTTATTATTTGTCTTTTGAAAATATGAAGGGGAACACAGTATATTTATTTATATAATATTCCTCTTTACTGTTGCAGCAGTCCTGTGTTTAATGAAATAGAAGGAAATGCTGGTTGTTAAGCTAACTTTTTTTTTTTTCCCCATTCTTCAGAGAATCTCTTACAGATGTATTTTTACCTTCAATTCTCATCACACAGATTTCAGGACAGCTAGCTAATTCTGACTTAACTGCCAAAATAATTTTTTATATCTCTTTTGGCAAATCCTAATATCCCAAACCAAAGAGATTCTGTAGACCTGATGCTCTATCTCCAAAAAAAGCAGTCAGAACTCCAGAATAAGGGTAGATGATATTTATTTATTTATTTATTTTTTCCCTGAAGATCTATGTGAGTTGAAGAAGGGATAAAGTTTGATGCTTCTTATATATTCTTTCACTTGCAGGTATATCCTGACAACTGGAAGGAAAATGCAAGCTATAAAGTAAATTATCTGTTCCTCATTTTATAATGTTCTAACTCTGACAGGTCCTAAAAATCCATAGAAATTTAATTTGCTCCTTGTATTTGCTCCTTTGTAAAAAGCAAAACAAAATAAAAAACAATCAACCAAAAAACAAAACAAAACAAAGCAACCTCATTTGTTGGACCTGTGTTTAGCTTGAGTAATATAGTTTTTGACAGTCAGACTGCCATATTTTATAAATCTTAAAAATTTTTCTTACTCTAAAATATGTTGTGTAATTTCTGTTGTTATTATTTAATTGGTGGTTTTGGTTTTATTTCATGGAAATTTTGGTCTTTCTCAAGTACATATGATACCTGTGGCCTTTGTGGAGACCTAAGCAAACGCAAGAACAGAAAAGATGATCAGAAGCCTCTCTCTCTTTCCTTTCCAAGATCCCCTACTTCCCTGCAGAAAGAGATATGCAGGATGGGACTGCTTCATAAGGAAACCTGCGGTGATCAGTCTCCTTGTGCCTCTTGTGCTTTTCCGTCTGTCAGATGTGCCTTGCTCAGAGGCACATTGCTGTTCCTTTCTGAGCTGACGGGAGCTGCAGAAGGCATAGACAGTAAGGTTCATGCTTGGCATTGGTTCAAAAATAACAGCTTTTGGGGGAATACAGTAATTATTTGCACCTTGTCAATAGATGTTACTGTTGAAAAGCCTTTCTGTTAAAATCACTTCTTCCATCAAATTCATTTCTTCTATAGTATGTGTGGCAATGTGATGTATTAAGACATTTTAATGCAAACAAAAGCCAGCCATTTTTCATAGGTGCCTGGACTCAGCCTTCTCTCTTCCTTGCATCTCTTTTGCTGGCCATAAGTCTGTTATGAATTAATTCGATCTGGTTCTCTGCTGAGTATTTTCATGCCTAGGGAAATGCAGCTTCAATGTCTCATCGTGTCTCATCTTGAGCACTTAGTGTTGATAATACCTACTGCCATTAATGTGCATGATGCATAGAGGAAAGTGATTCTGAGGCAAGTCCAGTTCAAGGAGGTCAAAGAGTTGTTACCTGAATACTGCAGTGAACAGGTTATTCATTCCCAGCCTAGGTGATGTCAACTGCATCCTCTTCAACACAGTGACTGTGGCATCAGGACTCAATTTGTATCTGAGCTACCTTGTAGTCTTGGGTCCTAACTCTCTGCCACAGGTTTCCCTTGCAGGTAAGATGTGGCAGTAATTCTTCCTTATCAAACCTCAGAGGGCATTTAGAGGATTAGGCAAGTATTATCTGTGCAGGATTAAAGATACCATGAAGACATGTGCAGGTCGCTGGTAGCACTGTATCTATTGCATAAACTAGAAAAGGAAGAAAAGAAGTATTTGTTATTTAGATTAAAGCAAACAAAAGAGGCCTCAGGAAAGATATGGAAGTTAAATACCACACAGCCATCTGGCACTGGCAAGACAATGAAGTGTGTAACCAGTCAGTTTTCTGGGCAGTGTGCATCCAAACTGCTGGTGGTGGCAGCCATAAGGAGAGCTCAAGGTGAAGCCATAGGATAAAAACCTGCAAGATGGAGCTAGGTCATTGAGGGACCCAGAAGAGCAAGTGGCCTTGCACCAAGAGATTAAAGAGGCAGTAAGAACCAGAGCCAGCCCAAGGGCCTGCTTTTTGGACTTCTGCATTGGGAAGGCTTCCAGCCCAGGAGAAAGGGGCTGCCCTCCTCTCCCAGGCAGAAGGGTTTCATCTTGGGGCAGGCATGGCTGCTGTTGGTAGGATGGGATATCCCCTCCCCTGGTCCCCAGAAGCCTGAAGGATGCTATGAAATTCTACATATGAACTATTGTGGCATTCTTCAGGCTGGCTTGCAGGTGTGTACTGAGCCATCAGTTCTCTTCTTGCCAGTGAAAATTAGGCTGAATAGGGCACAAGTTAACTCCTTGAGCCCTTACTAGAGTTAATTTTAGCATCTCTGATGTACTTAGTATTCACAGGCCAGTGGAAGGGCTGGGCCTAAGTTCCCACCTCACACACAGAAGCCTTGTCTATAGTGCTTGGGGCATCAAAGCATCTGTGTGTAGGGACAACATCCAACCAACAGTGAACAGCACCAGTGTAGTGTGACTGGATGTTGCATGTTACTCACAAAGACTTGACTTCACTTGTGAGTAAATTCATGAAGAAATATTGCTGAAGAAAACCTTCATCTTGCTGATGTGGCCAAGGGGTTCTGCTGGCTGCTCAATGAATGACCACCAGTTCTGTGGCTAGAAAGTCCTTTGCCTTGGCCATTCAATATGCCGACTGCTTGCTGCCTTCCTGCACAAAGCTTACATGGTACAGAGGGCTGTGCCCCAGCCATGTATGTCAAAAGGGAATTAAATTTCAGTGCAAACACAGGTTGCATAGTTGAGCCCTTAAGCCTATGACAAACTGCAGTTCAATCTGCTGCTGCTGTAGACAAATTATTCTTGTTAAACAGTTTAAATTTAGCTGGTAGAGCCATTGAGAGATTATTTTGGGGACACATCCTGTTTACTGATCTCTACTAATCGTGTTACCCATTAATTCAGCTGTTTAAAAGCAGATGACTAGAACTTCTACTATGTCGTTCATTTGTCTCTCTGTAATGCAAAGCGGAGATCCAAGGAAATTAGAAAATTACTCTGACCATTTCTACCAATGCTCTTTATGAGTGCTTTGAGCAGTGGGTCAGATCTACATGGTCAGACTGAAACCTGGCTGACCTTTTTCTAGCTCCGATTTTACAAACACGAGGAGGAAGTTTGCTTACGGCAGATGTGCCGTTTGCTGCAGGCTGGGTGCATTCACAGATGTCAGCCATCTGAGCTCCCCTCCAACCAATGCTGCTGGATGTGTTGAGCAGAAGACGTGCTCAAACCACTGAGGTTAGGAGCACAACTGTCCCCATGCTCTTCATCCCTCTCTGTAGCTCTTTATCCGTTATCCCTTAGTCCCAAAAGGACTTTACACAGAGCAGCCTGATGGCTCCAAGGAATTTAGCTTTCTGCCCTGGCAGGGAATCAAGACTTCCAAAAGGCGAAGGATTGCCTTGGAGGGCAGGGAAGGATGTCATACATGTTACCCCATGGAACTTACTTTCAGGGTCTGATGGGAAGCCCCATATTTCTGCTGGGACACTGTAACCCCATGCTGCCTCTCCTTGGTATTTTAGGTGTGATAACCTTTGCCTGTGGCAGAAAGAGTGTTGTTTTTCAACCCTTTTTGTCTGGGAGACAGCACTGCATGCCAGAGCAGTGCAGTGGGGTCAGTATAAGTTCAGAGATTAGTTGATAATAAGGATTTAGTTATGAACTCGCAGCCTGTCATGGAATGGATGTGCAAGTGCAGTAGCTGTGATTCTGCTGTTCCAGCTTGCGTGATGCTGCTTGTCCAAGGATTTTTTTCCTGGGAGAAAACACCACTGTGCAGTGTTACACATTTACATACTACATGGGACATTTAACATGATGCACTGTTCTTGCTTAAGCTGCCCAGTTAAACATAAGTTTGAATTCCCAGTTAGACTGTTCCAGCCTTACAAAAAAAACACCCTCCTGGCTTACTGAGGAAAACAAAACACATTGGAGAACAGTAATACTGTAGTAAAGCCATCTCAAATTCTTCCATATGGGCTTTTTTCCACTTTTATCACTAAAAGGACAACTATGACAAAAATATTTGGAGTGAAAAGGAAGAGAGGGACAACGTATATCTAGAGAAAATGTTCTCACAGGGATTTTTAAATGAATGTAAAATATTTCTGTGGATATATTTCTTGCCAGCTCTTTTTGTGTTGTCTTGTAGGCTGTGGAAGCAAAACAACTGACTTTTCAGACAAGATACCCAGGAACATACAGAGATATGCTGTGTTGTTAAGTCAGTGAGGGGGCAGGGTTGCTGCTGATCCAACCGCTGCACGAAGTAGATGTCTGAGCTGGGTGCTGTTGGAAGGCTGGGACCACATGTGAGGAAAGCTGCACTCTGTTTTCTGCTTCCCTTGGGGAAACTATCTGGTTCAAATGGAACAAGTGAGACCAAAGCCTGTCAAGACCAAAGCCTGTCAAACTGCTAATTCTACTATTGGATTTTACACCTTTAAATTCTCATTTTATTGTAACTGAGGAAGTTTTCCTTTCCTATGTGATGAATACTGAAGCACTGTCTGCAACCACAAAGCTTTTCTTTTCTTGACATAGCCTCTTACAAACATTTGTTCTGAGAGTGCTTCATACAAAAATAAAAAGTGGCACTATGCAAATGAGTTTACATAAATCAGAAAAATTATAGTCCACAGCTCCTTACTGGCTGGTGTACTTCTATGGGGGGAGGAGGAAAAAAAAAAAATCCCAAACTTCTAATTTGTCTCTTCACCTTCCAGCTGTTTTATTTCTGTGTTATTTGACTGTTTGTATGATTATAACTCTTTCAATTGAGAGTTTTCCATGGACAGACATTTAAGATTACAGAGTGTTTTGGTGGCCAGTGAAGAACATCACTATGCATAGGTGCTATTTTATCTAGAGAGACAAGTCCTTATTACTTTTAAAAGATCTGTCCAGGAGAAGGCATGGCTTTGAGGGGCTTAATATTCAATTTTCATTATGAAGAAGACTCAGCAGCAGGGCTGTCAGGGACTGATTTTTTCCAACAGCATCATCAGTGAGCTCGGTAAAGGAGTAAACAGTGAAGTCTCTATGTCTGCAGATTATATTGAACTCTTCATTAAACTCTTGCAGGTAATAAAATGAAATGTGACTCCAAATGAACCTTGCAAAACAAAGTGAGAAAGCAAAAAGGTAAGGTAGTAGACAAGTTTCAAAGTAGATAAATGTAAGGCAGAATCACAGAATCATCTAGGTTGGAAGAGACCTCCAAGATCACCTAGTCCAACCTCTGACCTAACACTAAGTCCTTGATCATGCAGTCTGAACTGTGACTGTGTGATGCTGAACTCAGAAACAGATCTTGTACTCATTATTGACACCTTGCTGCAATACACAGCAAAAGCAGCCCCAAATGCCAACAAAACATTGTTTGGCATTAGAAGGGTGAAAAGAATAAGGAAAAGGGATCATTTTACTAGGTATGTGCACATCAAAAGTGCTGTGTACAGTTCTTTTATCCACACCTCAGGAAGGGTTTAGAGAAGAGCAGCTAAAATGATCAAGCAAAATCATGATCAATAACTTGTAAGAAGATACTAAAATGCTGGATATAATAGGACTTCAACTTGGATAGTAAGAAGCTGGAGGACCATGCCTGGACCTTATAGAATCAGAAAAGCCTAATGCAGAACTCTTATTCACTAAATCCCACTGTACTGGGGCTAGGGAGACTCAATGAGATTAGTAAGAGATCGGCTTAAATCAGATGAAAGCAGTTTTCCACACAGTTGGTAGTGAAATGATGAATTTTATGGTGCAGAAGGCTGTAGGAGCAGATGGCATCAGCATATTCAGATATGGATTACACAATTTTATTGGTCTGAAAACATACCAAGAGGTGTAAGAGACACAGAAAGAGGTACGTGCCCTTTAACAACCCAGCTGTGCGTGCTGGGGGAAGGTGAGCAGAGTGGAGCAGGGAGAGCAGCTGTGTTTTGCACGCATGACATGTCCCATCACAAAGCCAGAGGCAGAGAATTGGGCTGGGTGCACCCATGCTCTGAGCTGGTATGGCCTCTTTGGATCATCCCCAGCCATTCGTCTGGCATGTGTCCAGGTCAAAAAAACTGCAGGCAGCACTTGTAAAATGGCAAGATATCCTAAGAAGACTTAGGACTTTGTGCAGCTGGTGAACATAAACTGGCTCCAAACTAGCTTTCACCCCATATGTTAGCTTTTATTAGAAACCTTCAGTCTTCTTTTTATAAACAAAAGCATATTTTTCTTTAAACAGAAAATGTTTGCTTTGTTTCTGAGAATCACAGTTGATGTCTTCTTTTTTAATGAAAATGTTTGTTTTCAAGGAAATTATTATTATCATTATTATTATTTAATTATATTATATTTATTATAATTTATATAATTATAATTATTTATAATAATAATAATAATAATAATAATAATAATAATAATAATAATAATAATAAATAATAATAATAATAAATTTGCTTTTATGAGACCCTGTGCTTTAAGAAAAAGCCTTTTGCAGAAAATATTTATTATTGACTGTTGAGGTCACGCTCTAGACTGAAGTGGTTGTGTCCCTCTAATGTGCCAAATCTGAGGACATCTGCTGCTGGGGCAGACATTTTTTGTCACCTGGAATCATCACAGAAAGCTCTGCAGTGCTGAGCACCATAGAAGCTTTTCACATCCTGCCTTCACTCAGGCTTGGCGATGAGGGGTTACATTCTGAAAGACCTTGTGTATGCATGTATCTATATCTATTTAAGAAGAAAAAAAGCTTAACATCCTTAAATGCATTATTTTCATGAGGTAGTCTTCAAGTGATAGCTTTCAACCAAATGTTGTTCTGCAAATGAAATGAAATGTAATGAAATGAGGAGAGGGAAAATTAAAGACAGAGGAAAACAAAACAACCCCCCATAACAATGCCCCAGGGAACTAAGTGACTGTTCTGCTTATAATGTAATCCACCATGACTGCCTAAGTGGCCAATAAGTTTATCAGTGAAGAAGGAGGCTCTACATTTGACTTCAACATACCACTTTTGGAGAATGACTGCACAGATCAAGCAAGGAACAATTCAATCTTTGGTTCTCAGTAGGACACAGCATGGCCTGAAACACGTTTCATTTTAAAATCTGATGGAATGCACAAACTCATGGCAGTGTTTATCAACAAAACTTTTTTGTTGTTGTTTATTAACCTTATTGCGGTGCATTACTGTTTAATCTATATCTGTGGTACTTGTCAAGAGCAGACTAAACCTAAGTGAGAAGATGTGGCAAAGGTTTACAAGTGACTGACTTCCTATTATAGTTGAGAAAGTGTCATATTTTGGAATGGATAGGAGTGTTAGCCTTGTCTCTAATAGCAAACTGTTTCTTTGATTTAAAAGGTGGAGGCTGGACATTTTCAGAAAACTACCTGTTTTCCTGTTTTCTGTACCACTCTCGATTTTTTGATGTACCAGTACCACTCCTGATTTTATTTCTTTTCTTTTTTTTTTTTTTTTTTTTTTTTAATTATGGTGAGATGGAAATGTGTTCCCTTCCATTTTCTCCATCTACATCTCCCTTTAACACTTCTGCACTATGCCACCTCCTCTTGTTGCAGCCCTTGTAACATAACATGAGCTTCTGCCTATCATTTCAACAAGCCCTAGACCATGCAACCTTGAAAGAAGTGTGTTTGCAAGAGTAGAAAATGTGGCAGATTCTTCCAACATTATTTCCCTTCTTGCTGTTTTTAACCTTATTTGATCAGAATTGCTTTCTGTTTCCTTATGATTCTAGAAAACAAGAGCTGGCTGAGTGATGCAACCTGTGTCTACCTGGGGATCTACCTGGCCATCTTTCCCTCCTACTGATTTGTTGCTTCTCGCCTTCCCTTCACGTGCATGAGCAGCATGAATGAGGTCAAAATCTCTATTGGTACTGAAATAGAGGGAAAAAAACAACCAAACAACAACAACAAAAAACAAACACACAAAACAAATAAACAAAAAATCCCCAAAATGGTAGCAATGGAAAGAAAAAGATACAGTAGAGCTAGTGAACCTGCGTGTGACTTAATTTAATTCTGATTTAATGTGGCCAATATGATAGTGATTTCATCCCTGCATGCTCTGTTGGTGCCTGTAGCAATTTTATTTGTTTTGAACTTGTTCCTTGGTGTAGCTCCTGACTGCAGCTGCTATGGGAGTGAGCACAATCTCCTCCTGCTTCACAGGCTCATTGACATTCACTTGTGCTCTCAGGAACCCAAAACACTTACAGCCAGGTATAAAGTTCCAAATTTTAATTCTTCTTCCTCATTTACCTTTATTTTTTTTTTTTTTAAATGGAGCTAATGATCTTTTCAGCTTAATTATGTTCAACATAAAACTGTCTTTCTTCTTGTCAATCAAAGGTGCCCTGATTATCTTAATCATTATTAAGGGATATTAGCATAATTGTACTTTATTAAAATTGAGCCCGCTAGTGTTGCTATCACTAAGGCTGTGTGTATAACTGGGAGAGGAGCAGCTCCAGTGATACAGGCACTGTTTGGAATTTCCCAGATTCAAGGTCATGGAGTGACTGGTTTATGTCACCATATGGCCTGCAGTGTGGGAACGAAGCTGCTGGTATGGCAATACCAAGAGTAACAGAATAAATACCCTATTCTTCTGAAGACAAAGACACCAGAGGAGTTGTGGTCACTCTCATCCCTTCCCAGAACTTTGCCAGACTCACATGGTCAAGTGTTGATGGGCTAAGGTGGAGCATTGCTCCATTGAACAGAGGCCACTTGGAGCTGTGGGCCACTTCAGGCTCCTTTTGTTTTGTGCCCTCAGAGACAGAGCCCTTTGACACTGAGCACACTTTGGTCTCACCTGCTCTAGTGGTGGGAGGCATCAGACAGAACTGAAACAAAAACCACAAGCATGGAGTTACTGCTTTTTCAGGAACAATGTGCTGCTACTCCTGTGAAATTCTTGGATGTGGTATTGATTGGATTGATTACAGGCCTGCTGTAATCAATCTGGCTGGGTAGGCCACCTTTTCAGCTGTATAGATTAGAAGTTTTTTTTGTGGGTAGTCAAAATTAATCTGGTACCTAAGAGCACAAGGAAATTTTTGCTCATTTTGTCCCAGAAGAGACAAAAATTAGGTGTGTCTAATTCTCTTGGATTCTTCTGAAATCAA
The DNA here is from genome assembly GCF_963932015.1 of Anas acuta. Classification (NCBI taxonomy): domain Eukaryota; kingdom Metazoa; phylum Chordata; class Aves; order Anseriformes; family Anatidae; genus Anas; species Anas acuta. The sequence goes on from NC_089017.1 coordinate 14,823,844, forward strand.
TCCATCATAAAAATTTTTGAAAACAATATCCATCCTAGCAACTAGGTCCACTATCAATTCTTTTTCCTCTTGAAATAAAAACATACATGACTAAATCCTCTTCTCTTATTGGCACAATATCACTACATCTGGAAAAGCAATTTATCAGAGAAATAGTGATGAAGATGTCTGCAGAAAATGTATACTCTGGTTATAAAGGCAGCACAGCTTCTGCAGTTGACTGATCCCACTACATGCTCCATTAGCAATGAGTTTTAACACAGCAGCTGAGTGATCTGTAGGAATGGTCACCAGATATTAGACATCCCAGGCATTTTTAATACAAATTAGAATAAGCTCATATTGTTTTAACAATTGAAATAACTTCATCTTTAATGGAATTGTTTTTTTTTTCAGCACTTAAGTCATTTACTTCCTACAAGTCACTGGTAAAATATTTGTTGTCTGTGAAACCTAGATTTTTTTTTCTTTCTTTTTTTTTTTTTTTTTTTTTTTTTTTTTTATGATTGATTGACTACAGTAATTAGAAGAAATTTCCTGTCCAAGTCCCCCAAAGGCCTATTTATTTAAAGGAGGCGGAGATCAAAGCCTCTTTCTGTAACCAACAGGGCATTTGCTGCTGAGCCATTGAAAGAATAGAACTAGTTGAGTGAGATTAAAAACAAGCTATTTTCTGTTTTGTTTGAAAGACTATTCTATGGCTTTTTAGAAATTCTGAAGAAAATTGCCATTATCAGAAGTAGCTTAATTTGTGATTTTTTTTTATTATTCTGAGAATGGTTTTGTTTGTCTTTTTTTTCCCACTTTTTTTTCCACTACTGAAAAAAAAAAGAAAAAGAAAAAAAATAGAGAAAAAGATAAAGTCGGAAGGAGAATATTTAAAGCCTGTTATAATCTGGGGGTTACTGGAGACAGAAGGGAGAGAATGTGTGTGTGGAAAGTGAGTTGTAGGGGATGAGGGAAGGAGAAATAACTTGTTTTTTTTCCTTCTCCTATTTTTTCCCCCAAGGTGAGGAAGAAAGAGAGGTTTTCTGAGAACAATTTTCCCTTGTTTTTTAAAACATCCTGTTTTTTTTTTTTTTTTTTTTTTTTTTGTCCACCCATTCACAACCTAAAGCATATTACACCTAAAACTGTGAAGTTATGATTTTTTAAAGTCGTTAAAATATCAGTGAAAACAAATGTAAGATTAGTTTATCCATGTAGACCTACTGGAAGAACTGTGGTAAATTTCACATCCTCCATGTTTTCAAATTATGCTGTAGACTGAGAAGACTGAGACTATATGCCTCTTAAGACTTTATTGTGTGAAAAGGCTGCCATTAGGTGGAAGAAATCTTGCTGTCTTTGACTCTTATGGAAACTTTGGTTTTGATGTCAGTGGAGGAATGAGAGAAATGAGGTGGAACAGCTATTGTAGAAGTTGTGGACTCTAAGGAAGAGGGTTGTAGTTTTAAAGCAGCTTGGGGAGTGCCAACAGTTCAATATTTGCTTATGCTAACCTGTGTGTTTCTGAGTGCCTGGCAGCCAGATGGGCCCTGAAGCAGATGTAAGCACACAAGTGCATTGCGCTTATGTTAGCGAGTGTCATAACACGGCTTGTGCCAGCTGCATGCTGATGTGGGAGCAGAGGCTACACCTGGCCTGCTGAGGTGTACTAATGGGGACAAGGTTATCACTCCAGAAATGTTTAGTTTGCACCAGTTCAACAACTTGCACCAAACAGTTGCAGCAATTTTGAGTTGTGATTACAAGAGATGGCTTAGGCAGTGATCAGAAGTGCCAATATGGGTCTCCTACCTGTTGATGTCTGTAGCTGGAGCTATCGTTACAAATAGTGAAAGCATCTGTGGAGCTGTTGAGGGCAGGGAAGGTCCTTGGATGCAAACAACTTTGTTTGTGCTCTAGATACCAAAGGTCTCCACGTGTTGTTCCACTGGGATTTTCCAGGTGTATAAATGGGCTGCTCACAGGCAGCTCATCTCCTGCAGCAACTGCATGGGAAGAAGACAGGCTGCACTGGGAGAATAGCCTCTGCCTGCATGGGAAGGGCTTGCAGCAGGGGAGGGGAGTGTTAAAGCAAGCAGAAATGTTTTGTCTGGGTATTGGTGGAACAGTGGCCTGTGTGAATGAAATTTGGTCTACTGAGATAGTACAGGTAGGGTGAGTTTTAAAATGAAGCTCCTCTTGTCTCACGAAGTGATTGCATCTGTGTAAGGTGTGTTCAGATTCCTATCTGCCTTATTACATCTCTACTGTATAAAAATTTGGCTGGTGTTATGCATAGCACCAGATAGCTATTTTGTATAGAAAGTGTATCTTGTATTGATGCATCAGTTCCAGAACTCTAGCTGAAAACTGGGCAGAAATAGTACAACTGTTTATGGTCTCGATGATAGCAGGTCTTACTCCTTCTATGCATTAAACACACTTAGAACATGAATTATTGTTATCTTGTATAATTATTTCCAATTTGTGTCAGGCATCTCTTAATACATTTTTGACATAACATGTTTCTGGTTCTAGTAGCTGGTGATGTACCTGGACCTTTGTAGTAAAATCCTTGGTTAATCAGATCCATTGAAATTGAACTTTGTGATAGTTTCACTTGCTTTTGTTAATTAGTAACACACATGGGGAATTTAAATTTTGCCCTCAAAGAGAGCAGATTCCCTTGAAGAGAGTCAGTTTTAGCCAATGCTGATGCCAAACATAAATCCTAGTTGCATCTCAACTTGTTAGTGGGTTTCAGCTTCCAACTTTGGAAAACAAAACAAAACAATTACCATTTCCATTTTGGGAAAATATTTTTCCACTGTACTACTCTCTAAGTTCAAAATTGTTTGCACAAGTACTTGTGCAAAACTTTTCTTACTTAGATGCTTGTCTAAAGAGAAAATAAAAGGGGCATGCATGGGAAATCTAAACTTAAGTTTTAAGTTTTGTGAACTTGTTTGTATTCACTTTATACTTCCACTGCTCTTTTAACCTCTTTGGAGTTGCTTTGTATTACAATGAAAACAAAGCTATATGTTAAATTCCTAACTTATTGATACACTTTTTTTTTTTTTTTTTTTTTTCATTTATTGGTTCCCTCAATATACACATGGCTGAAGAGTCTGTCTGTGAAGCAAATATTAAAAATATTAAAATCACGTGCAATTTTTCTTTTCCTCCTGTGTTTTGAGGTTCTGGTATATTTTATAATTTGTTCTGTTTGGAAAGAAGATGATGTATTCAAGTTATAAAAAGGTGGGAAAGTGCCTTACAATTTATTGGCAGCTAGCAAGGATGTCTAAAGAATGTATGTTAGGAATTGATTTCTTTTCCCTTTGTTCTAAATAAGCTGTTCTGGATAAATAAAGCCAAGAATTTGAAAATCTTGGCTTTTCGTTTCTTTGATTGGTGTAAAATGTTCTTCATAGTTAAGAACTCATGCACCTCTTCATAACTGTGGAGACAATATATAGTGGAAGTCTGAAAAAGAATTAAATTTGGGAAAGCCGAGTCTAATGTCCAGCGTTATTAATACATCTACTGTCTTCTCGCCCTTTGCAAGGAAAGAAAAAGAAAATATAGAGTGTTAAAAATAAAGAAATTGAAGTATAGCAAACATTTAATAACAGGAAGAAATGGAAGAAATGAATCATGCCTCTACCTTCCATTCCCCCCTCCCGCCCCTAACAAAAACAAACAAACAATTTTTTTCTTTAAAATGCATAAAAATATGTTGTTATTGGTAATGCATAATATTCTAATTTAAAACTAACATACTTTATCAGTGAAGCAAGTACTATAAGCATTAAATGCTGGAGCAGAAGGAAAGCCTCAACATCTGCAGGTGTTTCTAGAATGTTCTATGCACTTGATGGAGCTGAGTCTTACTCTATTCTGTGTTTTCATCAGTGATCTAGTTGCAAATATTCACATACTGTAATTAGCAGTGATTTTATGTTAGGAAGATTGTCAGAGTTTTAATCAATGATGAAGACATTGGAGCTTGGAGGGATGCCTCTGCAAAGAAGGCCTATTTACACATACTTTGCTAACACAGTCAAATGCAAACTTTGGTTCAGGACCAGGCACTGAAGTCTGTCTCTTGAATGGGAAATCCAAAGCAGTGAGTCTGGAAAAGCTTTAGGGGCTAGTCCATACCTTGCCATTTCTTTTGTTGTGGTAAGGAAGGCTGATGCTGTTAGGAGAACAAAAAAGATGAGGAAGAAAGGGAAAAAGGGAAAGGGAAGAAAGGGACTAATGCTGCAAGACTCTGTTCTTGGTCTGTGTCCTCCTTAACACTGAAAGAATTTGCAGATGGTGATGACAATGGTTACTAAAGCCATTGCTATGCTGGTGGAACAGCCTGGCAGTGAAAAAGTTGAAATAACTTAGTCTAGTTATCTTAGCAAAAGAGACCTGAGAGGTAATTTATTTGAAATTTATGAGTGTCTCCAAATAATTTTGATTTGCTTCTCTGTTATATGCTTTTGTCACAAAAAGCAAATGCCAGTAGAATAAATGAAGAAGGTGAGAATGGAAGATTTCATTTCTTTAAGACAATATGTTCATTTTTATGAGGTAAGCTTCAGCTAGAAAAAGTTTTACCTTAGTCAGATACCTAATGTTGGGTTCAATACAGGGCGATGGAATGAAATTTTACAGTTGGTGTTTTATAAATGAGCTGCCTAGATCCTTGAGCGTGGTTAACTGGCCTTCTGTTTTATAAATCTAGAAGTTGGAAGGTAAAAGACGGATAGTTCAGTTGTATTCAGTTACATCTTAGTGTCTCCTTGAGTAAGGCTAAAATGTAGTGCGGACAGCAGGCTCTGTGGACATGTGTGTTCTCCCTTGACTTGCTCTCAAATACTTACTTCAAATAAATATTTGACTATAAAAGGTTCATAAAGCTACAGGCCTGAAATTCCCATTCTCTCAATCCACATAAAAAGTTGATTTGCAATTGATTGTTAATAAAGTTGCAATGGAGTCAAGTAGAATTAGTCCTGGAATAGATGAGACTTGAGTCTGTTGCTCACTGAGCAAAGTCAACACTGCCTTGGGGAATTCTCCATTCCTTCTTGCCAGTTGAAGGATTCTTCCTCACGTGTTCCTTGCTGCCATGCTTCAGGGGTTGTTCTACACACTAGGGGTGTTTCCTGTTCCTCTTTCCATTGCTCCATCTGCATGGGGTCCTAATACTCCTGTTCTGTAGAAAACATTTAGTACTGACCAGGTCAGTACAGCACTTGAGACCAAGCTAGTTAAACCTGCTGAGAGAGACAAAATGCAATGGCAGGGTACATCACCTTGGGCTTGGTGCAATGATAACACGGTTACATTACTCTTTTCAGGCTTGGAGCATGGGCAGAGCTGACTTTCGCATCTGACACAGTTTATGTTGTAAACACCCCTGATCCAAACCCAAGCACAGGTGCATGGGCTTGGCTGTCTTTATGGTGAGAAATCAGCAATCAGGTCACTGCTAAAAATTCATCACATCCCTTGTCCTGGACCAGCATGACCATGGGAACATGCTTTGTATGCATACTTAATGGTTAAAGGTTTTATGTCCAAGTGACTGGGAGTTTTGGGCAATAATATACAGCAAAATAAACTGTACTAGATCTTAGAAACATTCTATAATCAGGGATTGCCCAAGACTATAGCCTAAACTGATGCATCACTAATCTTTGTGTTGCTCTTGCGTGACCTTTATTCAGCAAGGATGGGCACCCACATTAAAGATTATCCTGTTGGATAAAATTTAAGTCCCTATTTGGCACAAAACATTTAGTAAGTGGATTCTTGCATGCTCTCAGAAGAAATGTGAGACCCGCAAACCCTTGGCAAATGCTCCAGAAATAAATGTAGAGATCATGTTTTATGTCAGGACTGAGAACTGAAGCTGCATGAGAGAAGAACTTGATTTCCGTGTATTTTTCCCTCATTTTACAGACAGCCAGTTTCATGGCAGAAAGGTCTGGAGTAGCATACTGAAACCTGTTCTGCCTGTCAGCTGAACTGCTATGTTAGTATCTGATTGTTATGTATCAGAGTATATAATAGCTGCCACTCCCACAGAAAATTAGCTTTGCTTGTGTGTTGCCTACGCAAAGGGTATAGTATTTAAGCACAAGAACATAATATATTGCAAGGGACAAGGATTTCTAAGGTCTGGCTCTGCATCTCCTCATTTTACATCTGTGTAATTTGACTGATTTCAGTGTGCTCACACTGGTACAAATGAGATCAGGCCTTCAGTGCAGAATCTACTTGAAATGATGCAGGTTGCTTTTATAATTGTGCTCTTTGGTTGAGCTTTCTCCTTAGATGTGGGTTCCATTGCAAAAATGAGGCTGTGTCTGCACATGCTTTTTATAAGTCGGATGGCTTTGTGATACTGGAAGTCTTAAAATAACTAAGCAACATGATATCCTCACACATTCTTTTCTAAAGCTGACACATCTGTGGTGGGATCACACATTACTTGAATATCATTTATTAGCAGAGCAGGGAATTTTTCTTTGGAAATAATTCCCCCCCTTCCTCCCCCCTCCCCCCCAAAGCTCAGCTCTGAAGAATAGAGATATTAATGTTTTTCCCCATAAAAACATTAAAATGGGAAATACTAGCTCTTTTTCTGCATGGTAGTCTGTGCTGTGAGCACAGCAGATCTCTCAGATCAAGGCAGGTCTCCATACCTGGTGATACACAACCTACATTGCCAAATAGTGCAAACCGTCACAGTCCCTCTCCATGCCCAGGCAACGTACCAACATATGCTAGCTTTATGGCCTAAAAACTTCCTTAATAAAACATCTTAAGGAAAATAACAATATTTTTCTCCTCATTTGTAGAAACTTTTTATTACCCAGAGAAGTGTCTGTAATCCTGTTGGCTGAACAGTTGTAGCAGATGTGTCCTTTCTACTAGAGAACCTTGATTCTTGTAACCAAACCCCTAGATGTGAATGTAACCTGCAACAGGAAAACGCTCTCTGAGGATGTTTTCCTGTGTTCTGGTTCTAATGTATTTCATGTAAATCCCTGCTTGAAAAATAATGTTTTGGTCTGGGTAGACTGGGCTTAAGTTTTCATGGCTACACAGAGAATTTTCCTCTGTTGTCCAGGCTCCATGTGAAGCAATTCTTATGGTGCTACAGAATGTAACTCAGTTTATGGCTGCATGTGGATGGTTTCAGACTACAAGGGTATTTTTGTTCTGATATAAGAACATGCCAGTGATTTATTCTTTTGCGCACATTGAATGACCAACTCAAAATTTGATTACTGTTAGAAATGAACAGTGGAAACAGAGGCAACTAATGGCAAATGAGATCTGTTGTCTACCAACAGCTGCTACTTTCATCTGAGGTTACATGGTGCTCTGTGCTTGCTCATGGCAAAAGTGCTGCCCTGTCTTGTATTAGCAACTGACAACGTGTTCTCAGAACCTGCTGTGACCATGGTGCTTTGTAGTACTTAAAATTTCTTGCTTTTGAAACTTGTCAGAAAAGAATTAGGAATGCCTTAAAAAAAAAAAAAAGGTGGGGTGGAAATGAGAAAAGGTCTCAGTGTAATGGCTGTACTTATACAGTAGAGCCCACATACATAATGAAGTGAAGTTCTACTTTGTGATTGAAGTTTTTGAAGTTCTCCTGTGATTTTGGATAAAGAAATAACTGTAGACAGCTTGAAGGTAAAGATATTTGCTTTGGCCCCAACATTCCTGGAAAACATTTTGGACATAAAGTAATGTATTGTTTGCAATGTTTGCCGTGCTACAGCAATCCTAGTTCCTGTAGCAGAAAATACACTATGGGCTTGCAGAAAGGGTTTTGATGGGCATGACACCATATGCTCCCTCACATCCTCTGTGAAGAATTAGTTGTACATTGAATTATACTGGTTTTATACCAACATCTGAGAATACTTTGGAGCTTTTTGCCATGCTTGTAAGCCAGAATTTGCCAGGAGTCTGTAAGATCAAGTCAAATATCAATGTTCTTCTTCCCTAATAGTTGCATAATGTTGGCATCACATATGAGAAATAAGATTTTCCTCCAGTTTATTATGGCTTTTGCTGGACAAACTTCTAAGCACTTTAAAATCTTTCATAAAAGAGCAATTTATCTGGTAAGGAGTGTGTGGTCAGTGTGCCAGCATGAACTACTACTTGCTCACATTGACTGCAATGAAGGCAAACAACTAGGGATGCTATATATCAGAGCAAAAACAAAAGCTTGAAATGGAAATTTTAGTTACTTCAAGGGATAAAAGTGTTAAAAGGCTCTAAAGGAAAATGTGTGTCATAAAATTGAGAGACACTTAATTTCTAAGAGTCGGTATAGATGTTGGGAAACAGTACAGAGAATATTTTAAAACTGAGAAGGATGTGATTTACTTCTGTCTGAGGGTTTGATAGGCAGAATTTAAAGAGAGGATTCCTTGTCTTTGCAAAATTATGGGATGTTTAAAAAGGAATTGGAAGCTGATTTTCCCCAGAACTTGGGCCTGTCTGTAATCAAGACACAGTTGTACTAGGGAAATAGCTTTTCTGGAAGTGTATTTGAAGGTAAAGAGAAAAGGCTTCTGAGAAATTGTTGGTGTCCCAGGAACCACTAACCTGGCCTGGAAGACTATAGCAGGCCTGGTTTATTTTTGGTGCAACTAAAGGAAACATGCCTTATAGACTATTACCGAGCACTAAACTTGTAAATTAAAGAATAAATAGGGATAGTAACAGAATTGTGACCTCTGCTATAGCATTCATTCATTCTCAGCATTTCCTTTGTGCTTCAGCAGAAACACGGTAATAAATATACCTTTCTTGCTGTCTGCTCATCTAAGTACTGCAGTGTGCTGGGTGACTTCCCCTTGGAAGAGCAACTGAGGGCATGGAGTTAAGCTTTGTCTGTGGTGTGACCTACTCCTACTACATTGTTTTCCAAGAAGCAGTTTTAACTTGTCGTATTTGCCAGAAAATTGACAGCACACTTATTTTTCAAAGACCAAACCCTGGTTAAATGCTAATAAAAGCACTTCCTTTCTCTTTTTAGTGATGTGAGGTGGTGACGTCTCTATGGCACCACTTTTAATGCAATATCATACTCATTCTCTGGTACTGCTGTCTGGCTTTAATTTAGATATGCTGCTTGGATCTGTTTTGCCATAACTGTCTACAGCATATTCCTCTGTGAGTGAATTAGAAATGCATCATCAAAGTCTTAATGAAAATTTAATTTATAAATTCTTACTTTACTCTCAGAATATACAGGAAATGATTGATGTGATTTTTGTCAGTTCTGAGCTTGTGAACAGAAGGTAGACTAGTTCATTTATGAGATGAGCAAGCTGTCAGAGTGGGAACAGGATAATGCTCAGGACAAACCCCAACAACCCCTTAACTCTTTAAATAATGCTTGGGAGCCAAGGGCAGGATTCACCCCTCACCATGGCTTCTTGCCCCAAGGTCAAATGGGTGCATCTGCATGCACTTTTGGGGTACAGAAATGGCCCCATGTCCATGTTTTCATCCCTGCAAATGTTTTTCAAAGCCCTTTGCCTGGTACTTGATGCAGACAGCAGAGCTATTTTGACAACTTCTGGAGGCACGGAGGACATGGCTGGGTGGTTTTCATGGCCTGTGAACCTCTTGGCCCTGGGAAGGGTGTGAGCTCTGTCTGCTGTCTCCTCTATCATGCTGAGTTATTGCGAAGGTTTGAAATTGGTGTCATAACAAACGTACAGGCTTGGGAAAAAGTTTTGAGGTCAGACCCGACAGGAGGAATAATGGCCTTTTCCCAAGACTGTCTCTTTCCCACAGGTGCCTGTAGATAACCATATGATGATGATGATAAGATAATTAAGCTGCTAAAGGCAGGCAGCATTTAAGGATAAATCTGGCAGCTGCTCTGTGAAGTGGCTTTGGTTGAAAGCTGTGTCCTGGTGGGGTGAGCTGCACAAACCATGCTGCAGAGCCAACTACAAACATTTTTTTGGCACAGAGAATGGTGTCAAGTAGGTTGTGGCCTGAGAATTGCTTTATTAAGCAAAGCTGTCAGCGTAGGAGCTTGTTTCTTAGGAAAATCAATTGCCCTAATTCAGGCCATGTACTGAAGATACATTAGTCCCAGAGGGCAGGTTTCTTAGCTGCCCCGCATGCAGTTGGCTGGGAAGCAGTGTGTTTGCCAGCAGCTGCTTCTGGGATTTCCTTGCAATCCCTGGCCCTATAGAACATGAGGCCTTTCTTAAATAGGTGTTTTCCACTGGGAGAATGTTCTCCCAGAACTTCTGTTATTTGTCCATTGTGATTTAACTAAAGTAATTGCTTCTAATAAGGAATAGCTGAAAACCCAGAGGTTAGTCAACACTCCACGAGCAGCAAATAACTTGCTGTTAATTCATCAAATGCTGTCCATCAGAAGTTGGTGCCAGTTACCTGAAACACTTCCTGTGACTGAGGAGAAGGAAAAACTAACATTTCATCTTCTGAGCAAATATTCACTTGTTCTAATAGAAGATGAAAGTAACTCCTTATATTTTTAGGAGTTGCTATGTGCTGTCTTTCAAGGAGTCTAGCAGTCAGATGGGAGCTCACTGTTGAATTAGGACGTAGCTGCTTAATATGACAAAATTACCAGCAGTATAGCTCTGTCTCAAAATTTGTTTAGATGTTGTTTTGGGGCTTCTGGTGAGAGTTTATGATTCTGTGTATGGGCATACCTAAATCTCAGAGAAATGATCTTCTTCAAACTGGTAGATTCCTTTAGCACTGCCTTACAAGACCTTTCTACGAGGCATCTACATTTGTGGATTAGCTCTAATTTTAAGTTTGGTCTGTGATTAAAATGAAACATTTATTCTTATTTTGTTGAACTGAAAAACAGGATATTTTTCACATTTTTTTTTAATTATTCAGTGCTATGTTCAGGAACATTTTTAAACAAAGTTATTTTTTAAATGAAAAATCAAAGCACTTCTTAATATTTCTGTTCCTTTTTCTCCAGGCTCTTTCAGCCGAAACTAATCAATAAATCATATGCCTGTCTGAAAATAGTTATAGATGTACCCAAATCTACATTTTTAGCCAACAAATTATTCAACCGAAAAATCTTATCCTGCACTCTGTGAGGTAGTTCTGCCTTTTTAATTTATTGAAAGAAATCAACACGCCAGTGTAAATGCAGAACAGGCTGTGGAATGTTATTCTGTGCACTTCTGTAGAAGAAACTATTTCCCTTCCAGTCAAAGATCATTTTTCAGAGCTGCATGAGTCTGATAAAACTAGAATTATATAGCTTTGACTTCTATTGTTTCAAAGTATAATTAAATAGAAACGAGTGGGTGCATAAAGCATATTGATGGAATTAGGAGTTCCAAACAAGGTTTTAAAGAACACAAATGTCCAGAGATGCTGCCTGACAGAGCTGCGTGGGACATACATGAATCACCGTGGGAGCAGAGTAGAAAAATCAGCTTCCATCAAGCAACAGCATATTACACTGAGAGGCAGAAGTGGTGCTATTGAAACTTGATCTATTCTATGTGCCAGAGAGCCTCTGAGGATCACAGACTGAAAAAGAAAAAGGTGTTTATGGAAACGGGAAGGATAAGAATCAAAATATGATCTTTGGTTGTCCCTTTATGAGAACAGAGAAGAATCTGGCTTCTGATGACTTTGGTGACATTACTGAGCATGATCACTTTGTAGGTTCCATGAAATGGTGACATTATCATTGGTGGGGGGTTCTTAACAGAACTTATTATTTATTTTCATTTTTATTTGGTGTTGGAAAGGGTATCAACCAGGACTATGCAGAATTAAGAAAACTGAAGAGAATTTTTTTTTTAATTTTTTTTTTTATGTTTTTAATAGTTCATGTACATGGGACATTCTGAAATTGTAAACCTAGATTAAATACCTTGCAAGGACATCATTTTGCCCTACCACAAAATTCCCATCATCTTTGGTGAGTGGTTTCTATGGCAGAAAACCTGGACCTGGATCTGTTGTTGTGGCATCAGGGTTGGGAGCAGCAGGATTGGCAGAAAACCTGGTCCTGGATCTGTTGTTGTGGCATCAGGGTTGGGAGCAGCAGGATTGCCTCTCCCTGTTGTGGAGATGATGGGGCTCCCTTGCAAAGCTGGGTTGGGCAGCTCTCAGCACTGCTGGTCCCCTTCAGCCAGCACACTGGAGCAGAAGCTACAGGTAAGGGTGGTGACAATCCTGGACTGACTAGCGAGAGCTTTTCCTCCTGTCCATTTTGGGTAGAGTTTATGATGATATGTGAGTAGGCAGGGATTATATTTCAACTGCACAAGCTTACTGGGCCATTGTTAAAACTCTGGGGTTTCATATGCAATTGGATTTTGCCAGTATCATTTTTAAAAATCAATTGCATATTTATTCCCTTAAAGAATTAACATCAGTGGATATGACAGCAGTAATTAAGCCTGCAAAATAAGTGGGGCAACAGCTTTGGAGAGATGAGATTTCTCCTTCAAAGTTACACAGAAACAGCAACACCAGTGTGAGTAGTGAGTTGGCTGTATTCTGCCAAGCAAGTCCAGTTAGGGCCACAGACACTCTGGGGGTGTTAAACCATCATTTTGCACATTCCATCCTTGTGTAGAACTGAATGAAAAGAACAAAACCTTCTGCTTTCCCTCAGGGAGCTTGTAGAGAAAAGCTTTCCAACTTTTCACCCTTTCCAGCCAGCTGTGTGCTATGTCTTGGTGGCTGATCCCACCTGTTCCTGCTCCTCCTGGGGCTGTGTCACTGCCAGTGCTCTCCTAGGTGCCTGCCAGAGGGTAAGAGCTGCCAAAGGGCAGTACTTAAGATGTGGACTAAACCCCTATTTATCCCTATAGGATTACCCTTAACACCCATCATTTCACCCATCTGATTGAAAAGGCCATCTTTATGTGTGAGGGTCAGGTATGGGCAGATAAGTTGGAACTTGTGAGCTGGCTCTGCTGCTGATAGGAAAATGGAGGACGAGCAGTGGTCTGGACATGTGGTAGAGGGGGACCACAGGAACCTCAGGAGGGGCCACTGGGCATGAAGGGAGACATGCAGTACGTGACTGTGCCCATGGCTAGCTTGGGTGGAGGGTGGCTGGTTTGTTCTCAGTGGAAAACTCTGGGATCATGCTCCTTTCTGCTTGTTTTTAGGCAGGCCATCTTGCTCTGACCTTTTGAGTTGCGGGAGAGGTGTAGGAAGGAAGAGCTTTCTTGTGATAAGAGCAGGATCCTACACTGCATGTTCTGGATCAAAACAGGAAACACTTGCTGGCACCAACCCCATCTCTGTCTGCTTTGCAGCTCCCTGATGCCCGAAGTTTCAACAGTGTGTTCTTGCTTGACCTCCTCCTTTCATGTTGTCATGAAGCTAACATAAGCTTGTTATCATTTAATATTTTGGTCACAAGAGGCATGAAGAACTGCATAATAGATAGAGGGGAGAGGGTTGATACAGAGCTTTCCAATCCTACTTGGCTTTGCCTTTTTTTTTTTTTTTTCTCCTTATTTTCCTATTTGGTAACTTTGCCTTTTTCTAAGTAGGATTTTCTAAGTAGGATGGTGAGGTCAATATCCAAATTTACTTGTGAGCCTAGCTTGGCCAACCCAGTTTGGACCCTAGTATTTTTTCTTCTCAAAACCCCTCATGGTTTGATCCCTGAAAGGAAATGCATTTTGTATGGGGCCATGGGAGGCCTGAGCAGGGGAATCACTCCTTCCCTCAGCCTGCCAGCCCAACCATCCTTCCTTACTGTGGGCACTGACAACATCCACTGGTTTCACCCCTGAACTTGCTGAGGGTACATTGCATTCCACTGCCTAGGTCACAGGTGAGGATGCTCAGTAGCATCAGTCCCAGCAGGCTCTCCTGAGACTGTCATCCCTAGATAGTTGCCAGCTGCACATTGAATTGCTGTGTCCTGAACTTTGATCCTGAGTGCCCCTCTACTTTTCCAGCATACCCTTCATTTCCCTAAGATTGTTTTCAGTTTGAATGTGAGAATACTGTGTGCCAAAAGTCCTGCAAAAGTCCAATTCTACTTTGATATTGCTGCATTGTATTTTTAAGTACTCTAGTTTGCTATTCTCACAGGCCTCCATTAGAAACATGAGACACAAACATCTCTCTGTGCTAGATGCTTTAATATCTGCAGTGCCTGGAAATGCTAAGCAAGGGATGAAGTTATTCTTATTGCTATCACAGTATGTCCTAGAGTATGGGCTAGGGGAGGTGGGATCCTAGAAGAAAATGCAGAATTGCTAAGACCAGCCATTGTTTTGTGGTTGTGTTTGTGGTTCAGCTGCTGAGTGAAAGAGAAACCATGAAATAGTTATCTTTAACAAAAAAATAAATTAGAGACAATAAAAACAAATCAAGACAAAACAACAACAAAAAGCTCAGTATTGATTTTAAAGGGTTATGAGTGAGCTTTTGCTTAAACTGCCAGATGCTCTGTAAACATCACATTAAATTTTGCATAACTGGAAGGGCAAAGTTTTCAGAAGGATTTGAAGTATGGAGCCTACCAAATGTGATTAGAAACCTTCAATCACTTTCTGCTTTTGTGCCTACTTATATTGCACCAGCTTTTCTCAGATCATCTCTGGCCACTGCCAGAGGTTTTGGAAGTAAGAAATACTCCTTATCCCAGCATTCCCAGGACAGCTCAGGCTTCAGCATGGCAAAACATGTCTAAATTCAAGTCTCTATTTATGACTGCTGTTTAGGAAGAATGCAGTCCTGGAGTTGAATGTCTCCATATAAACTCGTGCTTACAATTATTTACTTTCATGAAACAGACCATTTCTTAATCATTACACATTTTGCAAGCAAAGGTAGCAGCCTCCCGGCACCCACAGGAGAGCTTTATGGCCTTCTTTGTGCTCTTACCAGCAGTATGAGATTTGACTACACTGAGGGGAATGTCCCAGGTGGTATTTGGAGGTGGTGGCTGGAGGAGACTGTGAGGAACATTGGCCCTTGTGGTGCAGGGGTGAGGGTGCTGCACTGAGGCCTCCCCTTCTCACTGGGCCCCATCTGCTGCCTCAGGACACCTGTTCTGTGCTGTCAAAACATGAGTGACAGCTCCTTATTCATCCTGAAAAATTGTTCGTAAGATCCAGCCACAGTCTGCATTCTGTTTTCCGTCACCTTTAGCTGTGTTTTAATCTGCTTCATGTGGGCTGTCCCACATGGGTGACAGATGCCCTCTCAGAGAAAAAAGACATTGACTGCTTCAGTCTCATTAAGTGAGAGGTTTCATTTTGGCTTTGTTTCCCTTTCATGTATGAAGTCACTCTTGCTTTGTTTTCAGTTTGTGTTGGACATTGGTGGGTGCATGATCTTCTCTACAGATGTCCCTCCTTCTCTCTCTCCCTTCTCTAAACCTGGCTGCCAATACACAGACGGACCCTTCAGTTGCACACTTCCCAGCTTTTGAAAAAGTAGGTGCCTGATCCGAGAACTGCAAAGATATTCCTCATCAAATGTTTGGTGTGCTGTTTGTGTGTACATGACCACAGAGATTTTCTTCCTCATCAAAGAGCTGAATAGCAACCTTTGATATTCCTTGAACAAAAGCAGAGGGCATTGCTGGCAGGCTGAAATGGGATCACACTGGAAGTAAGTAGCCAGTGCTGGTTTGTTGAGAGAAGGGAAGCTCTTGGGTGTTGATGAACACCCTAGTGCTAGCTCGTAGTGCTAACTAGTGCTAACCCCTAGTGCTAGCTCGTAGAAAGCTCACAGCCAGTCGGGTAGGGCTTGGCAAGAACCAGGAGAAAGCTCCAGCAGATAAAGCAGGAATTGGTGGCTCCTGTCAGTGTTTCCAGCTGAACTGATGTTTTCTTCACTTTGTGGTAAAAGAAATGGGGGCTGAGTGGCAGCTTTCGTTAAGCTATTTCCTGGCAACGTGCAGGATAAGCTTACTTGGAAACAAACATATTTTTTTCTAATCCCTGGCTAAGAAAACTTGACATCTATCCCTACTCGTGACATGATTTCTCCAGCAGGCTTTCCTACACATATTGCAGCCAGACCTGTTACTGTGCATACTGCTGTAAATATAACGTGGTGGTCTGTTTCTGCTTTTCTGTCCTTTTTCTTTCCCCCCCTGTTTTTCCTTTCTTTAATATATGTCTTGCCTGTCTACAGAGGAGTGCTAAAATGGTGCATGGAGAGAATGGGGTATATATATATTTTTTAACATCTTCTATTTTATTCAGGTCCTTCCTCTCTGAACCCCAGGGAAATCCTTTCTGTGCAGACACCTGCCTGCATTTGAGAGGGAGTTTATTTTCTGACAATGACCAGAAAGCACCATGCAACCTAAAAAATATAACCTCTCCTTCACCCTTTTTGTCGACTAAAACACTCTTTTTCACAGACATAACATCAGAAATTGGATTCTACAAGATATAGTTATATAACGCCATTGTGTAGATAAAATGAAAATTCCATTCTTCTTCCCCTCTAGAAGTTGGGCTAAAACAACAAAATCAATATAAAGTAGAGAAAATGCTTCTCTTTTGCAATTGCATTTTCTCACCATTATGTTAGCCAATGAGTGCTGGCAAAACCTTACAATAGACAGGAGTTTTTGTTTAGGGTGCACATTGTTGCATCAGTAACATGTATGGCAATATCTTAGCCTACCTGAGATATCATAACATTTTTTTTTTCAAATTTTTTGTTGTTCTTTTGAAAATAAAGTTGTAGAACAAACCCTATTACACTGTCAACATATTCCTGATGGACTATTTTATTAGCTTGTGTTATTGTTGTTTTGTTCTTGACAGCTTCAGGGAAAAAAAAAAAAAAAAAAAAAGTCTGGCTGCATTAAGAAAGAGATTTGCAAGGTAGACCTAAAGAGGCCTATTTATGAGCAGCATGAGCAAAAGCAATCTAGAGAAATATTTTACATAAGAGAGGAGCCAGAGAGCTGATGGGCAGGAAGTTACCTTTGTGATACTTACAATAAGCCACGTGCTTGAGAATATCACATGGACATTAGCTGTTATTGTTTTGGTGTGGAACTGGCCAGGTTGGTTTAGTACACCCACCACAAGGTGCTGAGAGGCAGTGCCAGGCCAGAGGAGCTTTCACAAGAGCATGATGAAACTGGCTGGCTATAGGGTACAACTTCTGTGTTTGAAGATAGCAGGACCTCTGGAGATCATCTAGCCCAACCCCCTGCTGAAGCAGGGTCACCTAGAGAATATTGCACAGGGTTGCATCCCTGAGGGTTTTGAATATCTCCAGAGAAACAGACTCCATAGCCTCCCCGGGCAACTTGTTCCAGTGCTCTGTCATCCTCGCAGTAAAGAAGTTTTCTCATATTCATCTGGAATTTCCTGTGTTTCAGTTTGTGCCTGTTGCCTCTTGGGTCCTCCAATTTCAGTCAAGGCTCTCCAGGAATATGAGGGTTTGTGGGATGCCTGTGAGTGTTTGTAAATGCTTCTCTAGTCCTAACCAACTCTCCCTCCTCCACCCACCAATGTTATTTGAAGCTTCTTTAGTACGTAGAAGGACCATTTCATGACCTGCAAGAGTTGTTTTGCATACTTCATATATATATATATGCATATATATATGTAAAATACGTATTTATGTATAAAAATATATCTCTATATACACGTATATATTTATACGCCCAAACACTCTCTTCTGGGTACTTGGGGTTTTGAAGGTCCTGTATCCTCCAAAGTACTTGGGGGTTGTTTGATCACAGGGAATGAATCATTTTAAAGCCCATACATCCTACTTGTGCCAAGCAGCTCTGTTACGTGGCCACGTCTGTGGTGCTGTACACATGTAAGTTGGTGCATTGTGTCTGACTACAGGCTGCTCCATGTTTGCTTGGTGTCTCTATGTGCAATGGATATCTTCCCCACAGTTAGCAGTTCATACTGTCAGATGTTCTGCAAATCATTATGGTTCTCTGAAAGCATGGGAAAAACTGTCCTATCAAGGAAGGTGTAGAATTTGTTCATAAACTATAGAAAACCCCGGACTGGCAATAGCCACAGTGGCTGATAATATTTTCAAGATCATCAAGCATGATTCTGCAGCTCAGAGGTCCATTTTTCAAACTGGGATTAAGCCTTGCATGGTACTTGTGGATATGGGAAGGGGAGCAAAAATGTGATGTGAGAAGTGAGCATATGAGGTATTGAGGGTTTCCTTGCTCTTGAATATCTTTTTCTCTGAAAAACAAAATCAAAACAAACACAAAGCCAAAACAAAACAGCAAGAAACACAGCAACAACAACAACAACCAAAACCAAAACAAATAAAAACCAAAACCAAAACCTATACAGGATAAGACTGTGGTTCCATTTAAGTGTAGAAGTGCAAGACTTCCTGGCCAGTAGATGTCTGTGTGAGAGAGGGAATCACTTCAGCTTTTCCCTGCCTTGTTAGTTGGCCATTTTATGATTTTAGATGTTATAGGTGTACCTAGAGACTTCTGCTAAGGCAACTCATCTGAAGCTACCTTTGGATCATGGTGCTGTCTGTAGTACAGGGCCTCTGCTGTTGCTGCACTCTTACATTGACTGGTCACACATTCCACTACTGTAAAAGAATTGAGACTTGTGTAAGCAGTTTGTTGCTCAACTCTGTACACAGCTGTGCCTAGCAATGTGCTCAGCAGGTCCTTCCATGTCCTGGTCTTTATCCATCAACTTTTGTGTGCTGTGTGACATAGACTCTGCACTGTGCTTCTCACTTGCAAAAGCAAGTACATATTTTGCGAGTGCAGTAATGAGGCAGTCTATCTGCAGTGTGGCCTATCTCTGCATAAGTAGCTATTCCCATCCAGGAAGGGTGGACAGGACCCACAGCAGCTGCATGTCCTGGTTGTGATCTGTGGCCTCAGACACCACGAGGTGAGACGTGAGCCTCTAGAGGTCACTGGCACACCAGACCAGATGGCAAGAGGGACAGGGCTGCTCTGGGCAAGGTTTTACAGCAAGTGGTGAGTAAATAGCAACCAAGAGTAGAGTAGATTTTGTGTTTGAGATCTGCTGCAAAGGCATGAATGAAGTAAGAGGTTATGGCTTGTCCAGAGAACACAAAGCCCATGGAGGCACTGTACCACTCTGTGGCAAATAGCTTAATGTGCAGTGGGATGGAGGTTTAATGCACAAAACTGCAGTGTAAAGAGCTGCAGCTGTAGGGCATGGGCATGAAGCTGATGTCCTTAAGAGTGGACAGGGATCAGGGGGAGCCTCCTAACCACAGTGGCCTCTGGGTACTGTGTCAAAGACTGCTAGGCTGGCCATTTAGCTGTTTCCCCAACCTTGCATGCAATGCAGTGATGCAGAGTGCTGTTGCTATACATAAGCAATGCCTCGATTCCCAAAGTAAAAAATGACTCAGAAGAATTAAATGATTAATTCATTTCCATGGCACCTTCTTCTACCACCCTATTAGAAACCCCAAAGGGCTGGGAGAAACCAATAATCTGCTGACAGCAGTCCGTACTTGCCCTGTGTGTGTTAACTGTCCCATTTTGGTATTAACAGAGAACTGAGGAAGAGTGTAGTTAGGCAGAGAGCCCTGGCTGGGGTAGAGGAGAGCTGTGGTAAGGACCTGGGGTGGCTCAGGCACCTGAAATGTGCTGCAATATCTGCAGGTCTCCCTGAGAAAGAAGAAAAAGAAGGGGTTACAGGGATGTCAGCCAAGGCATGCCTTGTAGTAATGCACAAGGAGTGTTCTCTTTGTAGTTTATCACTAATGTTTAAATGAATTCTATCTTCTAATGTGTTTCCCCTTGAAGTCACAAAGTCGGACAATAAAACAGAGCTAGACAGTTCACAACCACGAATGTGTAAATGTTATTGAAAAGCCAGGACGTGGTGGGGATAACACCGGTGGGGGATTGTCCGTCTTCGCTGACCTGGGTGTAGCCGCCTGCCTTTCTCAGCATTGTTCCTCTCACACTTTGAGCACAAGGGAGAGGAACTCCTGCCCCACGCGTTCCCACCGCCCTGTGCTCCCCTTGCCTGCATGCCAAGAACTCCCTGCTGGCCCCTCCTTCCTCAGCGACCTCCCGTACAGGGCTGATCGCCTTCGGTCAGAAAATCTGCTGGGCTTTGCACAAACGTCTCCTAATGTAAATACTAGAGAGCTATAGAAACCCTCTCTGTTGGTGCCGGCTCTTCTAAGCTCTGCTTTCAAAGTGCTGACTGTGTTGCTTCTTATCATAAGTTGGTCTCAGCAGTTAACTTTCTTTTGATCACTTGGGTGTGTGCTCTTTTTTCTTTTAAATACATTTTTAATAGCAGATGAATGCAGTGACCAAATATACAAGCATAAGGTTTTTAATTTAACGGAAATTATAATTAATTTCTTTGTAAACTGGCCAGACATTACCATACTCCTTAACACAAAAATGTAGTTTTGAATTACAGTTTTATAGAGAACAGTAATGAGGAACATTATTTTAGAATAAACAGTTGATGAGTGTGTAGGAACATGGCAATATTGGCAAATGGATTTTACATGCAATATGTTATTTAAACTTCAATACATTTTACCATGCTGTTTCACATTAAAAGCTGTATAAGTGACTGATGAAATTTTATTGTCCATATTGGCACAGCACTTGGGTGCTGTTGCCTCTCAATGTGTATCTAGTCAGGATATGGGCCAGTCCTGCACCTTGCCCCAAAGCACTTGTGGTCCTGACAGCCCAATGGCACCCTCAGTCTCTGCTATTCACTCCCAATGAAGAATGTTTCACACAGAAATATGTTGACACAGAAGAATGTTTCAGCCATTAGCAAATGGATCATCAATGGGATTCAGTCACTGAGCTGTTGTGTGCTGGACTCCTCTTTGTGCATCCTGCATTGCATATTGCTGAATATTACTGTACCCCCACCGAAACATTCTGCACCATGCATTATTAGAGCCATCTGAAATGAAATTATAAGAGAACTGAGGCTCTAAACAAAATTTGAGGTTGCTTTAGTGTGAAATTTAGTGTTTGCTATTAACAATTTACGTATTAAAAGCTCTTCATAGACTAGAGCATGTCTCATCTCTCACAGTAGTTCAGAAACTCTGTGGTATGTTCTGCTGAGCAACATTGCATTTCTGAGGTTAACCCTCATAGGTCACAAGACACGGTATTTTTAATTTTTATTTTTTTCTGCAGTCACAAATGTTCAAAACAAATCCCTCTCAGTTTAGTCAGTAAGAGCACAACCTTCTTGCAGCATATGTGTACACTGCATTTTTAATGCAACACGTGACAGAAGTGTTGCTGTAAACTTTTTGATGAATACATGACCAGAAAGCACAACTTTTCATGCTGCTTGTGGAAGTGTAAGGACAGTATTGCATTTTCTGTTATCTGCTCCTGTCAGAATTCTTGGATTCATTAGATTGGTGATATTTTTGATAAGAAGAACTTACATACAAATCAGTTGAAGGTCCAGTCAATGAAGTGTCCTATTGCAGGCAATGAACTCCAATGAATGCTTAAAGAATAGAATGAGGAACAGGGAATGTATCAAGTGATTATCTTCATCTCCAGTAATTGAAGCTTTAAGAATTTCCCCTGGTAAGGTTTGCATTCGGACCTTTGTGTTGATCTAGGGGAGGATAAATCAGTGGGTTTATCCTCCACAAAATCCGTGTTTTTTTTTTTTTTTTTTCATTCCTTTTATGCTGTAGCCTCCACAACATCCTGTCATAATGAATTCCACACTTCAATTAAGAAGTTATGTGGAAAAAGCATTTCTTTTTTTGTAAACCTGATCATTTCTTTGGTTGCATCCAGGTTTTTATATTGTGATGAGACATGAGAAATCACTCTCTCTACAATTTTTTTTCATGGAATTGAAACTTTCATAGTCTTTTACCATGTTCTCTTCATAGCTTGCTTTTATAGTATTTGATTTCCATTTATCATTTTTCTTTAACTTTGCCAAGTGTTCTTGGCAAACTAAAACTAATAAGATTTAACCATGATAAATTAGAGAGGTCAAATGAAAAAGTGAGTTGGTTTGGTCTGTCTTTTGCAGAAGTTCTTACAAAATCTGTTGTCTTTTTGGACTCCTTTGTCTGTAGCTTTTTGAGTTCTGCATGTACCATGAAGCGGGATGACATGAACTACCTGCAGTTCACAAAATACATCTCTGTCATAACTCTGCATGTGGAAATATAATTACATTATGTGCTTTGACCTATCTTGCCTTCATAAAATTTCAATCAAAAAAACCAAACAAACACAATTGTTTTGTTGGACAACCATCTCTGATCTTTTCAAAAATCTCTGATCTCCTTTTAGTGCATTGGATGTCCTACAGACTTTTGACTAATGTAATTTGTCGTTATGCATATCTACTTAAAGTAGATACCTTTTTCACCCATGTATGTTATTTTGCAGTCACTAGAATTTCATCTGCCACTCTATTCTGGCCACTCTGCTGCTCTCCACTGTAATTTTCTACAGCACACCTCCACAAACAAATTTAAGCTGGCTAAGCCTATTCCAAATCCATGTTATTATTTTAAACAATTTGGGCCAGAAAGGGTGTAAACTGTCTTGTTAATTAGTGTCACCCTTCATGTGCAGAAAGTTGTTTTCCATAACTAGATTAGCTTGTGTATCAGGAGAAGTTGATGACCAGCCAAATAGGAGGAGCTGCAATACACTGTGATGACTCTGGCTTTTTTATTTGCTTGTTTACAGGTAGCTTTTACAACCCATCATTATGCCTGTGGTTGACTTTTGCAAGTATGGGTTTTAATTTACTTCCCTTTATACATGTGGATGAGAGGGTATAGTGGGCACATCCTTTTCTGTAAAACATTACCATATCCTGGAATGGGAAGAAGAAGTAGTTCCGTCAATGTTAATGAACCTGCCTTTCCTCTCCAGAGGTTTGCATACCTAATACATCGTTACATCCAGCACTGGCTTCTATCTTTTCAAGACTAGCATATAAGAAAAGTAATTCCAAACTACCTGTCATGTGAGGCAACATGTGTTGTTAGAAATTAATGTATTTCAGTATTAAAAGCAATATAGAAATTACAATATGCTGACTGAAGAAGTATTTAAAGATCAATATAAGGTCACCTTATATTGAATACTATTTACTGTGGTTTAATTGAGCATTTTTAAAAAAGGTTATGACATTTAAAGTAATTCCCCCTAGCTTGTCTTGTACATTCCAGATTAAGAAAATTAATTAATAATTAAATTAAGAAAATTAAAGATTAATTCATTCCAGATTAAGAAAACAAAACAAAACAAAACAAAACACACAAAACAAACAACAACAAAAACAAACAAACAAACAAAAAAAATGAACAAAACAAGAACAAAATCTAGAAAACGTCTATTTTCTTTCAAAGCAGATGATAGGTGAGTTTACTTAAGTGTAAAAATGGAAGATCTTTATTAAGATAATTTTTCTGTTCCCTTGCATGTGTTAAATATTGAGAATATAATGGTCTACAACCTTAAGACAACAAAATCAGACAAGTCGTCTCCTGAAAAATTCAGGGCACAGCTCTTTTTTAAGTGAATATTTAAAGTTATTTAATGAGAGCATGAAAGCATTATTGTGACTGATGTATTGGTGGACTTCATTGTAATAGGAGAATTTTGCAAAAAAGATTTTAATGAAGACAGAGTGGTAGACATTGCATGACTTTCAGCTGGACAGGTTTTCTAGCTGGCCTGGCCAGTACATGCATAATTTGCTTCCAGTTACTACCCGCTAGAGAAACCTGTTGTTCACTCTGTCTGTGATGCTAAGCATATCAGCATTTGTGGAAATACCAGCTGCTAATAATAACAAGAGAAAATAGAGCCAAAGGGCTTAATGTGTTAATTGTTTGCAAAATGTGCCCTGTGCCAATTTCCTTAGTTTCTACATGAGTTGGAGCTTTATGTTAAATTAATCGAGGTTCTCCTTCATGTTTCAAAAAAAAAAAAAAAAAAAAAAGTAGTTGCTTTATCTGAACTGAAATTACTCTGCGGTTGCAGGGTGTGGGTGGCAGAACACCAAGATGCCTTTCAACTAATCTCTCCAGAAATGTGTTTACTGGATAATGCAATATACGCAGTTTTGGAATTATACTTCCAGCACAGCTGTTGTGTGGGAAACGAAACCAAGAAAGGTCTCTAACGAGAATTAAATTTACAGGAATGGCCTAGAGATAGTCTACTGATGCTGCTGTTGTCTGATGTCCATGTGGTAGCTATGGGTCCACTGAAGAAAATGATAAAATGCAAAGGAAAGACATGCAGGAAGAAAAACCCTTTATAGCAATGGTAATAAGGGCCCTGCCAGCTCCAGGGGAATGTGTGTAATCAGGAGAGGCTGCAAATTGATAATGTAAACTGAAGGGATTTTAATGGGACAAGAGAATCAACTGTTTTTATCATTGTCTATATGAAAGCTGGGTTGATGTGACACAGATGAGATGTCTTGTCCCATTTTTAGCTTTTCTCAGACCCGAAAATTTCTGCTTTCATGAGAACAAAAGTTGTTTCTCTGGCTTATTTCTGTGGTCCATTGAGAGCAGTCCAGGCTCTCAATGGTAGTCAGTGCCAGAGCATAAAAGAAACTGTATCATTGAAAGATTTGAAATAACTTGTCTTCCTTCTGCCAACAGTTAAGCTTAAATATGGAATCATAACCTTTTACATAAATCATAAAAGTAACTTCATTTTTGAAAACTGCAGTGTTTAATTTGTGAAGTAAGACCTTCAGAAGTTATGATGTGCTTGCCTGTGAAGCTGAACTTCCACCCTTCACTTTTCAGTACACAGAGGAAGTAGAGGACCAGTACCAGATTGGCCACTGGAATTTCAGCCAGCTGATATAAAGCTAATGACACAGGGAATTAAAACTCCTCATGATTCAGTCTAAGGCCATGACTTGTGATGGGTGTGCTTGGAACATGGCTCATTTTAAGGCAATCTCATGTCATATACATGAGGTTACAAACTGACTTTAGGTTCTTGGAATTCAGAAACTTCTCCAGAAGGTCATTCAGGGTTTTACTATTGTTATCGTTGCTTGAATATGGCCACACTTTTTGCTACTTGCTTGTAAATTTATTCTTTTAGATAAGCCTTTTAAACCTTACCTATTGCATAAATCAGTTTCAACTAAAGGTACCAATAACAAGCACTTATCAGGAAGGCTCTCTCTAAACCCTGCTGGCAACCTTAACTGGTTTGTATGGTATCTGCCAGTGTTGCTTCAGTTAGCTATTGTAGTAGGTCTCTCATGCTCAACTATTTGGATTCATTTGAAAGCCTTTTTGTTGTCTGCATGTCCCACATATGTGTTCATTCTGATTATGTTTACAGTAAAGGAGCAATCTTGTTTTGTGTGCATCAAAGTCTTTCCCTTGCATCTTCCCAGGAATGAAGTGAATATCAGATTCTCTTAGGGAAATGAAGTTGGGGTGCAAGAGGGCAGCAGTCATATTCACTGACAAGCCTGACAGGAAAATATAATTCAGGCTTAATTTAAAGAGGGAATAAAACTTCATCTGTTAACATTTCTGAGGAAATGTGTGCATTGGGAAATCTAGTCTTGGAAGCTATGTAAATGTGA
This sequence comes from Anas acuta, assembly GCF_963932015.1. Classification (NCBI taxonomy): domain Eukaryota; kingdom Metazoa; phylum Chordata; class Aves; order Anseriformes; family Anatidae; genus Anas; species Anas acuta. The sequence continues at coordinate 14,849,457 of NC_089017.1, forward strand.
GACAAATATTTTTGGGGTGAAAAACAAAAAAGACTGAGTTGTCTAAACTATATCATGTAACTCAGATAGTATGAAAATAGATTCTTATTTTTTTTCCATTTGTCTGCAGCCAGGTTATATTTCTTTCTTGCTGCTATATCTCCCTGTCCCTTTTACTTCAGTAAGAGAAGAGCATAAACCAAAATGGCAAATATGAAATATGTTCACTAATGTTAAAAATGAATTTGCAGCCCAATTGCATTTAAGACCATAATTTGTGAGGAAACACCCCAAGCAAGGAGTAAGGTGGCCAGCAGAATTGAGGACTAGGAAAAGCAAAACATTTATTTTTCTCATGAAAAGTCCTCTGATAATGATTCCCTTTATTCTTCTCTCCCCACAAAACCCAATTAGGTGACAATTAAAGAATAAAAACGAGAAGTCTCAATCCTTTTTCCTCTGCTGTCTTCAGCCTTCAGAACTTCATTTAACACTTAGGTGAAACATTATTTTATGGAAGTCCAGCAGAAATTCCCATTTTAGCTAGGAAAGGCCTAGTTCTTATCCATGTGGGATTGTAATCCCACATAAAATAGGTTTTCTGGAACAAGAAGAGGGAGAATTTAAAAATGAAGTATTTCTCATATCTACACAAACTAAAGATTTTTTGTTTGAGCTTGGATATCTCCATCTCTCCCTTCTATAAAATTTATGCCATGCTTTTCAGTCTCCTCTTCGTTTTGTGAGTTAAGAAGCAATGAAAATTTTGCTGCTGAGCTCTGAACAAGCTGAGTTGATGCTGCAGTTTGATCAGTGTCATTCTGTAATGAAAAATTTGCAGGCTTTAAGTATTAGAACATCTGCCTTAGGGGTGAGAGAAAACCATAAAGAAAAAGGGAGTTTGCCTATATACATTATTTTCTTCTCCTCAGTTAGGTTAGTGTGTGTGCTTAACACTGTTTATTTACAAGCGTGGTAACACACTAAGGGAATTATTTAAATTATGGCTAGCCAAACATCACTGATTTCTTTTATCTAGTGATCTTCAGTTCCCTTGGTAGGTTGGTAGACTTTTTGAGGTATTCTTAGGATTTTTATTTTTTTTTCAGGTTCTCTTATTTACACGTTTAATATTTGATGAATACTTAAGATACTAAATTTAAATTTAAATACTAAATTTAAGTTTCTCCTTGCTGTTCTACTGGAAACACTACCTATTTTGTTGCCTGTCAGTTGCCGTGATTTTTTTTTTTTTTAATCTTTATGCCAGTATGCTCTATCACCTATAAGACTGTTGACATTTAACTTAGTTAATTTTTGTGTGTTTGTGATTATTTTTTTGTTTGTGGTTTTGTTTGTTTGGTTTTCTGTTTGGCTCATTCTGTTTTGGCTGAAGGTGGCCTTCTTGGACATTATGGGTATGTGTGAAGGGGACAGTAACTTATGCAGAAGTTCATGGTGCACAGTACCGACTAGGCATAATCTAAACTAACATGGAGCTGGACTGCTTTGTAAGAATTGGTCTCTAAATAAATGGACAAGAGGAAGATACTCCCCTTCAATGCTTCAACAACTCCTTCGAAGAGAGATGAGCATACAAAGAACTTCTGGAACCTAATAAAACCTCTCCATCAAGGTGATATTTGTGATTTTCAGCTTCATACACGCACTTGCCATTTTGGCCTTTCATCTTCAGTTACAGTCTTGCAATACACTCCTTTTGAATTTCCTGTTTAGTATGTATTTTGCTGCCTGACAGAAATTATAGTCATTCACAGCTGATGCATTTGTGCATTTGAGGAAAAAGCTTTGGCGTGGGAGGACAGGGAGTGGGGGGAATTAATCAATATTTTCATGCAGCAAATGTTTCTTTTGAAGTCAGCACCATAAATGAAAGTGATAGCTAAACCTCAAACACAGGTTTGATAAGAAACTACCTAAGCCTATCAATAAATCAGCTTCTCTTATATGAAGATTTTTTCCCTTTGAAATTGTTTTACAAATAGTGTTGTCCCATCTTTTGTGATAAAGAGAAAATGTTTGTGCCAAACGTTTCACAATGACTCCGCCCTGAGTCCAGAAGAACAGATAAATGAGTTCAAATATGTTTAGAAAATAAATTTTGCATGAAACATAAAACCCTCTCCCCTGTATTTACAAAGCAGAATCCTGTTTTGTTTTCTAAAGTGAAATATATTTTAATATTTTATATTAGCCTCATCATACTTTATTGGTTATTATACTTTATTGGATTTTATTGGTATAATGATCAAGATGTTTTTGAAATAGAGCTGTAGAACTCTAACCAGAATACATGATTTGTCAAGCCTCATATTCCTGGGACAAAGAATGCACTTTTACATCCATGATATGATAAAAGTCTGGACTATGCAGAAACTAGATGTGACCAGAAAAAAGAAAAAAAAAATATGGCCAAAAATTTCTGAAAACTGTGATGGGGTAGGTTGATAGAAAATAATTTCTGAAACAAGGAATGAATAATAATTGCATCTGAAGAGATGTTCTCAGAGACTTGAAGAGGTCCCTAAGCTACCTAAAAACTCAGATAGCCTGACAACATTTGTATGTGGGATACAAGGTGGACCATGGTCTTTGTGATGTAATTTTAAGTTAAATCAGTTTTTCAATATGAGAATCTTGAACACAACTCATTTTGCATTTAGCAGTATCCAAAATGTAGTTCTTTCATAAAAGGAGGGTGAATCCAGAAGAGATGGGCCTCTGTGTACTTCAGTCTGCTCTTTGAACCACACACTGATTCATTAATCCTAAATCTCTTTCCTCCAAAAGAGAAGAAGGTAAAACTAAGATGCGATCCTGTCTCTTGGCCTCAAAACTCTGCAGCTGATTGAAATCATTATGCCATGTCTGAGTTCTAAAGTAAAAGGAGTCCCTCATATAGAAATAGAAATTGTCTGATTAAAACTTTAAAGTGATATAATTATCTTTTTAAGGGAAAGGATATAATTTTTGACCATTTCATAGCCTTTTATAGAAAAAAACAGAGAACCCCCCCCCAAACCCAAAGTTTGCTGTTGCAATAGCTGGCAGTATAACTGCTAAATATTCTTCTTAGGGAAATAGCTGTATTTGTTAAACTGGCAACAGCAAACATTCTGCAAGCCCTAGAGAACTCCAAGCATCTGCTTACAGACAGAATCCAGACATTTGGATTATCTGCAGGAGCATCCCTCAGGCTGTCCTCAAGACATGAACAGCTCACTCCTACCATAGGCCAAGGTTTGCTGTCCATTTTTGGTATTTATGGAGAATGTTTCTGGGAAGGGATATGCAGGCAAGTAGATGACATTCTTCATCACTAAAGCCCTTTCAGTTTTTGTTTGCTGTGGAACCCTTATGTCCTGTTTGTGAGAAATCCTAATGTTCACACAGCATTCTTCAGGTTCTAGGAAAAGCAAGGCACATGAGGGATAGTAAACAGGTAGATAGAAATGGTCCTGTATTATTTCCCATTCTGAGTGTTTTTAAGTGATGGAACAAGCTTCAGGTAACATCTTCCTTTCTTCTCTTTTTATTGTTTATTGTTGTCCATGGGTATTATATTCTGCAGGAATTGTTCAACTGGTTAAGATAGATCTAGATCTGCATATTGTCTCCAGCTCCAGCTGGTTCCAAGTGTTTTTAACAGAGCCTAAAAAATTAGCAAGACCTAGGCAAATGGAAAAAGTGCCAATGATCCATTTCTGTCAGTTGTGCCTTAACAAAGATGAATAGAAACATCTTCAGGATATTTTCCACTTTTAACATCCATAAAGTTCCCATGTAATCACCAGTGGGTCTTGCTATAGGTTGTGCTTAAAGTTTCATCAGCTTCCAAACCTTCTCATGAATTGTAGGTTAAGATTTGGTGTGACATGCTGAATAGCATCACTTTGGTAGTTTTGGTGACGGAAAAGAATTGGGCTGTCTTTCCAAGAGGAATTTTCACACGCTCTGTTATATAGCCTGTCCTCTCTGCTAGAGAACACATGGATGAAACTCAACAATCATTGTGCTTTCAGTGAAGTGCACAGTATCTTGGGACCTGGGATCTGCAATACACCACCTATTTTTTGGGGGGTAAAAACTGAGTGAGCTGCAACTCATATCAGCAAAAAAGTACTGTCTGTCTCCCATCAGGGAGTAATGTGTACGTGTGTGTGTGTGCATGCACATGCATGCTTGCATGCATGCATAGCGGGGAGGAAGGGAAGGAGGGCAGAGAGAGAACATTAAACTTCTGGAGCTATATTGCTTCCTGCCCAACTGCTGGAGCTGCCTCTTACTGGTACTAGTGAGCACTGCAATGAAGAGTACAGAAAATGAACTGATAGACAGTTTACCTTCATTTCTTCACCCCAGTGACCACTTCAGATTCGCACTTGGAGTCTGTGTCTCATGACTACCAGTCAAGTAGTCACCAACCCACACTATTGTGAAGAGCTGGAACAGCTGTTGCCAGCACTTTCTGAATATGGTATTTCTCTATAGTTTGGAGTAACTGTTGTGAGAGATCAAAATTTCAGACATGTATGGCTGTACAGTAGCTACATTTTTTTTTTTTTTTTTTTTTTTTGACACAGAAATTACTAACTTGTGAGACTGTAAAGGAGCAAGCCAAGGGTAATTTTGGCACTGATGAAGCTAGAGTAGGTACAGTCAGGTTTCAGTTCTTGATTTTCTTGAGTACCTTGAAGCAACCTGCACACCCTCGTACACATGGGATTTAACAAGTCTACTAATTCCATTCAAGAAACCTCTTCTCTTTAGCAAATAAAAAACTTTTGGGAGACAGAAGGATGTGATGCTCATCTAGGTGGGATTTCAATTCTGTTTCATGTTTCAGTTCTTTCCTGTGTTGTATAAAGAAGGTAGTTAGTGGGTTGTATTCAATGTCATCATTATTTCATAATAGGTTGGGTGTGCTCTGCTGCAGAAGAAAGGCTCAACACAGTTTTGAGATTAGTTTTTGACTCTACATCCTTTCCATCCATTGGTGGAAAATAATTTGTTTCCAGTTTTAGTGTTGAAGTAGAAGACCTCATTCAGCTGCAAAACTTTGTGGTAAACTTGGTGTAATCAAGTTATGTTTACAACAACTGTGGAGGATATTTCAGCCAAAGCTTGAGAATCAGGGAAACTGCATAGCTGCAGTCTTGAATTTAGGGAAGAAAGCCAGCTTTACATGATACTTAAATCAAAATGTAGAACCATATTTATTTAGTTTCTTTGTATAAAGAAGCGTTACTGTGGTGCTGAAATGTTTCATTCTGTGAGTAGATGGCTGTGGAATATAAACAATCACCTGAAATGTTTTAAATTTCGGTAGATTCTCAGATTCAATATTAGTACTCACCTTTTCAGAGAGGTTTGGTAAATGATCTTTGGCCTTGATACAGAACCTAGTTTTTGGAGTAGATTAACTTGCAGGCACAGTAGGTGGAAAACAAAAAGGGTGTAATTATGAAAAAAGAGCACCGAGACACAGTCCTAAACTTCTGAATTGGGAGATTGTTCTGGCCCACAGTAATATTAAAATCAGGAATTGGCTGAAGCCATAAACAAAATTAAATTTGTATGATCTCCTTCAGTATTTGAACTTGATTTTCTAGCATCAATAAAAATGAGCTCTATCACTCTTTTTTTTTTTCCCTTACTGAGAACCTGGAGAACAATTTGAATATCTGCATTTTATGCAAGACTGTAGTTGTGTCTACCCACATCTGGCAGGTGTAAATAGAAGCCAGAGTTATGAAATTATGCATTTGTAGTTATTGAAATGTGTTTGTCATCCCTTATGTAATTCATGTGATCATGTAATTACAGTATTAAAAAATACATATTTTCTGTAGTCAGACATACCTATTTTGTCAGCAACAGAGAAAACTGTGCAGTAACTTCCATAATATTTTTGTATTTGCAGTGACTAGGTAGTCTGCCAGTTTTCTTTCTCACACAAAAGCATAATTTCTCTTATTGTCTCTGCTCTTGCTTACACTTGCCTATTTTTTTTTTTCCAAAACAAACACAGAAACACACAATTGTCTTTCCACACATCCACACACAATACTCCTTTTTGCTGCATGGTATTTTTGAAGAGAGACAGAATTTTTTTACAAAAATATCCATACTCCAAAAATATCACTGCAAAGACCACATTTTGTAATGGTTTAAATCTTACAGGATCTAATTTAAATAAGTAGATTAGAACTGTTCGTGATAATGACTACATTTATTCATTTATTATTCAAAGCATCTGTAGAAAGATAAGTAATCAAAATGTGGGATAACTTGTTTTCTTTGAGTTGACGGAACAGTGAGTTTCTCTAAGCATTAAAGATACCAGAGAAAACATTGTCTTTTTTTTATTATTATTTTTATTCCATAAGATTTTGGTTTGAATGGAGCCAAGTTTTCAAAAGTTTCGCTGCTTCTGTGATACCTAGTACTTATTCACATAAGGCCAATCTATGCCATCCTCCCTGCTGAAGGTGAAATGTCTGTAATGTTGGCGTAAGTGATATTTACTCCTGTTTATGTATTTTTGTTTTTATTTATTTATTTATTTATTTATTTTTGTGTAAGTAAATAAGCATCAGGCCCTGAGAACTGAACCATATTTAAAAAAAGCAATAACCATAGTCCTGGTGGCTTTCCCTGTGTTCAAGACCAAATGTGTGGGAAAATGAAATATTCTTCAGGCTGACTGAAGGTGATCTGATGGAGAATAATGGTTAGGTAACTCAGTGATTACCTTTGTTATACATATATCTTTCCATTAATTCATTTTTGAAAGTCCATGATAGGGACATATCCATCAGTTCTCCTGGAACAGGTTATGACATGGTGTCCTAACCTGGCATTTCTTAGCGTGACATTTTGTCTAGCTTCTGAGGGTATATTCATGTTCCCAAATTCAGACACAGACTTGTCACTGGAGATGGGCACTGTAAAATAGCAGCAAGCAAGACAAAGAGGTGCGTTCTGTTTTAATCATTACACAGAATCCATTCTAAACTCACAGAGATGACTGGTCACCATTCATTTTCTGCTTGTGTAATGAACATCAAGCAATAAAAAAAATAGGTGGGCAGTAGAACAGAATAGAATGCAATACTATGCAGTACTATGAAATATCTCAGTTGGAAGAAACATTCAAAGATCATCTAATCCAACTGCAAGGACCAGATTGCAGGTTAGAAATGTTCAAGCATTGCATAGAAATTAGAGCTACCTTATTTTGTTTAAGAATGAGAGATGTTTACTATAATTTTTCAGTAAAACTCTGATAGTTCCTAATTCATCAAATAAGAGAAAAAATAAAATGAAGTTTTGAGAAAAAAAATTGTTTGACTTAGACTAAGCATTTTTTTTAATTTTTATATTTTTTTTTTTCCCTTATGGGTAAAGTACTATAAAAGCCTTACTAATGTTGAATTATTAAATTCTCAAGTAGGCTTATAGGCATACTAAAATGGATTTTTTTTGTGCATTCCTTTCTAAGTTGAATGAATCTGTTTAAAGAAAATTTTCTTGAGTCACAGAAATGCAAGCATTGTTTTATGTATGAGTCGCTTCAAAATCTGATAAAGAATTATTTTTAAAGATCTAAGAATTATTTAAGCAGAAAGATTGGAAATCCATGACTTTGACTGTGCATTTCATGGCCTTTTGCCTTTTGTTCTCTACAGTGCTGAATAACAGAACAATTTATATTTCTCAAAATTATGAATAAGAAAATAGCAGTATGTTCTTCATTCAAATAACAGTAAGTTCTTCACTTCAGTTAGTGTTCTGCTACTACTGCTGATGTTCTATGACACTGAACGTTTGCATACTTCACATATTCTGGTATGTTGTCTGTTTTAACCTCTCTGAAATGTAAGCCAAAACAAACTCCATTATTTCACTTCCAATAGCTTCCAATACCCTTTCATTTTTAGGGATTTATTATTGCTGCTAAGTTTAAGAACTCAGCATCCCTTTCAGATGTAAGCCAAATGAATTAAATAAACCCAGAGTATATTATATTTTGAATCCTCACTCCTGAGGACAATGCGGTTGAAATGATTATAGCAGCCAGACTTGGAACTGAGAAAAGGAAGGGCTGATTTTTGTTGAAATTACATCCTGACATCCTAATTAAGACCTTCCTTTCTGATATCCAGTGGTATGTGGTGCAGCTTCCTCTCTCCCCTTTCCTTGACAAAACTTGTTGAAGAGGAATGCGAAGGCTGGGTGTGATCTTTCCAACATCAGAGTGAAAGGAAGTAACATACCAAACAGATGATGTCATGAGTGCTGCTGAGTCTAATTCCACCTCCACCCCTGTGGTACACCACTCAGCAACATTTCAAAAGACTAAAGTCAATAGTAATAACAAAAAGCCCATTCAAGATATGTCAGTATTAGAAGTAGAGATAGAAGGAGAGCTAATTAAAAAAATGAATTTATTGATATGCCATATGTTTTATTTTAATGGGTAAGCTGTGCTCAGGTACTTTGCAAGTTCAAAAGGTAAGAATACTTCTACACCAGGAATGCATTGAGAAGTGCTGACAGCAACCCATCTGTACATAGCTGGGTAAACTTGTTCAGCATGAATAATAGTGTGTATTATCTAGACAGACTTTATTCTGAACTCAGTACCATTTCTGATAGGTGCACTTCATCCTAAATGCTTCAGTCTGTCTGCAGGTACCCTTTGCTTCAGAAGTGGCAGTAGGATTAAGCTCAGGCATAAATACACTGCATAGGCATCACCTATATATCTGTATGGAAGAAAGCACGTATGGCCATAGACCTGTTGTACCTACAGCACGTTGGCAACCTTCAGGCTAAGGACTGCTGAAATGACTGCTGAAATGCAGAGGCTGTCTTTAAAGGAATTGCTGTTACCATCACGGGCAGCCCCCAAACCCATGCCTGACACTAAATAAGCAGGCCTGACGGTCTCACAGTCAGCTTAGTCCTTCCATGCAGCTACAGGAAAGATGTAAGCTGGTTTGAAACTAAAGACACCAAGAAGTTGTTAGGTCTTTATTAACTACCTCATGATGGAAGGAGGCATCTCTGGATTCAGGCCAGTTGTCCCAGATGATAAACCAGACATGCTGGGCAAAGAACATGCAACTAACCACCCCACAACCATACACCCAATCACTTTTGCTGCCTTCTTGATATGATTTTGTGTAGGCTTTAATTTCACGACTGTTAGTTTCTCTGGTTCCAAATATGTATTATAGGATTCATGAATTTCTAGAAAAAAAAAAAAATCACAGCATTCGCCAATAAAAACATGACAATAGCCAAGCATTTTATGAAAGTTCAATAGCTTTTGGAGAAGAAGATTAACCTTTCACTCTTGTGCAACTATAATGATGATGCACTGTGCATGAGTGATGAAAGAAAATGATTTGGCAAGGAATTAAAAAAAGTAAAGATGAAAAGCACATTGAAAGTGTCCTTTCTAATCTTGAGAAGATATATAAACCCAGCAATATTAAGATGATTGCATTGCTTTGGGTTACTGTAATATGAATATCATTTAATCTCTATTTAAGATATCTGCATATTTTTGTATGACATGTTTCAATGGCAAAGTCAGTGATAATGAGAGTTTGATGTTTTACTTATGGACACTTTTGCTCATAACTCAGTGATGCCGCTGTGAGATATCTTGTGATAATTTGTCTGAGAAGAAATTATCCTATAATATTTAATCATTACTTCTTTGATGTGTGGTGTGGTTAACAAGCTTAACATACCTGATTCTAATAACTTAGCCTTGATACATAACTATCTCATCTTTTAAGTCATATTGATTTTTGCCACAGTAAAAAGACTTTGCACGCCATAATGTAAATACGTAGAACATGCAGTTTTATACATGTGCACAAATATACAAAGTTTCTATAAATATTCAGAACAAATGCAGGTATCTAAAGACCAAGAAATATGAATTAGAGGAAGCATTTCAGAAATTTGCTGGAAGGAATATAAAGAATAAGACAACACATTATCAAGGCACAATTCCCATGAATGAAAAGGAGTTGCTGAGCATTGCATGCAACCCATTTAAAGATGTAAATAAGGAGGCATTAAGGCTACTTCAAAAATAAAAATTAGAAGGAGAGCAAAGTCAGAATTTATATGGCTATAGATAACTAAGGTCAAAAGGAACATTCAAGAGAACATTGTTACTACAGAAAAGTCAGATTATCTATTTCTACTGGTACTGACCATGGAGAAAGGCTTTTACCCAGCTCATTAGAGGAAGAGAAAATCTGGAGAACTGTCAATTCAGAATTAATGCACAAACTAACAAATAAACAGCACAAAAAACAACTTTTAGATGACATTGATAAAATGAACAGCAAAAAAATTGCCATGAAAGAATGGTGTTTACACAAGAATTGTAAAAGGACTATAATATTTATATTTATATTACTTAAACATAGTTCAATAAGAAGAAAATATGGATAGTATAATGCTAAACCTAAAAAAAAAAAGAGGAGAAATATCTTTGATATTTCCATAAAACCATAAAGCCTGGCTTCTGTACCTTGAAAATTTATTAAAGCTGCAATAAAACAATAGGATTGAATGTCATATCTCAGCAATCAACTAGAATTCCTTGGGGGAGAAAAAATTTATCCATATGAAAACCTGAAGTAAAAATCCAAATATGTTAAAAAAAAAAGCTCTGTCAAGGTTCTATGTTGAAGAATATTAGAGAAACTAAGTTGTTTCAGGAAAAAAAAAAAAAAAAGAAAAAAGAAAAAAAGCTTATTTTATCTGTGGCTACGTAACTGATTAACAGATAAGAAGAAAATAGTAAAGACAAAACAAAACAAAACAAAAGCCTCACAGTAAAGGAGATTTCCAGCACAAATAAAGGTCCACAACAAAATTCTCTGGTATAGGCATCTGCTGACTAACTTGTTCTTAAATGATCTGGTATTGGGATAAGCTGTGAATTGGGAAAGTCTGCAGATTACACACAGTTATTGGGATGGTCCAAATCAGTGGAATCACTTCTGTGTGAAGACAAAATAGGAATCTTCGTCTCAGATAATGTCAGATAATACATGACTGTGGGGGATATGAAAAAAAAAAAAAATTGGAAATCATAAATAGCACAGAGAGAGTGAGTAGAGCATAATTTCTCACAATGCAAGAGGTTGGATGGCTCATTTAAGAAGCTAGAAACAAATTAAAATAAGCCATCTCTCCAAAAAGTATATAATCAAATTAAGTTACCTGTTGGCATGGATCTGTTAAAAGTTTAAATGAATTAAAAAAAAAAAAGATCCTGAACAGCTTCACAAGTAATAGCCCATCATTGCCACGAGGGAAAAATTATAGAATCCACATGCAAATTCCAGATAGACAAATCCCTACATCACTACTTGAGAGAAGCTGAGAGAATGTATCCAGAGAAAGGTCAAACTCTCCTTACCCTATCTGACATGTTCCTAGGCACCCTTTGCTGGTTCCTGTTAGAGTCATTATAGTGGGGTGGATGGACTGCTGTCTTATGTACAAATTCTGATAATTCTAAAATCTTGTCCTGGTAGTAGATAAAACAATCAAAGAGGCTTTATCCTGTCAGTATTCCAGTGCTATGACTCATTTTTTATCTAATGCAATCTTTGTGGCAGTTAATCATAAGGGTTTCTGAACAAATATTTGCATTTTAATAAGAATGACAGAAATTAGTATGTTAAATATGATCTCAATTCTTCCTGTTCATAGAGGAGTTGACTAACCAGGTGATATCCATTTTGTATTTAATATGTTCAGAATATGAGGGTGTAAAATTACTTACATTGCCACTTCATTAATTCACATATTAAGTGTTCCTCATCATATTGCTGTTGCTGTGAGTAAGCAAATACAAAAAATGACAAATGGCTGAGAAGAGATGGTGAAACTTTTCTAACTAAAAATTGCAGAGATAGGAACAACTATTGTGACATTACAACAGATAGTTTAAGAAAAGAGTATGGGTGTTAATCCAATAGCAAGGATTTTCATGGTTAGTAAATTTGAAATATTCCCATTTGAAATCACTGACAAGGTCATTTTGGAGTTGGGAAGCAAATGCAACTTTCCTCAAAGCAGCATTTGTGTGCATTTGCCCAGTAAATCCAGTCCTTGCAGATCTAGATGTCATGAAATCAAAAGTTGTGATAATACCATGTCACAATGCTAAGTTAGAAAATCATTTTGCTTAGTCATCATCCTCTGGAAAGGCAATATAAGAACTATCTCCTGGGAAAATGACAAACCTAGCTAGTGTTTTCATACTCTATTTCTAAATGGAAGGAACCTCCCATGTATTTCCTTGTATACCCATTCAATAGTATCTAGTTATTTACATGTGATATTTAGATCAAAGCATCTATCAATATGTGTTCAATATATGCTATGATCAAATGCTGTGATATTACGAGAATAGCACAAGGGACCAAGAAAAGCACCAGGCATGTCTTGGGGTAGCCATACCTGTAGGTTCATCAGTAAGTGAAAGGTCTCTCATTAAGGGGCCAACATCTTTGGATTCACCATTGCTGTGTACCCTGTGATATAATTTACAGCAAGATAAAGAGAGTTCTGAGTTTTCTCAGAGCTCCTTTCTGATGTGAGGGCCTTCAAACTGTGCACCAGGCTAAATACCTTTGCAAGGATCAGAGGCTGTGCAGAATTAGACTCAATGTATGCAGAGGAAGAATACTACATATGTCCATATATATTTATGCACTCTCTCTGGAAAGCAGAAATCCATGGGCAGAAGGAACTATTGATGTCACCAAGTTGCCAAGACTCCCCAAATATCATTCTGAAAAATGGCTGGTGATTTGTTGTTGCTTGGTAAAGTAGTGAATGGCTGTGTTCAGGATAGAATTTTCTCCTTTAATGAATTCTTGCTAAGGGAGGTGAGATGGTGATTCCCAGGATTAAGTCCATATGTAAAGGAAGACTTAGATTTTCTTCTACCTGCTTGAGCAGAGGTAAATTCAGCCTTTTTTGGATTCATTCTCTTCCCATGATTTCAGATTTCCACAAGTGCTGGATCACTGAGTGCTGAGCAGCAGCTAAAGACAGTCACATATTAGGGTCGTAGTACCTCAGCTTCTCTCCAGGTACATGCTGTGGTATACCACCTAAAAAGTGGAAGGAAACCATGCCAGGATAGAACCAGCTGCCAACAGTCCTGCAAGAGGTAGAAACTAATGTGCTCTCAGACTATCATGAATCCTTGGTAGAGTCTGTAGATCTCCAAGTGGACTCCAAGGTGAACTTTGTAATTATATATATTTGTGGTGGTCTGGATGAATATATATATTCAGAGCCTGGATTGGGTTCAGCACTGTGATTTTATAAGACTTCTAAGCATTTTTACAGTTTCCACCAACTACCTTGAAAAACACTACTGTTTATAAATCTAGTATGTACAAGATATATATTATAGAAACAGACTGTCATCTGTTTAAGAGACACCTAGGCAAAGCCCCTCAAAGACCAGAAAATACCTAAATTTTCAGTGTGACCTGAAGAAAGAGGCTTACGTCTTGATTTCCAAACCACAGCTCCTGGCTTTCATGACTTGGCTTTGATGTTAATTGTCTCCTCAAGATTATTTCTCAGGATCTTGGCACTTCTGCTGGCTTCCTTGGCTTGTTACTCAAGCCTGGCATTGTCTTTCAGTTATTCCTGCTATTCATCTTCCTACTGCTTATCTTGGCCTCTCCAGTCTGTTTCTCATCCTCCCTCACGGAGTCAGCACTACTACCTTCCCAAGCTTTTCTCTTGGAGGCTCTGACAATTTTTTTTCATCTCCCAAGGCACATCTATTAATTCCTCCAGCAATTTCCTTATCTCTACTGTTTCTCATCTGTTTATTTCCCCAGACCATGTTAGTATTACAGCACACCTCCTAGTTATTCCAGGGCATTTCTTATCCCCCACCATACTTTTGCTTCGCTTACTCTGTCATACTTTCCATCTGCCCAGAGGTGCTTCCTCAGAAGATATATTCTTCATTTTTTTTTAATCTCTAAGGATCCAATTCTTCCCTTTACCAGACAGTATGGGTAGAATGAGTTGCTGTGAACAACCTTGCTTTGATAATTCTTCTCAATGAGAACAACTGGTGTTGCAACCAGAGATCAGCCCCACCGGTGTTTATAAGGTCTTCCATGTTTAGACTGTCCAGTCTCTTGACCTCCAGGGACCATAGATGGGCAATCAAAAAACCAGAGGCCTGAACTTTGACAGGTGAACATTAGTAGATCAGGAAACAAGACAAATTTCTGGCTATAGTTGTGCACAGAAACTTTTAAAAATGAAAGAAAAATGATTGAAGGTAGATGAAATAGTATTTGCAACATCAGCAAAATAAATGTGTAGCAAAGCTTCACCATTATTACATTGCTTCCTGTGTTAAATCTCCCAGACACCAGATGGCCTGTCCCCTCAAAACAAAACCAAAAAACAAAAACCAAACCAAACCAAAACAAAGGAACGAAGAGAGGTGTCTGTGTCCAGCCATGCTCTTTCGTCTGTGTTTTTATCCATATTCTTTGACAGCTGCAGAGTGCAAGGTGACTCTGCTGAAGTTCCTCTGGAAGCTGCAGTTTCTTGTGGACTCTACTCCCCCTCCAGACCAGCTGGTGGTGTTACCTCTTCCATCTGCAGAACTGTTGCCCTTTCACCAGCTGCACTAGCATCTGTAGCACCAGGAGCTGCTACTTTGCAGAAAACTGCGTTGTGGCCTGTAAGTGTAAGTAGCTCAGGTTAAGTGTCACTGTGTATCAATATGAAAGCTAAAAAAATCCAACTACAGTCTTTGCCTGGGGCCTCCATGGGCCTTGTGCTTTCACTCTCAGTTGTATTGCTTCTGTTTATTGCGCTGTGAGATCTAAAGTCTCTACTTGCATGCTTTCCCATTCTACACTGCTATTCTATGCTCAGCAATTGTTTTGCATTACCTAAGATAGTGTTTATGAAAATAAAAGGTCTATGTGATGAACAAAGCCTGTTAGCTTGAGCCAGCCTCTTTTCAGAAGTGTTAAAGCATTTTCTGCACCATACATTTTCACTGTAGCATGCATTTAATCCTACTTATCAGAGTTTACCATGTTCAGATAACCTGCTCTTGGAATTTGCGTGGGTTGCCACTTTAATTTTCTTATTAATGAAAAAGGAGTAGCACATCAATGACATTTGTGCAAATGAATTCCTCTGCTACGATTTATCTTTATATTCAACGAATATGTAGTTGTCCCGAATCAAGTTCTATTAATCAGAAACTATAAACAACCCGGCTCTAATGAGCCATACTAGGTGGGGGGAATGCAGGTAATCAAAAGAATGTTGCTTTGCAAGTGAAGCTCCTTAGAGTATATAAGTGCTTCTGTGCAGCATACTCCTTGTCTACATAGAAATAAATAAATAAAAATGAAAGTATTTTATTTTTATCATGTAGGATGTGCAAAGCAGAGTGACTCAGTGGTATGATTAACAAATTTTATTCTTGGAGGCAAATATAACATGCAATTTCTTACAGCAGTAAGAAATAAGAAAAAAAAAAAAAAAGTCAACCTTTCCTTGGTAATCTCCTATACATTATCATTTCCTGCTTTGGGTCATATCAGAAAACTCTTAGCAAAAAAACCTGTTCTGGAAGAGCAAGCTTTCTATCTGAGTAAGAGATCTCAACCTCCAAAATTAGAGGCAGAGCAATAAACTTCCACTTGGAGGCTTTGCTCCGCCTTCTCTCTGATAATAAGAGACTAACCAGAGCTGTCTCTGAGAAAGAAGCAGAAGCAAAACCAGATGGTAGGATACTTCTCCCATACATAATATTAATGTATTATTAAATATTACTGAAGCACAGGTAGTTGCAGCTGAATATAAGAGGGCACTTCTTTACTGTGAGGGTGACAGAGCACTGGAACAGGTTGTTGAGAGAGTCTGTGGAGTCTCCTTCTCTGGAGATATTCAAAACCTACCTGGATGCCATCCTGCACGATGTGCTCTAGGTGATCCTGCTAGGCAGGGGGGTTGGACGAGAGGTCCCTTCCAACCTCGGCCTTTCTGTGATTCTGTGGTCTACCTTTTTGATCTGAATTTTTTTGAGAAACAAATTTTTTTTTGCTTCTGATTATAATGTTTACATGTCTTAGGCTGTCAAAGAGATAGGTTAAAATATCAAATGATTAGTAATAAATCATTGTCTTAGGCTACTGCTCAGCTATTTGAAAAAAACAAAACACAACAAAAACAAACAAAACAACAACAACAACAACAACAACAAACTTTTTGTGCTTTGGGGCCTAATTTTCCTCACTCATGAACATGAATCCACTGTCTTAGCCAATAATATTAAGTACAAAAAAAGTATAACATATTTAATCCAGGATGACATGCAGAACAAATTCCTCAAATCTAAAGATTTCACAGTCCTTGAGAATTTTAGGCATCAATGCCAAGATCAACTTCAGGAAAATATTTTTAATACTGAGCAATAACACCACAATATCACAAGGCAAAGGTTTTATCACAACTCCATTTCTCCTACACCCCCCTGCTGCAGAAGCAAGCTGAGGTGTCTCCTGCAGTAACTGTCTGGGAGTGCCTGAGCCGCAGAGAAAGGAGTAGCCACCACAGTAACTTTGACTTCCATCTCTCCAGCACACACACCCCCAAACTGTACTAACTGCAGGAGACAAGCTCTCTGTCATGCTTTAGTTTTTTACACTTCCTAAGGATTGAATTATCTTAACAAAATACTAGCCAAAGCTCCTTTTCATCTGGAAAGAAGAGTATGGGCTGCTGAAGATTTGGGTCCCAATTATCCATCTTCACTTGCAGTTAACTCCATGGTTTCACTGGTTACCGCTGACCTTGGCAAAAGTACATGGAGGAAACTTGTATTCCTGAAGTCATATTTGAACCAAGTGTATTCCAGAAGTTTACAAGCAGCCACCAGTTCTCAATGTCCTGCCTACGCAGCAGCATTGCTTTGGGAAGCAATAGTGAACTTTGTGTAGGAATTTTGCAGGGAGTGTTAATTTTTGCACCTGCAATCTGATGGGGGCAGCAGTAAAAGGTGCAAAAGGCTTTTATACCTCTGTATCTTGGTTAAATGTAGTTAGGGATGTGATGACACCATTGTAGTCTGCATACAGAAAAAAAAAAAAAGCCTTATAGATTGGACAGCTGAAAGTATCACTTTAGAAATGAACTGTTTTTGCTTTCTTGTACTCCTTGGCCTTGTTTTGGAGTTAATAATATTATAGCAACTTTTTCTTAATGAGGAACTTAGCGTCTCCTGAAGTGTCAGAAAGAGCTCTCTGAGCACATGCAATATTTGGTGCACTGTTTCTCACAACGGGCATGATTTTGCTTAATTTTTTGTTTGTTTATTTGTTTGTTTGTTTGTTTGTTTGTTTTTAAGGGCTTTGAGATCTCAACCTGGCAATTTCTGCAGTTCTTTTTTACAGAAACAACATGTTGAAAATCTATCTAACAAGCTGAAGAGCAATACTGCCAGGATTTCTTGGCTACTGCTGTTGCATGGAACAGGCAGACTCACATGAGCTGCTGTAAGCACAGATTTCAATTTGTATGCGGCAGTGCAGAACTCAGCTGAGTCTGAAAGACCACCCTGGGAGTCCAGGTAAAGAAGTGCTTGGTGCCTATATTAAAACTAGCCCTAATCTGTTTTTGCTGTATAGAGACATCAGTGTTGACACACAACCTGAAGGGAAGAGGATGGGCTAGTAAATGTAGTTTGATGCTGTAATACACCTTTGTGTAGGTGGTAAGGAATATGTTCAACCCTCCAAAATAGCCATGTAGCCCTCGGAAAGACAATGGAAATTTACAGGTGTAAGTGAGTGAGCAGTTGAGCTGAGCTATTGGACTGTAACATTGGCTTTGAGGTTTTCTGCTGATTGGTTATTCAAAATCTTCTACCAATTTTTGTCAGGAGTGTGCACAGCTGTGACCTGGATGGCTAGATGAGCACCGTCTCTTCCTGGTGGAGATGGGAGTGAGGCATCCACACATGTTGGGTAGTGTGGTGGACAGGTCCTCTGCTGAGAACTTCTGCAGTCATTGCCTAGCATCGCTTCTTTTCTGAATGTTTTCTTCCAAATGTGTGAGTTCCCCACAGAGGGCAGCAGGAATCTGGGCAGGAGTAAAGCATGTTGTTCTATCTAAAATATTTTCTGATAAATATTTTTTTTTCTGCCTCTTTTGCAGAATAAATAAACAAATAAATAAAATCCTAAGACCCCAAGAAAGCTTCCCCAACAATGTGCAAGAACACAGGCTCCGATGTTATGTGGCCTTGTTGTGTGCAAGTGCAGTAGCATCCTCGCCATTATTTAAGTTTGTTGCATATGTGTGAGGAAGAACTCAATACATTTTGGATATGGTGGTTTATGTCAACATTATTCATGTCTTTTCCCAGGCCTTTACAAGCTGGGAAAGTCACCTTGTGTTCAACCAATACTGGGTGTATCCCGCTTCAGCTATTGTCAGGCAGCCAGCATTTCATCACTCGGCACATTGCAGTCACATAATGGAGGCAGGAACTCAGCTGAAATAAAGCAATGCTGAGAGCTTGTCAGAAATGTAAATGATATTGCACCTATTGTCAGCGACGTATCCTCCATTGTTCTCACAGTTGTTTCCCAGCTGAAAAAATGCTGGTGAGCCTGCATGATGAGACCAGTGTAAGCACCTGCTTACCGTAAAGTGCTCCATCAGGAAGAGCTAACTGATCTCATGCTGCAAGCAGCACATGTGTGTGGCAAGGAAAACTGAGTACTGAAACCTGGTGTTTATGGTGCTGCTGCAAGGCTGTGACTGCATGGTTTCCACCAGCTGTGTCAGCATCATGGAGAATGCTGAAAATGCACAGTCTTGAGGGAAGGTCCTCCTAACCTGTGCAGAGAGAAAACCTAGAATGGTCTCAGTAGTTTTTGTCCTGAAAGGGAAGGGTTGCTCTTCCTTGAAAAGATGAAAGAACAGGAAATTAAATGAGAGTCATGCAGAGAAAGTTTAGCTACAGTAAGTTCACAAGTGATTTCTGGGCGCAGTTTGTTGATCTGTTCTTAAAGAAGATAAATCTGAAAAGATTGTGGTTTTCAGAAACTGAGAGCAAATATGCAAACATAAAGATATACATGTTATTTTCTGCACCTGTGTTACTTTCAGGTACCCTGCAGTGAGTATTTTTCTCCATTTCAACAGTGTTATACATTCATCTCCTGCAATGCTTGTAACACCACATTTGGGGCTTACTTGTAAGGACAGGGCTCACTTGTGTGTATGAATCCAGCTGAAGCTGAGCACAGAAAAGAATATAACAAAGAATATAACTCAGATTTCTTTTACTTTTTTTTTTTTTTTTTTTTTAATGGGAACTTTGAGATATTGGAAATATTTCTTATGTTGAATGTGGAAGAAAGTACCATATTTAATTTACTGGATACATTTTTAGAGGATGAAGTAAACATTTTGACTTTTTGTGTTTGTAAACCACTTCTAACAACTCAATTTTCAAAAGAGAAATTGCTTTAGAAAGGAAGGTGAGGATTCTATCTTGGATATATCAGATCTGTTATACCTGCAAGCACTTCTGCTCATCACAGAAACCTCAGGCACTCAGTCAATAGATCATAGAGAAAAGAATGAGGGTCATTGCCCATTGGTTAATTTTCTTTTGTCTCCTAATTCAAAAGAATAAGGGAAAGTTGGCAGAAAGGCAAAGGAGAATTATTCCTCAGCTCTGCTTCCTTCTCTTATGCTCACACAATATAAAACAAAACAAAACAAAACAAAACACGTTTTAGTATTTCTTTACTTCCCACTTTTTAAAATTTGTTTTCCTAAAGTTCTCGTCATCATTAGTCTCCAAATTTCTTTCATGCCTTCTCTCTACTGGTCACTATCTCAGAAGATCTCAGAAACTTTAATTCTAGCAGTTTTATTAGGACAACAGTATTGAAGTCAGATGCCAGTAAATGACATCTTGTATGTACATTGCAGAAATACTGCTCATCACTTTTAAGAGGAGTTTCCCATGAGGTCATAGCATGAGTCAGCGTGGAGGCTGTGCAGCACAGACACAATGAAACAGGGGCAATTTGCAGAGAGATAAGCATGATGTGTCTGTTGTCTTTGACCAGTTCTGTGATCATACCAAGCCCTCTCCTTTTTTTTTTTTCAGCAGTGATGCCTGAAAGAGGAATAAAAATGGTGGGATACAGTTCCGTGACTACACATCCTTGTAAAAAAAAGGACCACAAGAACAGCCAAGGAGATTATTTACTTGTAGTTACCTGCCAGAGAGTGCACAAGGTCAAACTTGGTCTGTGGAAAGATGCAGACAACTTTTAGTAACCTTGGTGGAGATGACGTGTTTATTCCTGGCTTAGTAGATATTCTGGGTATATGAAAATTCTTTCTTGTAAGAAGACTTTTTTTTTAAAATTAATTTTTTATTTTTATTTTTTATTAAAAATACTTCCTCAGTCTAATAATGCAACTTATGCAAAAATGCCCTGTGCTACGGGTAAGGTCACTTTTCCTTTCCTTTTAGCTCCCTTTCATTCTGTTAGGCATGAAAGTATCCAGCCTCTCTCCTTCCGAGTCCCCCTCCATTTCGGGATCCTCAGTGGCAGGGAGACAAAGTACAAGGTCTTGTTTTCATGACAGGCTGGTATCAACCTTCTTGTTCTCTTCCCTTTCCCTTTCCCATAGCACCACAATAAAATATAACAAATATTTCATTGTAGATCTTTTGTGGCATTCATCTTAAATGTGTATAACACAGACACCATTTAGATGCATACTTTCCTAATTCACAAAACCTCACTTAAGGTTACTCTGTGATATCAAAAAATGATTGGTTTTGATTTAAAACACATTCTTCTACTTATTTCTAAAACTCTACCCTGTAATGGATCACTTGTCTGTAATTTGCATGTTAAACCTGTCATCAGAGAATTGCTTAGCAATACCTGTTGCAGGTATCTTTCTGCCTCCATCTCATCTGCCTTTAATCCACTGAGTGGGTGTTTGCCTTTGACTGTCACAAAGTTCCCAGATGTATCACCTTTCATTTCCAAATACCTGTAAGGTGTCTGCCAGTCATTGGACCTCTTTAGCTATCCTGCCCAAATTTAAGGCCAGATCTAGAAAGGTGGATTATGAAAAGTTTCCAATGATAATAAGATTTTGGGGCCATTTCTTGACCATGGAAGAAATTTTACAAGGCAATTTTCCTTTGATTTCTGTGGAGGAAATTATGGGAAACTATACTCTCAAGAACATGTGGAAGTTTATTTCAGTGTTTGGGCTAAGAAATAAATCTACAATCTCATGAGGAATCAGTAATTCAGTCAAATTTCTTAAGATTTTGTGAAATTACACTTTCCCCACATTAAATAAATAAATAAATAAATAAAGTCACCATTGTATTGGTTAGGAGAACATTATTTATGTGACTAGAACATTTAGTACACATCAGATGGAAGAAAAGAAGAAACTGACCACAGCAAACAGAAAAGCATGTGAGTATGCAGTAACCCTAAATGCTTTCAGTTAAATTAATCTGGGTTTAGATTCACAGCCTTGGACAACTTCAACACATAGGCTTCTAAACTCCAGTCAAAATGATCCTATTTATCTATACTGAATGAAAATGAATTCCATTAATTTAACACAGATGGAATTTTGTTGTATGATCTAGAGAAAATATAAAAAGACAAAAAAAAAGTAAGAAAAAAAAAAAGACAAAGATACTTGCTGTGTTCTTTCATGAAATGAAAAACTTAAACATGTTTGTGGGTGTGTTGTAGGTTAGGCAGTGCTGAGTCTTCCTGTTCAATTCTTAAATGATTTTTGCAGCACTGAGGAGCTTGCTTTGTGCCACGGTTAGACAAAATGTGAGAGAAAAGCTGCACTGTGCCAACTGAATCTGCCAACAGTTAGGGTTATGATTCAACTACTGAACACACTTGTATTTGGAAACAAACAAACATCTTACAAAGAAAAGCTGGGAAGAGTACATTAAAAATGTATTTACTGCGAACATGCCCTTCAGCCTCTATTTGAAGTGTGCATGTTGGGATTTGTTAATCTCCAACTCCTGCATGATATTTTCTTCAGACTGGCAGACCAGGGTTTTCTTTTCATGCCATTGGGCCTGGGTTCCATATAGGAATGTGATTATATTGAAAAGTTTATTGGCAAAGCAGAACTCAGTTTGAAGCTGAGAGAAGAAAAATGCATGTCTCTGATTGAGGTTAAAGTCATGGATTCTTCAGGGGGCTCTTTGAACAATGAGACATAAGGAGTAGCACCCAGTCAAGGATTTGGGGCTTTTATTTTTCACTCATTGACATGAGAATAATTTATAATCTGGAAGTAGTGTTCACCCCCCATTTTGGGGTGACCACTGCTGTGTAGAGCATGGTTCCTCTCCTTTCCTTTCCTCGTGGTACCCACATCTCCTGGCCCCAGAGCCTTCATCCCTTGCCACTCCCAAATGTCTCCTGCCTCAGGGAGCATCCTTTCTCTTCCCATCCCCACCAAACAACCCAGGGTAGTCTGATAAACCCAGAGGACACTGTTATACTGTCTCATCCGCATCATCAACCATCCAGGAGGAAGGTTGGTATGAGGGAGAGCAGACAAAGAGGAGCCCTCCTCTCTGGGGACATGTGTGGCAGGTGTTGGGGTCAGCTCCACAAGGCAGAATGCAGCACTCCATCTGCAAAGAGGCACAGGCTAGTGAGAACAGCTGTTTGGAAAGCTCTGCAAAAGATTAGAGCTGATTTTTTTTCTGGCAATATGCTGTGATTTGTACTGGCCTTGAACGGCATTGTAGGTCTGCCTCATGTTTTCCTTCAAAGGGATCCACCTAATGAATTCTGCAGTTGTTCCTGCCTTATTACAAAAGTGACAGAACAACCCCTCCCAAAGCCATCCTCTGTTCCAATGTTTCTTTACCTGTGATGCAAAGAAGAACATTAAAAGGTGGTCCATAAAGTGGCTTTCAAAAGTATAAATACAACAACACACTCAAGCTTTGAATTTTAATTTATTACACTTATCTGTTGCCTTCATTTTACTTGTTTGCTTGCATATGGTTGAGAAAGAGCAAAATCTGTGAGTGTGGTATTAAGATATACATTTCTTTTTCCCTTTTCATGTAAGTAATTAAATTAATAAAATGGAAAATACGTATAGAAAATTCAAAGTTAGCACCAATATCCACCAGCAGCAGCATATACAAGTCTTTCTCTAGGCCCAGGAATTCTTTCCTCTGAAAGACAGGCTGTTCAAGGAGTTAAGAAAAGCTGACAAACATTGTAATAGGTGGGTAAAGAGATTTCCTCTGGGATACCAGAAGAAACTATTTAAAAGTTCAAGGAAAGAAGCTTCCGCAGCTTTCCGCTTTCCTGGTGAGAGAGCCCTGCAGCTCATTAACACTCATTGAGTCTTTCCTGCTCTTTAGGCCCACCCTTCCTTTACCTTCTTATAGTGAGATATTAATTTGTGATAATAAAGTATCACAGGAACCAGTCATGTTTGCAACAAGTCAAAACCCTATGTAATTTTGCTTATTGCAACTAATGTTTTCTGCTGTAACACCCAATATATCTTGCTTACTAAATCACATTTTTGTTCTGCTCCATATGGCAGAACTTTCTTAGGGAAATGAAGTTGCTTTACTTGGCTTCGAATATGAGTAAACCCTAACAGAAGCCTTTCCCTGAACCTTTCTTCTCTGTCTAATCCTTTTTGCATGTATAGTAATTCTGTATAAAGGTCACTTCCAATTTTCTTCACCCTGAAGGCTTCCCAATAAAACCTCAGAAGGTGTCCCAACAAGCTCTGCCTGACATCTTTGCCTCCGGTTTCAAAGCCATGATGACACCATTGTGTTCACCACCCTGGGAACCTGGCAAAGGCATGAGTATACACAAAGAGCCCTCACTCATTAAAACATACAGAGATGTCGTAAAGAGAAGACTTTTTTCCCTTATCTCCAGATAAGATTTTAAAGAACAGAAGGGAAGGAGGAAAGGAGAATATCTTTAATGCATTGGTTTTCATATTCATGATTTCTGTAAGACTTTCATCAAAGCAAATCTCAAGTTTCTTAAGATGAACTGTTTAAACACACAAGTACATTCCTTCTCCTATTAACTGCACAAAGGTTGGAGGCCCACAGCATCCAACACAGGCATACAATGCTTATGACCCACTGTGCTGTGAAGTGCAGCACGGTAACCTGGATGACACAGGTCACAACGTTCTGACACTGCTGTCAGGGAGTGAAAGTCATCTGACTTCAGTGGAAACATGCCGACCTGTTTCCCAAGTGCGTTTGGCCTGGAGCTGGGTTTCTTTGCAGATTGCACAAACCAGTTTACGCCATGGAAACCATCCTGTGTGGGGCCCTGTAGGAGAGGGTGGGCCCTTGTGATGCTGCTCCTTTGTCCTTCTTGTCATCCACCTCCAGACCCCTGTGTTCAAGTCTCCACCACTGCTATTGCTCACTAGAGCTCAGCTTCTGGAGAGTAAAATAGAACTCATGCACTTGGCTTATCAAATTCTGCTTAACTCTTTTTTCTTTTTTATTTCCCTCTCCCTCCTCCCCCCCCTACCCCCCCCCTTTTTTTTTTCAACCTCATTACATCAGATTAGTGAAAGGAAACGATTTGCTAGTTGGCCTTTTTTTCGCATATAGTGAACACAGTCTTGAATAGTTCCCATAATATTAATGTATGATGTCTTTGTCTTCAGGGCATTTGTTATTACCAGATGTTTCTCCTCCTGCTGCAAGAAGTTCAAAATTGCAACATAAGCTGCAAAATGCATTCTTTTGTTTCCTAACTCCTGCACCTATGTTTTCACCTGATGTTAATCAGCATAGCTGAAATCAGTCTGGGGCAGATATTTGACTCTTCTGGAGATAGTCTGCCACACACCTGGCTCTGTCTGGTTGGTTGCTCCTAAAGCCCTTGCAACAGGATACATTTCTGTGCAACCTTTCCTTCTCCTTCTCCACAAGTATGCAAATCAGCACTTGTGTCTTCAGAGTCAGGGATTTAGCAGATGGGGCAACGTCTGCTTAACAACTGAAACAAATAGCAGGCAAGGGTGAAAAGGATGCATACATTTTGCTGTTGTAAAAGGACAAAATTAAAGCTGTCTGCTTCTATGTTCTCCAGTTCCCCAGGCTGTCAATGCCAAAGTAAAGTGTACTTCATGCACTGGGGGTACCTGAAGAGCATCTGAGGAGGTGGGTCTTTGGGACCACAAATGGTCTTCAAGGAGCCTGTGGGTCAGCAATCACTGCTCTTCTATCCTGTGTCACTACATGGCACCAGTGACCATGAACTGTGTTGCTCACTTGCTGCTCTCATAGTGACCATCAAAATCAGGTGGGGAAGTTTAACTTTCAATTACTGCCAGTCTTCTTTTCCCTCCCACCCTGTCTGAGCACTGGAACAGATTGCTCAGAGAAGTTGTGCATTTTCCCTCCTTGGAGACAGTCTAAATCTATCTGGTCATGGTTGTGGCCAACCCCTTACTAGGTGGCCTTCCCAGAACAAGGACTGGACCAGATGACCTTAGGAGGTGTATTACAACCTCAGCCATCCTGTCTGATTCTGTACAAACCCCTCCAGCAGAAGAAGACTCTAGGTAACAGCCCTTGATGGAGTGCTAGTATGACTCTGGAGGTCACCATCTCACGCACCAGCATGCCTGGATCTGGTAGCGTGAGTGATGGCCCTAAAGACCTTCCTGGCTTTTCTTTGAGGCTAGTGCTCTGTAAAGTGTGTGGTACTGAGAAAGGAAAGTCAGCAGGGGTCTGTGATAGAGGTGAAGTTGGAGGGTTACTTTGCCTGTGTCCTATTGTGAGGGCAGATACATTCAGTGCTTTTATTTCTTTAAACATCAGATGACAACTGAATTTTCAGATTTTCTGATGTTTTTGTCTTTGAGAAACCAGAGCATGCTATAGATATGTTTTCTTCTGTTTTGCAAGGGGTCACTAGCTATTCCAGTCCAGGTGAATATAACAGTTCATATGAGAAAAATGATGAGAACGTTTCATTGTCTGGTTTTCTTACAGGTGGGAATCTACGCGCAAGTCCCGATTGTGGTTCCTTTATTATCTGAAAAAATTGTTCTCTTTCTTCAACCAGGTGGTTGAAAACAGAAAAAATAGTTTTTGTTATTTCTGTTTTCCCTTTTGAAAAGCATTATCAGTTTTCTGCTGATAAATAAAAAGAGGGGTTTCAGTTCAGCAGACTGACAAATGAGGTATTGTACCAATCTATTCATAATCAAAATGAACAATTTAGAAGTTCTTAAAAAATAGCTGTAAGTACTGCATTTTGTGAAGGATTCATTTTGTTTGTACAGTAACACTTCATCATAACTTGAACAAAACTAGTAGGGTGATATGAGGACAGATAAAATTACACTTTATCTCTGCATAGAGGATATCCAGGGCCCAGAGAACATCTACCTATACTACCCAGTAATTTCTTGGGTTTCTTAAGATTAGAGAAAATTTTAGCAAAGTCCCTTTCTTGAAGGAAATCTTGGAGTAATATTTAAAATTACAGGTTGTATTTCAAATAAATAGGTAGCTAAAAATACATGTATGAAATAATTTCATGTAGTCTTAATGGTTTTACAGTGACCTTTTATTTGAAGCAATATGAACATTGAAAAACCACTGCTACAAAATCTATTCAGAATCTTAATGAACTTGTTTGAGCTGTGCTTGCATCTCTTTTATGTTCATTAACAAGCAATGTCAAGACCTCTGATTGTATCATGTAAGTGTCCATGAAGCAGTAAGCTGTAGCCTTCCAAGTCCAGGAGGGCTGAAGTCTAACCTGTGGTTGGTTGTGAGGAGTTCCTGTTGGGGCTGGTGTTGTCAAGCATCCTGCCCCCTTGGAGGATGCAGATGGCTGAGGCACTGGGGCCAGCTGGCAGTGGGCTCCTAGCAGCCAGCAAGCATTGGCAGTGCTCACAGCAGGCAATGATGGCTGGGTGGGGTGGGCTGGAGCAGGGCATGAACAGACAGGTGTTACCTAGAAGTGGGTCTTTAAGGCCTGTTTTGACACAGATTGACCAGATAACCTCTAGAGGTCACTTTTAACAGAAATAACTCAGTTATTCTATTCATGAAGTAATATTAATTATTTACTACATAAATAAACAGTTACTGCCCTTGGAATTTTCTTGCTTACCCCTCTAACTGGTAAGCAAAACCCAGAACCATGATTTAACAGTCTGGTCACCAGGTAGTAACAGTAAGTGACTCTTGAATGTTTGTTACTTCTAGCAAGCTAATATAATACATATACAGGACAAAATTATTTTCAGATTTATAACAACGGGGAAAGAATGTCCTCTTGGAAGATATTTGAGAAGGGGGAAATTGTTAACTGAATTATTTGCTTGATTCTACCTAATAATTTGTATGCAGATGCAATTTGGGATCATAGGAAGCATGGAAACTAATATTCTCACATAAAGTCAACTTCTGCTATTTGCAAAAACCTATGTGACTGAAAGAAATTCTGAATTATAATAATAATAACAAAAACAACAACAATAAGTGTTGATGGTAGAGTGAAGTCTCTCTTGTCCACCCTTGTTGCATTATGCAATTCCATAAAATCCAGTCAGATAAAATGAGTAAAATACCCAGTACTGGATTAACTTCCACTTGCATAAGAACCACACTATACATTAGGGTCTGCAGAGGTCAAGAGAAGAAATATACCACTCCCCAAACTCTGTTCTTTGCTGCATAACTGGCTGCAGGTATACTAGGGAAATAATTGTTACCTGCACTCTTTCTTTTAATCATACTAGTGTATATACATGAATTTTAGCTATGCTGAGTCCTCTTTTTTCCTTTTTTTTTTTTTTTCTTTTCTCTTTCTCTATCCATAACTAAATCAACATTAAATTCTTCCATTCTAAAACAATAACACTGGCTCTGAGTCAGTAATAATGAAGTGTTTTGTTTTTCAGTTTGAACATATGCAAAATCTGGCCAAGGATCAGATGTGGGGAGAGGGGGAGGGATGGGAGTGAAACATGCTGTGGTTCCAATGGAAAGTGGAAAATTATTCTGTGTCCCCAGATCTGGTTGTGCTGATTTTGGTTGAGGAGTTCGCTATACTTTCCAGACACCCTGAACCCCATTCTGCTTTGTATGGTTTATTTTTTTGTCCATACAGAGATGAAGATGTGGTCATTGAATTATCTTCAGAGAACAGTTATCTGTCATATCAATCTTATATGATTGATATAACTGTTGTCATCTTGATATGATAGTTGTAAATAAGAGTAGAACTCTTATAAATCAGTAAATTCTGTTAAATTATTATTATTATTATTTTTCCAAAAAAGAAAATCAAGTTCAGTGCAATGTGTTGTTCAAGGTTTGCTTCCTTTTATGTCGCTATCTCCATAATGACCTATTTGGCATGCAGCAACACAAAACTGACTCTTTCTGTCAGTTATGGATCTGCAGGTAGGACATCAGCTTGCAGATGCTTCCACCACAACTCCCAAATGGGACTGTTACTCTCAGCCACAGTCTCCTGGTGACTCTGTCTCCTGGTTATGCTTTTGTTCTTGTCCTGCTTCTAAACAATTCAACTATTGAGAAAATTACTGGGGTTGAAAAAAATATGATAATTTATACAGTTGCACAATATTTCTCGTGCATAATGTTGCTGACTTTTTAAAAATAATTTTACGCTTCCCACCTAGAGAAATTATTTTATATCCACTGAGACAAGCAATGTAGAGCCACTGATCAGAAGTTACTGTATTTTGAACAAGCCCAGAAAATCTTGGATTTGTTCCAAAGAAATATTTATTTGACCATTTCTTGCCAAAAGTAAGATGACAATGGGCGTTCCTTCTTCCCAATCGCACCTCAGCTCTGACTTCCACAAAGGCTCTGCCCTGCCCAGAAAGACAGTTCCTCAGCATACCTTTTTTATTTCTGGAGTTAATTGCTTAGCAAAAGATTTCTGCTGTCGTCCCCCCACCCCTCCCCCTCACTCCCCCACTTCCAGCAGATCTTATCTTGATCAGAGATGAACTTGTGTTTCTGCTGATTTTCCACTAGAGACCTCCATTAGCCCAAAGTTGTTTGGTAGTTATGATTACTGGGCGTTACTTGAACAGCTGAAGAGGATATGGCCTTGCCAGTTAGCCTTAGGGAAAAGGTGGAGTCCCAGGTCAAAGGAAAAATGTTTCTGTGAACATTTTTTTTCTCAGAGAACTTGAGGTTTATCCAAGCAGGTGTGTTGTGAGAACCTGAAGAGGAAGGAATTTTTATGCCTTGAAGCAATGGCACAGAGACGGCAAGAATGATATAATCTAAAGTATGTCTACAGTTTTCATAATGTGCCCATGGAGAACTTGAAAGAAGGTTTCCTCTTTCTGAAAAGACCAGCCTATATACATCCATCTGTCTTGCACGGATGAGCTTAAGTGCAAACATGTTCAGTTCCTGTGCATTGAAGAATCTGGAAATAAGATTTCTGGTTTGCAAGAGTCACAGCAATAGGAGGGGAGGGTGGCTTCCAGCAGCCAAGGTCAGGGCAGGAGAAACCTGGACTTCTTGGATTGTTTTGTTGGACTTGTTTAACTTGAAGGCCAACACAGTGTTTACTCTGAATAAATAAATAAATAAATAAAAAAGAGCTAAGCCTTCAAGACCTTTCAGAACTCAGTAAAAGTTCTGTTTTTGGTTTTTGCAAATGATTTATCCCTTGAGTTTAATTTTTTTTTTTTTTTTTTTTTTTTTTGGGGGTGTACATTGTCTGAACAGTTAGAATTGCTTTGTGGCTTTATTTTGGCGAGAAGCTCATCCGTTATATTATCAACACCAACACTTCCTGTGATTGAAATTACGTTTGAGACATTCTCAACAACACCAGCACTACCTTTAAAACATATTCTGTTGTGTGTTCTGTTGTGTGATAATGAAACAAAACACCAGTTATCTTTTTCAATCCTTTATTCACTGGAGTGAAAGTAGCTATTAAGCTAAAAGTACCTGAAATATGTTAAAAAGTTGTTTGTGCTTCATTATTATAATGGTTTGAATCTCATATTCCTATTCATGCAACTGTGGCTGCTCCTAACTTGAAACCACTATTTGTCTGTTTTCCTAGGAGGCAAAAATTTAGTTAAATAAGGCAAGTATAACTAAAACAACTGACTTTATTAAATATAATTCTGGATATTATACTCTCCACTTATTGATTGCTTAAATTTTAGTTTTGCAATAAAGTTGATTTTGTACCCAGATTTCAGTTTCACACGTCAATTCTTTCAAATAAGGTACAGTAATATTTTGGAAAATAAACTCTCTCTTTCTCTCATTCTCTCTTTCTTTCTTTCTCTCTTTCTCTCATTCTCTCTTTCTTTCTCTCTCTCTTTCTCTCTCTTTTCTTTCTCTCTCTCTTTCTCTCTTTTTCTCTCTTTCCTCTCTTCCTCCCTCTCTTCCTCCCTCTCTTCCTCTCTCTCCTTTTCCCAACACTCTTGAGGTCTAGTGTTAGCTATATGCGTTACGCTGTATAGGGTGCAAGGATGAAGGCAGTCTTTGTGTTTACAGTTATGCATGGTTGCTATTCAACTGTGCTTGCTGGGACTGATTCCATGCTTACATTTAAATATGTGTGTCAGTGCAGAAAAGACATGATACATTGGGAACTCTCGAGAGGGACTTTTTGAGCCTCCTAATCTTACAATATAGTCTGCAATTTAGACAGCTGTTTAGGCCTGTCATGTCCTTTAAAAATATTTCATGGCTAATAAATCAACAATGATTTTTTCAATATGTTACCAGATATAGATCACGTTTAGAAACTGGTGAATTGGAAAATTGCTTGCTGCAATAAGCAGCAAATATATATATATATGATATATATAATATATATATATATATATATATATATATATATATATTATTAGGTATTTCAGAGCACAGCACTGAGGATAGAGTAAGGTTCTTTCAATCAGCTTTACACATCTGGACAATGATTATGTACTTCAGCCAGATGCATTAGGGTTGTATCTAAGTAAAAAAGCAACTGGGAAAAAAAAAAAAAAAGTATATGTAAATACATTTGTAGTTCCACGGAATACTAGAATACTATACTTATTCTCAGAAGTGCTTAAGATCTCAGGTTGTGAATGCTCAGCAGATGTGAGAAACCAGTCCATTTTGTTTGCATTTCATTTTTCACCATATTTTGCCTAAAAGGTAAAGTGAGTTATTGACCTCTACAGTGTCTTTTCTAAGGGAATATGTATGTTTCTTTAAATATCTGTTGTTAACTTTAGTCTGGCTCAGAAGAGATTTCAAAAGCAATCTTCCTTAAATGACGGATATTTGCCTGAGGACAAGGAAATATTTTGGTGACTGTCTTGACAAGGATTTTTGGCTGCTTTGGCAGTAATTAAAATTTCTTATGATGCTACTTTAACCAAGTTTAAGCATATAGAATTCAGAAAGTCATGTGCATTTCAAGTAATAAGCAGGTGCTTTTAATGATGAGGATTGAGACAAATTGTCCTAATCCAGCTATCACTTACCAAGTCCTTGAGTACTACATTTCTTGACTGTTCTGAGCTTCAAGCTGTCTTTCAAGAGCATCTGCAAGGACCAGATCACGCAACATTTACCTTATACTCCTTATACTGATTTTTGTGGGAGTTGGAGGTAATCAGTGTGTGCCAGAGAGAGTTTATCACTTCTGTGAGACTGTTGATTACAAAGAGCACAACATTCCTCCGTCTTGGGAACCATCACAGGCTTTGGAAGAGACTGAGACATCAGCAGAACAACAACAAAGCAGTCTTTAAACTTTAAATTGCAAATGAAATTAATCTGGCAGTCTACATCTAGTCCTTGAGAGATGAATATTAAAATCCGTGAACCGTGGCAGAAGTTCCACTGTACTAAAAGTCCTACCAACAATGAAACAGAAGTGATATGATACTGAGAACATGTCTGATAAAAGCCCTCAAAGGTATCAACTCTTCCTAAAATAACACCCGGGGGACTTACCAAAATAAGTCACATGTATTTTATGTGGGTAGACAAGACATATCTCTTATGAAACAAACTCCAACACAAAGTAGACCAAGAAGACAGACACCTGAAATTCTCTCTTCCCCTTATTTTCATGATATTTTGTGTGAGTGTCTCAGAAACTCCATGACAGTGTGAGATTTTGCAAAATATATGTGCTAATAGCATGGTTGTATTTGGTTTGGTCAGTGTAATCTGCACATTTGGCTTTGCTTGCAGTTTTGCTTTTTTATATGCTCATAACAGTGACATAAAGCATTTACTTCAAGTTATTTTGAATTCTGCAGCTGAGATTGCACTCAGTGATACAGTCTGTGATAATAATAGGAAAAGGGATGTTTACTGTAGAATATCAACTCCCTTGAACTTGGCACAAAACCTGCATGCAGTGCCAGTGCTGCCACCAGTTCACACAACAGTGCAGGAAGTCCTGCCAGCTCAGGCAGGTGGGCAGAAAGCCAGAGAAGTGGCCTTTGTTTTGGTGAGAGAGTTTGACCTGGAAAAATTATTTAAGTGAGCTGCATGTAAAAGAGATTGTGTTTTTTCTTAGAACTGGTTAAAGCACTGAAGGGTCCAAGCAATTTCAAAAGCATTTGCAAAGCTCTATGGAATGGTGGAAGAGCCAGCAGAGGGTGCATTTTACCGGCTTTCATCCTGTAAAATGAGTCCAGACTTCCTGGCAGATCTGCTCTTGGTGGACAATGATTATACCTATCAAAGATACACTTGCTCATTTGTTTGACTTTAGAAGTTGAATAATTTTAAAAAATGTGAACAGATACAAGTCTAACTGAAATTTTCAGAAGAAAAATGACTCCAGCTTTCTCACATCCATCAGCTATTTCAGCAGCACAAGGAAGAAAAGCTTTAATGATGGAGCTGTCATCGCTATTTATTTTTTTCTACCACAAATGGATTCCATCTCTATTTTCAACAGATAGCTGAAGTGCTATGAAATGAAAGGTTTCAAACACTTTTGGAAAACCTATCATTGAGAACAAATTTGGATTCTGGTACTACCGCTTTACTGTACTGTTATGTTTTCCCTGCCATGCTAAAAATGAAAAACTCTTTGTAGTTTTATTATTATAAATGCCATTTTTATATGCAGAAGTTTCTGAAAGAAGCACTCTGCCTGATCTTTTCTTTGGATATGCATGGAATTTAGAAAAGTCTATAAAACACTGTTCCTTAAAAGCCACCCATTTGAATAAGTATTTTCACATGAATAAATGATTAGGTAGAATGAAATGGGCATCATTACCTAGTGACTAATTTATTAAATATTTATATTATATTATGTTATGTTATGTTATATTATATTATATTATGTTATGTTATGTTATGTTATGTTATGTTATGTTATGTTATGTTATGTTATGTTATGTTATGTTATGTTATGTTGTATTATATTAACACATTATATTATATTTAACATTTATATTTAATATTTTGAAGTGGAAAGTTGGAAGAATTGTTTTAAATTTATCCAAAAATATGAAGATGTTTCTCCATTTCCCTAATAAAAAACTCCTGAAGAAATATTGTGGATTAAGTATTTCATTCATCATTTTTTCCCCTGCTAAATTTGAATTCTTCATTTTGTGACTTTTTTGCATTTTTCCCCCCATATCATTACCTCAGTAGTTTCTGACAACCCAAACATGCATTTTTGATTAAAGAAACAGTAATAAT
Source organism: Anas acuta (assembly GCF_963932015.1). Classification (NCBI taxonomy): domain Eukaryota; kingdom Metazoa; phylum Chordata; class Aves; order Anseriformes; family Anatidae; genus Anas; species Anas acuta. The sequence continues at coordinate 14,883,343 of NC_089017.1, forward strand.
AATAAAGAGTCCTTTCTCATGAGATATTTCAACAGACTCTTCTGAAAGTACCAATTTTGGCCACAATGACACATTTAGGTTCAGTGATATCATTTCCTCTGTAAATAGATTAATACAGGACTAACAGCTGTAATCAATGCTGTTTCCTAATTGAGGCTTGTATTTGAGTCTGAACTACTGTCAAGCTATTTCAGGACAGCCTGCCATGTATTTTGTGCATTTGTCTTACTCCAGTGCTTCCTCTATGTCCCCAGAGTCTTTCAGAGCAGTACACCAAAATACTTCCCTTGGAGAACCTCCTTGACATCACTTAAAGCACAGTGTCTTGTGCTGTTTCATGGTTAACTGCCTGCAGGAGCTGAATGTAGGAAGGATTTTGGAAAACCAAGCACATTAAAAAATAAGACAATTTTGATTTTAATCCTTTCTTTTCTAAAAATGACTGTGGAGCACAAAAGAAGTATTACTTTTAGAAACCATAAAGCAACCATAATATGTCTCACTCTTTGTCTTTATTCTCAGCTAACACTGGATCTGTCTCTGGATCAAGGGCTTTCTTGGTATAATTTCTGATTAAATATTAAAGGATTAAAAAAAAAAAAAAAAAAAGACTAAATCGAATGGGAGTTTGTTTATTTACTTCACTGGATTCAGGAAACCAAATTTTAGTAGTAGGTGACTACTTGGGTCATAATACCCTTTCTGCTGTAAAATACTTAGGCATTTCCAGTGATTTATAAGACTCCAGAGAGTTCAGGTAGAGAGCACTTGTCAGAGTAACACCATGTGATTTCAACCGTGAAAGTGTCTTTTCCTCAAATCCTATGCCTTCAGGACCTGAGTCTACGCCTGCCAGTCTGCATCCACACTGGATTTGGGACTGGGGACTCCTCCCACCTTTCCTACCACTGGGCAAAGAGGAATATTCTGCCCCAGAATCAGACCCAACCATAACCACGTCTTAGACTGCTTTCCTCTGTGTGCGTTGTAGTGTGAAAATAATGTCTTCTCATGATTGTGTGACACAAGTGACCATATCCATAGAGACTGGAATATCTTTGTCTTGTCCAATATGTGCAAAAGACGGAAAGGAAGAACTTGTGGTATATATGGATGGTGTAGAGTATGTTCTTATAAGTAAGTGCACAGTAGAGTGAGTGGTGTGAGAAAAACAGCATGTTCTACAGATTGGATCATTGTGTAGGTACAAAGGCAACAATAATTGCCATACAGCTTTCACAAGAGCTACCGGCCTATCCTGAACCAGGCAGGATGCTTGACTGGTGTCTGAGGGCTACAAAATATAAATAAGGAAACTTAACAGAACTCACAGAAATGAGTTGCTAGTTGTGTTGCCAGACTGTTCAATATTGTTTGACAATTTGTTTTGATCCTGGAAAATCAGCAGTTAAGGTAATGAAGGAGGAATGTAAGTGCTGTTGTTGGCCACTTGAGTATCAAGCTGTGCTGGAAATAAGAACTGTCTTTCAGGCTATGTTGTTCCCAGAGCTTCTAGGGTACAAAAAATATTGATGGTGTTCATATACCTGCAGTCCTCTTGAAGGAGCCTGCCAAAATGTTTTCATGCAGGAGGTGGTCAGTCCCAGAGGCAGATTGATTGGCATGGGACAGCACTCCACATGTTGAGTGATCCTTTGTGAACAAGGCACTGCTAAGCCTGGACAGGATAAAATTTTATTCTCACCTTGATTGCCAAAGGATACACATGGCATTTGCCATTTGAGGACTCCATCCTCTTAACCTGCTACTTCTGAAGCCAAAGCCAGACAGTCAGCTTCACTCACGGCAACTGAAGCAAAGCTAATAGCAGGATGCTATCTTCTGTAAACAGAGATGGAGCTGTGGTCCTGTGTGGCAGGCCCTGGACACTGAAGTCCCTACTTGACTCTCACAAAGATCAGCCCTAAAGTAATCTCCCTGAGGTTTAAGGGAAGGCATGAAATTACTGATCTGTATATCACATATGTTCCCTTTTATTCCTTTTATTCTACCTGTGGCAATTCTTATGGCCTGCCACTTACCGTGGTGAGCTGTGGGTTGGGAGGAACCTTGTAATATGCTGTCTCAATTTGTTATGTCTTGAAACTGCCTGTTGGTGATGTCTGATGCATTTTTCTCCTGATGACTTTTATACATTGTACTGTGTGACACTCTGATGTTTCATTTGAATAAAGCATTGATTTATACATAATCATCTCTGCTCCCTAGCTAGAGCTGGGAGATGGTCTTGATAATTTTGTTTATACATATTTCAGTAAAATCGTTCCATGTATGGCATTGCCACTTCATTCCAGTTGGGGCAGCAGTCATAAGGCACAGATCCAGCACAGAACATTATAAAAGTTCAGATCTCTACCAAGTAAAACTTAACAAGTTCATGGTCAGAGCTGCCAAGTGCTAACAATGACTGAGGGTTTCTGTCTTTTTTAAAATTCAGTACAGTGTAGCACATAATGCCAGTGTCCACATGAAAAACAGCTTTATTTCTAAAAGCATTTTTGACTTTTAATTGTTTTTGAAAGACAGAAGAAAATATCAGGCAGTGACAGAGATCTGCAGCTTTTTTCTCTCACAAGCAATTTTGTCTTGTCTCCGTATGTGCAGACAAGAATTTGCCTGGACCTTTCTAGCTTAGGAGCTGGTCACAGCCTGTTGTCACCTCCACTTCTTGCTCTGTCTGCAGGTTGCTATTTATCTCAGGAAAAATGGGAAAAGACTAAAATTAAGTTTTTGGACCTTTGACTAAATATTTGGAAAGGTAATTGCGAGATAAAAGCATATGCTGTTTTATGCTGAACACTGTGCAACGGTGTGAGTGTTCTGGAAGTTTGGAGCCCTCCATGAGGAAAATGTGGAATAAATATAGAACAACCATAAGGCAGGAAAGTATACTGCCTTGCCAGGAAATATGGGACCAAAAAAATGCATGCTTAATCCAAGTGGGAGTTACCAATGAGATCAAATGAACCTTGCATGCTCTTGATTCTTGTAAGGCTGTTATTTGGCTAATATGTGAATAGGTTTGAAAGGAAATAATTAGAGTCTGAATTGAAACACTTTAGCATTTGAAAATTTCCATTTATGTCTTTATTTCTTATTATAACAAAGAATTTTGATGGCAAGTTTTTTTCTGCCTGAAGAATATCCTTTCCACCATGCATATCCTTTAAACTAAAAATTAGATTCCTTATTTTTTCCAATTCCCTTCCCCACCACCATCCCCATCCCTGAAAAAAAAAAAAAAAAAAAAAAAAAAAAGTATCAATGCTTCTATACATTTGATACATTTGGAGTAAAAGATAAGTTTCCTTCACTCAAAGAGAAACTTGAATCTTGGAAGAGAATCCATCTGTAAATTTCAAATTGCTCAATATTTTCTTCCATTAGCTTAAGAATTTGTACAAAAATATTTTACAGACCACATCATACTACACCAGCATTTTTCAGCATTTATTTATTTAATTATTTATTTTTCCCAGTTCCTGAGTGGGCATACATGTACACTAAGTCTTTCCTCTTATGAGTTCTTTTCAAAAGTGTGTATAAAGTTATATAGTCCCTTCATTCTGTCTCTTACTAAATGTGGCAAGCACTGCTCTGGTAGAAAACCACAGCAAGATATTATGGCATCTGGAGCAGAATGTGAGATGATGCACCCCCCTCTTTCTCCTCTACCCCTGCAACCTCCATATGCAGAAGGACTCTGCTGAATACAAAACCACAGAGGGAATCACACATGCCTGGCTTCCTGTAGAAATGAGTTTTAAAAATGAAAATTTTGATCTTGTCAATCCTTGGTCATATTTTGAGGATGGACAAAGATATATTTTGCAAGCTCTGTGTAACTTGCAACACAGAAAGTTTTGGGCCAATACTGGGAATGTGACATACTCCATTGATTTCAGTAAATGTGGACAGTTGCTTTAATGCAAATATATTTGGGTCAATATTTAACCAATGGCAGCTTTGAGAATCTGATTTCAGTTAGCCTACATTCAGCTGTTTCTTTATAGTCACAAAGGGGATTAGGGAGATCTATTCTTATGTTGATATGGAAAAGTATAAACAATATAAAGAGGGTTTAAATTTGCACAAACACAGAACAAAAGGTCTGTCACAGGCAGCAGAAGGAAGAAGCCTGAAGGAAAATCCATGAGGATATAAAGAACTACAGAAAAACAGAGTACTAAGAATATACAAAATGCCTGGTAATGCTGCTGTGAAGCAGCATACCCCTTTGTTCCCTGGTTTAACAGTAATAGAGGAGGAGAGGACAACAGAGCTTCATCACAGATCTTACAGAAACTTGCATATCCTCGTGTAGCAATAATGATGGTTGGTGGCAGCAGACAGGATGGTGGAAAGGCCTGGCCATACTGGTGACACCCAGTACATGTGACCATTTTGTCTTTTCCTAGAGGCGCCTGGTGTATGTGGATGTACACAGATCTACAGGTGAGGGGCTCATTAGGCCAGCCTGGCCCTGAAAGAGGGGAGCTGAAGTGGGATGTTACCTGAGCAATTGCTGAAACCGTATCACTTCTTCTCCTCCAGTCCTTGGCCATTAGATATGACTTGGTGACAGAAGAACCTATGTTATCTTTAAGGAAGACAAGGAGCTTTGAGAGTTGAACAAGTTTATCTGTCTTATAAGGTATCCACAAGAGGTCTTACAGCAAGGAGACTACAAAAATGATAAATGGGCCACAAATGATGTGGCCCATAGGTCGTGACTTTTTTGTTACACTTTACGGCATAGCATAAGTTTGAAAACAAAGAATGAAATCCAGTCTATATCATTATTTTTCCTCATCTGGAAAAGGTCCTCAAACAATCTAATTTTTATAAGCTGCTTATTGTTTCATAATACAGTTTCTCTGGTGTTATAATCCTGCCATACATGATCAGTGTGTTTTATTACAGATTTTTACTAACAGTCCATCAATTTTAATAAGCCATCTATGAATGTTTGAAATTGTAAAAATTTCTCAGCTTCAACTTAAGTGTAATTGAATGTGTGGTGAAGAAACTGGCTGAGCTGCTTTTAGACTGAATGCAGTCTACACATGTGGCTCTGCACCTTGAGACTGTGCTGCTGACATAGGACTGACTGTTTAGAAGGAAACCAGGTATGTTCTTCTGCCTTCAGCATTTTGTATACCTATATATATTACTGTGTTGTCTTAATCATTCTAACAGCTCTTTGGAGACTTTTGATGAACCCAGAAAATTCTACTAGGAGCTTATTTAAAGGAACAAATTTTAATAAATACACACAGCCCTTATTTTCAATTTCTGTAAGTTCTCTGAGCTATTCATATAGCATGTGAGTATGAAACAGAAACCAAACTTCAGTTTGATAAAGTAATGAGCAAACATCAAACTTAGATCTTCTCCGAACAGGCCTGGAGATGAATGGGAAATGCAAAAGAACCTACTTTCTTTTTCTCCTGAGATTTTATACATGTTCTCTTCTGAGTTGCTCTGGGAGCAGGAAGTACTAAAGCACTCGGAAGAAAAAATCAGATTTAAAGTACTGAATCCAACTTTTTCAGACCTTCAGAAAGGTTATTGGCTTCCAAACAATCATCTGAGTCTGTTTATCTGATCTTAACAAATATAATGCACAACAGCCTTTGTAATACTTCCAGAAGACCTTCTCCTGTTTTCAAGAAAATAATATCAAAGGGGATGAATAATATTTGTTTTATTTAGACCTCTAGATGGTATAATTGCAGCAGATTGTCAGGGCCCTGGCCAGGCAACTCTACAACCTCTCAGATCAGGATCTCCAGGCTTGGTCTCAGCTATGTCATATCATAGAATCATAGAATCATTAGGATTGGAGAAGACCTCCAAGATCATCTGGTCCATGACCTTACTACCAATGTCATCCACATCCCTAAGCATCACATCCAACTTTTTCTTAAACACCCCCAGGGACGGTGACTCTACCACCTCCCTGGTCAACCCATTCCAGTGCCTGACTGCTCATTTGGAGAAGAAATGTCTCCTAATTTCTAACCTAAAACTTCCCTGGTGCAACTTGAGGCCATTCCCTCTAGTCCTATCACTAGTTACCTGTGAGAAGAGGCCGATCCCCAGCTCCCCACACATTCTTTTCAGGCCATTGTAGAGAGCAGTATGGTCTCCCCTGGGCCTTCTCTTCTCCAGACTAAACAAACCCGGTTCCCCCAGCTGCTCCACATAGGACTTGTGTTCCAGGCCCTTCACCAGCTTTGTAGCCCTTCTCTGGACATGCTGCAGAGTCTTGACATCCTTGTAGTGATGGGCCCAAAACCAAACACAGTACTTGAGGTGCAGCCTCACCAGAGCAGAGGACAGGGGGATGAACACATGTGACTGCCTGACCCCCGTCCTGCTGATCCCGAACTGTTACTGGGATCCTCTGGACTGGTGCCACACCTGCTTTGGTCCTTTATTACTTTGGCCTTTCCCTAAATTCCTGGTTCAGTTAGAACAGCCAGACAAATCTGTGGACCCTTTATCAACACATTATGCTCTGCTGCTAACATTGCTGCTGTATGTTTTCTTAGTCCGGGTGAATTTCAAGGATCAGCAAAACCAACGGATAGCATCAAGGTCTTTGTAGATATCTTTGATCTCTACAAAAGACATCTTGCACCGTCTTTTAGCAAACCAGTCTCAGTGAGGTCTCTTAATTGTTTATAGTAGTTTTTCATATCTTAAAATTATAGTTGTATTCTTGTTCTTTTAAATTATTATTATTTTTTAATTTAATTTAATTTAATTTAATTTAATTTTATTTTATTTTATTTATTTATTTTTATGGGCACTGTCTGAGTCTTTGAACAGGGGCAAATACGGAAAAAGTAAAAGAAATACATTAATTTTCTTACAACATACAAACCCTACTGACAAACTGATTGGTTTGGTATGAGATCATCCACTGATGAGAGAAAAGAATCTATTCCTTAGATGTAGAGATGCAGTGTAGCATTAAGAGTTTTAAATAGTGAAATTATTATCTCTTGGGGTTGAAAAATTATTATCTATCACTATTACATTTTTTGGAAGGCTATTTCTCATGGTTCCTTGGTTTGCCATATTTTAACTTCATTTTGCACAGATACGTGAAATCCTTAAGGATCTTGATTGTTATGAAGGGGATTGATTCTTAAGGCCAAGACCTTCTGTAGATTCCATTTGCTTGTACATGTTTACATGAAATTCAAATATTCATAAACCTTACACTTATAAACATATAACTTATACATATGTTATTATACAAACACCATTATTCACTTCTCACTTACTCACATGAGTAAGGAGGAAGTGAATGTGAGTTCATCAACTGATGTGAGTTCATCAGTTCGTCAGAGGAAAACTTTGATTTTTTTTTACAAAACCACTTTTCCTATGTTTTAATGATGCCAAGAACTTGAGAAAATATGGCAAATTCAACTATAAGAAAATCATATGAAAAACATTTGTCTATCAAGCCTTAAGTTGCACTGGCATCTTTTTACTGAGATCTTATGAAACAAGCCAAATTAATATGTTTTCTAGTATCATGCTATGGCTTCTTTTTCATTGCTGTTCTAAAAGCAGACTGGATTCACTTCAGTTCACTCCTGCTGAAATACTCCACTCTTTTTTCCCAATATTTCATATTTCTTTGGAAAATAACAGTGAAAAAAGTAAGTCTAAGGTCCATCTAATCCAGCCTTTGTCCCTCACAGGGTCCATTATATCTCTTGAGAGGTGTCTTCCCAGCTTGGTCTTAAAGATCATTCTTGCTTTCTGCCAGAGATCCTAATCACTGTAGGCACTTTGCATTGTATCTATGCTCAGGTGTTTGACATTCCTGCTGCCAAGGGTCTCATTTGAAAGTCACTGAGAGGTATAGGTGCAGCTCTTTCCCTTCACTAATAAGCAGGTTGTAGATGGGAACAAGATCAGTTTCCATCATATTGGACATATGCAGTGGTAAGATTAAAGTGGAAAAGTTTCTCAAATATTGCAGACAGAATCATTCTGAATCACAAGAAATGTTTTGCATCTTTTAGTATGTGTGTGTGTGTGTGTGTTTATTTATCTGTCAATGTAATAGCTGTTATCTCTTTGGAACAGAGCAAAATTGAAAGTAATTTTCCTGGTATATTCAGAAATATTTTACTAACTCTTTCCTGAATTTTATGTCTTTAGCAAACATACGCATGACTTTTTCCCCCTCATTTTGTTATATAATTTGATTTTTTTCTTCCATTCTTCCTGCTCATATGTTTTTTGTTTGTTTGTTTTTTAGTATTATTTTAAAAGAGTTGATAAGAATGCTAGTGATAGGTCTTCATTTCCCTTTAGTAAATTTTTGTATCTGTCTGTCTGTCTGTTAAACATCTTTCTCAGTAAAGAGTTTTCCTGCAAGCTTCCCATGATGTACTACGGACTATAAACACTGTCACTTAGAATTCATTTAACTTCCACTGAAGGGGTAACAGATTCTGTACTAAATCTTACTGTCTGAACTCAGGGAAGTTCAAGGCAGACAAAGTCAAACTTATGAAACCCAAACACAAGTGGGGATTGTGATCAATAACTTTATTAAGTTTGCAGCATCTTGCTTTTATATAAAATTTCAGTTCGTGCATACATAAAAATGCTACAGATTAGTCTAGTGACCAAAATGTAATGTCTATTTTAGCAGTGTGTGATACATATGTGCATTTTCTAGTGCATGCTTAAGGAAAATTTGGCTATTGTCTCATCAGGTTCTTGTGTTGTTCTGTCACAGTGTTCTTTGCATTGAGTATTAATAGTGAGTGAGGATATATAACTGGCAGGTCTGTAAAGGTAGGAGATCTGAGTAATAGTACGACCTAGTTTAATCATCAGCCTCAATATAATCTTGAATTCTCCCTTTCATTCAAAGATAGTCTTTCACTAAACTGCGTTGTTTTTAAAAACTCTCATTGTTGATAATAGAAGCTCATCAGGCTAAGAAAGAAGGATGACTGTTAAGTTAAAAAGCCAAATCAGATCAAGTTGAAATTTGAAGTTACACAGACTGAGCCTGTTCTATAGAATCATGGAACATGGCCCAAGAGTTTTAAAGCTTTTTAGCCAATGAAGACCTTGACAGAAGGTTTTGCAGAAGGCAGTTGGGTGAACATGTGTGTACACAAGGCACTGGAGCTTTAAATGAAAAATCTGATGAAAAACAAGGACATTCTTCATTATCAATATGATTATTTATTATCCATATTAATTACTCATTACCAAGGCAATGCTAACTACAATATTCAGTTGTGATGTTTCATAAAACAGAAAAATTGCTACTCCTTTGTAAAATACCTGTACATGCCCATCTCTGTGTGTGTAGAGATAGCAAGACATACCTCTGTGGGCGTCTTCTTGATCACACAAAGGCACAGTGTATCCGTAACATAATTAATAATCATTTTTTTAAAAGGATCATTGAGAACATGTTCCATTTTGCTTTTCTCACTGACTAGCCACAACCTTACTGTGGTGGGCTTGTAGCAAAGCAGTAGAGTGTGAGAAAGGAAACAGAGGAGAAGATTATGAGGTCCTTTATGAGAGCGTGGCTATTTTTTGCCCTACGGTGTAATTAGTGAATAGTCTTATTCTGTTAGTATTATTTTGATAATGATTAACCTGCACTGTTTTTGTTCTGTGGAATATTGTTATCTTAAATCTCTGTTGTGCTGCCACTTCCTGCCAATGCTAGGGAAACGCAAAGAAAACACTTAAAGAAGCTGTAAAATTTGGGTGGGTATGGACTCCCACCAGACCTAAGGTAAAAGCCTCTGATTTGATTTCAAAGCTAAGTCCAGTTCTGGTCATGGTTCTTTAAGTTCAAATTCTATTCACATTCCTAAATTCTGAAATCAGATGTATTATTTTTAAACCAATAGACACATTTCAGCTTAAAATTGGTATAAATGTTCATGTTTAAAATCAGTAGCTGGTATGCTTTATATTCCATTAATTTCACATTTTCCCTTTGAGGAAAAATGAACCCCTTTCCTTTTCTTCCTCTTAAAGAATTTATTTTAATAATAAGAAAAAGAAAGGTTATTTTCTGCAGAATAATTAAAGATCCACTGGGGAGAGGGAAGCATTGTTGAGCCCACTGGCTAGGATATTCACGAAGAAAATTAAAAAAAAAAAAAAAAAGTAGAGTTTGAACCCCTGGTCCAATTAATATTCATATATTTTATGACAAAAGAAACATTCCCACAGGAGACAGATTTATTTTAGACTATTCATTAGTTTTGCAGAGCTTCTATTTCCCTGCAGATATCTAGAGTGTTTGAACCCTAAGTCTCTTTCCCCTCATACAAGTAAATTCTCTTTGGCTTAAATAGTGTAGGTTACTGCAGTAGATAGATCCTTCTGAGCTTTTCAATAAGGCCCTGTCTCAGTTGGCTTTGCAATTGGGGACCAGCAGAGTTGCATTGGCCGTGCCAGTGAGGGGCCCTCAGAGGTGCTCCTCTGCCCAATGCTCCCCTGGTTTTTGCAAGATACTCCTCATTGCTCAGTAATGCTGGGAAGTGCCCTGGAGAAGGTCTCAGGACTGGTCTTCAGTGTGCTTTGGCACCAGGATGGAGAAGTCTGAAGAAGCTTTGGTGTAATTGTCTCCACTCAGTTTGAGGGATGTTCTCAGTTACCAGCCTGGCCTCTGCCCATATCCTTCAGCCAAACACAATACACAGGAATAAAAACAGAAATATCTGTTCTGCCTCTTTATTCCTCCTCCTCGAGTCTTACAGAAATATATTAGGTGGCAAAGGGGTAATTTGAATATAATTTAAATAAACTCATTTTTTTTCCCCTGTCTTTGTGCCTGCACTCACCTGTAAAGAACCACAAAGGAGAATCTCTGAACTGTGCTATAAGCTCCTCTTCAGAGTCCCTTCATTCATCTGCTTACCAAAATGCCAACACACCTGTCAAAGATGAGTTGTGAGCTTCAGAGTCTTTATTTACTCTTTTAAATGCAATTATGCAATTCTACATAATTTTTAAAGAATACTCTGGGGCTTATTTTATTAAGTTCAGGGGAATTTTACTTACATGTATATTGTAAATAGAAGGATTTTTTCCCCTGTCTGTGACTGATGAAAATCAAGGATCTGAAATTCAAATGGATGCTTTTTCTGCCTTAGTAGCAAAGATCAGTGTTTCTCAGTGAGTGCTTGACTAGTCAAACAACTCTCCTTAATGTAATGTGATATATGAAATAGAAGATGATAATCCACTCTCCTGGTAAAGTTTTGTTTTTTCTGGAAAAAAAAAAGAAAATTTTAGTCATAAAGCAGACAGATGAAATATACGTAAGAAATGTGTTGGCAGAGCTGAGGTGAAGGTATGTTTACTTAACCACTTTCAGTGAATCAGACTTTTAGATTCCAGAGAATGCATGTACGTACAGATTAGAATAACAAATAAACACACTTAAAACAGGCATATAAACCTTGCAAGTTCTTCTCTGTCTGAGATATTAAGGACTTAGATGACCCAGGAACACAGCTTGAAACACTTTTTAAGATCACACTTCAACATCTGTTTAGAACTTTACAATTCTGTAAAGCTCTCCAGGCAACTCAAAAAGTTCCTATTGTCCACAAAATGATTAGATGTATGTGGGCTTAACCTCTGCTGCACCATCTGGGATGGCTAAATCTGATGTTGCTAAACCAGTTTTATACCAGATAAAAATCTGATCACTGAAAAAAAGAAAAAAGCCACAAAACAAAACCACACACACACAAAAAAAAAAGCACCCCCCACATTTGCAGGTTTATAGTCTCAAAGACATTCTGTATAGAACAAGTCACAGTCTGTAACTTGATAATGACAAAATATCTAGCAATTCAGCCACCCTGAAGCATCTTTATTTGTGCTTTTTTTTTTTTTTTTTTTAAGAAGTGCTGTGATTAATGATATCTGAACCTTAATCACCATTAATTGAGAACATTGTGTGCTAAACTAATTTATACTATAAAAGTAATGTTTCTGCAGCAAGCGAACATTTTCTTAACAATGTCAATTAACTTTAGACTTTGAGTAGCAATAAAGCACTTTGTGATTTAAAAAAAATCATGTTGGAGGTGCAATACTGGTGTACAGTCTGTGCTGCTAACAAGTCAGTGCTTGCCAGTCGTCACCATGTGGCAGGATCTTAGATAACTCAGATATTTCCTGTTTGGTTGAGGATGCCACTGTGTGAAACTGCCCATGAATGTTGGCTCATATTGCCAATCATTCTAACCCTGCTTTTTTTTTTTTTTTATTTTTTTTTTTTTGAGATGCCAGCTATGGGTTGGGTGCTGCTGAAGCTTCCCTGGTTCTATTTCTGGCTTTTCCATTGACTCAGGAACAAGGAAGTTGGGTAATTTTTTCTGCCCTTCATTATCTCTATCTTCTAAATAGACTTAGTAATTAAAACCAGTAACAATTACCAAAAATACCAGTTGTCTGGAAATACTGATTGTGCGTATAAAAACTTTTCCCAGGTGTAGGCCAAGTGTGTTTGTCAAAAACCTAACCAGAAAAATAAGCCACTTTTGCTAAAACTTTTAGGAGGAAAAACAAACAAACAAACAAACAAACAAAAAACAAAACCATAAATAAATAAATTTATTCTCCAAAACAGAATTTCAGCTCAGAGAAGTATGTCTTGCAGTTAGCGTATTCCTTTATACTTTCATATTCTGTTACATATATAAATTGCAAATGCTCCAAAAGAAGAGAAACAGAGAGCAAAAGTCCCATGTAGCAAGATCACTGACCACAGGCTTGAGACCATTACTTTGTAGGGAGTGGGGTGAGGGTGGGGGTATGGGAGTGTAAATAAATCTGAAAGCCTTTGATTGCATCAAAACCAAAAAGGGTTTGGATCAAAAAAGTGGAGAGAAAAGGCAGACTTTTTCATCGTTAATACCTTTGATATTATTGGAGCTACCTGAAAATTTGCTTAAGAGTAACATCTGATGATGTACTGAATGTGGATCTTTGTACTATTCTCAGAAATGACGTGAGAGGTGATATGGATGGAGACAGCTGGATGGGCTGCCAAGCTCTGAGGAACGTGTTGGAGACGCATTTCCTCCCAAGTCGTGGAAGCTTGCTTTAAGGGCATTCATGTTCCTCCCTGTGCCACTATTGTTGCAGGGTGGGTGCTGACACAGAAACTTTTTCCATCCAGGCATGAATGGGCATACCTCATGCTGAAAATAGAGCTGATTGGGAATTTTCATCTTAATCCTTAGCAGAAGGCAAGTTGCCTTGCTTATAAAATTGAAGGTTTCTCTATTAACATTCCCCTTAAATATTTTGTTTTCAGGGAAAAACAAAACACTATTCAATTTTGCATTGGTTTGACTTCTGAAGGAATATTCTGAGTGGACTGAAGGTATTTGCTGCTATTCACATTTAAAAATGGTTTCTGTTGTTTTCTATTGCTATATATAGTTTAAAGCTCTCTCATCCATAAAACAAACTGATCCGAACTGTAATGCCCTGAATGAGGAAAACTATAGTAAAATTGGATGTTCTGGTATGGACAAATGATGCATGATGATGTTGAATTAACTTGAACAGTTCAGTAAGCTAAAAACCAGGAAAGACAGATTATGTAATAGGCCTAAAAATGGAGTGATACTCCAATCCTTTGAAAAAAAGCATTTTGCAGAATTTCTATTTTGCTGAAGTTGTTAAGGATTTTTAAACATTTGTCCTGGTACAAAGCCCTGTGTTGATTATTGTTTTTAAGAAAGAATCATACAGATTAACAGTGTCACCACAGTTAATAAATTTGCTATGTTATTGTGCTGATGTGAGAGCTATTCCCTTGGGTACATCACAGCCGAAAATTCAAGTGTCTTTAATTATGTTTAATGACCCAGGATGCACTCTGGCTGCTCTCAGCAGTGCCGATCCTTGAGCACAGAGAGGAGGCAGTAGGTTACATCAGCCTGTTTTGGGAGGAATGGTCTTTTGAGCAACACTAGTGGTAGAACTGTTTCCATGACATTTTGGCACAATAAGCAGGATACATGAGAGTTGGTTCTGAAGCTGGCATTGGCCGGCATGTCTGGGTAACAAGTTAATCCTTCTCATGCTCCATGCATGGCAGAATGCCATCCACTTTCTGCTTTAGGGCTGCTGCAGCCCATCTGCCCTCTGCATCACTGGAGTATGGCTGCTGTCTGCCGATCTTGTTGTGACCAGCTTCTGCCTCACCACGGTGGTGGTATGTTCATTACTTGGCCTTCAATGTCTCCTGTGTTTTCTGTCACGCTGCATGACACAGAGTTGCTGACAGCCCATGGTGAGCATATTGCACGGCAAGTATTTAAACAAGCGCTTATTTACATGCCATGAGCACGGCATCCCCACTAAGCCTGGTGGAGGAGGGGCAGAGCTCTTCTATGTCATTTTAAATAATTGCAACAATTCAGCACTTCAAAACTGTTCAACAAATGTTCTTGCTGTTCTGTGGAAATCTCTATGTCCATTTTTTCATCCACACATCTGAGTGGGAAGAAAATGATTTTATTCTGATTCAGAATAATTTATCCATCACTATGCCTAACTCACACTTGGATAATAAAACAGTTTCAGGGTGGAATGCAAGTAGGGAGTTGTTACAAATGAAGCCATTCATTCAAAAACAAAAAGAGGAATATGAGATTATTTTGCTAGAATCTTGTGGCACATAAAACCAGAGAGAGATAATAAATAGTTCTATGTGCCTTATGTGACTTTTTTGATATCATTGTTACTTAGCTCTTCTGCACAAAACCCATGAAAGAAGTAAATCAAGATCAAATAGAAGAGAATTCATTTCTATCTAACAAATGTGTTATCAGTTACAAACAGTTTACATAGTTATGAGAATGTACAATACAATAACAAAAAAAGAATTAGCTTGCCTTTATAATCAGAAAATAAATTTTACTGGGAACAATGGATTTGTGTTAGAGAAAACACTCAAAGAGAAGTTGACAGCAGCACTCTAAGGTAGGCAGAGACAATGACAGCTAATTGCAGATGTGGGAGGCAAGTGACAGGCTAGGAAGATAATTGTGTCTGCTCCACAGATGTAAAAGACTTATGCTGGATTTGTGCCTACCAGGGTTATCCCTGCATGCAAAGGTTCAGAATGACATTTCCAAAGACGTGCTGGTATCAACAACATTGTAGCAAAAGCATTTTGGTGTTCTGCATGATGAGTCTGATACAAAGAGATTTTGCATATTAAATTCTACCTGCTCCAAGTCTGAATGCAAATCTTCTAGAGGTTCAATTTCTGTTGTTATTAATATGTGGTGTGTGTTTTTTCCACTTCACCATGCCTGAAATAATTACATAAGAGAGACCTCTGCCACAGCCCAAAGCAGTGCTTTTACAATGAGGTGTTAGAAGTTACATGCTGCATGTGCTGGGCAGTGGGATGGTAGGAGTGATGTTCAGTGGCTCCAGGAGCCACGCTGGAAGTGGTGTGCAGAGAACAGCCCTACCACTGACCCATCCATATTGTCCATCAGGAGGCAGTATATTGTCAGATATATGCTTTATATGCTTCTGACAATACTTGTCAGAAATATGCTTTAGTTTCACTTTGGAGTGCAGTTAGTGTGGCCTAGGTGAGTGGAGAGTGAGGTGGATTGGCAATTGGCTGGATGGCAGAACTCAGAGGGTTGTGCTTAGTGGTACAGTCTAGTTGGATGCTTTTAGCTAGCGGTGTCCCCCAGGGGTCAGTACTGCATCCAGTCTTGTTCAACATATTCATCAAAGATCTGGATGATGGAACAGAGTGCACCCTCAGCAAGTTTGCTGACAACACAAAGCTGGGATGAGTGGTTGATACCCCAGAGGGCTGTGCTGCCATTCAGAGGGACCTCAACAGGCTGGAGGGCTGGGCTGAGAGGAACCTCATGAAGTTCAACAAGGGCAAGTGCAGGGTCCTGCACCTAGGGAGGAATAATCCCAAGCACCAGTACAGGCTGGGGGCTGACCTGCTGGAGAACAGCTCTGCAGAGAGGGACCTGGGAGACCTGGTGGACAGCAGGATGACTATGGGTCAGCACTGTGCCTTTGTGGCCAGGAAGGCTAACAGGTTCCTGGGCTGCATTCAGAAGAATGTTGCCAGTAGGTCAAGGGAGGTGATCCTCCCCCTCTACTCAGCCCTGGTGACGCCACACATGGAGTATTGTGTCCAGTTCTGGGCTCCCCAGTACAAGAAGGACATGGAGCTACTGGAGAAAATCCAGAGGAAGGCTACGAAGATGATGAGAGGACTGGAGCACCAGTTGTATAGGGAGAGAGCTGTACATGTTTATCCTGGAAAAGAGAAGGCTGAGGGGAGACCTCATTAATGTGTATAAATATCTGAAGGGAGGGTGTCAAGAGGTTGGAGCCGATCTCTTTTCAGTTGTGTCCAGCAACAGGACAAGAGGAACTGGTTACGAACTGAAGCACAGGAGGTTCTGTCTCAACATGAGGGGGCACTTCTGCACTGTGAGGGTGACACAGCACTGGGACAAGTTGCCAAGAGAGGTTGTGGAGTCTCTTTCTCTGGAGATACTCAAAACCTACCTGGATGCAATCCTGCACAACGTGCTCTAGGTGATCCTGCACATCAGGGCGATTGGACTAGATGATCTTCAGAGGTCCCTTCAGAGGTCCCTTCCGACATGGTCCATTCTGTGATTCTGGTTGTGGAAGATTGGGTGCCAGAAACAAAATAAAAAGACAGGAGCTAACCTATTCATCTTATTCGTGTTCTCTAACAGGTCATGGCCTCCTGTGACCTGGTGTCTGCTGCACATATGTAGAAAGCTCTTGTATTTTGGGTTCCTGCATTAGCCTTACAGCTTTTTACTCTTGGATGTAATTTGAGTGAAGACTTTTCTTTCCTGTGGTGACTCTCAGAAATAGCAAGTCTCAGTCATAATTTAAAAGGCTGCCTACAGCTCTATGAGCAATTCCTTCCTCTGCTCCTGTTGACAGTATGTTTCAAGGGTTCATGGGTATTTGAAATGGACTTGGAGAGGATGATTTCCCCAGTTGCCAACCCTTCTGCAAGTCTGATTCACCTCCGCCTTACAACAGACTTACTTGTCTTTCTTACTTTTGTATCTTTTGGTCAGTTTCAGTGGCTGGTGTGAGCAGAGAACTGTTTGGTTGGGAGCAGCAGACTTGTCTTCTTTTTGCTGGTTTTTTTTTCAGTCTGGCATTATTTTACCAGACTGGATATCAAGCAGTGTCTGTGTGGGATTAGTATGGAAGCGTTGGTAGCCTTAATAGTGGAGCACACTAGGGAACTAACATTTTCATTGTGAGGAGGTACTCATATCATAATTACTATCCCAAATGATTTTTGTGTATAACAACTTTAAACTGACTCTGTTTTGGAAACCAGGAGAGCACTATGGAATGCTCTTTCTTTGGAATAGGTTTTTGCAATGCAGCAGACCAAGACACTTTGTGTGAGCAGGGGCAGGGAAATGAGGATGACAGGATCTCAACTGGGTTTCAAAGTGAAGTCCTTCAGAACATTGCTCCAGACTACTTTCCCACTTAAACCAGATTAACACATGTAAGGCGTGAGGTGGTGTAGGATGTGCATTCATTGCAAGGATGGGTAAGCATTTGTTATAAAGGTGGATGTGTGTGTGCACTGTAGGATCCCTGAAGAAACAAATAAACAAAAATACAAACAAAAACACTTGCAGATGGATTGAGACTGCTATTTTTTAAAATATATATATATTTTATTTATTTTTAATTTGCTCCCCAGCTTTTACTAATTTGGGGAATATAAGACACAGAAGTTAGAAAACTAACTATTTCCTAAAATTCCACATAAAACTGTCAGTTTGTATCTAAAACAAACAAACAAACAAACACAAAACAAACAAACAAACAAAAAAAAACCCACACCAGTGTTTTCCTTGGTTTATTCTTTCAACAAGGGCAGACTCTGGGTTCTCTGAATTGGAGCTGTCAACTTCAGTCTCTGGTACCACATAAAAATAAAGGCAACCTGCAGGCAATTCATTGATGTGAACAAGGCAGCAGGTCTGTTATGGCTTTTAAACAAGTTCATTGGAGAAATAAGCCAATATATTACTGCTGCTCTTTTTCACAGTGCTGCTGTTCCATCTGTATTTGTTGCAGGCACTGCTTAGGCCAGGTTACTTATGAGAAATAGGCTCTAATTTTTCCCAATACACTGGAGCTGAACATTGCTACAGGAGCTCTCCCTCAGTCTGATATTAGTGTTGGATAATGTCATCTTTATCTGTTTATACATGTTTAAAACAATGGCATTCAGTGAGGCCATAAGAGGGCCTAGAAAACACATCTTTCACTTTTGTTCTCTTTAAAAATGTAATGGCACAAGAGGTAGGAAAAGGGCATCTGAATGTTGGCAGCTCCATCACACTTAAAAAGCTACTTATGCTTTTCCAGAAGTATATTAATTTCCTACACTTTATGTAGATCATGTGAACTCTGCATGACCCTTCAGCATTCTACAGATGCTGAAAATATGCTGTGGAAAACACTAACTTTCTCCAGCTCATTAGTAGAGGCAGATAGATGCCCATTCAGTGTTCAGTGTGACATTTCACTAATGAAGCAGAAAGTGTTTTATATTTTAAACTGTATATATTTTTTCATGGTGTATTTTAAAAAGTATCCTTTATTTTTTGACACAGTACGGCAACTGAAACTGACAATAATGGTTACCAGCTCTCAAAATATCATTGGTGCAATTCTTAGGAATCTTAAAGTTGTGATTGCAAAGATATTTTCAAGAACACAGAGCTCATGAATATAGATGTGAAGTACAGCTGTTTCTGTTTTAGATATTCATTAGGTTTTTACTCAGATCCTCAGTACTGACTTGCTTGAAAAAAGGTGCCTGTCTCTCTGTGTTATAGCCCTAGGTTAGCTTAGCTCTTGAGAGATACATAACAAAAACCACAACAACTAGACAAGGGTACATTAATGACTTTAAAGAATAAGCTATTGTCAGCAAATGGTTAGTAATTACAACTGTTAGACCAGCTATACACATCAGGCAATATTAGTTTCAGAAATATTGACTTGAGGAAATACATATCCTACTTACTAATAGAGTAATTCATCTGAGAAACCTAGGAGGTGAGAGTATAAGAGAAGCTTAAAACCGCTATGAAAAGATATGCCCCTCTAATTTGCTGAATATTTTTACTAATAGTGAAATGGAAGCTACTGCTATTTCGGAAACGTGCCTGTCCACTGGTAAGATTTTGTTAGTATGGCTTATCAATTATTAACCAAAACTGCAGAATTCTGAAACATCACTTCAGTAAAATGATAGGAACTTCTGGGCCGGTGTTCACAAGGAAGGGGAAGAAAGGGAAGGTTTTTGAAATTAAAAAAAAAAGTTTAAAAACAAGGAGGCATCATGCTAGGGAAAACATATATTTTACTAACACCTAGGGTGAGCCTGCATGCTTATTTTTCAGCTGAAGTACAAAATTATTGAAGGCAGAATATGCTTGTCTCAGATTCGGACTTTATCCATGCTAGGCCTTCCATTTCCAAGAGGAAGTAGATAAATTTAGGTAGCCATTTAAATTTGATTTATTTATATATTTTTTAATTTCTTTATAAGGTACTTTTTACATGTGTAAGGACTCCTTCAGTGTAACTTTGTATTAGCAAGCTGTGATTTCTGTAATGTTACCCTTAACTCTTTTTTTTTTTTTTTTTTTTTTCAAGTCCAAGTTAGTATAGTGGTGGTAAAGATGGTGGTGAGATATTTGAGAACATATTATTAATACCTGGCAAAGTAGACTTGAAACAAGTTTGTAGCTCCAACACACATTTCCTGTTAGTCTGTATAAGGTTGTTAATCTTTCTCTAGAACATAGCCATTTTTAAACACAGTTTTACAAAATGGAAAGGATGCATTAATTGCACTTTGGCACATTTATTTCTGCCAGTGCTCAATTATTCTGCCTCAATCCTAAATATTCTGTTTTTCCGTTAGATCGCCCTCAGGTTGTACTCTGCCTTTTAGTTTTTTGCCTTTCTAACTCTGAAGACAGATACTAAAGGCTCAGAAACTCACACTGAACTTAAGTGTTGAGGGCAACTTACTTTGAGGAAAAAACCTCAGTGGATTAACATGTAGTACAGAAAGTCTGGATATGTATTTTTTTTTATTTTTTTATTTTTGCACAGTAACGTAATGACGTATGGATGAAGAAGAGCTAGCAAGTGTAGTGACATTTGTATTTAAATGGTGATGTGTCTGGTAATACAGAAAATGATTAAATGTAAACTAACCTGTTTGGAAGAAAAACATGTCCAGAACACTTTCATATAAGTGTGGTTTTACTGTGCAATCTGAAATGATGTACTGGAGTGAACTCTCATGTCAGTGTAGTTTTGTGTTAGGGAATCCTTAGCTCTGCAGCCAGAGGGAGAAGAAGGACTGTGATTTCTTATCCCAATGTAGAATAGAACTGCATAAAAATGTAGTAAGGGACTCTGAGAGACCCTTTGGCTTGTTCTTGTACAGAAGTATCATCAGAGTCTGGGGAAGGTCTTGTGTTTGCCACACTGGTTTTAAAACAACTTTTTGTTGAAGTGCTCAGAAGTGGCAGCAATTTTGAAATGCATGGATCTTAGCCATAAACCAGAAATGGGCTTCTCCAGTAGGCTCCTAGGATTAAACAGAGGCAAAAATCCTGTAACCAACTTTTATTGATCATAGAGCCCAAACCATCAGTCATATTCAAAATCTAATATTTGGGGACACAAAACTTTTCCATGAAGGAGAATTGATTTGCATGGGAAGTTACCAATAGCTATCTGTGAAAGGAGTGATATCTCTGGATTGAATGGTGGTTATCTTTAGTGATGAGCTATTCTAGGTTTTTGGAGGGAGACATTTTTAAAACAGATCCTAGACAGGATTTTGTCAAAAGTTAATGAGTTAGTCATCTGCATTTCATAAAGTAAATTATTTATTTTTAAAAATATTTATATTGAACTGTAAACTATTATAATCATTAGTAAGTGTTCATACAACCACAGAATATAAATTCAGACTCTGGTGTTTTACTGTATTATTATCTTTGAAGTTCTCTGAATTTCTTTAATAATCATATGAAGCATTAAAGTTCTGTTTTGCAGAAAAAAATTTCATTTTAATTTTTTGCTTGTGTTAGTTTCTAAAATGGGAATGAATTATTTACATAGAGGTGGGACCCAAACAGAGTATTGATATTTGCATCTGAATTTATTACACACTAGCATCATGGCATCTTGACTTTTGGTGAGAAAATAAAAATAAAAAACAAAAAAAAAATCTTACACAGAAGTGTTAAATCTCTCATGCTTTCAACCATACTGACAAGCGAAAAGGTGCTAATAAAGAAGAGCATTGAGCAGAGTTTGTAGATGAGTATAACAAGTTGTATTTATGCATCATTTCTAAATGTAGTTCTAGAGACTGAGTAGGTAGCAAAAGAACCATATGTTAAAAGAAAAGAAAAAAATAAAAGGAGCTGTGAGATCCTGCATGGCATAATAAGTGTGGGAGCGTATATTTATTAGAAAAAAAGGTGTGAGTAAATATTCAAGGAGAAGAGTGGATTGGAACAGTTTTAAAGGTTACAACAACACGCCCTATGCTATTAGTCATGGTTTCTCTCTGCAGCTGTTTGCCTTTCATGCAAAGTGTCATTTGTCTCACTGGGCTTCCTGACTGTATTGGACCTGAACACAAGACAGAGTCACTCACTGATAGGTCATTCCCAACACAGGTAAACCTGCTGGAAAAGAGAGATGGTTTTTTGGCAGTATTTCTTCTCAGTAAGTAATTTGACTGATTCACTCCTAAGTGGTATCATTTTTATACTTGTTGCTGGAGAGAAGAGGAGGATTGGCACGACAGCGTGCTATGAATGC
The DNA here is from genome assembly GCF_963932015.1 of Anas acuta. Lineage (NCBI taxonomy): Eukaryota > Metazoa > Chordata > Aves > Anseriformes > Anatidae > Anas > Anas acuta. The sequence continues at coordinate 14,905,351 of NC_089017.1, forward strand.
AGAGTGATGAATGCAACTTCAGACTGTGTCATAATGTACATAAGAGAGAGAATAAAACTACTTTCTTACATAAATTGTGGAAGCAAAATCCTTGGCTTTTATTGAGGCACGTAGATGTTGGGCAGCATTTCTGACCTGTGTGAAATGACTTTGCTTTCCTACTCTCATCCCTTGGGAATGCCTGGTAACTTCTTTGGCAATCTTGGCAAGAAAAGAAAACATGAATGATACTTGCACTTGACAATAGTGAGGGTTATTGTGAGGTACTGTGAAGTATTACTTAGTTAACTGTGAAAGTCTGCACCGCAGTTACCTCTGCTCTTCTGCTTTTGAACATAAGTGCAGATGTATGATTTTTGTTCCTTTTCACTCCCTGTTTATCACCAACATTCAAATTCTAGAAGGGCACGTTTTGATGCCTATCTTAAAACTATAAATCAGTTAAACAGGAAACTGTGCAGTCCCCAGGAATTTAGTACTTATTCACTGACAAAACTTCAGAACCTAAATCTAGTTAGTTAGAGAAGTAATTCAATTAATTCAGAAGTAATTCAAGTAATTCAGGAGGTGCATACCAATTTATGAAGAATTATATTTCTAACAGCAACCCATTGTGGAGATGGAGAAGCTCATTGCATGCCTTCAGCACAGGGCACAGCACAGGGCAGTCCTTAACCAGCCTTCCTGAATCCTAAATGAACAAATCACCATCATATTTTCAAAGTAGGTTTCCCAGAATAGGCAGCCTGTTTGTTTACTCAAAGTGCAGATAGAAAGTCTTGAAACGTAGTAATGACAAGGCAAAAGTAGTAGAGAGTTCTTAATGTATTCCTGACCTCATTAAAATAAAATGAAAGGATTCCTTTGGGTACCTGGATCATATATAGGTTAGACATTCATTCACATTCCCTCATGTCTCCCTCCACAGGGTAAGAATATGAAATGACACATAGACCTGCCTTCTGCAACTGCTAAAATCTGAGCTCATGAAAGAGACAATCTCTTGTGGCTCTTTCCATGTGAGGGGTCTTCACTGAGCTGCTGACAGTCTGGCAATTCATGATAGATCAAGTGTAAGGAATCAAGCACCAAGGAACATGTGTGACTCTCCATAGTTATGCTCTTTCTACCATCTGTAAAATGAGTTTTTAATTAAACAGTTGAAGAAAAAAGACTGAAAATGCAATAAAACATGAAGCTGGTGTCTGTAAGTCCACAGAATAATAATTTATGTTCTAGTTATAGATAAAGCCTTGTTAAGGTTTAGTTTTTCTTTGAAAGTCTTTTCAGAAAACTTCTGAAAATGTTCCCAATACTGTTTTCTTCCTGTTGCTCCTTCATGATTCTCTTGAAAAAAAATAAATCTTTCCCTTCCCTTCCCTTCCCTTCCCTTCCCTTCCCTTCCCTTCCCTTCCCTTCCCTTCCCTTCCCTTCCCTTCCCTTCCCTTCCCTTCCCTTCCCTTCCCTTCCCTTCCCTTCCCTTCCCTTCCCTTCCCTTCCCTTCCCTTCCCTTCCCTTCCCTTCCCTTCCCTTCCCTTCCCTTCCCTTCCCTTCCCTTCCCTTCCCTTCCCTTCCCTTCCCTTCCCTTCCCTTCCCTTCCCTTCCCTTCCCTTCCCTTCCCTTCCCTTCCCTTCCCTTCCCTTCCCTTCCCTTCCCTTCCCTTCCCTTCCCTTCCCTTCCCTTCCCTTCCCTTCCCTTCCCTTCCCTTCCCTTCCCTTCCCTTCCTTTCCCATAGCAGCTCATTTTGGTCCAAGTTGGTAGCTCTGTGCAAAAGTCAACACTATAGACACATATTACTGATTTACCATTGCCATATGTATGGCATGTACACCTATTTTACTACTGTGTTCTTCATCACTGAATAGGACAGAAGGAAAATTACATCCTGACAAGTTTCATGAATACTGCTGTTACTGTACAGATCCTTATATTCTATTGTGACTCTGTGTAAATGTGTGACAGAACATAAAAAGAATATCCCTAAAATAGATTGAATAATATGTAGTTGTAGCTAGGGCACCTATTCTTTACATCTTAATGAAAATGGTTTAAAGTAAAAAATATCAAGGTAAAATATTTATGATGGAGGCAGTTGCTTCGTAAGAGCTTCTCTGGATAACTGGTGATGCTAAAAGTGGGATTCATCTGACCCATTTTAGAAGTTTACTTAGATGGGATGAATTGTGTCCTACAACTGCTTCTTTCTCCACACTGAGCATAAAAGAAATCTAATGTGACAATTTTAGGTGTAAGTGACTGTAATTGCTCAGATGAATCTCACTGTCATGTGTGAATGCCTAAGATTTTATTTAGCACTGAATGGGAGAGAATAAGCACTTAGATGTGTGTGTGTATGTGTATATACATACACATATATTAATAGATTAAAGTAGGGGAGAAATAACTAGTTGAGGAGTGATGTGGGCTGTAGGGAGAAAATCAGTAGCTTTTCTTATAAAGGAAAGAAAGCTAAATCACACAGACCAGACTGTGAACAGCTACCACTAATGAGCAGTCACATTAGCTATTATTAATGACAATAGAGGAATGTTTCTCTGATCTACTCCTCACAATCTGGCCCTGAGTTTTAAAGCAAATGTTGAAGAAAAAAAAAAATCAAACAAAAAATGGCTCTAGGATGGGTGAAAGTAGTAGGAAAAAAAAAAAAAAGAGCAAAACATATGAAGAAATAGAGACAGAATGCTGAATTTCACTCTTAAGTCTCTTAAGAGGTCATGAGGCTCAGCTGAGATGGTAAACCACAGTAGACATAAAACAAATTGTAGTGCAAATTGGGAATAAAATATATATGTTTCTTTGCAAAAATAAAGGAATAGCGTTTTTCAATGTGAAATGTCTATTCCAATAAAACATTTGTAAAGAGCTTTCTGCATTATAGGATATACTTTCTGATTGAAATACAGAGGAAAAGGATATTTTGTGGAACAATCAGAATTGTAAGATTGGCACTTACTTGGAATATTGAAGTTCCATAGTCATCTTCATTCATTTAAATTAAACTTGTTCCACCTTCATGTGTGCCTTGACATGATGATTTGAATATTTTGGCACAGGATACTCTAAAGCAGTCGCATGATTTGACTGAAGTAAAAGTGTCCTGATGTTTATGAGTAATCCTTGGAGAAAAAGGCTCCTTCAAAAGAAGTTTCAGGGTAGAAGCCTAATATAAATCTTTGAATTTCCTTCCTGAAGGACTTTTTTTCACCCCTGACTGTAAAGGGAGGCTAGCAGAGCAAGTAAGCTGCCCAAGAATGGGTCTTCATCTCCACTAGGAACAGCTCCATGTCAGGATGAAAAGCATCCCTTGGCTGGGTCTGCAACATCACTGATTATTGTCTCAATGCAGAGCTGTTCCACAAGGAGAGGCCAAAGTGGTTGCCCATGGGCCGATGGCTCAATCTCTGCCTTTGTGATGGCAGGCTTGAAGAAGGACTCTAACTAAAGTATTTAGGCTCTAAACTTCCTACTGAAATGGACAGAATTAAAATCTTTTAAATGAGAATGCATGTTGTACTAGATATGGGCCCAGTTCTTTTGGAGAGTAGATTCATCTAAATAAATCAGCAACACTTGTAGTTTTAAGTTGTTTAAGAAAATTTGAAGAAGTCACCAAATGATTAATATTTTTTATTATTATTTTTTTTTTTTGCAAAAACTAACAAACAAAAAAATGAACAAACAAACAAACAACCCCCCCCCCCAAAACAGTAATAGACAGTTTAAGACACTCACTTCTTCACTTTTAAATATTTCATTCCTGATTTCTGTTCAGAAATGAACTGGATCAGAAATCAAAAGCAAAGTTTGTCACCCCAGAAAATGGTGACTTGTTTTAATTTCTATTTGATGCAGCTGGTATCATCACTGTTTGCTTACACGTTCTTCAGCACATTCTTGACTCTTGCAGTGTAATGGTTTGATAGCATAGGTTTGATAGTTTCACATTTTTTGGGCTGGCAGCATTTATTTGGATCCATACTGTCAACCAAATAAGATTAAAAATCATAAAATAATATTCCCTCAAAAATATATACAGAAAAGGGTAGGGGAGAAAGAGGAATACATTTTTAACATGGATAACTTCAGCAACTTCATTTATTACACATCCCTGTATCAGGCAGAATGCCATACTGCAGAAGCAGAAACTTTCACTGGGACAGAAAAAAGCTGATCTGGGAAAATACAGCTTTCATGATGCCAGTATATTATGAAATTACAACTTCATTTTTATTTTTCAGACTTAAATTTGGAATTTCAGATGCGGGTTGTCTGAACTTATTGTAAATGCTGTACTTTCCTCCTCAGTCTGTAGTGAGTACACTAAGACTCTTCTGGACTTACAGGGATGTGACAGTGACATGTCCATGGAGAAGATGAGCTCCATGACCCTTCTGTTCTTGTGTTTCTCAGGCATGCCATTACAGTTTCTTGTTCTTTGTGGAGTGCCAATTTGACTGTACTCTCTCAAGAGATTCTCTGGCGGACCTTGTGATCAGACGTCATCTGTTGAGACTTGCTGTTCCTCTTTACTATAAGATGCTACTAAAACAACAGAAAAAAAGCAGGGTGAGAGAAGCTAAAGAACAAAAGAAGGCCAATATAGACAAATCTTGCCTGGAGGAGGATCCTGACACCCTTTTCTTAGGTTCACTCTGTGCCACCAACTCTGCAGTTGATTACATTGCCTGTCAGTTGTCCAGGTCAGGTCTCCTCCCTCGGAGCATTGCATTTACCTTGGATGGAGCCAACAAGGGGACATTTTGTTTACAGCCACCAGACTGTTATCAAGAAACCGGTGTTACTTTTCAATGAGGATAGCTTCTCTTCACAGTTGTTTCCCTTTATCATCCCACAGCTCTTAATGACTTGCTACCATGCAATACACTAAAGCCAGTTGTGCGTAATATTCATAGAAATCACATTAAGATCCTTGGCATTCGCCTTTTGCCACCATTAATTACTCTGTTGAATCTATTCACTATGTACAGTATGTTTTGATAATTCACCATAAGTTTGTCCTATGAACAGTTTAATCTAATGTCTGTTGTGAACCACAGGGTATGAATCCTGTAAGGTGCACAGCTGTATCCATACTCTGAAGTCCCTGTATCTTTCTGGGTTAATTTGATCATTTTATGGTAGTTACTGGGAAAAATAAAATAAAATAAAAATCAATAGGAAAAGGCCTAGTTAAACTAAGAAGTCCCAACCAAAAGGGACAATCCTCCAAATCCTAAATCACTTTTAGATTATAAAAGTATTGTAAACAAAGTGTGGGTTTTAGTATATAAAATGGTTTGGTCAATGGCACTAAATAAAATCCCACACTGGCAGATTATAAATAGAATTAATGTATTGCTGTGGAACATGATCAGTACAAAAACTGCCAGTCATACTTTTACATAGCAAATTAAAAGACCAATTGTTCTGGAAAATTTGAAACAATGTGTAAATATGGGTCAACTCAGTGATGCTTTTGGATAAGTTTTTGTTTTGTTTTTCATACAATAACACATTTCAGCCTTTTTCTTTATAAAAATGGGTTCTTTCATTTTAAGTGTGTCATATTCATCTGGATTTATTTTCCTATCATCATCACAACACTCCCAACCCTCTTGGTCTGAAGTGTTTTTATCCATGATTTCCCACTCCCTTTACCCTCTTAACCAGTCTGAGCCATGAAATACATGTAAATATATTAAAAATAATATCAATAAATAATAATAAAAATATTTTCTAAATTTAATTGGTATCCAATGTTTCTCAGCAAGGGAATCCATACATAGTATCACCAACTGTATAAAGATTTTGGAAACTGAATGCATTATATCAGTATCATGGCTGACTTGGAAACCTGAATGTAGACCCCAGTATTCCTAGATATTCACTCTTAGGCTTCTGGTCTGTAAAACATCCATATTTTAACAACTTCTCCTATACATATACAACTGATTTTCCAAATAGACACAAAAGTAGCTGGATAAATATATAAGGTCAGAATTCTGCCCTTGCTATCACTATATATATATATATGTAGAATTATAGAGTCACAGAAACATTAAGGTTGGAAAAGACCTCCAAGGTCATCTGGTCCAACCATCCCCCTACCACCAATATTACCCACTAAACCATGTCCCTAAGCACCACATCCAGCCTTTCCTTAATCACCCCCAGGACTGGTGACTCCACCAACCCCCTGGGCAACCTGTTCCAATGCCTAATCATTCTTTCTGAGAAGAAATTTCTCCTAATATATCTATTTATTTATTTATTTTTCTGCAGGATGAACACTTGTCAGAACTGAAATGCAATTGGCAATTTTTGAATCACGTTAATCTACCACATTGGGGTGGAAAACACAAACACCTGGTTAAGACACCTAACTTCTATTTGCTGTAAGTGTTGTAAATTTGTTCTAGTTGCATTTGTTTCAACAAGAGTAGATCAAAGCAAGTTATTTCATGTAATGTCACCTTTTTCTGTCAAGCATTTTGGGTGCAAATGAAACTAGACATGATAGTGTCATATATCTATCACACAGCTTCTGCAGCATCAATTAATCTTCCCCTATGGAGATCTAAAAATAACAGCATGAAAGATTCATTGAGTATGACAAAATATAACTCATATGAAAGTCTTCTCTAGAGCAGCAGAGTTAACTGGTTTCTGTGAGGGTTATTTTACCAAGATTTCATCTTTTCTGCATTTATTTCTCACAGTTCTCACTGAAAACTTAATAACATTATTCATGAAAATTGCTTCATTTCAAGTTACTGGCTTTTGTGTTTAACTCAGTGCCTACAAGCACACACACAACAGTAAATACATCTTCAGGATTTAATTGCTTAAAAAAAAAAAAAAAAAAAGAGGTTTTAGAGATAGGATTTGACTGTTATTAAGAAGGAAAAACCATGAAAAGGCTTTAATTGCGCTATGTATGTATGTATGTGTGTGTACATATTTATTTATTTATTTATTTATGAGTTATTTCCCAGACTAAACCTAAGTATTGTGTTTTGGATCAGATGTTAAGGACTAGAGAGCCAGTTTTGTCCTAAATCACAGTTTTGATTTTATGATGGCTGAAATTCATTCATGTTGTGAAGTTTGTTTTAAACAACTGGAATTTTGCTCCTTTTTACCTAATGATCTTTCCTTTGTTTTGTCTGTACACATGTAACCAGGCAAAGAGCTGTAGTTTTTGTCAGAAACAAATTCTGAGCAGAGTAGAAATAAGTGAGTAGCAGGAGCTAGTAGGAAGCAGGCTGGATGAAAAATCAAAGCAGCCCTGATGAGAAGGACCTGAGGGTATTAGTTGGTGAGAAGCTTGATATGAGCCAGCAACATGCACTTACAGCCCAGAAAGCCAGCTGTATCCTGGGCTGCATCAAAAGCAGCGTGGCCAGCAGGTAGTGAGAGAGGATTCTTACCCTCTGTGAGAGGGCTCCTGTGAGACCCCACATGGAGTCTAGTGGTCAGCTCTGAGTCCTTCAGCACAAGAAAGACAATGAAGTATTAGAATGAGTCCAGAGGAGGGCCACAAAGATGATCAAAGGGATAGAGCACCTCTCCTACAACGACTTGCTGAGAGACCTGGGCTTGTCCAGTCTGGAGAAGGGAAGGCTCCGGGGAGACCTTATAGAGGTTTTCCAGTACCTAAAGGTGGCCTAGAGAAAAGCTGTGGAGGGACTCTTTGTCAGGGAGTGTAGTGGTAGGACAAGAAGCAATGGCTTTTAATTAAAAAAGGGTAAATTTAGATTATACTTTAGGAAGAATCACAGAATTTTCTAGGTTGGAAGAGACCTAGAAGATCACCAAGTCCAACCTCTGACCTAACACTAACCAGTCCTCCACTAAACCATATTACTAAACTCTACATCTAAACATCTTTTAAAGACCTCCAGGGATGGTGACTCACCACTTCCCTGGGCAGCCCATTCCAATGTCTAACAACCCTTTCAGTAAAAATAAGTTCTTTATTTAGAGGGTGTTGAAGCACTGGCACAGGTTGCCCGTAGAAGCTGTGGATGCCCCAAGTGCTCAAGGACAGGCTGGATGGGATTTTGAGCAACCTGGTCTGGTGGGAGGTGTCTGCAGAAGGATTGGAACTAGATGATATTTAAGTCCTCTCAACTCATACCATTTTTTGATTCTATAACTACAGACCATGAACTTTCATAAATGAATGCATGGATTAAGGATTTTGGTTTTTATTATCAATAATAACAAGTTTTCTTCTACTCCTCCTTTAGGATGTTGATTTTGTTTTTCTTAAGCATATGGAAAAGCTAGGAACTGCAGACCTTGTCTTCACAGTTCCACGTAACTCATACTTTTTTTTTTTTAATCAAAACCAGTTAATGTACATGCCACGGGACCTAAAGCAGCTCATTTCTCAAAGCATGATGGGTAACAAGTGAATGAGAAAGAAGGGCAGTAGGGTAGTTTACCTGTAAATGAGCACAAGTAGAAGAGATACTCTCTGAAGGGCCAGAAACAATCACAGAAAAGGTAATGTAGCTTGAACTGAGCCTCCAGCATTTGAACGTGTTCTCAAAGATAAAGATGAGTTCCAACAAAAACTCTGAATTAGAAGTTCACCTTGAAGTGTAAATTTTGTAATCTGATAGTATTTCACCTATACTAAATAAAACATAACAAATGTAATTAAACTTCAAACTTTTTGAAGCTGATAATGAAGTAGAAACACTAAAAATCATGGTTCTCTTGGGAATCAGAATTTTCAATTAATGGTTCTTCAAGGTGATTTATTTGTTTATTTATTTATGAATGCACAGAGACATGGCTCTTTGGAAGTCAGGCTTTGAATATTACTTCTTATGAATGCAGAATGACACAACAACCATTTACAAGGGTTGTTGAAACTGATTTTAATATTTGAAAAGAAAAGAAAATGATAGGTGTCTTATTGATTGATAAAATGGAGGATTACCAGTAACAGAATTTATTAGATTTGTTTGGCAGTGTCAGTGAGGTGTGATCTTTGTTGGAATTGGGCAACAACTTCACACCAATGTCTGAGATTTCACAGTACAATCATGAGCGACCTTTTCCATCATCATCACATAGTGACTTAAAAATTTGTCACCATTCTGTCCTTTATTATGCAGAGGAAAGCTGTCTTTCTAGACTAATTTTTAGATTTTATAAAATTAAATACGTTATTGGAAATTTGATTAAATGAACACCATCAATAACTGTGGCAGTCCATGGACTACCAGGGCAAATTACACTGTTTTTGATAAGTAACTGAAACCCCATTTCACCTTAACTATATTTATGTGGCATAAAAATAAGTTCATTGCAGAAGAGCGTAGGTAGAAGCTAATTTTTACAAGAAAGGAGAAGCTAGCAGTACCCTTATCAGACTGAGTTAGTGGTGCACAAATAATGTTACCTATATGTGCCTAAGATACCACCACACTTTGGAGAGGTTGTGTGCTTGCTAAGAATTACAGATAGGCCTTTCTTTTTGATCTCCATTTCCATAATTTTGAAAAGGACTTAAAAAATTGCCTGTCCCACCATAGAAACACCAACAACAATGGCCCTGGCTGGTATATATCACAGGGTGAGAAGGAGCTCTGCAAGCTAACAGCTCAGGAAGAGCCCTGCAAAATAGAGGTTGGAGATAAGTTTAGATTTAGTTACCCTCCAACACTCTCACTCCTTGTAACACATATAACTTTTACTATAGATATGTTTAAACCTGTGTTTTGTACAATGTTGTGACAGGGTGAATGAGGGTGAAACCAGTAAGCTATGTTTGTGAGCTGAGTTGAAAGAAGCAGGTATAGCCCAGGACATGTACAGGTATTTTAGACAGACTGCTAGCCTTAATGAATACAATTAAGCTATACAATTTTCACAGACAGTGTCTGGATGGACAGGACAGGGGAAGGTGCTACTAGTTCATGCTGTAAGTTTTGGGGAAGGATTTTCCAATGTCCAAAAGTAGCTCTCCCCAGAGAAAATTCAGTATTGCAGTGATATAGTTTACCTCAAGGCTCAAGGAATGCTTTTACAATGGAGATGAAAGCATGAAAAGATAATGAAGGGACAAAAGTAAAAATTATCAGAGAGAAGAAGAATGAAGAGAGGAAAAGTGTCAGTGAAAAAAAGATGAGGAAACTTCCACAGGGAGGTACTCCAGCTTAAAATCTTGTCCTGTTTAACTCACTAAAGAAACAAAAGAAACCAAACTTCCACTCACCACAGTAGAGGGAAATTTAGGATCAACTTGAAGAAGCATCCTTGCCTCAACATTAAAAAACGGAGTTAAAGTATTGTTTGTTATTCTGCTGTTGATATGGAGGTAAAAATACTAAGTGTCTATTTTGTCCTCCTTCTGTATTCTGTTTGAGGACATGTCCTCTATTCATACACAACAACTTGCCTTTGATCCCTGCAATGACAAATCAAGATAAAATGAGAGACAGATTTGTCAGTTAATAAAAGAGATGTTACTTTTAATCCAATTAAATGCAACTTGATTCAATAATCCATAACCAGAAAAGGTTCTTTGGGAACTTATGATATTTAAAGCACATACTCCTCATCACCAAATTAACAGCTGGCTTAGAGATTTTTGTCATTAATCCAAGATTTTATATTGAATAAGTTCTGTAAATAGTCATGAGCAATTTACAGCAAGTAACTGATACTGAAAAACTGAATATGCTTGGAAATAACTACTTTTTTGCTATTCACTGAATGGACCAGGCTTAAAATAAATAAATAAATAAATAAATAAATAAATAAATAAATAAATAAATAAGTGAATCTAGAATCATTAGTTTCCTGTAAATGGTCTCCACTTAAAGCTTAATTTTGCAAAAATTTCTGCCATATATTGCAGAATATTCAGAATATATGATTAATATATGCAGAATATATAAATTCAGTATATTTATAAAAAGCAAATATGTCTGAATACATTTTTTTAGTTGGGATGAATATCCACAGGCATTCTGAAATATTTCACCTAATGCTAATTGCATTGCAATGTGAGAGAGAGAGAGAGAGAGAGAGAGAACATTACCAGGTATGAAAGCTGTTTGCTGAATTTCTCACATTGCAGCAATTCAAGGCATTAATGGTGTGGATGAGATTTTTTTTTTTTTTTCCTAATGAATTTACATTCTGTCAACTCATTTGAAATAATTGCATATGACTGGTCCAATTATTGTGTAAGGACATGCTCTGTCATTGCCTGATACAATACTTGGCACAGATTGAGCATATACCATGGCACATACTTTTTATTACATAAAAGTCTGAGAAATGCCAGAAAATAATGGAGGAGTATATTTATTCCTACATTTCCAAGTGTTTGACAGCTTTCAAAACCCTTATGCTCAAAAAACCATTTTGCAAAGTTTTATTCAGTATGTCTTATTAACACTATCTAAGAGATTCCTTTAAAATATAGCTCAGATTTTATAGCTTGGAGTGGTCTTGATGTGTGGTCTGATCTACTCAGGATTTTCTTGAGGAACTTATTGCTTGAGGAACTTACTGCTTTTTGTCCACTAAATCATCTGTTTTAGAACAATGTCCTACAATATGTTACAAATGTATAGGATCAGATTAATTACTGCTGCTTCAATGTGCTTCCAAAGCTCCTTCCATGTACTAATGTACTGCAATGTAAGTAAAATATACTTATTTTTCTTTCAGCATAGCCCAACCTGATCAGGATGTTGACCAGTTGTTTTGGATGACAGCAGAGCTGTAAGCACCGTCATAGACACACACATGTTCTGTTATCCAGGCTACGTTGCCAGGACTCATTTTTGTCTTTTAAGGTACAGGATTTCTCTGTTTTACTTTAGTGATTTATAGCTTTGTGTTGTTTGGGTAGGTTGAGTGGATGGTCATTGTTCAGAGCAGATCTGTGGTGTGAGCAGAAAGGACACACCAGAATGCAGATTAATATGAAAAACAACTCTCTTGAGGAGGGGAAGACAAAATGAACATAACTCAAGTTCAGGAAGCAGGGAAACTGTGTGAAGAAACACATTTTCTTTGTTATTAATCTAATCAGAATCTTTAATATTTTTTATGTAAAAATCCAGGTAGGCAGTAGAAATCAAACAGGTTCCTCTTCTTTTCAGATGTTTTAATGAAATTTCCACTTTCAGTAACCTCAGGAGTTTTGAATGAATGTTAGTCAAATTCAGGTCATGTAGCCAACCCCTGTTTTCCTTTACTGATTCTCCTCTCTGGCCACACATTTTATTGTTCCTTAAGCAGGGCAGTGCTGGAACTTCATGCTACAAATCAAAGACAGATCTAACTATAAACAATGCAACTCATACTATACCAATGGTATAGTATTTTTGGTATGATGTAGTATGGCTTTCTGGAGGGAAAACTCTAAAGTCTTATATTGTATTTTGGCATTTGTATTCACTGGTAGCCTGAAATTGTTTATTTAGATTTTTTTTTTTTTCAGCAACAAATCCACATTGCTGTTGTATCCTATAACTTTATACAGATTTGCACTGGAATATTTTAGAATCTTAGAATATTTGAGCTGGAAGGCACCCACAAGAATCATCAAGCCCAACTCCTGGGTTCCACATAGGAACCCAGAAGCTGGACAAACCTTCCTACGCCCTTCCCCCCAAAACAAACAAACAAACAAAACAAAAGAAAAGAAAATAAAACAAATCACGTCTGAAAGCACTGTCCAAATGCTGCTTGAATTCTGGCAGCTTGGTGCTGTGACTACTGCCCTGGGGAGCCTGTCCCAGGCCTGACCACCCTCTGGGTGAAGAACGTTTTCCTAACACCCGGCCTGACCCTCCCCTGTTGCAGCTTCAAGCCATCATCTTGGGTCCTATCGCTAGTCACCAGAGAACAGAGATCAGTCCTTGCCCCTCTGCTCCCCTCATGAGGAAGCTGTAGGCTACCATGTGACATCCCCTCAGTCTTCTCTATTCCAGACTGAAAAATCTAAGTGGCTTCATCTGCTCCTCATATGACTTTCCTCCCAGATCCTTAACCATCTTTGTAGCCCTTCTTTGAGCACTAATAGTTTTATGTCTTTCTTATATATACTTTTTTATAATATAGAAAACTATATTAACTGATTTATCAGTACCTGTTCTATGCTTTTTTTGTCCTTCACTTTTTCCACATGATTCTTGGAGTTACAGATCATCTTAAGATCAGGGATTGGCATCATTTCATATCAGTATAAATAAGCAAGGAAAGAGCTGTTCCCTCTCATCATAATCCTTGTTTATTATTTTGTTAATTTACCTCTCTACAGCCTGTAGTAAGGACAGAAACTATCATGTATTTCATGAGCCAATTGCTAAAAATAGAACCATTTTCTTGGATTTAAAAATCTGGAAATAGATTCCCTTTCATGAAGCATCCAGAGTCAGTTGCAGAAATCATTGTGTAAAAAGCTTATAAATCAATATATATAAGCAAAGCTTTTTGGCTTGAATGAAATTGCATACTTCAACAGAAACATTTTGCTAAAAATATTGACTAGCTTTTCATATTATATGGATAAAAATAGTGCAGAGCTAGGAATCCATTTAATTAAATTAATACACATAGTATGTGAAACCTGTAAGTGAAGTGAAACTTGACACTGCTGGGAAATATTTTCTGAGCCATTGTGTAATGGTGTTCACTTCTGACTGATCTAGGGATCATTAACATTACTGTTAATGGTATTAGACAGGCATACTTACATCTGAAATGTGATTCCAATCTGTGCTTTTCTGTTGCTTGCTTGTTCTTTAAGAGCTACAACTTATAAGACCAATAGTGATGCGTATTTTGAGAATTAGTGGTCTTTAAGCTCCAAAACTGACTGACATAAAAATGAAAACTACAAATCTTCAGTCAAAAGGGAAAGTTGAAGTTCTGTAATTTGAAAGTGAAGCACATAACTGAAATTCACTGCAATCTCATTGCCTCCACTCCTCAAATTTTCAAAGTTTTATGTATGTCTGAGGACATAGGACAGTTTCAGATGAGAGGCTCATTTTCTCATTGGTATCTGCAAGAAATCTTATACTTCAAACTCCTTTCCCCACAAAAGCAACCTCAGGAAGGTCTCCCTGCAGTTCAGGAACAACAGGTCACCTTAACCATTAGAGTAAAAAAAATAAAACAACAACAAAAAATACTATAATATTTCCATTATCAAAATCCAGTTCAGGACTATGACTCCCTAAGACTTTCTGTGCAGAACTTACTAAACATTTGACTCCTCTTTTGATGGGTCCCCGTGGGCTTAAGGGACAACACAGCCCTCAATGGGAAAAAGGGCACCTCAGCAGTTTTATTCTCTTTATCCTTTTGAAAATTAGTATTCAATGGATGAGGGGGCATACTGTAAGGGTCCTTAGAGTAGAGAAAACACAAATAAATTGAGTGGAGAGAAGGCTGTTAAGGTAGAGGAGAGTCATAATGAATTTTAGAAAAAAAATCACAGTCACTCTCTAAGAGAGATGGGTTAGATGATGAGATCAAGAAGAAAGGCAATTTTGTTTCATATGTTTCCTTTTGTTACTGCTGAAATAGCAGAAGGAAAATGAATAAGTGATTTATTTTAAACATAAACTAGAGGAAAACTGAGAGGATTGATAAGTTCAGTCAGAGATCTCTGGGAATAAAAAGGGTGAAGTGAAGGAAAGAGGACAGACAACGTGCAAGTGACTTCTAAAGGAAAAATATTTTGCCTGTATGCCCAACTGCTTGTAGAAGTTCTAGGAGTGTTCTGTGGTTCCAAATATATCATGGAGGAAAAGAAAGGACCTAATTTTCCTGTGCACAGAAGATATCAAACATTAATAGATCCAACTATTTTATGTATTGAAGAGATAGCTTTTGGAAGAAAGTTAGAGAAGAAAGAGGAATAGAGCTAATAATAAAAAGCTGAAAATTAAATGTTTACAGGGTCATACTACATATAAATAGATGCAACACTTAGCTAAATATGGACTGCATCTCCAAAATGACCTGTGAGTAGCTTAGTATCTCAGGTCTCATTCAAAATAAAAATTGTCAACATGTACATTGAATGGACAACATTAATTTTCTGTGGATCAAAATAAACAATGGATTATCAGATATTAACATTATCTTACCGCACAGATTATTCTGTATTGTAAAATAAAACTACTACTGCTTATTCTGTACACCTACTCAGTGTTTTTCACATCAATGCTTAGTATAGAAATTATCTATAACTAAATAACTTTCAAGCACAATTCTAAGGGACAGCTTGGCTCACAAATCTGAATGAGTGAATACAAAAAATGAACAGCAGAAGTCTTTCACTACTTCCAGGTTGTTCATTCTGCTGTAGCACCTTTATGCACCCATTCACAGAATCCCAGAATGGGGGAGGTCAGAAGGGACCTCTAGAGCTCATCCAGTCCACCCTCTCTGCTCAAGCAAGGCAACACAGAGCAGGCTGCCCAGGCAGCTTCTGTAGGTCTCCAAGCATCAAAACTGTACAGACTTTCTGTACAGCCTGTGTCAGCACTCAGTCACCCTCACCTTAAAAAAGTTTCTCATTATGTTCAAACAAAAAAATTTGCTTGTATCCAAAATTGGCTTCTACATAATACTGGACACCACTGAAAAAAACATGGCTTCATCATCTTTAAAGGTTTCCTCCTGGTCATTTTAATATTTATTCCCAGATTTCATTTTTTTTTTTTTTTTTGTTATTGTTATTGTTGTGTTGTTTTGTTTTTCCCCAAATTTGCATTTGTGGTTACTAGATGTTCTTTCTTTTTTTTATACATTTTTTACCTTCAGCTTGTTTGTCCTGAAATTGTTTGTTAAAGAGGCAGTTTTTGCTAGATTTCTCTTTCATTATGGCCAATATATTCTGCATGTCTGTGATTTTCCAAACCTAATACATGTAAGAGTTTTCCAAAAAACTCCATAGGGAATTTATCAACTTCTAAATGTTCTGTGGATGTAATTTTTCTGTTGCTTAATTGTGACCACTACTACTACTGAATGGTAAGCACATTGCATTTAAATAAAACATCTCACCAAGCAAACAAAAGTTCTCCCCAAGTGAATACTGCAGTTTTCTTCCTAGTGTGTGACAATCAGAAGTGAATCACTGTGAGTGGGGAGGAGGAGGAGGAGAAGAAGCGAAAGAAGTTCGATGTAATCATCAGACTAATTCTGATTAGCCTTGCAGCTGAAATAATAGAAAATTACCATGCCAACATCGTTGTTTTTAGAAATAAACATTGCAGTGCTGGAGTCCGTCATTAACATTACTGTGAAATGTTTCAATGCACAATGCATTAAACCATGCTGTTAAATATGAAAATGCACAAAATATGCAGTAACAGAGCTTGACATGAATGGTTGAGTTATATCCACAGAGCTGCATGCTAGCATTTGGTATAGGCACTATTCCACTGATCTCTGGCATGAGCCTTGCAAAAGCTTTTAAGTTATTATTCTCAGCTTATTAAAACAGGGAATTGGATTTAGTGACCTGAAAGGACCTTTTGTTTTTGTTCAAAATTGTACCTAGTTGGACATCTTCTTGCTTTCCGTCTGGAAAGAGGGCTCATCCTCTTCTCTTTTACTGTCATTTAGCACTTAAATCTTTCCTGGTAAGTCACTCCTTCTAGCTATTTTTTATTTCTCAAAATTCCTTTAATTTATTTTTCAAATAATTAAGTATTCTGATATCTTAAAAGAGGATTGCTATTTTAAGGATTACATGTCAAGATTTGTAAACCTAAAGTGTAGACTCTGAGAATAGAAAAGGTGGAACTTCCAAAAATGCCTATGTATGTTCTCCTTCTTCTTATTTGACAGCAGTAGTCCAGAAATAACTGTTTAGATGAAATGTAACTGAATAAACAATTAGCAAATTCCAGCACCTCTGAGATACTCCGGTACACAGAACTCCATGTGAAAAGTCTTAAACAGGCCTCTGAGCAACATTGTGGATATTGGCAAAGTTGTATTCTCTAGAAAGGCTGAGAAAAGAGGAGAAAAAAATAATCTGTTTTTCATTTACCTAAAGAAAATTATTGTATTTTGACACCAGTGTCAGAATAATACCTATTGATTGGTTCATTTGTAATTGATCTTACTGTGAGAAAACACTTCTGGAACCTTCATCAACTAAATCCTGTGTCAAACTAAAACATGTGAAAAGTCATCCAGTGCCAGGCTTCCAGGAAGGTGGACTCACCTTTTTTTTTTTTTTTTTTTTTTTGTTCAATGCTGGCACTCACATTTAGAAGCTGATGCTAAGCCTTAATATGTCCAGCTATTGCTACAATTATGTCCCAATAGGCCTTTTCTTCTTCTAATGAAAAATGCTTATATATGGTGACTAGATCTTCTCAACATTTCCTTCAATTTCCTTTAAAATATATATATTTTTTAAAGTCTTTTTTCTCAACCATGTCTCAGTACTTGTTCATAGTTGATTTAATAGGTAAAAGAGACAAACACTTGTATTTATGAGGCATTGTGGAAAAACATGCTAGATAAAGGAGTAAGAAGACAGACAGGGAGTTCTTTATCTTTCAAGCACTTCAGAACAAAAATTGTTAGGTAGAAATTAATAACCATAAATAAAAAATATATGCCTCCAGCCATGGGTAAGCAGGAGTAATGCATTGCAACATCTGTGATCTCCATGTGAGCTACATGTATATGCTAGAAATAGTAAAGCCCAGATACAGCAGTCCAGACAAATACTGGAAAAGAAAAAGAAGCCATTACTTTATTTACAAATAAAGATAAGAATAAAGGTTGTAAGCTAGTCTGAAAGTAAAAGAGGACACATGGAGTTGTCAAAGGCATTTGAAAAATGGTCAGAAGGGTAACACACCAGTCCTCAAACAGGCAGTGTAGAAAGACTAAAATACTCAACATCTTGAAAAGTAAAGAGGTCTTCTTTATCCATGACCTTACAGTGCCTGACAGCAAAAGTTTAATGGGGCCTAACTAAACATTTCCTTCTCTCTCCTTTTTTTTTTTTTCTTTCTCAAAGAGTAAAAGTTCAAGAGTTGATTTGATACACAAGGGATTAACAAGGAGATGAATTGACTTCGCTGAGTAAAACCTACAGTCCATCTGGTGTTGATCACAAGGAAGGAAACAGGTGCTGGTTGTGACACATTTTAGCACAGTTACACAAGTTCTGTGTAAAACACCCACTACACAAACACTTTAGTTCTCTTTACACCCTCTCTGAGCCAGAAGTGCACTGGTCAGGGTTGTCAGCTGGTTGTCAGCTGTAGTGGTAACAAGTATTTGTTTCCTTGACTTATTCTTTTTTTTTTTTTTTTTTTTCTTCAATATTCACTTGAATCAGATGGGAAGAAAAATATTAAACAGTGGGGGAGATGGTTAAAAACAGGGCAGGCAAGACCCCACTGTTGCTGCAAATCAAATCAATAAGCTCTGGTAAAGCTTACTGATACATGCACTGGTAAAGTGAAAACTCACATTGTCAAAATGTAGATGTGTTACACACTGAACTGACATAAATCGGAGACTGATCTTCCAGCTTGGACTTGGGGATGTGGGATATTTCTTTATTGTATCTGTCATAGGTTTCCTTTACCATACATGCAGTTTCACCCTCAAACATCTTGGAATAACACACCTAACCCATAAAATTCATCTGCTTACAAGGGGATATCAATTAAAGTTTATAATGCGTGTCCACAGGCTTATTGGTGTTCTCAAGCACTTATAGCTATGACAATAGTGTGCACTTCAGTAAACAACTGTATCAATGTTGTTAATGTTATATTTTTCTCCAGTGAGAGGTACTCTATTTCACCTGAGTGGAAAAAGGATGAACAGTGCCTTCTCTCCACAAGTAATTGATGGTGTAAGGGTTAGGGCATCAAAGTAACATATGGAAGATTCAAAAGTATCTTCTGCATAAAGGGTGTCTTCTACTGGAATTGTCTTGTTATGTTGAAATATGTTAGCAACATCTGGCTAGAGAGAAAGAGGCATTGGCTGTGGGAAATTAAGTTTGAGGATCCATCTATGATGAATATTTGTGTGTAAAGGAGTGTGTCTGAGGAGGACAGTTTGAGAGTGGTTTATAACTGAACAGCCATCACATTAACAGGATCAGGTACCACAGAGTAATCTAAGTTTGTCATATCCTAAGCAAATCTACTGCCCTTCATACTAGCTAAAGTGGAACATCATATGCCTAAGTATTTATTTGGATGGGATGTTAACCAATATCCCATGCAGTCAGACAGTACAACAGATTAGATACTATCAGCATGACCATTCCAATCAATTCAGTATTTATATCTACCCAGCCTATGAGCCATCTACTCAAATGAGGAAATGGGAACCGGACTGATGAAAGGGAATCTCATATTCTGTTTCAGTTTCTCAATACATCTGAAGAGCCTTAAATTAGCATCTAGTTGTTCACAGAGAAATTCCAAGTAACTTCTCCATCTGGACAGTGCAGGGGCAAAGGCTGCTGCACTTGCAGAACACGTACACTCACAGGTGCCTCCAGTTTGGAGCTGCACAGAGCAAGATTTCCAGATCCAATTTGTATAGTCCTTAAGTCTTAAAAATTACATTTTCAGGATGGTAAAGAAAAATCTCCCTGGAGTGGACTTCAGCATGTTCCACTGTTCAGGCCCTGGTGTCTGTTGACAGGACATAAGGCACAGCAAGTCAGAGCCCAAATGTCTGCCAGACACCCATGCAGCCAGCACCAAGTCCCCGGCTTTGAGACCATACCTGGGTGGGGCATTTCTGGGAACAGAAAATCCCCACCAGCCCCATGCAGCAGTAAAAATTAGCTAGTATCTTATAGTTTCGTTCTTTCTAGCTGGAGGACCTAAGAATATAGAGGGTTTGTGTCAGTGTATTAATAAACAAACAAACAAATAAATAAATGGACAAGGAACATTTTGTGGTAGGTTGTTTTTTTTGTTGTTTTGTTTTTGTTTTTGTTTTGGAAAGGAAAGTATTTTTTCCAGGCAGGAAAACAAGTAGGAAGGCTATAGAATCACAAATCCTCTGCTGCAATTATATATAACTTTAAAATGCTGAATACCTTGCCTTTGTTAATCTCTAGCTAGGATAGAAGAATAAAAATCAATTGTTGGGGAAGGTGTAGTCATGTTAGGATGGAAATTTTAACCTCTTTATCTGAGGACACTGTTAAATTCCTATCTAAGGAACTCCCTCTTGTAGTAGGCAGAAAATATTGACTCTAATCCAGCAGGTCAATTAAGCACATTTATTTTTGCTGAATCAGTGGTGCCATTGGCTCTGTTGTAGTCCCAAAATTAAGTGTATATCCAAGGAATTTTTGGGGCTGGAACTGCTTTTTAAGCATAGTACCTTTTCCATCTTATCAAGCCAGGTCGAAGCCCCTTCTAAACATTTTGTTGTTTTGAAAAGAAAGAGGAAACAAATCTCTATGATATTAGTCATATGAGTTTCCTTGATATGCAGGCTATTTGCCAAATCTTCTCAAGGATTTTATTACGAACACCTTTGTAGAAATAATCAGAAGATTTTTCCAGTGTACAAAAATATAGATAAAGGAAATTAAAGTAAGATGAACTCTCAAATTCTGAAATAATTATCATCTAATTGTAGCTTGTTCCATTTTTAAATTACTATAATTTAATGAGATGTGGTGATTTTTTACATATTATGAAATTTAGGAAATATTAAGTGTAAATCCCAATAAACATTGTTATATAAGATACATATATATCTTGCTGAGCGAAAAATAAAATGGAAAAAAAAAAGAAAAAAAAGACAATCTAATATTATGAATATAGAGAGGAACAATATTAAATCTTGAGAATCAAGAATAAGTTTATTTTCTTTTTTTCCTTTAAGTAACAGAGATAAGGTCAGCAAATCTTGTAATATGCTTACTATTTGATCAAATTTGCATTCACTATATAAAAAAAAAAAAAACAATTCTATTTCTGCTTCATTGTAGACAGTTTGAATAATTAATGGAAGTATAATTAGTCTTACAGTACCTAAAAAAGTTGTTTCAGCAGTTGAATGGGAGACCATCTGCCTCCTTTTAGTTTGAGGATTAAGTGTTTGTCATAAACAATTTCTGAAGTGTTGCAATGCAGTAATTTTATTTTATGCTTTAATTCAGTTTGCTTGGTGTGTTTTTCAGCACATATGGAAGGGTTAAACAGAAAGTGTATTTAATACATTTTTTCACCAACAGTATGTAAACAAGGATGGAAAGCATTTAATTCTTTAAGTGCTACCAATTAAATCTTGGGAACTCCTAATGCATTCTGTTGCCTAGACTGAAAAAGCTTCTTGTTCCAGTCTAAATGCTGAGTGCCTTCACTTGCTCTTCCTGTGATATTCACTTTTATTACAAGGTAGACAGCTTCTTAGTTGATTAAACAAGAATACTTATTTACTCATCAATTTCTATCCTTCTCAGCAGCTGTGGCTTCCCTGTATCATTTAGCCACAACAGATTGGTTGACTCTTATCTATACATCGATGCATCCACCACCTGCATTACCGGGTGCCTTCTCCTGGATGAGGAGAGAAAGAGGTGTGGAGATGAGAATCCCACAGAGTCACCCTGAAAGTAACTTTACAAAATGGTAGGGCTGAAATGAAGCTGTGAACACTCAGCTACTAATGGAAGTGGGAGCTGCCTGCAAAGAGAAATTCAGGAGCCACTGATTTTAAATTGTAGATTTTGTGGACAGATTATTTTCCACATATGTTATCACACACAGTGGTATCTGTGGCTATTTGCCACCTTCAGCTTTGGTTAGATCTTTTCAAACTACTGATTGTGATCACTAATGAAGATAATTTAATAGCTGATGTGAATAAGCAGTCATAAGTCTAAGGTATCTATGTTAGAAATTACAAACGTGTTTGGGGAGCTGCATTAGTGCCAAGCCTGGGACCTGTGCCAAAACTTTACCACCAGTGCCCCAAAGCACCAGCAGAAGGATAGCCGGTCAACTGTTGTGATGTCCCATGACTAGGAGCACGTACACAGTACCACATAGTCCTAGTCACACAAGGAAGGGTAGGACATCCCTTTGATAAATTGTGTCCATCAAAGAGACTTGGAAGCTTTATAATATTCCTTATCTAACCAACCAAGAGCAGAGGAGGTGCACTCAAAGGAAACAGGTCACAGCTTGGATGTACCACTGCATCCTGATGAGGAAGCTGGGAGCAAACCAGAATGGCCCTTGATCTGCCGTGAGGGAGAGTGGCACTCGGTCGATGACTGCGTCTCAGTTTCCTGAAACTGTGACGATGGCTGCTCTCCAGCCTTGCACTAAGCATAGCTTCAACATGCAGAGGAAACAGGGGTCCACCGAGGGCAACGCCAGTCTACTTTGTTCTCATAAATAATCCTGCAGAAATTTCATACACCTTTCCTCATACATTCAAGCAAGTATGGTAAATATATTTCTGGACAGTACTGAAATCATAAAATCCCTGAAATGTCTATTGCACCTTTCACCCACTGCTGAGAGGTATTTTTATCAACAGTTCTTTAACTCTGCAACAAAGAGAGAGTAGAGCTAAGATCATTTTACATCAACTTAAGCTAGCATAGATTTTACTAGATTAAAGCAGCAGATTTTAAATTCACTTTGTTATCTTTAAATGCTATATATTTCTCAATTTAGGTAGCCAAATTTCAGTTCACTTTTTGGCATAATTAACCTAAATTGTGTTATGTGATATTAAACCAGACTTTTCCTGTTTACAAGACTGTAGCCTTTACTTCTAATTTTTGTGTTACATCTAAGCCAGTTGTTCTAAATGAAATTTCTGAGTTGCTAAAAATATCCCTTGTGAAATGAACTCAGTAAGCTGACCCTCTGGGAAAGTCACTTTAATATAAGTCATTTTGAATTTACTCCATCCTCCTTCTCCCCTGACTTTTTGTTAATTTCTTATTCAAATGTGAAATGTCTTATCTACCTACGGTGTCATTTTCTGTTAAAATAGGTTGAATTAAATACTTAAAACTGCCAAAACCACATGAAATATTGCCAAGACAAAACTTTCCCAATTTGGCACATGTTCTTATTCTAATTTTTATTCTAAAAACAAACAAACAAACAAACAAAAAACTGTTACCTTGATATATTTTACCAACATAGAAAATTAAAACATGTTTCAAATGCAAAAGAACTGTATAAGTAAGATGAGCTAGACAATAAAAACATCACAGTGGTGATGTTTGCATCTCAGTGATGATTCATGGAGGACAAAGGTAAATTTTGACAGGTCTTGAAACCTGGGCTGCAACTGAAGAACTATGTCTAAGGCCTCAGTCTTTCCTGCATTGTACCTTACTTTATTTTTGCAACAAGTGCCTTTAAATGCTTGAGTCACATGATTTTTTAATTTTATTTTATTTATTTATTTTTTTTTTCCTGTAAGCTTCCTTTACTTGCACATCCTCTAGGCTACTGAGTTTTTTTATCTCTGACAAAAGATGCTGCATGTCACTTCCTTCCTACCTGGTGTTTCAGTCCAAGACCTTCCAAGGGAGCAGCACTCGACTCTCACGGAGAGAAGAGACACAAAGTCACAGAGTCAGACTGAAGGGAAAGAGACTCCTGCTGTAAGGGTCACAGGGCATTGCTTAGCAGGAAACAGACACTCCAGATATGACGTTTCTGCAGGATTTATTTGGAAGGTGGGGAGGCTGGGAACTCACTCTGAAACACTGCAAGCGTAGGGACAAGTTTCTTGAAAGAAATGCATGGTACGTCATTCACAGTATTAATTATGCCCTTTGTTTACTACTGTAAATATTGTATCTTCCCTAAAGAGAGAAGTAAGATGACGTGCTTAGAAATCTAGTTACCAGCACACTAGTTACTAGTTACCAGGACACTACACTGCAATTTCCCCACACTTCTCTTCCTTCAGATCTTTTGGTTAATGTGCACTTTGAGGAAGGATCCGTGAGTTTCATTTATAATGCAGGGTAGTTATAGGACATGTATTAAAGTCAATACTCTGACAAATGGGATTGGCATAACTCAAAAGAATATGCTAGTCAGGTCTCATTTATTTACAAGAACAATGCTTGCATCTTCTACAGAGATACCTGCTGTCAGTGAGATGACTGGCTGGCAGATTTTGTCATCCATCTGAAAGCAGGGTCTTGCTTAGTTTCAATCTTAACTTGTTTCTCTCAGAGAAACAAGTACTCCATTTTGATAATAGGAATGGGCAGAAAATCAAATTATTCTTTCACTTTTAACAACTCCCTGGTCTTAGTGCCCCTAAACGGGCAGTTCATATCAACTCCTGCTGAAAAATCATTCCCTTTGCAGCTCTTCAAACACTTGTTGTTGAAGGGTCAAGGTTGTTTCAGGAGTTGGAAACCTTTAGAAACAGGAACTACATGAAATACATAGAAGTATAATCAAAGAAAAAATGGAAAGTTAAGAAAACATTAAAAGTGAAGTCATGAGAAGCCTCACAGAAGCGGTTTGTTAGCCAACACATTGTCCCCTTGTGTACACACATCATGAGATAAGATGTAGTCCAGGACTCAGAAAAATACTATAACTCCTCTGTAGCTTCCCCCCATTCTTGAGATTTAAGAGCTACTTTCATCTCATACAGGAAGTTTCTGAAGCCCACAAGTGTTTTATCTGCTAAAAAGTCTCCTTTTAAGGCTAGGAGGAGGGATGGCAAAGAGCTACTGTTAGAAATAATCAAAGGCAGTCAGCGCATTCAGACAGATGCTGGACATACAACCCACATCATTGGTAGAATATCCCACTGAGGGAAGGGGAGAAAAAGAAAAAAAAAAAAAAAAAAAAAAAGAGCTGTGCTGTAAAGTAATACAACATGATGCTTGCCAAGCAACTCCTGCCACATAAGAGTGGTAAGTCAGAAAGTGGTCATTGTAGTGGATAGTTGCACTTCATCCTTGGATACTGCAAACTGAAATAAATCCACTGACATTAAAAAAAAAAAGTTGTACTAGTTTAAAATCTGACTTATTGTTATTTCCTCTTTTGCCTATACAAAAAACAAAACAAAACAAAACAAAACAAAACAAAACAAAATAAAATAAAATAAATAAAATAAAATAAAATAAAATAAAATAAAATAAAATAAAATAAAATAAAATAAAATAAAATAAAATAAAATAAAATAAAATAAAATAAAATAAAATAAAATATCTTTTTGGCTGAAGGAAACTATTCGATCTTTAGCAAAATTAACCTAAGAGGATAATGTAAACCTGAATTAGGTCTTTATTAAACTACTTTGAAAAGTTCACTTCTTATGAAAGACAGTCATGTTCAAGGTTTTTCAGAGCTTTACTTTCTAATTTCGTTAAAGTATTGTTACAATGCAGTATCAGCTGTGAATATAGTTGCTCTCAGTGAGAAGCTGAAGTGTCTTTTTTAATATAGGATTTAGATATCTGACTTAATTTTTCAGAAAATATATTGCTCCTTCCCCTCCGCCCCCTTAAAATTAACATCATTATTTATATATTTATTTTGGTAGGGCTTGTTTTGTTCCAACTTAACAGAAAATATGAAAAAAATACAATATCAGGCTTTACTGGAAAATACTAGCCTAAAAAGTTACTTCTGTGCTACCAGTTGTTACTGTCCTGTGTGGAAAATATAGGATTCTAGCACGGAATATGGCACAGTGAATAAATTCCCTTTATTATTATTATTATTATTTTAAACAATACTTCAGAGTTAGTGTAAATTGCCAGAGAAACATCATTGGGCAGTTGCTTGTGGTATTTTTCAGGATCTCGGAAGTCACGTTTAAAAATTGACACAGCAAAGTGGACAGAAATATAGGCTACTTCACAGTGCTCAGCCAGCAAGGTTGTACATTATTTTGGGAGGAAGTTTTTCAGTGATGAAGAAGGTGGTGAGTCATTAAGATAAATAAGTAATCAGTAATGACTTTCCAGCACTAGGATGAGCTTATGATTCAGGATATTTTGTTTCTAAAGACACAGAAATTATTATTATAGATAGTATACTATTCTGTGAAGATCTCTCCTGGAGTTTAAAGGGTGGGGGAGATTTGGGGTGGGGGCTGGGGGGGAGACAGGGGTTGAAGGGGTGCTACAGAAAAGCTACTTTCTGCCTCCTCTGGAGCAATGAAAGAATTTAGGTGTTCATAACATGCTCTCATAAATAAGAACCTCAGCATAAAACTGACCAAGTCAGACATACTGGTGCTCACTGGTGTGCAAACAATCCCTGTACACATACTACGTTAAATCATAGAAGGGAAGAAAGAAGAACAAACATCATTTTCCCCAGTCTCCCCTAAAACACACTGAAATTTCTCTCACTTGTTCCTGCTCAGAGCCTGATAACTTACACCTCAGTGACATCTACCTTGTATATGTTAAATCATATGACTGAAATGCAGTCTGTGCTTCAAGATAACAAGAAATGGAGTATTCATCACTTCCCTCAAAATGTTGCTCCAGTGATTAAACATTCTCACTGTTTTAAAGATGAGTTCAACATCTAAAAATGTGTCTAACTGAAGTTTCCTTGAGTTCACCCCCCAACCACTTGTTTCCTTTACACCAGTCTCCTATCTGTGTAGGAGGTTAGTGAATCTCTGAAACAGGTTTGCCTAGAGATTTTGTGGAATTGCCACTCCATCTAGATAGAGCCTTGGCTGAACTGACCTGGTGTTGAAAACAACCTTGCTTCAAGCTGAAGGTAGGACTGGATGGTTAGAAGGGACCTTTGGAAGTCAACACATCTGTGACTAAGAAATATTCTGTATCCATTAGGTCACAAAGAAAGAATAAATGCATGATAAATTAACTTCAGCCTTTTTTGTCCCATTCTTCTCCAGCTATCTATCTCAGCCTTACTCTGGTACCTCCTTTTAAAGATCTCACAGGAAGCTAAAAATGAGACCTAGTAACCAATTTTTCAATCCTTGTGGACAAATGTATACACTTAAATTCAAAACAGATCTTTTTCCTTGCCCTCACCCTAAATTTAGAGTACTCATTAATGTGTTTCCTATGACTTCTGGATTCTTTGTGAGGCACGTTTACTTAAGACTTTTTGTATCAGGCTCTCTTGCAAAAAGTGACTTTTTCTTGGTTTAGACCATATATTATCCCAATGCCAGTATTCACCAGGAGATACTACTGCAAAAATCGTCCTATTAAACTGTCCAAGAGGTCATGCCAACTCCTTCTGTTTCCCTTTTCCTGCCTTCTTCTTTTGCTTCAAACATTTTTCTTTATCTTGGCTATTTACCCTCACATAACATTTGTAAGCTCCTATAGGTAGCACGCATTTTGTTTGTCACTGGTGCTGTAAGACACAACCGGTTTGATTTGTGTGGTTAGGGCTTCTGGTATCACAGAACAAACAATAAGGAAAAAGCTGAAGAATGAAAAAGCTCAGTGCAACATGAATATAATCCTAATTGACAAATTTCAAAGTTTTTTTTATTTTGGACAGGGCAGCTTTGAGTTTCAGATTGGGAAAGGTCTTTTTCATGAAATCCTGACAAAAACGTCAGGAAGAAAATAAGTGTCTCTGAAGTGACCATCATGAGTTATATACTCATTGTATGTGGGGTATTTCAAAACTAGTCAAAAATATGTTTATTCCATACAAAAAGAAACTTGCTGAGGTTGAGATTTTTAAGTGTGTCTGTGAGAAGTCCTATAATCACTTGAAAATAATCAAATTTAACTAAAGAGAAAGTAACAGAAAGAAAATCTTTTCAAGAAGTAGCAGGGGCTGTGAGAAGGGAAATATGTGCAGGTGAAAGCAGCCTCACAATCCTCTGGGAGCAGCACACACATTCAGAGTGAAGCCCAGGCTGTCAAGAGTAACAGACTGCCATGGGGATGGTCACCAGTGGGTGTCCCTCTACACCTCAGGGTGAGAAGTGGCTTGCAAACATTTCAAGTCAAGACCCAGCTCCACCTGAAAACAGAATGGGAATACTGTCACTGCTTCAGATGCAACACTGTAATTGTGCAACACAATATAGCACGGAAATGTACATGTAAAATACCAGAATATCTAGTATTCCATCTGGAAAAGAGATCCTAAGTTTAAAACCTCTGAGGAAACTAAAGAAGATACTGAGAAACAGAATGAAGAGGTAAGATTCAGAGGAAAAAAATAATTGCTCTGAAGAGCCATCTGGGTCAGTGATGTCATTCTGAAGTAAAATAAATTTGCAATTTTCAGAATCTCAAACTAAAACCTTTAAAAATTCTACAAGTTTAAATTACAGCGAATCAGTATGTTTCAAAAGTTAGACAAACTCACTTTCTAGGCAAGCTGTGCAGTTTCTCATCCAAATTTATGGGAGGAAAAAAATGGAGTAGCATTATTCATGGAATTCCGTAATAGAATCTACACCTCTCCTGAGAAAACCTAGTAAACTAGATTCAGTCCTGGTCACTCATGTATTCATTGAATCTATGAAGGAATTTTTCATTCTAACTGTTTTTACTTTGCTGCTTTTATTATTGTGTTTTTCAATCCTTGTGTTTCTGCTCTTTGCTTTTCTTCCCTCAATATAGCAGTAAGAAGAGCATCTGAATTATTCAGTCTTGTTTCCTTGGGAAACTAAGTTAATGAGAACCAGCTACCTCTCCTGCCTCTTTCTCTAATAACCTCAGAACCCTCTAGCCAATTTTAAACAAATTTACAATTTACTGAGAATTTATAGGAGTCTCAGTGACAGATCCTACAGATATCATGAGATCTAAATGCTAATTAAGAGAGACACCTTAATCGGGAATTATTACCATGAACTAGTTATTAGAAATGTTCAAAGACCAAAGTTATTGTGGGCCAGAAAGTCACAGCACAATTTGTTTAGCTGTACCTATCTGGTGCTTTTCTTCTCTGAGGACAAAGTAGAACAGAGAATTGTTGAATATGGGGATCTAGGGAATGGAAGATCATTAAAGGTATGAAACCACAGGTATGAAATCTGAATAGTTTTGAAATTGGAAGTAAAATACTAAAATCTTTTTATATTTCATGGTTTTGACTGAAAAGAATACTCATTTGAGTTGTTCATGTTTCTATTTGTATGATCTTTACATTATTGGACCCTATAACTAATAACATTGTGCAAGTGACCATAAATAAATAAATAAAACATTGTTATGGTGGTTCCCTTGTGCAGAGAGGAGTCAGTTTTGCATTTTACATTGAAGCTAATTCTAGCTCACATACTATTTAATCAGTCACAGCAAGCTTGGGAAAAAAAAAAAAAAAAAAAAAAAAAAAAAAAAAAAAGCAGTGCTACCGTTGTGCTTCATAGTATGAATAGCATTTGATGACACATTGCAGAAACAGCCAGAAATAACATGAAAAAGGATGTTTCACAGAACAGATTGCATCATGAGCTCCAGCTACCAAGCTTGGGAGGCTGCAGTTCAACCTCATCCATCTGCCTATGTATCCTACACAAATCATGTGTTGTTGACCTTTCTATTTCTTTGTTTGGAAGATATCAAGACAGCTAGAGACAAGAAGTAGGTGTAGGTCTCTTGGCACCTGCCACTGTCAGCACCAGCACAGGTATGTGCTAGGGGCAGGTTCACAGTGAGGAGTGTTGGTTCTTGAGTAGTGAAATTCTGCTGAAAGACAGGCTGCTCATCTGGCCCCAGGGAGCAGCCCATCAGAATGGAAGGAAACACGGGAGCAAGTTGTCCATGGGGGTTGTAATCTCCATTCCTGGAAATACTCAAAATCTGACTGGACATCACCCTTAGCAATATTCTGTAGTTGAACCTTCTTTGAGCTGGGGGGTGAACTACACAATTTCAAGAAATCCCTTCCAACCTCACCCATTCCATGATGCTATGACATATGTTTCCCTGCATTCCCCATATAGCCGCTGGATTAACTCACCTGCTTCACTGTGACTAAAATATTTTCTCCAATTTAAAATACATGTTTCATCTGTAAGAATCTAATTTAGTCTTGATATAAAAGGAGATAACTGCTCGTATTCAAACAACTTTTATTACTCTAGAAGTCTGATACCCAGTGTGCCTTTCCTCAGTGGTGCCCTGTTGACCTGATAAATTAAATTAAAGCACAGACTTAGAGGAATACAAGCCTGTAAAGCAAGGTTATGAACTCCAGAGACAGCTTTTAATATATGATTCTAAATAAATAAATAAAAATAAAAAATAGTATAGCTTGCATTTATTGATAAAGATTTGGATTTTTACCTCATTAGCAGATCTTAATAGGGCCTCAGCTGAAAAAGTCAAATCTAGACTGTATTTTTTACCAGTGAAATGTATTGTAAAGTGCTCTTATGTGTATTTTGTGGAAACAGGTGTGCTACAATTCTTGCCATTTATTTTCCCTGGAGTTACTTGAGCAGTCAAGATTGAGGACTCTAGCCCAGTGGGCCAATTTCTGTATATTTTATCCAGAACATTATTGTCAACTACCTTTCCTTTACACTTCAATAGTTCTCAAGACAAAAAGACACTTTTGTACTTCAGAAAATGTTTTCCTTATCTTCTGATGACCTTTCCAAATATACATGGAATGCATCCTGTGGCACTTTTCAGAATATATTTCAGACGCTATGAGAAAGAACCTCTTTTTAAAGATTCATTTATTTTTTTCTTGCATTCAGCAAAGTGCAAATCAGAACAAAAGCCACATTATGGGGCACATGCAGTTTAATATCACATCAGTTGACAGAAATGGTTAGAGACCTCTGCTTTGGACAAGATGTTTGATATGGATTATTTCGCTTTTATACCATGATGCATATCCTGATCGTCCCTCTCCTTCCTCCATTTTGTCTAGTAAACTAACCTAACAAGATAACCTAATCTAAGTTGCGATCATGCCTATCAGCTTGAACTCATCACTGGAAAGAACATCAAAGGTGAGACTGTAGTTTGGTGCCAGAACTCTCTGACCCCTCTTGATCAACAACTTTTGTCTTTTAATTTTGTGGCCATGCATTTTCTTCTAAAGGCAGGGAAATACTTCAACTGCTGTTGCTAGGTTTGTCTTCTTTCCCACAGAGGAGGGGTAGTTTTGTTTAATACAGAATCTAGTTTCAGTCACACTCAGTAGGAAGTAGTGAAATAAAGCACAGGAGGTGAACCGTAACATACCTATGCCTTCTCGCCAATTTGAAGTGACAGCCTGGTATGTTTCCTAAAGCAAAATGCAGCTACTTAACATTCTTATAAATCATCTCACAATTACCATGATCCACAAAAGGACACAGCCTCAGGTTAGCATTCAGAAAACCCATCTTGTCACAGGCAGCTGAAGATTCTCAAGAACTTTATTAGGAGAAAGAATAAATTAAAGAATTGGGAAGACATAATTACTAAGTGAGATATTGAACTGAGAGATGCTGAAAGAAACCTAATAAATTGAAAACGATACCCCTTATACTGACACTGCCTCCCTTCCTGGTTGGTCAAAGGAATTAAAATACACCCAGCTTCTCACAGCAACCACTAAAAATGGAAAAAAAAAAATGTTAAAATTACCAGTTTCTACCAAAATTCTTTATTCATTCAAAGGTAACCCTCTGAATTAAAGTCTGCTAAGGTTTGATTTTCTTTCCCAGGCTCCCTGATTAGCCTGTCTCCCATGATTAGCCATGGATGCCTACTCTCATGTTGCACTAGAGCAGATCAAAGAGGAAAAGCAGTCTAGCACATCATATTGGATGAAATCCATTCAGAAAACTCCGTCCTCAAGGAATATGAGCATCTGTGGATATACAGACAGGGAACAGGAAGGTCAGGAAATGGTAAATTAAAGCCCCCTTTTAGAAGCTGGCACAGGTCCCTAGATCAAGTTTGCATAACCCTAGACACACCACACGGCACAACTTTGTTAATGCCATGGTGTTGAATTGATCTGACTCCATAGAATACATACCTCTCATATTTGTAGGTAGCATCAGTATTACACAGAATGAAAATAATTCAGCACAAAGTGTTTCTGACAGAAGACACACAACAAGCAGCATTGAGAAAGATATGTATGCAGCTAAACCCCATCCTGAGGAGAGGAGCTAAAGGGACTGAAAAAGGAGAGGAGCCAAAAAGTCTGAGACCGATCCTGGTAATGCTGAAAAACTGAATTTTAGGTTTCATGAATCTGGATCTTTCATTCACAATTTAAGTCCATCTAATGTATAATTTAAAATTAACAAAAATTTGACATTTTGATACTCCTATGTGTGTTTTATGAGAACTGGAATAAAATCTTTGGTCAGTATCATATCAGTTTTAAGATAAAGATAGATGACACAGTGAATGTTTTAATGTAAGACTAAATTAAGATAAGTCTTTCTCTGAACCTGGGAGGGGAAGGTAACACTTAAAAAACTTTTCACATAAGAGATGTAACATAGAATAAAGACAAGAGACACTTAAAACACTTCTGACCAAGATAAATGAAGCATATGGAAGGTGATCTGAAATGATGAAAGACTTCCCTTCAAAAAAGCTAAAATTAATACTAGAAGAACAAAAGGAAGGCAGAATAGCACTAACTTACATTTTGCATTTCCTTCAGATAACATCTGGACACTATCAACATTCTGTATACATGTTCTGTTTTCCCTATTTGCCTTTTGACATCCAACCAAAAATGCTGCTTCTAACTCTGATTCTACCTCTCCAAGGCAGTATTTTATTTTATTTTATTTTTTTCTGTTTTGGATTGATTTGTACGCTAATGACTCTTAAGTCATCTATCAAGTATGTGTTGTACATTGCCTCACTTGCTAGATCCTGGACTGTGCTGGGAACAGAATAAGAATGGATTTCAGTCACTTAACTCAGAGTGAAGAGTTGGACTTGATGATCCTCATATGTCCCTTCCAGCTCAGTATATTCTATGACTGAAGAGGACTAAGATACTAAGACCTATCAAAGTAATAAAAGACTCCAAGTTGAAACTGATATAAAAATTATGTAATTATTTACTTTGCCAAAGGAATTAACAGTTTCAGGATACACTTGAACTTGATTACTATAAGCCAACTTTGTTATCTGTCTTTACTGAAGTTTTTTTTGTTTGTTTGTTTGTGCTTTTTTTTTTTTTTTTTTTTTCCCTTGGAGACCAGGCCAGAGAAATCCACTACTTACAAGATGGATCACCAAAAATATTCCTATTTTGCATTATGCTGAGAGAGCTCTTGGCTGATTAAGGCAGCTTCTTCCTAAGATGAATAAACAGTCATGGTTGCATGTAAGCATACTACACTTGGATGCTATCAACATATAGGACTCTCCTTCTGAGTGCAGCTGCTAGATCTGGGTTCTGATATGTTATGGTAATTAACTATGTGAGTACTAGTTCCCCAGAAGAGCAGCTGAGGAAATACCTCTCACTGAGATGTTTCTTCTTGATCTTTCTAGATGCATCCTTTGGAGAGAAGAGCTATATGTTGGGTAGAGAAAAACATTCACCTTCCTAACTTTCACTTTCCTGCATGGATTTTATTAGGAAACAAGCTTTAAAACTTTTTTTTTTTTTTTTTTTTGGTGGATAAAGGCCATATGAACAAACAATTACGGTTGTTCAGTCACTACTGCATTATAAGGAATCCACCACATATGATTGCTGTTTGTAGTAACCTACCGTGCAAGAATAATATTTTCTTGAGTAGCGTGTGAATGCAGTAGTGTGAACAGTGCTTTATGAGTCATGAAGTTTTTCTCAAAGGCTAAAAGACATATTTTTTTTTCCTCAGATACATCTGAAATGGGGAATGACTTTCTGAAACAAGCTCTTCTTCCCAAAGGTCAGATAAGGTAATCTGAAAGACCTAATTACATGAGCTAAATGATACTGCATAAACTACTATATATACATTATTTATTTTTCTTGGAAATAAGCAATGAGTTCAAGTGTGTAAAAAGACAGTGTCAAAATAAATAGAGAAGCAGATATTGTACAGTAGAAGATTGTACAGTAGAGGACTTGTTTCAGCTGTGCATTTTATAGTCTAGCACAACAGCAGTCACTCCCCTTTCCACACTTCTGGAAGGACTGAACAGCATGGCAACCTATGAACAGGGTGATGAACATAGTCCTACAAGGCAAGTAGGACATTGTCCAGCAAGGCTAAAGTTCAGAAACACATTTTAACAAAATTATTGCCACTGCTTTTTCAGTTGAGCATTTAAGAGATGAGAAGTTCACAGACAGATTTTATTTTTTTTTTATTTATACCCCAAAGATGGGTTTTACATGTCATTTGAGAGAATTCAGAATCAACACATTAACATGTCAGTATAGCAAGAAAATCACCAGGTGGTTATTCTGCTTTTACCAGGATGTTAGCAGACTGACAAGGAAGAATTGTATATAACTTGTATGAAGGCCAGTTACATTCATATTAGACTACCAGAAGCATTTATTTGTTCTTCTATATAAAAGCCACAGAGTGGATGCCAAAAACCTGGTACACTTATGAGTTCCCATATACAATGTTGAGTTTAGCTTGCCAGAATGTTATAGCCCCTTGGATTCCTTATTTCTGTAGTAACAGATTTTTTCTTAGATGAAATCTGTATAAGAATTATACAAACAGACTATTACATATCTGAGATAGTACTTATTTATTTTTTTAATATTCAACAGATATTTATCTCAAATGTATTTTCATATATATAACCTAAGACTAAAACAAGGATTTCAACATTGGGTTGCACTGCCACTTTTGGTATCCTGGAAGTAATGGAAAGACATTTAGGTCATAGGGGATCATTTTATTGCTCCCAAGCCAACAGCTTATTGACATAACTAGAAAACTTTAGGCTTTTGAGTAACTGTTTTCAGCTGTCTGAAGAACTTTACAAAGTTCTCAGTGGTCACAGATAAGAAAAACCTTAAAAGTAAAGCCTTGTCTAGTTTAAGTCTTCCAGCCCCAACAGAAAAGTTTTGATGTAGATGCATACAACTTTTAGCAGTGCAGCTCATTCTGCCTTTTTTTCTACTGCAGTTCTGAGCTAAGGGCTAATTTCTGCTAACTGCCAGGTGTGAAATAAATGGGTGCTCTATTTATAGGTAAACTTCCTGTGACCCATGGAAAAACATTCTTTTGTTTCCCCTTATATTTTTTGCCTGTTTAAAATATCAAGAAAACTGTTTTTTATTTTTTTATTTTTTTTAGGCTGTTAAAGATTTCAACCTGTTACATAACTATGCACTAGTTGGAAATTCTTTAAATGATCACCAAGAAAATTCCTGTGTAAGGTTGCACCAAGTGGTTCAGAACACCTGTTAACCTGAAAATGTTATACACATTTCTCGTGACTTTATCATCTTTTTCATTTCTGTAAGTACATATTTTTGGCTCATAAAAGAGCATAGTACATTTAGGCTGTGAAGGAATACTGAAAACAGAAAAGAAATAGAGGCAGTTATATTTCTAAGGAAATCTGAAAACCTAGAACAGAGTTATTTCTTATATTATTCATGCCATTCTGTTTTTCCAGTTAATACAATCAACTTGCCTGGGTTAAATTTTGCCTTCATCCATCATCGTCTCTCTACTCCTAGCTTTTTTTTATTTCCATCAGTAAAGAGAAGCAGACTTCCAATTCAGAGACCTCAAGCATATATTTTCCTTGGAAATTGGTAATATAAAACTCCCAGTCAAATATTCTCAGTATCCTAGCAATAATTACAGCACAGAACATGAGTTTTATGACAGTCAGAGGTACAAAAGAATAAAAGGCTATGTTGGTGGAGCTAATTGTCGCACCACCATCTCCACCTAAACAATCTTTGCAGTAAATGGGGAGAGATGGATGGGTTGGTTGCCCAAACTACCTTAGGTGCCTATTTTAGAAAGAGATGAACATCAATTCAGAAGTGTCAACATTTTTTTCCAGGTTATGAAATTGTTCATGTCAAAGTTTGACTGGGGCACTGACAGAAAATACTTTGGGACACTTTTCTTGGCAGATAATTTCAGAAGAAGCTTAGTCTTGAATTTCCAACTTGCTGTTTCTAGCCTGTGGAATCCCAGGAAACTAATAGTGTATGTCTTATGTTCATAACAAAGATAAATCCAGGATTTAATCTCTTGAATTGTTTTGCTAGGAGCTGCATTGTTCAAAGTTTAAATCAAGACAAGCCTTTTATGAGGTAAACTCATCTGGAGTCTGAGAGATTAGAGGGAGAACATGTTAGCACAGAAACCTCTACATAAACCCCAGAACACTAACATAGTGGCAACATATCCACCAGATTTAGTATTAACCTGGAATTCTGAAGACAAAAATAGCAAGCCATTTGCACTGCAATTAGCCTTAGTACCATTCAGACTTAGACAGCTGCAACAAGATTTCTAAGAAAAGCAAAAATCTATCATCCTTCTTACCCAAATACGTGAATTATAGGAGAGCCATATACACAGAAGTCAGCAGTAGTTGTCATAAACTATCACTACCTTCAAGTCCCATAAGCTGTCACTACTTTCAGGTCCCATAAACTGTCACTACCTTCAAGTCCCATAAGAGAGAACCTAGGACTGAAAATTAGCAATAATTCTTTTAGAAGCTTTCACTATCAAATTCTAAATCCCAAAGAACATTCAATTTTTACCAATTTCCCAGTCATACAAAATATTGGAATTATTGATAAGGGTCTATAAGGCTAGATTTTATTATTGTTTTCACTATAGTGTTTACTCAAGAGATTTTAAACTATCTGCAAAACTTCTCTTCTTTCATCTTTACCCCCTACAATAGTTTATTTGATAGATATGTCCAATAAACATTTATTGGATGCTTATTGAACTTAAAGTAAATTTGCACACTTTGAGGGTAAAACAAGCCTAAATATAGGACAATTTGCACAACTGTAATGCTACATGGTTCATTTCACTAATGCAAGTAGACCCCACATCCCACCCACATATCTGATCTCTTCAGATACTTACATGGACACATGTTAATGCTGGCATAAGACCTTCTTGTAAGTTATTGTTACCGAAGTCTGTCACCATGTAGCATTGCAGAATGCCACTTCCACTAAACTGAGATCTAGGATTAGACTCCAGCAGCAGGTGCAAATTACAATCCTTCCTCCACCTTCCCACTATCTCTGTTTTTTTTTCCAGAACACCCCATACATGAATGTTGCAGATACTTTTTTGTTTTCCCTATCCTTAGCTATTGTGATATTTCAGTGAGTTTAGTCTTGATATTACTGCTCTCTGCATGTCTTGCCATGTCTTGGTTGAATTACATTATCTTACTGAGTTTATTAAACCCAAACTTAGTGTTAATATTCCACTGTTTCTAACATTCATTTACATGATGTTTCTCTCATTTCTTACCTGAAATTCATTTATCCTTAAGGCTCCAAAGAGTCCTTAACTTCTATGTTAAAATTAGCATTTGTTCCGGTTTTATTATTATTTCTTTACACATACATGTTTTGTTGCACTACTTCATTCTGGGGAATTGTTGATACCAAAACTTGACAGAATTCTTGTTTTGTTGGAAATAAAATTGAAACAGTAACATGCATTACAGGAGAGAAACTCTGATGGAACTACTATCTGCTGTGATACAACTTCAAGAAATGCTTCTTTGGCTCTAGCTCATTTCAACCTTTCCAGAGCTCAGAGCTCAGGATACCTCCCTGCTTTTCCACAGATTTATTTTAAAGTTTTCTCAGAAAACTTTCATTTTTGGTTAATATTTTCTGTAAAATACATTTTATTTAACCTAGCATTAAGTATTTTGGATTTTTTTTTCCCCTCAATTAGACTGCATTGGAACATTTCCTTGCACTTTGCCTTGTTTTTGTGTGCTCTGTCTGTGTGAGATTACATGAGGTTTTCCTTAACTTGAAAATCTTATCTTTTGTTGATGGGAGTAACCTCTCTATTTTTAGAGCATAATGCAAGACCCATCTTTTCTCATGATCCTTTCCTCAGTAACAAAGAATGACATCATGCCCCAGGGATACTTTTAGGAAAATAATCAGAACTTTAGTAACAAGATATCAAAGATTAAATCAAAGACAGAGGGAAATTGAGGCCTTTTACAAGATGCAACTGCACAAGCAACTCCTGCTTATACCCATTGTGATCTGGAGAGTCAAGAAACCAATAGAAACAATGTAATGGGAGCTTACCTTTCAGCAATCGAGTACACTCCTGGCTCACAGACTATAGAGCTACTGGGGCTTTTCTAGACTATGCACATCAAAGCTGCAACTGCACCCTTTGACTACAGGGCAGTCAAAAGACCATTTTCACTTACAGGGGTTCATGAAGGCCACCAATCAGAGGGATAAGGACCAACATCTGCCAACACCACCATGAAAGTAGCATTCTCTAACAGTCCCACTGAAGATACCACATACACTCCATGAAATACAGCACAGCTTTGCCTTTTTAACAGTGGGTCAGGTAGAAGGCACTCAGATATTGCAGTCAATTTAAGGAGTATGAAAACC
Source organism: Anas acuta (assembly GCF_963932015.1). NCBI lineage: Eukaryota > Metazoa > Chordata > Aves > Anseriformes > Anatidae > Anas > Anas acuta. Next base: position 14,943,906 of record NC_089017.1, read on the forward strand.
TTGAAATTAAACAAATATAGCACTCTTTCATATGACTTATATGAATTAGCATTTAGAGTCTTCAGGCAGAAACATGTTGGTAGGAGGTTTTATTCATGAGGAAGGGGAAATTGTAATAGTTTTGCTACGTGAAGTGGAGCCTCCTTACTGTGGGAAAGGTTAAAAAGCAAGGGGGAACACTCCTGCCCAGCTGACTGTAAGGAAGCAGACACTCCATCACGGGCCCTGTCTGAGGAACCTGACTGAACTCGGTTATCAGGATAAGAATTAAATTTAGGGCAGACAGAGAAATCCAAAGGGGAATATTATGCTAGTTAAGGACAATAGGCATTTGTGAAGTATCGTATACATTTACTATGACAACAAAGCCTCACTGACACTTTCTTCATTAAAGAGAAAGACATTTCTACCACACATCTGTTTCCCACTTGAGGCAAGTGATTTACCTACTTCAAATCTGCAGAAGTATACGTAGCACAAAACTTTTCCTCAGTAACCAAAAGAGCTCATAATTTATCATCTCTGAACAATGGTTAGTATGCAATGGATTCTCCCACTCATGAGCTACAAATACACTGCATGCCATTAGGAGTTTTTAATAATTTTGTCATTTAGTCCTTTCAAAAATCTTTTTAGATTTCTGCAATATGTTCAGCTGTGAAAATGGCATGTATCCAATGTTAACAATAGACTCCAGTCTATGAATCATCAGAGGAAGAAAAAAAGCCACAAGAGTAATGTTTAGTCATATTGGTTGGAATACACTAGAACAAGCATATGTTCTAGCAAATATGACCCTATCCATCAGCATTCCAGAGATTGTTTCCCTGTACAACACTCCTAAAATCAGTGAGAATTTTGCCAAAGGATACCCTGTTTTTTCAAAGAACCTTGAGACTAACATTTTTATAATCAAATAATATATTTGTGAAATCCTACCACAGCTTTTGATGAAAAGCCTCCTCAGTTCCTCAGTACTGGAAGCCTTACATACATGTATATATATATATGCATTTGTGTGTATATTTATATATTATTTGGGGGTGGGGGGGGGTTGAAAGAGGGACAACACAGAGCACTGTGGTCTACCATGCTGCACATGGTACTAAAGACTCTGTATCAACTCCAGTGGAAGTCCTTAAAGACTGAAAATTGAGTGTCATAATGTTTGAGCTGTAGATGTCAGAGATGTTATAAAAAGCTTTTCATGAACAAAGTGCTCATTACAAGTCTGTCTAGAGATAGTCAATAGGAAAATCTGTTTACACAAACAAATCTCATGTCAGCTCACTTTAGGCAGTCTGTAAGGTACTGCCTCTGCCAAGTCAGGTCTGCAGCCCAGAACCCTTCTCCTTCCCCTCAAAGCATTGAACAAGTACAATTCTTGTCACTGAAGAGAGTCAGTGCTGGTATCTTATTTTACATTGTATCCAAAGCATATTTGCAAGGAAGCAGGAAACCCAAGTTCAACTACTTTTCCTTGCTTGAGAGGTTTCAAAGCTTACATCTCCATATGCAAACATCCTGACTACTATTAGCTGCACTGTATGAGAAATCTGTGTTTCATCCTGTTAAAGCTGTTCTGCTGCACAGAGAATGGACTAAAGATTAGATTTGACCTTAAAGAGAGAACAAGTGGCAACCTGATCTGATAGCCAGGTAATTATAAGACCTCATAGAGGGGAAGAGTCCTAATTCCTAAGAATGATTTAGACATTTTATCTACCAACCTTTGCACAAACTCAAGTAATATGCAGAGCAGTCTATATCCTGATACCTAGGGCAGGATGATTGATGTGGGTTTGACATCTCTCCATCAGAGGATAGAACTGAACCTGAAAGCCTCAAAATTTCACCTAGTGTTTGCAGTTTCTCATATCATCAGCAAATATTTCCAGGTTAGACCTTTCATACTTACTTCTTCAACAGGTCTCAGTTTTTCATCATATTGTAACCTAACCAGTTGTAACAAAGCATCGGGTTTGTGGAAAGGGGTGGCAGGAGCTGAGCACAAAGCACCAGCTTATCACCATTAAGTTAGCCAAGAATTTCTGCTTTTTTTTTTTTTTTTTTTTTTTTTAATTAGTGTTTTGAAACAAGTGTATTCTCTGACTAGAGATTTATTATTAGATTTATTAATTTTATTAAGATAGCTCTTCTTGCCCACAGAACATGTACCAAAACATACTCTAGTCTTAACACTTTCTCCTCCTTTTCTTAGCATGCAAACAGCAGCTGCTGCTTGGAAGGACAGCCTTGAGAAGCCAGCAGGAGCAGAAACAGCCACATCGCCAATGGTCCTAATCCAGTATGCAACAGTATTTAAGGTGAATATCACTCTTCATGGTGAATATCTGAAAGAATAATCAAGGACTGAGTTTGTAAACCATCACTTATCCAAAATCCAGAGAAAACCAGTGGCTTTTTTTTGTTAATTTCTGAGCTCTAACAAGCATTTAAATAATTTTTCAGTGACTAAAAAAAATTTACTTCAGAGAAAAATTAACCACTAAATTTCAAGACTAGAACCACTCATGAACTAGAGCTTGAAAAAAAGGAACATAACATATAAATTTAAATGAACATGTCTTTACATTAAACAAACCTAACAAAACAAAAATTAAACAAAATCATAGAATCATAAAATCATAGAATCATAGAATATCCTGAGTTGGAAGGGACCCTTAAGGATCATCAAGTCCAACTCTTGACACTGCACAGGTCTACCCAAAAGTTCAGACCATGTGACTAAGTGCACAGTCCAATCTCTTCTTAAATTCAGACAGGCTCGGTGCAGTGACCACTTCCCTGGGGAGCCTGTTCCAGTGTGCAACCACCCTCTCTGTGAAGAACCCCCTCCTGATGTCAAGCCTAATTTTCCCCTGCCTCAGCTTAACCCCGTTCCCGCATCTAACAAAAGATGAACAAAATCTAACAAAAGAATGAATTAACAGAGGCAGTTTAAAGTTGGAGAAAGCATTTTACATGTTCTGAAAATCCGGGGAGGTTAGAGGGATAGGGGTGAGACTGTTTTAGCTTAAAGCAAAGCAAGTTCAGTGGCTGATTATTTGATTTAGGTTCTTCACCCTACTTCCCCTCTTCCCTTCTTTTACAAGTGCATGATCCTGGCAAGTTATTGCAAAGTAAAGAGGCAATGCTTTCCGTTACAGCTTTGGCAGGACATCAGTGGTTAGCTGTTGCCTTGAAGGAGCCTTCCTGAACAAATTTACTGTGAAACAGCAGCACCTTTTTCCTCTGAAACAAAATGAAAACAGCAATTATACCACAGATGGGAAATACTCCTGCTGTTCCTATGCATGGCTACAAGTGTTCAGTTTTGAAAACTGAACAGCAAGATAGCTACAAGATAGATTGTCTAACCAACTTACTGCTTTTGAGTGCTTCATCCCATACATAACAACAATTCCAAAGTCTGTCAAATCAAGTAACAGCAGACGTTACTTATTTAAATGCTGATAACATATTTCAGAGATAATCTGCTATTAACTCCTTGCACGCATTAGCTTGTGGTTAGATTTATCCTCCTGTATGCAGAAAGTTCTCTTCTGAGTGGCACTGGATTTGCATCTGCCAATTCCTCTTCATATCAATGAAATTTCATGGGAACAGCAAAGCACTTGTCTGCAAGTGATTGAACTATGAGCTTCTCAACACCTAGAAATGCTGTCATGAATAAGTAAAACCTCGTCTGAGTGAGGTACCCATTACATTGAGTACTTCAGGAGTGAAGTTTCTAGACAGCCTCACTGAGAAGCATTTTCGTTGGTGCTATTTGTCCCCACCCCTCATTCTTTTTTTAAGATCAAACCTTGGACTGGGAGTCCTGTTCCAGAGCATTAACAATTCTGTTTGCTGTGCAGGACTGAAGAGCCCAGTCCCACCGAAACTGGACAGCAGCCCAAATTTCTTGGAAACCTTCACAGGCAGCCAGCCCAGTGAGGGAACACAAAACTATCTGCCTCACCACCTAACATTTTGAAACTCTGGAGGTCCCCTTCTGGGAGACTCAGCAAATTCACATAACAGAGTTGCAAATCAAAGTGCTGGAATTGTAGACTGCAGGCTCAGTAATATACTGGGGCTGCTCTGGAACCATGGGCTCCTGGCAGTCCAGACACACCAGACACACATAATCTCCTTGTTGGGCTCAGGGAGAAACATGGAAAGGATTCCTGCAGACTCCAGAGAGACACTGCCTCTGCTGATATTTCTGGTTTCAAAGAGTCAGCAAGTGTAGATGAGATCAAACTTTTTTTTTTTTTTTTTTTTTTTTTTTTTTTTTTTGTGAACAGCTTTAATTATTACTACAAAACTGTGCCAAAAAGCTTATACTTTTTGAGTACAAAAATTGTTTCAAATTCACTGTCCCAGTCTCTGAAGTCTTCTGACTTTATGCAGGGAAAGATATAATAGAAGTGACTGCTTTCCCTAGCTGCTTCAGTGTGCTTAGACTATTGTAGCTTGTTGATCCAGAGATGGAGCATCCTGCTCCATGGCAGTCCTATGTCTTTCCAGGTTGGTATTTGTTCCACAGTAAAATGACTGCTCTCCCCTTTGGTCATACAAAAGTAGAGTGGTACAGATTTTGATCAGTTTTCCAGTATATTTATGAGGCGAGATTCAGTAGGAAAGCTGGTATTTTTCACTGGAGCTAGGGTGTGCAATTAAAGGGAAATAAAACACCAAGTTCTTCAGCTGAGAGTTGTGCCAGTGCCATAGAGTTGTTAAGGGCACACAAAAACCTGGAGTTATCATGGCATTTCCTTGGCATGAGGATTCTTGGGCTCAGAGCAGATTGCTTGATCTAGATAGCAAGGCCAGGAGTTCTTACATTTGAAGCTAGTCATGCTCTTACAGAACAAGACTTACTTACTAAAAAAAAAAATAATATGGAAAATTCCTACCTAGCCAGCAGTTCTGCTTAAGATGTTTTAGCTTCAACAAAGCAATGTATTTTAATGAACTCATTTAGTCAAAACGTTCTCTCTAGTTTAACTTTTCATGCTTGCTGACACATCAAGAATACAAGTACAGTCAGTACCTGTGCTAGACTAGTTCTTGCAGTATAAGGAGAAAGTTCTGAGATCATGATTAACATATTTGACATAAGCTACAGTGATGCAGTGGGTGACATCTTAGAAACCCAGCCTTACAACAAACTCCATCTTATGCTATTTGACTTCAGAAAAAAAAATAGTTTTTACACATAGAGTGCTCCTGTAAAACTATGTACTTTGTTTCCTTATTCTGCCAGAAAATACAAGGAAACTGGTTTAAAGCCTGCAGTCTGCTCTACTGGCTTCCCCACCGTGCATGCAAAACCAGATCTGTGGTACAGTTTTTCCTATGCTCCTTTGCATGCATGCCTTCTGCTTAAAAACCACACAAGCAAAAACTGAGTTGCCAGGATTATGGAGCATGAAGTAATTTATAGGAACTAGCACAGCATTAATCACAGCATTTCTCCCCCTCCCTTTGAAAAAAAATGCTGAATCTTCCTCTCCCCCCTTTCCAAAAAAACCACTTTCATAATAAATGGCAAGCTCAGTATCTTTTTCTCCACCAAAGAGAAAGAACGTGCAGCACAATTGCTGAGAAAGCCAGAAGAGGAAAAAAATTTACATTTATGAGGCCAATCAAAAACTCTGAAGGGCAAAAACATACAATATTTTTATATAAGTAACAAAAACTGATTTGTACTCCTTGGTTTTAACAACTCTGTTACACTCTGAATTGGGGATAATCTTCCCACTTTCAGGTATCCACTGCTGCAGTCACTCAGACCCATTGCTGGGAGTGAGGCTAGGGACAAGTCCCAGATGGGGCATGCCAGGCCTCCCCCACCACCTGTCATATGGTGGGCCACGGCAACTCTCTGTAACCCAAGTGACAAAATATAGAAAGGGCCAGTCAATCAACTGTCAGATTAGATTATCGTCTGCTTACCTTTGGCAGTTTTAGGAATCATATACCTTGTACTCATTAACATTGAATAACAGTGAGGGCAACAGCCAGGTGTTAGGATGGTGACCGAGGCTGTAATATAAACGAGCTGGCCTGGATTGCCCACAGGTATAGAGAGGAAAAAGTTAAACAGAGAAGTCAACATTTTCCCTTCAGAGGCAATCCTAAAAAAAATGCTTAATTAAGGAATTGTGAGGCCTTCTGCTATTGAAAATGATACTGCCCTTGGAATAAGATACAAGAAGAATATACTGATAACTATGTGGATTTAAAAAGTCCAAGAGATTTTCTGAGAGGGACATGTTCAGCCAGTATCCTAGTCAAAATTTATTTTGGGAATATACCTCATGTGTACACCAATGTACACAGTTTAATCTGGAAGAAGTGGTTTTGTTTTGTTTTGTTTTTGTTTTTCATCCTTTCCCTTTCCAGCAGACTTCTGTTATGTTTGTGATAATTGCATTACCAGATCCTTTTGTGGGGTATTTCTGCCTGAGTCTTTATCTGCTGCAGCCATTTATTGGCCTCTCCTTTCTAAGTGTAGAATTTTATTATTTTCTGCCAAATTCCATGTTTTAAGATTTTGGAATTACTTTCCATTTTGTCAAGACCATTTTGAATCCTGACCCCATCCTCCAGTGTTTACAAACTTCATCTTTGCTTTTGTGATACCAGATTTTTTGGCTATATTCTCTCTTCCATCAGTTATTTGGAGTTCGGTGCCCCTATGAATTGCTATTTAAAAAACAGTAAAAGAAAATAAAATATTACTTACAAAATCTAGATGTATTTTTCATCAATGAAAAGATTTGTAAATTGTTTATGATTGAAGTGATACTTTTTTTTTTTTTTTCTTGTGTTTAATTTGCTTTATTGTATTCTTAAAATACAATTAGGAAGGAAAAATACAGATTGCTTTGTATGTGTTGTGTGAGCTTAAAGAGCTGAGTAAGTCTGTCAGGAAAAGCTGTTTTGTATTTGCTAACTATGCCTGCTAATTTTTCTACATATATTTCATAGTTTGTGAATTGTATCTTTATACGGCTCATACTTTCATGTTTCTCCCTTGAGTTCCCCTGGTTTAATAATGTAGAGAGCGGCGTCCTTACGTATATTGTCTTCTCTAAAAGTTACCTCCTCAACATCTTCCAAGTTTAATTCCCTAATATATATTAAAAACAACAACATAGTACCTCTTCTGTGACCATGATAACACGGTATTTATGACCAATAAGGATTATTACCTGGGGAAAACTGACTTATACAATACAGAGAGTCATGAACCTCATCATTGCTGGAGAATATAGCCAACTAATCTCAGAGCTTCTGACAGTCTCTTTTACACCATATTTCTGTCTGTATTCAGTAATTGCTCACAATGCATACAGGTGAAGATTGCTGTTTTTTATTCTGAAGTGATGGAAATAACATAATGAAGTTGTAATTAATTAATCTTATAGTACAGTAGAACTATAACCTCCAAAGAGCAAAGCACACTGGTCTAGATCCATCCAGTCCAAAATTAGAGATTATATATATGAAGAACCTGTTTAACCTGAGCCCTTTCTGTAGCCCACAGAAACTGTCCTTTACTTATTTTTCTGACTGAGGACAGCATAGAGCTGACAAAATCTTAAGACATAAATTTCTGCTAGGTACCTAATGTTAGGTTGGCTGGATTTGCACCTGAAATCTGTACATTTCTGTGAGGGTCAATGTAATAGAATTTGCCCTTGCTGGTGTGATTATCAATTTGTAACAATGTGTTTATTATTGAGAAAGTAAGAGAATGTTTCCCCAAGCTGTGAAGGTCTGGAAAACATGATGATAATGAACTAATTTTGAATCATCTAATCATCACAACAAAAGTCTCAAGGGAGTTTTAGTAAACTTGGGATAATCAAATGACCTTGGCAGAATTGTTTCAGCTCCCAGATGTTTGAAACATGGACAGCTGATAAAGTACCAAGGAGATATCCGCTGCCGTTGTCAGGACACAGGTCTGTAGCAAGTGCAGCTTACAGTGTTTTCCTCAGAAGTAACACACATGACACAAGTAAAAGAATAGAAAAAGATATGTATAGAAAGAAACAGATAGCAGGCCGTTGTCTTGTTTATGGAAGGGTGGTAGTTTTACTGTTCTCAGGACTTTTCCTGTTCGTATTTCTCAAGCCTACTGAAACAAAAAATCAAATGTGTTCTGTAATTCCAGCAATGTCACATACATACATATCCATACAGCTTAACAGTGTCTCTGTTCTCTCCCTACCTCAGTTTTATTGGATTTTATTCTGTGTTTTCCTCTACTGAAAATGTGCACTGTAAATTCCTGGGTACAGTGATACTTGAGTCCAAGATTTCAAGTCCAGCCAGAAATGGTTATTTAAAAATCCACATCAGTATTTGCCAAGAGTTGTGAATAGGACTGCTTGCATGCTTAACTGCACGCACACATGTGGGGGGGGCTTCCCTGCCTAAGGTTGGACAGGATGTTATTTTTCTTCAAAGAAGAGGGAAACAAGAACAGTTGTTGAAAACTGGGAAAACCTAGAAAAATATTTGACAATAGAACTTAGCAAAAATGAATGTTTTTACACAATGGATTTTCTTAGTAAGAGGGAAGGTTTTAGAGACTTCTGGTCATTTTAAATTCCTCCCCCAACTTTCTTGGGCAGAAGTCCAAAATCAACAGGACACGTGCATTGCTAATAAATGACAATCAACATAGACTAAAATCTGTGACCTTTCTGAGCTCTGTATGTACCCATTACTGGAGTTTGGAGTTACAAGCATCACCAAGAAGGACTTTTATAATTTTGCGGCTATTTGTACGAAGCCCTTGTTCTTGCTGAATCCAGCCAACACTGTAAAATGTTCTAAATGTCTATGTTTACACTGTCTACTGGATGCTCTACAAGCTTAGCACTTGACAGTTTTTTGGCTATTGTATTTTCTCCTCTTTCACAGATGTCAATTATCATTCTTTTAAAACATGTTGACTGTGGTAGTGTTCACAGAGGAATCAAGGTGCTGTTTCCTTGTCTTTTTTTTTAGTTTAGGAGTATGCAAAGTTATCATGACTGTGGAAAAATTTTGTCTAGTAGAAAAAAAAAAAAAAGAAAAAAGAACACCAAATACAATAAAATAAAATTTATTCAGATTTCATTACCCTTCCTATGAAGTCAATATGGGCTGTGAACAGTAGGCTGCAGACCAGATGAAATCCCATCAAATTAGCATCTGTGTGATGTTGTCTCTGCAGATGCATTACTAAACCACTCTTGCTAGCTGTAATCTGAAGAAACACAGCAAATCCACACAATACATCTGTACATTAATGACCACAAAGAAACATATCTTCATAAAATAATAGTAATAATATAAAATTTATTTTGTATCTGTGCTTTTGTCTAACTGTCATCTGAAATTGCTAAAATTCCAGATGCATGTTATGGGAAATTGTGCAACTAAAATATTTTATATCCCTTTCAGAGAAGTTTCAGGATGTTTAAACCCAATCCTGACCTCACAAAATGAAAAAAGATCCTGACAGTTTCTAATCAGTTGAAATACTGCATTTTGATAACTTCTCCTTTTAAAATGTTTTACATTTTGTTTTATATATATATATATATAAAAGTAGTTTTAAAACACAACTAAAATAGAAGTTTTCCTGAAATTTGAAATGACATCTGTTGACATTACAGTCTGTCTTCCTAAAACAAAATTGCCACATTTTGTAGGTTTACATTTAATCAACACTTGTGGTGTTGGATTTTGTGTTGATCCTGTTTCTTTTTCTTTTTTTTTTTTTTTTTTTTTTTTTCGTTTTGTTTTGTTTCAATTAGAAAGCTGTTGGAAAGATATTTCTCAGTTCTAATTTAGTGTCAAGCAAAAGATGCATATCTGCGGTAATAGTTGTAAGTACCTCCCTGACTCCACAGTCATGAAGGGCTTGGTGGGAGAGGCAAAGCAGAAGATGTCTTCTGTTTCTTTGGGCTGCGCACAGCTTAAATTGTGTTCTAAGTATGGTAAATATATAAAGTAATGAATATTTGTAAGGACATAATACCAACAGAAACCACTGTTCCATTTATGAATGTACCATGGCAAATTCCATGTACACATATTAGAACAAAATCTTTATCACAGGTATACTCCACAAAAAATAAATAAATAAATAAATAAATAAAAAATCTAGCCATTACAAAGTTTTCTTTCTCATGCTTTGCTTTTCTGAAATGAGGATGGAAGTGTGGCTTTCTCAGGGGCTCTATCCAAACTGTTGTAATTGAAACACCATGCACTAGAACCCAACAGGTTCTTGACCACACCTTGAGAAACTGAGATTTCAGCAGTATTGGAAGAAAAAAAAAAATTACTGAAAACTACAGCTTCCAAGATCAGTGAAGATTTACCCTTTGGGGTGTGAATGGGAATCTTGTGTGGTGAAAGTGTTTAGATTTGTGTCTAATTAGGCAAAGATTGAACTGAAACTTTTCCAGTGGCAGTCATAACCTCTTCTCACTGAATCCTTTGGCTTCAAGGGTGAATAACAACATCTGTGACACCTTATCCTCTCTACTTATATGACTGTTTCCCTCTACTACCCAGTATCATATTTTCTGAATACCAGCAATCTGGAAGCTTAGAATTTTCCTACTTGTGTATGAGTGTGTGTGTGTGTAGACAAACTCCTTCTTTCGCACTTAGTTGCATGTTTCATTTTCATCAAGCTAAAATGAAAAAATAGGAACTTGACATATTTTTCTATTATATGATGTTAAATATTTTATCTATTATTTGCCAGCAAGTAGTTGCATTAGTAATATTCATTTAGCAATAATGAGATTCCTTGTAGTTTATTATTATTATTATTATTATTATTATTATTATTATTATTATTATTATTATTATTATTATTATTATTTATTTTTGGCTCTGCTTACTGAGAATTACCCCTGGTGTGCAACAACTTGTTTCTGTTACATGTGTTTAATTTTAATATGCTTGCAGGGATTAGCAGCTCAGCAATTGCTGACAATGAACTACTATAATAGATGGGGCTAAATCATGCAGGGAAATACTAATAAAATACTTTGGTTGATGCACGGAGTCATATTGCAGAAAGTGTAACCTTCATCCAAATAAATTTGACCAGTTCAGAGAGACACTATCTTTCCTGAAGTTCACTGTGATTTTTCAGGGCTTCTACATTTGAAATCACATCTAATGGTATAATACCCTAAAGCACATGAACAATTGGCAAGGTCACTTCAGATAGCCTTATTGTTTTTTTTATATTCAAGGAGATAGCCCTTCAATAGTGAGAAATATGATATCCAGGAATTCCAGCTTGCCCTCCTGCAATCTCCTTCACAGAGCATAACAAAGAACAATTGTGTGAAGCACAATGACCTCAGAAGCTTGAAAGCCCTCAAGCTATTTATGAATGTGGACCGGAGAGGCTACGTATGCATTCAGGATGAAGAAACCTTGACCAGGGAGAGCTCATTTTAGTTGTGAATTATTTTTGTATGAGGAAGCTTTAGATGAAAACGGAAGTGCAACTACTGCAATATTGAAGTCAATGACAGACACACTCATTTTTGCATTAGTTCTGAGAGGGTATCATACTTTTTCAGAGATTAAGGACAGCAGAAGTGACATTTAGTGTATCTGTCCTTGATAATCTTAATGTATGTTACTATGAAGAGCCCTTGCACACCTATATCAGTGGAGATCTGAACTAATAAGAGATTTCTCCTAGCATTTACTGTAATAAAAGAAGATTACTTTGACTTTATGAACTGATAGCTCTGTTTATCCATGGAAAAACAACAACACACTTCTTGGTTAAGCCACCTGCCTATGTCTGCAGCTTTCTGTCAAGCAAGGAATTGCATACCAAATTCTCTATTGTAAATGAGCTGTGATGTGTCTGTTTGACAGATAATAGGTGCTAATATGTTCTTGATTGTGCGCATGCCTGGATAGTAATCTTTTCCACAGTTAAAGGAGAATCTGTGGGCCAGATCAAAAGGAATATCTGTTACACACATTTGCCACTCACCTGCTGTCAGCTCAAAAAGAAGTAAGGGGTTGTAACTATGCTTCTGTGATTTATGGCATCTGCAACCAAGTGTGTTATCATCACTGTTGTATTCTGTAAAAGCAACCTCTCACATACCTTCCATCCTGAAAATGATTTCACCTCTACGAATTTTAAAACACATTAAAATATATATATATATTCATTAAAACACACACACAAAAAGACACCATGACTTTATTCAGACTGTAAGAAAACATGAATCACCAGAAAAGTTTGAAATGGAAAGAGATGGATGCAGACAAGGCCAGAAAATATTTTAGGAATATTATACTTATCATAAAACATCAGAGAGATTAAAGATGGGAAACAATAGATGTTTGGTAATGTCAATCCAGAAAGAGACAATGTTGGATGTATCCCTGTTGTCTGTATTAACAGGGAGTTTTCAAAAAGAGTATACTGAGAGAGTATGGTAGATTCAGTATGTGAGAATTGCGTATAATTAAAAACAGGCAAATGCTAAATTCTGAAGTTACATTTTCATAGCAGGATTTTGTTGATTATATACACATTGTCACTATGTACATCTTCATTATGACCTTGCTACCTAGATAAAATACTAGATAACTTTCAAATTCATCTTTCAGTTCTCAACAGTTAACTACTCTGCTAAAATTTCTGGATTCTATTTCTGGATTCTATTTTTCTCATTCACCATCCCAAAATAAGCCTTGTATGCTGGTATATGCTGACTCCAGCTAAGCCTTACAAGATAGATCATAGAATCATTGAATGGTTTCTGTTGGAAGAAACTTCAAAGACTGATTACAACCCACTGCAATAGGCAGGGACACCTCCCACTAGATCAGGTTGCTCAAAGCCCCGTCCAGGCTAGAACACTTCCAAGAATGGGGTATCCACATCTTCTCTGGGCAAGGTGCTGTGGGTCAAAAATTTGCTGAGGTGCACACTAACAGTTAAACAACGATTGCAGGACACTATTTGGTCAATGTCCTGTCTCTGTTTATTACACTAATGTAGATGTTCATCAATTACAGCAGTTACAAACCTCCTAAGAGATTTGTGGAAAGGCATAAGATTGGGAACTTCCCCATGTAGGGGAAGACATATCTGCTCTGGTCTCTGTGGAGTACCACAACCAGACTATTTTCTTTTTAACTGCACAATAGCTATCATGTCTGTGTGTGCAGCAAACATGAATAACAAACCACCTTTTCTCCTCTCCCTCCTGCCTCTCAGCACACGTACACATGCTCTAAGTCAATCCTCAGGAAAAACAAAACAATTCTGTGAAACAAGCCGATTCAAAATAATACAATGAATCCACCAAAATAGCCTGTAAGAATGACGAGGAGGAAATGATTTCACTTTTTGCTTTATCCAGGGGGTGCTCTTGCATAACCTGTTCACCATACACAACAGCTAAGTTCCAGTCACATGCAAGGCATATTTGAAAACAGTGATGAGAACACAAGTTAAATTATGTGAAAAATAAATAAATAAATAAATAAACACTATTTTTTTCCAGGAACCAATAGGAAGTTTTCTCTCCCTCTTCTGAAATTATATAAAGTTTAAGTTAAAATGCACATAGGATAGTAATTTATGAATGACTGCAAGCCTGAAACTGAAACATCATGTGAATCCTGGATATGAACTTTTTTTTCTTTTTCCTGGTAACTTAGATCTTATGAACTCTTGTTTAAACTTTCACAATATTATCTATTTGTTCAAATTGCATTTGATGCAAATATTACACAAATTTACCAGGCTGGTCATCAGTATACAGAACCTTTAAGAAAAAGTAGATTTATTATCTGTGATTATATTTTTTTTTTCAAATGCCTCTATTGTGCTGCAGAGAATGCAGTACCTATTCTGTACCCTTATTGAGAAATGAGGATTATCAGCTTTGCTGAGAATGTGGTTTGCAGGATTTTGAAACAGCAACAAAAACATAAACGCAAAGACACGACCTTGTAGAAACTTCTGAAAACATGTATGTTAAACAAGCTACTTCATCTCTCACAGGTCTGTTTGAACACTGTTATGATGTCCCCTGTGCTCTGTGCCCCAGCTGGCAGGCGGCAGCAAGCTCTCCCAGCTGGCTTGTCAGGAGGTACAGTGCAGCAGGCTGACACAGAGCTCTCGGCACTGCTGTGCTGGAGCAGTCTCTGCCACCCTTATGTCCAGACACTAAACCACATTTTCTTTCCCAACCTCTCTAATTCTTCCAATATCTTGCAGAACTGTCAGGTCAGTAAGTCCTGAAAGGCATAGGTCTTTCCTCTGTGAATTTGGGAGTAAAAGAAAAAAAAAAGAGGAGATACTAAAGTCACACAACAGCAATGAATCACTTCCTTAAGTGACCCCCTTGTCAGTCCAGGGAGAGTTTTAGGAAAGCAAATGTCCTTTAACCATTTATGAAAAGTAGACCTATTTATAAGTCTGGATTGTAAAAAAAGTTGGCTAACTTTTCCACTCAGTCTAATAAAATCAACTTTATTCTTTTATACTCTACAATGTCTTGCTGTCCTTAATGTTTTTTTTTTTTTTTTTTTTTTTTTTTTTTTCTTTAATTACTTAAAAAATATGATAGGGAAATAATCTGTGTGTATATACATACATACATATATATATATATATAATACATTTGGAAGTTCCTCCATTGATTTCTGAGATGATAAACTGTTTGTAATATATTTATAAATACACTCATTAAAGCAAAGATTACTCATGACGAGATCCAAATCTGAGCACAGTATCCACCTATCTCTCAGAATATCATAATGATTCCCTTTGGGGGCAATATTCTGACACATTATCATAAATTCAAAGGAAGACATAAAAAGCAAAACTCAAGCCATGTCTCTTGTGTTTCCACTGCTTGTTTTTGTTCACTGTAACCCAGCAGGTGAATTAAACATTTTAAAGAATCAGTGTGAACTGTTGTCCAAGGTAAAACAGAACAGTTCCTTTTAGGGATTCTGAAAAAGCTCAGTACATTTATATAGAATGATTATCTTCCTTTTTCCTGAGCTTTGATTTTACTTGTCAGGACTGGAAGATGAACTGATAAAATGATAACCTAAAAGATAACCTACTTTCTGTACTGTTAGCATGAACAAAAGAAGAAAAGAAAAGGAAAATCTGAAAAATTACATTCCTGTGTGATTTCCAGGTTTATGTTTCTGGTTGAAGTTGGCCAACAGACTGATGTGTTTCATTAATGTAATAGACGGGTGAAAGCCAAAACAAGCTAGATAGTTTTAGATAAACACTGATACAAAATGACCTTTCAAGAGACTCTCAAAATCCATTGTTGGTGATCCTGGCATAAAAAATCTTCTTAATGTTAGGTTCTTTAACATTTATTAATTGGCAATATTTTCAAATAGAATAAGGTTTTGATTTGGTGGGGGATGGCATTGGTACATGATATATGAGAAGTCCCGTTTCCATCTCCCATCGTATTTAAAAGGAACAATGTTATTCTCATCTGTGTCTGCAAATGCCAATGTTTTTAATGTAGTCAGGATCAAAAGGTTAAAATTACCATGTTCCTGTGCCGTTGATTAAAAAAAATTAAAAAAAAAAAAAAATCTGTAAATCCTACAAACCTTACAGAATACTGATGAATGCACACTTATGCTTTTTTTTTTTTTTTTTTTTTTTTTTTTTTTTTTTTTTTGTGAATATTACCAATGGACAAGGTATTTTGCAACTATTTCTTTGAAATTTGTGTTTAATTCAATAGTATTCTTGCCACTTTCACTTTTTCTTTGACTGTTTTATTGCTAACTTTTTGTATAATGTTGACTACCCATGCAATCCCTGAATGGAAGAAAATGGTAGGTTCTTTAAGTAAGATATGCAATCAGATTTGTATACCATCAGCAAAATAAGAATTATTATCTGAAGACACTTGAGAAGGATTTTGAATAAGTCTAAGAAATATATTAAAAAACAAAACAAAAAAACAACAAACAAAAAACACACAACAACAAAAATAATTTAAGTAACAAAGTAAATAGAAATCAAAATTGTTATGTCATAAATTATAGCAAGTTAATGACAAGGGAGAATTCTCTTGTCTCTCCTCACCAATCACACTAATTGTTTTTATATTCATTTTATGAAAAATGCCACAGTAAACATAAGACTAATAGAAAAATAATTCTGTTTGGATTTAGGGGAGAAATGGGAGTAAACTATGTTTCTTTTTTAGTGTGAGCTATTTTAGTAAAATAGATTTTGCATTAGAAACTGACTTGCTAATGTAGGTCATGAAGGTCATGAAATGTAGTTAGTCTGCATTGGAAGTTTTCTTTCAGAATTTATCTTTTTTTTTTTTTTTTGTGCACATTTTGAGCTTCTAACTATTAAACACATTAATTTATGACTTAAGATTGCATATGGAATGGTAAATTTGCCTAGCAGATTAATGCTTTTGCATTAAGTTTGGCTATCTTAAACAGATTTCATGATCTCCTCATTGTCCATGAGGTATTTTTATAACAAATGCAATCTGAGAGGAATTATGTCTAAGCAAACAGACTCTCCTGAAAGAGCACATACAGCAAGTGTAGCTTACTTTGAATATAGTTAATTGACGTTCATTATTTTTGCAGTGTTCTTTTTTTATTTATTGTTAGTTTTTTGGGAAATATTTATCAGCAATATTTTTTCTATTTCCCTTGGAATAAGAATCCCTCTAGAAGCAAGTCCTCCTATGGTCTTTCTAAAAGATTTGGTCAATTTAAATATGAAAATTATCAAAGAATTATCTCCAAATCAGGGTTGAAAAACAAAACAAAACAAACAACAACAAACACGACAAAAACAAAAACAAAACAAAACAAACAAACAAACAAACAAAAAGTGCTAGGCTCCTACCCTCTTCTTGCTTTTTGTTTCATTTTGTTTTTATTTGAGCTATACTGTGAACTATAACCCTTTCATATAGATACTGTAGTGTCATAAGATGCAATAACTACCTTGATATTCATGGTTTTATTATCCATTCACCAAATGCCCGGCAAACTGGACCTGCCTGCCTAGTTTTGGACTGAGGGGGTCTGATGTTTCCTCTGACTTTGTCAAGGCACAGCCCATTTCACAACAGAAACATGGGAACTTTCAGCCTGGGCACAGGTTTGCTGCCTTCCATATCATACTGTCACCATGGTGTTAGGGAGCCTCTTGCATTCACATTCAATCAGCCTTCCCTGTATTGTAGCACAATTTTTGTCTAATTTTGCCGTTTGGATTTAAGTGTTTCAAACCAACCTTCACTGGCACCAATTTCTCTTCACAAGAATAACTTCAAGATACAGCATTGATCCTCTGAATTATAAATTTATTAGCTACTCAAAATAGAGAATATGACTAACTCCTTTGGATTTTGAATTCCACTGAAAGCAGCAAGTACATTGGTCAGACTGGGGTCATTAAGATTTTGCACAGAAACATAACAGTAACTGCCTGGAAAATGTCTCAGAACAGTGGAGAGACCCTTCAGGGCTTGTTTTGAGGGGATCTGAGAGAGAAGAAAACAAGACAGATCAAAACAAGACAGAGATTAGAATGTCTATAGCTAGGAAATGATATCAAGTCTTCCTAGTTGATAAGAATTTCCCACCGTAAACAGAATGCCATTCACGTAATCTGTTATTCCTCTCAGAAGTGACAAAAAAAAAGTCAGCAAAAGAGAACACAACAATGGGCCATAATATTTCTCCTGCTTGTCTTTATGTTATATAGAAACTGAAGTGGGGTGACAGCTAGATGTTAGCTCCATGTTGGACTTTGCATCTCTTTCTGGTAGTAGAAATTAAAACACTACAAAATAGGCAGCTGTGCAAAAGATTGAAGGGATGTGCCTGCCTTTGCATAGGAGTTGATTCTTAGTGTCTGAACTCTCTCTAACAGTATGATCACTGCTCTGAAGATTTCTTGCTGTCCTGATGCTGTCTTATCCTGTGGAAGGTACTAGGCCTTGTGGTTAGCCAGGATGATATAACATTGAGTTTCAGAATGGATCTGAAAAGCATATGCATGGCAAAGGATGGCAAAGCATATGTTCTTGCAAAATATCATGATAATGCAGGATTAGCCACTACTAATATTCATCTATATGAATATACTGTACCACACAGAAAAAGTGCTTCTCAGTATGTGTAGACTTCAAATTGAAATGAGTGGGAAGCCTGTCTGAGTAAAGCAATTTACCCTGATCAAACTACTTGCTAGGTCTCAGAACAACAGTCCATAAAGCATTCCAGACATCCACTGAGGCAACAAGAAGTTCTGGTTCAAGGCAGTCACTCTGGAAACAAAGATGTGTGCAAAACCCATTTACTGTATTCCTAAAATACCAGTGAATGTCTACAGCTTTAAAGAGCAGCTTACCAACAACTACAAGGTAAAATATCTATATTGATTACAACTTTGCAGGAAATTTTGTTGTTACTGTTGCCATGGTTCCCTTCCCACTATGTAGCATCATGCTATTTACACTCTTAAATACATTTATCCAAGAGAAATTTTATTATGAGAATAAGACAAAGGTTGTTGCATTAAAATAGTCCAGGGTAATTACATTCTCTACATCACTAGCGTTAGTGTTTTCATTGACAGTCTAGTAAAGCCTGCAAAAAATAATGAAAGCTTCTCTTAAAAGAAACAAATGATCTGATATTCATTTTATTTATTTATTTATTTTTTCTTTCATCTGTTTCAGGGCCATCAGCAGCCTTTACAGTTACATTCCCTCTTTTATAACGACTTTTAAAATGAACTTTTTTTTTTTTTTTCTTTCCTGTTTTTAGGCATCATTATTACTAGGTTATCTAAACCAATCGAAACCATTCTTAATTCTACAAACGTACAGAGTACTTTGTAAAAACTAATGTGTTTACTAAATATCTTAGTAAATTCTCGAGCCTAGTCTGAAGGCATGAAGAAAAAGGAAAATGACAGAAGGGAACCCTGAAACACATAAAACAGATTTCAGTCTGTAAAACTATGACAAGATCAGTACCTATAATAATATTTGAAACTGATGAATTCAAGAACTGTTTAATAGGGTTTGCACTACCTGCTTATTCATCTGTCTTAGATCTGAGTGACTTGTTTCATGCAGAAAATTTCTGGAAAAAACAGTCTGAAAAAGGCACAGACTGATGGTGAGACTGGTTGGAACTCGGAAAAAGTTATTTACCTAGCTCTTCATCTGTAGAAGATATGTGTTGTAATAGCCTATAATACAGTTTAAGTTTAAAGATACGTCACTTAGACTTCACATTTGAGAAGAAAATTCTCAAAAACAAAGATAATGCCATTCTTACAAGAAAGAAAAATTCCAGGTATTCAACTACAGGGAGCTAACAACTGTAGACAGGGTCTCAGCATTTTCAGCCAAACTTACTGTTTCACTAGAGTAAAATTTGAATAGATGATACATATCTGTTGCACAAAAAGGTTTTCACAGGTTTAAGAGGTTTTAGCTCCTCTAAGCCTTTCTAACCTAGGTGTGGAAGAAAGCCAGAATGAAAACTTCCCACATTTCCCAGACAGAAATTCTGTCTGAGAAAATGAAATATAACAAAACAAAACAAAACAAAACAAAACAAAACAAAACAAAACAAAACAAAATAAAATAAAATAAAATAAAATAAAATAAATAAAATAAAATTTGAAGGATTTAATTTTTGTTCTAGAATTGAAATTTCAGAAACAATCATGAAAAACAATTGGGCGCAGCCAGTCTCTTCTACAAATACTTTTTAATGTTTACATTACGTATCAACTACACTTATGAAAACAAAACCAGAGCATTACATTGCAGTGCTCACTTGACCATATGGCAAAAAAAGATGAAGTCTAGTCAAAGGTCAGGAAGGTGAAAGAGCAACTCTGTGGCCTAGCTTATGGCATTGATCTCCTGTCTCACTAAACTATATTTCTTCCCACAGTTCTGGCAGAGATCTTAGGGAAAGACAAGGTGGAAGAATGAGGCATCTTTGTTTGCCAAATGGAAAATACATTACCATGGAGATACTATGTTTGAATGTCAATACGAGCCAAAAGAACAGAGGGAAAGCCAATTCTGACCTAATGAAAACTGCTGAATAATGTTTGGAAGGCAGAATCTGCATGTGTTAATGCTTACCTTTTCAACTCCAATCTTCTTCAGTAGACTCCAATTTAATTAAATCAGAAGATTCATATCACAGTAAAACCCATGAGCTGATGAATTTGCAAAGACTGTAAGCAGCTGTACATTTTTAAAAAATATATCTTTTTTTTCTTTTTTTTTTCTTTTTTTCTTTTTTTCTCTTTTTTTTTCTGTCCAGTGGCTGTAGGAGGTTGACATTGTCCAACCAGAGGCCAGACCTCCATAACTCTCAGTCCTGAATTAGAGCTGAAACTGGGAGCAACTGGGATGCTGCCAAAGAAAAGTTGGCAGTATCATTCTTGGAAGATAGGTGATGAAATTAAACTAGTGTGATATGAATTGCACTTTCCAGCTTAAAGTTCATTATCTCTAAGAAAATAGCTTAATTTGGGGTCGAATGTCCTTCATAAGATGACATATGATATAAAACTATCATGGAGAATAAAAAAGGGGAACTGGAGGGGTGTGTGCAGTTGCAAGGCTATGATCTCATCACAATTACTGAGACATGATGGGACAGCTCTCATGACTGGAATGTAGCCATGGACAGCTTTGTGTTTTTTAGGATGGACAGGCAAGGAAGATGAGGTGGTGGAGTTGCTCTTCACAGGAATGAGCAACTGGAATCTATGCAGCGCTGCCTAGGGGGTGACAAAGTGCAAGTCAAGAGCTTATGAGTGAGGATTAAAGGGCAGGCCAGCAGGGGTGACATTGTAGTGAGTGTTTACTACAGGCCACTGGATCAGGAAGAGGAAGGAAGTAGATGAGGCCTTCTACAGGCAGCTGCAAGTTGCCTCAGATTCACAGGCCCTGGTTCTGATGGGGGACTTTAACCACTTCAATATTTGCTGGGAAGACAACACAGCTCAGAACAGTCCAGGAGGTTACTGCAGAACATGGTGGATAACTTCTTGACACAGGCAGTAGATGAATCAACAAAGAGAGGAGTGCTGCTGGACATGGTACAAACAAACAGAGATGGTAATGCGAAGGCTGAGGGCAGTCTCAACAGCAGTGATCATGAGATGTTGGAGTTCAAGATCCTGCATGGAGGCAGCAGGGCAAAAATTAGGACTGCAACCCTGGATCTCATAAGAGTTAACTTTGACCTCCTCAGGGACCTAATTGGAGGAATCCCCTGGGTCAGGGCCCTAGAAAGAGGAAGGGGGTACAGGAGACTTGGCTAATATTCAAGCACCACTTTCTTCAAGCTCAGGATCAGTGCATCCCTATGAGAAAGAAGTTGAGCAAGGGAGGCTGGAGACCTGCGTGGATGGACAAGGAGCTCTTGGAAAAGCATAAACAAAAGAAGAAAGCATATGTGATGTGGTGGAATATAGGAACATTGTCAGAGAGTGCAGGGATGCAGTGAGGAAGGCCAAGGACTGGTTATAATTAAATTTAGCAAGAGACATCAAGAAGTGCTTCTTCAAATACATCTGCGAAAGGAAAACTAAGGCAAATATGGGTGTGCTGCTAATGAAGGTGGGTGCCTCGGTGATGGTGGATACAGAGAAAGCAGAGTTACAGAATGCCCTCCCTGCTCCAGTCTTCACAGCTAAGTCTGGTCCCCATGCACTACCAATCCCAGAAACAAGAAAAAAGCAAGCAAACAAACAAACAAAATGGAGAGAGGTAGACTTTCCCCTGTTTAGAGAGGATTGGGTTAGAAGTTATTTAGTCAAGCTAGACACATGCAATGGGATGCAGCAGAAGGTGCTGAGGGAACTGGCAGGCATTATTGCTAAGCCACACTCTATCATCTTTGAAGGGTATTGGAGAACATGAGAGGTGCCTAAGGACTGGATGAAAGCCGCCATAACCCCAGTCTTCAAAAAGCATAAGAAGGAAAACACAAGAAACTACAGGCAAGTCAGTCTCACTTTCATCCCTGGAAAGGTTATGGAGCAGGTCAACCTTGAGGCCATCCCTAAACATGTGGAGGAAAAGAAGGTGGCAGTCAACATGGATTCATCAAGGGGAGGTGATGTTTAACCAACCTAATAGCCTCCTACAATGAGATGACTGGATGGATGGATGAGAGGAGAGCAGTGGATGTTGTTTACCTTGACTTCAGCAAGGCTTTCAACATTGTCTCCCATAATATCCACCAAAGCAAGCTCTGGAAGTGTGTGATCCATGAGTGGACAGTGGGGTGGATCAGGAACTGGCTGGACGGCAGAGCTCAGAGGGTTGTACTCAACAGTGCCATCTAGTTGGAGGCCTGTGGTTAGCGGTGTCCCCTATGGGTCAGTACTGGGTCCAGTGTTGTTCAACTTATTCATCAATGACCTGGATGAAGTGTACCCCTCAGCAAGCTTGTGGACGATACAAAGCTTGGTCCAATGGCTGACACACCAGAGGCCTATATGGCCATTCTGAGGGATCTGGACAGGCTGGAAAGTTGCGTGGAGAGCAACATCATGAAGTTCAACAAGGGCAAGTGCAGGGTCCTACACCTGAGAAGGAACAACACCATACACCAGTAGAGGCTAAGGGCTGTCCTGCTGGACTGCAGCTCTGCAGAGAGGGACCTGGGCGTCCTGGTGGACAACAAGTTAACCATGAGCCAGCAGTGTGCTGTCATGGCCAAGAAGGCCAATGGGATCCTAGTCTGCATCTGTAGAAGTGTGGACAGCAGGTCAAGAGAGGTGATCCTACCCCTACTCAGGTAGAAGCCATACCTCCGGTGAGGCTGCACCTGGAATATTATGTGCAGTTCTGCATTCCCCAGTACAAGAGGGATGTAGTCTCTAGTGTGTCTAGTAAAGAGTCACAAAGATGATTACGGGATTGGATCATCTGTTCTTTGAGGAAAGACTAAGCAAGCTGGGCCTGTTTAGCCTAGAGAAGAGCAGACTGAGAGGGGATCTTATAAATATCTGAGAGAACCTCTATAAACACCTGAGGGGACAATGTAAAGAGGATTGTGCCAAACTCTTCTCAGTGGTGGCCAGTGGTAGGACAAGGGATAATGGATATAAACTGAATGACAGGAGGTTTCATCACCATATGAGGAAGAAGTTCTTTATGGTTCAGGTGACAGAGCACTGGAATAGGCTGCCCAGAGAGGTTGCAGAGTCTCCTTCTGTGAGAAATTGAGTTGTGTTTTTACAGCAGAGAATTACTTTTCTGTATTCCAAGGTAGTTGTGCAGTCATAATAAGGAGAAATGCTAAGTATGTAAGTGGACAGTAGAAGGCCTCACTGTTCCAAAATAGGGTAGAAGCTTGAGAAAAACAAGATGAGCAATGTGAGCACAGTAAAACAAAGATCACAAGTTCTCAATTCATAAGGAAGGAGAAATTAAAGGGTTGAAAAAAAAGAATTGCACATATATAGTGTAGAGGAGCGTCGAGTAGCTTGTGAACCTGTACTACTCAGCCAATGAGGAAACAGGGGAGGTGAACAGGTGTCAGGTAATAGGGAATAAAAGGTTATGATTTTTTTACTAAAATGCACTCCTAATTGACAGGACACCCGCTATTGCAATCATGAATAAAATAGCTTCACAGAAGATACTGTCTAAAGAAAATTATTTGAGACTTTTCTCACACTTCTTTGGAGCTATTCAAAACCTGCCTGGATGCGATCCAGTGTAACATGATCTAGGTAACGTTGGTTGAGCAGGGGGCGTTGTACTAGATGATCTCTGGAGGTCCCTTCCAACCTCAACCATCCTGTGATTCTGTGACTTCACAATGATGGTAAGAAGAAAAGAAGCATATTCTGGATCTATTCATCCATGATTTCCCCTTTCTATGATTTCCTTCTTCCCTATGCTTTCCCCCACTCCTCAGCCCTGGTGTATTATTTCCACTTCTGGGCTCCCCAGTACAAGAGGGACATGCAGCTACTGGAGTGAGTCCAGAGGAGGACTATGAAGATGATGAGAGGACTGGACCTTTTGTATGAGGGCAGGCTGAGAGACCTGAGTCTGTTTAGCCTGGAAACGATAAGACTGAGGAGAGACTTCAATGATATGTATAAATATCTGAGGGGAGGGTGTCAAGAGGATGGAGCCAATCACTTTTCATTTGTGCCCAGTGACAGGATGAGAGGCAATGGGCAAAAACTGAAGCACAGGAGGTTCCGTCTGAATTATGAGAGGGCACTTCTTTACTGTAAGGGTGACAGAACACTGGAACAGGTTGCCCAGAGAGGCTGTCTCCAGAGTCTCCTTCTCTGGAGATATTCAAAACCTGCCTGGATGCTATCCTGTGCAATGTGCTCTAAGTGATCCTGCTCAGCAGGGGGGTTGGATCAGATGGTCTTCAGAGGTCCCTTCCAACGTCAGCCATTCTGCGATTGTGTGATTGGAAAGGATAATGGAGAGCAAAGAGGCGAGGCGGCTAATAAGATAAATATAACAATGAAATTATACAAGGATCTAATATTTTCTACAGGCTATTTGCAGTAATGATAAAATATACTATTGGAAATTGAAATGTGTCTAGGAATTAATGAAGATCAAAAGAAAAGAGAACTACTCATCTACAAAAAGGGAATGAGAGAAGACCCAGGAAACTACAGATCTATCAGTATAACCTCAGTCCCTGGAAAAAAGTTATAGAAAATATTATCTTGAGCGTTATTGAACGTCAGATAAAGAACAAATATATTATCAGGCATAGTCTATATGGGTTCACTAAGTGAAAGTCCCGCCTTAGAAATTTATCTGCTTCTATAAGTTTTCACATTTGTTGGATGAAGGGAAGGCAGTAGAAGTAATCATTCTGGATTTTAGTAAGGCCTTTGATACAGTCTCTCATGGCATCCTTCTGGATAAATGGAGCAACTGTGAAATAAACAAGTTCATGTTATGTTGTGTGATGACCCAATGGTAGAGCTCAAAGTGTCATAGTGAATGGGGCTCCACCTGAATGGTGGCCAGTCACTATGTGTATTCCCCAAGGATAAAATCTAGGGCCAGTCCTGTTCAAAATTTTTATTAATGATCTGGAGCAAGAATTAAATACATCATCGGCAAGTTTTCTGGTGGGACTAAACTGGGAGTTGCTGTTGACTTGCTAGAATTATGAGAGGCCTTGCAGAGGGATCTAGATTGGAGGTTTGGGCAGTCATCAACAGCATGAAATTCAACAAAGGAAAATGCTAAGTACAGAGCAATGCAAGACACAGGTACAGTCTGGGAGACAATTGGCTAGGAAGCAGCTCAACAGAAAGGGATATGGGGGTGCTGGTCAACAGCATTCTCATCGCAAAACGGCAGTGTGTCCTGGCAGCCAAGAAGGCTAACTATTCAGCCTGGAGAAAAGGAGGCTCAGGGGTGACCTTATTGCTCTTTACAGATACCTTAAAAGAGGCTGTAGCGAGGTGGGGGTTGGTCTGTTCTCCCATGTGCCTGGTGACAGGACGAGGGGGAGTGGGCTTAAGTTGCGCCAGGGGAGTTTTAGGTTAGATGTTAGGAAGAACTTCTTTACCGAAAGGGTTGTTAGACATTGGAACAGGCTGCCCAGGGAAGTGGTGGAGTCACCATCCCTGGAAGTCTTTAAAAGACGTTTAGATGTAGAGCTTAGGGATATGGTTTAGTGGAGGACTGTTAGTGTTAGGTCAGAGGTTGGACTCGATGATCTTGAGGTCTCTTCCAACCTAGAAATTCTGTGATTCTGTGATATTTGGGAATCATTAAACACAGCATAATCATCTGGTCAAATAAAGTGATTCTTTCAATTATATTTAGTGCTGGTACAGCCTCACCTTGAATATTATGTGCAGTTCTGGATTCCATAATACAAAAAGAATGTTAAGTCCTTGAAAGTGCCCAGAGGAGGGCAACAACATTTGTAAAAGTGCTGGAAGGCATGTCCTGTGAGGAGAAGCTGAGGACACCTGGGTTGTCCAGTCAGGAGAAGAGGAGGCTCAGATATGCATTGCTCTCTATTCCTTAACTTTTGGTTAGCCCTAAATTGGTCAGACAGTAGGACTACATGATCTTTGAAGGTCCCTTCCGAGTAGTAAGTACATCTTTATATCATTACAGTGCTTTGAAACATTAATTTGAAATTGCATAATGTATTGGGTTTACGTAGCAAGGTTTTAGTAGTGGGGACAGCAGGGGTGACCTCTGTAAGCAGAACCCAGCAGCTGCTCCATGTCAGAGCAGAGCCAGCTCCAGATGGCTCCAAAAGGGACCTGCTGCTGGCCAGAGATGAGCCAAGGAGTGAAGTTGCTAGGGCCTCAGGGAGGGAAGATTGAAGAAAAGGGGGAAAAAAACAACTGCTGCACAACAGCAGTTGGGAGAGAGAAGAGTGAGCACCAGCCCTGCAGCCCCCTGGGTCAGTGCAGCAGGAGGGCAGGAGGTGCTCCAGGCAGGCAGCAGCAGTTCCTCTGCAGCCTGTGGACAGGCCCTTGGTGGAGCAGGCCGTGAGTCCCACATGGAGCAGATCTCCACACTGCAGCCCCCCCATGGGTGGAGGAGCCCCCGGTGGAGCAGGTGGATGTGGCCTGGAGGAGGCTGCGGCCCATGGAGAGCCCCCGCAGGAGCAGGCCCCGGGCCAGAGCTGCAGCCCGTGGAGAGGAGCCCACGCAGGAGCAGGGGGTCTGGGGGGAGCTGCCGCCCACCCATGGGGGACCCGTGCTGGAACAGTTTGCTCCTGGGGGATGGACCCCGTGGGACGGAGCCATGTGGGAGCAGGTCTTGAAGAGCTGCTGCCTGTGGGCAGTCCCCCACAGGCTCATTTTGGGAAGGACGGCATCCATGGGAGGGACCCCATGGGGAGCAGGGGCAGAGAGGGACTGTGAAGGAGTAGTGGAGACAAAGCTATGAGGACTGACCACAGCCCCCATTCCCTGTTCCCCTGTGGTGCTTGGAGGGGAGGAGGTGGAAAAGGGTGGATGGGGAAAGGCTTTAATGGTTTGCTTTTAGTTTCTCACAGTTTCTAACTTGTTAGTAATAGGTAATAAATCAGTCTCCCTATGCTGAGTCTCTCAGCCCTTCATCCACTTTCCCCCTTTCCATTTGAGGAGGGAGAGTAAAAAAGCAGTTGTGGTGATGTTCAGCTGCCCAGGTGAGTAAAATCACCATGCATATGCATACGCACAGCTCTCTTGTAAAAGAAAACTTCACGAGAACCTCTAGTACAATACACCTTAAAAGTTAAGCAGATACTGAAGAATTAACAGTACTAAATTAGTACATTATTTTTGTGTGATGGGAAATAAAAATATCTCTGATACATATCTTGGAGGAAAAATTCTAAAAGAAAAGATAGACATTGAATGACTAAGCCACCCCTACTTTTTGTGAATACCTCCAAATTTACCAATGCCTCAAAAGCTAGTGCCTTTCACAATCAGATACCTCTCACTTTTCTAGCACATAAAACTGTTTAGGAAAATGGAGCCACACAAGCTTTGCTGGGGAAAACCACTGTGAGCATATGTTCACACAAAAATAGCATGTGTGCTATTAGCCCAGTGGCTTTCTGTTTTTGTTTGTTAGCTTGTTTTTTTTTGTATGTTTCTATATGGACATAGGCCCATATTTTAAAAGACAAAGTCATACCTCACCTATTTGGAAGTTGACTCAAGAGTAGCTCTTTTCCTTTTTAACATACTGCTTTGGCCTTCAGGTGCATGACATACATGTCTCTGAAGGGAGTCCTATTTGTTAAGACCCATCCCTGATCCTGTATCATCAGATCTGCTGCTATTCCAGTTTCATCCCACAAAATCAGTCTCTAAATTACAAGCTTAAAATAAAATGGTTCAAAGATGTCCTTCGGGGCTTGTTACCTTTGAATTCTTTATCCAATCAAGCTCCCCTATACCTTACATTACTCCCCCCCTCCTCCCTCCAATTTTACTTCTCACAAACATTTTATTTCTTGTCCATAATAATCATCTCAAAACAGAGCCAACAGAAGATCCTAGTGATACTTAAAACACTGAACAAAATATAATTAGCATCTGTGTAAATCAACTTTGTCATAACTAACAGCCTCCCTCTATCTTACAGGAACAGTAGAAACCGTACCTCTCCTTGGTAGGTTTACAGCTCTTAGTTTATATTAACATAGAAAGAAAAAAAATACCTAGAAAACATAATGATAAGGGACAGTTAAACATTGGTGATCAGCATAATAAAGATTACTTCGCTAGAGAGAGAGGAGTTCCAGCTAGTTGCCATCTGGTTATAAACTATATATAGTTAATACATAAAAATCAGTAACTCCTTTACAATGAAAAAAAAAAAAAAAGTAAAAAGAAATTGTAGGGAAATAAAAGCACAGTTAAATGTTCTTATAAGAATCTCTTTCTTGGCAAACAACCCAAACTGAAGTCCCCTCCAGCAAACAATCATGCAGCAGTCAAAAAATTCATTGCTGCTTACAAAGTGCTACAGGGGAATTTCCTTTCTGTGTGATGGCCTTTAACAAGGCAAGATGCATTAAAGACTTAGGGGTGCCAAGCTACTGCTGAGCAGTAAGTGAGGACACAGCCATGGAACAGGGATGGAAAATAACACTCTGCTCCTTTCTGACTGAAAAAAACACTCTGAAGTTCTTACAAGGTATATCCCTTTGTACTAGATTCTCAGTTGAGAAAAAATGCAGGTGTTGACTTGGGAAGAAGTGGAATGAAGTGAGGGGCATTACTGAGAGTGGCATTATAAAACAACGGAAACAGTGTGGAAAATGTTCTATTAAAAAATTATTATATCACAAATGAAGTCACAGAAACCTTATCTGAAGAGACAAAGATTAAAGGGAGAAGTTAAAATGAACATTTTACCTTGTAAAGTTACAAGATAACTTCAAAGTTAAAGGAACAAGGTAAAGTACAGTAGTATAAAATGTCTTGGTAAAAGATGATTTTTTAGATAATACAGGCATTCCTAATGAAAACTAGATTAAAGAAAACAAATGAAAATTGCAGAATAACTCTGGATTTTCACAATTCTTCCTCATACCCAATATAAAATATTTTGTATATCTACCAAAATGAAAGCTCTTTCTTTCTGAACGTCTGGAGCCAAGAATGAGCACTGAACACCTGAAAATATTTCTATGATATTGTCAAAAAAAAAAAATATATATATATATATATAATCAAACAAACATTCTTCAGGACAAAATCAGGACAAAATGTGTGAAATAGAAAGAAAAAGGTTGATCTGAAAAGATCTAGTATTTTTCTCAGGCACAAAATCAAGGAAGGGATCATAATGGAAAAAGCTCTTTCACTGAAGATATGCCACAAAGCCTTTCTATATATAATAAATTAGAAAGTTTGGTAAATTACAGAATAACTTTTATATTAGATCATCTAAATTAAAAGCTTGCTCTAGAGTGGTTTAACTGTCTTCAAATGACCGTGTTCATCCAAACTATGTCTGTGAGGTAGTTTTTGTTTGATCCCGAAATCCTAAACATATATTTGCCCAGAATAAAACAAAAAGATTTAGCAGTTCTCAGATGACGCAGTAATCAAGACCAGATGTCTATAGACATTCAAGCCAGAAAATATTTTAAATTATCAGTGGGTAAAATTCTTGAAGTATTTAAGCAGTGCCCAGTATTGCTAATAGCCCGTTGCAATGTCATGTGCCATTTCAGTCATATAGAGGTGTACTTAGTACTTTCATTCATTCTACTGCTATTTTGGTCCCAATGTACTAAAACTACAAGTAGTTCTTATATTATTTTTAAAGTGTTTCATGCAGGATGTGGTAAATTCAGATATACAGGAGTACGAAAGACAACATTTATTGGAGAAGAATAACAGTTCTGCTTATATTTCAAATGAAGCTGAGTATCAAGCTGAGAAGTCGCACAGAGCATGTTTACGCATTTGGGAATTGCTGTGCAGCTTCTGCAATCTCCAAAAAATCACAGCCTCAGCAGTGATCCCATCACATCATCACATGCAAACACAGCACAAAAATTATCAAACCAAGGATATTTTAGCAATAGAGCCTTGGGATTTGGGAAGTGTCTGGATAAAGATGAATGTTTACAATCATATTCTAGCACAACCTGTAATTAAAGGTGATGGAGGGACCTTCCCTGACTCTGTAAACATCAAATCTCTAATTGCATGCATGCCACCTCTTTGAGGGGCCTTCAGTAAGTGGGATTTTGTGGAGATTTAATCCCCTAAACTCTTTTTACCTCAAATGTAGAAATTTGATTGCACTTCAGAAACTAAACCTCCAAAAAGATGCATTTTGTGTGTGTGTACAGAAGATTTGAATCATTTGAGTCTTTTTTTTTTTTTTTTTTTTTTTTTTAGCTCCTGGGCAGCACT
The DNA here is from genome assembly GCF_963932015.1 of Anas acuta. Classification (NCBI taxonomy): domain Eukaryota; kingdom Metazoa; phylum Chordata; class Aves; order Anseriformes; family Anatidae; genus Anas; species Anas acuta. Next base: position 14,974,417 of record NC_089017.1, read on the forward strand.
AAGCATAGGCCTTTGGGACAATACACAACCATGGGGATGAAAGGTTTCCTTCATTTCCTGTTTTAAGATTCCCTTAAGGGAACATACATCTGATGACTGAAGAAAAGAGCCTAATGTCAGCACCTTGACTTTTCTGCTTCACTGGAAGAGTACTTGCATAGCAGCTTGATCCAACTTCAAAGATGAGTTACAAGAGCCATTACTCACTGTCACATTCCTGATGAACATGAAGAACTCCGTTGAAATCAAAGGAAGCTGCAGCTTGTGTTCCTGCAGTAAAGACAGTCTTCTGGAAGGTGAAAATAACATGGCACATTTCCCTGTAAAAGCTTAGACACATTTTGGTGTACAATATGAAGAAACTTTTTGTGACATGGTGTGATTCTCTCAATAGGGTGCATTTTTTTTTTCCCACAAACAGCTCGGATACGTTTAACGGAAGCCAGAAGTCATAGGAAAAAGACAGTGAAAGTAACCTTTACTGGAGTTGAACATTATTATTGCTAATTCCTTGAATTCTGGTAGCTATCAAAGTAATCTTCACTTAGGAAAGACAGTTCTTGGCCTACAAAGATTACAGCCTCGGATAAGATGTGCACAAAGTGCAGGAGAAACAACTAAAGCCTACAGTCATTTTCCTGCCTTTTAATGGTGAACTATTAAAATACCAAGATTTTTGACGGATAAAATGCTACCCCTTAACGTGACCAACATTAGTAGCTGGGTTATTTCAGTTGTTAGCATTTATCCACAGACAAAATCAGTGTCCCGTCTTTAAAGTGCAATTGAGTGGAAAAATGAACAAGGTAGGGACATACAGCCCCTAGCAATGTGGGTCTGAGAACACCCTGACGAGCTCAGAGATCGGTGATCTGACATTTTTAGAGAAGCCAGAAGATATCAGCCTGGCTAAGGGCAGCAAAAAGACCACTGAGAATAACCTTGAAAGGTCAAGTAAGAAATCTGAACCTTGTAAAGAGAAAACTGAGAACCAGAAATAGGATCTGAAGATAGACCAATGAGAGCACCAGCTCATGTCCACAAGGAATTTAACAGCTATATTTCAGACTGAAGATGAATGAGATTGTGTGTACCAGGGAAGCTGAAGATGAGGGAACAGCAGAGGTCAAATGAGTTAAAACAAAGGCCAGTCTTTGATCTGAAGTAGGATTAAAAATAAGTACAAATACTCTAGAGATTTGTATACTACCCCCAGACAGAGGAGAAATATGTGTGAGTACTTGTGCAGTCTGAAAGTTACTAGTGTTCATTTACACTATTCTCTCTCTGTCTATGTATCTTCTTGATGAATTTGCTTACCTATCCTATCCTCTGCTGTTGGAAAGTCAATGTATGTATTTTAATATTAATTGCTAATGTTCTTTGTTCAGCTGTGACTGCACTTTACATGGATATGTTGTGCTGCCTTTCCCGTGACAGTCACAAATCCCTGTGTCTTTCTCACAAGATGTTATACTAGGTCACACATCTTACCTGAAACTCTTGTGAGGTTGGAAGTGTTTTTAAAAGATGAAAAGGGAGACAAGAAAAATAGACCCAGAGAATGCACAAATCCTTTTCACTGTAGTAAACCGCTATTCTTCATTTTAAAATTTAACCCAGGAGCTTCATGTCTGAAGACAAATCCCAGTGCCTTACTGTGAAAGCAGGTATCAAATTCTAGTCACTGAAAGAGCAATCTCTATATCACAGCAGGTAAAAGGTGTAATTATGCTTTTAAGAGTCAAGGTAGCTGTGTACTTGACTGTGAGAACAAAGGCTGACATTGGCAGTATCACTCCATCATCCTTGCTGGATGCTGACATACTGTTAGGCTATAGCAGGTAGAAGATACAAAGATCCTCCTGTGCACTTAGCCTTCATGGCTAAGTTTTCAAGTACAGCACACCATTATAGCAACACCATGTAGCTGATCCTGATCCCACTTGAATAAACCTGACATTTCTCCCAGACAGTCTGGGAATACAGGGCAGCTTCATTTGTTGTTAGGTCTTTAGTCCTAGTGTTCACCAGGACAACCATTAAGTCTGGGCATTATAACTACATTGACACAATCATTTTGATGTTCACCTAACAGCTGCAGGTAAAATAAAGTCTATGGCCAACTTCTACCGTATGTGAAATTCCAGTTGCTTCCCCTTGAGTCCAAATGGTTCAGATTAAATTCAGTTTCTCACCTTGGGCAGCAGTTTTCTTTTGCAACAAACTAGATAGATATCTAGAAGCTACTTTCATAGCCTTATGAAAATGTTTAGGAAAATGACAGTGAGTCCCTGGATTCCTAAAATGTATACTATTTTTAAAAAGATTTGAGGCAGAATGAAGGTTGCCTGAATTCCCAGGCAATGAAGGGTGTTCTAGTTTTTAGAGTGCCTTGTTACACACAATTGTTTATAGTAGGTTTCTTAACTGAAACTGTATTGATGCTTTGTTTTTGAGGAAGGTTTCTCAGTGTCCTATCCATGGTACTCACAGCACATGACTAGATACTCTTCCTACAGCATTTGGTATAAAGAGCTAATAAATGGTTTTCCTTCAGCCACTTGGTAAAACACTGCACATCTCTGTGAAAATGAATGAACTAAAAAAATTGCTCTTGTGCCTTGCCAATCCACAGTGAGAGAGGAGAGATTTATCAAAATAGAGAGAAACAGGCAGGAGAAGGAGGAAAGTTTATTAGCAACCTTTCCCTCATTAGCTCCTGTCTCCTGCCAGTCGTGACACTAACCTGTGCATGCATATCAAGTATGATAACAAAGACAGTGATTGATGTCAGGACTGCAGCAGGGGAGCAGGGAACGGGAGCAGATAAGACCCGTTTCTGTGGCTGTGGCACGTTGCCTGTGGGACCCCACTGCCTGTGGCATTGTGCCAGTGCAGCTGCCTGATACCTTCCGGCTGGGAACAGTGCAGTGACCTTGGGTATGCCCCAGCACCACCACAGGACCCATGTGGAAACAAGTGTCATTTCCCCATCTCAGGTCACATCAGAGTGATGTCCATCTCCATCTGAGGTTCTTGGGCTTAGCTGATAGCAGAATGCAGACCTCATCTCATCAAAATGACCAGGGAAGTTCCAACCTGTTTAAATGGTAACAAGCTCCTTTTATAATATAGCTGTAATAGTACCCAGGCTTCTCCACCATGGGGAGCAGAAGCCTGTGTGTAACACCAAGCCCACCTGCAAAGCTTCTTTGTAACAGCTGATGTTACCGGATTTTTTTTACAAGTGACATTCTGTAACAAAATCTCATTTTCTAACTCCAGGAGCTGAACTGCTCTCAAATCCATTTATTTTATTTATTTATTTATTTATTTATTTATTTATTTATTTATTTTACTTCTGTTGGAATCATTATCCTTTTTGTTTCACTCACTTTTGCTGGAGCAAAAGATAACATGAATCTGAAGCTTTTTAAGTGGCCATGAGACACCTTTTCCACTGAATCAGCTATGAACATACAGTGACAGAACTGCCTCTGGTGAAGTGAATTCTGAAAAATCCAAGATGCATTTTTTTTTAGCACAGTTTGTTTTCAGATGACTGAAAGCAGTGTCTACTTTCTCTAATGATAAAATTTCCAGCTGTGAAGTTGACACAGAGAAAGAGCTGAGGTCTCCTCATGCTGATTAATGTTGCTTTCAGAAGAGATACCTAGGTAAAGAACTTTAATGAAAGGTGCAGTATTGAAAGTGTTTGCATTGTAATTGGATTATTTGTTTGTGCAGTGCTGATAGGTCATTTGCCTTAGTAACCTAAATATGTTGAAAAATATATGGCAGAATAATTGTAGCAGAACATGATCTTCATCACTTAGTAGCTGCTAAGGATCAAATACTGGCTACAGTAAAAATAAACAGGGACATCACTGAGAACAGAATTTTAGTGGAAGAAGTTTTTGTTGCATCCTATATTAGCTTTAAGTATTACTCACAATGACACAGTCACCAGGGTCTTATCTTAACTAGCCCAACTGCATTTTAACTAGACTATAGGTTGCAGCATAGTACTCCAGTGCACAGATCACACTTACACCAGAAGGCTCTACCTGAGATGGGTGGGATAGTGGAAACAGCCTACCCACAACAACTAGAAATCAAATCATCCTGCTGAGAATATTATGTGGAACTAGCTAGGGCATGTCTGCATCTACTGCAGTGTGCAGGGTGGACACAAGAAAGAATCACAGAATCATCAAGGTTGGAAAAGACCTCCAAGACCATCTGGTCCAACCATCACCCTACCACCAACATCCCACTAAACCACTTCCCTAAACATGTCCTACCTTTCCTTAAACACCCCCAGGGACAGTGACTCCACCACCTCCCTGAGCAACCCATTCCAGTGCCTGACTATTCTTTCTGAGAAGAAATGTCTCCTAATTTCCAGCCTAAACCTTGACACAACTTGAGGCCATTCGCTCTGGTCCTATCAGTAGTTATCTGTGAGAAGAGGCGAACCCCCAGCTTCCCACATCTTCCTTTCAGGTAGCTGTAGAGAGCAATAAGGTCTCCCCTGAGCCTTCTCTTCTCCAGACTAAAAAACCCCAGCTCCCTCAGCCACTCCCCACAGAACTTGAGCCTTCACCAGCTTCATAGTCCTTATCTGGACACGCTCCAGGGCCTCAATGTCCTTCTTGTAGTGAGGGAGCATCTACTGGGAGCTGGAGGAGTCTCACTGTGGCTATGATTCAACCTTACAGTTTCTCCTATAGCAAAGCTATTTTGAGAGGTTTCTGTCCTCCCACTTTCTCCTTCATCCGTCTTCCTCTGTGAAAGGATGTGGATTAAATTAAGCTCTCCAAAATATATTTTCTGATTGAATCAGCTCCATAATTAGTCCTGTCACTCCAAAGAATTAAGTCAATAGCAGCATGATAGTGGGAACAAGCAATTCAAGAAAAGAAGGTGTGGGAAAGCTTTAACTAAGCTGTATGTCTGGAGAAAAAGTCCATGGAGTGATCCCTCAAGTGCATGCATTGTTCATATGGAACGGATTGAAAAACATGGATCAGCCTCTGTCTGCGCTCATGAACAATGTCTCAATGCAGAACATAGAAATTTTGTTCCTCTTGCTGGAAATGTGTTAGTTTTGATCTAGTTTTAAAGTGAGAAATTTGCTTGATAATACTGCATGATTGAATTCTATTTTAAATACCTCCTTTGTTTTCTTTATTAGCTATTGTCACACTGGGGAAATATGAATAAGTGATGAGGTAAGATCATTTGCAGAAAGAATTAATATGAGAAGTGGGACTGTTTACAAGGAGATTGTATACTGGAAGATTTAAAATATATTTAAAAGGGTATGGAAATAACACCACCTCTCCAATTAAGAAGCATTTGTTTTAATAACTTCACAATTATACCTTAATGATTTCACTGTAAGACGGAGGAAAAGATTAGTAAATGCTTTTGGTTTTGCTTTGTGTGTCATTCCACTCATTAGTTCAGCCTGTGTTGCTAGTTTTTCACACATCTATTGAGAGTTCCCTCTTTTGCATGCCACAGATAGAAATGATTTTAGAAATCCTTATTAGTGTAATGTTAATCAATGAAGTTGTTAACTGAGATACTGAATAGATTTCCTTTGCAGTAGCCAATGAACAGTACCAAGGTACCAAAGAACTGTACAATATTGCCGTTGCTAGCAATACAAAGAAGGTAGTTTCTTCTCCTTAACATTTGCTATCACTATGGCAAATGGCAGCTAGAATCATGTCTTTCTGCACCAGTTAAAATCCTAGAAAGAAAATAGATTCTAAAAAGTAAATCCACTGCTTTCCAAAACATAACGAGATTGGATTTAGAGAGGTGACTTGTGTTTTGAACACACAGGATAGAATTTGTCTTGCTGGACCATGTACTCATTGCTTTCTGGTCCTCTCTTCCTCTGACAGCTCTTCTTTTACTGTCAATTCACATGCCATAATGCTTTGAGATGATGAAAAATAGTCACTTAAAAGGGTAGATAGTACTTTGTGATATCTGTGACTCCACTGATACCAAATAGAAACTCTATGCTTTTATTTATATATTAATGTTTTAAGTCAAAAGAAAGACACCGATCAAAAGACATTGGCACCACTATTAATAACACACCTGAATCTGAACTCCTTCTAAAGAAATCAGTGAGAATTCAGACAAGAAGGCAGTCATTTATGGCAACAACTTGTGGTCAGGACACTCACAGCTCTCACCAACAATCTACAGCCAGTAGCTGAGAATACAATCTTCAGTGTATTAGCCCTCTGTAATGCTAGTCCTTATTAACGATGTAGGGACAACATCGGAGCATTGCTGTGACTCATGTCTTAAGTAGAGCTTATCCCTGTATAACCAATATCAGAGATTAAACTTTAATAACAGATTTCTAGGGCAGCACAAAGCTCTACAAGTCTAATGTCTTCCAAGTTGGACACTTCCATTTCAGTAAGTATGTTGTATAGCTTGTATTTCAGCAGTGTTTAGGACAACCTTCCATTTTCTGACACTATTTTATTTTAAAGCTTATAGTTTTGTTAAATTTTTGTTAAAGAAATAGTGCATGGAATAGTGCATGAATTCAACATGCAGATGTTGAATTCAGGTTAGAAATCCTTAATCTTCCTGAGACTAGGACTAGTATTCATTTATTAAATATAATTATATAAACACAAGATGCTGAAAGGAAGAACAAAAAATAAAAGCATAACTCAGCCTTTTGTCATCAGTGTAAAATGACATTTATGTTTCCATAGCAATAGAAACCAGTGAATGAGCTACTTACACAGTATGCCAATTAACACATCCAACTCCTTGACTTGACTTTAGGTTGCCATAGTAACTGCTTTTAAACTAGTGTATCAGGTTATCAAAATTAATTACAAATGGTATCTAAGGAATTGTAGTTCTTGTGATATCACTGATGTCCTCATATTTTTTACACATTTGCTCACTGAGAACTTGTAAGTGTTGAGAAGGCAAGCCTGAGAACAAGATCATTCTCCCAGTATCATGGGCATAAGTCCAGAGTAACACTTCAGTCTGCAGGAGATGCGCTCTGGAATGACTCTGGGATGAATGCAACTGGCAGGGCAGTCATGATCCTTCATTCTCCCTCAGGAGAACTGTCAACTGAAGAACTGGTGCTATGCATCTCAATGAATTTACACAATTATGTATAATAAGTTTATAATAGACATGGAAACCTGAGTGATCCTATGTTCAGCTTTGATTTTTTCTCAGAATGTGGACCTTTAGGAAGTACAGCAATCTAAAGGAAAAACAGTGTAAATTATCCTTTGTTAAATGAACAAAGACTTGTCATACAGCATGCATTTAACTGAAGACAAGTATTATACATAATCTGGTTTTCTGGGGGAGAGGAGACTGAAATATCAAATTGTTTTGCTTTGCCTTTTTTGTTTTTTTTTTTTTTTTCTTTTCCTTTGGCACATGTGTGCTTTCCTGTTAAACCACACTATTGTATAAATAAGACTATTTCATAGCAATGTCAAAGCTCCAGTAAGCCCTTCTAATCTCACTGGTGCAGCAGGACTTATGCTTTGTGTTAGGCAGCAGCCACAGCTGATGGAGGTAGGCTGAGGTTCCACTTGTGAGTTTGGCAGATTACTTCACAGCCTTAATCACTTCTACAAAACTCCACAGCTTCCCTTCAATGAGACTTTCCTAGGCCACTCAAAGAGACAAGGTGTTCTTTGTTCACAGAAACTGGCAGATGTAGTCTCCCAGATATGAAAGATTCAGTAGGTCAGCCAGGTTTACAATGATTCTTTTGTTCAGTGGTCTTTTTTTTTTTTTTTTTTTTTTTTTTTCAGCTCATGGAATAGCCTGTAGCATTTTAACAGAATCACAGAACCACAAAAAGTCTGAGCTGAAACGGACATCTGGAGGCCATGCAGTCTAACCACCTCTGCTCAAGAAGTCACCTACAGCAGGTTACCAAGGACCATGTCCAGGCTGCTTTTGAATATCTCCAAGGAGGAGCTCTACAAG